>NC_090943.1:51386069-52689997 GCF_040807025.1 Struthio camelus
AATTCAGTCCAGCTTGGTGGTGACTGAAAGTTGATGGCTATTTGCAGCTACTTACTGTGACTTTATTCCCACTTTTAAGAAACAAATGTCACAAAATACAGTGGTGTCAGAAACATCACTGTGGCTGTGCCAGCCCAGTAAAAAACTCAAAGGGTTGGTTGAAAACTTCAGAAACGTGACAGAATGGCTGGGTTGGAGCAGAAAACTTTCTAGTATTGCTGCCCATCTTTTGCCTATCCCAAGGCATTTAATGGTACTTCTTCCACCCAGGCTGTCAGCACTGAGCTATTCACAGGCGCTGGACGCAGCTAGAAACACTCAGCCTTCCCGTATTACAAATGAGCACTGTAACCAACTATATACTGCAAACAGGGACTTGCTCAGGTGAGCCTCTATGTGACTTAAAACTGACGGGCCCACTGATCGTGTTCAAACTTACTAAATATAAATATTTCTTTCAAAATAAATCCCTCTCCTGGCACATACATTAAGTGGGCATTGTCCAAAGAAGGCATATCAAACGGCTGCCGTTCTTTCTGTAGGCCTGCGCACTACAGCTTACAAAGTAACGCAGTGTCATTAAGGGCCAGACCCAATAAAGGATTCGTAGCCTATAAAGTAGATGCTGCAAAGGCTGTGTTTTAGGTGTCAGCCCCCAGCAAGGAACCCAGGGCCGAGTCCTACATACCTGGGCGGTGCCCAGGGAGAGCTTAGCTTCAGGAGCACAGGAAAACCTGCCCGCTGAACAAGGAGTTATCCGAATTCCCGTTCCCCTCTGGAGCTTAGACTGCCAAAAGAGCAAATGAAAACAAATAGTTCAGATGGCAGGGACCAAAACTCCAAACATCACCCTCTTTTCTCAGTGGCCCTACTAGGCTGCAGGCTCCTACGCTCTCTTGCAGTCCTCCCCTCTCTTCGAGGCAAAGGCATTTTATGTTATCTGTAGCTGTGGCACGGCTTCCTCAGGTCGGGGAGAGGCAGGGAGGGTTACATGGTTCCCATACATACATAGTGAAAAGTGCAGGGACTCTGCCGGGAGGCAAGAGGCAGTATGGCTCTCTAGATTACAGAAGATAAGCCTCCTCTCCCACTTGCCAGGGAAGTGCCATTAGGCCAATGTGACATCGCTGGTAAGATGTTTTTTTAAAACTAAAACAACCCTGAAAAATCTCAAATGTCTTCGATGGCCTTTGTGAAGTATTTAATCTGGCACTTGATGGACATGCTCTCGGCAGGCCCATGGCACTGGACTCGTCAAAGGGCTTAGGTCTAACCAATTTACTGGTTATTTAGTGAAAACTAATGGTAACCCTTGCCAGGCTACACAACTGCAGAAAAGAAACACCGGAGGAGAGCGTGCTCTCGGACACACTGCGCGCTCACTGGGAGGGCCACAAGTTATTCTTGCACCCTACAACGTATGGGAACCTATTCTAAAAGGGTAAAAACACTTCTGACGTTCGCCCCAGCACAGCACGCTTCCTTGCTACTCTTCTCTCTATAAATGCTTTAGTCTGAGACAGACACATAGTATGTGTGGGGGGAGAACAAATCAAGTTGGACAAGTTATATTTATGTTACTAAATTGCCAGCTCATTTGAACAGGCCTGTGCAATGTTGCTGGACCATAAAAACAAGAAATGAAAGTTACAAAAGCATGAGTGATCCAGGTGTGCTTTGGCAAGCACTCTTACAGTCATGTATTTCAGACACAATTACAAAGCCTTTGTGGCCTTCAGATCCTGCAAATGCATGTGAAAACAAGCAGGTATCTGTGACAATAAACCTACATCAGACAGCTCAGCTCTGATTTTAGAGTTCAGAAGTCTTTCTTTCCTCTTTATGGATAAAATTCTTGCTCCGCTAAAGTCAACAACAAACTCCTTTGACTTTGATAAAGGCGAGATTTCATTCTGTGTGTTTTGCTTCCTTTTAATTTGTATGTGCGTGCAGGTTTATTCTAAGTTCAAAGTAATTTCCTCTGGTAACTTGGAAACGTCCCAGCGTCTAGCAGCCTGAAAGGCGGGCTGCCTCAAGGACTCTTCACAGCGCGAGAAGGAACGTCTCCCGCACACCACATCAATTGTTCATTGACCTTGGACCCTTCTTGACACTTTGACACTATTCTCTGCCCTTCGACATACATAAAACACACACAGGCGTACTCCATGATTTTTGTAAAGTTATAAAATTACCAACTCTAATGGCCATTGTCTAAGCATAACGGAAGATTAGTAACACCCAGGTTAATTACTGAGCTGAAGAGCGCTCTCCCTCTTGATTTTTTGATCTTGTTTTTATTGCTAACAGTGTTCTCAGCTCACTTCCAGGAAATGTAAAATGTCTTTATAACTCAGAAAATATCCATTATTGTAGTTTCTATCCTCTCTAACTATTCAGTTTAAAATGTTTGCCTTGAGAGAACTGGGTAGGGCAAACTCTTTTTACCCATTAGAGCCAACCGTTCACAACAACCTTATTAGTGGAAGTAAGCTGCAGTCCTGTCTGGCAAAAGGTGTCTCGAAGCTGCTGTAGGAGACTTCCATACGGTGTTGCAGGGCTGACATGTCACACACGCCCATAAGCAAACACAACATCAATATGGCTTTAAAAATAAACACTTGCCACCCTGTTGCTGGTGATCTCATTTCCAAATACTAATTCATCTGTCATCTGTGTGCCACTGACTCCCTGAGGTACCACTCCAGACTAGTTTCACTCAGTCCCAACAATAATCCCAGCCTGCTTTTTTTCATCTCTCCTCAAACATCAGCTTTAGTGAAACGGGGCCACACACAGAGCTTACGCACTCCTCACAAGCCCCCTCCAACTCCTCTTCCCACAGTCACCAGGCAAGCTGCCTGTCCTCACCTTGCTGCACTGACGAGACCATCACTGCCCAGGAACACCTACCCTGATGGCCTCATAGGATTTCCCCTTACAGAAGGAAAGGCGAAATCCACCGGAATTATTTTTTATTACCACAGCAGGTGCAATTTAGGCTCAGACCACATGTTTATGCTCCTTTAGAAGCTATGATAGAGGCTGCTCTTACCTATGATAGAGGCTTCTAGTTTTCTTAGACCAAAAAAGACTAAAAGCATTTATGCAAATGTACTGTAAAACAAAAAATAACAAATTCGCTGCATACCTAGATTTTCCCTGAAGTTCATCATTCCCTGGATCTGAGAAGGCTTTCATATTTAAACATCCTTCATAGTCTCTTTTTCTTTGTCAGCCTTTCTCCTAAAATAGCTTCTGACATGTAATCCCCGAACTCTCTTAAATGTTGACTCCTAGTGCTCTTTTACCAGTGCTGGCATCTTTTATGGTCTAATAATTCAGCTCTTGAAAAAGATGCCTGAATTCCATCATCTGTTAGTTCTTACATTTCCCCATAAAGTCACAAGATAGTCTGACTCCAAAACTCTTCTTTGGCGTTATATCCAACTTTCATAGGTACGCTTCGTGGACTGGGGACGGCCTTCTTTTCATGTACATAGTACCTAGTATAATTCAACACATATCTTTCCCTGGTATATTTGGTGCTATGACCATTCAAATAATTTCAAATATACTTTTATAAGGGTAAGAATCATTATGGCAGACAGCTTGTCTTCTCACTGTCGGGAAAAACAGTGACTTTTAAATGGCATTTACTTCACAGGAGAAGTACGCAAGCAACCAAGCAATTTCCAATTTCCTAAATACTTATGTATCTAAAGACACAAACACATGAGTAGCCAAGCCTGTGATGCATGGGTGAACCATCCAGACCCCTAAGAACTGCAGGGCAGCTAGAATTTACTGAGGAATTTGAATTTTAAAGCATAAAGCCTCTAAAAAATAACACTTCCAACTTGACATTGTCCCTTGTCTTGCTTTAAAATGATACTCATGAAAATAAAATACTACTATGACTTAATGAAGCCGGAGCTAGTTGAGTAGACGCTGTCAAAGTTTTCCTTATTTAAATCTGTTAGTGCAATTTAAGTTTGATCTGGTATACCAAATGCTTAGCTTACCTTGAGAAGAACCTTTTTATGACCACAGAAGGTGTGGTGCATTTGTGACATTAACTTTCACTGGGGATGAATTAAAATTGGAAAGCTCAGGCTCACATGGTTGTAAACTGGACTTGAACACAGGACTCCACCAACTAAAGTCCGTACAGCTTGACTTAATGTTTTAGATTTGCCATCTCAAGAATAGTAGGGATATGATGAGATAACAATGTTGAGAACTGAAGCAGATTATGAAAAACGTATACTTAAAGACCAAAAAGAGCAACAGAATCTTGTTAGAAAATCATTGTACACTGTGATTTTAAACTAAATATTAAAGCACTAAACATTAGTTCATTTGTAGCCTCTGTAGGAATTACATACAAACTCCCTAGCGTCTCTAAGGACGCATAAAATTTGGATATAGAACACTCAAGGTTTTCCTTAAGCGCCAAACATGGCTAGAGTCCTTGACATACTGAAAAAAAAAGACAAAACTTAGGTCTGAAGATTTTTTACTAGGGTAGAAAAAAATCATTATATTTGTGCTTTATGTAAAAAGCAACTAGACATGTAAAGGACTGAACAGGGATATAAGTCTGTAAAACATCAATTCTGAGAAAAATGACACTTTATGTATCGGCTCAATTTCCATAAAATTGTAAAAACTGTCATAAAAATAAATGGACTTGCTTACTGTCATGTGAGAGATGGCTCTGAGTGCCTGACAGAGAGCGAACAGCTAGCCAGTTGGTCCTCACTGACCTCTGAGAGAACCATTTTGGCCTATTCTTTTTTTTTTTTTTTTTTTTTTTTTTTTTAAAAAGGAACCCAGTTGCTTTTAGGTATCTTTACGGCAGTTAGTAAGTCATGCGTGTGCAATTACAGAGAGGAGGTCAAAAGGAAGCAACCGTGATGAGTTCAGCAAATGACACAGCTAGGCAATCTCAACAGCATTGCACTACGTAAAGTTACAGTGCACTGAAACACCAAGTGTGTACGGCGATCCTTCTGTGCCCGCAGAAGCAATGAATTAGAATTCCGTAACGAAAACAACAGTGATAGTCACTGGGAATTACACTGGCCTTGAATTATGAATCAAATAAACAGGTTGCAGGTTTCAGAACCACCAGTTTCACTGCACAACCAGAAGCAAAACACGTCTGTGTGAAGAGAGAGCATATTCTCATTGCTGACCATGTCAGCACTGTTTTTTTTGGTCAGCTTCGCTATCTACTTATAATCATAGAGGGCTCCCAGGACCCAAATACCGACACAGCGCCAATCCCGACAGGGGTCTCGGAAAGTGAGCACACCCCAAACAAAGGGGTAAGAAATTTCCCCCGGAACACCTGAGCCTACAGTATTACAGCCACTGGAATAAAGACTGAATATTCATTCTTGTTGCTTTCTGAAACTAAGAGCAAGTCCCATATTAGACTTTTTTCCCCTCACTGTAACTAAAGAACAGCCATTACAGATTGACTGAATACTTTAATGTCAGAGTAGTTGTGAAAACAAGCATCAGCAAAAATGGCAGCCCGAATCTGTACTTAGCACAGGCACATGTATACTTCCAGACCTACACTACTTATTTCAAATAAACAGACAGAACACCTCGCAGACTGAATAGTGCAGTAGGCTAGGTTGCAAGCAAGCTCCTTCACAGCTACTTTAGAGGTCAGCCCTACTCACTCCATCTCATACTGTAGATAACCATAATTCATCAGCACATTCATGTTTTGGTTTCTGACAACATTTTGCTTTTCATTTTGTTATGCTTGGACTCCACGTGCTTTGTCCCATTGATGAGCTTTGCTGTTACCATGATATCTAGCAACTAGCGTTTTGATGATTTCACATCCCTCCCCCCCCCCGCTCACCTACACACACACACACATACACACACATACAAACACAGACTTGGCTGATTCTCTCACAGCGTCATCAGTGACTGATGGGAACAGATTCCCGAGTAGCTTTCCTATGCTTTTACCAAGTTGTTGAGTCTCAATTCCTGGCAGTCTCAGTTCAAGGGAAAACCCTGCAGCTGTCCCCAAGATAATACTATTTTACCGTTCTTTATAATCATATTTCAAGATACGGATTTAAACACTGCAGAGCTTCTTTGCTGCAACTGCAAAAACAAAAGGACTCTAAGACAAGGTCAAATGATTTACAGCATAAATTTGCAAAGAAAAGATAAAATAGAAATCACCCTTTTCTCTCAGTACAGTACTGTACAATCATCTCCATCCTGACTTATCAGCTGCCATTTCCAACATATGTAAGAAGGGAGTAAAAAGGATCAAGCTCTTCAACCTGGCAATCTTCTATCAACAGTAAAAGAAAAGATACAAAGACTATGAGTCCAACGTGATGTCACTAATTAGTGACATGAATGGCAAAACACTGTGTTACTGTCAATAAAAGACTTCAGGGAATACCAAGGCTCACTTTATTTAAGGATAAACTCAAGGGTCTGGTAACTCATCCGTGACAGTACAAACAGGTCAACACAGGAGAACTCTGCATACTTTATGGCAGATGGAACAAGGGAAAGTGTTGTCTGTACCAGTAGTGGATATGGGAAGGACAATTTTTTCCTAATGCAACTGTCTCAGTAATCACTAAAGTGGGACAAGGCAAGGAGGAATACATCACAATGTCAATAAATGAATGTAGCAGCTACAAAATATCTACTTAAATTGTTCTTCCACTCCGCAGAGAAGGTTGTGTCTGGCACTATGTTACCACAGATACCCCAGTTTATCTTCTCCAGGGATAGATGAACAAATTTATCTAAATTACAATCATGCAACTAAATAAACAGTCAATCACAAGTACTCGAGTTAAGGTAGTTTAAGAAATTATCGAACACTAGCTAGAATGTGAAATCTATGTATATGCAACCGCTAAACTGTAATGCTACGTGGGTTACTTTAAACCACTACTGATGGTGATTTCCACTAACCCATTCTACTCCATCTTGTAAAAGACAGTCATCTGTGCTGTCTCAAGTAAGGGAGCATTAACTTCAAACTGGAGGGGCAATAGCTCCCTCAGCTCCTTCACCTTGATAGAGGTCCTTATTTTAAAAGCATAGTAAATATTAAAACTCTGACCAAAAATCACTATCAACAGAGGAAATAATAATACTTTTAGTTCATTCTAATTTTTATAAAACATATCAACATCAAGACTAGTTGCTATCCATTAGTTGTGTTGTCCAAGGAGCTTGACAAATGGACTCTCATGGATTTAGCTGTTTAGATGTTTAAAAACATCACTGCCCCAACTGACTGCCCCATTTCATTTGCCAGGGGTTGCGGTCCCCAAAGCAGGAACGGGAGAATACCTGTTTATATGTCATTTGTCGTGGTCCACAACTTTTCCAATTAGCTTAAACAGCTGATGAAGGTTGGTCTGCACTAACAAGCTGAGCTACAATACGGTTCACTTTCTGTTCTGCTGTCCCTCCTGCTGAGTGGGGACAGCCAAGAGGCAGGACAGTGAACTGGAGGTGGCAGCGGACCAGGCAGGGCAGCATAGCCCCCCAGAGCCTTAACCATGAGCTCACAGACTTGTCATTAAAAGGTGGAGATAAAGAGATGAAAAGTCAAATGGATAAAATTTCAGGGAAGAAATATGTCCATAATAAGGGGAGAGTCTGTTCTTCCATAAACGCAAACTCTGATGAATTCCTAAAAGAAAAAAAAAAAGCCTTTTTCCTATAGGAGGCAAGCAGTTTAATTTGGATAGGACACCGTTCTCTGGAGGACAAACTGACCGTTCTTCTTTGTAACGCAGCATAGATTGACCTTTACATTCTCATTTTGATGCTTATCTAGAACAAACAACCTAGAAGTTAATGTCTACAGAGAAAAAATTAGAGAAGTGACTTTTTTGTAAAAGTGTGGAATAAGTGCTAGTGAAAATTCTAATAAATATCAGCCCAGATGTTGGGGCTTTGTAATGCATTGTTTATTTGGCTATGAAATGCTTGTTCTGACAAGCTAAACTTCAATCTTGAATTATCTTCCAGGGACTAAATTATCCTTTGTGCCTTTTGTCATCTCAAAATATGTTATATTTGAATATGAGCAGAGAAGCAAACATTTTCTTATTTTACACAGGCATCGGCTTTTTGCTTTTATCTTGAGGGTGAATTTAGCGTTCAAGAACTTAATACTACTCACTAAATGTAATCATAATGAATGTAAGCGCTCTGGCAAACTTCGCCCACACAGATCAGGAAGTGAACCTTACACCTAGCTTACAGCACTGCCACTGCTGCAGTCTTGGCTTCAGGTGAATAGACAATCATACTGAACTATGTACAAAATGACTACCAACCCCACAGCTTTTGGTTATGATCTAATCAGGACGTGAACTGGGTATTTTTTTCCTCTCATTTTGACTATGAGAAAAGAATTATAAACTACTATTACAACTGGGTAATGCTCACAACAAAAATGGGCAGGTTCTAAAAAAGTATTTTTACCTTAATAAAGCAGTTTGTGTTCTCTTACAGGCTTCAGGTTAAAACACCTCAGGTATTTTTGCTGATGTGTAGTTAATTACATCACTGTTTTGAATTTGCTATTGCACAACTGCCATGAACAAGGCGTACCTTAAAATTAGGTGTTTAAGCTCACACTTGACCTGATTAGGTCAATGATTTAAATATTAACATGGCTATGGAAATGACACCAGATATATTCTCGGTTTAAAAAGTCATTATATACTCTTACATTGTTTTCCTGTAAAAAACACAGGATGTAACGTTTACAGATGCAGAATGAGCACGTGGAGGTCTGCCACAAGATACTGCCTTTTCGTCCTGTAACCCCAGTGGCTGTCAATTTTATAACTTTGTCCTTCAGGACAAAGTAACTGAGTCACAGTGCAAATTTAATCACGTCACAATACAAAGCCAATGCGATGATCTCATCACTGTTCCAGGAAAAGGAATGAACACAATTCCTATTTACACTAGCAAATCTAGCTTTCAGCAAGTACCTACAAAGGACCTGACCACAGAATAGAGAGAACAAGCAACATAAGTGGCAGCCTATTAAGCTATTAAGTTAGATAGTGTCACTGAGACTTTTAAAGAAAGCCTTGGTGTTTTGTCAGTTGATTTTTAAATTGCAGTTTAAAGGAGTTTTGAAGTTTAACCAAATCTGTGATCCTTTTTGGTAAGGTTAAAGTACCTAGAGATCACCTTTATGACAGGTTAAAAATAATTTTGTACATTAAAGAAGAGATTTATTGCACTATGTCAACCATTCAACTCAATCTAAATTGGCTAGCAGCTTCATTTTGAAGTTCTTCATCTTTTTTTTAATACAGTATTTTGATTATTTTCTAGCATAGTATCAGACATGTAGAAACAAAATCTAAAACGACTAAATCTGACTTAAAAGAATGTCTGTCTGATCAAAGCCCCCAGCTCACCTGTTTTTGTTGTAGAACTAACTAGCAGGAAAAGTCTTATCTTCTTGCACTTAAAACTGATTTCTTATAAAGATTTGAAGAATGATTGGGGTTATCGCTCTAAAACAGCACCTGGGGTCCTGGGTGGATCAAGGGATTGCTAATGAGATCGAGTCTTTCATATCTAACTTGCTAATTTAAATGCAAGCCAAGACGAAGTTCCCCCATCTGATGGGCATCTGGTGATCTGTAAGAAATGAGGTGATGGTCTCACTCTATTCTTAGAAGATGCCTATTTTAGGAGCACTGAACTGCCAGCAAAATTGGCATTCTTAGCGGTGAAACCAAGGAATGAATTGACAATGAGACACAAATTAACTTTCATCCCTCAATGCAGTAATACAAAACAAGGCTTTGGTCTGCTGCAACAGGTTTAGATCACAGTTACTTTCTCCAGTCTACTCAGAATAAGGGTTTCGGCCCCTGTAACTCCTACGGCAAATTCAAATGAAACATCTTAGCAAAGTAAAATTTACTGTTTAAGTTCCAGAGCAGACATTGGGCTTTAATGATTTATCATCTAAAGAAAGGCCAGCGGTAGATACCGAGTGACTCAGACAGCTTTCTATTATACTTATCTACAGAACATGGCTACCCATTTCAAATGGGCCACCCTGCAAACCAAGCCTACAGCCAGTATAGGGGAACAGACTGGCCTTCCCCACATATGAATCAGTGGGTTGGGCACATACTAACTACAGGAGCAGAGCCTGCTCCCCTCACTGAGCCCTCTTCCCTTCCTCCTAAAAACTATCCCTTCCACCTCTTAACCTAAGCCCTTCCCCCTCCAGGAAACTCCCCCTCAGCCTCAAGGCAATAATCACCCACCTGCAGGTGGGGAAACCCCCAGAGCTGCCAGAGCAAGGCCCAATCCAGTGCTGGTGGCAGCACATCTAATGGAGGAGGCTAGAGGAGTCCTTTATTGCTGCTTACAAAGGATCTCTCTGTGGAGTTCATTACTCTTCCAGGAAAGCCAGCTGCTTCTTCTCCTGGGCCCCTGGACAAATCCAGAGAGAATGCCCTTAGTCTAGGAAGAAGGAATATGGGCCCTCTAAATAATGAAGGGTCTTGACCACTCACAGGTGTCTCCCGTCCCTCCATGGCACCACCGAATAAGCTCACTCGGGTGATAGGATGCCTCCCTGCAGCAGGAAGGCACATCCTGCCAAATCCAAACACAAGGCGACAGGTTCCTTAGCAATGGGCAAAGATAGACACCGCAGAGTATGGAAGAAGCCACCTTGCAGGAAGAAATAATTTCTTCTCCTGCTGATCCTTTCCTACTCTTCTACCCTTGTACACTGCCTCTCAGACCCCACATAGCCCCAAGCCCCATTCTGCTAGGAATCCCTCTGGAGACACCCATGCGGAGGGCCTGGACACTTATCACAGGGGACAAACATGGCAAGCACAACTCATGGCAGGGACTGGGGCTCTTTCACAGCATTAGAAGAGGTCACTGCTGCACCCACGGCCTAATATCTCATCCCTTTCAAGACAGCCTGTGTGTAGAGCCAGCCATAGGCTGAGAGGATTAACACCACCACCATCACTCCTCTCACAAAGTCCCTAAGGAAGCCCTGGATATGGTCCTCTCGGTTGGTGAGGAGGTGGAGCTTGCCTTGGCAGCCCTCCAGGCAAGAATCCCAGAGCGATTATCAGCACATGCATTATCAGAAAATGCACGTGCTTAGTCACTACCTTTCCAGACCCCAGCTCTGAACGCTGTCACCCCAGTAAAGGATGATCCCTTGCTTTCCAGTCATGTCTTAACCTAGGTGCCGAGACAATATTAGTACCCCTTCTTCTCTTCCCTGCCTACACCTCTTTCTACAGCTCCAGCTGTTCTCAGTCTCCATGCCGACAATTGAACTGAATCCAGACAGAAAAGGTCTATGTACAGAACCCTTGCTTCTTCTTGCATCTCCTCTAGATCTATAAGAAGGGTGTCATACTATGCCAGGAGGCCGGTAACATGCTTCTCAGTACCCTTCTATTTCTCCAAGGAATACAAGTATGTCCATGCTCCAATTTCTCTGCCAAGAAAGTTGGATATGTGACCAGAGAAACATGCACCAGGCCCAGGGGTCTCTGAAGACCCAGAGTTTATCCTCTTTCTCTTATCATTCAATGCAGAAGTATGCTAGGGCAGGTAGACAGGTGTCTTTAGGATCTAAAACCTCTTGCACCAGATACCATCTTGCTACAACCCTCCACCAACTATCCTTTCTGATGTTGTTGCAGTAAAAGAACTGGTACACACCTTCCCTACATCCCAGCACCTTTAGGCTGAGAAAAAGACTCATCTTCCTTTCTACCAAGAAAGCCAAAACTTCTGAAAGGCTTCTACAAAGTCTTTGTCCTCCAACAGGCCATTGCAAAAATGACCATTGGCTGGTCTTGGCCAAAATTAAGAGCTGGTGTCCACTACAGACACCAGGCAGCAGTCCACGAAAGCGATCAACCCGTCAGAATGTAGTTCCCTGCTCATCCCTGGCCCCACTGACTTTTTTCTCGGACCGCTGTCCTTGAAGCTCCCAAGGCTTATATAGTTAGGATGATTCTTCCCTTTATACATTATGCAGTATTTATCATTACTGAATTTGATCTGCAATTTTGTCATCTGTTCAATCAATATTTCGAGTTCTCTACAAATGTTCACAGTCAGGCTTAGTTTTGAATAATTCTGCATCATCAAAAGCCTTTGTTACAGAACTGCTCATCTCTTTTTCGAGGCAATTTATGAATACATTGAACAGCAAAGATCCCAGTGGGATTTTGACAGTAATCTATGTTTATGGTGCAAAACTAGCCATTTATTATTTCTTATTGTTTAAGCTGTTGTTAATCTGTGAGAAGAACTTTTCTCTTTCCCATAGCAGCTTAGTTGCTTTAGGAAGTTCTACTGAGATACCTCACAAAAAGCCTTTTAAAAATCCAAATCCACTCTATCAAATGGATTATGATTCTTCACATGGTCATTGACTCACACAAAGAGCTGGAGAAATATGACTTTCCTCTACAGACATCACATTGACTGTTACGTAATGTGTTATATTTACCTTTCTGTTTACCCATCCTTTCCTTCTTATCATATCTACCAGTTCCGCCTCAACAGAAATCAGAATTAAGTGTCTGCAGCTCTCAAAATGATCCATGGAGCCCTTTTACGATTTTTAGTATGGAGGCTGATTTTCTTGATAGGTTGCATACCGCAATTACAGGCTCAGCAATTTCATCTGAGTTCCCCTAGAATTCTTCAGCAGTTACCATCAGGACCAGCTGACCTGATACTATTCACTTTATCATTTTTTTCTAAAATCTCTTTTTGTAATACCTCAATTTTTAGACTACTCTTTATACATAAAGAACAGACTGAGATGACAAAATTGTTCAACTTCCACTGGAAAAAATCCAAAGGTCTGAAGAGTGACCTTTGTAGTATCTATCAGTACACTGATATATATCCTCCTCTTTTTCTCTGAGGAGGAACGCTTAATGCATCAGTCTAAACAATGAAGTGTGATACAAAGATACAGCAGTTTCTCAAAAACTTTGTAAACAGTGATGACTGATTATCTTCATTACAGGTGATGCACCTTTTCACTTCACAAACAGATAAATTATTGATGAGGACTGTCTATGGCCAAAAAGAATGCAATCTTTATCTCTATTATTAGGCAATTATTTGACAAATATACACATTATACTCTAATCTGGATGACTGAATGTGTTAAATAACACACACTAATCTTCAGTTTGGCAGAACTTCACAAATAATAATCAAAAATACCACTACAGATTTCCCACAACCTTTTAAGTCTTATCACCTTTATTTTTATGGATATAAACATTCCAAAACAGATAGAAAACTGCAGACGTTCAGAAGTGCTTTGATAGAAGCCTTGTCTAAAGGCAGGCTATTTCATAATTGCTTTGTGATAGCTTCTTATGATTTCCCTTAAAATACCTCCTGGTGAATACTCCTGAAATAAGACACTTAGTGATTGTGTCTGTCCCTTACTACATTTCTATCGAAAAATTTTGCATAGCAGAATGATTCTCCTCAAAAGGCACACTCAAAAGTGACATTTCCTATATGGTGCAATTTCTGAATTCCCTCCTGAAAACAGAAATTAGAAAAGGTTTTTTTTTATTTCCATGCAGTATATATATGACAAACACAAATAGGATTAAGATATCTAGCTTTTGACTCTGAGAACAAATTGTGGGTGTATTTGTTCTTGCTTAATGAGAGGATGACTGGGAAGCACTTTTAAAAAGGAAAATAAGGCAGTGCAAAGAATTAAGATTTGCAAAGCTATTTATGAGAAGAGGGTAATTTTGGACGGGTGTGAACTGTGGGAAATGTCTGAATGGATGTTCAGAGCCAAGAAAAGGTAACCCTTCTTTTTTTAAATGAAACAAACGCTTGTGATAATGATATCGGATAAACCAAATAATATTATTGCCATAACATATGCAAGAATAGTAAAACTAGCATATAACAGCATCTCAGTGAAAAGCAGAAAATCTCAGGCTTAGCATTCAGACTGATAAAACATAAGGAAGTTAAAATTAGAAAATGTTGTAAACATATCTGAAAATATAACCAAAATACTCATGGGAACAATGTGCTTACCATTTAGTGGAGGAAAATTTGCATAATTAAAAGGCACTGGTAATTTATCTAATGCAGGTGAAGGAGCAAGAGTATCATTCCATTTTAATTAGGAGAACCATTTGTCAGTCTCATTTTAAATTGGACTCAAACTTCAGACAAGTCAGTGGCATTTGTATGAGAAAAAGTTTCTAAGATGTCCATATTTAAAACATTAGGGCAACTAACTTTTAGTTTCATCAGAAAACCTGAGACTAAGCTAAGTATGCTGCCAACCAATATTTGGGGGCAAGCAAGAGCATTTATTCCCTAGACAGTCTTTGAAGGCTTGGGACAGAAGATGCTAAATTAGGAAACAAGTCAAGGAGTAGTTAGGATAGGGGGACAGAAGGCTGATAGGTACATAACAAAAAGTGCAAACACCAGATTGAGAACAAGGAAGTCTGATGGGTGAGACTGCCCTAAGAATAAGCTGGAATCTGGCAATGGGGAGAGCCTGAACTAGAACTGTGGTAAGGGAATGGAAGACTTGGCTCAGTTATCTTACATAGCAAAAGGAGATTTAAGTGCTGGTTGGGATTATGCTCAGAGGAGCTTCTCCCACGGGGAATAAGAGGATTTTAAAATAGGATGACAAGATTTTATTACAGCGCAAGAGCTGAAAAAGGATTGCATAGTGGGTAGGGAACACCGGTTCACAGCTTCTCCTCCCGCTCCTTACTTTGAATGAATTCAGATCTTGGAAGCTGAACTGCTGCCTATATTCAAGTCTGTTTACATGGCTGACTGACAGGAGATAATATTTCTTTGCATCTTTCTTCACAAAAGCCTGCAGCAATAGATGAGTTTTACAGCATAATCTAAAGGTCAACACTTTCTGACCAGCAAACTAATGGAGAACAGAGACTGCAGCAAATTCAGCAGTTGGAGAAACCTAATTAAAAATGATGTTCATATTTAACCAATGTTTCAGTATTGTACGAGGACAGAAGCAGTACCATATGTATCTAAGATGGGTTCAAATCAATACATGAGACTAAAAAAGAAGGCCTGTGCATAAATGTAAATCACATGCCAAATTCACTGTTTACAAGAAACTCTGAAACAAACGGCTCGGAAATATTTTCAAGAACTGTAGATTAAAAAAAAGAAAAGACAGTCCCACATACATTCAGATGCACTTATGATTAATCAACACCCTCAAGCTGCAAGTTTGAAATAAGACCACGTGCTCCTTGTCTTCAGTTAAGGAAACTGGTTCAGCTCTGCCAAACTGTTCAGCTGCTTACCTCTTCACCAAAATTCCTTCAGTTGCCCACAGATTTATCCCTCAGCTATTCAACATCCTTCCAGCTCAGAGGAACTAAATGAACACTGCCTAAGCTTAACAGTTGCTCCATGCAATGCTGATGCAGACAATGCATACACACATAGCACCCCACTCAGAATAGATGAAAGAACAGTCAGATATCAGTTTGCATCAGTTTGTTTCTCAGTGAGAAACCTTTCCAGCCATGCAGTTTGTAACACGGGCAACTGGTCAGTAACACCAGCCATTCTCACGCCACAGCAGAGATCAGCAAGCACCGCAAGCAACGCAGCCTCTGAAGCACCGCATGGCCTCTAAATTGATAGGAGGAGGTGACCGTTCTCTGAAAACTAGTATTTCCCGTTTGATTTTATCAGCCAAATTGAGGGGAATTATTACTTCCTTGACACTACATTTTATCATTGAACTTGACATACACCGTGACTTCTGGATATGAATTCTATGCAGACACAGATGCGTTCATATAAATTAGCAAAGGCCAAATCACTGGTTACCTCAACACTACCAGAACTTTCCACCTATTACATAACTGAAAATTAATTCTGTACTTAAAGTTGTAGAATTACTTTGATTATAATACCCCATGCTCGCTCTCACACACTTTTCTGAATATGCCTTCTAGGAAGAAGCTTTCCCTATTTTAATAGTCTTCTGACAAGTTTTAAGACTGCTGAAAACTTCTAGCTAAGTTTTCAGCTGCAGACTTTTAAACAAGAGCACTGAAAACATACATGGAAGAAAGCAAGTGCACATTCTAAAGAGCTGGCTAAAAGACTGCGCTCTGATTTTGCCCCGGTTGTTGATTTGATTCCATGAGACCATGAAGATGACCAACCACTGGGAATTAAAGCATTAGATCACAATAAATCAACAGACATGAAAACATCAGCTCAGGCATTAAATTTACATTTTCCAGACCATTGGATCTTGTGACCCAAAACATACTGGGCAATCTGAAGTTCTGCTGTCAGTTCTCTAGCTCAGTTTCACTCTAGCCCAAAGCAACAATCGCAAAGTGCAGAGTCTGGCTTCGCTCTCTTGCCCTAGACTGGAACGTACTTGCTTGTTAAGGATGGCATATTTCCAATCTTATTATGCCCAAGACCGGGAAGGATATGGAGCATGCTCAGTCTCAGATAGCCATGATGCATGCTTTGTTCAATCAGACATCGCAGCTGTTGGGGGACCAGATGATCAGCCACAGAGCTGCGAGAAGTTTTAGCATACTCGGGGAGAATGCAATTTTCAGATATTGCAATTACTAACACAGAAGAAATCTTTCCTGAGCATATAATAAGCTGCCACTGTTTCAAGGGTTTCAAACTTTTCTTAAAAAACTTTTCAAACAAGAAAAGATTTCAAGGGATGGCAAAAGACACATGGCCAACAGAAAAGTCAAATTCTTGCCATGGGCAACAATTTTTCAGAAAAACAGAGTAAAAAAGAAAAGTCAGCAGAATTTTTAAATCTATGATCAGAGCAATAATAATAAAATAATATCTCTTAGCACCCTTCCAATTAACGTTGGAAATTTCCACCAGAATGGCTTGGGAAAATTTCAACCTGAAGCAGACACCTACTATGAAAAATCAGAGCCAAAATATTTCAAAGTTACAGGCAACTGTTACGCAATGGGACAAGTCCAAAAGCTCCAATAAAAAGCAACCATACGTGTCATATTAGGCCTTGTCTATACCACTCAGGAAAAGAAAAAGAAAATGGAAAAAGAATTTTGCTGTCTTGTGGCTCACATGCTTTTAGTGTGCTTTCTCTCATCAGTTTCACCAGAGTGTTTCTCCCAAACACTGTGCTACTGTAAACAGCTTTCCCAGATAGCTTTGTTTCTCTTCCCTGTCCCCATACGATTTTGGAAATCATACTACAATAACACTGGTGACAGACGTGCACAGTTTCAAGAGCAGCGCACAGAGGCTGTAATGACCACATCCTCCCCACTACACTTCAATGTACTCAGCCCCAGTGAGCGGACCCAATGGGGCACACACACAGGTGGTCCCTTTCTGATATCTAACTCGAACAAAAGTTCTCCTGGACTTCTCACTTCACCTCTCTTGCAGAAAATTCAGATAAACAAAAAACAACATAATAAACAAGTTTGTGATGGGAATATTGCCCAGGTACGAAAGAATAATAATCTAAAGCACTATCAGATCAATTATGGAACATCTGTAGCAACATCCAACAGAATATGATAAAAGTACAGTTGTTCTTTTTTGCTTTCACACAATAAGTTATCATTTTTATGTGATCAAACATCTTTAACGTAACAACATTCTATAGATAAAACTTCAAATCCACTCACACTTTCTGATTTCATCTGGCCTTGGCACGATGAGGTTGTGTCTCATAAATGATGGAGAAACCAGACACCAGTGCCCCCCCCACAGTACCCACACGCTTTTTGTGACATATAGTGAAGGTCAGTAGGACTTCTGATGAACACGGAGGTTTTTGGAGAGGGGGTTAAGCCATGCCCTTTAAACACGGAAAAGGTGGAGCCTATAATACTTTTCTCCTTTTTCATCAAGGATAGTCACAGATTAGACTCTTGGGGGTGCTCTCTGCATTAAGCCAAATCCCTGAACGTTAGAAGCAGGATGTACAGGAAACCAGGTAAACTCAGGTAAGCACATACTACATCTTACATTGGTTGCTATAACAGAAGTCATGCCTGGAGTAAGTAGCACGGGCAGTCTCCAGACGCGTGTAGATTGCTGGTAAGAATCTCCCCCTCCCCAAAGGAGGTCCCTCTCCTGATGGAAAGTTAGAAGAAAGCCTGGTTACCTCTGGCATGAGCACTTTACTTTACTCCGCACTTTCCACGAGGCCACTCCAAGGGCCAGGGAGCTCTGAAAGCATCATGGGGAACAATTTCACTATGCGTGATACTCTGTTACTGAGAGTTAAGAGTTTCGCCCTTGTAGCTTCAGCTCAGTCAGGGCTAAGTGGAAGAAGCCCCTGTTACTGATGCCTGTCCTGAGCAGCTATCCCTCTTCAGTCCACCCAAGCAAAACTCAGACATATGAGGTTCAGTCCTCACAAGTCTTCCTACTCAAATTATTTTCCTTTTGGATCAGGTTATTAGTATTTTTGATAATAGTGACTTTATCAGAATAATTTTAAAAAAATCAGTCATAATAAGTTACTAGGCTATTAGATAGGTTTTAAGATCACAGAATAAGCTTGAATACTGCAGAAACTTTATAACTTTCTGCACCAGGTTTAGTTATTTTTAGAGATAATAAAATTAAATCCACAGGGATCTCATTCAGTCAGTATAAACTTTTTTTTTCTCTGAAATTGTATCCATTAATATTGCTCTCACATAGTGGAGAACTGAGTAAGCTGACTAATAGATATGGTCAAGGATTTATACCTGTACTAGGCAGGAAAAAGTGCAATCAACTCATATCAGTGGCTTATTCTATAGCACATAAATTACTCTAACAACAGCAAGCAATTTTCTTTAGCCATTCATTCATTCTCCTAAACAACAAATTTCCAATTTTATTAGGGTGGGAACATCAAGATAAATGAAGAAGTCAAACTACAATTTTTATGGGGAAAACCTAATAACCTGGTTTAGTAGATTTTTGATTTTGAACCACAATGCCATGGAAAATATATATTGGCATTCTGCAACATGCCAAAATGAGTTAGAATTACCACAGGCTGAGATTTATTTTCTGGTTCCAGAGTTGAGGAAGTAGGTGCCACTTAGCGCTCTTTTGTATATGCTTCAATAAATTTACTACGATGAAGAAAAATAATTAAAATAACCTTCCACCCTCTCCTGCTGAAATATACAATTTTTGTCACTTTACCATAATGTGTTGTTTCTAACACTACTGTCACACTGCCTATGGTAAATTCTTTATATAGCCAGTGGAAGTTAAGTCCCCGTCTTTTGCCCTATGAAGGACCTGTAACTAAGGATGACACGTCATAACAGAGCCCCTTCTAAGAGGTATCTTTCCTTTTATTGTTTTCTCCAGGAAGACTTCTAAACAAAGACAATCCTTGGCACATTAGAATTTTCTAGTATAACCAGTTAAGGTGGTATTTTCCAAAGCATCATATTTATAGTGAGATATAAGTTTATCTATTCTTATACATACATAACTGAAAAAAAGTATGTTTTACTGTGTAACTAAAATATCCAAATACTGCATTATTAGTAACAAAAACTGGCCAGGTTACTCATATTAGCAGATATAACACCCATTAATATTATTTATTTGTACTACTGCAGTGGTCAAAGGTCCAGCTCACAAGAACATGGCCACAGCACACAAGGCGAGGTTTAGGTAACAGCAACCTTTTCTGTACAACCTCAAATTAAGCACAAGTACGGGCAAAAACCAGTAATGGTGAGGAGAGCTTAATCCTAGCTTAACTGTATCAAAATAACATTTGTACTTAAGCTAAGAACACATTTAAATTGACAGTTCCACAGATAAACTAAGTCAGTGCAATTACATATTGTCCTCTACACAGCTCTGCAACTTCTATTGTTCGTGTGCGCAGGCATGTCACTATCACACACAACACAGCGATATATAATTATATCTTGGCACTTTTACTGGAAACACCATAATCATGATTGTCCTTTACACCAGCTTTGACATCAGCAGAATGATTCTTAGTTTACCCTAGTCAGTGGAGAAAAAGCTCTCTATAGCTTGCACATTAAGGTAGTTTCTCATTTCATCAATAGCTTGTTTTAATAAGTAAGCTAAGTTTTAGAGGATCAGATGACTTTGGGAGAATGGAAGGTCATACTGTAGCTTCTTGTATCTCTGGGACAATATAGATAAATAGGAGGAGTATCAGTAGGCATCCTTGACACATCGCCATCTGTTAGCCACCTGATCTTTGATCATGTTTAGTGACATGTCAAAAGTGAGCATCTAGCAGACATTCTTTGAGCCAAATAAAACAGTTTCAGAGTTGAAGGAAAACAGGTGTCTGCATGATAAGGTCTCCAACATTAGCTATAAATATTAAAAACCTTAGATTGCAAAATGACCGTAAAACCATCCAAAATTATAATTCCAAAAAAGATCTCAGCATAGCCTCCTTCTCTGAGCAAGAATGAAGCACTGAGCAAGAATGAAGCATTATGGAAAACAGAAAATAGATGTTAGGTATATGCATACTACAAAATACAGAGCAGAAATATCCGAGTTGCGATACAAGTGCCAACTCCCAGTAAGCACAGGGGAGTACTGAAAAAGCAGAATCATGGTACTGTGTTGCGCAGCTGTAATTGTTACTGCTTATATTTCTCCATCAATGGCTTAAATTGACTCACCGATAAGACCTGCTCTGGCCCCCACCAAAAACACCCACCCATAAGCCAGATCAACTACTAAAAATTAACTATTTAGCCTGACATTTCACAGGTGCAAATACGAAGGCAAAAATATCCGTGAGAAACATGAAATAATTCAGAAAGTGCATTTCTGATGTAGACATACAGAAAATTAACTGTTGCATTTCCTCATACAGTTATTTGATCATTTTAGAGTTAGGAAACCAACTAGGACACCTTCACCATTTTTAGATAGTGCAGGCTAGTGTAAAGATTTACTGAGGAATTTCAAATTACTTCAATGTGTATTCAATTACATGAAGATGAACTTCATTATAGCATCTCATCTTTGCAGCGGACACAAGGAGAAGGGGAAAAGCTAAATGATGATAAGCTGCCCGATGCTTCTTTCTTCTGTATTTTTAAGGTAGTGATAAGCATTCAGTTGGGAAAATACCTGTTCTGGAAAGTTGCACTAAATCGTGGAAAACATGCTGCTTTCAAGCGGAGAGCGGGAAAGTACAAATGCACTATCGAAATCCTCAGGTTATTTCCTACTCCATGAGCAAATGTCTGCGACACAGAAAAGGAGCAGGAAAAGTCAGGCTTTGTGCATGAGACAGAAATGATTAACAAGTGGGTTTTTTTCCCCCTCTGGCTGTGACATGTTATTCTTACCAACTGCCAAGCAAAAGCTGAGGGCCCAGATTAAGTATATTTTTGACAGAATTTGCGACTGACTTGTCACAGCTAAGGCTGTGCTTTACGGTGTTGGACAGAGACCCAGGAAACACGCACAGGACTAATGGCTCAGCAAAAGCGGACTGACTGTTTCCACAGCCAAACAACCAAAGCCCCTTGCTGTTACGTGTGAGGAAGACGCACAACAGGGGAAATTTCAAAGGTAGAAGTAGTTCTGCAGCGTTGGTAGATCTGTTTGTTCACTTTCAGTTATGCAGAGGGTTGATTCTTAATAATTTAGATTTTAATTTACTTTAAGATTTTTCCCTTCAATATATTTAATGAGTGCAATAACACTACAAGATGGGTATTAGTCAGCTAATACACCCACGCCCTGGGTGTGTTATAGCCCTCAGCAACACTGCTGCCCCAGTACACCCGAGACGTATGCATACTGGCTGACAAAAACACACCTTGTTGTGTGTTATTGCTTACATAAGGCAGGACTTAGCATACGTAACTGTATATTAACGACACACCTTGATATATTGTTAAACTGGAAACTATAGTTGTATTCCATCAGAGGCTTAGGTGTGTGCTGTATTACACAGAGGAAAATTAATTAAGAAATCCTGCGTTCTTACTGGCAATAAGGTGTAGCGATATGCTGGGAACAAGAGACTGCGCTCCTTCCTGACCTACATCGAGCAAAATGTGGGCCAACCTCATAAGCAACAAACGGCTCTCACACAGAATTTCTATCATGAAATATATTACACTACTGCAGCAGTTCGCAAGTCATTTAGATAGTTAGATAGACGAAAAAATCCCTATTCCTTTCATGGGCTGCGGGTTCTTCGCCACTATAAAACAATTCGAGTCAGAGGTGCTGCAGAAGGGGCTTTTCCCTTCTTCCCCTCAGCGAATCTTCCCACCCCTCCTCTGTGCCAGCGCTGGCATTTGTGCAATCAGATGGTGAGAAATCAGGGAAGTGATCCGGCCAAGCCCTCCCCTACGTTTTTCCCTAGGTTAGTTTTACAGTTTACCACTCATGCTCATGCTGGCACCAGAGAGGCGGCAGAAACACATGGCTGGGACCTCCCTTTTTGACGCCAGCCCACACACAGGTTGGTTTAAAGCAATCATGAAATCATATCATTAGCGGTGTTGGCAAAAACCTTAGCACAGACACAAGCTATCCCGACAAAAAGTTGCCTTGCCCTAGTGACTTATTTCATTTGAACAAGGAGTTTAAGGTGGCTCTCTGCTGTGGAATAAAGGGGGAAGATTTCCCCAAATAGGTCTGCTGGCAAACCTCTTTAAAGTCTTCAGTGTAGCCGTACTGGCTTCAATAAAGCAATGTCAAGCGATAATCAGCAGAGGATCCAGTCTCTAGTGTTTTAATATTGATTTTTATTCATTGCCCTATTTTCAGCATCTTACACTTTTCCCTCAAGGACATTAACCAAGCTCTCCCTTTCTTTATGATTTTTCCCTTTTAATGCTTCAGGCCTACTCACCAGGATGCTTTTAACTCCAGCTCCCACAGCTGCCTCAGCTCTCCTACAGATCCATTGGAAAGAAGAGGTAAGGTGTTAATTAGGGTGCTAATGGCTACAGAAACACCTTTTTTCATTTCAGGAAAGAATCAGAGACTGTTGGAAACTCAGCATTCCTTGCAGAGGTGTTAGACTGCATTAAAAATTTAACAAATGAAAATGCCTTTATTCTGCACTCACAGTGCAGATAGTCTTTGGCTCCCAACAGCTTCAAATTACAATTCTATTTTTATCTCTTTCACC
The DNA here is from genome assembly GCF_040807025.1 of Struthio camelus. Taxonomy (NCBI): domain Eukaryota; kingdom Metazoa; phylum Chordata; class Aves; order Struthioniformes; family Struthionidae; genus Struthio; species Struthio camelus. The sequence continues at coordinate 51,409,342 of NC_090943.1, forward strand.
TTTGCTTTGCCATCGTTTTGCTGTGAAAAGAAGGGACGTCTTTTCTGTTGTCTCTGAGATCTAGACTATATATATTTTTTAACTTTAAAATGAATCCCATGCCAGGGTGCATCTTCACAAAGTAAAAACTGTTGTGTTAATGTTTGAACTAATGTGTGGTTTCACAAGGCAGCTCAGCCAAGCTAACATCCCTCTGCTGCCGAAAGAGGCTGGCCCCCTCTCCTTCCCTGCTGAGTCCTCCCAGTGCCAGTCCACAGTTGTGCTGGCTCTGGCGCTTGTCTGATACCTCTGTGAGTTCAGTTAACCCACTAAATTGAAATAAAACTGTTCACTTGTTTTGCTGAGTTCATTTTTGGCCGGTTGAGTGAGCTGAATCAGTGGAAGTGGGGGGTAGTGCGAGTGCAAGGAAAGCGGTGGGAATGACGGACCTGGGGGAGTCTCCCTTTTGACAGCAGCAAGCTGTTGACATGGCTCAGGCACCTTGTGAAACCTCACCCTAGAGGCACGGCTTTACTAAATAACCTGATACAAATTAAGAGTTTGCTACTACTGAAAGAGACAGGTAGGTCCCAGCACTCATCTGATCTCACATTAAACTGGTTCAACTCACTGAAATGGCAGAAAACTAACTGGGGCACCAGCTGCGCTTTGTCAGGTTAGCAAGCTGAACTGGCCTATCTTTTGGGCAGATGAGTGTGGAAGCTGATGGGAGACAAGGGAAGAATTGCGTGGCGGGGGCAGAAAGGAAGAGAGGAGCCAAGCAGACAACCGAGTCCATTCCCTTTCAGCTGCGGTGAGCTCGTGAAATCATACCCCATTTTATGAAAAATCCTAGCAGAAACCTTTTTTTCCTCCACTTATGTTAACAGATGAAGGTGAAGCCACTGCTTCCACAGAGTCTTCATATAAACCTGCTGACTTGTGTAAAAACTAAAGACTGTGCTTCTTTTTAACCGATACCTTGCTCTAACAATCACTGCAAAAATAGATTCAGTGATTTCAGATACTGCTGTACCTCAAACTGCACATTACTGTTCTCTCAGCTTGAGTTAATAAGTGTGCTCTGCTCCCTTTAGGGCAAAATCAGCTGGGCTAGTGAAAATTATCTGCAGCAGCAATTTAAATTAAGCAAAGCAGAAATTTTGGTTGTGATCTAAAAATAACTTTTAAAGATGTGAGACGGACAAGAAACCATACTTCTAATCCTGCAGTTGGAAGTGGGTGGATAGGCCCCATCAAAGGCTTGGAATCACACCAACACTCTTACGGGAATACAACAGGATTTGTGTTTTTAAACCATCATCTTTCTAAATGCCGGTTGTTTTCAACATTCGCTAGCTGCTCTTTTTAAAATATTTGTGTCTATCATGTGGGAGGAGGTTGTTTTTTTTTTTTTATGGTGCAGGCTATTTGGATTTTTATACTAACAAATCGCTTCATTTTCCTATTCTCCCAGTCACTGCTTTGGGAAGGATTGCCTATGCTTTTCTGCTAGACCTGAAGGTCTTGTTTTGAATATGCTAGGAGAGGAAAGGACAAGATGACTGTTTATGGCCCATCCCTTTCATTTCTCAGGCTTGGCCTCAACCATAAAGCTCCACCAACACAACGTAGCTAGCTCAGAGCGTGAAAAACTCAAGTTCCTCATCACTGAAACTGTTCTTCCAGCAAAGCTTTTGGTGCATATACAGCTATGCCAACGTGAGAGTGCATTTGTCAGGCAGGCTTATGCCACTCAGAGATGAGAGGCAGCTGGTACTTTTGCCAACAAAAAAGTTTCTTCCTTCAGCATAGGCACTAGGAGGAGGTTGGCACCGTCACTGTGCCAGCCCAGGGACGGTGGCACAAGCTGCAAGTGCAGCATGGCAAGGCCTCAGAGAAGTGATCTTTATCCCCCACTCTGCCCTGAACTTTCCTCTAGGATGCAGAGGTATATTTGCCGATTTCATCTATCCAAACATACTCATATTTCTGGCTTTTGGGTAGTCATACGTATTTTCTTATAACAATTAGACTTATACCTATGTTCTGATCTGTTATCATAACAGTCTACTGGAACAGATATTATAAACAACTTCAGATCAAATTTGCATAAATATCTAAAGTTATAACAAAACAATGGAGTTACGAAATCTGAGCTATTAAAAATAACAGAAATCTTGTGACCTGTTTCTGGCTCTGGCAGCTGATTTCTCCTAAGAAAAGCTGGTAAAATTCTGTATATTCACATCTGAACTCCAGTCCAAACTTAATTTAAACTTCAGCTTGAATAAATCTGCATCATTACTTCATCCTTACTTTCAACTACTACTAACAACAAACTTTATGGATTGCTACAACCGATGAATTACTGAATATTCAGCTATTTTCTGAGTGAAATGAACTCCATATACATTTATTTCGTTTCCACCTCCTTTCAGAGAAATGAATGTACCTCCCTGTATTGGTTTTACTTTATTTAAATAACCTGATAACTCACCCTCTCTCCTCTTCTCAGGATTCAAAATAAATCAATATGGTCTCTTAGTCTACTCTTTCCTAAAGAATACAGCCCCAGAAGAACTAATCTTTTTGAACAGCTAAAATCCTGAGTCTTTGAATCATTACATCTCTCTTTTCGTAATATTTTTCTCTTATAAGAAAATCAGGATGCACACACCACTTCTAACTCACATTTTGACATCTGTATTGATGTGAGGAAGCCTACAATATTGTATTTGGACTACATTAAGTATTTCACTTCTGAAGTTACGGAATTGTTGGTCTTTTTTTAAGAAATTATTGCACACTGAAACACTAAGTGAAGAAAAAATATTGAAAGGAAAGGAATGAAAATAAATTACTTCTCCGAAGAAGATAATTACATAGCTAAATGCTACCTATGGAGAGAAAGAAAATCCTAAGAATCAATGTGGGATGTTGTAGTTACTTTAACATGCCTGATTTTTTACAAACACTAACCTATAATTTTCTGACATCTTAAATTATATGTTCCTGAGAAGAGTACGGTTTGGCTACAGTGTGTCATACACATACAGTCCTTGCTGACCGAACACAAGGACATTTCTGATGCAATTATGACAGTCTGAAAAAATCCTTACAATACAAGTCCTCAAAAAAGAAAAAGATCCACCAAAGTTAACTTACTGGTCCACAGACAGTACTCAGTGCAGTCTCAAAGGAGATTAAAACCTGGTTCCCAGCGTCCATCATTAACGACAACAGAAGGGCATGAACGATTGGTAAAACAAAGACAGAAGAGGGGAAAATCTCCTGGATCCCACAGATCTGCAAAAGATCCAATTGCAATCCAAGAGGATGGAAAATAACCAAGCTAAAATATTTTGACCAGGATTAAATATTAATGTCTCAGTGGGTTCCAGAAAGAAATAGCTAAATGATTAAATAGAGTTTAAAATCGAGTATTAGAGAAGGAAAATAGATTTCAAGTTACTATGCAAACCAGACATTTTCTATGCAAATTCAGGCACTGAGCTTCTGTAATCTGAATTTTAAAGCATAATTTGATGTCTTGATTGAAAATAGTGTTTTTTCTTCGTGAATGGCATGCTAAATTACCGTGTGCCTATGCAGGGTATGTGGGTGAAAGGAGCTGGCATGAGGAGGAATATATTCTTATAAAAAAAAAGATTTTCTTGAAAAAAAAGAAGACGACTTTTTAAGGACATGGCTCAGAATAAGAATCTAGCACTTCCAATAAAAACAGAACTATCCACTGTTTGTAAACATGTCAATGTGCAAATAAAGAAGCATTACTTATTAAGTACTGACAACATTTGATTCAGCCCACACATATTCCAGTAAGCTTGTCTCACTGGCTTCAGTCCATTTCTTTCCATTCTTCTGTCTTTCTGCGTGGCTTTATTCTCATCACAGGGAATACTAGGGTGCCTTACAAGTCAGTATGGACAGTCTTCAAATCAGTTTTCAGAATACATCTCTGCTATTAATTCCTATGTGTATTCCATTATTAAATGAAGTGCAATTTAGATATACTGACTGAAATGCTTAGCTTCTGTAATTCCCATTTTACTTCATCAACCAGAGTAGCACAACAGCTGTTAAAAGCCTTTTATATTTAAAATAATCTTCTAGACCTACAGCATATTTTCAGTTTACATATCTGAGATGAAGAATAATGAGAAATGGGTAGAATATGGGAACACACTTCTAAATAGAAGAAGTTCCACTGGAACCAGACTTAATATATTGCAGCCATAGCTTCCCCTTATCATTACAAAGTAGTACTTGGTCAGAATGCCTGCAAATTAGAAAAGCTGAGGTTGTGGGCCTAATCAAGCAAGACAGTGCCTAACCCCAAAGTCTATTAACTTCAATAGGATGCAGAAGCGCCCCACACCTTGCAGTTCTGGTCCAGTACAGTAGAACCTTTTAGTTCATACAGACTGGTATTTCTCCACTGTGTTAATGACACTTGACTAATTTACATGAGTTAAGCCTTTCTTTAGTGAATATGGGGTGTGCTTAAATCAAATAAGAAAGCCTATTTCATGCTGCATCTGTATCTTGGAAGATTATTATGTGGTTAATTGTAAACTTGGTTGTACAAAAGAACAGAAAGAAGAGCTGTGCTTCCAAAAATCTGTTGAACAAACTTCTCATAGTATTTATGCAATAACATCTCAAAATATAAATTAATCTCTACTTTGCATCTGAATTGTCACACTAAGATGAAGGTATCTCAGCATGAAATCTATTTGTAACAGACAACAATATTATTGTTCTGTAGTGCGTATGAATTGCTGAATGCCTTTTCTGGAACAGTTTTTAACTCTTCACCCCATCAAATACGCCCTAAACCCTGCCCTTTGTAATAGTCTTACATCATTCTGCAGAAAGATGCCAAAATGGTGTAAATAGGAGGAACGGTACTTGCAGGACTGAATTAACATCTGCTGACCTTTTCATTGTTACCACATTATTTCAATTTTCTTATTGAAATAACAGTACTTTGAATCAAGACAAGTATTTGATCTCAATGGTCATTTATATTTTACTATTCAAAGTACAAAACAGTTTAGTCTTCATAATTTTATTTCCTTGCATGCCAACAGTCTTTTAATAATTAAGAAGACTTATTGTCTGACACTCTCTATAAGGAATAGTACTCTATTCACAGCAATATAATATCTTCCTGTATGCCTTTTTTTTCCCCATTAATCTATATTGTTCTAAATTTCTCTTTAATACATCATTATTATCTATGGCCACATTACAGGATTAGGAATCAGGGAAAAGGGAATTTTACTTCCAATTCTATCACTAGCCGACTTCGCTAAATCAACCACAAATGACGTAGTAAAATACGATGACAATATTGGAACAACTGGCAGAATTCTCAGGATACAGTACTAGTTTAAACCAATTTTCTTGTTACAAGTTGATGGTGTCCTTTGAAAATTGCAAGGCTGTAGATTTTTTCTTTTATTAATGGTAGAAATTCGACATGAATAGATATGAAATAAGTACACTGCTAATTGGATTTTTGGTTGCTTAATAATTTAAGTGTGAGATTAAAGCTCTAGTCCTTAAATACTGTTCTCTGATGTCAGTACAGAACATGTAGAAAACTACCACACAGAAAAATACCATGCCTACAAAAGATGTAATGAAATGGTCAAAATATTTTAGTGCTACTCAGAAATGTAGAAGGTAAAAACTACCTGGAAGTGAAATTAATGGAAAGCAAATCAGTTTCACTTTTCTGAGCAGAAAATGGAGCAGGTTAGAGGTTTTGGGCCAAAAATAATCTTGCAGATTAGCATGCTTTGAATATAGAAAATGGGATGCTTGGAAGCCAGTGAAGGTTTGGGACTCGCTCAATTTGAAGCGTTACAAGTTAAAATCTGAAATCTTGAATTAGATTGTATTTGTCAGCAAAAAGCTATACAGAGAGAAAGAGCAGGCAGTCCGTTTTCTGCCTGCTCCCTATATTAATCAAGCTGCCTTATTCTGCTCTGCTGACAGCCCATCATTAAGGCATTAGAAACCTAAGCATCTGAATTCAGCCTTGTCTTAGGACTATGATTAGATTCTGCATTATGCTAGTAAGATGAAGTCTGTCTCCATCAAAAATAGGAAGCCTAAGGAATGTCTATCTTCAGCCTTCTTGCTTGAACAAACCAACATCTTCATTTTGCTAAATTTAATCTCTGATCATCCCTTCTTGTTCAATTTTCACTTTCCTTTAAATTCTACGTCATCTCCCTCAGTGCACCAAAATGTAGAAATATACAATCATGAATCCTGATGCATTAAAGACATCTCAAAAATCATCCCCAGGATGGCACGTGAATCAAAACGAACACATAAACGAGAGCAAATCTTGCGAAACGCTCGAAGAGTTTCCAGTATAACTGAATGGGCATTCACCACTGCGCTTCAATGAGAAATGAGCAGAATGCCGTGTTACTGGTAAAAGTGAAACTGCAGAACAGTCAGCGGTGCACAAGAGCAACGAAATGCAACACCACAGTCCCTTTCACTCATTCTGGAAGGCTGTCTGTACCACTGAAGGCGTACTCGCTCGTGAGCGGGCGGTGAGCAAACAGCTGGACGCTGACACACAATTCAACTGCAGTATTCCAAACGATGGGCTGTTTTCACAGTTTTCCGCGTCTCCAGGCAGAGACTAAGAACAGTTCACATTTTGCCATAATAATTGAGCATGATTTCTCTCTGCTTTCCTCAAAGCTGAGATGACGCAGTGTTTTGTAATAATATGTCGTTTCTGCTCAGGCTGCCAGGCAGTAGTACTCCCAGCAATCCAGACACAACTGAATCGGGCAAACACCCCAGCTGCAGCAGCCCGGATCAAGCTCAGCAACACCAGCAGGCCAGCTTTGACCTAGAGACAGCTCTGACCGTCGCTACCCCAAGAAACGCGTTAGGTGCAAGTCCGCTGTCCGAGAGCGCCCCTCCCGGCACGCTGAACTGCGCATAGCCACCTACCGTCAGCGCCAGCCAGCGCTCCTGCAGGAGCTGGCACAAGTACGGGGCTACCACAAATACTTTGCGATTGTGTTTTTAAAAGAAACCGTCTCTACTGATTCACAAAAAAAAGGGCGAAACAGGTGAATGAACAGCGTGCCTATGGCCTTGCAGAGGGCAGAGAGGCATTTCAAACTATTGTTTCGATGAAATATAGAGATTTTACAGAGATGTTTCTCTGATGGCTGAGTAAGTGCTACCAAGGAAATTTCATTGTGCCAGAAACCCAATGAACTCTCTGGTTTCTACCTGCAGTAATATCAGCACTTTAAACAATAAATTTGTTTAGCTTAGAATCTGCTATTTAAAAATAGACATTTGTGTAGAAATAAAGGGACTCTTTTTGGACGAAAAACAGAAGGAGGGGGTAGGAAAGTTATTGAAGATCTACCTAATAATGTAGATTAACTGAAGCGTGTTCTCCTTGATATAACAATCACAGCAACACTAATAGAACAAAACTAACTGAGGAGAGAGCTTTGGAAGTCTCTAGCAATCTTTCGCACTTTAGAATTTTCTACGAGGCATCTTAGGATATTCTTTTGTTTCTAAATAACATTCTTGGTTAAAATTTGAATAAATTTCATAAAGAACAAATGTTTAAAATAATTACAAATGAAATAAAATGTTTAATGTAGGACTAAAACTTTCTCTTTTACGCTAAAACTCTGCAATTCTGCTTCATTTCTCCTGGACCAACTAATCTTCCTTCCCTTTCTCTCCCTAGACTTTCTCTTTGATCAATAAACCAATGCTAGCTGAATGTAAATAAATCTCAGGGTCATTAAGTTAGGAAGGCAGGCTGGCCAAATTATTTGGCTATCCAAGGATCAAAACTCAAAAGCTATAACACGTCATTTAAGAAAAAAAAAAAAGAACTCAAATGTGTACACTGAACATTTCTTTTCATAAACTTGTGTTCAACTTGACAGTTCAGCCAAGGCAGAAGCCCTTAGCTGAAGGTTAGATTATGCAGCTAAAGAGAAATTTTTATTCTGAATCTTCTTAAAATATGGTTTGCAATACTACAACTACTATTCTGCCACTCAAAATTTAAAAGCAAGCAAACTGATTAAAAAAAAAAAAAAGCTAGCACAGAACCATATATTTCCTTTCTCAAATCTTTTCATACTCGCATAAAAACAGTCTACCTAACAAACATCAGTTTCAAAAATGAGAAACATTATAGGGTTTTACAAATGGCAACTACAAAAGTTTTTTGGGCTCATATAAAAACCTACCAACATTCACTATTGCTTTCATAATAGCTATAAGAGAACAAAGATTAGCTTTCAGTTTCACTACCAATTCCCAAATTTCAGTCAAAGTTTGCTTACTCACGTATTGACCAAGCCTAAACATTTTAGGATAGTATCTCACTTTTGCTTTGATATTAGTGGCTCATCCAGACCAAAAGGTAAGGGAAATTCAGTGGGTTTAAAATGTGTGAACCAGAATAAACATGGAAAGAAAAAAGGTCTTCATAAATTCCCTTTCAGGCAAGACTGCAAACATGCACATAACTGAAGGCAGAGTTTCCTGGACATGTGCATCATAACACTTTTCTTATCACGGTATCGCTTTGCTCTATTGTATATTTCTAGCACACATGAGTGCAAGTATATCAGTCAACATCAGCTATGTTTCAGAGCACAGGTAGATTTTGAAGAGTTAAAAATGAGTTCTCATAATAAAACTATAAATATATATATATATATACAAACACACATATACAAACACACATATACATACCTATATATGTGTGTGTGTGTGTATATACATATGTACATATATATTAAAGAATTGCCTTGAGAAGTAAAAGATAGTAGATCACATTTTAACTGATCCTATTTAAAATTCAGACTTCCAGGAAGTTTATCTAGTTCTCTCTGGGTTTCAAGGACAGTATCTAAGTTGCTTTTCTTCTTTTGAAAATTCCATGGTCCACTTTTGGTCTATCATACTTTTCTCATTTCTATACACTGAAGAATAGCAAAAATCCCTCTCGAGTAATTCTCCCACCCAAGGTTAAGATCAGACACTCTAGCACAGTGATATTCTACCTGTTCTGTTCTTGCCTCTCTTCCTTCAATGATTTAGATCACTTTCACCTTTAACCCTACGATTAAGCTGCGATTAGTTTGTGTGCTGAACAAGAACCTGTGAGTGGTTTCTACAATGCTAAAACTACGGGGTTTTTAAACCTCAGTTCTCAAGTGTGAGAACACTAAAACAATTGTGGCTTTTTTCCCTCAGTGACATCACAGGAGTGTATAATGATTATTATGAGCTGTTCTATATTTTAAAATTAATGAACAGATTTGAGTAAAAACTGCCAAGGTAAAAATGCCATCAGAGGGCAAACCACTGACAACGTCACTTAGAATTTTCTGCCCACATATTCAACCCAGTGAGAGAGAGTAGAGATGAATTAGGAAAGTACCATAAGAAGGTGATTATGTATTACGTGGTATAATTCCAGAAAATTATTAACACATGTAATTACTTAACTAGAAATGACATAATTCCTGGCATTAGAATGTCAAGACATTCTTACATAAATCATTATGTAAATTGAATATTAATTTCTGAAAATGTAACCAGTTTTGATGTCAATGATACCATGTTTAGATAAAAAGGAATAGCAGAAGTGTGTCATTAAAATAAGAAGTGATGAATCTAGATCACATTTGTGAGTGCTGCTTGCCATTTAAGCTGAACTTACATGTTCATACAGGGCGATGAAACTTTGTGGTACTTTGGAAACTTTTCAGCAAAGAAAATCACTGCAGAAGTAACAAAAAACAGACAACCCTTTCTTCATCAATCCTCAGAAAAGAGTAGTTTGAATCGTACATACTGAAGATAGCAACAAGCATTCAATAGCTGTGATAGACTATCATGGGTTCAGAAGTACCTGAATACTTTCCAAGTATTATTTGCTACAATTCTCTGCTTTTGTTTCCTTAGCAAACACAACCTGTGACTCTGTGTGTGTGTGTGTGTGTGTGTGTGTGTGTGAGACAGAAAGACCTTTTCACAGATATTAGCAAACCAAAGAAAATTTTGTTTTCAGTCAGCAGAGTCACAAGAAATTGCTTAAGCACAGCCTTTTGTGCCCATATTAATGAACACGAAGAATATGCCTAAGGTCTTAATTCTGATGGTGAGCCAAGCCCTTGCTCATTCTTCCTGTTTCCGGTCCACAAATCCAGAGACTAAAGACAAGCTTCTGTTAAAAGTTATGTGCTACAGCAACTCCCTCTCAGTTAGTACTCATGCTCACAGTGACGAGTATGAGAGAAACCCCCTCTAGACAGAAGCAGAACAACAGCTGAGAGAGACAGGCAGTCAGCCAGAAAGCTGTGCCAGACAACCCCTATCTTTTTAGAAAGTTCATGGGACAGCTAGACATAGCGACCAAAAAAAAAAAAAAAGCATATGACTATGACAGATATTTTCCCCAACAGTCATGGAGAGCAATGTGAACGATATTGAGTGCTGGTATGTCATCTAGGCACCCCGACGATGTAACGGCCGTACTTCACTCCCAAACGGGCAAAATCTTGCTTTTTAGAATGCTCCAGGAAAGGGCCCAGAATCTTCTTTTCCATCCTTTTACTGGGACTTGCTGACTGCTCCCCTAGGCCCAAGCACATCTTTGGACTGGAAGGAAATGAGGGTCCTGATTCTTGCCTTGTTTACCTTCAGGATGTTGCATGTCAGCAACAGGATGGGACAGATGAACCTTCTACCCTTCCTCTTTGTGGGATGTGAAATACTGCCCATCCAATTACAAGAGCCAGAAAATGATGTGGGCATTTCACTGCAATCTCCTCTCAGTACATCTGAGCCAAGGAACATAAAAGAGCTGACCTTTTTCTTAATAAAAAGACCACCAGTCCCAAAGATCCTTTTGTACATAAACTAAGCCCAACTACCATACCACTAAAATTGCTTTGTACAATGACAGAGAATTAGGGAAAAAAAAGCATGTCCTTTTTTTTCTGACAGGTGTCAAAATGTTTAGTTTTGGATACATTTTGTGCAGTTGTTCAAATATACCAGCAATATGATCTACACAAATTACCTTATGTGCTATGTATAAGCAATACTTACTGCAAGGAATTAGAAAAAATAAAGCAATAAAAAGATGGGACAGTAAGGTCTTTTTAATAAATCTATACACACACACACACATATATATATAATCTTACTTCTACATCTAGTTCTTTAACAAAGATTATATCAGATATATTTTTCCTTTGTCTGTTGTGTAATCAAACTGGTTTAGACATCTCTATAATAATAGTAGCAATGTCTTCATTATTAAAGTCATATAAAAGTAGGTGAGCAGCTGTAACCTAATAAACATGCAGCTGAACAAAGGAAACTGCTGACAAGCAGCAATCTTGTTTTAATGTAAATTCTCATGTGTTCACATCATATTTTAATTGTACACAACAATAAATAAGCTTCTGTCACTAGCAGTTTCTCATAAATGGGCTAATGCTAATTATCCTTCTATTTTCAACCACATGCTTTTAGTGAAATGATTAATGTCAGGAAAATAGGAAGAAAATAACGAGCTTTGCAAGCCATCTGAGCGGCAGAAACATTACTGGGTTTTTTTGTTTTTTTTTCTAGTTTCATATGAAAGCTGTGACAACTATCTTATAAGACACCTCAATATTTCAAGCATTAGATCTAGCTACATATTAACTACATAAGAAACACAAAACCTGTTTCCCCATATTTCTCCTCAGGATTGTTGTACTGGTGAACTGAAAGCCAAAATGTGCAACTCCAGCACCACCACTGAATTTAAGACCTAGCCTTTCCTATTTCTGGAAATGTATAATTAGATACGGGCAACAGTTTCCCTTCTATTCTGTTCTTTGTTCTACAGGGGGCATCAGCAAATGTTTGCTTGACTTAAAATCCTTTGTATTAGACCAGCAAAGTTATTTTACTCCCGTTATATAAGACAGCACATGTAAAAGAATGATTGTTCAGGGCAGGATTAAGAAAAGGCCTTTTGATCCACTCAGATATTACAAACTTTCTTCTTTTTACTTTCCGCTCTTTCTGTATGATTATGCCTCTAGTTACACGTCTTAAGTTTCCAGTTCAAACCAAGACTATATTAAGTACCATGTAAACATACAGTATGAGACACAAAGGTGATGCTTGCATCATATAGTGGCTCTCTAGAGCAGACATACATACTTTCTCTACTGTGAGTGTGGCCTCAGGTACAGCCGGAGCACAGCCCCTAATGCGTGAAGGAACCCGTCTGCTGAAGCACACCATAGGCTGTCTTGCAAAGCAATGCAGTTGATGGAAGAGCAGGAGGCGTAGAGATTATTGTGCTTCTGGCTGCTTTAGCCGATGTTCCTTCATTGTTACATAGACTCTACCAGAAGTGCTTTCAGCTGTGCAGCTGCTCCTTGTCCACTCGTGGCCTCTCTGCTTCTAATGGATATACTCTTTGTGTGTGATTCAATAACAAGACCAAGGCTAGGAAATAGAAGACTTCATCTAATGGTGACTCTATGGTGCATGGTGGCTTTGCCACTCCTTTTCTTTTCCTAGAATCCTCCCAAAACGCACAAAACTTCATTGAAGCACAGTCCCCAACACAGATATTGTAACACAGCAATACAGCTCTGATGCAGCTTCTTTGCAGAGGATTTGTGAAGAGCATCCCTGTCTATCAGAGGGGAGAGGAACACAAAAGTACATGATGAGTGCAACCATCTCCCACGTCTTTCCTTCCCCTCTATTAGAGCAGAGAGGCTGCAAGCTGGACCACTCTGGTTGGGTGGGCAGGTGGATCAAAGCGAAGGTACAGCGGGGACAGGCTGTGCAGAGTGGGCACAAGATTAGTATCACATTAAAATTAGTATCTTCAGTAGTATCAAAATTTAACGCATTTCATATTGTTTTGTAAGGACTTACATTTATAACTGCAATACTACCATGGTATTGAGATACTGTTCCTCACTACTTTATACATCTCACCTCTTCTAGTTTCCATTTCACTTTCTCAAATCCACATACATATCTAGACAATGTTCCTCCTCTCACATTCCATTCCATGTCTTGCCACCATCCTCCGCACTTTGCCTTACTCCCAGATGTCCCAGACTAATTAAATCACTGTCAGAGTGATTACATTTGCGTTCTACTTTCTCATCCAAGTACAACTAAAGTTTCATCATTTTTGAAGTTCTTGAGGTATTCTACAATGTATTAGGCAAGAGCTGAATAAAACAACCTTGGCAGATGGATGTTTGGTTTCTATTATTTTCTTGTAGAGATGGACCAACTTGACTCACCTCATTTCAAAGCTACTTGAACTTTGAGGGGCAAAAGCTTGATTAGATCATTACTAGTTTCATGTCCCATTTAAAATAGCTAGTTGAAAGGGGAGTGAGAAAAAGACATGAAGATAAGATTTAAGAAACAAAAACCTAATGGTGCTGGCTCTGCTTTTCAGGAAGACTATTAGGCTTCCCCCACAGTTTAGTCTCATATTGCAGCATCCTATTTCACTAAAAGAAGGTTCATTTTCTTGAAACGCGTAACTGAAAGAGAATTTAGACGCAAACAGAATTAAAATTGTTAACCTAAAATATTTAATAGTTTACAGAACTTCTGCTCTCTGGTCAGTTCTTTTGTCTCCTCTTTCCATTCTTTTGCAAGAGAAATAGATTTTTGCTAGGACTTTTGAAAAGTGACTAATGATTTGGGATGCCAAATCACAGAAACTTTTTGTAGGCCTGATAATGATGAGTAAGTAACGAGTTCTTTCAGAACATTAGATTTCCTATAGAATCTCTGCCACTAAATTTGAATGACCCTAACCATTTTAGAAAATTTTAGCCATTATGTAGATGGAAATACTAAAAACATACGAGGAGTTATCATTTAAGATGAGTATTTGGAAGGATTACAGAAAAGTGTATAAGCCTGATAAGTGTGCACAAAAGCACATAATAGCATGCTAATGTAATTATGTACTCCTGAGATCATAAATAGTTAGGTAAAATTAACATACAAAGCTTGCAAGAAGGGGAAGAGTATCTTGTTGAGACCTGCAGCAGCCAAAATGCAACATGACAGTAGGCATCTTAACACTCTTGTTTCTCTAAATTTCCACATCAATTCCCACAAAGCTTTCAGTTTCATTTAAAAGAAAAAAAAGGTAAGTCTGAAGAAACATCAGGAGCATGTGATACATGAGTTGAGAGAAGAATCAAAAACATATGAGTAGAGGTAGAAATGTAGAATATAAAGACAGGGAGAGTGAAGAATCCGAATAAATATAATGGTGAAGGAACAAGGACATGATATAGAGACTAGAAGAGTCTATAAAATCATTCATTAAATAACATCACCTTCAAGCTGTAATATATATTCCATCTTGGAATTCCAATTACATGAATAAATTGAATGAGCATCTCTCCCTGATGTCATCAGAGCTCCTCAGTGGAGCAACAGTCCACTCGAGCAATCCTGAGGGCATAGTATTTCTTAAGTCTTTCAATGACAGCCGTAATTGGCTTTTCAGCAATAGGAATTTTCCTCATCAAACTAAAAGAAATACTACTACATTAGCAGAGCTGGGATCACACATATCTTACTGATATATGGGGCACAAATTGCTTTTAGCCATTTTATGGTTATGGACATTGAAAATAAATGTTGTGTACCATTTCATGAATATACCCCCATTTATACTGCAAATACACAAACTGCACTAGCAGTTTAAAATGATAAAATGAAGGCCCTGATCATATCTTTATAAACAACGATTTCATTTGTGCTTAATGCTAACTTGTTATTTATCACATATGCTAAAATTACTTTTTAACTGTATTTAAGAAATGGTAGTACTTTGAAGAAAAGTAGCATCCAGTGTTAACATGTTCATTTCCATGGAAATTATTCTATTGTAAAAGATTAACTTGTTTTTATTTCCAACTGTAATCTGTTTTGCATAGACTTTTACTCTAATGAGAACAAGCAACACACAGCCAATCACTGAGGGATCTTAGGGCTGGCAAATGCTCATTCACTAGGACACTCAGCCCTGCAGCACTGGGCCTGGGCTCCCCGCAGGAAATCCTGCCCTTGCAGCTCTTGAGGCCCACCCTCGGGAACAGCTGTGCCCAGGGGCCAGGCAGACACCTCCCAGGAAATGCTTGCTTCTGGCATGAAAAGCCACAGAGGAAGCATTCAATCATAATGAGGAAAAGCTATTTTACCTTGACTTTTTCATTTTATTTAGCGACAAAATGGGACCAGTAGTAAACTGCAGTTACAAATCATGTAGATTTATTTAAATCATTATTTAGTCTCACGCACCCCAATGTTTTAGCATATGCACTTCATACCACCTATACAGGGCAGATTTGGCACACAAAGTTTTGCACAGGTAGGTCCAGATTTTTATTTCAGTTATCTTTTTCCGATGCAATTCTCATATGCAGTAAGTCTATTCATTACAATTACAATGGATTTACAGCAGAAATCAGAAAATCAGAAATCAGAATTTCATCTGCAAGGTGCAATATCATGCACTTGAGAACAGAGGACATTCTATTTTTGCCTTTCAATGTATATATACTGGAGTCATGCCCTACAACAGCTCTCTTGCAATTGAGAACACTAGCACATTTGCTAAAACGCATTTTAAGCCACTGGAACGATATGATACCGGAAAATAACATGCATCTGTTGATCCATTTCTGAATGATCACTACATACTTCTGGAAAAGGTACCTTTTTATTGATATTAATAGATTTAGGCAATCATCTGCTTTTGACAAGACTGAGAAGTGTGTGTCAAAATCTTTCCTCTGAAAATGCTCCCTAAAAGGTTTAAATAAATACGCTGTATAATTAGGGTAGAATTGCTATCTAAATTATGAGATATTCTTATGCTGCATCATATGAACTCATCAAGTAGGCATTATTTTCCAGAGAAAGCATCTGCTGTGTGAAATTTAGGACAGTAATTCACAGCCCATAGAACAGTGCATCACCACAAATTACATTTGTCATAAATTTATAATGATGTTCATATAAAAACATTACATTTTAATAGTTTAAAGAAATGGCAGCACTGGGCACTTCTATAAATGTTTAACTAGTACAGTCTTCATAATTTAGTGTGGAGGTTTCATCACTGAAGATGCTGGATTGAATCACTGTCTGAACTAGGGCGCGGAGGGAGAGGGGAATCTGTTACTATAGAAATCTACTGAAAGCCTAACTTCAATGCACACAAATGTTATTTTAAACATAATCTCATTTCAGAACACTTGCATGAATCATGGACTCATGAAGTTGTGCAGCACCATGTTAAGAAAGCACAGCTACAGTTATCATTGCCAGCCATTGATACATGAGCATGGGCCATCTTTTGGAGCACTTTAATAAGAGTATGCACTTATTGTTAATGAATACTTCAATCAACCAGTTCCATAGGATAGTAGATGCATGAGGTATTCACGGAAGAAACTTTAAAATTTTTGTTTTATTTCACTGCATGCTATTTTGACTGATGCCTCTAAAATAATTTTCATCTTTGATCTTTCCAGCAGTCTCTAGCTCCTTAAACACTGTCTTCCTTTTGCTTCATATGGTCATATTGCTTGGTCTCATTATCAAAGCCAGCATACTTTTGTTGTATCTATGTCTTTTTTTTATTGATAGGTTCCATCTGACAACCTGTATTCCAAATGTCCCATCTGTCTATTTGTCTCCTATGCCTAATTCATGTGCCCCAGAGTCTCACATCCTCATAGCTCATTGGCCAAGACAGTCTCATCTACAAAATATCCTCTAACCACATCTACATTACCTTTTCATCTGCACCTATATACTACAAATATTATGTCAAGTTCTGTGCGACCTGCAGATTTGCTCAGGCCGAGATTTTTGAAAACACTAGCTTGCCAACTGTGCCCCAGCCTTATAAGAGGAAGATGATAACGATCTAGACAAAGTAAGATACATAGCTGGTGTTTGCCAGATGCCATATTAAAGTGCAGAACTTTAAATATATTTAAAAGTAAATAGATAGAGACATTGGCGAGGCGAAGAGTGGAACACTGAAGATGAACAAAGAGGATGTGTCAAGCGCTTTTGACTCTGGCTGGTGCAGTCCTGCATGATTTGGAAGATAAAGAAAGAACCACTACTTCTTGCTGGAGAATCTGCTTCCCACATTAGATCGCTTCCTCGTATATGGTAGTTAAAATAATTTTACTTACATGTTGAAATGTAATGAACTGTTTCACCCTCAGTCAATTTGTCAGCAAGGAGACCAAGTTTAAGAGAACAGATATAACTAAAAGGAGAGATTTTGTTCAAGCGTTCGCAATATGAATTTGCAACAATCCACAGTGAATCTGGCTTCTATGTTTACCTACATCTCATCTTCAAGTTATGCAACAAAAAGTTTTCAAAGGTTTTTGTAGCTTCTGGTAATAGCCTCACACTAAGACGATATTAAAATGAAGGAAAGACTTTGAAATACTGCTGAGACCATAAGAATTTAAATTAGGGATAAAACAAAGATACTTCTGTATTATCAGTCAGGAGCAACTAGTCAGATTCCCACTCTTGCTTGCACACAACTGAACACTGTCCCCCAAGATCTGTGTTATGCAGGATTATGATGGTCTTTTTCGTGTCAAATTATTTCCCATTTGGGAGGGTCAAGTTCAGGCAATTCCTTGAGCTTATTCTGAAAATGGGTAGCAAGCTCGATTATTCTCTCCAGCAAGAAACATCTTTTTACTATGTGTGTATTGAGTTTACCACAATGGGAGTAATTCTGTCATATTAATAATGAAAGCACTAACTAATGCTCATGCACTCCCACTAATGCTGCAGATTTAGGAAATCTATGCAACCTGCTATTAAGATTTAAGCTCAGAAAATATTTTTGATAATTTAGTCCTATCTTATTGGTTTTGGTATGATCCTCTGATAAAATGTTGCATGATATTTACTACTCCTTACCTGAGGACCATTAAGTATTTGCAGACATTAAGGCCTCACGGTAGCTTATGAGGAGAGGTAAGTAATATTAAAACACAAAGCTACTATGATAAAGCAGCAAGCAAAATTGGGAGCCATCCAGATGTACGTTAGAAAGAAGACGTGAGCATCAAAACACGAAGGAAAAATGAACAGAAGCCACTACAACAGGCCTCTGTTTGGACTTCTGGGCTGATAGATAAGTGACAACTTCATCCTCTCCTGCAATAGGGTTGGGGGTAAGGGACTTCTATATGTGATTTGCCAGCAAGTCAGGTGTTTGTCTATGTGACGGAAATACCAGACAAAGAGCAGTGTGCTCTGCAATCTAGTATCAGCTGCAGAGCTTCTGGACAGTGTCAAAAGTGACAAGATCAGGGAAGATAAGAATTCCAAGGACTGCACTTGTGACTGAGGCTTATCCATAGCTACTTGTTCTGTTTAATTTCATAAGATAGAAGGGTAAGTACTGGAGGCAGGGAACACAAGTATATAACCTTAAGATATTAGAATGCTGTGCTTAAGAATTCTGGCCAACTGAAAGAATGATATTGAAAAATCCAAAGAGCTAAATAAAGAGAGAGACTAATCACAAACAGAAAAGACTTATTACAATTTTTTCAGTGTTCTAACTCAGCGTATACATCTAAATACCAAAGTGTTCTTCCCGCTACTCCACTAAAAACCATGGGATGCAAGTGGCAAAAAAGAAGTCGTCAAGAGTAGTGCTACTACATTGAAGTTATTCTCAGCATCCTGAAAAAACTCCACAAGTTACATAAAGTGTAAATTATCCTGAATTTAGCCCCTCACATGCTAAATAAACCATGCACCCAGATCACATGCCTCTAAGACAATATCTAACCCTTTCAAATGAAAAATGTAAAGCTTTATCAACCATATCCAATGAAAATTTGTGTCCTGGATTTCAATACTTAGAATGTAATTAGTTAAGTTAAAATTAACCATGCATACTTTTGCCATGGGATCTTGAATAATAATCAGCTACCACATCATAAAGGATAACATTTTCATACAGTACTTCAGAAAAGTGCTTTTTGAAAAGCTATGTTATTCTATGTTATTCTTAATATCAAGTAAATAATTTAAAAGCAAAATGATTCCATATTTTAAAGATTTTGTATTGCTCATAGAATGCCTGTGAACAAATTGGGATATTATTAAATTTTGACTATTCAAAATCACACTTTTTTCATTGACAAGATATTTTCTTTCTAATTGCTAGTGAAAATGCTTCATTTTAGTCAGTTTAAAACATTTTTTCTCAAGGATTTAACTATGAAAGTACAATATTTAGCTTCATGAGAATTTGGTAGAGCCCATGTGCTACTACACACTGAACCCAAAGTTTAAAATACAGTGTTAGTTAATTTTGTTTTTATGTTTTAATGCTGAATTGCCCACGTAAGCTGATCAATATTGGCTCAATACTTTGTTCAGTAAACAAGAAAGTACAGCTCAGGGGCTGTACCACAAGAGAAAATGAGAGCACTAGGTCCACCAAATGCTAAATCTGTTTAAATCAAATTATAGTAGTTCGATTTAAATTACTGTTTAATTGTTGTTTAAATTGTATTAGAGTAGCTGTGATTAGCTGCATTAATCTTCTGACTAATTTAAATAAGCTTTTCCTAGCTCCTTGAAATTCAGAGTATTGCTTGCTGACTGCCGGAAACAGAACAGCACAGCCCAGCAATTCTGATTCATAAATGTCAGTATTGATCGTTAATATTAATCAGAAACATTGCAACCACATTTTTTTTTTTTTAGGGATGTCATTGAAATGTATTTCAGTCAAAACATATGCAAAATTCAAAAAACTCCTATACTTAAAAACTTACTTTGTGCTTACGTTAAAACGAGGCACAACAAATGAGGAGGAAAAAAAAAACCCCAAACCCTGTGTTCACCACCCAGACACGTCCAGAGTACACCCCTCAGAAAGGGATTATTTCCCTTCCATTTCTCATCGGGGACCGGCAGCAGAGGAGTGTGTCAGGTTATTACAGAGCCTGGAAATGTAATGGCTTAAGGTTGCTAAGCAACGGCCGGGTGCTAAAGGCCTCCCTATCTGTGATCTCGAGAGACTCTCTCAAATTTCATTAAAACCTGTCCATACCTATTACACAGAGGCCTATGTGGAGTTTATAAGCAGAGCGAGCTTCTCGGCACAATAGCGAAGGAATAAAGAAAAGAAGTGGCATTATACTTTTCATATGTTTGCTTCAAAGAAAATATTTTGAGAAACCCGTCCTGTGTACGATACGCGCAAAGTATTGCTACGTTGATCAGATTTTTCTTCTTGGAAGAATCATTAGTTGTTTATATCTAATAAAATGCTTCACCCTACCAAAAGATATTCTATTACGGGCTGAAGTCAACAAAAGATGGCCTTTAAAGAAGAGAAGCAGGCTTGGTAACAGCTTGAAAATAAAAGACATACTAACAAAGGATAGACTTTTTTTTTGCATAAGAATCATCCACATTTTAAAAGATATATAATTTAAGGGAATGCAACAGGTGCATTTATAATAAGTATACCTATACACGTCAGCAACCCACAAGTGAATATCGCATGCACAGTCTAACACAGATCGCTGCTATAAAATTATTCCTTCAAACAAAGGAATATAACGGATTACTTTAGTAATAGATTAATTTTATTAAAGGCATACTTAAAAGATTCCGATTAGGAACGAGACCCACACAAAGTTTTTCTCCTACTATTTGAGAGAACTGTACTGTCATGGCAGGAGATATGCCAACAGGTCCCACTTAGCTTTACCAAACTTCTGGAGAAGCAGATTCTGCTGGGAATTGCTGCAAAAGCACCTCCTTGTGGCGCTGAACGTTCAGAGCTGAAGCTGCAAAAGCAACGCTACCTGAAAAATCACCGTGTGATTTTTGCAAATGAATGTTTTCGCTTCTTTGAGGCAAGCTCCGTACAGTCAAACATGTAGGAATCTACTGAGGAGCAAACCTCTAGTAAAGAGTTTGACTTACAGAGGGATAGCAAAATTGCTCTCCTAAATCAAGCATTTGATTTAGACTGCAAATCTCTTCAAGCTCCAAATGTCTGTTTTCAATATGCGCACTCAGTAGCTAACATAAAGAGGACCTGATCTGGGTTCTGGGAACTACTACAGTCAAAATATATACAGTGTATATGGGTATATATATTTTTTTTAAATATACAAATACACAAATGTCAATTCATAAGATGTGAACTCAGCAAATCTCTGTATAAAACTCAAGATGATATTAACACTAATCTACATCACAGAAATATTTACAGAGGCACGACATGAATGATGTTTTAGCCATAGTGACCACTGGTTCCCAGGCTGTGGTTTGCTGGAAACAGGCAGTGAATCTGCTCGCGGGACTGAAAGGTGGCGTTTTTGTCACCCAAGCTGGCAGGGAGAGAGCAAATCATTGCCCAATGCTCCTACGATGAAATCAACGCAAGTTAAGGGCTTTGCCGTAGCTCAAGCACTGCCATGCTAACATTAGCACCTTACTACACAGCTTAACATAGTTTGGGAAATCTTTATAGGGATCCACATAGGGTATCAGAAGTCTAGACAATTTCCTGAATGTCTTAATCACTCAGAATAAAGGCTAAACTACTTTTTGACAGTTAGTACACGCTATATAATCAAAATGAGAGTCATTGAACAAAGGTCTTTGGATATAGTAAGCACAGAATTGTCTGTTAAAGCCTGATGCTTATTCATTCTTCTCAGACAAATTTTTCCTTACTAACAGATGGACTAAAGGAGAGTCTCCCCTTGTTTTGAAAGCTGAAAACATTTTATTTGTTGGTACCAAGCTGTAACCCTGCAGTGATTACGTGTCCAGCAAAAAGATGTTGGCTAGTTCTATAAAAATTCTGGTGAAAATCACTTGCCTAAAAACAATGGCATTATATACTAGATATTAAATTGAGATGGTAGGTATATTTTTTTGAGGGGCATGAAAAACTTGCTTCCCAAATGAAATCTCTTCCATTTCTCAAAAAAACACTTTAATATAGATGATTTATGGACTGCAGCATGATACACTATGTCTTCACAGAAAAGAGGAAGTCATAAGAGGGTGATCTTCACGAAGAGTGGCAAGAGATGCTTCTGGAACCAGTATATGGAATAAGATCACTCTCCTGACATCACTGATCGGTTACAGAGATGCTGCTAAAAGGGATATCTGAAGGATATACCAAGGATATCTGAATAGCATTACTTCTATTCCAAGATGAAGCAATCGGAACAAGAGAGTTAGTAAAAGGGCTCATGGAACAACAACAAAAAAAGTGCTTCTTTGATTCAGTATTTTTATTCAGTTTCTGTGCACTGACAATGAGAGATAACCCCTGAAATATACTGGTTAACCTGGGCCTGACAGAGTCAAAAGTTTTGAAAGTTAAGGGGAGATTACAAAAAACAGAAAGAAGACATTCAATGCTGTCTCTTTAAAGCTTTTAAATCACCCTTAGTTATAGAGTTATAAATGTGAGCTTAAAGCATTATTTTTTCTGCTTTTCACTCCTAATGCTCTCTGTTTACAGCAAAATAAAGCCATGAAGAAGGGGCTGTTCATGGAGATTCCAATACTAAGTCTGTATTAACATTTATTTTCCTCCAGTTTGGCCTATATCTTAATTTCTGTTTAACAAAATACTAAATACAGAACACAACAGAATTACAGTGCAAAAATCAGTGAAGAAAGTGGTATAAGGAGGAGTTTATATTGCCCTGTAGTCAATTTGCTGGTCAAAGTTGATAATGAGAAATCAGCACTTCAAAAACAAAAAACAAAAACAAAAAAGCCTACCTCCAACTCTGTCTAAAAATTCCCAACTATTTAGGTACGGGAGAAAAAACTTAATGAATACGATTAAATTAAAATAACACATAGATGTAAGTTTCCATTTCATCAAGGAAAGGCCATCTTGTAAGTCGACAATTTCTCTGATGTGTTTTAAACCAAATATTCTGAAACTGAGGTTAAAGATCCACTGGAGACATCTGGAGCACTTGGATAAAGTGCTATCGAGTCATAATGTTACGCCTTTTCCTTATTTTTGGGAATATATGATAATAGACGCAGCTATAGAGTAGATACATTGAATTTTTTCTTTATATTCTTGTCTTATATAAGCAGTAGCCCTGGCTGATGCATTACTGTTAACATGATCATAGATCGGAAAGATGTTATATACAAGCATTGACCAGCAAGAATGGAAACTGGTGAACTTAGTGACTCCTCTATTCAAATTTTTTCATATTTGAGCAACATTTTGGGTTTGCTCTAGGTTTCAAAATTCAGCACGAACAGCTGATGTAGGCTGAATCCTTCTTAAATAGAAAGGATTATATTTCAATGTCTTTTGTGATTACTACAATTTTGACAAGATAATCATCTCCTGTGAATAGGACTTGTTAAGGTTCAGAGAAATAATGCAAGATTTATTTTATATATATAATCTGTCAAATTATCTATAAACCCTGCTTTCAAAAGAAATCCTGTGATCTCATTAAAACAATTACAGAAAATCTTTGCCTGATATAATAAATAGCAAGTACCAGCATCACTGGTATACAAAAGGAAAGATCATGAAGTACAGGAACTCGCAAGGTTCAAAAGGTGATAGAATAGCTTTGTTCTCCTAGGATAATCAACAGAAATTTCTGTGTTAAATATCCTGTGCCCTAGGACAACTTTTAAATAACAGTCATCAAAAAAGAGGGAAAGGAAAGCAGTCAGTCACTATGCTAAAATGGAACTATCTAGAAATGCATTGCACTCTCTTTTCACTCTCCGTTCCTCATACTTTGCTGCCTCTTTATTCTTATTGCTTCTGTGGGAAAGCAAAAAACAGCTCTTCCCTGCACAACAACTACACAGAGAAAGCAGCACAGGCACTAGCAAGAAGCAATAGGAAGTTGCTTAAAATTTTTGCTAGAATTCCCTTTTCAAGAAAATCATGTGAAAATAAAGAGGAGGAGTGAAACCTGAGATGTCAAGAATGAGAGAAATTATCAATTTTCAACATCATTGGGGCCTATCAATTTTAATTTTATATAGTCATGCTTCTTGTAGGTAAAGGCAAGACTGAGCAAAACTGGGAAGGAGAGTATTGTGTTTATTTTCTTGTGATGCACATCCAGTGGATGGGAGAAAAAGGACAGAGCAGCTCTGGAGACTTTACAATAGGGTTGCTTCCTCTTAACTCCGTAAGTAGGATGATTCCTGCATTGATTATAGCCTTACTCTAATAGCCAGCACTGCACTTGCAAAATTCATGCCTCTTCTCCTGCTGACCCTGGGGAAGTTGCCCTTTTTTTTAATTGAGTACTCCCTTTCTTGGGGAGTACAGCGAAGGATGGAATAATCAATCAAAGCATGCTGACAATGCAGGCAAAGCTTCTTTTCAAGAGAGTTCATGATAAAAAGCATGGCATTATCTAAAAGAATGTTATAGACACAGAACGTTTTCTTGCTAATCTACTTCAGAGAAGCAATGCTGCAATCATGCCACCATGACAAAGCATGACAGAACTGAAATTCCTAGATGGCAATAACTTGTCATCAGACTAAGGCCCTGTATGACTCCTATTGATTGACAATCTGTTACAACCATTCTACCATACATAGTTCTTACCACTTTGAGAGAATGAAGAGTCAATAATCTATGTACAAGCCTATTTCAAGTACAAAATTGTATTTACTTACCATGAAATCAAGCACTATGTTTCTGAGAAGCTACATAATGCTACAAGGTTAGTTCTTTTGGAAGGCATTCAAAAAATTGTTCCAATAATTCAAAAAGCCAAAGTACTAAACAAATATACATATAATCTGAGCCATTTAGATTGTGGAATGGTTAACTGAAATAGGAAACATCCCATAATCTTTTTATAAGAGGTTTTAAATACAGAAACCAAAGACATAAAAACCTACATGGACTTTTAAAACATTTAGAAGCTGACTCACCAGTCTCTTTATAATTCTCAACAACAGCTTCAGTTGTCTTGAATCTTTTTTGGACTTCAATACTTCAGCAAAGCTGTCCATGTTTTCTGGAGACATGCTCTCCTGACTGCTCCCTCCATACAACTGAACCAGTAATGATAAGCACTGTGATGCATTCTGGAATATTTCAATATCTTCACTGGGAAGCTAAAAATGAACAAACAAAAAACAAAATTCAAACTTCACAAAATTCTATATCACTGGGGATTGGGAAGACTATTAACATTTGCACTGTAGCAGGAAAGAATGATTTTTAGTTGTTGACTAATA
The DNA here is from genome assembly GCF_040807025.1 of Struthio camelus. NCBI lineage: Eukaryota > Metazoa > Chordata > Aves > Struthioniformes > Struthionidae > Struthio > Struthio camelus. The sequence continues at coordinate 51,434,758 of NC_090943.1, forward strand.
ATTCAATTAAACTGACCCTAATAAAATAATTACAATATAATTAAAATATATCTGTTCTTAAGCAGCGGCATATGAATGTCTCCACTATGATTAAATCAAATAGGCTATCTACGGTGACATCATAAAAGCACTGAAAATATTGCCCCCAACTCAGTTATTTTAGGACAGTACATTTTGCTTTAAATAGAAGTATTACGATCAGAAAATATCATTATGGTAATGATGTCTAATCTTCTGCATAATGCACACCATAAAACTTCATTTAATTATCTCTAAATCAAGTCTATGGTTTCTGGTTGAGGTGGAGTACAGGTTATCTAGCTTTTAATGGATTATAGCCTAGTCACATTAAGAGGTGTGTTTCACAGATTTTAAATATTTTTGAAGTTCTTTTCTGAATTCTGGCTTTTGTACATTCCGTTGAAGAGCGGACATCAGAACAAGTCCTAGCAATGGGATGAGGGAAATTCTCCTGGGACGCAAAATTATAGAAGATTTGGGGACATTGCTAATGATCATCTTCACCTGAGCTTCTGGCAGTATGACACAACTATCTAAATGATTTATATCTTTTTTGAAAGTACAGACTGGAAATTACAAGTAGACAAACTGTATAATGCTTGTATTTGACACTGTTGGAACCACAACAGGAACACAGTTCTGCTGCATGAAGTTGAAGAAATACACTGAAAAAAATCATAGCGGTTTCTTAGGAACAGGCAAAAGGATGATAAATGCTGGAGAATCTATCTAACAGGGAAAGACTGAAGGAATTCAATCTATAGAGCTTATCAAAGGGAAGGTTAAAGGGTGCTTGATCATAGTCTTTTGGCTTCACGTGAGAAACAGAATGCTGATGATAGTTTAATTCCTCTACCCGAAAAATGACTGGCAAGAGAAAATGGCTCAAAACTTTATCTAAAGCAATTCAGATTAGAAGGAAGCTGTACTTTGATTTCCCTTTTTCTGTCTTTCTTTAATAAGGGCAATTAACCACTGAAACAACTTCCATAGAGTTGAGGAATATTCTCTATCACAGGCAGTTTATATATCACAGAGGGTTTTTCCTACCAAAAAAAAAGCTTTGCTGTAATGAGGAATTAATTTAGGAAACTCCTATGTCTTCTGTTATATATTAGACTAAGGGATTAAAATAGCTTTTCTGCCCTTCTAACCTATCAACTGAACACAATATACCAGTGATGGTCTTACCAATAATGTACACAAGAGTAAAAAGCTCTCTTTTCTCCTACTCAGTTATACAATTCAAAAAATATATTTGACCACAAAAAAGATAGATTAAAATACTGTTAGCAGATTATCCTTACTGACAATAAAAAGCAATTTATGTCACCTCTCCTTACAAGACTGCAGAATAATAGATACGGTCTATATGTGAGGCTCTCACTTACGCACAACCATTTCAATGACAAACATTCATTTAATCTGAAGTATAAACTTTCCAAGATTTTTCATTTTAAGGAAAATCTATACTGTTATTTTAAAGTAATTTGGGAATATATCATCAGACATATGCTCCTCAAATATCTAAGCAGCAATTCCCTAGAAAACTGCATGCAAATAAGATCCAATTTTCCATCAGATTCATAAAGCTGGACTTCATAAAGTCCTCTCAGACTGAACTGAGATATAAGCTCTGAGTACATTGCCTTAAGACATATCACATTTTATTTCACCTAATGCTATGCAAGTGAGAGGACTACACTAGCCATTTCTCTTTCATGGTTTAACCACATGGTTTTTCTTCATTCCAATCTAAAAGCTACATAACTTGATTGTTTCTTTTCCAAAATCCAGAATTATCTAATAACTTAATCAACATAAAAAATAAGGCTAAAAAGAGGAAAAACTACGAACAGTAACAAACTTTATAGCTTGTCTATTTATATCTTCAATCCTTATCAAGCCAAAAAGAAATTCCACTGATCTTGCTGAAGGCTCTGATCTGACCTTTACTAAAAAAGAATGCTATTAATTAAAGGAAGAAAAAATTAAACTACTTAAATTCTCTCTCCTACCCCTTTTAAAAGCAGCAATATAACTTAAGAGTTTGTTACCAGATAAGTGTAGACAGTCATATCAATCACTCCCTAAAAAAGTCAGAGGGTATGAACTATACTCAGTTTTTAAACGTTGTTTGCTTGCTAACTCCAAAAAAATTGAGTGTACATTTGAACAGATATTTATTCTCTCTAGTACTGCAATGGAGGCTAGTTTCCTGGTCTCTAAAAGCAAGAGCACAAAATCCCATAAGTAATTAATAAAAATAAACACAGTAGCCATACTTTAAAAAAAATCGAGATTGTTCCCAAGGTGCTTTTCCAAGATGCTCACTGAACATCAGACCTCATGAGGAGAGGAAAGGTGCTGGCTGGTCTTTGCAGAGGACTCCCCCTACAACAGTCATGCATAAAGAAATACATGAAGCACAGTAGCCTTTACAGTTCTTCCAGTGACCACACCACTTTCAATGAACCAAATAAGGAAGTTCAGCCTGCTGAAACCCAGGAATCCAAAGAGCAGGCTGTCACCACAAAGTTGTCTTCAGCAGTTCCAGTTAGCAAGACAGTGGACATTTCAGCTTAGGTGAGGAGGGGCTGGACTCTGGTCAATGGCTTTACTTACTTCCCCCAGGCATTCCTTCCCTCAGCAGAAAAGAAAGCAGCAGCAGGATGTGTCTGAGCTCACACTTCCTGCCTGCTGCCTCCTTCACTGCCTTGCTCTTTCAGCACCGCAAAAGCCAGGGTGATATTGCCCTGTTATCTCCTCTCCACAGAGATCACAGCTTGACCCTAGCAAGTCTCACTGGTAGGGCCTCCCCTCCAAACTCATGCAACCTAACCATGCTACGTTCCCATCATTTTACTGGTGTTGCTGCTGTTCCTTTTCTCAGTGAGAATTGAGAGAAAGATCCTAAATCTCTTCCTCCATTGTATCTTGTCCTCAGATACCCTCACCCTTTACAGGATAGTTGTCAGTTACCATCCTTCAAACTTAGTCACTAGTATCACTCTAGGGTTCACAGACCTTGTCAACCATGGCATCAACCTATTCAATCACAAATGCCTACAAATCTCTTCAACTCCTGCTGTATTTCAAGCGCTTCTGCTCCTCTACTCCACCAGAGTCCCTTTGAGCTCCTGTGTCATATAGAGTTTGAGCACTGAGTTGCTGCCATCCTAGAAAATGGCGGGGTAAAAAGATAACAGCATAGGTTTTGGAAGAAGAAAGAGAAAACAAGACTGGAGTAAGACAGACAGGATTTACTCTGGAGGGGGTGGGAATCATTGATCTATAGTCTAATTTGTCAATAGTTAAGTTGGAAGAGAAAATCTCAGCAAAAGATATCCCTATATGATTACGTCTGCATCTGCATTTTTCTCTATAACTCTAACCATCATGCTGTATCACTAATGACAGATAGAGATTTAGATGGGCCTATGTTGGTACCCTGAAATTTAACATTGGCTGCCAGTCTGTATAAGTACTTTCATAAATAGAAATAAAGAATAAGAAGTGTGAAGAAAAATGTTGGTGTAAACAAAAGCAATGACTGAAAGTCTAATAAATCCTTATAAAGATAGAAAACCAAGAAATGAAAACCAGATTTTCAAGTAAATACTTTCTCATTTCAAACAAGAACAGAAAAGCTAGAATCATGTTGCTAGACAGAAGAATATAGGTGGATGGTCCAATTCTTGGCCAGGTGGAATAATGTTCTAATTATTTTTCTAATCATAACACTTACACTCGATATGAAGAAGCATCTTTCAAGTCTTTGAAATGTATTTATAGTTTTGCAAGACAGCATCTATTTAAGTTTTTGTTCTTTCAATGAAGGAGAAACCCACAGAAAACTAGAGTTCTAACTCCTTAAGAAAACATTTGCCCCTAATATTTCACAATTACATAAAACAGCTCCAGTTGTCTTTCATTTCCTTTTACTTTATCAGTCTTAGAGAGAATTATGGATTCAGCCTTTAAATAAGGTAGAAATGTTAATATCGCTTCTCCACGCAGTTAATGTTCTGGGCTGCTGTCCATTTATGCTTCTAGCATATAGCTCAACAATGAAAAAAAAGCCAACACCTTAAAATAATATACTGAAGGGCTAAAGCTATAGTTTTTGCCAGCCTACCACTCAGAACTGTAAATTTATTTTTCACTTAGAGTTTGTAAAATAAAGTAATGCCTCATGGCAAGGATTTTGTGCGGTGAAGACTCTATGTCACTTTTCACTTAATTTTTCTGGCCAGTCTCCTGTAAACAGGCTCATAATGTAAAATTATACTCATCTTTAATTCTATGTGGCACATACTCTATGTATTTGAAGGTTAATGTGGTGTAAAACAGGAAGTGTACTGTTACTACAAATCTGCATTTTTGTAGTCAGTTGTCAAAGATGCCTTCATTTCAAGACCAGTTACAGTGTGTTCAAGAATTGCAAACCATTGCAAGAAATGTGTGATCATTTGAGCTGAAGTGGCAGTTTTCACACCATTAGAGTTGTTAGGGCATCTAATTTTAGACCTACAATGGAACTGTCTGGAATACCCAGAGGGGACACTATTTCAGCACGTTAATGAGGTTATATACAAAGAGAGTTTATTACGACAAGAGATAGATGTTCATTAGATCAGTAATGTGATTACAGAATGTGCTGTAAAGGAAGCACCATCGGGAACTATATGGAAGATGATTTCGCAAATATTAAACAAAACATGAAAGCAAAACATCATTATTAAATCTATTAACTTTACTATGCTATTCTTATTAGTAAATATGCATAGTTTTAAATGAAACACTAAAATAATATATTTTGGCTTGGATCAAAATTGTCATCCTCGTACCTAAGGGAAAACATTTTAGAGAACAATATTTTTCCAGCTCATTTTAATACAGTCTATTTGTTGAGAAACTAAATTCCCATCCTAAAATTCGGTGCTTATGACAATATAGTCTCATTTTCTTTGTGCGTGTTTTTTTTTTTAAGGTAGCTCTATAAAAGAGATTCTGCACAGTATTTCTGAGATAACATTTCAAATACAATTCAACAATACACTGCACAGTACAGGAAATAAACTTAGATCTTTCCACTCCCATCATGGAACTGTCTGTATTCCTAAGAAACGGGAAATAAAATTCTACATTGTCTATGGGGTTATCACTCTTTTGCATTTATTTGCATTATTCAATGGTAAACATCCTCACATGCTCTGAAGTTGAAGTCAGGGCACAGCCTTAGAATCAGTGGAATGCAGAGACAAAAAGGACCTAGAAGAGATCATCTCACTCATCTGTGCGCACTGAAGCTTCATATTTGTCATCTTCATGTTTGCACATGATTAACTGATCTTTCACCAGTAAAATACAGAACTGCAGAGCACAATAATGAATTGCAAATGTTACTGCTTATACTATAATCAAGAAGATTATTGCCAAAAGTTAAGTTAAGAAAAGACTGAAGAGAGTCCATCTACAGAGAAGTGAAACTCTGTTTCATAAATAGTGGCAAAACAACATAGTCGTTCCAGCTGTCTAAAAAGCCCATTCGGTTTACAGGAAGTTATCATTTGTAATCAGAGTTCTCTGATTTAGAAGCCAGCACAAATGCAGAATTAAACTGTATTCCAGGAGTTCTAGTACACTGCATCCAAGAGTTCTGGAGAGAGAACTATCATGAAGGAGAAGTTATTCATTTCTAGCACCAATTAGGTAACGTAATGCATCGTTAAAAGAAAAAGGTTGCTAGAAAATTCTGAAATTTGAAAAAGTTTCTGAAAACCAATGCAGAAGTGATTTCAAAAGTAAACACCTTTATGTTTTTCCAGTATAATCATTACATAAAAGCAGTAGAAGGTATTTTAGTCCTTCTATAATAGCTGCAAGCTTCAGTATAATAATCAAGTTACATTTATTTTCAAGTAGAGAAATAGACAAAAAACCTAAGTGTAATTAACTTTTAAACTCTGAAGTTGCCCAGAAAAAGACTAAATTCTCAATTTATTTTCCTCTGATTGATCAATTAAGGGCAATACCGATCATGGGATTAAATATTGAACTCTCTGTATTTGCAGTGTTTCTGCATGACAGATTTGTAATTATTTCTGCTTTCTCATTAAGAACTTTGAAGTTTCATTTACATGCAATCTAGGTTTCTTACACTTGCTTGGCTATGCCCTAAGTGATAGACTAAATCACAATTACAGGAGGGAAAAATTGATTCTAAGTTTTTGACATTTTCAACTTTAACTGATTGATTTTTGAGGGATTATTAAGAGAGATGAACATGTAAATCTTGAGGAAAATAAATAAATAAATCTCTATATAAGTCAATGGGGCATGGAACAATCATCTACTTGAGCGATATAAATATCAATGAATGAAAGCAATTATTCAAGGTGACATGAGAAACTATGCATATGGTAAGACGTGGAGAAATAGCAGATCAGAGAAAATATTTGAACTCAATAACTTTGGTCTAAATTTAATGGAAAGACAAGACACTGTTATCTGTTATCTGCACCGATTGTTATCTGCAGAAACTAAAGTTCAGCAAGAACTGAATTCCTCAAAATAGTAGTAAAGACCTACATAGCTACACAACTCAATGAATATAGAGAAGTACAGCTGGCAGCTCTGCAGAACTTGGGCTTAGGTTAACCTAAGTCTATTTGTGTGAGCCTGGGGTAAAGAGCACTTATATCTTGAGATACCTATTCCCTTTCTTCTTGCAGTACAAATCCATTTTTCATAATCCAGGGCAACGTGCTCTAGGTGACCCGGCTTTAGCAGGGGTGTTAGACTAGATGATCTCCAGAGGGCCCTTTCAAACTCAACCATTTTGTGATTCTGTGATTATCTGGCATACTACAGTATGCTAAGAACATGCATAAAGACAGTGACTGAGAGCAGCTCTAAGTCGATGCCATAGCTTACACTGTAGCTCTTGCAGCTACATCCAAAGGCACTAGGAAAAACACACTGTTAAGACCCGAGTACTAAGAATTCAGTCCTATTTAAAGAGTCTAAACTATACATGATTGTGCTGTCACATAGCTGCACACACACAAAGGAGCACAGAGGTGCAATAGCAGGTGGGTGAACCCCAATAACCAGTCAGAGAAACAGATCCCCTGCCCTGACTCATCCTAGGGCTGTTGCAGGAGGGTGATGGGCCGGAGTGACATTCATCACCATGAGTCAATGGGAGAGGCTCTCCAGATCACCACACAAACTCAGGGGGTCACTGCATATGGGGTATGGGACACATTATGGGATGCGAGGGAAGAGCATTTTGGGATTGCACAAAATGGAATTATAGGTAGTTTAGGGGAAGAACCAAAGAAGGGGAAAGGGAGGGATCAAAGTGGTTTGGGAAAGAAAAAACAGGAAAATAAAGGCAAAGGACAAAAAGGGCCAATGGCATGTAAATAGGCTGCTGGTCAGCATGCTTGTCTGTCCATGCCCTACACCTGGTCAAGGTGGTATGTATTGTCTTTCCATTAAACTCTTTTTCTAACTTTTCCTGGGTGAGGGGACTCCCTATTCTATGTGCAGGTGTGTGGAGGTCCAAGGGCCAGCAACTGGAATTGGACCATGGGTCACAAGGCCTGCATGTCCGTGGTGCCAGCAACTGGAGCAGGTGAAGGTAGGTGTATTAGTGTGAGATCGCTAGTGAATATCAAGCTGGACTAGCTCACAATCAGGCTTGGGAGCCAGGTACACGTGCATGTCTCTGAGTGAGACAACTGAAAGACTTGGCTACCAGGGGTCCAGGCCAACTACTGGAGAAACCATGGGGTCTGTCAGCTGACTGAGACCTGTTTGTTTGTGTGTGCATGTGTATCTGTGCAATGCAACTGGAGAGGAGGAGATCCAAGAGCCAGTTACTGGGTAGACTGTCTAAACACACTTACTGGAGGGATCTACGGCATACATGTGTCTGTGTATGTGTTGGTGTGTGTAAGGAGGGGTCTGTACCAGCAGCAGGAGTGGGGATGCAGGCACTGCATGCCTCTAAATTAAAAACTATAGTTAAGTATTATTACGGATGCCTACCCTCACAGACATCTTTAGAAATATAAATTTTAGAATTTAAACACTTAAGAATATTATGACTCCTAAAATATTGGAATTTTCATATTTCACCTAATGTATATTTAGGCAGGTAAATAAACAAAATTAATTAGCAGAGCCCTTAATGAAATGACTATTGAATGAATATTATGTAGGATCCTACTGCATAAAAAGGAATTTGGTACATGAACACAGAGCATGTCAGCTGCTGACAACTGTGCATCAGGTCTACCCGTGATTTGAAAAGTCAACCTCAACAGCACAGGACCAGCACAGTGGCCATACTACTAAGCCCATTACAGAGGCAGAACAAATTAGCTCAACATACTCACATGCTAATGTGCCTAACAGGCTTCCAGATCAGGGGCTCACTCATGCCTTGCCAATTTGGAATACAGGAGAAACTAGTATATGACTGATTATGCCTGAGCATGGCCAGGTATCCTAAGAGAATGCAATATTAAAGCCTGAAGCATTAGAGAAGTCCCATGGCATACCCTTAGGCCAGTAAAGTACATACAAGAATGTACTGAATGTGGATAAAGCACTATGATATTCTTGTGAAGGTTTCAACCAGACATCTGTCTACCATCTGTAGATGAAGATATGTAAGCGGGGAGGGTCAACAGTGAGGTATTCCAGGAAGTTATGAAGGGTTTTCCCAGTTTCATCTTAAAAAAGCATAAACGTAGTGGGCCTGGTTCTGCAAAGATTGCTTACTGAACACAACATAATTGATTTTTAATTTTTTTCAATACAGCAAAAATCCTGAAGGATGTTAAGCATCTAAATTCCAGAAATAAACATACCTTTAAATCAGTCATGTATCCCCAGCAATGACACCCCATGTAAGGGTTTCATGCTTAACTGTCAATTACAGCAGGAACATATGGTTCCTTTCCCTCTAGACAGAGGCTTTACAATGAATTGTGTTTGTACATCAGCATGATTATCCCAAGAGATCTGAGGTTAGTTCAACCAGGCATTTCCATTCTCTAAGTGCATAAATAGAATTAACCAGGAGGTTAAGCGTCTCCCTTTATGCCTTCTGAGTCAAAGCAAAAAATAAAACTATTCCCCTCTAACAGTAAAACTTGCACTAATTTGTTCTCAGTAGTACCATTTGCATTGACTGCCAGTAACTTTAGTTCTCCCACTGCTGATGAGAAACACAAAGTAAGACACCACACAAATATTAAACTAATATATAACAGCTTAATTCCATAGGTTGATGGCATCTACTACATCTTAATATAATAGTCTTTGAATACTGAATGCTCCCAAGATGTCACGCCTTAAATGCTTTGTGCTCTCCAGTATACGACATGACTTTTCCCATGACAAGCTACAGCTGTGCTTCAATGAACCAGTACTGAGGAGACATTAATTGACTTACCAGTAATTAGAACATGTTATTTACAGATTGGAACTGAAACACAAACTCTGCTCTTTTGACATATTTGAATGCAATGTTTAAGAAAGGCTAGAAAATCATGTGTGAATCAAGAACTTTGTAGATTATGCCCTGAAACATATAATGAAAGCACATATGTCTATGCTTTAATTTCCTACTTTTGGATACCTTCACAGATGACTGGTCCTCACTTTTAGACTGAAATGTTTATAAGTGCACACAGATTTTTTTAAATGTACTACAGTCAGTACCTTCAAAAATGACGTTATGGGTCAGTTTTGATCACTTCTTTGAAATTTAGTGCTTGAGATCCTAACATAAATCAAATAAAACAATTACATCTAAACACAATCAGCTAATGGAGATAAGGACTTTGAAGAGATTGACCTGTTTAGATTCGGAGAGATTCCAAAGGATCTATATCCACAGCTGAAAGATGACTTAGAGCTTCCTCGCAAGATTGGTCAGGAGATAAATACAGCCAGAAAGGACATGAAAACACTTGTAACAAATGCTGTACTAAAAAGCTCTAGCCATTATTTTGTACTGTCAACTCATCATTCCATGGGAATGAATACCAGTCATTTGAAAGAGTGTTCTCATTTTCAGATATGCTAAACAATGCTAAATCTGCAAATATTCTGCATATTCAAAAGAGATTCTTATATTACATTCTTCCTTATGCAATGTAAATTTAGTAGAGACATGTCATCCAAATAGGTATTTCTTAATGACACATGAATGCCTGGTACATGTTAACTGTAGAGCTGTGGTCAACAGTGCTCACCAGAGAGTCACTTTAAGTGCCTTCTACTACAGATATAAAGCAGTAAATCTGCCCCATTTCTTCTCAGCATCTTTTCTACTACTGAAACGATCTCAAATTTTACTTAATATTCATCGCTTTCAACAAAGGTTTTGCTCAGACGATCAGGGCAGTAGAAATGAAGGATGAATCATGGACCAGTCACTGTGGACATGTCATAGGAGAACAGAAGGGATCCAAAGAATAGCTGAAGAAGGCCTCATCTTTTACTCATCTCTAAAGGCATAACAATGCATAATAAATTGCTGATTAACATGTTTTGGTTCCAAAATACTCACTGCACATACCTCAACAATAGAGAATATGGACTAATATATGCTCTTTCTAATAAGAAAAAAAATCACAGAATGGAATCACAGAATGGCCAAGGTTGGAAGGGACCTCTGGAGATCATCTAGTCCAACCCCCTGTTCCAGCAGGGTCATCTAGAGTATATTTCCCAGGATCGCGTCCAGGTGGGTTCTGAATATCTCCAGGGAAGGAGACTCCACCACCTCTCTGGGCAACCTGTTCCAATGCTCAGTCACCCTCACAGTCAAGAAGTTTGTCCTCGTGGTCAGATGGAACTTCCTGTGGTTCAGTTTCTGCCCGTTGCCTCTTGTCCTGTCGCTGGGCACCACGGAGAAGAGTTTGGCCCCATCCTCTTGACACTCCCCCTTCAGGTACTTGTACACGTTGATGAGATCCCCTCTCAATCTTCTCTTCTCCAGACTGAACAGGCCCAGCTCTTGCAGTCTTTCTTCATAGGAGAGGTGCTCCAGCCCTCTAATCACCTTGGTAGCTCTCCGCTGGACTCTCTCCAGGAGTGCCATGTCTCTCTTGTACTGGGGAGCCCAGAACTGGACACAGTACTCCAGGTGAGGCCTCCCCAGGGCTGAGGAGAGGGGCAGGATCACCTCCCTCCACCTGCTGGCAACACTCTGCCTAATGCACCCCAGGAGACCATTGGCCTTCTTGGCCACAAGGGCACACTGCTGGCTCATGCTTAACTTGTCCACCAGCACTCCCAGGTCCTTCTCGGCAGAGCTACTTTCCAGCAGATCAGCCCCCAGCCTGTACTGGTGCATGGGATTATTCCTGCCTAGGTGCAGGACCTTGCACTTGCCTGTGTTGAACTTCATGAGGTTCCTCTCCGCCCACCTCTCCAGCCTGTCCAGGTCCCTCTGAAGGGCAGCACAGTCTTCCGGTGTGCCAGCCAATCCCCCCAGTTTAGTATCATCAGCAAACTTGCTGAGGGTGCACTCTGTCCCTTCCTCCAGGTCATTGATGAATACATTGAACAAGACTGGACCCAGGACTGACCCCTGCAGAACACCACTAACTACAGGCCTCCAACTTGACTCTGCGCCATTCACCACAACCCTCTGAGCTCGGCCATCCAGCCAGTTCTCAATCCACCTCACTGTCCACTCATCTCGCCCACACTTCCTGAGCTTACCTAGGAGGATGTGATGGGAGACAGTGTCCAAAGCCTTGCTCAAGTCCAGGTAGACAACATCCACTGCTCTGCCCTCATCAACCCAGCCAGTCATCCCGTCATAGAAGGCTATCAGATTGGTCAAGCATGATTTCCCTTTGGTGAATCCATGCTGACTACTCCTGATCACCTTCCTGTCCTCCAGATGCTTAGTGATGACCTCCAGGAGGAGCTGTTCCATCACCTTTCCAGGGATGGAGGTGAGGCTGACAGGCCTGGAGTTTCCTGGCTCCTCCTTCTTGCCCTTTTGGAAGACTGGCGTGACATTGGCTTTCTTCCAGTCCTCAGGCACCTCTCCTGATTGCCATGACCTTTCCAAGAGGATGGAGAGTGGCCTAGCGATAACATCCGCCAGCTCCCTCAGCACTTGTGGGTGCATCCCATCAGGGCCCATGGATTTATGGATGTCAAGTTTGGACAAAAGATCTCTAACCCGATCCTCCTCAACCAAGGGAGAGTCTTCCTTTCTCCAGCCTTCCTCTCTTGTCTCCAAGGTCTGGAATTCCTGAGGACTGGCCTTAGCAGTGAAGACTGAAGCAAAGGCAGCATTCAATAACTCTGCCTTCTCTGTATCCTTCGTCACCAGGGCACCCGCCCCATTCAGCAGCGGGCCCACGTTTTCCCTAGTCTTCCTTTTGCTATTGATGTATTTGAAGAGCCCCTTCTTGTTGTCCTTGACAACCCTTGCCAGATTTAATTCCAACTGGGCCTTAGCCTTCCTTGTCGCATCCCTGCACACTCTGACAACGTCGCTGTATTCCTCCCAAGTGGCCTGTCCCCTTCTCCACCTTCTGTACACTTCCTTCTTCTGCTGGAGTTTTGCCAGCAGTTCCTTGCTCATCCATGCAGGTCTCCTGCCCGCTTTGCTCGACTTCTTCCTCAGAGGGATGCACTGATCTTGAGCCTGGAGGAGGTGATGCTTGAATATTAACCAGCTTTCTTGGACCCCTCTTCCCTCCAGGGCCCTACCCCATGAGATTCCCCTAAGTAGGTCCCTGAAGAGGCCAAAGTTAGCTCTCCTGAAGTCCAGCGTTGCAATCCTACTCATTGCCCTGCTCCCTCCTTGTAGGATCCTGAACTCCACCATCTCACGGTCACTGCAGCCAAGGCTGCCCCCAACCTTCACATCTCCAACTAGACCTTCTTTGTTCGTTAGTACAAGGTCTAGCATTGCACCTCTCCTCGTTGGCGTCTCCACCACCTGAGTCAAGAAATTATCATCAGTGCTCTGCAGGAACCTCTTTGACTGTTTGTGCCTAGCTGTGCTGCCTTCCCAGCAGATGTCAGGGTGGTTGAAGTCTCCCATGAGAACCAGGGCCTGTGATCGTGAGGCTACTTCCAGCTGTCCGTAGAAGGCCTCATCGACTACTACTTCCTGATCAGGTGGCCTGTAGTAGACCCCCACAACAGTGTCACCCATGTTAGCCTGCTCTTTAATCCTTACCTATAAGCTCTCAACTTGCTCTTCATCCACCCCGAGGCAGAGCTCCATACATTCTAGTTGCTCCCTCACATAAAGAGCAACTCCACCACCTTGCCTTCCTGGCCTGTCTTTCCTAAAAAGCACATAGCCATTCATGACAGCACTCCAGTCATGTGAGCTATTCCCCCTTGTCTCTAACTGCAGTGAGATCATGGCCCTGCGACTGCACACAGATCTCTAATTCTTCCTGCTTATTCCCCATGCTGCATGCATTGGTGTACAGGCATTTCAGAGAGGCAATTGAGCACACAAGCTTCTCAGGAGAGGTGCAAGAGGATCCTCCATAGCCATGTCCTGTGCTGACTCCCCTGCTTGCATGCACCCGCTGGAGGCATCCTGATTTGAGCGGTGTTTTACTGACTACCCTGTCTCTGTAACATTCCCCTTCCCTCATCTTTCCTAGTTTAAAGCCCTCCTTACCAGGCTGGCCAACCTGTTGGGAAAGGTGCGCATGCCCTACTTGGTAAGGGGGATCCCATCGCTCCTCATCAGCTGTCAATCTTCAAACAGGGTCCCATGGTCACAGAAACCAAAGCCCTGTTGCCAACACCAGCGGCGCAGCCAGTTGTTAGCTTGGAAAACCCGTCTCCTCCTCCCATCCTTCCCCCTCACAGGCAGGATTGAGGAGAAAATGACCTTGTCTCCCAGACCCTTGACCACCATCCCCAGAGCTCTGAAATCCTATTTGATAGTATCCAGTTTGCCCTTTGTGTCATTAGTGCCCACATTGAAGAGCAGCAGAGGGTAATAGTCCGATGCATGGACAAGCCTTGGCAGTCTTTCCATGACATCTCTTATTCAAGCCCCTGGCAGGCAGCAAACCTCTCTAGACAAGAGGTCAGGTCGGCAGATAGGTGCCTCTGTCCCCTGTAGCCGGGAGTCACCCACAACAACTACTCGCTGCTTCTTCCAAGTGTTCCTGCATGGCACAGGGTCTGCCAGGCCAGTAGCTTCCCTTGAAGCCATGCCCAGCTCCTCCTCATCAGCCTGGAGGGAGCTAAACTTGTTCCTCAAAGGCAAGTCTTGAGAAAAAGCAAGAGCCTTTCTCCTTGTATGAGAAGTGATCAGTTTCCAGACTTCTTCAACAGTGTTATGATGTACCGTTTCACATAGTACAGAGCCCTCCAGCCACTCCATTGCAGTGGGGGGGTGGGGACTTCTGGAGCTGCACAGTCTCCAAGAATACCCTGTCTATCTCTTGCTTGCCTTCTCAGATGCTACACAGCCTACTGACTTCCTCTCGTAACTCCTTTATCTGGTGACGCAACTGGTCAACCACAGCACACCTCGCGCAGGAGAGCTGACTGTCAGCCCAGGCCTCGCAGAGAGGCCCTAGGCACTCCCTGCAGCCTGACACCTGTAGAGCTGCATCTGCTGCCAGAGGGTCTATCTGGGTTGAAGTTTCAGATGCAGGTGATGTAGCAACTCCAACAGCCACTGGGGAATGTGCTCTGCAGCGTGCACGACCATACCTGACGAAGCACACACTACTACGAGACACAAAGGTGCCTTCTTTGCCTTCTGGCGCCCTTCTGAGCGAACTGCTGAGCAAACTGCCACATCTGTTCACTGCCTCTGTTAGCTGCACTCACAAAAAATCACACTAAACCTCCTGAAGAATCTCATACGGATTCAAGAAATGTTATTTCAGCTATTTAATGTTTGAAATTTAGGGGCTCTGAATTTCATTTTTATATTCTCATAAGATGGTTCACAGGACTTTTTCCTTATTATATTGAAAATGCTAATTCTACAGACTAACTTCATATGAGTTATTGTAATCTATGAAAAGAAATTGAAAGTTTTTTTTAATTTGAAATCGATCTATAGAAGAAGAAGAGACAGATATTCAGAAAGAAGGTATGAAACTGAAATCAGAGTGTAAGCTTTTTTGGTTTTTTAAACAAATGGCTCCTAACTTTTGAAATGTTTATTCCATTTTTCAAACTCTTCTAATCTTATAACGGGAAGTTTAATACAGCAATGGGCAGAGGATACAAAATTTAACAAAGAGCTAGGTGAAATAACTTTCATAAATCCAATTCAGCACACACAGTATATAAAGAATATCACATACACCTTACAAGAGAAAAATCTCTTTTATAAAATATTTAACAAAATTAGAAAACAAAAAGGGATTATGCACCAATGATCTTTCCTCTTTACTTGCACATTAAAATCAGCAGATTTTTACTAAGCATTTTCAACATATAGAAATATGAATAAATAAATAAAAAAACAAAACACAGCAGTAATTTGCAGCTGTGTTTCTCAAATACAGGGGCAAGTTAGAATCTAATCAGTACATGCTAACTTTAATTAAAAACTTGCAAAGACTTCCAGGCTGTGTAAGCGAAGTAAAGTTTAGCTTCTATTTTCCTGTTCTAAATATAGTGATTTAAAAAACTAATAGAAAATAAACTAAAACAATTTGTAAAGATGAAATATTATATGGTTGAAATTCAATTACTCTGTCTTAGCTCATTCAGTGAATATTTCCAGAAAACCTTTATCAATAGCTAATTAAAATACATCCATCAAAGGAGGATCTTGCAACAAGCGCAATGCAGAAGATTAATACAAATAAATAGAAAATAATAAAAAATTTTAAAAAATTTAAAAAGGAATCACATACTTTCCCAAAATAAAAGATGACAGATAGTGCTAAAGGTAGTGAAAACTAAAGGACTATAGGCATTCATATCTGAAAACCCATACTGAAACCATGAGAAACAACTCCGAAAAGTTGTGGGCTGGATGAGAACATACTCAAACTCCAGAGAAATGCATGCTGGCTTCTTCAGCGAACCTGAAATGCCTTTAAGAAAAACAACCTGGAAATGACAGTTTGATGCCACAAGGAAATTCTCACATATCACTTTTCCGCCTTTGTGTTGACTGAAAGGCAGAGGCAGAATAGTAGACCTCTAAAAGCCCTGTCCAGTTCAAGATGCATTTCTCTGGCACACGCTACTGTACATACAGCCAGGACAAATCTCTTGCACAATATGATGGAGGCTGAGCTAGTGGCATATGTCAGGGCCACAGTATAGTTCTCTCTGGAGATCTCACTGCAGCACTGTGATATCTAGCAAAGCCTGGAAAAGACTGACTTTAAACAGACAGACACAAAAGCTGTTTATAGGCCACCAGAGACTGCTCCAACTCCTAAACCCTTCAACATCATGTTAAAATGAAACTAAATCCCTAAGAAAAAAAAACTCAGAAGGCTCAAACCCAAGAAAATTGTGATAAAAGCCATCACTAAAAGCAAACTAATTGTAAGTTCACTGACCTCAGTTCACTGACTTCTGGAATGGCAGCAGCACTTGTTTTCAAATTCTGAATATCATTCTTTCCCTATGCAGTGATCACTAGTCCGTTTCAAAGGGCTAAAACCTCACTGCACTTATGCATTCTAACTGAGAATCTGGACAGCTTGACCCCCAATTTCTATGCTTGTGACAGATTTGCTCAGACGTCACTTATAAGCTATAATCTATAACTGTAAGCTGTAATTCCTTACAAATTATAAAAGTCCCTGCTTTCCCTGCTTTGCGCTAGAAACTTAAAGACAATGAAAACCTAGCAAACAGAGCTCCAAGATGTTGAATGCAGATGAGTAACTCCAACTTCAGCAACATTCCAATAGACTTGGAAAACAAGCAAATTCTTACCAGTTGAATAAGCAGGCTAATTAGGTCTGTCAGGGGTTTATTGATAAGCAGAAGGTCTTCAGCAGCCTGCGTGTCCCCTCCTGTGCCAGATTTCTGTGCCTTAATAAGATGAGATAAAAAGCAGCCTTGGTGAGCGTTCAGTTATGAGAAACAAATAAGGTCCATTAGGCAGCAGAAGTTTGAATAGAAGTTTGAAGGAGACTTGCACAGTCTTTTTTAGTTAAGCTTTCCTAGACTACCAATGAGCAGTTACACTCTGACCGTGTTTGTAACAATAAGCACAAAGCAAAAGGGACTCATGCTGTCATGCCTATTCTGAACAGACCGAATATGCTGACCTACATGATATCTCTTCAGCAAAATGCTATGAACTGTATACAAAAAGACATCTCTAAAGCCATAAACGTCTGTCTATACACTCTGCTTTACGCATATGAATTCTCTTTCAATGTGGCATGTCTATTTTTACATTAACAGTTCATCCTATTTATTCATTTGTAAGGAACAATTTTGAGTGCAACTGAAAACAAGAAAATCAAGATGACTGAAAAGATTCTGAGCACTGATGTCCGCTTCTACCCTCCTTACTCACTTTGCTTCCTGAAATATTCACAAAGTACTACATTTTTTATAACTATTTTTGAAATAGGAACTAATGACGTGTCAGGGACCAAAATCTATGATAAGACCTGTTAATACTTATAACTCTGACCACTGTCATGCCTCTCATCACAACATACGCTGCCACCCTAGGCAGTGCTATCATGACCTGTCCATTGCTCCATGACACAAACAGAGTCTGATTGAAAGATTTTTCATATAACTTCATTATCTTACAGCAGCTTTAGACCATGACCCTTTACAGTCCAGCTGCTAGAGGACAGCTTAATAAACATTTTATCTAGAAGACATACTTAAAAAAGTCATTTCATATTGTGTCTCATTTGAACCTCAATCCTGAAACCCATCATTCACGTGTAATACCTAAGGATTTTTGTTTGGTTAAGTGAGCACAAGAGCAGGTCCCCTGACACAGGAGATGTTACTGCTGAAGCTCCACCGTTGAAACTAAAGCTGAAAGTTATTCTGGGAAGAACCCTGGAATAAGAGATGTGAAAAGCAGTTTCTCCAAGTAGTAATGTGCATCGGTATGTCCTTTGTTGAGACTAACTGAAATGACCTGGAATGTTGAAGCCCAAGATGGGCAAAAACACACAGCACAGAGAAGGCAAAAAAAAGGAGGGATTATGTTAAGAAAAGGAAGTAAACCACCATCACCTCAACAAAATTTATAAAAGCTTGGATGAGAAGACACATCCTCCATCAGGGATGTCTGCCTGTTTTCTTTAAAGCGTATATGTAGTGCCTTTGAAAAGAGAAGGACTGATATCACTAAAAGAAACCTATATTAAGTCATTAAATACAGAGTCCACTTCTCAAATCTGCATTACAGATTACTTTCAGGTACCGTGGATCATCTGTGGAACAGGAGACCACAAAGCGGCTCCAAACATACATGCAAATTAATCTGAATCTTTTTATCATTTCCATTAAAACATGACCATTTGGATCACAGAGAGCAAACTCTCGAACAAAGTTGGATATAGTTACCATAATAGTACTGCATGTTGCCTACCCAACTGGATAAGGTTATCTCTTTACATACAAAAATTTTATCTAAAAAGAAGGATTCATGTGGTACCATATTTAAAGTCAACTTAAACCTTAATAATGCATATCATGAGAGAACTTGGGTTTCCATTTCAGTGTTGTTTTAGATAGTATCTTATCCACAAGATCTCCATAAAAATGGTCAAGGAATGTTTGATATCACTGCAGTGTATGGAATAACCAACTACGACCATGCATTCAGTGACACACGGATAGGGGAATATGCAGTAGATACACAGTAAATAGCAGTCACCAACTAATGGCCATCACTCAATAGGGCATGTGTACTGAGGTAGCTACAGAATATACAGACACCCTGTGACAAATATTGTCAAAGCAAACTTAAATTTTTTTACAGGGGTACAGGACAGAGCGCAAAACTCAAGAGTTTTCCAGTTGTTCTTGCCTGTTAGTCTTCCACAGCAGAGCAGATTACTTTCACTAGAAGTTTAGTACATCAATTAACTGATGTATTCATGTAAAGCCAAAACAGAATTTGGCCTTGAACGTATAGATTTTGTTTGTATCTAACTAAAATCGTCAGTTCCACTAATATTTCCAATCCGTGTGCAAGATCCTCTCTCCTCATATATGTTTTCCAGTACAATTGACTTCAACACTGTTATACTGAGCACAAGTACAGAACTTAGCTCTGTATGATTATACAAGTGTTGGTAATATAACATTAGCAATTAGCCTACAAAATTTGATTTGCAAAGTGATTCATAGACAAGCAACTCATAACAGAACTTGTAAAGCATTACCTATACATGGTATTTGAGGACTCAAAAAAGACAAAATCATCAATCTAAATTATGTTTCTTCCAAAAATTAGGAGAAAAAAAACCTCAGCACAATATCTGGTTGATAATATAACTGGTTATGAAAATCTGTGTGAAAACAAAGGTGGGATTTTAACACTTACTTTATACATTAAATCTTCTAAAAAAGAAAAAAAACACACAGCAGAATCTTTTCAGAATAAAAAAGTCCTGTCCTGAAATATAATACAACCTGGTTGCAATCTTTTGAATTTCTGCCCTTGAGATATGCTGGGCCTATTAGGATTCTCCATTTTTCTCTGAATAATCCCAACAACATCAAAAACTCTACATGAAGAGTAAGTGCTGGTGTTTTTAGCCAAAATAGAAGTCACTTCCAGTTGAACAGCTGAAGGCATTTAGCAGATCATTTAAAAACAAGGCAAACATATCACCAGCTTAACATTATGTCTAAAAAGAAAAGTGAACACTTTTTCTTCAGGGGAACACTTTTTTTTCTTCAGAGGAATCTGTAACTTCTTTGAATAATATTGTTCTGTGTTCCATTTTTACAGAGGAAGAAGTTTTGGTTGGCAAATGGAGCCCTATCAATGCCATGTTTCGCAGTGTTCAAATGGAAACTTACTATTAAAAGATGACCTGTAGAGTGTAAGAGAGAGAATACTTCTGTAAGTGCGTGTGTAGAGACTATGTATGCTTTTCAAGTACAGCAATCATGGGTGATTTATAATAAAAATTTATTTTTATGGAGTAAACCTTTTCTTTTAAAAAGAACTGAAGGAAAGTGCTTTGCACTATCTTTAAGAGAATGTCAAATTAAGCCATTTATTGAGTCCAGAAAGGAAACAGTTGGCTAGGATCTTTTCAGGTCACAGTGAGGCATCCATTCTAGCCAGGTAACTGCATGAAACAGTGACACGTAATTGAAAACACATGCTCTCCTACATCCATCAAACTAAGAATTTAATAAAATTAGAATCGCAGGAAATTTATCATCAGGATAACAGGAAGGGATCTAAGAATCATTTAGGATGGTGATCATCAGAAAATAAATTCCATTACCTGTAAAGCCAGGCGTACAATGTTTGCTGTATACATCAGCATGCAGTGCAAAATATCAAGCAAGGACAGAAGCATTGCATTTGCTGTCTTAGTGCTGCTTTTATCATCTGCCTCCAAATACAGAGCCACAGTTTCTATTAGGAGATTACAGATGTGATGAGCCAGTCCTATATAGACAGTGAGATTAAAAAAAAAAACTATCATAAGAAAAACAATTTGGAAGGTAGCTCAGTTTAAAAAAAAATAGATAAGCATAAAAACAAATTTCACACACGTGATGAATATTTATTAAATTTCCTCTTTTTCTTTCATCCTTATTATAGTTACCTCCCCCTTTGTCTTGTTTGGAGCAGCTTATAAAGAGAGTTAAACTGATGCGATTAAAACTGTTAAATACATAGAGAATTATATAACACATTAAACAAACACCTACAAGGTATGCTTAACTTTTCTGTAGCATGCTGGTATGTAAGCCTGTAACATTGCTCCTGGTCATAAGAACTTTCCAATTTCTCCAAGCTGTTATAGACTGACAGGCCAACTGTATCAACCTTGGAGCCTAGTTTTCTTTCTTAAATGGTTAGTCAATTACAACCTTCCCTCTATGCTTCAACTGTAGAACTGAACAGGATTATGCTTAATACAACAGGAAGAATGCCTCTTTCTTACGAGCTTGTCTGGGGTAATATCTAGAGTACTGAAAGCACTACGTAAAATCATATTTTTCTATGACACCAAATATTACATTTTCCAAGATTCACTGATCACTTTAACCACTTCCATTAAAAAGAACTCTAAATTCATAATGAAGCATAACTTTTTCACATTAAAAGCAGACAAAGAGAATAAAATAATTACTAGAATAATAGCTTCAAATAGACGCTGTAAACATTCAGTCAAGATTCTGTAGAATTAGGAATTCCATTTTCCTAGACTCGTGTAAATATTTTCAGCCAGCCCTTTTAATCACATGCATTATAATTGCATCAATACATTGTCCTCCTTCCTGCCACCAAATTGTAAACAGCTACCTCTACAACAAAATGCACTATCCAAACTACAAAGCAGAGCAGTCAAAGTAACGTAAGTATCACGAAGGATGTGTCACCCCTTTTTGAATCACAAGTAAAATTCTGTGAGCCTGATGTTCAGCATGACCGCTATTAATGCTGCGTCCTGAATAAGACTGTGCAGGCAGTTTAACAAGTAGCTCCTGTGAGTCGCCTCTAGCATGGTGGAAATAAGAACTCTGAGAGAGGGTATGGGATAAGAGAGTCAAAAGACACTGTCTGCAGCAATGTTCTTGCAGAGGTATACTGTAAGCCCACCAACTCTTTGCCATTCGGAAGAATGTATATGAGTTAAAAATGTATTATTTCAGCACTAGACCCAGAACTGCCACATCACATAATTTTATTGCAATTTTCATAATACTGAATGAAAGCCTCCTCTCCTGCACTCATATAACTCCCTGAACTTCAGTAACACTCTATTCCCCACGACTGTCAAGAACGAATGAAAACATGACTGAAGCATTTCCCAGAAGTACACATTACTGCTGCAGAAAAGATGAATGTAAAATGTATGAGTTATTTTTTAAACCACATTTTAAACCTCTCCAATGAGTTTAAAAGCTCAGAACAATCATTGCTGTAGAACTAATTGCTAAACAGGTTAAACACTGAGTACTGAGCTGCCTTAATGAGTTCTCCGTTAAGAAGTAATCATATATATTTTTACAAACACAAAAGTCCAAGATTAAAGTAAGACATATTATATAATAACAACGGGTAATTACACCACTAAGGTTTTGAGGGTAGGCAAATATATGGGGTGCCTCTCTTTGCTTTGAAAGCTGCCCCATTAACTAAACTTCCATGAAAGATTTTCCTCTCTCTTTCTCCCCCTCCTTACCTACCTAAGGAAATTAAATACAAAAACATTCCTTTAGAATACAGTAACAGGTCAGTATTGTTAAGATTTGCACTCCTTTTAAATCTCACATCTTTGTGTTTTTTTTGATTATTAGTGTTATTCTTCCATAACAGTTTGATTGATGGTCTATAGCTCAGGCTAAACTTTGAATTTCCTGTTTTTTGTCTGCATTGCCAGACTCTCAAAATCATATCAGTCTAATCTTGCACATTTAATTTCTTCCTTTTTTTTAAAGTACAGTTTCTGCTGCAGTTTTGAACACTTCATACAAAAATGAGATAGCATGCAGAGACATAGTTCAGTTACATCACCACTACCCACCAAGAAGAAAATAAGCAGACATAATTGTATGTCTATCCAATACAAAAATTGTGGTTATTCTATGCCTTTTTCACCAGGCTAAATTAGAACAAACCTAAGAAAACAGTCCAGTAAAAGTTGGTCTCTATCAAAGTGAGGTCTGCAAAATATCCTGCAGGGATATGTCCAAGTACAGTCTGTTTCTCCCTCTATATGACCACAAAACCCACAGCCACATGAAAACGACTGAGTCACTCCTACTATTTCTAGATGGCTTACATATAACCCTTAAGACAGGGACTTGGAGATTAACGCTGAGAAGATCTGTCCAATTAAGGTACTGCATATGTTGTTATCAGCAAGAATTTTTAGGCAGTAGTCCTCTCTGCGTTAATAGTATTAAGTAGAAAATGACTAGTAGCCAACAAAGCAAAAAGATCTTTGACTCCGATTTGCAATCCCTTCTTTTTCTGCTTTGAAGAGAACTTGTTTATTCCCATTGCCGCATCAGATTGTTTCTCTCACAAGTGGCTCACTTCTGCTGCTCACTGAGTGAGGAGGTAAAGAGAAGGCTCAGCCTCCTCCCCAGCCATCCACGTATGAACAATATAATCTCACAGATTTTATTCTCTTGAATTATTTGCATCCAAGGGTGAAGTATTATTAGGAAATATGCTTCTGAACACCTGAAGTGCAGCAGAATCCTCACATTTACTTACTTAATGAAAATATCGGAATTAGTGGATTTCACATAGAGCGATACATACACACAGAGTTATATATACAAAGATATGCATGTTAAGTTTGGAAATTGTGGCCTTAAAACTTTTCTTGTACTTAAAATACCTTAGGAAAATGTAACATATCAGAACTTATTACAAAGACATCTAAAATACAACATCAGTGCCAAATGTTCCCTAACACACTGTGTGATTCATACAGAAATCAGATAAACACTTGGTTCCACAAATAAAAAATAAAACAGACTGACCTCTTGCCAAGTAAATAATGTTTCAGACATATCCTGTAAAATACTTTATTGGATCACAACCGAATGAAAATTAGAGGCCACAACTATAGACATGTAAATATACTCCTTGCTTACACCGCAAGACAAAACATACATTCCTTGTCCTCAAAAGAAAAAGCTGGGAAAGAGGTATCATTTACAGTGACCATGTCAAAACTCAATGGAAGTTTAACAGCCACTGGCGCTGTAACCAGTTTACTCAATGGTAGCTATAAAGATCAAGACAAATACGTATCAACATTCCAAACAATTCAATCCCCAACTAGATAGTCTGAAAAAAGAGCATGCAATTCTCAAAAAGGAGGAAACTGTATTCATAATTCAGCAAATTATGATATAAAAACTGCATAGGGATGTCTCCATTTGTCTATATTTCAGAAAGCAATACTTTGAAGATTTTTTTCTCAGATTTTACAATTGATTCAAGAACCACATGCTCCTTAATTTTCAATAAAGCCTAAAATAATATTTATCTTTGAAAATTTCACACAATACATTTCTGATTTGAAATTAACATATATGTTTCTTGTGCAATAATTCTCAACTGTTCATTAGAAAGTCAAATAGTTCCTGAGTCAAAAGGCACACTCCATGCATCCCTGAACTTTGAAAGCAATGAGTCTGAATCTGAATTATGTATCATAGCTGAGAGCTAAACTGGAATAAATCAAAGATGACTGTTCCATTGAAAAAAAAAACAACATACTTTTGAGTATGTTGACTTCCAAGTACGTTGGCAACAGTCCACCTTGTTAAGAGAAACGTGTTAGTGACAGCTTACACATATTACAGTTGGGCATCCGTTTCTTTCAGCTGGGCATTTCTTGTTACAAGACTTAAGTAGAATTTTATTAATTCACTTATTGTATTTTTTTTTTTTTTTGCTCTGCTAAGTTTCAAAGTTCAGCAAACACAAAAACTGATGAAATAAAAGATATCACATCACATAGTTTCTATTTGGCAGCCTAGCTAAATTTATTATAATGCTTCACAGTGCACTAGTTATGCCTTATATTGATTTGTAAAAGTAAGGACATTATCAAAATATCAAACCTCAGTGCAGTTCTCTGCTATTCAAATTTTGCAGAAAAGTGCAACAAAACTTGGATTTCTTAAGTACTGGGATTATTGTACTGACAAATTACCATAGTTGGAATTACAAATAAACTATTTTAATTGTGAATCTAGTTTAATAATCTATATTAAAAGGATGACATCCAAAATTTCTAGCCTCATTTTTATAGCATTTGACAAACATAGTATTCACTGCAGAGTATCTTTCCTGCCTAAAGAGACCCCTGCAATGAATTGAACCTGTAGTTAATAGTGTTTTACGAACATGGACTGTGATGACTATGTTTGCGTTTTACAAATCTTTTCAAAAGATAAAAGGATTTTTTTGGCCAATGATACAGCTAATCAGATAGAATGTGCCATGATACCCTCTGGAATGAAAATTGGAGATGAGGTATTTTATTCTCAACTATTAGCAAGATGGATAAAGGAAAAGAAATCTTCACTTCCAAATCATATGAAACATCAAAGGACAGCCTAGGGAGCAATCTTCTAGGCGATCCTTTCATGCCTACCAGCAATTAGAGCATTCAACAAACCTGTCTGTTTCTAGCAGAGGAAAATGTTCAAACAGGTGCACTTGCTCCTAACAATGCTACCGTGCATTCAACCAGCCATGCAGTAAAATCCGCACTCCAGTAAAGAAGGTTTCTCTTTGTTCCTGACTATACATTCATCTCTGGAGAACTGTTTTTCCCATTTGTATTTCACCTACACAACTGATTGTCCAGGGATATTACCGAGCATATATTTAGTAGACTCTCCTTCCTCCTCTTCCTTCTTTTACTTTCAAGGCGACCTGCTTTTCTTTCTTTCTTTCTTTCTTTTTTTTTTTTTTTAAAAAATCAAGATAACAACATATCGGGAACTAGAAACTGCATGGCCAGACTAACTAGCAAACATATTTCATCCTCTTTCTAAAATTAATGAGAAAACTCAAAATTATTGCTAAGAATCATCACAGGACAGTAGTCTGATAGATTCTTTTGCACAGAGAACAGCTCCTCAGTATCCAAACACCTAAAATTATCCCTTATTTCATAAAGGCTCTTCAAAAAAGCATATTTACCTATATAAACCTGGGACTTAACTGGTAATTTTGTGCCACAGTCCTGGCAGCAAAGTTATTTCTTCCGATCAACTGAAAGCAGCCAACCTAAAGGAAATTCTATGTCTTTTAAAGAGATTCATTGTTTTTATTGTTTTTTAAGAACAATTTGCAAGTGTTAGTAGTATAATATTCTTGAGTGAAAACTAAACTACAATCTAAAACTAGGACACTATGGATTTCAGAATCATGCAAGATTTGGTGAGTCATGAATATCAGATTCTGTGGAAAGAAAAAGAAAGGGCTGTTGAAATTATCAATTGCGTGACTGCTGCTCTGAAAATTATTTTCTACTCTGACCTTAAAATTGATTAGTATTTAATGAAGCAAATTTTGTACAGTTGCATAATCTACTCCTACTACTGGGTCAAAGACCGGACATTCTGTGGCTGAATAACGAATCATTGACTCTGAGGAACAAAAATCTCATTTTAAGTGATCACACTGAAGTGGTCAAGGCTGTCCAGAGCTTCCCTTTATGGGAAGAGTCTGTGTCTCAGCTTATCTTCCATATGGCAGCTAAGCACAGAAAAATAGTGCCAGAGCAGGCAATCCTTCCCTCACACATCCACGAAAATGAATGTGGTGAGGGTTATGAGAAACAGGAAAGCCTGTTATCACCTTCTACTACAACTGGGTTGGAAGCGGACAGGGAAGCATTACGTGATCTTGAGTTTGGATGCCTAAGAGAAATATACAACTGACATTCTCAGTAGCAGGGTTATTTGTTTTGAACTACACATTCAAGGACAGAGACGTGACATGGCTCTACTTCTCTTTTTCAGGGAAGCTGACAAAGTTTGGCAGCTATTGTTAGAAGGCAACAATTTATTGGTGACATCTTTCACTACTGAAGAAAAACACAGAACTAATGACTCCCAAGGGACTGCGTCAAACTCTTCTAAGTCAAAGAGAATCCTCCCTACATAGAAGTTTTCTTTCTTATAAAATTTAAACTATGTAACAACCATGCAGGTGATTAAGACTAACAGGTACTTAGAACAGCTAAGAGACTGAAGAACAGCTTGTGGATTTACTCATCAAAAAGTACTGGAGTGTAACAAAAGATAGGAAAAATATAACTACTTGAACAATCTAGGACTAATGAAATCATATACTGCTAAGCATGCTTGACTAGTCAGTACAAAAACAGTAAAATACAACAACTGGGCAAGACTATGGTTAATCTACATAAAGAACTGCAGTTAGAATGACATACACGGAAAAGGAGTATTTCTGAAAGGACAATCACGGCTCCCTTAGGAGTTGCTATCACTTTTAAAAATTAGAAGATGGGGATTTTTCTATCCTAGAATCTCCTTAAGCTTTCTGTAACAAAATTTCAAGTGAACTCAAGTTTTGGTGTCAGAATCACGCAACCCTATTATAATAAAGTCAGAAAACATAGTCAAGCTGTTCAGCTAAGTTCACAGCACATCTGCGTATGCAACATCAAAGTTTTGAAAGGCAGGGGATTTTGTTCTAAACAACATTTACTGAGAGGGTCTCCAGTCCCAGGAGCGTAACTTGTTGAACACGAGCACACGCTTGTTCAACAGGAATAGAACGAACGACCAGAAGACAATATTTTCCCAAAACAACTACCAGAACATCCAAATGTTTCTAGTTATGTCAGAAAGAATTTCCAAAGTTGACATGAGAGTGTGCTATGTAACTATGCACTGTAATGATGTTTAGGAGGTCTCTTCAGAGTGTTGATAAGACTTCAGTAGTGCCTTATTTCAGTAGTCAGATTTGATTTGCTTGGATACCATACAGGTGGCACCAAGGTCTTTGGAAATGCTATCTGCTCCTTACATTCAGTAAGTAGCATGAAAATAATTGGAAAAAAAATTGGATATTTATCAAAAAGATAAGTGGAAAATATATCAAAAAGATAGCATCCACTGAACATACACTTTAAATGCTCATATAAGAAGGTTTGTGGGACTGGACATAACCAAAACATTTCTTTTTAAATTATTTATTCAAATTAAAGTTTTGCCCTCCAGAGATGAAATCCAGTACCCAACAGTATCGTAAGATGTGTTGCCAGTTCTGTCATTAATGCATATGTTATATACATCACAAATAGGATCCTTTTATATTGATCAGGGAGCATAAAGCCCTGGATGGATACAAAATTGAGCGCTATCATCCCAAGAGGTAGCTGACAGCATGATAGAATAGAATACTAGTGGCTGCTTGACAGATGTTCATTTTGTAAGCTTTCTTTTCTGCAAATACTCCTATATGTTCTTCCTATATGTTTGCTAGTGATAATTTGTTGGAGGTTACTATTGCTACAGTTTTGGGGGCGAGGGGAGAGGATAGGAGGGTGAGTACTCCTTAGTCTCCCCAAGCAAACTATGCTAGGTTATTACGCTGCAGGAGCAGCCTGCATTAACCCCTCTGATTTTGCCTGAAGCAGATTTACACACAAATGACCCTTTTAGCTGGAGGACCCAGGGAGGGTTGGAGGTGGAACTAATACAGTAACTTCAAGGCGTAATCATTTAAAATATTTCTGTCCCCAGTGGTACATGTATTAAACACCTAGCTTGAATTGTTCTCACATGCATTGTAACTTTTTTTTTTTTTTGACAGTCTTTCAATATGTCAATTCGGCAGTGCTTGCAAGCAGAACCTTCAATAATGAAAAGAACAAAATAAAATAAGACAGTGATAAAATCACATTGTCTGGATTGACTAATATCACTGCTGATATTAAGTAAGCTTTGTAGCAGCTCTTCACTTACATATTTTTTCCCATATGTCAAAGACGTATTAGAGATGGTACTCCATTGTAAAGCACAGTTATGCTACACCAAGTCAGATCCTGATAGATCCTACTATATCCCTTACAAGGACAACTAAAATCTCTTGATTTTGTCAGACAGAAATTAGACAATCCTTAGGAGTTTTTCCAAATAACAGGTTTTTAATGATCCACATCAGAAACAAAAACATGTGGCAGTACATCTTAGTCTTTGAGACAAAATTGTCATTAAAATCTTCTCTAAAACTAGACTGAGATATTAGTGGTTGCTGCTTTGCTTCACAGCTACGTGGAAAAGCTTCTGCTTACACGTTGTGAATTAATACACAGCGCATGCTTTTAGAAAAGCAAAGGCTGAATAAAGTCCTCAAATTAATGGCAAAAACTAGAAAAGAAGTTCTTCTTTACCAGATTCAAGTCTGTTCATTTTTCTCAGATCAGGAAATCTTTGCATGCAATAAGATTTTCAGAACATACTTTTGACTTACTGCTCAGAGAGATCAAGCCTGCAACAATTACCATTTGATAAAATACAGGGGGAATTTGTATCTTGGGCTTAATTTAGAACCAGATATTCTTCTAAAGAGATTGCTATTTTAATAATAGACTTCCTGTCACATAAGATTAAACCTTGTTTATCTGCTTCAGATATCTAAACGTGCCTCTGCTTTGGTATCAGCTTCCACTTTTACCAAATCCTTGAAAGACCACATTCAAACTCAGAGAGCCTTTTTGACAAAACCTGTACAGTCCAGATACGAACAGCTTCAGAATGCAGATACAGCACTAGACTGTTGTCACAAATTGACAACATTCAACAGCACTAATTGCTCTAGCTAAGCATTCAAGAGTCCCTGAACTGAGGGCGATAAGGAGCAATGAACCTTGGCTTCAGAAAAGTTTTCAGTTTTAAAAGTCAGAAATAAAATAGAGCTGACCAATATTCTTACATATATTGAGTAAAGTGTAAAAACTCTATATGCTTCTCTGCTGAACAGTTGTGCTCTGAAAAGATATTAAATATTTATTCCTACTCCTCTTGCTCTATTTACATCAGTCTTTCATAGGATCAAAACTTACAGAGTGTTAGTACTTGGATTTCAAAGTGACAGTTTTTTTAGAATTACTAAAACTAGACCAAAGCACAACAACAAAGGCTAGAGTATCAATTAAAGGAATTTGCTGCTGGTTATTACAGCAAAATTGGACCTACAACACAATTGCCTGTAATGCTCTGCATTATTATCAGTTAAGTTCAGAACAAAAATAAAAGCTGACAACCAGTAACTACAACTGTCCAAGGCGGCCTTGGCATATTTACACTTACGTGACCGAAGGATTTGAACTGCGGTTAGGATGCCACATGACAGTAAATCTGGTTGTGTGACTAGGATCAGCTAATGCCATAGCCGCAACAATAGAAGCTGCCGGCCCTGATAAGACACCTGAACTTACTAGGTTAGTTTTTTTCCAAAAAAAAGCATTGGGAAAACTTTGACCAGCAGACTCTCGTTCTAATTTGCTCTCATCTGGCTATCCAATAAGGCCATATCTGATTAAATCTCCAAAATCTAACCACAGACTTCTCACCTCAGATACTATGACCCTTCTTATTAAGTGGTTCAGGCTTACGTTTTGTTTGAATGGACACTTGTCCTACTTTGACCTTTCTACCAGGATCTCTGAGCTCAAACCCCTCACACAGCGATCACCCTCTCACCTCAGGCTGTAATTAAAGCACCTCACCCAATACTCACCACTAGAACAAGCTAGACCGACAAAGCCTTCATTTTCTGTCAGCACAGCTGCTTGACCCCAACTATCCTCGCATCAAACAATTGCACTGAGCTAAGTCAGCTGACTGTCTGGCACTACAGCTCAGCTCATTTAAATCAAGAGGCAGTCCTGACTCTGAAAGAATTACAAGCTTCTGTGTGTTGGAATACTTCTTCACCTCCATGTAGTTTCTACACAGGCACCGTTGGGAGATAACATAGAATGGTTTCGTCTACTATGCTATCTTGGTCTAAGCCACGGTTTTGAAACCAAAACAGTGAATTATACTCCCCCCCCCCCAACAAGGTGCTGCACTGGATCCTGCTGTGGATATGATGCCTTAGTTGAGAACCTGGGACCTCGCTGCTTTGTTTAAGCCAACTAATTTCTTCCAGATGAGAGAAAGAAGCTAAGGACATTGCTACAACTACAGTAGGAGAGATGGCCACCACAGAAGAGAAAAGATGGGTTTAAGACCCTTTGGTTGAGTGGGTGCCCTGTGAAAATGTGCAATGGAACAGTGAAAGACGTTTGATATATGAAGCCTGTTTTACTGCCTCTTCTCTCTAGCACACCTGCTCTGCTGGGCACAGGAGCTGTTCATGCACAAATGTGCTACAAGGTCCTAAAAACTTTACCACTGCGACAAACATGCATTGCTCCAATCCAAGGAGCCTTGCCCCAACCCACCCCAATTAGAAGCATAAGAAGCGTGTCACTTCTTACGTGCCTTGAGCCCTATTCCTGTGCACCTAGATTTCTCCTCCAGCCTCCCTATGCCCAGACCACTGATTACAGAAAGCAAGTTCAGGCAAAGACACTAAGTCCAATATTCTTTTATGATGACATGCACGTCAGCGGGGGTGGGGGCAATAGAAGCAGGAAGGACTTTGCACTGAAGGGCTTGTACTCCTTTATTCCTTCCCCATTTTATCTCCATTTAAGAGAGAAACGTCATGGGTGATAAAACTTAATAATGGCTTTAAACAACACAGTAATAACCCCCGCATTTCCTAAGATAATATGCTTTGCAACAGATCCAGCACAGGTCACTGCTTCTATCTAGAATTTAGAATTGCAACAAGTAACTTAAAGAATAATGGCATCAGGGGATATTTGGTAGGACTTCCCTCAGTTTACGTAAAGAAACACTTTTGCTGGTTCAGAGAGATAAAGCTGATATGTCAAAGGGCTTTTGGGTTGCCCAACAAGTTTCAGTACAGAAGCTAATATTTCTTCCAGGTGGAACCAATATGCAGCTACTCCCTGTAAATAGTTAAGCTCTGCTCAAAATTTTGGCTCTGCTCTGTTTGAAACAGACTAGCTATTTTCCTTTATCAACTTTTCTAAAAAGATAGACCCTAGTAGGCTTAATGAAGAGGGACTTTAGAAGTAGATTACAAAAAAGTGAAGATTTGTGGAAGCAAAAGCAGCTCCAATAGGAATACTGGAGGAAAGAAGAGCTGCAGGACTGGACTGTCAAGGAGTTATGCAAGAACTGGAGAGAAGCAAAAGGCAGTAGACAGCAAAAATGAGAGATTTATATAACTAAGTTTTTAGAGCAGCAATTTCACAGCAAGCAGGGGTTAAATATCTTGCACAACTTAGTCTGCCAGAATGCTCCACTGAACTAGGACAATAGGATACAGCTCAGCCTGGGAGACTAAGTGGCACAGGTAGCATAAATACTAGCTAGCTTCATGGATTTGAACTAGGAAGTTATTTGTAACACCTGTCAGTTACTCCCTTTTGGATGTGTTATTTTAACTCATTACAAGCATGATCACATGAATATCTTGCACTACTATATGTTTGCATATCACAAATTTTATTGCAGTGGGCTGGATACATCCCATCCTGGTCAGTTTTCTCACTCAGCCCAGACTGATTATCTCTGTACCCATGCTTATCTCATAATGCACAGATTTGATCTTAATGATTGCCTGACCAACTGCCTAAGCGAGCAAAATCTTGTGAGGAACACTGTCGTTTCCCTATCTTCTGTCAAAATCTCTTAGCCTACCTTGATACTCCTTTGAGTATTGTAACTGCCTTCTCCTTATCTTGCTTACAGCTTCTACTCACAGCATAAACAAAACAGTACCTCTAAATTCATCTTCTCGCATTGTTGTTTAAACTACTGCTGTTCGAATTCTCTCTGAATTCAAAAATGTTCAAATCAAGTTCTGATCAAAATGCATAGTAAATAACAGTTCTGCAGTGGTCTTACTCTTCTTCTAAGTTAAATAATAGTATAAACCCACACTTCATGTTATTCTAGCTTGGGTGGTGGGACAGGACCAAAATATCTATCTGTCCATTTTTGGAAAGGACACAGCAAGTCGAGTCAGCAGAAATGTGTATCAAAATATTACCGAGCCATTATGGATAATTTTACTGTTTCTTTCAATTTCTGTATAACACATACAGTAGCACTTTCGCTGTTACCCAGTGAAATAAGTCATATTTCATGGGTGTATCATTGACTAAAAGCTGTACATCACAATCTGGGCATAAGAGCTAGGAAATATGATCTGAAAGTGTGAATAAATCTATTAAGAACACTTTATTTTGCCACACCTCACAGGAATAGAAGTGAAATTTTTTTTTTGAGCAAGCAACCTGCAATATGATAAGCAAAGAAAGAACGGTCTTCAGGAAAGATAAGTTGAAACTAAATGGAGGCAGGCGAACAAGAAGTTTCCATCCTTTTTTCCTATCTTTTGAAAAGGTGGAATCTTTCCAATTTTTACTTTCTCCTAAAAGACAGAAAAAGAGTTTGAGATTGTATTAAGAGATCCTATGTGTTCCCTTATTCATCCGAAAAATTCAAAGGGAAGCAAACATTTTTCCCCAATCAAAAAGAAAGAATGCCTAACTGATGCAGTATCTTCCAACAAGGTGAAGACATCCACAGAAACCTTTCTATGCTATTTGTGAAACAAAAGTGTTGTTTACTAAGTTAAGGGCTCTTTAAATGAAAAGTTATACTGATTTGATAAAAACTGAGATTTGAAATCCACCTAGTTGTGCTTGTGCAAAAGTCTATGCTGACATTTGTCAGTTTTCATAAGCCTTCCTTAGAATTAGAAATGTAAAAAAGCTTAACTAGAAAAAAATTAGAAAAAAGCTAAAAAAAGTTAAAATGAGACAAAATATTGTTTAAATATAGGTGTTTGCACCACATTTATGAAATGCATTTTTAAAAAAAATTAAATTGCATCATCGAGTGAGTATTCGCATTCTTGTTACAGCAGCTTAACCACTGTCCCTCAGCTGGAGGTTACTACTGCACATCAAACAGTCTAGAAGGCAAAATCCAAAAGTTAAAGGCAAAACACACCAGTCAAGGAGTGGTAACTTGCCTAAACAACTTTAATAAGAATACAAACAATACATCGTGACTTACAGTGGTGGAAAATCTATATATAGACACGGGTCTATGGCTTTAGACTTCAAAAGAAATTTATACAGATGAATTCTTAGATGTGATACGCACATACAAATATTATTTATTACAATATTTGTGAAAAATAAGTTGAGTTACAAAATTAGATCCTGAATAGCAAGAGAAAGACATCAAATTTTAAAGACTACATATAAAAGCTGTATTTTATGTAAAATTTGAAAAATAAAGAAATATTTACTGGAAAAGCAAGAATATCACAGGAAAAGTTTCTAAAAATAAAGAATATTATTTTGTAATTTCGTGTAAACTGGCACTCTCAAAAAGCTTTACAAACTTAAATAACTTCAGTTTCTGAAGTCCTCTCAAAGTAGGTAAACATTATTCTCTTTCAACCTTAAAAAAATAAAGCCACTGAAGAGACTGAAAAAGCTACCTAGCTCTCCTGACTCCCCCAGAGATGCTTTCTTGCACAACACTAGTAAGCAGAATTAACACATGGAAGGGTAATAGGATAATACTTGGATGCAAGATAAATAAATCAGTATACAATCAAGGAGTAAAGATAAGCATTTCCAAAGTTTCCAGTGGTGCTATCAGCTGCTTCAGGATGTAGCAACTGCTATTCCTAGAGAATTAGGGTTCACCATGATGGGAGCATTTGGCAAGACTGAGATCCCCAACAAATCTCAAGACTTTAAACAAGCATTTCTTTATGTTAATCTACTAGGCAATCTACATGTTAACAGCTAAGAGTTAAGCATTAATCCAACCTATTAGTCAAGCCTTAACTGCACAACACCACGAGTCTGACGCTGCATTAGTGACTCCCATGGCTACTTTGACAGTTCTTCGCTTCTAAGACGGCCAGATTTGACAGCTCTTCAATGAGCAAATCAGAACTGAACTGTATCTCTCCTCTCTTCCCCAAGACCCATTACATATCACTGCTGTTTACGTACACTTTTAAATAGGTCAAGTCTAGTCTGGACCAAAGAATGAACCTTCCCATAGGTCAACACCACTCTGTTCTGGCTTGTCAAAACAGGTGCTACTGGTTTGTCCAAACAAGTGTAAGCCCTTGGGTGCCCATCTGTTTTAGCCAGGTCAGACAGGTATGACCTATTTACATTCGGCACACCACTTACTTTTACTATATTTAATGCAACCACGCCAAGCAAGAAGTATTACAAATTATTTTGCTTCCTACCCTCAATCAAGCAGTCTGGTGGTATGTCAGGGTTCAAGGCTAACAGGATATGTTTCACAAATAGGCCTTCATACTACAAGGAAAATATATAATCCCTGATTTGTGACTAAACTGAGCCATGCAGTTAGACTATTTCATTAAAATAGAATGATAGGTAGAACTTTACCTTTTAATTTGTTAACTTTAAATCCAACATATATTCCGTTATGATATAATGCCCATTTTGATTTAAAAAGAAAATTATTTTAAAGTTTACTTGCCCAGAAACTGTTTAAATAACAGACTATTTTGAGAGATGAACACAACTGTTTAGTCTACACTTTTCTTGCAAGTAACATAAGAAGAGAAAAATATCTGACTGTTTGGGAGCTAAGATAAGTCTTGAAAACATCTGAAAAAAAACCAACCAAACAAAATACCTAAATCTTTTCAAAATTAGTTAAGAAAAAAAAAAAAACGCAAAGCTCATCTGTCCACTGCATAGATCTCCTTCCACAACTGATGCTTGTTAATTTCTTAGCAATTGACAAAATGAACTTCTTTCAGCAGAATCAAGTAAGTATATATGAAGAAGAATATTACCCCTATTGGCAGAGTAAGGATTGATGTCATTTAATTTTGTATACAGTACTTTGTACCTTTACAACTTTATGCTTTCCTCAAATTGACAGAGATAGATTGCTTTCATATTGACACTGTCCTACCAGCTAGAATTGAAAATAAGTACTAGCTCTAAATTCTAGAGCATAGCAACTGTATTAAAGCTCGGTACCTTTTTAAATATATAGCTACATTTTGAATTTCATTCCTTATCATCATTTTATAGCTTAACTAATTATATCTGACAAGCTACATAAGGACATTGTCATAATTAGATTTTAATTCATTATCTGTAACAGCTTAAATAGTTTATGTCATCAGGGGCTAACTTGTAGCTGAAGTGATAGCTATGCTTTTACCTAGTTATTCATTTTCTCCAAGACTGATCAAATTCACTAGTGCTAACATATGATTTGGGTTGCACTTCACTTCATAAGAGCACTAGAATAATGTCCAATGGTGTTGCTTAAATTAAATAGCAGGAAAAGTAGCATACAAAATGAATTTGAAGGAAGATTTAATTTCTAGAGGAAAGAATATAATCATTCTTTTTATGGGTTAGCACGTGAAAAGGAACATAAGGCTTTGAAGACTTTCTGCTTTTTCAGGATCCTGACTTTGTCGTCAGAAAGCCTGCAAATCTCCACATCCTTAAGTGCAAAATCTATGACTTGCAAAATTTCTATTATTTTACATATAAGACGTATTTTTCAAATCAGTATTCTAAATTTTACCAGACTATATAATTACTCAGTCAAAAGCTGAAGTCTTAGTTTTTTCCAGGTTTCTGATAAGTATCAATAACTATCTATTATGGTTGTCATATAACTGTCTATTATGGTTTATATTAGAAATATAAAAACAGATTAAGTTTTGAAATAGCCATACTATTGAACTTTGAGCCCACAATTAAACAAAGCTGACAAGTTATGTCATCACATTTCTTTGTAGGGCCTCTCAAACTAGGACACCACAGAACTAAAAGATTTTGAAAATTTTTTGTTATTAATCTTTTCTTTTTGATCAATTAGATGTTAAAATTAGATATTTTAGGTAGTTTAATCAGCCAGCTACGGTGTTCTGCTTGCCTGGCCACGGGGACTATATCAGCAAAGGCTACTTCAACCACATTTCTCTTTTACAGTATAGCACCAGCAAGAGAAGATGTAACAGCCTGTTGAGCCTTTATTAACTTATTTTATTCTTTGAAGTCTTCGAAAGTGTGCTGTGACATTTTGCACGTTATGGATAGGACTGTTAACAACAGGCTTGGTTCCACTTGAATGGCATACCTGTTTCTCACAGCAATTACATTTTCTATTTTCATTCTTTTCAAGTGGTTATACTGTTGAATATCACAAGATGACACAGGTTATTTCTTCCTCAAAGACTCCACTACTAATATGCTATTCTGATATGGTTCCCATCTTTTATGTTACCAGACTTCGAAGTTTACCCATGTCATGTTATATCCATCCACCTGAGCAACTGGCATTTTAGGTCAGAAAAATCATATCTTAACATTCTGAACTTCATAACATCCTAACAGAGACTTATTCAGGCTCAGCTACTACTGACTTCTCATATTAACTGTTATTCATAGGAACATAGTGACACATGACTACTGTGTTTGGATATAGACATCTCAAGAGCTGAACTAATTGCCACGATATTAGCAGGGAGTTATAAAAGGCTTGCATCCTGTATGACAGAACCTGGAATAGGTATGCCTCCTAACTGGGGCGCTTTCCCTGTTACATGGAAACGATATAGTAGCAACTACTATGACAGGATGATACAAGCCTGCCAGCATTTATTTTCTGTACTTAAAAAACACTTCTCACTGTAAAAGTGTTTGAACCAAGAACATTTTTTCTAAACTGACTGAACATGGAAAATGGTTTTAGCATTCTTTTTCATATTAATTGCCCTAATTTATTCCCCCTGCCACTCTTCCCATCCAAAATTGCCATATGTTGCATGTGAACTAAGCTATAGATGGTTAGAGTACTGTACAACAAGCAGGTGAAGAGTACTCTCTTGGAACAACACATTTTCTATCTTTGGTCAGTGAACAAATATTCTGATACCATATCCTGCAAAAGCTTTGCAGAAAACTCCTGCAAAAATAAATTAAAACAAATAAATTACACCTAAGTCATCAAGATCAGTACTTTTAGTAGAGACGCTGTTAATGACTAAACAAAATGAAGATTATGCAAACAATGCAAATTTATTTAGCACGAAAACTGTGCCTTAAAAATAATTCCAAGGTTCTTTACCTGATATGCTATCTTGAAAAGATTATCCGCATAAACTGTTCTGTATTTAAAGGCTATGTCTCGTTCTTTGCAAGCAAGGGAGTACTAAGAATGAGCAAATGGCCTCAGAAGAAGGAACTAGTCCGAATTTGTCTCAGTTTTCTTTATAAGCTAAGTCTGTATCATATTTTTTAAAGCGTGTATTAGTTTAAATAAGGTATTCTATAGGTTTCTGTAACTTTCACCCTTTCACTTACAAGTAGCAGTCCCCTGTATGACTAATCCATTCTCCTTTTCTTTTTTTCCTGCTTTTGCTTTCCCTAAATCTGTTCTTGACCTCTGTCTTAGAGCTAGTTAAGGTAAACTCCTATTTTGGAAAAAAAATCCTGCAACTTTGAAGCCAGCTATAGCAATTAACTCACCTGCATTCCTTAAAAAGAAGTCCCATGCAATTTCCCACTACCTAACACTCTTTTGTGTTCTACTGTAGTTCAAAGTAGTGCTGCATAGCTGGGAAAGGCAAGGAAGAGGATCTGAGTTACCACAACAGGAGAGTCATCATTAAGAAACAGCATTATCTAACTGACAAGAAAGTCTACTTTCACGGATGTTGGCAATTCAGGACGTTAGAGAGCTGACTAGGAAAGGCAGAAGCTGTTACTAAGGACTAGGCAATGGGCAGTGTAATCAAATGTCTTTTGGAGACTGAAACTGAAATACAATTATTAGTAAGGGAGCGAAAGGTAGAAAAATATTCTCCAAAGATTTAGATAAGCTACAAATCTTTGGGGCCTATCTAGAGAATTCAGAATTCATTGTCGTTTACCTATCATTAAGGTAAGCATGAAACAGAAAAAGGTTAAAGATGGATTGTTGTCTCATGAGTGCCATTTTTGGGCTATGCAATATTTAATAGACTTCAACAATACGACACACAAAGATATTTGGAATCTAATTAATCTCTTGACATTTGACTAAAAGTCAGAGTAATGTGCCACAAGATGAATAGGATCCCTCACCGATGAAGCTGACTATTATCTTTCTTTCAAGAGTTTCAAATGAGTTATGACAATCTGACTACAAAATTTTAAAGCAGATCTCTTCCTTTTTAATAGCTGCCCCTGCTTTAAGTGCTTACCATGCTTTCTTAATATGGTATTGGATATAACAGTTGCTGTGCCTGACATTCTACATTTCCACTAAAGGTCTTTGCTTTGGAAATTCACTTTTCCAGAAACTGCTTGAACTACCATGTACTATTAACAGCTTTTACATTTTTAAAGATGACCTTAGAGGCTAGTTTTGTTGTTGTAGGTGGTAAACCCCACAATCTCATTTTTATTTCAGTTGCTGAGGTTCAACAGCATTGACACATAAGGGATAAAATTTAGGATATTCTGTACCATGTAATGGAAATTCTTTTTAAACATCCAGACAAACATCTCTGCTTTCACTGATACAAGTTTCAGTATATATTTCAGTATAATACCCAAACACAGAAGCACAGCAGAAGAGCCTGGAAAAGGTCATATAATCCAGTGCAACTGGATTGAACTTCACATAAACATCATCGTCTTACAAGACCATCTTGAAAAATTTTTGATAAACCCTTTATGGAATATAGTGACACCCCAAAAAGCTAAAAAATGTGAACTGATTAGTAAGCAATACTGGGCTGCAAACAATTTACAAGATCAGCTTTAGGCAGAAACCTTTCTTAAAAACTAAGGAATTACTTTTCTCTATCCCGAAATAGCTGTTCATATAAATGTAATGAACATAAGGGTTGTCAGCAGTAGATAAATAGCTATAGACAGACTACCAGAAGTTGTCCATTGCAGTCTATAAGATTTATTTTGCAACAATCTGTTCTGTTCACTTCATAGAAATGAGGATCATGAAGAAGGTGAAGCCTTTGAAACACATTTCTCACTCTAATATAATATGTCCAAACTCTTTCTATGAGCAAAACACAAATGATGCAACAGTTCGAATGAAGAATTTCCTTGCCTTTGAGTATGTCCCAGAAGATGAATAAGACCCAAAAAGGTTGAAAATACTGCTAGTTATAGACAATTAAGACAATTGAAAATTTCCTATTTTTAATTCATGTAAATGATCCATAAAAAAGAAAAAAATCAGAAGGCAAAAAAAAACAAGGTAAAAAGGGCAAACTGAAGGTAAAATAAGGAGTTTATAAGTTTAGTTCTATTAGTGTACAAGACTAATTTACTACATAAAGTACAGTGATTAATTTGGCTATTTGTTACTCACAATTTCACGCAATTAAACAGTCTTGCACACTAACACCACTCACTTATTAAAGAGCCAAACCTCGTTTTGTGGTACATCTTAAAATTCTGGTCAGCTGACATAATATGTCTAAATTTCCGGTATGTCAATAGATACAACATGTTGGGTATAGACAATGTGTCTAGTCAACAGACAAACCTGAAAAGTACAGGAATATAGTATATGATCACCTGCTATCACAAGACTTGAGGTTTGGGGTTTTTTTCTCTTTTAAATCAGCATTTGCAAATGCTAATTAGACAGCATAAGCTCTAATGATTCTAAAACCTAGAACTGGGCATTCATTTTATAGTGCTTGTTGATACTACCCCTTTTAACTTGACAAGTGCAAAGTAATATATAGCTGGTTATTCACGATCAAGTGAACTAATAAGGCCTGGTTTCCTACAGATTTGCATCCTATATCCTTGCCTATCTCCACAGCAATAACTTGCCATCCTTGTCACTAATGACTCCCTTTCTCTGTTCCTGCAACCCTGGCACTGCTCCCTCATATGTTTCCCAGCTATAAGCTGGGAAGTTCTATAGTGGGAGCGGGCTCCCTGCACCGACTGATCCTATGGGCCCTTTGGCATTACATAGGAAGCCTCCTCAGCCATGGACCAGCACACTGAACTCAGTAGTTACAAATTTAAAACAAGAGATTGCAGATACCTTAAACAGCAAATGGGATGCGCATACAAAAAAGGCCAGAAGGAGTATAGTGATATTAATAGATCTTTACAGGCCTATTAAGAGAGCTTAGCATACAATATAAGAACATAAGTTTTATGCTTTATAAATTAATGTAATGAATACCAAAGGAAATGGAATCTCAGATGAGAAGGTTTCACCTCCATTAGTAAGAACTACTCTAATGCAGAATATAAACTCCGATCAGTTAGATCCACTTTGATCACATCATAACTTTATGACAAAAGAAGACAAACTGTTCTAAGATGAACATATTTACATTCAACATCTTTAGTTTCTACCTGAAGATGCAATGAGACCTTTGTTTTTAACAATCTAATCTCCATAGGGATAAGCATGGTCTAAGATGATATGCTTCCAACTTTACTATTTTTTAAATTTTATAACTTGGGAATTTTAGATATTAAGATTCTTTTCTTTCTGCAAATGTATAAGTACACATATACTTGTTTTACACGTCTTGTATTGCACTTTTCTGTTTGCTGTACTCACGTTTAAGATTGTCAGGAAAAGTTCTTTTAAATCTACTCTTTCAAAGTGGTTAGTTACTTTGGAGGTGGTATACTGTGACTGATTAGCCACAAGTCCAAACAGAGCAGATGACTGATGAGCCCATGCTATATTATTCCTCAGCTATGGCCCTAACTTGGATCTCTCTCCTTTCCGCAGCTATTGGCTATCATAGAACCGTTAAGTACTTTGGTTTTTGGAACTCTATGCTCTGTCAAATTAAATTAAAGTTTTCCAATGAATTCAAAAGATTGGGAAAGGGAGGAAGGAAAGAGACTGGCAGATAGAAGCCAAGACAAAGGGAGACAGGATAAGTGCCACTTCCTTAGAAGACCCTGCTAAAAATGACTGATACTATCTTGGGTTTTTAGCATCTTATCTTTAATTTTTCACACGAGATCATAGGTTAATCCTAGTCTCCTTATTGACTTTCAGTCTCAGTAATTAAAATGAATTATATTATTCCTCTCTGCTTATTAAGCAGAAATTACCATTAATTTTAACGGAAAAAATGCTTGGAATTTGCTAATATAGCGCAGTATAGGCCATTTTAAATTCCCTCTGCAACTTCAGTTGTGGTATGTTATTCTCTATTTCACCCTTAAACATTACAGGTGGTTATTGTTACATGCCTGATGTACTGTCACACAAAACAACACAGTTCAGGGGAGAGAGAAATTAATCCTAGACAGTCCACCTTGTATGGAAGTTGCTATAATGTATGACCATATCATTTTTATTAGTTTGGAACTACAGCAGTAGTAACGAAAGAAGTGCCATCAAGGAAGATTTCTTGAGATATGTGAAAGTTCCACACGTGAGCTGCAACCATTTAAAATCTCTCTATCACCTAATACAACTCCTTCGAGAAGGAAAAAGACAGTTCTAAAGGCTAACAAGCACAAAAGGAAAGAGTGACTAGGGTCTCTGAATGATCAGCAAAAGTATTGTTTTTTGGCAACCAAACAAAGGCATACAAAGAATTG
Organism: Struthio camelus; assembly: GCF_040807025.1. NCBI lineage: Eukaryota > Metazoa > Chordata > Aves > Struthioniformes > Struthionidae > Struthio > Struthio camelus. The sequence continues at coordinate 51,477,231 of NC_090943.1, forward strand.
CAAAGCAATCCTCATTGCTATCAAAAAAAGTAAAAAAAAAAAAAAAAAAGTATCGTAAAACCCAAAAAACTCAACAAGACTGCCCTTATAATCTGTCCTTTATAATGTTTAGCATGCATTTAGGGTTTTTAAACTTCTAAAGAACCATATATACATGAATTAATTATCACACTGTCATGCGGAAATCAGAGAAATTAATCAATCATAATAATCTGTCTTCAGTGTTCTTGGGCAGCATATTAGCTCATAAATGCTGAATGTCTTCATTAAGAGCCTGGATATAGACTGTTAATAGGATGGAACAGCATGCACCTTCACCAGGTTTGCAGATGACATCAAAATGGGGCGAACAGTTGATGCAACTAAAGCATTGGGCCACCATTCAGAAAGAGCTCAAGTATCTGGAGGAACAGGCTACCATAAACATCTTAAAGTCTAAGGTAGATACAAAGTTCTGCCCTTGGGATGGAATAACTCGTGTAGCAGTGCAGGGGACTGACTGGCTGCAAGTACATACACTGTGCGTTCCCATCCCCTAATCATCTTGGCTCTCCTCCTCTGGGCTTGCTCCTGCTTGTCAATGTCTGTCTTGTAGTTTGGAGCCCCAAACTGCACACCATGTTCCAGATGCAATCTCATAAGTGCCAAATAAAGGAGACTATTCACTTCTTTCAACCTGCTGGTTATTCTTTCTTATGCAGCCCAGTATGCAGTCTGCAAAGGCATACTGCTGACTCATGTTCAGCTTGTCCATTTGGACCCCCAGCTCTTTTTCTGCAACTGGGAGAAGTTTAGTGGCCATTTTACCAGATCATGTCTCTCTCTGTCACTCAAAAATCATTCAAAAATGACAAAGTCAAAGTAGCAGGGGAAATTTAAGATATTTTCTTGCATTGAATACCATACATTTACAATGGACAATAATAAGGGGGGGGGGGGGGGGTAAGGCCCTCCATCTTGAGGGAGATACATCCAGAATAACATTCATCCTGTTTTCATTCAAATAAAATCTTACGGTCTACAATTACTAAATCAATACTTTCACAACATTCCTATAGACCAAGTTTCAGATGTTCTTTAATTGACAATTAGGCCCTTTATCGATAAAGCACTGGCCAAATGCCAGGTTTTTAATGCTCTGAAGACTAGCCAATTGGTAAAAGGGATGGGAAAAGACAAGACATTTTACTTGAGATAAGTTATTTCTGCCCTGCTGTGCAGTTCTTCCTAGTGTGGATGATGAAGTTCAGTGAGCCCAAGTTGGTGTTATCCGATCCCTAATGATCTGAAAACATTACTGGAATCATTTATGACATAGCACAAGGAAAAGATAAAAGACTTTAATAATGTTTCTATCCCACTTCCTCAATTTGGGAACTATCATGACAGAAGAGATGCATTTTTTTTTCTTTTTAGAGCAGATGAGAAGTAAAAGAGCTCTGGCATACAACCAGTAGCATTAAAAGTACGAAACACTTTGCCTTGTGAGACAATATAGAGATGTTTAGGGAATAGATGCATTTTCACCATGTTAAATAGTTTTGCACCTAATTAGCCATGCAGAAAGGCACAGCATAGTACTTAGTGTAAAGCATTCCAAGTATGTGTCTATAGTGCTTGTGGGATTTGTGCTAACTTCTTTCCATGCCACTGTGCAGTTTTAATAAGTTATCTAGTTGCAGCTCCGGTCAGTGCTTGCTTAGGATTTTTGCATCACACTCGAACGCACAGAACAAACATGCCCAAAGAAAGTAAAGTAGCACGTACATATAACCCCCCAAAACCTTAAGCAGCTCTGAGTATAATAGGCACCTTGCTGAGAATTAACCAAACAATCAGAATCCTACAAACCTCTCAAACTCAATCAGATTTTCTTCTACTTCTTTTTCTTCTGGCCCTATGATTGTCATATTGCTAGCTTCAGAGTGGATCCGTTTCAACCAGAGAAGAGAATGCTGGTATCTACAATGCTTAGCCTAGAGAAGAGAAGACTAAGAGGCGATCTGATCAACGTGTTTAAGTGTCTGAAGGGAGGGTGTCAAGAGGATGAGGCCAGACTCTTCTTCGTGTTGCCCAGTGACAGGACAAGAGGCAACAGGCACAAACGGAAACACAGGAAGTTCCATCTGAACATGAGGAAAAATTTATTTACTCTGGGGGTGATAGAGCACTGGACCAGATTGCCCAGAGAGGTCGTGGAGTGTCCTTCCTTGGAGATATTCAAAACCCACCTGGAGGTGATCCTGGACAATGTGCTCTAGATGACCCTGTTTGAGCAGGCGGGTTGGACTAGATGATCTCCAGAGGTCCCTTCCAACCTTGGCCATTCTGTGATTAAGTTCATGATGGTCTCCCAGATGTGGGAACTGTCCATTCAATCCCTTCAGAGTGCAAAGGGCCAAGAAGTCAAGTCTCTCACTTTCTGAATGAGTGCTTTAACCACTAAGGTAATTATGAAAATAAGGGCATGAGCACTACTACAAACCATACAGAGTTCCAGACTGGTTTGTGTTGTGATTTTTATGTTTTTTTAATATCTAAGATCAAATTACTCCAATTTCATCTTCATCATCAGTGCTGATACTTATACTGGTAACTATACTATGTCTCATCTAACTCCTTTTCCAGTGTGACCATCTATAGAAGAGCAATACACTGATGAAGCCATTTTAAGTTCCTTTCTGTCTTTGCCTAGAGACTTTAGAAAGTTTTCCTCTCAACTCTTGGCTTAAGAAAAGGCTTATCTGTGTAGACTTACAATGCGAATTTCTTCCTTTTCCTTCTGGAGTATACTATATACTGTTATGCCAGTCGCCTAGGTCTTTGATTTATTCTACACAAATAGTACTGTAGATCTGTATTGCTGGATGTCAGTTATTCATTAACTACAAATAAGACAAATGATAAATAATGCAAATTGTTTAGGTTATCAAAGTGTATAGTCCTAATAAATTTTCTAACAAACTTATAAAGATCTCAAAAGCAGAAACATTGTCTTCATTTAGTAAACCAGAACCAATTTCTAAATGAAAGGTAGCTTCAATAATAAAATACAGTGAAATAAAGATGTGGAATGGTTTTCACACGATGGCTATATAGTCAGTTTGTGCTCCACCTCATCGTTCTACCTTGCTAGACTGGAACAGCAGTTAGGGGGTTTTTTTTGTTTATTTGTTTTTTTCTAGTACAGAATTACTGTAAAACTCATCCTTTCACAGGCTTGAGCAGTGAGAAAGAAAGAATTTGCAGAGGCACTTTCTTCCTGCATTCTGCACTATTATAGTCAGAGTTCAAGCCCAGTCTCTTCCAAAGCCGTTCTTCATAAGCATAATTAAAGCTTCAGTCAGTCATTATTTTATAACCATGTTTTCCCGGGGAAACAGCTTTCTAAAAGTTATAGTTCTAACCAAGAACATTAAGAGATGTAGATGAGGAATTCCAGTCAGTTACATTGTGATTACCTAACAATTCAATACAGAATAAAAATACTTATCATAAGCTCAAAGTTTCACACAGTGCCACATATTACAAGGGACTAGGAAACACTTGTACTAAGGAGAATAACTAAATGCAAACAAGACATACCTTCTTTATAGAGTAACATCATGTTTGTGCTTTTGTTAGCAACCAAATTACTCAGTAAGGCGATTACACTTTGCATCGTGCTACCTAGTATACTGTCTTGGTGTTCCTGCAATAAAAAATAATACAAAATTAAAATAATCTAGTTTTCCTTTTGCAAGATTAGTAGCAGACTATTGCTTTCCAAAATGTAATAATACAAAAGCAATATTGTCTTAATCCTTTAAAATTCAACATTTAAAATACAGGACAATCAGTTAAAATTTAAAGAAAGTATCAATTTCAGGGAATCACATCTAAAATCTTGGACCAAAACTTCTCACATACTTCTTCTGAACTGCAAAAAATTGCTAGCTATTCCTAAAATTTCAGAATCAGTTAAATATGGTATAGTTAAATAGTATAGTTATACATTAAAATATGGCACATCAACCTCTAATTTCTATATATTCAAAATCAAGAACATTCCTCTTTGTATGGTATTTCACTAATAATTTTACTCTTTTGCATTTCAGCCAGATAATCCACAGTGACTCATAAAAACGTATTTTTTGTTTTGCACCCAAGGCAGGATTTTTCCTAAGTATAATACTAAATTTTGTATACGCATCAGATACCTGTTTCTGTATCTAATTACATCATTTGGAAGATGTCTTTCTTATACTTGAAGGATTGCTTCAGTGATGTTTCACAATTTTCTGAGGCTATACTGATAAGAGCAAGCTGTTATGGTTTACAAAGAAATTGCTTTTGCCTCTGTTGTAGTTAAAATACTTCACACAATCAACCTGAAAGGGGTGAATAAGGCAGTATGACCAAAAGGTACGCTTATTCACACTAGTCACAATAGTAATTCACATAATTCTCAAGAAGCCAAAATAGAAAAGTGATAAGCTCTTCCAAATCTCAGCCCAAATATAAACATAAACCTGAAAACTCTGCAAACCTCCCTATGAGGTTCAGGAATTATTTTGTCCTATTTGTTCAGACTCAAATGCAAATAAAAACATACATCCAAAGAGAAAATGATAATAAAAAACATCAATAAAAATATCACAAAAACCATCAATAAAAAACAGTAATATTTCACATACATCTGGGTCACTTCCATGCTTCCCTTTCCCACTGAATAATCTATATCGCTGATGTTCTCATACCGTCCTGATCTTCCGCTTGTTTTATGTGGCTTCATGCTCTCTGAAATTCAAGGGACTATTATTTTTGAAACTTAGGTTGTAGTACGATTTATATAGAGAGATCACTCAATTACTTCAGGGCTACAGAACATGCTATACCTCTTTTGATCTATCTCCGGTCTGATAGCAGGCCTTTGAAATAAGTTAAATTTGATGCTGTGCAAGACCAAAAATTTGAAGACTAGAGGTCTGAAGTTGGATAAGTATTTTAGAAGACAAAAGCGACTTCAGCCTTTGAACAGAGTGAAAGGCACACTCTCCCTCAAAGTCCAGACTCTTTGTTTAGAAGACCAACTAATGCTGGTGGCCAAGAACAATTTTCCACATCTGTGCTGAGGTACTTAGGACCTTCTGTCTGAGATTTGTTCTTGAATACAGCTGTAGCAACCTGCCCTTCTTTGGAATAATCTTACTGACCATCTAGATACCACAGCTGGTGCAGAACGAGGCTAATCGACTGTGAGCCAGCAGCAATCACAAAGAACATATTACTGTTCCTCCAAGAATCCACTCCTCATCAAACAATGAACAAAATTGAGTGGTATCTCTAGTATATAAATGATTTTCTGGGTTGGGCCAGGACTAAATCCTCAGGACTGCATTTAGGCAACACCTTTTGAGCCCCTACCTGTGCTTATCAATAATTTGTTGCAGGAAATTCTCAAGTGAGAGACTCCTAATTTTTATTTCTTAACTAGTCTAATGAAACTCAGAATACTGGGAAGTGCATCTACAATTCCATTTTTGAAGATGCTCTGTTACAGAGGTGTTAAAGTCCTGCTATGTGAAGAACAAACCTTTTCCTTTAAGCATTTGATTGCTGAATGAAAAGTTCTGGCATGCAGAGGCTCAGATGTTTGCTTTGAGAGTATTAATTTCTGTTTCTGCACTCAAAAACTCAAATTAAATGCTATTGCTTCCTATGAATACCACAAAACATACTTGATAAGGCAAAATACACTATCAGACGAAGAAACACAAACAAATATAGCTTCCATTGAAACTTGAGGCTACAAGGATCATCTGATTCTACTAGAGCTCTCCAAACTAGAACATAAAGAGAACAGAGGAGGAAGAGTAGCTCATAGTTTTCTGAAGGACTGCAGTTTCCTACCAACCCCCCCCCCCCCCCAAAAAAAAATACAAGAACCCCAAAGTTCTTTTCCCTTTAGCTTTGAGATATCATTTAAGATTTTGATAAACAGTAAAATAAATATATGCTTCTGTGAAGGTTTAAAATAGAGCCTAATAAATTTAAATGCTATGTTGGAAAGTATAAAATTACATGTTTTAAAAGATAAAGTAACCAATATAGAGAAGTGATGCCATAAAGCCATGTAACTAAAAAAAAAATCTGAAGTTACTTCCTACAGATAGCTGAAAGGTAAGAAAAACCTACCTTACCTATCTTTTTCAAAAGACAACAACATGTTCATCTGATTAGCTATCATCACGATATCTGATTAATTCTCTTAAAGAACATTTAGAGCACAATAAATTAAATAGTAAGAATGACTATTTGTATTATTCAAGATAATGATATAACCAGAGAATATATAAAAATAATAACAAAAAACTCCACCTGTGCCAAAATGACAGATGACTCAAATTATTTTTTTTGCAAGTATATTTTGTCATCTTGAGCTTAGTGTCCCATATATTTCACATAAATATCTTGCAGTAAAATTCCCTTTCAAAATAAGCAATTATAAAAGAGAAGGTAGTAGTTGTTTACTACAGCAATCTTTTGCACTCACCAGGTTAGTAACATTAAAATGAAGCCGTCTTTGCTTTTAGTGGAGATCAATTACATTATACAATCCTCAACGAAAGGCTAACACTGATGTATTTTGCTTATATTAATACATACTTAACAAAACTTATCTTACCATAATATACAAACTAGCATTCAAGATGCAACTGTAGGTATCTTTAGGAATGGAAATGGTCTCTTAAAGAATAAAGTAATCTTACAGACAAACAGTGTACTCAGCTGGGTTACTGGAATTTTAATATATGTATCAAAAATGGTTTGTGACAAGATAGTAGATCTCAAGAAACTACAGGCACACTTTACTTAGGTAAGTCATCACTGATTGCTGTTAGACTAGGTTTTAAAGGTTTATATAAAAATATTTAACTTCTTCATAATCTATCAAGGAGCAAAGCTGATCTAATTTGTGTGCACGGCACCACAGACTGTGGCCATTTAATGAACAGTGCACTTGACAGCTTTAATAAAACATAGCATTTGCCAGCAGAGATAATTAGAATTGAAGCAGCAAAATTCTAGTGTTTGGCAACACAGATGAAACAACTTCATTAAAATGTACAGCTTTGGCGTATGAAAGGCAGGAAAGCACTGGACCCTGAAGAATCAGCCTTCTCAAAACTAATTGCTTCAGTGCTTAAAAAGGACAGCTATGAAATACCAAGGGCATAACAAGGAAATACTAGTATAAAAAAAGAAGCACAGAAGATAAATCAGGCTTTTCAAACAGGACCGCACTGTATTTAGGCCATTAAACTTTTAATTCTAATTTTGAAGGGTTGTATGTTACTAAAGGAAATCAGTCAAAGTATTTTTTTAAAGCCAGTTAGGTAAGAAGGTGTGAATTAACAAGGTGGGTGTGTGAACGTCAGCAAGATACTGTGGTCTAAAGTCATCATTTCTCTTCCGTTTAGTGTATCAGAACTTAGAACAGCACAGTGTGAATACTACAGTATTGTAATTACATTTTAGATAACAAAAACAGATAGCAATCAAGATAAGCAGCTACTGACTTGGGAAACTTCATATACATGCCTCCTAGTCATTTATCCAAGAGGCAGAAAATAAAAATGTATCAAATGCTAACTTTGGAGATATGCTATAATTAAACCAAAGGACTGCTACATACTGCACTAATACTGTTCATTCAATAGGATCAGAGTATTTAAACTTTAATTGTACTGGGGGCTCTCCTTCTCAAGTCTACATATGACCTATGAATGCAAGTTAGATAATTATGGAGACAGAACAAGAAGTTTTGATTTTTCGTAAACCAAATTCATTGAAAGAAGAAAATTATAAAAGTGAACCATATTTGCTAAAAGACTCCATTATTTCCCTGAAGTGCTGTGGCACGGTACAGCCAGTATGAAATAAACAAAAGCATTGATGTTAGCAAGAATCTTTAACAAGAGCACAGTTCAATATTGCGTTCAGCTCAGCTTATTTTTACATATTTTACTACTTTGTATATATGAACTAGAAGTCCAGAAACCTTCCTAGATGTAACAGTAGAATCCTTTCATACAAAACTGATCATCAGCATACAGCCTGCAGAAGACATTCACAACAGCATACGCACTCTTCTTCAATCACAACAGAAAGTCAACTGAGCAAAGTTAATCCACCCGTATGTACATAGTTGGCTAATCAGGCCTTTAACATTTTGTTGCTTCCAATGCATAAGACCAGTTATGCATAAATTGAAAGTGTGTAAACATGATCTCTAACATTAATGTAATACTATTTTGCTTATGGATGATATAATTAGAAGTAAGAACATTCTGCAAAAGACACCTCTCTTGTTACTCCACTTTAAAAAAAACAGCCTTTTTCAACAGTTGAGTTTTCACAGGACTAATATTTCAAACTATTTTCCTCTGGGTATGGTCATATAATAATAAGGAACTATTAATCTGGCAATGGATTTCTGAAATGATCATGAATATCATGCCTCCTGGATGCATCACAAGAGTGATATATTCAGTCCACGCAGTAAAATTAGTAATCCTGCAAGTTTCACAAAAACCCCTGCTAGATTAAAAACAAACAAATAAAAAACAAACAAACAAAAAATATTCTTAGACACCAAGTGTTTAGGAAAAGTCAAGAGAGGACAGGGAAACTATACTTCAGAGTAATTATTAAGGAGTGATGAAGGAGGAGGGATAGCACTAATAAATACGTAGGATGTCAAGTACCAATGTACAGAAAGCAAAATTGTCAGTCTTTTCTCCTATCCCACTGCAGTAGGTGATGCAAAATTTCACAACAGCATTTTTTGAGAAGTATATTTGAATCATCAGCTTACAAATACGTTCTCTGGCCATGTCTGTCTTCAGATTTTCATCAGAGACCTAACAATCTTTCTTTTTATCCTGGAACTCATTTGTTGCATCATTTTCATTTCCCCTAATTCTTTTGTTATCTTAGAGGCAACCATCTAACTGTAGTTGTATTAATAGCCAAAACCTAATGAGGCATAAGGAAGGAAGGCAATATTTACAACAAACAGATCTCTAAAGAAGGTTGCCTCTGTAGAATTAAAAGATGAAATCTGTTACTTTTAGAAAACTGGTTTCTGTCAAGACATGCAAGTGCTTTGTTTGTAAATCAAACATTAAGAATTGATACAATAAGTAGGCTCTCTATTCCCTTTCTCTTCTCATTTTATTCTGTTGCGCCCAAATCCTATGAAAACAGAACTCCAAAGAAGAACAGAGCTGAGGAAAGTACTGTGAACAAAAAACATATTCTTATGCTATAATCTAATCTATTCATAGGGTGACTAATTTTCCTTCTCTGAGACAATCCCTTAATGTTTCAACTTGTAGAAGTTAAAAAAAAGCCATGCTACTCCAAGAAGAGAGATTTAAGTAGTAAGTTAACAAGGATCACAAAACCGCCTATGTCAGTAAGTATGAGATTTATAAATTATACAAAGAAAAGAGTGCTAAATATGTTTAGAATGAGAGGTAGACAACCTTCAAAGTTATAAAAGGGTAACAGCAGGAAGGCATCAATACTCTTACACCTAATAAAAGAAGTAAAGATCCCAGAATATTTATGCACTTACGTTAGTGTATAATTTTTATAGCATAAAATACCAGAGTCCCAAATCCTGAGCAGGAATTCCTCTTTGTTCCTGCTTTTCCTTTATACTTCTCTGAGTTAAAAAACAAACAAACAACCCATGAAAGCACGAAAATTTTCCACTGAATGAAACAGTGATCTTGGTAAAACCAACAAGAAACTAATGGTTTAATTCAGTGAAATTTATGTACCGTTTTTGGACAAAGGCACAGGATCAATGTTATTGCAGCACAACACAGAAAATTATAACCGGCCATGCAATCTTATATTCACTGATACAGTTGAAGTGCAAAAAAACTCCACAAGAAATCTCTGAATTCAATGACATTTCCTCTTTCTACAGGACTGTGCCCAAAATTCTGGCACCCAGGAAACCTTAAAGCTTCTTTTTTTGCTTCTAAATGGCTTTAGGAGTGCAGAAAGCATTCACAAAGGCAAATTTTCTTTACTGTCAACAGAGGGAGCCTGAGAAGATCCCTCCCTCTAGGAAGGGAGAAGGCTCCTTCACAGACAGAACACTGAAACAATTCCCTATAAAAAAAACACCCTTTTTCACATTACCTGGAGTGAAGGATTAGGGAAATTAGCCTCCTTAACATGAAAACTAGCCTTTGTGAATAACATCCGGCACTCCCTTAAACAAAAAAATCTGCTTGAGACTGAATAGACAGTACTGAACAGAATTTTCATAGATATCTTACTCTGGAACATTAAATTTCTCATATTAAGGAAGATCCTGGCATCCTGGAAGAACTCACACTGGCATGTTCTGAAGCAATGAAGCTCAAAAGGTAACTGATACCAACACACCAGTAAGTTCATTTTTAATTCCACAGTTCATAGGTGCTTTGGGGAGTCTCAAGTATGAGTGAAGCATTTGTACAGCAAAGTCACTTGGAAGCTGCTATCAACCATTAAACTATGAAATTCCCATGGCAAAAGTCTCACTTCTCAGACTTGCATTTTCAGCATCAGTGAAAAGGTGGTCCTTAAACAATTTAAGAATGACAGATACCAATCAACTGACATCTTTTTCCAGATAGACCTTGCTTTGATGCAAAAGACATCCTCTTTGCCATTACAAGGAAAGAAGTTTAGATGAGCTTGGGGAATTTGCTAATGACATTTTTAAATTAGAGAATATAGATTCATTAGACTCATCCAAAGGATGACGTTAAAAACTTTGACTGGAGAAGGTTTGAGGGATTCAGAACGGAATTTCTGCTTAAAAATCACAAAAAGAGGCATATGCTGAAGAGGGTACTAGCTTAGGGCACTAACCTGGGATACTGAAAATTTACTTTCAAGTCTCTGCTAGAGCTGGGCTGTGCAGGGATTTGAACACTGGTCTCCTGTACTCCAGGCAAGATCCCTAATTCATCATCAACTACTGAGGAACTCGTGTCTGTCTCTTCTCCCCCTGAACCTGTTCCTCTCTATATCTAATTAATTGCTAAATTAGTAGTTAAAAGAAGAAACTGAGATTGACTCAGTGATTATACCACCTACTGAGGTGTGCGAGATCCAGACAGAAATATCTTTCCTGACTTTTTCCACTAACTACAGGAGGGGGAAAAAAAAAAAAAAAAAGAGAGAAAACTCAGATTTTTCTGAGAATACGGCAAGAGGTGGGAAAAATATCCACTGTCCCCCCTCAATCTGCAATCAAGTGTTTTATTCTTTACACTCACGGACTATCCTAAAATTCAGTGGTACTGGAGAGAAAGGTGTTAAATGAGTGTCCATGGGCTAGTCAATGTACGTTAATGAAAGCTGACAAGCTAAGAAACACAGAAAAATGGAACCTGCTTGAATGAGAAAACGATACTTTGCCCTACTAGAATTCTTAAGGCATGTTAATCTCAGTCTTGGACATCTGCTTCCTTATAATTGCTCTGGGGTTTGTGTTTTCCCAAGGAGAGGTGCGTTTAGAAAACAGACATGCTCAGCAATCAGACTGCTCGTATCAGCTATCAACATTTCACTCAGCTCAAAGTACCAATACTACTCTGAATGGCTACCCTAGCAAATTAATTACCACTCAACTTATTTCTGAATGAACATTGAAAAAAAAAAAAAAGGTATAATGAATGGCAGATTCAAATACTTTTTTTATTTAAATGGGTTAATTTAGAACCATGAACATTAGCACATCTTAACCTTTTAATCGAATGATTAAATGTTTTTCATTTCCTGGATTTGTCAATACTTTAGCTGCATTACTCTGTGATATATAGGAATAGGGTTTATGGATAAATTATGTCTGTAAAGTATTTTCTTCTAAATTACCGTTATATCATCTTTACTCTCAACTCTATCTCAAGTTAATATTCTCAGATAAATAGTATGTATATTACCCAACACACACTCACACCCCATTTATCACAGTGTTATCTTGGCACTCATTCAAGAATGTAAGGAGGAATCTGCCACTTTATACACACAACTTGGGATAAGAAAGTCCTAGAATAGAAAGAGCTAGGGTGAAAGCGAAATCCAATGGTCTGAACAGACTGAAACTGTGATGCTGAGGCAAAGGTTCAGAATTTGTCACCATCGCAAGATTAGACCTTCTACTATACTACCCTACCTACTAGAATGAGCCTACTACTCATTCTAGCCCTAACTGTGCACCTATCACAGTGAAACCTTGGATTAACACACTCCTGAGTATATGCATATTTGATATGCATATTTAAAATGAATAAGATGTGAACTGTTTGCTATCTTTCTTAATGTTAGTTTACAAAAATAAGTATTTGCAAAGTCCAAACCTAACAAGTGTTGTGTTAATAGCCACTAAAAATTTCACAGCTCTCAGAGAAACAAGTCTGATGCTAAAAACCACATATGGGAGTATTTGGAAGGAGCAGTTCGAATTCACAGCCAGGTGAGTTCTGAACTGGAACAAAGGAGAAAAAAAAAAAAAAGGAATTATAGTTTTTTTTTTTCCTCTATATAAATACAGGAATCAAGCTTTCACTTGTAGACACAAGAATTAAGCTTACTGTTATCCAAACACCCCCTATAAAGATTCAATCCATTCATCAGCCTACATTTGTCTACCAAATGAGCCATTAACTCTATTCTTTAATCAAGATCTGTGTGAGGTTAACATGATTTTGCTTTATTACTGTTTCCCAGAAGGAATGGCATGTAGTTCTGATGAAATATTTAAAAGTATAAATAAATTTAGAGAATAAAAAGACAGAACTTGGAGATTAGTGACAGCATCTTATCTTTGCTTAACATGTTCTAGGATGTTGTTACAGATTCCAGACTCCAGAGTTTGTTTCTAAACTAGTTTTGCTTGTGCAAAACCAAAGAAGGTATACATATCTTCAGTTTTGTTGGTCTGAGACAGAAACAACACTTTTTCCCTTTAATCAAGATTGTTTTGTTTTTATTTTTTTCCTTCTTGTTTTGCATATAATAATTATCCTCTTCTGTCTCCACCTGTGACCTTATAAAAAGTGAACTTGATGAAGCTAACTTTAGTAGGTAGTATTTCAGGAATGTAATTCAGCAAAATACTTAAAAAGTGACAGCCCCATTTCAGTTCTATAAAATGCTGACAGCATGAACACAACATCAGTCACAGGAATTATATCCTCCAGCCACTGGAATTCATTGATATTTGAAGGCAACAGTTTCTTCAACTGGCAGTGGCCTGGCAGCGATGCTGGATTATGAGACAGCATCTGAGCAGGAACTGATGAGAAGGAAGTAGAAAGAAAAGTGAGCTGACAAGACAGACAATAATTCCAATCATATTTGCTATGTGGAGCTTACATAATATGAACTTATACGTGCTAATAGATTACTATTCTTGTTAATTTAAAATGGTACTTATATTGAGTCACTTGAGTGACAACATCCACCTTTTCACATAGCGATTTCAATTAAATAAAAGTTACAGATCTAAAGCACTAACTGTCCTCATCACCCAACCCCAAAAGAAAAGGCAGAAAACAGAATCTGCTTCTCCCAAGTGCACAAAAAGCATGCAGCACATTGAATTCTGGAATGGCCACAGTCTTGCTCCTACAGGGGCAAGCTTTACAGTGTCAGGCCATAGACAATTTGAGAAACTCATGCCACAGATATTCTCAGCACTACAGCGTCAGGTCCTGCCCCACCAGTATCCCTGAGGCATCCTTTGTGCGCTAGCCCAGCACAAGCAGAATGACACTTTTGGAAACTCTCACTCTCAGTTGTTCTGAATTCAACTCCTACACTTCAAAGAGGAGCAAAAGGACAATTTTGGCTTTAAAAATTGGTCCTACCTCAGATCTACAGGAATACAAGGAAAGAATAATAATTCTGCTTCACATAGGCGTTTGCAGAGAGGTATCAGCAGCTGTGATTTAAAAGAAAACATGCTCACTGCTGCTACATATGATCTCACCCATAATTTATTCCATTTTTACAGCAGACTAACAGATGGATCAAAGATAGATTAAAGAATGACTAACACCAGCAAACAGGAAGCTCTTTTAAAAAAGTCCTACCTCTTTTCCAAAGATAGAACAAATTGTTAATAATAATAATGAAGTACATAATAATGTCTTGAATATCTTTTTTTTTTTTTTTAAACTTGCATGTCTTTCCAGGGTAATCTCCAAACGATTTATTATACTTTTCTTCGCAGTCTCTTTTCCCCTCCTGCCCTCCCCAAATCAGCCACTTCTATTTAGATGCCTACATACCAGTTCAAGAAACTAACTTTAGTCACCCAGGTTTGAAAATTGGTATGGGTTATAGAAATAAATTCTAGTTAACAATAGAGATGTTTTTTAGTCAATAATACATGTTTTCTTGTGAGCACAGGTTCAATTCAAAAATGACCAAAAGCAGGAGGGTTTAAGAAAGGTATCTCCTGGAAAAAACTGGAAACATATATGGGACCTTCAAGTCTCAAAAGAGTGAGCTTTTTTTTTTTCAGCTAGCTCATTTCAGTAGTAAACAAATATCCCTAAACAATTATAGGAGAACTTATGCCTATTTGCTTTAATAGAAGCACAGGAAACATGATACATATATATATACACATACGTACTTTCTTGTACATTATTTTAACTATAATATATAAATTAAATATAAAACTAAAATGAAACTATTCTAGCAACATTTAAAAATGAATGACTTCAGATTCTATAGTGTTTCAAAATAGATCTGGATTTTCCATTTCCTCAAGTGTTCAAGTTTTCAAAAGATGTTCTCATTTTCAACTGATCTACTCCCTAGTTTCTCACACTACCTGTACTCCATAACAGTTCACATTTTCATGTGTACATGACTGAAGTTCTTCTATTTTTCTTCATTCTAACTTAAAGTGCAGATCGTTAGAAGCCTCTGCTACAAGGGAAAAATAATATATCTAAATTGAAGCAACTTCAGTAGGAGATGGTGAGAGATGCTAATATAACATCTTGTCTGGTAGTCAAAATACACATCCTGAGCTTCGGAAATCCAGTCAGCCATTCCCTCTGAGCGATTGTGAACAAAAACCTGAACTTGGCCCCATCCCCTAAGGCATTCATGACTAACAGGCTACTGTCTGTTTGGAGGTCTGTCTCTCCTCTCCATCTCCCTTACCACCTTGAGCAGAAATTCCACCTTGAACTGAAGAAGCCTTCCCCAGCGAAACCTACATCCAAAGGGGCCTAATATCGTGAAACATTTAGATAACCCAAATATCTCCTCCCTCAAACACCACAGGAAAGCCCTGAAAACCATGCTTAATTAGCTCCCCATGAGCAAGTTACCACTGCTCTGTCCACATTGTCTACCAATGAAGAGTAGTTTTGCTCTCAGATGAGCTGACAGCCTGAAAAGGAGCTGGATACTTTTACATTAAAGTAGTATTTTGATAATAAGAGAGAGGCAATAAAATATCATCAGGAACTAAATTTATCATCACTAGAGGTCAGAAAGAAATTTTATCCCATATACAAAGGCATACAATTTGCCACTGTGCTAAAGAAGGAGAGAATAAAAAATATTCAAGTAAATGGACCACTTGTTTAAGACAGCATAGAAACATGTTTTATATGAACCGATTAAAACAGTAACTCTGTTAGAACATAGGTATTAGTAATAGCTAAAGGAGTTAATTTTTTAATTACTCATAATAAGCTATATTTAAGATAATTATATTGGTATTTTCCATGATTCCATTCAACCTGTTCTCCTAGAATAGTTGTTCACACCGTAAAATGTGTACAATAAATATGAGAGGAAATAAAAGGCTGAAAAGAGGAAAACAGCTAAAAATCTGAAAAGTTGGTAACTGAAATTAAAAAAAAAAAAGAGGGACAGGAAAGTATGGTATTATTAGCCATTTTCATATCTTAATGGAACATGCAAGTTTCTGTTACTAAAAAGCAGGTCTATGGCAAAGAGCCCAAATGAAGTCTGAGAAAGCATAATGCACCTTTAATGACTGAAATAGCAAGAAAATTAAATCTAATCATGTTTCATTAAGCATACTCTAGCTCCCCTTTTTACTAAATTATCTTATTATGATTTTCCAACTGTCTGTTGAAATAACCTTTTACAGCAATTTAATTCACCATCATAAACAGGTCTCATTTCTCACAATGAAGTCCCCTAGGATAAGTAAGAGGAGATGGATAATCTAAACCTTGCCAGTCCTGCAGCCACTAAGGTAACCACTCAGGGAGACAAAGATTTTTGTTTTCCTATTTGTGGTTGAGATCATTAAGATATAATTAGAAACGTATTCATGAGTAATAGAGTGTCTGTTATGGAGATACCATTCACCCAGGGAGCATTTTCTCTACCAGTCTTTAATAAGAAGGGCAGGAGGCATAATCCCCACTTCACACTCTGGAGAGTTCCACATTAAATGGACTGCATTAGACATCCCTCTCGCTCCCCCTTTTTTAATGGGATCTTATTCAGGCATCACGTGTTGTCTCAGACTCCATTGTTATCAAAACTGCTAGGCTGCTTGCTTTCAGCAATATGCTCCTGCAATGCCATCCAGATGTGAGCCCTAAAGATAGCTACGCGTAGTGAATTTAAAACCTACTCCAGAACTTGTTACAGGCTAAACAAACGTGGAAAAAAAAAAAAAAAGGATTTGTAGGGCAGTTTTGTCTCCTTTACTCACACGAGCAGTAAAGAACTACTTGCCCAAAGCAAGCAAGGGGCAAAAACTGACCCTTGTAATACAAGCAGAGGACTAGAAAGACAAGCAGAAGAGGGAAAAACAGACTACCAACATTTCAGCTGGCTCTTCAAGATGATGCTACTGCTTAAAATTGTAATTAGAAAGTTAGAGCAGGTAAACTAAGACTGGATCATGACAGATTTGATTTTTTTTTCATATATTTAACTACAAATTTACTTTAGCATGGTAATGATTTTTAAAATCCATTTTATGAAACAAAATTTATTCAGAAACTAAACATATAAGCTGGTAAGTAAATAAGTATAGTTAAGAACAGAAAGGCAAGAGCAGAGCATGAAGATTTCAATTGCTCTACTTCACGGAAGACGGGCATTCTAAAATCTAATTATCATTCCTCAATATGAATTCCTCAGGAAGACATTAACATAAGGAATGTATTATATACGAATGAATCCAAAACAGACAAACGACTGGAGTTCAAAACTATAATACGGAACCTCAGCTAGTCAGAAACTATTCATGGATGTTCAATATTCTTTTACAAGCTCTATTGTGAAGCACACAATAGCCTATTATCTTAGTCATCAGAATGCAGCTGGTCAATAGATGTACAGTCAGCAATTTCCGCATTTCCACACCAATATTTAGATGAGATCAGCAGATATGCCTCAATCATTTGACAGAGCAGTGGTAATGTCACAGTCAAATTCTAATCACGTGGGCAATAATTCTTGTTTGGAAAGGAGGCTTCTCAGCTTTATTTCAGTACCTGTTTTTCCTTAACTGCTTTCTTTGCCTTGACATTTGCTTTGCAAAAGAAGATTATAAATTGGTGGACTAGTCTTAACCACAGTGATAAATGCAAAGTTTGGAATGAATGAGGTTTTGCTTTAATATTGTCACTACAGCAAAAAAAATATTAAATGTATTTAAACATAGAAACTAATCACAGTTAATAAAAACCTTGAGTAAAACTATGACCCACTTAAAATCTCCCACAAAACTCACGCTAATAATGGCAAGGTCAGGATTTCACCCCATAACTTCTAATTCACAAGGGGAGTAAAGGACATATTTGATACTAGATTTGTGAAGTCTCACATATTAGAATTGGTTAAGCAAGGATTCTTCCTATTCTCACACAGAAGTGGTAAAGAACAGCACCTGTATTCCACATATTTGCAGCACACTGCTACAGCCCCTCCTCTGCGCGAGATCTCCACCTCCCCCTCAGTCTGATTTGTGATCTGCAATCTAGTGCCTGGCCAAGGTGCCGTGCAGGTTCCCAGAGAGGGAGAAGAAGCTGCAGGGCTGCATGGCAGCCCTCTGGAGGACAACAAAGAGCAGCCCTGTCTGCTTCCCAAACCTGTAGTCCTTCCCCCAGTCCAACCATCAACTGACATCTAAGTGCACATGCTTGTCCTGTAGCCAGGCACGTTTCCTTTTTATGTCACGTGATCTAGCATGGAGAACACTGTGCATCACAGCAGAATGAACTTGAGAGGTCAGTCATGCATAATTTTGTATTTTTTTAATGTACGCGCACACACACACACACACATATATATATATATATATCAATAAAAAAGTAAATAAAAATACTACAAAATTACAAATTCATTACAGGAGAATAACTATTGATTTAGGTACCGCATATATGAATGCTTCCTTCACAACTGAATGAAAACAAATGTGCCCAAGGCATGGGCATTATAAGATGAGAATGAATTGAGATTTACCAGTCATGACAAATTTTGGAGCGGGGAAGGGGGTAAAGAGGGGAAGGAGATGGAGGACGAAGGATAAGAAATTTAATTTTATTTTATTCTCAGTGGAAAGAATTACAAATCCCTAAGTTTAACTGTTTTTGTGATATTATTTAAATTAAAGGATAGGAGAAAGCTGGCAAGTGCTAAGGAACATTCCAGTTGTACATTATCATCTTTGAGGAAGGAAGTATGACAGAAGTAATTTCTTAAGTAGTAAGATGATATCAGTTAAAAGGAGTAGATTACCCCTTTACCCACTCCCCCAAATATTTTGTAATAAGTGTGAAAAATGACCAAATACAATGACTGTAAGTGAAGACAGCCTTAACATACTAGACAAACCCTATGGAAATGTGCTATGTTAAATATCGACAACTTCAAAGCTTGTTCACAGATAGGGATCTACATAAATAGAAGGAAAAAGACTGAAGTTACATCTGGTGGGAAAAGTCCTAACTTCATATATGAAATGATGGGCTCAGAGCCCCTCAAGAATGAGATCTTAGCTAAGGAAACACAGTTTCACACAAATGTCAGCTCAAAGTTAGCAGTCAAAAAAACCAGTCAAACATTAGAAAAAGAAAAAAGAATTAAAATAAAAAAAGAGCGAGAGAGAGAGAGAACATCATTATGCTACTGTATGAATCCATAGCTCACCTGCCCTTTGAACACTCCACTCTGGACCTACATCTCAAAAACTATATATGAAAATGGGAAAAGATTCTGTGAAAGGGAGTAATCATGTAAACATTAATATTATACTATTAATACTATACCAGTACCATTAACCTGGTACCTCAGGCTTTAGTTCTTCAACTAAAATTGTAAAAGGATTTGTAGGTCTTGTAATCTGTCAGTAATTTTCCTTGAATTGAAAGAGAAAATAAAAATTCATATCCAACTTTTAGCGTGAAAACTGAGAGTACATATTCTGTTTTGTGGCTTCCAGTAAGTGGCTTTCCACTCTGTAGTGAAAAAATGCAGATATGTTTTAATTTTTTTTTTTTTTTTTAAACGCACACACACACACATTCCAAAAGCCAATGACACTAAATTACAGGAGCTAGTTACTTTTGGTGTTCTAAAAAGCATTTTTGAGTGAATATCTTTTTGCATATTCCACGCACTTAGGGATATATATTTCACAGTATATATACATAAGATGATGTAACTGAATTAGAAATACTTAGTATTAAACCCATGTTAGAAATGGGACATAAAAACTCAGAATATGCCTACTGAATAACTCACATTGAGATGGAACAGGATGCAATTGAAAAAGTGTTTTTTTTCTTCCCAAATCAGTATTTTCCTAAATACTTGCTTCAAGAAGAAATTTCCAAAACATGCCTAAACAGGTACAATAAGAGATACAAATCAACACCTACACTCACATAAGTTACTTGTTACTCTACTGGAGCTAAAGAAGAACTTGACATTAAATGCTATATATTTTGGTAATATGTATAACTGAAAACTATGAACTTTGTAAAAATTTGCTTCTGAATTCTCAGAATTACTGTATATTTGTAACTGATATTGATTAATGCCAACATATTTACATCTAGCCAAATAAACAGCACAGACAGAAAATCAATCTCATAATTTAAAATTAATCCCAAGTACTTTAACTTGCTAATATCACAAAGAAATATTCTTGCTTAAGAAAACAAGTAAATCACTGCAAGCAAAAAAAAAAATTTAGTTTCACATAAAAGATATAAAGTTTCCCATGCATTTATTTTCAGTGTATAAGAAGGGCCTGATTTGGTTCAAACTAAAAATCCGCCTACCCCAGCAACCTAAACACTAAGACATTGGCCAACAGAAGCCTACCAGTACAAGCCAGGCATCCAGATCAATTTCGCCAGCCTCAAGGGATTCACAGCCAAGGACGTGGAGCCAGAAGCAGCTCTTTTAAACACTCTCAGTGGATTCTGCTTCCATTAATTTGCCCAATCTCTTTTTGAATCCAGGTGAACCTTTAACACCCACAGTACCTTACGGCACAGAGTTCACAGCTGAACTTAAGACTACAGGAAGCAGTACTCCTTTTGTTAACATTTCAGATACCAACTGCCACTATTCTTTAGTTCTTATAGTTTTAGCTCTCTCCAGTTCTTAAACACAGTTCTTATATTAGAAGATAGAGTGAGCAGTACTGTTGTTCCCTGTTCACCTCCCATGAGCAACTCATGACTTTATAAGCTATCATAAGTCCCCCTCAATCATCTCCTTCCCAGATTAAAGAGTTTGGAAGAATTATTTCTTGTACAGTGGTCATTCCAGACCTTTGATCACCAGTCTCTTTTTCTCTGCACTTTTTCCAGTTTGTTGAGATAGGAAACCATAAATGCACACAGTGGCATAATATTTTTTCTGCTTAGCACTGTATTTAGTTCCCTAACAACTCATAACAATCAACTGGCTCCTTTGATTAGGACTAACCATGAAACAGATGTTTTTAAACTGTGTTTTTTTCTAACCACAATATCTCATTCCTGTGCAACAATGGCCAACGCAGACTGCATCGCTGATTATGTAGTTGGGACTGTTTACAGCATACAGGTTGCACAGTACTTCAGAATACATACAGGTTTCACGGTTGCTTTGAAAAAGAGTTCAATTTCAGCTGATAGAGTAGTACTGAGTAACAAAAAAGCTCATGAGGATTTAAATTGTATAGCTGCTCTCAAGATCCTGAAGATTATGTACAAAATTTTCATTGAAAAACTCAAATCAAGTGCAATGAAAGAGTATGTGAATGCTAAACAGCTTTTTGAGTATGAAAATAAAGCAGCTGAAGGTGGAAAACGCTAGATCAGGAAACTCTGCACTATGAACCTTAGAAGATCTTAAAACACTTTTCCTTTGCAGAAGAACCAAGAGGGTAGAAAATGCAAATTCTGTGTGTGTGCACACCCAAGTCTCAGGGTAGGCGATGGTAACAGTCAGTCTTGCACCCACACTCTTGCTTCTGGTGACATACCTCATGAATGATAAGTAAAAGAATAACATTTCCCCTTTACAGCAAAAATTCATCTCTCCCCCCTGCCCCGCCTCCTTTTTCTAAGGCTTTGGAACTACATTTGGACTGACTCAAGCCTTCACATGAGAAAGCAACAGGTTTTTAAACAATATCTGACTCTGGAAGAAAAACAATGGAAATGCTTAATAATACAATTTAAACTATAATGAACTACTCAGTAGCAAATCAATTGCTGCTTGATTTTGCTTCTCTTGTGTATAATTCTGCTCCTAAACTCAGTACATAGTTCGCATATTATACAAAGCTTAAATGTTCTGAAGGTGAAACAGTTAAAAAGACAGTTAAAAAGGTAGTAGTTTACATTTATGTAAAGTATGATTGCTTTCATTTCACTTTAGACGAAACTCTTCATCTGCCTAGGAACCAGCAATAAAAGTATTCTGCTCCCGCTAGAAATTCTGTCAGATCTTCTTTGGAAACAGAAATTACGGGTCAAGACGACACACTGGCTAATCTATATTGCTTTCTTGCTCTTGAACTTGTTTTCCTAGGGTGCACTTAATAGTTTTTTTCTCTGAATCCATTCTAAATGTCTTAATGGAACAGGTTTCCAGACACTATTTCGGAAGGTTATTTAATAGATTATTTCCCTCTCGTACAAACGCCTCCTAAAAAAAAAAAAATCTCATTTTATTACTTAAAGCAACTTTATACCTTTGCAACTGCAATTCAAAGTACTTGCTGACATTTATGCTGACATTAGCTTAGTTTAGTCAAAACATGCATATTTAATTTTCTTTCAGTCACATTTCTATTTGTTTTAGTTCTACTTCTATAAATTTCCTCCAACTGGTCTCCAAACACCTCTTCATGTTAAGAAACTTCGTACCAATTCTTGATTTACGTCATAAACAGTGGGTATTTAGCATGTTCCCCAACAGCTTAACAAGTTATACTAACAAGTATATATTTTTAAAAGGAACAGTCTACAACAGTGCTACAAAGCAGTATTTTGGGACTAGTAATTCAGAAACATGGGGGTGGGGAGGGAAGGAGGGAAGAAAAAATTAAGAAAGAGAAGGAATTTCCAAAGCTAATCTGCTTTAGTATTCATGTGTTTTGATGACTTCCTGCAACTCAGCTGAATCCTTTCAGGATGAAAACTAATGTCATTGATAGCAAAAATTAGCAGGATTAGATCTTAAATAACAGCATTCAGCAAATATAAAGAAGTTTACAGCTTCAAGTAGCGCAGCTGGGTATGTTTTTCTTCACCTACAAACACGATGACATTTCGTTGCTTCCCCATAATTGGGGAATTTTTAAGACATTAAGATATAATTAAGACATGTTTGTCTTAATACATACTGTACTTCAAGAATCAATCCTTGTTTCTAATACTTTCAGAGAAAACTCATCACACAGGGTTGCTGTATTTATGTCTTGACAACAAGCTCCAGGAAAACAGTTCATTAAGGATCTGCCTACATTAGCATTTTAGTCTGGATAACATGTACACTGTGCAGAGTATCTCCTGACCACCGCACTTGCTATGCTTTGGTAAGATGCAGAGTGCGTTTGGAGCACATGAACTGGATCCCCTTTGGATGAAGCTGAACTGGAAGTTGTACTACAAGAACCCAAAGCACTCAAATCATTGGGTTCTTTAGAGTTAGCGTAATATAAAACCCCCGAAACGTCTATAGCATGTCCACTGAGAGCTTGGTTCCAGCTCTTTCAATCTACAGTTCTGACCCTGTTGAGTCATACTATCTACTAGTGTAAAAATAGCCTGTCTCTTGTAGCAAGAATTAATAAACTAGACTTTTAGGTTCAGCTGCCTATCTCCTAATCTCCAAGCTACTCATAATTCACCAAATGAATTCTCCAACAGACAGAAAGTTGGAATAGTATCGGAACCCTCTCATAGCCACAGATCTATGAATAGAAATGGGGTATTTAAAACAGTTAAAATGAAAACAAAAACCCACCCCAAGACTTATGTCATTACTTCAGCTAAAAAATAAAAGCCAAGAAAACCCCTAAAATGAACAAACTCTGTTTTTTCTATTTTTTCAGATTATTACGGTTTTTAGCATCTGCCCTTTCTATTTGGAAGCATTTTATAACAGCTCACCTGCACTGTGCTGGACTGTGCAATATCCAAAAGTGTTGAACATAGTGATATGACACTGTGAATGTTATTTTCTTCATGACTGAAAGAATTACTAAGATAAAATAGTCTTATTTCTACAATTACAATATCCTTCCTAATTTAGTAGCTATACAAATATTATGTAATGAATTCTAAGAAACAGGATAAAATATTTGTTATGTTTTTTCCTATACATGTTTCATAAGAATCTCCTCTTGAATATGAAAATCCATTGTTATTTTGCTGTATTGCCTGGATGACACAAAGAAGCTATGTAACAATAGGAGTCAATATGAACACACATCAAAAATAATCAAACTTGAAACTATATAGAAGGAAGTAGGAATCATTTTTCATTTTAAAAAGTTAAGAAATTTACACATTAGAAAGCATCACCATAAAACATTCTGATTGGACAGCAAGAAAAAAGTAAGCTATGTCAGAAAAGGACATACACATAAATCTCTATCTCTCACTCCTTACTCTGGTGCCGAAGGACATAATGGATGCTGTCCTGGCCACTGATACGGCACAAAAACAAAAATTAAAACAAATCTGAAAATTGTGAGATAAGTCACATATGATTTTTCAATTTGATTTAAAACCAGCAATAGAGCAGCATGCTCCTAGCATTACAAATAGCAAAAAAAAAAAAAAAAAAAAAAGATTTAAGAAAGTATGAAAGTGTATAAGTAAGAAAGGATAAGAGTAAATGAGAGTCCAGTGCATCGTTGGCTTGTGAGAGACTTTGTGCACATCAGACACAGAAAAATCTACTTGCTTGTTGGAAGACCTACTGCTCAAAGACTAAGAGAGTTGTAGGGCATTTCCTTGCTGTGATGTGTAACTTAAATTGCTGGACAGAGCCCCAGATTTCCCGAGGAACCAATCATCCCTGCCTGAAAATAGATACTGCTTCCCAACATTCAGCAAGCCCAAACATTCACAAAATATACAATTTCTTGGAAAACTGTCAAAATGTACAGTAGAAAGGGATGGTATTTCACTAAAATAGCAGTACATGTAACTTAAAATTTGTCCCTAATGCCTGACTTGAATAGAGTGTTTGACAAGAAAACAAAACAAAAAACCCCCACAAGTATACCTGAATGTCTGTAGCAACAAAGGCTTTAAATTCTTAAAAATATTGCCAGCTTTGGATACGCTGGTAAAAATAGATTGGAACTTGGCAAGGTAGAGCATCTTTACTGATTTACTGTACTTACTAAGAATTTTAGGCATCTTGTCAGTTTAATTTAAATATGCTGGCTTAAGTCAAGACCATTACCAGTATTCCTTCCCAATTTTTTTCCCCTACCAAACATCAAACAAAAATATGACAAAAATCCATTATGTCTGTGCATCTTCTAAAAAGTGGAAATTCAGAGATTTAGAAGCTCACACCGTATCAAAGATCATTTTAAAGACTCATACTAAAAAGCTTCATTTCTGAACTAGAGAAGGAAAATAGAAAGGTACTGCTGGTACCTGAATTTCAACAGCCAACCCACTGCTGCAGAGCAAAAAATCTGTGTGTTACGCTGTCTGCTATGTCAAGGTGCATACTATTGCAATACAAAAAAAAAGCAGTGCAAAATATTAAAAGAATTAGCATCTTCTTTCTAATTTTCAGTTTGATGGACCAGAAAGCCTCTGTCTATGCAGAAAATGCAAGCCATTAAATCCATCTTGTTACTCCTCAAACAAGTTTTTTACTCAGAAGATTACAGACTCAGAGGATTGAATTTAATCTGAGACTAGACTAATAATTACACTAATTAGGCCTGACTCTTCATCATGGCTTCAGTTTCTGGAGACAAATCTGTGTCTATCTTGACACCTAGTGCACAAAAATACAGGGTTATCCTCACATAGCCAAAGTAGAGGCTTGAGACGCCTATAAATTAAAAACGCACTACTCAAAATATAGTTAATATTAAAATTTGCCTTGAACCCAAATATAAGCCTACCAAAATAGTTTACTAAACAATAGTACACAAGTATTTTCTAATAGTGTGATGGCACAGCCAAAACGACATGTAACCATTTTACATACACATGTGAACAACCTGACCACTAAAGGGGCAAATAAAAGACCTGTGCAGTTGCATGTACAAGGTATCCAAGTTTAAAAAAAAAAAAAAGATAAAGAACTAGGTATGTGCAAAGACCTATAGATAGGCAGGATATCCTGTCAAACATACAAGGAAGATGGTGAGGCCTCACCTGGAGTACTGTGTCCAATTCTGGACTCTCCAGTACAAGAGGACTACTGGAGAGAGTCCAGCAGAGGGCTACAAAGATTAGGGGTCTGGAGCATCTCTCCTCTGAAGAAAGGCTGAGAGAGCTGGGCCTGTTTAGCCTGGAGAAGAGAAGACTGAGAGGTGATCTCATCAGTGTCTACAAGTATCTAAGGGGGGGGGGGGGGTGTCGAGAGGATGAGGCCAGTCTCTTCTCCGTGGTGCCCAGTGACAGGAGAAGAGGCAACGGGCACAAACTGAACCACAGTAAGGTCTGTCTGAACATGAGGAAAAACTTCTTCACTGTGAGGGTGACTGGGCACTGGAACAGGTTGCCCAGAGAGGCTGTGGAGTCTCCTTCCCTGGACATATTCAAAACCTGCCTGGACACCATCCTGGGCAATATGCTCTAGAGGCCCCTGCTTGAGCAGGGGGGTTGGACTAGATGATCTCCAGAGGTCCCTTCCAACCTCAACCATTCTGTGATTCTGTGAAGATGACTGGTAAAACCAAAAATAAGCAGCATCAGGAACAGTCGAGATTCCCCTTTTAGGGGGAGAACGAGAAACAGAAAACACCAATGATGACTCAGAAAAGATAAAGAAAGAAGGCAGCCTCCTTCAGTTCCAGCTCCTCTCATTAAGGAGCTCTCAAACTTGATCCTGATCACCTTGAACCCAGTGACTACATGCACCACCCAGGAACAAAGTCATCAGACCTAACTACACAGGATCAGCTCCATGACATATTCTAAACTAGCTGTGAGCATAAAATAAGTATTAAAGATGAGGAGTTTTGTATATGTAGTGAATATGTAGCAATAATGATTAATTATGTGTAAGAACTAATGACTGACATGAAGTGTGCAGGTAGTAAGTTAAAAAAAAAAAAAATTATTAAGTTTAAAACTGGCCTGTTTTATTACCCTTCTAAAAATTCTCAGAGCAATCTCTAATTCCATGACATAACATATGCATAGATAAAAACACACACACATATATGTACATACATACCCATATTTAAGTCTTCTAAACATTCAATAATCAAATCTCAGAACTATAGAGAACAATACTGACTAATGTATATTTAAATGATACAGCACAGTGAAGAAAGTCATTGCAGAAAACACTTCCAAGTGCTCTAAAAACATAGACTTTTTTGAAGAAAATACTTTGTAATTCAAATATAAGAAACAACATACGCAGAATTTAAAACTGTTCTTCTCTCAACACACTATTTGAACAAACTATGTATTCCTAACCTTTTAAGTTAGTTTTCCAGTAAAAATGTAATAAAAACAATGTAGCTCTGGTTGCTAAGTAAAAATATAATCATTAGCAAAACAAGATCACCTCTTTTGCCTCAAATTTTCCACAGCAATATTTAAGTTACATAAACACAGAGGTCTCATATATACCACTTAAAAATTTGTTCAGAACACTGTTCAGAAACCACAAAAGCAATATGCATATTTAAGATAACTTTCGTAAGGTCCAAGAGTATTGCCAAACAAAACAAGTTTTCAAAAACACTCATTGACTTTATACATCCACCCAACCCTGCCTACAGTCTATCTTGGATTTGGTTCACAAGAAAACACTCTCATGCAGTACAGAATTTTGCTGGCTCAGGTAAAGCAGAAAGGGGAGCAGAGTCAAGTCAGCTGAATAAGCAACACGATTACCATCCTTCCCCCTTGCTCACTTAAACTGACCTAGAAAACTACTTATTTGGTTCCAAATCTAGGAGTTAACATACATAACTATGAGAGGAACACAGCGAATGGTGGTAGCATGCTAGGACATGGCATGCTAGAACATAACATGCCTTTGCAGGCACCAGTATAGTTTTTGTTGGTGGTGGTGGTTTTTTTTGTTTTTTTTTTTTTTTTAAAAAAAGATTGACTGGATTGGGCCAATCAAATCACAGAACGCTGCAGGGTAGAAGGGACCTCTGGAGGTCCCTTCCCTTTAGAGCAGGCTGCTCAGGGCTGCGTCTAGTCGATTTTCAAGCATCTCCAAGGATGGCAATACCACAAGCTCTCTGTGCCCCTGTTTCAGTGTTTGATCACTCTTTTCAGGAGGAAAAAATGTTTTCCTTATATGAAGTTGGAATTTTCCATCTTCCAACCTGCATTCATTGCCTCTTGTCCTTCCCACCGTGTGCTGCACATAAAAGTCAGGCTTCATCTTCCCTTCATTTTCCTATTAGGTAGTTACAGATTCCCTCAAGCCTTCTTTTCCGAGACTGGATGAAGCCAGAATTCTCAGCCTCTCCTCATACACCATGTGTACCAGCCCCCTGACCATCATGGTGTATATCTACTGGGCTTGCCCCAGGACGTCAATGTGTTTCTTGCACTGGGAAGCCCAGAACTGGGCACAGTACTCCTCTCCACAAAAATTAAAACAAACAAACAAAGAAACCCAAAAAACACACAAGCCCACACTCCACAACAGCAGCGTTCTTGCACTGCTTATTGAAGAACGGTAAAATAAAGCGTGAACAGTGAGCTTAAAGAGATACACCACAGTCACAACAACATAAAAATTACAAAAGTATTCTAGTATCAGCAGTAATCATGGCCACTATTTATGCAAGGCATGGGCTTACACACTTCACTGCTTGTTTGTGTTTTCCTTCCCTGCTAGGCTATAGCTAGCTCAAAAACTTAAAGCCTTTTAGACTAATGTTTATTATCTCTAAAAATTTAGTCTTTCTGGGACAAGATATAAAAAAGCTACCAAGAAACATATGCGAGTATTGTTTATATATGAGTTTTCTTAAATCCCTTAGCACTGAATATAAAATAAAAAAGTAGTTATGTAGCATACACACTAAAATATAAGTGTCTGGCAAGAAAAAGCAATTCTTTTAAGATGCAAATAGCTGAATTCCCTTCCCATAAAAGAACATAATACTGTCACAAGTACTGTAGACTCAATTTTTCGCTCAGAAGTACTTATATGGAGCTTCAGGTGATTTGGTAAGCAACTTTATGCCCTCCTCTAACAGAAGCAATTGTTCAAAATAATTTTCTAGATAAGAGAAAGAGTGATAGAAGGGGATACTTCAGTAATATTTATTTTCCTTATTAGAAGTCCTTTTATTATCTGCAATATCAATGTATAATATTAAAATGATTAAAAGGATAGATTTGCTTCCCCTCACACATTTTTCAGCTTCCACCAGCAATTCTCTTAGTGATAGTTCTACACAGACATACAGTCATGAAATAGACTACTCACATTTATTTAGAATTCGTATAGTGCTTCTCATAACACTGAAAATCTTCCAAACTGTAATGAACTTATCATCACTACATTCCTGTGAAGTATATTGATTTTTCTCCTCATTGTAAGGTAAAGAATTGCACTTGAAATTTTATGAGAGAGAACAATCACATGCAGTTCCATTTAACATATACAGTGAGGACTGTTGTAAACAGATCTGGTTTCCAGAAAGTTGAGTATCAATTTCTAATAATTTTGTCAAAGTCTTCACTGGACAACCAAAAAATTCAAGTATGCTAATTGCATCTGAAGAAGGCAGCTTACATAATTGCCCAGGGTCAAGAAACAATATGAATCATCAATTGGAACAGGAGACATTTTTCTTAAACCTTTCTCAGTATTCCATCAACAAGTCTACACTTCTTTCCATGAATCATGTGCTTCAGGTACGCGGCCCTAAAAAACGCATTCTTCTCCAGTTTTGTTATTTATAACAAATACACCTATAACCACTGCCATTATGACCTGTCAGTCTTAGAGAGAGGAATTAAAAATACAGTTAAAACTATTTGACTCAAACTGCTCTACATGAAAAACTAAAGAAACAGCTCATAATACCACCTGGAGAAAAAAATAACAATTCTCTCAAGGTCATAGAGGGAAAGTAAATAATGTTGGCTCTGTTAAAAGCTAGCAGCTTTAACAGGAATTTTTCAAAATGTTTTTAAAGCTTTGAATTCAAAAGTTTTAATTATACAATATTTCTCTCTTTAGCCCAAGCTCATGAGCTGCATGGGGGCTTAAAAAAAAAGGGGGGGGGGGAACAGAAGCAGCACACAGCATTGGAGATATAATGCACCCCTCCAAAAAAGCAGCATGCTGCTGTCACATGGTCTTCAAGTCACCAGAATATGTTACCGTCACTGCTGACACTCCAGCTCCAGTACTTTCCATGAGATTTCTTCAAACTATATTGATCTTTTCAGGTATGTGACGTCCATACATTCATCATGTAGACGTCCTCTGCTTTGAACTAGCTAAGGGACTTAGCTAACTACTCAAGTATTTATTAAGCTGTCATGAGAAGGCTTTGTACATCCCAAGCTCTCTTGCTGCATCCACATTACTATTATTAGCCACGCTCCTAGTTCAAAGGTAGGTGGAGATGTCTTCATGAGCTGCAGCCACAAATTGACTGCAGCACAGATAAGCCTTAGGCTTCCTCGTTGTAGTAAACATGACTTGAAAGTCTAACGTAAGTTAAAAGGATATTTAAAACCAGGTCTTTCTCTTATTAATCTTCCTGGCAGAGTGCCTATGCAAAGGAAACTTCTGTTGATGTTTTCATTGCTGACCCTATCAAATAAGATCAGGCAGAAACCATATATCATGGGTTCTCATTACTAACAACAATCAGAAGTAACTTTTGTACTGTGCATTTTGGCTTATAATAGTTTCATTACCACAAATTAAGCAGATAATAGTAACTTCAAGAAATAAAACTATTAGAGTGCATTGTGTGTACAGCGTTAATACTAATGGAAAACAATTGACCATAACAGATTTACAGCCTAGTTCAACACTAATCAAACATTTACAAACGTGCAGATATATAAACCCTTCCTCAGAAGCTCCTGACAGAAAGACTGATGACAAAAAAAAATTAGCTGTTTCTTAAAAAGCTTGTTAATGTAAGGTTCTGCTCTGTGTTACAGACTTCTTAGAAACGTTACGCTTGCACAGATTTATTTCCAAGGGTATACATTTTGACGTGCAGCTTTATCTCTAAGTATATACTCTTATTAAGTCAGCAATTTAAAAGAGATAAATAGTCTTAGACTCTCACCCTTAAACCAAAGCATTTAAGCAAGTTACTAAAGTAATGAAAAACCATTTCTGCCAGAGGAACTGTATTTTAGGTCTTGAAAACTGGAAACCGTACACCGTTTCCTTTTACAATATCTCATTTAGTCTTTAAAAACACTCTTATTTATTTTACTTCACATTAAGAAAAGAATAAACATAATATCTTATTGAATGTTGACATGAGACTTCAACATATCAGCATGAAATTTGCCAGTTTGAAAAGAATTACACCATAAACATTTTTAAAGTATTCTCCTACTTACAACAATTGTTAAGTGTTACATCCGTTTTCTTCAAACTTTTCAGAAGGTTAGACCATCTCAGGATAGTCTAACATTTCTCACTAATATCTGCTCAATCTATATTTGAATATGAAATCTCTTCCAAAATAAGGAATTATTTTGCTCTATAAATCACCAATTACAATAGTACTTTGGTATTTTCACTTTCAGAAATCCTCATAGATTATAGGAGATCACAGAATCGTTTAGGTTGGAAGGGACCTCTGGAGATCATCTAGTCCAACCTCCCTGCTCAAGCAGGGTCATCTAGAGCATATTGCCCAGGATCACATCCAGATGCGTTTTGAATATCTCCAAGGAAGGACACTCCACCACCTCTCTGGGCAACCTGTTCCAATGCTCAGTCACCCTCACAGTCAAGAAGTTTGTCCTCGTGGTCAGATGGAACTTCCTGTGGTTCAGTTTGTGCCCGTGGCCTCTTGTCCTGTCGCTGGGCACCACGGAGAAGAGGCTGGCCCCATCCTCTTGACACTCCCCCTTCAGGTACTTGTACACGTTGATGAGATCGCCTCTCAATCTTCTCTTCTCCAGGCTGAACAGGCCCAGCTCTTGCAGTCTTTCTTCATAGGAGAGGTGCTCCAGCCCTCTAATCATCTTTGTAGCCCTCCGCTGGACTCGCTCCAGGAGTGCCATGTCTCTCTTGTGCTGGGGAGCCCAGCACTGGACACAGTACTCCAGGTGAGGCCTCCCCAGGGCTGAGGAGAGGGGCAGGATCACCTCCCTCCACCTGCTGCCAACACTCTGCCTAATGCACCCCAGGAGACCATTGGCCTTCTTGGCCACAAGGGCACACTGCTGGCTCATGTTTAACTTGTTGTCCACCAGGACCCCCAGGTCCTTCTCGGCAGAGCTACTTTCCAGCAGGTCAACCCCCAGCCTGTACTAGTGCACGGGATTATTCCTGCCTAGGTGCAGGACCTTGCACTTGCCTTTGTTGAACTTCATGAGGTTCCTCTCCGCCCACCTCTCCAGCCTGTCCAGGTCCCTCTGAATGGCAGCACAGTCCTCTGGTGTGCCAGCCAATCCCCCCAGTTTAGTATCATCAGCAAACTTGCTGAGGGTGCACTCTGTCCCTTCCTCCAGGTCATTGAGGAATACGTTGAACAAGGCTGGACCCAGGACTGACCCCTGCAGAACACCACTAGCTACAGGCCTCCAACTTGACTCTGCGCCATTCACCACAACCCTCTGAGCTCGGCCATCCAGCCAGTTCTCAAGCCACCTCACTGTCCACTCATCTAGCCCACACTTCCTGAGCTTACCTAGGAGGATGTGATGGGAGACAGTGTCCAAAGCCTTGCTCAAGTCCAGGGAGACAACATCCACTGCTCTCCCCTCATCTACCCAGCCAGTCATCCCGTCATAGAAGGCTATCAGATTGGTCAAGCATGATTTCCCTTTGGTGAATCCATGCTGACTACTCCTGATCACCTTCCTGTCCTCCACATGCTTAGTGAGGACCTCCAGGAGGAGCTGCTCCATCACCTTTCCAGGGATGGAGGTGAGGCTGACAGGCCTCTAGTTTCCTGGCTCCTCCTTCTTGCCCTTTTGGAAGACTGGCGTGACATTGGCTTTCTTCCAGGCCTCAGGCACCTCTCCTGATCTCCAGGACCTTTCCAAGAGGATGGAGAGTGGCCTAGCGATAACATCCGCCAGCTCCCTCAGCACTCGTGGACGTATCCCATCAGGGCCCATGGATTTATGGATGTCAAGTTTGGACAAAAGATCTCTAACCCGATCCTCCTCCACCAAGGGAGAGTCTTCCTTTCTCCAGCCTTCCTCTCTTGTCTCCAAGGTCTGGAATTCCTGAGGACTGGCCTTAGCAGTGAAGACTGAAGCAAAGGCGGCATTCAATAACTCTGCCTTCTCTGTATCCTTCGTCACCAGGGCCCCCGCCCCATTCAGCAGCGGGCCCACGTTTTCCCTAGTCTTCCTTTTGCTATTGATGTATTTGAAGAAGCCCTTCTTGTTGTCCTTGACATCCCTTGCCAGATTTAATTCCAAGTGGGCCTTAGCCTTCCTTGTCGCATCCCTGCGCACTCTGACAACGTCCCTGTATTCCTCCCAAGTGGCCTGTCCCCTTTTCCACCTTCTGTACACTTCCTTCTTCTGTTTGAGTTTGGCCAGGAGTTCCTTGCTCATCCATGCAGGTCTCCTGCCCACTTTGCTCGACTTCTTCCTCAGAGGGATGCACTGATCTTGAGCCTGCAGGAGGTGATGCTTGAATATTAACCAGCTCTCTTGGACCCCTCTTCCTTCTAGGGCCCTACCCCATGAGATTCCCCTAAGTAGGTCCCTGAAGAGGCCAAAGTTAGCTCTCCTGAAGTCCAGCGTTGCAATCCTACTCATTGCCCTGCTCCCTCCTCGCAGGATCCTGAACTCCACCATCTCACGGTCACTGCAGCCAAGGCTGCCCCCAACCTTCACATCTCCAACTAGACCTTCTTTGTTCGTTAGTACAAGGTCTAGCATTGCATTGTGAGATCTACACCTCACAGCAGTTTTACAAATAACACGCTGCAGCAGCAGCATAGAATTTTGCCATTTACTCTACCAGGTTTTAGGAAATGCACACATTTCACAAGTAGGAAAGAAAAAGTTAGAGAAATTCATTATGGATGGAATTCAGGGCCTTAACACCAATGTTCATCCCATGGAAGCCAAAAAAATCATCCTTAGACTCTAATTTCAGGTATCTTATTAATGCCAATTTTCCATGAAAGCAGGACAGAACAGATGAGAGACACCAAAAACAGTCATTACATTTAACTTTCTTATAATAGCATTGAACACTCAATCAGAAACAGGCATACCACACACAAAGCTATTAAAATAAATACTGTTTCCTGTTCTTTAAAACACATGCTCCCTAACCATTCCCAGATATCTTCTTTCTTTAAAATAAGGGGCTGAGGCTAAATTAAGAATTGAGCATGCCGACAGACTGCAGTGAAACAAATAGACATATCAGTTATTACCACCATCAGCCTTCTCATGTGAGCACACCACTTCAGAAGGGACCTCAGCCCAAAATTCATTTACAGTGTAGAGGGCCAAATATCTTTTCACAAGAAGGGCTAGAGTTTAATTATTAGCCATATTCACCATACTAATTTTCTAGAGCAGGTGAGTTTGGCAGCACAAATTTGTACTCCCTACAGCATATAAGCCCTTTCCTACCCTACTGTTTCAAGTATCCATCCTGGATGACCTACAAGTACTTGCTAGATCTAGCAGTAAACTCCCCATTCCTGCAGACAACTAATGTTGCAAGCTGCTACATGACTTCTTAGGAGTGTGTTTGTTTTTTTTAAACCAAGGCATATGTTTAAAGCCATCTAGTTTTACATTGGTGTATCCCACTCAGAGAAAAATTTTCACAAGATGATTAGACTTCTTGAAAAGAAGTTGTTAACTAAATAAAATTGCAGCGGCTTATTTTTTTTATTTTAAAGTATTAATATGTTTAACTAACTTGAAAGTAACCATTAACATTTTTCATATAGCCATGCTTACTTAACTCATACTCCCTTCCTTATAGCTCAATGGAATGATAAATTTGATTTTGAATGGCAAATGAATTACAACAAAGCAAACCTTACAAGGAGAAATCCTCTGTCAGCCTAACAATGGTTTTTGAACATTTGTTGAGCATTTGAGTACAGGTTTACTACATTCTATTAAAAGTATGAATGGCATGTGATCCTTTAGTTTAAGCTGCCCAATGATGTAATTAAACTTTTTCATATGAATTCATACAGCAGTCCCAAAATACACAGGGACAGTATAAAAGCTTAAACCAAGACATAATTAGGAAAAATAAACTAAAAGATATGAATATATATATGACTGCGAGAACATATTATGTTTCCATAAGAATAGCTTTCTACTTCATTTAAAAAAATTAAAGAATTAATTTTAATTAGTTCAACAAATGTAAAGAAAATTTCTGATGAAAAAGCGGACTTGCTAAAATTATGCACTCTTCAAAGGTGTTAAAGCCAGATCAACAAGACAAAAAAATAATTTTTACCTTTAAATTAGATTGTGCAGTTTAGACACCAAGATATATCTGCCATTGGCTGAAGGTATTTAATACTAAGATATCATTTATATGTCAGACTTACTAGAAAGGCATTTTCATTGAAAGGATGCATCTTTATATGGGAACATAGATGGCATTTATGTGATTGCTGACCTTTAAAAACATAGCAGGGTGCAAAAATCACTTAACAGTGGAAGCTGGTCTGTGAGATGCTGGCGTATTAAAACTTACACTAGAGACTTTAATAGGATAGGCACACAATTGACTAGTGGGCTTTAAAAAGGGAATAGCACTGAGCTCCTAATCATCAGCATCATTAGCTTTAGCTTTAAAATTTATCTGCAGAAAAATACAATTTCATCAACCATATAGAATTTCTTTCATATGCAATAGTTTAGACTCAGATAGCCCTAAAGAAAGGGCAGGTAACATTTATGAGGCGTGGAGGGTTTTTTCCCCCCCTCAAGGCCTTCAATTTTGATTAATTTTTCTCCCCAGTGGGTACAACAAGAGACACTTAAGAAAGAAAGACAGACTAAAAATAGCACATACATCAGCTTTAATGCTACTTACTTATAAAAATGTTTGCAGCAGTCTAAAATGTAAATATGAATACACAATTTAGAAATATACAAATAAAACACTTGCAATGCCATTAAAAAGTCACTTTGATGGTATATTTTGATATTCCAAAAGGATTTTTTTTATATAAATGTATGGATTTTTCAAATAGGTATGATAGTACAAAGACAAAATATTACAACCATAGAACACTAAGGGTGTAGCAAAAGGAGGAGCAAGTATAACATTCAACATACCCCACAGTAATTTTTCCTGATACCATCTCTTCTGCTTCATCAACTTCTGTATTTTATGTTTATACCTTATAGTAACTTGTAAAATGATCATGGAATCATGCTCATTATTTTTAAGCTTGTTACCAGAGAGAGTTCACACCATTTACATTTCACACATTATTATGTTAGTTTTCCTTCTGTTTTTCAATCTCATATTGCTCCGTATATAATCACACGTATTGCCAAATGTGCCTCCTTTTTTGTGTATATGAAAACATATGCAGATACAGATCACTACATCTTTACTGACCTCATTAGACATTATAGCTAGCTAAACATCTACTTACACTGCAGTCATACCTTCATTTTGCTTTGTAAAAGCTAAAAAGCATAGAGATGCTCAAACAATTTAAATTCAATAGATTAGGGACTGGTAAAATTCTAGGTAAAACAACACAAACCTCAATGCTTTGAATCTGCACTGTTTCTCAAGCTGATCGAAGTACAAAAATGACCGAAGACTAGGTTAGGGACAGTAATGGAAACCAACTAATATTCAGCTCCCTTCACTCATATTGCCATGAAAATGATCTTATAAAATTATGGTAATGGGTTTTGTTAATTTGTTCTGTTCATGAGGAAAAGGAACCTAATGATTATCATTCCAGTGTTGGGATTCTTTAGCCCCAGTCATGAGAACACACTTCTGGTGCATAATATTATTGCATTCTTTTTGCTTTTATCAAATTCCTCCTTAATCTCATCTAAAACACTCAAGCTAACTAGGACTAGATTTTCTTCATTACAGCTGTTCATTGTTTTTTGTAGTATTTCTTCTCTTTATAAAAGTTGTTTTTATCTGTCAGGTTTTACAAGTTAACTGTGACAACATTTGCTGTTCTGGAAAAAATGCATACATTTCGCTATTTTAATATGTATGAAAAGAAAAAAAAAAAACCGAAAAAGTACAATCCCTAGAGTTTTCTATTAAGTTTAATCAAAAATAGTAATCCAGTATAGCAGCCTTTAGCAGACACATGTAATCCAAATATTTCTTCTGATATTGTTCTGCTTCACTGAATGCCAGAAGAATTGCCTCCATTTTTTCCATCACCAGTATGAGGGAAAAGTGCATGGATGTTGTCTCATTGAAGGCTCAATAATAAAGGGTTCTATTTTTCCCCTCTTCTCCCCTACTTATCACAGGTGAAAGCAGCCTAAGCTGATAATAAAAGAAAGATTCTATTTGACAGCTTTTTAGTATATATGAAAAGCTTGCTGTCTCCATTCAGTTTGAGTGGAAAGGTATTCATAACACCATCAGAGCCATAAATACAGATGTTTAGTGCTAGTTAGCATCTCACATGTCCTGTCAGCACAAAGGCAGAGTAGATTGAGCGAACATACAAAATGAACTTTTTCTTATATGTGAAGGTTTCCAAGTTCTTGTGGCTTCTGTTTACTGAACCCCAATACTGAAGTTGAATGCTGGATGAATGCTGTTACTGTAGCAGACTTTACAGATGGGTTTGGAAAGGGATGAACAGAAACACTTCTGCTTCCTGTTCTAACGTGATGATTGAACCATCACCATACGACCTTTGTGCATGTGGAATGGTGGTTTTGTGTTTCTTTTGGTTTTGTGTTTAAGAGAACCAATAGACTGCAGGAGCAAAGTAGAAGTGGCTAATGTGGAAAAGCGATCTCCACATGACTGACTTCAGGTACAAGAACTAGCGACACAAAGCTATGCATTTTTTCCCTTGGTACCTATTTGAAAATGTGTCATTTACAGACAACTGGAGAGTCCTTGTCTTGAAAGGAGAACAAGGAGAAACAGATAGTTTGGAGCAAGCTCTCAAAAAAGCAAATCCTGGAAGCACTGTATGAGGGCTTGCTATTACTGAAGTCCAAATTCTAGCAGCTAGAGAAGTCCATTCACCTCTGAGAGCCAAATAATTAGCAGTAAACATAAGACAATTCAAGCAGAAGTTAATAGACTTCTATAGTCTCTTGCACTTTGACTTGTTAAGAAAATCCATTTTTGCTGTAAAATTACTATAAAATGCGCAAAGCAATTCTGCAAATGATGACACTAGAAATCCCTTGTTTTGGCAGATTTGCTCTGGAACTGCATGAGACAAAAAAACTAGCTGGCTGAAAGCAGAAAACACTGTTTAGAGTTTAAGCAAGCTCTGTTTCTCCTTTTGTGCTTTACGTTATCATAATGTCATTTGCTAAGAGGAACAAGATCTAAACTAGAAATGAGAGACAACAGTTTTGCTCCTAACATCATTACTAGCTCTTCAGATAAAGTGGATAATACCTAACTCACTGGTACACACAGAGGCTTTATATAGTGCTCTGCAATTTTCAAATCAATGGTAACATTTAAAATAAGCCATTGGGAACTAATTCGCACACTCAAATCTTTTCTTATATAGACTGAATACTTTATGCATATACTTACATAAGGGTACCCACACATGCAGTTCTTGAAAATATACTTTTTTCTTGCTCATCTGTAGCTGACAGGTTATTTTTTCAAGATCACAAAAGAAGGAGTTGCTTACTACAATCAGTTTCTCTCTTTTTTTTATGAAAAATAGAGGTGATAAAGAAAAAATATATGACATGAACAGCTATCTAACCCTATGCCAAAAAAGGGCAGGTGTATTAATAGGATGTCGATCTCTCTAGGATCCTTCCCTGACTGACTGGAATAAAATAGGCAAGAAAATAACTTTTCCAGAATAATCTTCTAGAGAACCTTTGGACTTAAATCAGGTAGAGATACTCATCAATGGGATTCTTTCAAGTATGTAAGGAGGCACATCTAAACAAAACATTATCTGCTACACAAACTTCCAAAAATCACAAATAATTCAAGCATTTTACTATGACCATCCCAGCTCTGCTTCTTGATACTCTGCACGTAGGGACTTGGTTTTCCCTTGTCTTTTTTTTTTTTTTTTTTTTTTTTTTGGAATGCATTGAAAACTCCCCCAGAACTTTAGCATTCCTGCATCTGAAGTTCCCGTTTCATTTACCTGCAGGCATACTACTTCCATTAGTTAGTCTGACCCTGCTGGTAAAAGTCACTGCTACCCATGTGGCTCCAAAACCAAAATGTGCCAATCCTCTGGTTAGTCCTAGTTACCGAGCCTTCCCAATTGCCCATCTTTCCTTTGCGGAATGTACTCTTCTACAGTGAAAACAGGAGAATAGTAAGGAGGGTAGCACTCCCATTTAGGGACAGTCACATCCCTCAGGCCAGCCAGAATCGCAGTTGGTAGCCAGTGTACTGTTGGAGCTTAACTGCCATACATGATAAATGACGACATGAGTTCTCCCAAAACAACGCATGCTGAAAATGGATTTTTTTTTCCTCTCTAAAAATGATAAGATTTTTCCTCTCACAGCTTTAACCATAAGCTCCGAGAAAGCTACACAGGTTTAAGATACCTATGAATTTTTATGGACTAACAGTCATACAGTTTTCAGCTTAGGTACTTTCTATTCTCTAAAAAACTATTTCTAGTACGCATGAGGTCAAACTGTGTGCACTGGGGGTTGGGGAGGAGTAGTTAGAGCTGACTCCAACTTATCCTACTTTCACATACCACAACATACATACATTTCACATACCATCACTATGGATAAGTTATAAAAAGTTCTTCAAAATCTGGGACAGATTTCTAGACTTCATTTGTTGAGACCATCCCCATCCTCAAAGCTACCTACTAAGCTAAAAATATATATTAATCATTTTTGGCACTAAATCTCCAAAATTCCAACACTTGGAGAAGTTGCAAACATTAGTTTGGTACTTGAGGATATTAGCATGAAACATTTGACTACCTATAAGCACCACTTCAATCAATACTACTTCTTTAAGAAATGCTGTAAAATGTTGTTTTTATTGTTAATACCTGTCAAAAGAAGAATTTCTCAGATTTTTACATTCATATATGTACATCAAATAAAATAAAAGTTGTTTTCTGTATGCTACTGGAAAAGTCTCATCAATAAAGAGGCAATTTTAATTAAAAAGGTTTATCTGAATATCTGGTTTTAAAGTGATTTATAACAATGGGCAGTGAAATAAATCACTGCAAAGGAAGAGAAAAGATGAAAATAAATTGAAGAAAGGAAAAAAATCAAACTTGATTCAGAATCACATTTATGAATGTGTTCTACTCTGTTCTATAATAACAAGTACTCAATCTGCCTGCACTGCATAAATCACAGATATTTAATATTCATGAAGAGCATGCTTACATAACAGAACACTTACCTGATACAAGTTCATGAATAAAAAATGATTAAAAAAACAAAAAAACCACAAGAGATCCTGAAAATTATCAATGAGAGGGCTAGTAGATAGCACAGCACCCAGATTCCAAACTCACAGATTTTTCTTCATTAGCATGTTTTTTTTACCTCATCATTACAGAATTGCAACCCATCACCATTTTTCCCCCCATGATCTCCACATAGTGATGGAAATTCAGCATGTTATTGTCCAAAATAACATCCTTGATACCTCATATTGAAATAAAATTTCATATGAATGAGCAGCCGAGGGGGGGTGGTTATCATTGCAATCAAACTCTGGTTTGATACTGTTAAATAAAACAAATGTTCTTTGGCGCTTGTCACTCGAGTAGGCCAAATATATGGTTCTAATTAAATATCATATGAAATAATTCTTTTATTTTTATATGGTTCAAAAAAGACAAGTCTTTCTAAAAGAAAGTATTTACACAGATAAATAGTTGGCAAGAACCATGTACATGTCTGCCTACACTAAACTCTTTTGTATTGATAGACTGTTCAATTTCATTTTACCAAAGATTTATAAACATGTCTATCAAATTGATTAAAGTTTGACATGCCTTGATCTGAGAGGTACAATACATTGTATATTAAAACATGTAAAAAATAAAATTTATTCTTACCAAGATGACTTGGAAAAGAACAGCAACAAGGTGGTTTTCTTCAATAAAGCTGAAAAAACATATTTTAAAAATTATTTTAAAAAAAGAGAGGTGAATTCTTATTTAATGCACTAAACTCACAAAAGGAGCAGAGCAGCACAGAAATTGTTGTTAAAATCCACGATGCAGAACCTCAGCTTTTGACTAGCTCTCAAAAAAAATGAGCTTCACTTCAGCTATTAAATAGAAACAGCAGCATACTACTTTAGAAATTAGTTCTAGGTCTGCTTCACTGATGTGATGCAAGTGAATGGAACAGTAAGTAAATTAATATTTTTTAAATGGCAGAAATTAATTAAAACTCAGAAACAATACTATATAGGCTATGGAACAATGTACAGCACAAAGTAATTTGAACTGATAGACCCACAATACATAAAGTGAAATTATAAATATGCTGTGTTTTGCTTGTTAATATATACTCCATTAACTATCTCCTTGGTTTTAACATATTAATATTTGACATAATGACATATTTCCAGCCACTTCTCTTGAAAGTATTCAGGTTACCCAAAATAACATAGCTATATTTTCCTATTAAAATCAGACATACACCTTCAAATATAAAAGATGAATATTCTCAAAAACAATACTACAAATTTATGCAGCTTTTTCTATTCTTAAATCTTGAAAAGCTTTACATTTATTAATAAAATGCGTCACACACTATGATGACAAACTGAATTATATGATCACATACTCTATCAGAACCCTAATTAATCGTACTTGCTAATAAAAATCTTATGTAAAGGAAGCATAATAAGGTAATAAAGAATGAAACACATACTTTTCAACAGAACAGCCATACTTACGAAGAACTGAGAATTATTTACAAGTCATATGCACATTAAATATAAATGCTTTCTTATTCCATATTATTTTGCCATTTCTCTACTTACTCCAGTCACTGAAATGCAATAATGTTGACCATACGGAATCTATACAAAAGTTTGTTTGTTCTTGTTTCTATCATAACAAGATTTATTAGGTGCACCAGTTGTGGCAAATGCACCCAGAAACAAGTAAAATGCATCCACTAACTGGTTCAAAACATAACAATGTAATTGTATGCACCTATATGAACATGCTTAACACAGCTAAGCGACAGCCTTGTTTAGCCAGATGCGGTCAATTTTTTTTTACATACTGAAACGTGTAAAAAAAAAAAAAAACAAGTTACACCTAACAATATAACATATTCTGAAAGAGAAAAGGATTATACAAGGAAAAAAAGTATTACATCCAAGAACCCTGAATTTAAGAACAAATTTTGGTGTTAATGAAGTTGATGAAAAAAAAATACCCTTCTGCCAGGGAAGCCCCAGCAAGTTCCCTGCATAGGTTAGGGTAACTTGAAGCTGATCTTCTCCAAGCCACCCGTCAACACCTAAGTAGACTTCTATGGCAATCTGGACCCAGTCGGGTCATAAGGGAGTCCCAGGACAGCAGATAGAAAGAAGAGTTATTATGGCAGTTCTGTGCTATTTGAAAATGCTTTCTACAAGAAGGTCATTTTCCATGGCCAAATCTACCACTTTAATTAAAAACTTGGACTATGCCTGTAATATAGAATTTGCTGAAGTAGGTATATCAATCCCAGATGTAATAAATGCCATTTTAAATACCATAGATTCCTCATAAAAGCAACTAATGTAGTAGTACTCATGTTGACAAAACTCAGTTTCGCCAGCATAAACTTCTTATGCCTGAGGCATATTGGAATTATTTAAATTGGGAAAAGCTGCCTACTTCACCATGTAAGCAGCATTTAATCCATGAACAAATTGTCAGTAAAGTACAATAGAATACCAGGAATAGCTAAGGAATCCTAGTTTAGGCAAAACTTCAAAAAACTCTTTTGCGAAAAAGAGTAACACAATTGGTTTCAAATACTTTAAGCAGTCGTGTTTGTTAGAGTTACAAAGTTATCTATATTTTCTGCTGAGATAAGCTAAGACAAACCCATAGCCAAAATGGCCTGCCTTAAAGGTCATCTGCAAACTTTTATGATTCAAGCAAGAAATAGCTGTAATCTTAAAATAAAGTTATGCATATAACTTAGCTGAAGTACGAGGTCACATCAACACATGTATTAAGACATTTCTGTAAGAAAGCTTAAATCTCATTTATCCCAACTTTGTGTATGCGTGCAAGAAAGAGTGATATCATATTCTCCATTGCTACCTGACATTTAAAGAGTTTTACAAGGAAAAGTCTCAAAGCTGATGAGAGAGGAGTTTGGCTACTGAATTCATTTTATAGAATGGCCATATTCAAAAAGAAAAGAAACTTTGTACTCCATACTTTTTTTTTTATTATATTACTTTAGGTCCTATCATGTGTTTGGAAAATACACATAATCGTACATGTAAATTATTGTTCTAAACATCAAAGTACTCACAGGTTTCTTTCCTCATTCAGGCATTCAGATCCATACCCAAAAAACCAACAGTGGTTCAGTGTAACTGATCATCTGATTTTACAAGATTCACATCAGTATGATCTGAATATTTAACATTCTTCAGGAGGAGATGAAGCCTCTGCTTCTGCTGTCAAATAACATGCAATAACTATTTTCCTAAGACATCTTAAATTGCCTTCTTGCAAAATGCAAGCCTATGTCTTTATAGAGGATACAAAACAAAGCCCTTTGTTACAGGCATGTTTTATGAAAAATCCCAGGCACCTACTTTTCCTACTGAGGTAGGCGCCTTACAACATGACTTCGGGTCTAGAGTTTAAGCTTTGTTTCTCAGCACTTGCCTGCAAAAGGCAGTATCTTATATGAAAACATGAATTTATACTGCATTGCACTGACTCCTTACATTAATAATTCTGGTGCAGGTTAACGAAGGCAGTATTGAGGAGACAGATTAGACTAGCTCCTTACTTATTAGGCATTGATATCTGTACGTTGTTCCCTATGCAGAATTCCTTGTCTGTTGAAAATGTGATGGGATGAATATTTTAGGTGTATGTATTTGACCTGGGTAATACAGAAAGTTAGAAAAAATATACAGTGCAATCAATACAACTTCCCATCTTGTGTCACTTGCAAAACAATTAAACAATGCCACTACTTCATTTGTCTAAACGAAAGTCAAGCAATGAACTATTCATATTTAGATATTTCTTTGTAAGTAAACATTTTAATAAGTTGTTTGCTCAAATACAAGACATATTGCAATTTTCCTCTCTTACAGGTAGGATTTACATGCATGTACCTACAGTGGCAGGTGGTCCCTAGTCAAAGAAAACATGCTAAATTTCTACCATAAAAATGCAGAGCAATTCATTTCCTAAAACCTTGAGACTTAAGCTCTTAGACCTGGCCCTTTTCAACAGTCCTATTTCTTCCTTGCTTATCATGCATTCTGACATCAAG
The DNA here is from genome assembly GCF_040807025.1 of Struthio camelus. NCBI lineage: Eukaryota > Metazoa > Chordata > Aves > Struthioniformes > Struthionidae > Struthio > Struthio camelus. The sequence continues at coordinate 51,521,813 of NC_090943.1, forward strand.
GGTTTGAGATTTAAATTCTTGGTGCGCCAGCTCATATAGTTGTTGACAAGCTAGAAGGGATAGACTAATTCTCTGACTGGACTGTCTATGAAGTGTTAGGTTTATAATGCAAAGTAATATGCAATGCTATTCCTAACTCATTCAGTATCATCAAAATTACAAGAGTATCTTTTCTGATGAGATCAGATATTTATTTTTTTCTAGCCTCTGAACACAGAGTCTAGCTTTCTGTACATAATAAATTTTATTCGGTTCTACTGTGGGCTGCAAAATAGTCCAATGTTGCAATGATGACACACAGCACAGTTTATTTCAGTTCATGCAGTGGCACGTTTTAGTATGGATGCACAGTTGATAATCTGTATTTTTTCTGTTACACTTATCTCTAAGAAACCGACCCAGGAAAACTATACGTTGCTTTACATATTATACAAACCTTCACAAAATGTCAGAAACTAATTTTTAATGCTATAGACTGAGGACACCAACTGCATTTTTGATTAAACAAGTTTTCCATGATCATGTTCTAAATTTTAAAGACTTCCTCTCACTGTATATAGGTCAGTGAGTCTCTTGATATTTCACTGAAATATATATTTTTTTAGTTTAGAGAAAATACAATATGACCGGTTTTTTTTTTTTTTCCAAACAACTGAGGATTAACAACATTCATGTTATCAGAACGGAAAGCAAAGGGGTCTTTATAGGGATATCTTAAGAAATAATAGTTCTGTGGAAAAGAAACATAAGCCTCCATGGTGAAATATGTCTTTTAAGTATGTCCCTAGAATGCCCATAAATGTCTATAAAAATTATTTTACTGAAAGTTTATGAAGAAATGTGTATCACATGAATTAAAACAGTGAACTTCAATTATGTTCAAGTGATGATTTCACTTTTTGATAAGCCTATTACCTGAAATTCAGAAATTAGACAACTGAAAAGGTTTTCATTATAATCCTGTTATATTACTTTAAAAACTGATTTTAAAAAGTATTATGGCTCATAAAAATCTTCAGGTTAAGGATGAAGTTCACTAATTATCACAAATGGAACAGATGAAGTTCTAGTAAATCTTAGATCCTTTAGGGATCCTAAAACATTTTGTTTTGGCACAGTTTTTAAATATGATTTTCTGAAGTACTTGCCAGGTTGCAGTGATATATTTTGGCAATTCTAGCGTCTGTGGCCAACAGCACATTAACAACTTCTCAACTAAACTCAAGCAATGCCTGTTTGAAGATCAAGGAAAACTGTATTTTTGCTGTATTCAAAAGAAAACCAATGACTCAACAGTTATTGTATCCAACTAGAAAATAAGAAAATGAAGATCAACATTTCAGCATTTAATTTGCAGAAGAGACTGCAATGCTCGCATGTGTGATCATTGCTGTTCTTTCTACGCAGCGTCTCTAAGGAAGAGATTGGAACGTATTTTAGAACTTGCTACAAATCCAAACTCAAATTCTGTTACTGAAAGTAAGAAGATACAAGAACAACTCTGTCCCGAGCTGAAAAAAATACAGGTAAACACGAAGCTTCTTTAAAATAAGCAGCTTTTAAAATAATTTAAATACATTATTATATAGCTACAAAATAACCTTATCTATATTTATTTAATAAGATTCTGACCAGGTAGAGTTCCATCATCCAGTATTACAGTAATAAGTTTATCTTTCAGACCTCTGAAGATTTCCTTAAAAAAAAAAAAACAAACCAACAAACAAAAAGAAAACCACACATATAGACAACTTCCTAAATCCAGTCATACCTGGCACCACTAGGACCACCACCATCTTCTGGGAAGAATATGAAATTCCCAAACTTGTTAATAAAACAAAGATCTATTTAATTTATTCTCTTCTACGATTTTTAATGGTCTGCTATCCCAAAGTCATAGTTATGTAGAGAAATAAGTTGGGAATAGAAGCATTTTGAGTTGGATTTGCATGAGGAATTAAAAAGAAAAAGTATCTTTGTATGATATATTTGGAGAATAAGTGCCTAAAATAGGATTCACAATAATCAGAACACTGTGCAGGGATCTGGCTGATCCAGTCAAGACAAATCACTGAAAGCTTAAAATGGTCCTTTCCTCCAGGTTTATATATCAGTACGCATTCCGGTTTCAGGGTGTCAGGCAATGGCTACTTTTTGATTTAAGGGTGATGTTGTTTGTTTTTTTTTTTTTTTAAATGGTTGCCAAATGTAAAAAAGACCCAGGTTCAACCCCTGCTTCTGCTTAAAAGGCTCCAACCTCTTTCTTCAGCCCCAGCCTCCTGTCTCCTAACTTTTTTGCTCATCATCTGATAAAGGGAGATTTTGAGTCCAGCTCTGCCCTAATGATATTTATGTATTTTTAAATAAACAAATATATGCAAATATGTAAATTCTGCAAAAATCTCTCTTTAAGTGCTTAAATCTTTTTGTAAGGCCTGGTCATGCTATAAGGGTCCCCCTTATAAGTTCCCAATGGAAAAAACAAGCAGACGTGTATCCATTTTTATCATAAGTAAGTTTGGGGAGGTTCTAAGAGCAGCACTTCTCTTTGTAGGGAATGTATCAGATGATCTGCCTCAAATTGAGGTGTCAGGAAAGGAAGTTATAGAATAAATCTACAAAATGAACAGTGACAAATCACCAGAGTCAGATGGCATTCACCCAAGAGCTCAAAAGGAACTCAAGAACAAAATAGCCAAACTGTTAACTGCAGTACGTACCCACCTCTCTAAAACCGCTTTCAGAGCGGAGATTTGACAAACAGCAAGTATGATGTTAAAGAATATTAACTTTCAAGAAAAGATTGAGGGCAAGGGAAAAATCTGGGGTACTACAGACATCCTAAACCAGACAAACAGAAATTATTCTGAAGGATAGAATTGGCAGGCATGCACAGAGGAAGAGCCAAGATATTCATTTTAAAGGGAAGAAAAGTCTCACAAATCCATTGTTAGTTATTTAAGGCATTTAAAATACATATAGTGCATTAGCAGTATTTTACCATAAGCTTCTAAGACATTAAAATATAATAATTTTTGAGTATCTGTTGCTGCCAAATAGAACAAATTAGCTGTAATACAAAACAAAAAGAAGCATCAAGAAATAGAAAAAAATTGAATGTTTTTCCTCTGGTATTACAATTAGCTAGCTGATTTATGGAATTAGCCATGGAAAAAAAAAAAAAGAGACAAAGAAAAGATTAAGGATTGAGTCCGTATTTCCCTTTTCAAATTCTAAAGTATGAATTTCTAAAATGTTGATATCTCTATTGAGAGGAACATGAGGAGAAGGGAAGAATAAAAAAAAAAGGGAAGGCAAGAGACACATGAAAAATGGTAAGATTAAAGAAAAGATAGACAGATAGGCAGAAAAAAGCATTACTAGGACATGTCCAAGAAGAAGCTACCATCTGGTACAAACTAAAACATGGGAGACCTCATCCTCCTGCCATTCATTCTTTGCTACTTTAAAGTAAGGTTAATAATGAGTGCTATTTTTGAAAGATGTGGAAGCAATGAGCTAAATATTAATTTAAACAGATTGTAAAATGGCAAAATGGTTATTACCACCGTTTTTCCTTTGTTATAGTTATCTAAGTCACAGGAGAAAAGCGTTCATCCTAGAAAGCCATGCACTATGGATGAAACAAACTTGGACAAACAACAGAGACCTAGTGAGAAGTGTCCCTCATCGCTAGGATCATATAGAGTTTTTCCCACAAGGAAAAAATTTAATGCAGTCTAGACTCAAAGGATGTGTGTGCAATGTCACCTATTTTCTCTCAATCATAAAAATTGAAGATTTTTCCCATGTTCCCAACTGGAGAGGCAAAAGAGAGCATATGCTGTGAGCAATTCTGAGCTCCATGACTAATTAGCCACCAAGCCAAAACAGAATCAAGTGCGATAGCAGTTATCTGGTTTCGCTCCTTTAACTAACAGTTCACTAGCCTTTGTGAAAGATATTGTTTACCTTTCAACTATCTAACCATCTGTTGAACTTGAGTTGAAATTAGCCAATGCCTCAAAAATTGTTGGGAAGCCAAAGGACCAAGAAGACGACAGACCAGCAGAACCGCATAAGCTTTGTTCCTTCAGAAATCCAGCCAAACAAATTCTTTTGTGAAAGTAAATGAAGGGGGCCAGTAAGACATGTTAGAAATAGGACAATACAGATGTCTTAGCACCCAGAATCTAGCAGTCTATCCTTAAATAACAGTACCAAATATACTGGTATTTAAAATTACTGATAGCTCATAAATATCCAAAGTTGCTCTTAACAATGTTAAGAAAAAGAAATTACTGTCTGCTATAAGCAGATTATGATGGTGAGTCTGCATCCCCAATCTAGCTACATTAAGCACACAGGCAAACACACGCAATTCTTCAAATAAAGAGAATTCATTAGGCAGAGAAAGAGTGCTATCATAATACCCGGTGCTCCAGTTACAGAAATAGTTTATCAAAATTCTTAAAGAATTAGGATCTCAGTAGATTTATTCTGAAAAGAGAAAATTATACTATGTTTGCATAATACAGATAATCCTGCAATGGCATAAACATATTATATACAATAAAAATACTATTAAGTACTACCCTTACTGTATTTAAACTGTCCAAAATCTCAAACTCCTCAATTTTCTAGTTTATTTTTAATCTACTTAGAATATGAAAGCACTGCTCACAGTAGCACTACAGAAGATGAAGAGAGAATGTCCTCATTTTTTATTATAAAAATAGTGGGAAATAAATTGAATTTCCTTGTTGATATGTTTTCTATCCTGCGTTCATTTTGATCAATCAAAGCAAGATAGTCTGGTATGCAGTGACTCCTTAGCCATAACACTGTGAGAAACACCAACAGACAGCAGTGAGTGCAAGAACAACCTGATTTTCACTTACATTTTTTAGCATTATGACTTGGGCAACGATTAGGGGAAAGGAATAGCTGTGTGTGCACACAACACACGTGTGAGATGTGCTTCCCTATTAGCTCCAGTTGCAGCTAAACTGCAACTTAAACGCAGTTTAAGTTCTGTGTCACTTTTTGTCTACCACAGCCTGACTACAGGTGACTACAGGTATCCTGAATTTATGTGGAACAACAGGAAAGAGATACTAAACTAAAAACAAACAAAAAAAAGTTTGAATATACTGAATATACCATACTGTATACCAAACACTCAAATATACATTAAAAGGCTAGCCAGCCATATTTGCAGAGAGATGGTACAACTCAAAGTTAATTGAGTGCTTAACACACACACATCACCTTTATTGTAGTATAAATATGCTTCGTAGGACAACAGTTTAGGTAATGTTTTAATATTAAAATTATCATTGCAAATATAAAAAAAAGTTAAATGCTTAACATGGAGTTAGCCCAATGAAATATTAGCGGTAAAAAACATAAAATAACTATGGCCATCTAAAGATGGCACAAGAGTTCTGAAGGTGTGTTCTGCAATAAATACTCTGCAAAGCAAATGAGCCTTATTTTCATTTGCTAAATCTCCTCACTATCCCACCAGTTTGAACAGCACTTAGATCTATGTTACTGTTAACTCCCAACGAAAAAATTAAACAGAAACGAAGAGAACTAAACTGAAATAAAGAGAATACTGAACATAGCACGTGTGGTTCTATCACCTGACAGATGCAGGGCTCTGTTCCGTCAGGGCCACTAACAGTTTCAGAGCATACGCTGGTACTGGATCAGGAGCCATAAGAATGTGCTCATACCTGCAACAGAGGGAAAGGGGGGGAAAAAAAAAAGGAAAAAGAAAAAAGAAAAATCAAGAGATGGTGTTAGTAAGTTGAAGATACTAAAAACACATCCTTTCCAAATACCATAGCATACACAATGGAAATGCAATATTGTTTGGAACTGTGCAAAGCAATAAACAAAACTTATTTAGAAATAGTATTTAAAAAACAGCATCAGATTAATTCAAAAGTAATACTAATAAAAGAACACAGCAGTAATACATACGTATGTTTAAGAGGCAAGGAGAAATACAAAAAATCTGTTTTATTTATTAAGCCTCAAAATAATATTACGCAGATGATGTAATGGGAGCTCAGAAAGACTGGAAACTGACTTATGCCATTGAGCTCTATATTTTGTTTACTTAGTATAAGTAAAATAATTAAATTGGACAAAAATACTTGTGTTAAGTTTTATGTTTCATTTCAAATTTTTAAAAATTGCTTTAAATGCACCATTCTTCCACCCTCCAAGTAACGTGGAACTGAACAATACAAAAATACTTCAAATCAATGTTTATTCAGCGTGAGTGAATTTAAAATAAAACTACAAGAAAAATATCTATAAATATTCCAAAATATTTTTCACCTCATTGAAATTTTGGTAAGGGAAAATAGGCCGCTGAAAACTAACACGGACCTGCTGTTGCTTCCAACATTCAAATAATGCCCAAGCAACAAACAGGGCTGCTTATATTTTAATTACTTAAATCAAAGTATACCTGGAGGACAATAGGATACAATGATGGAAAAAGAGAAAGAAGAGGTAAGCATAAAAAAAAAAAAAGACAGATTCATTCATGTCAAAATATCATTTTTATTACAAGTAGTGCTATTCCACACAGACAGAAGTAACAGAACTGGAAACATAAATCCCTTGGTTTGTAAAAAGGAAAAACATGATTTGGAGGAAAATGTGGTAGGCACGTTTTGTGCACCAAAATGCTTCCAAAGCATGTTTTTTTTAATTTTGTCTTTTGACTTCTGATCAGGGGAGAACCCCATGCAAATCACCAAAAATTTACTTTGCATCTTGACATGCCTAGCAAGGATCCCTGGGAAACCTTCCTGGATCACCTTCCACCACTTGGGTGTTGATACGTACTCTACTGTGCGGCTAGCTCTTCAGTGGGATGAGGATCCCTTCTCCTCACCATCATCTTTCCCTCATCACTACACCTCAGCGCTCTAGTTTGCACATGAAGGAACCTAGGTACAAAAGGAGATTTGATACTTTCTAGCAAAGTCTCCAATCTGGATAACGCTAAGAACAGGAGGGTAGTGCTTACAGCTCCAGAGATTCTTGACGTAGCTGACAGAAGTTCCTTCATAGAGACTAACACGCACGTGGGCCCACAGCCTACAAGCAATGTGTCACTGCTACTGCATATTCACTTGAACATGCTGTCCTAGAGCCGCAAATCACTAACGCACCAGAGAATCTAAATTATTAACCAATTAGAGCTCAATGTTGGCTTCACATCTTCAGTGATTAAAGTTTCTCCTTTACAAATAATATATTCCAATTCCTGAAAGGAAACTCTTTTTCTCATTTGTGATTAAGAAACCCCTTTCTGCATAAAAGGAGAAAATATCATAACACATTATTAAATCCTGATCCTGCAAGCCCTACATGTGAGCAATACATACTCCTCCTAAACATAATGGAACTATTCACAAACATTTTCTGCAGAATCCACAACTACAACTTTTGAGGCAAGCAAAGTTCTTTTAAAATGACTTAGCTGCCAGAAGTCATCAGCTCATAAGACAAGGATTTATCTCTCCAAAATTATAATTCCTAATATTTAATGATTTGGCCATACTAAGTTAAAAACGTGGCACTGGCAACATACTTTTTTCCTTCTAATTATAAGCACATCACTATCTTCCCTAAATGAGGTCCACTACAAAGAGTTACTTACTTTATTTCCTTTTACCCGAAACTCCTTTTTTCCCCCCAAAGATAATATTAGTAAAGGGTATTTCTAAGCAAAGGTGCAGTGATCCATTAAACCAGATACCACAAGAGAAAACACAAATTACTAAAATGAATGTTATTTTCATAGCCAGTAATACAAATATTTGTATGAATAAAAGCCAAAAGGAGCTATGAACCTATGCATCTTCTGGAAAGGGAAAAAACTCCTTGCTTTAGAGTCATTACTAAAATGACTGTGTTGATCCAGTGATTTTCCTGTCACTTCAAAACACAAACTAATTTAGTATCAACAGTTTTAGACAGAGCAAAAAGGTTTCAGTAAACTCCAGATACTACACTGCAAGGAGTTATTTCATCAATCTTTTCCATAAACGGCAGTGATGAGAAGACCTAAAGATTTTAGGATACTAACTCTCTTAAGCAGTTAAAAAAGACTAAACATTTTATCTACTGCTTTCTGAAGCATGCAGGATTTTGTTCTTACAGAACTGGCCTGGCAGTCTAGTAACGGCAAACTACGTAATATTCCTAATTATATTTCATCACTTAAAATTTGAGCCAGAACTAGCAAAAGGAGAATGTAAAAATGAGATTTTTTTTTTTTCATTTGAGAAATTAATAAATAAATGAAATAGAGCTGATGTTTGAATTTCTGATGAAAAAATCTGGACAGTTCAGTTTCTATGCAACAGAAAATGTTTGGAACATACTCTTTTTCTGTAGCTGAAAGTTTCATTTTGGTTACCAAATGCTCAGGAAAACAATCTTTCAGTGAAATGAACTGAAATTACGCTATTTCATTTAATCAAAATCCTGTGAGAAAGTTAAATATCTGTGTATTTGTAGATCAGAAAGTTAATGGAATTACCACTTTTGTAAATGATGCAGAAGATGAGACAAAAGCAGTAACAACTTTTCCTACCTTTGTCTCAGAGGGGCCCATTTACATTTCATGCATAGTGACCAAAATTGCATTTCCCAAGTCAGTTTCACATTTAAATAAATCAACTTGAGGAAAATATTTATAGGTATGAAACATACACACAAATGAGTTCAGTTAGAATCTTCCTTAGATCATCATGTATTACACCCATCTCTTCCACACTCAACAACTCTCAGTTCTTAAAAAGCAGGATTAAAAGGGTTTGAAATACCTGTTTTGCTACACAGATTGCCATATACAAACAGCCATTTCATCCCTTCTCTCGTCTTGTAACTCAAGCTGCATCATATTCTGTCCTATCCTTCCTCCAACAATAGAAGACTAAATAACAAATACTTCCTCAGCCTCCAAATGCAGGCTAGTTTGTCACTCTACTTTCTGTCTCAGTTAGTGGTAATTCTTACTTCTTGGTGCTTTATGTTATACTTAGCTGCAGGCTACACAAAGTCCTAAGACTTCTTTTCTGTCTAGGTGTAGGCCAGCCCCCCTATATATTCAGATAAAGCCTGTTTTGAGAACTGTAGGGTGTACATAAGAACTCGTTCCTAGCTCCCGTTGATACTTTCTGATCCATACCAGGAACGCTGCTGAATAAAACTTACCTTCCCTGTCTTTTTTGACATTCAAAGAAACCGTTCCATTCTTTTCTTAGCTTCTTTTCAAGTTTTCTCAAAGCTGAGCTTTGAAAGCTTTGAGTCAAAAGTGAGTTTCTGACTTTCTCTTTTGGTCTTTTCTCTGAATTTTCTTCTTGGCAGAAAACCCTGAACTCCTCTTCTGCTTTTTGTTTCATCTGTGCCTTCTTTCATTGATTAGCTACTTGCCACAGCTGAGCATATTTAGGAAGAGTGGCTCAGCCTACAGGTTCAATCAATGTACTAAATGTTCTCACACTGGTTAACTCTTTCCAAGTCACTAGAAGATTTATATATTCTTTCCCTGCTCCTAAGTTAGAGGAAAATTCTGTTTATACCAAGTTCTAATATATTCCAGTTATCATAAACTTTGAAACTATCTCAAATGAAGAAATACTAAAGTGCTTTGCAAATACAAGTATCATCATCTCTACTGATGAAACAAAAGAACTGATTCAGGAAATATTTAAACCAAGACAGGTATCAAGATCCTGAGCTACCACAAGTCCCTTCTGTTACACATTTACAACACAATCCATGTAAAGATAGCAGCTGAAGTCCCAAAAGTAGAATCATACCCAATCAGAACCAAAAAGTCCTGCCACTCACGCGAGCTAATTAGCTTAGAGCACCACATTGGCCATTTCCCTTCTAGTTTGGAGTTAGCATGACTCCTCTCTCAGTTCAGTGAGAAACATGGTATAACACAGACACATCTTCAAGGGGTTAAATCAATCAAGTTTCAAAGCAAGGACAGAACTTGTCTCTCTCTACTCCAGGTCTCTTCCCTTATCTGAACAAAAGCACCTGATAGGTTTTAATAATGCATATATTCTCTTTTTGAATCCTGTTTCCAGCTTCAATTTTAATTCACATTGATATATTCCATGTTCTTCAGTGAAAAGATAAGTGTGAAGAAATGTGTGGAACTAAGCTTCTCTCTAGGTCTCTCAGTGTTCCGCCCCGCTCTCTTCCATAGAGAAGAGTTAAGATTACACATCTTGCATGGACAGAACTTTGGTCCTCAGATTTTAAGAACATTAGGCAATTGGCAAGAGAGACAGTCTCATTTCTGGGGAGGCACTGTACTTCTGATCATAAGCCAACAGCCACTCCTCCACCCTTCTACCATTTACTTAATGTAGGGGTGGAGGACATTTTCTTTACTTAGGGCGGCTAAGTATTTACAGTTACTAACTTCTAAGGACCACACATTAAAATACACTGTAACATTATCCTTGAATAATGCAAAAGATAAATGAGGGCTCATCTTAACTACACTCATGCTGTATGTATGCTTTCTTTCCTTCTACTGACATATGGTGTCAGCTCACAGTAGGCATATGCATAACATACAGAGCAGCATTTATGCTCACCTGCAAGTAATTTTGAAATGACAGGCCTCATGTGACCATAAGCCATACAAGTGAAGTTCAGGCTACATCTGGCCCACAGGCTGTAGCTTCCTCAAATCTACTATAGGATTTTCTGCTGCTTGGGGCAGCAGGCAAAGGAATACGACTTAGAGACAATAACCCCTAGGTGGTCCATAGAGGACTAATCCAGCCTGTACTTCCCTTTCTTAAAAGTTAGCATGCTATTCCATATGATTTCAGAATGTCTTCCAGGAGGGCATAATATCCAAAATAGAGGAAAAAATGTTGCTGTTAGAATGTTCTGACTTTATTAGCTGAGCAAAGAGGAGGTATCTAAATCACAGCCCAAATTCTAGGGGAAACTCATTTCATTCCAAGAACCCTCCAGAGGCACAGAATCACTAAGATGCAAAGCAATGTCCCACAGAAGTTGTGTTTGTGTTATGTATGATCAAGTACTGAATAAACCTAGGAAAGAGATGCTGGGCAGAAAACTCTGACAGTAGTTTATTACTATTTCTCTTTTCATTTTGCCATTCAAAAATAAAGGGTATTTAAAACAAATATACTGTCAAAATGGATTGAGTATCAAAAGTTATTACCACTAGAGCAGCAATATTATACTTACTGAGGCAGCAATGAGTCTCTAATGAGAGACAGAAGCTTGCTGTTTGAGTTGAGGCTCTCCTCTTTCTCCTCAGCCATGACCTCGTGGCTTACAAGCAGTGATGTGGTTTCTGAGAGCAACCGCAAGCTGAAGAGTCTCCATTCCACTTGAAAATAAAGGTGCCAAGAACGTGACCAAACTGAAGTCTAATTAAAACAAAATGTGGAATTCATGGAAACTGTAGTTGATGTAGCCACATACTTACCATTTTGACTGCGGACCAAGGAAACTAATGGAGGGAGGATACAATCTTCAACCTAAAATAGAGAATCAGAAAGATTTAGCCTAGATTATTCACAGGGGAAAAATAGAACTGATGTATATTATCATCTACATTTATTCCACTGCTATAGACCTTAACCAAAGGGATGAACAATCATGGAAATTCATCCCTGATCACACTTATAAAGCCATCAAGTTCAATTTTCTCTGGTAAGCTTGCATAAAGTTACGGATAGTAATGCACTTAAACAGAAACAATAGTTCACAATTTTGATACAGTTCATTAAGAGTGAATTTTAATTTAAAATATAGAATTCACTGCAGAGGTAAGCTATTAAGAAAAAAGGAATATTAGTCTATTAATCTTCATGTTTTGATCCATAAACTAATCATCAAATAAGGTTAGGAAGAAACATCCTTCTGAAACAAACCTGTAAACAGTTGAAATATATCACGGAAGACTTACTACCACTTACTACCACTAATGAAGTATCTTTCAGCTTAGTAGACAGTCTTGATGAAACATTAGCTTCTGCCATTCTGGTAGTACACAGACTTCCATTAAAATTTAAATGTATAGGCTGAAGATTTGAATTATGAAAACAGAATATCCAGGCTCCTCTATTATCCATGAGTGTACTGAGTTACAGATTAATCATCTGCCATAGCAATAATCAGCTTAGCTCCATCTGAAGTCAACTTACAGCAAATCAGAAACTAACTCAGTTTTATGCATTTAATATTACAAAAATACCATATTAGAAGCATTCTCTCTACTAAGAGAATAAATTGCTAAGTCATAAGCCATTGATAAAATATAATTTAGTTAGGACATACTCTAGAGATCTGAGTACAGGGGGAGAAACAGAACATAACACAATTACGTAAAAAATTAAAATGATATCTTTGTATTTGAATATAATTTCAAACTATTTATTTTGATAACTTGGACTTGATCTTTTTTCTAGGACAGGCTTTAGACCAAAAATAAAGAACACTTCCTGAGGATTTCAGGACAGCCAGTCTCCCCTACTTTGCAGATCTTTTTTCTTCAAAATGACAGTTCTTCCACCTGCAGGTTGTTCTCCACATATTTTAATATCATTCTGTTCCTTCAGGAGGCATTCTACTTGTACGCACCCCCCAAGCAATATTGACGCTGTGCTATACTGGATTTTCTGATGGAATCTTTCTCCTTGCTGACTGGTTTAGAAACACACCACACACTCAAGATATCTTCAAAGTATACAGATGCAGGTGGCGCAAAATGACATCAGCATGAAGAAGTATGAGCATGGATGGGGAAGGCAATTCATTTAGAACTCACAGCAGTAAATAATCTTGCCTTGCTATGTATGCTTCAGTTACGGGATTACAAAGAATTCTTAAAAAAAAAAAAAAAAAGAAAGTGGTCAAACATTCATTAGCATAATAGAGTAGTTTATTATATTCTGTTTCTCCAACTTCATTAATTTTAGTTGAATTTGGCAAGTAACATAAGGGAGCATATTACTATCTATATATACAAGAAACAAGTTCTTAAACTACAGATCTTGCTGTTTAGTAAGATGAGCATGACAGACCTATCTGTTTTGCTTGGCATGGGCTGATTATGCCATGGTCCTGTGTGTGTGGCTGGATCAGTCACTGGATCAGACAGAGGAGGAGATTCTCTGGAGTGAGAACAAACTGACTATGCTTAGGGGGTTAAGCTTCCAGATTTCAGGAGCTAGTAGCAGGAAGCGAACCCTTTTTCATTTCTATTTTGTCACTGCCTAATCATTTTTCTTTCAACTTTAAAAGGACTGTACTTAATACCTTAGTAAAACCTGCTTTTTCAGTTTAGAAACCTTTTTAGCCATCTTTGAGGATTTCACTATAAGAAAAAAAGCCTGAGCAGAACCACCTCAGAGTTTTTCCCAACTCAAGATCATATCACAAATAACAAAAAATTAGGAAGGAAGAAGGATATAATCTAAATATGGACTTCTTACTGTCTGTTAAATACCACTTTAGATATTTCATATATTTATTTTGGAGAGAACGGAAGGAGAGTTCTAAACTGATTAAAAATAAATTAGGGAGCAGCACTAAACTACTACTCTTCTAGGCATCATTTAAACAAAGCATATCATTCAGTAATGTATAATTATTCAATTTAGTACTCAGCACTTTTTCATTTTGAAATATTTCATGGCCTTTTCAGTTTACATGTAGTAAGTTCAATAATAAAACTACATTATACTCCAATAGCTCCTGCAGCAGAGGTTCCTAAACTGCTTTACAAATGGTAGTATATCATTCACAACAAACCTGTAAGGTAGGATTAAAAAAAATGCACATACACAAAGTGTTTCAGTCAAAAAAACAGTATAACCCATTGCAATACTTCTCAAATGATGAGGCACATTTAAAGGGTAAATTAAAGCTGCAAGAGAGAAACAAGGCAAAAAGCAGCTCTTAACTGTCTGAAGCAAGGCAGGGACTCAGAATGTGAAGAATCACTTATCATCAGCATCAGTTCAGACTGTCACTGATTAAGATGGCAGTATTCAATGGTATGACGCAACTTCAGTTTTCCAAAACTTAGATCTTTTCATTTTCATCTACTATAAACAATAGTCTTTCCACATCAGAGAATGTAGTTAAGCTATTCAGAAGTCTGTTTTTAGAGCTAAATAAATTTAAACTCTCATTGTAAAGCACATTCTTTAGGTCTTAAGTAATTTTAGTAGCTTGTTCTGACACAATTCTCAGTTTTGACAAACAGACTACTTAGTACGAAATTCTCCATCACAGGTATTTGCCTCATGTCAGTTTGGTAGTAGAGCGGAGCTCAACTAAACGAAGCGCTAATCTTATGGAAAAATATTTCGTGATGCAAGAGTGTACCAGAATGCACATGTACAAGGAAGAAGGAACTATTAAAATTGTACATGAATTTTAAAATGGATATTTCCTAACTCTGCAAGCTTGTTTTTCTCTTCGTGCCATTTGGGTCACTGTTTTTTTGTTTGTTTTTGTTTTTTACTAATGTGTACACAAATTTGAAAACAGGATATGAACTAATCAAATGATTACTGAAGTGCAATAAATTGGACTGTATGAATGGAAAATATAATAGTATTGTTTTTAGCACATGAAAAGAATTTTAATAGATTCACCTGTGCAGTACATACGTTTCTGTAAGTTTCATATACAGAAGCACAGTTAGTATTTTTGAGAGATCCTGAAACAAACAGTAGAATACTCAGACAAAGATTCCTTTTTTCTTCTTTTAAATGACTACTGACATCTACTTGGAATCAGATCTCATGTATGTGTGAAGGTGTTCAGATATTTTTATTTCCTTCTTTACCGCTAAGTTGATTTATAAAAAACAGTAGGAAATCATCCTCTTTAAGCCTGAACAGATTAGACTGTTTGAATACTGATATGATCATAGCTATACCAGTATGGGTTTCTTCCACCCACTAAATAGCCTGATGTCCAGTTCACGATGAATCCCTACTGCACAAAGCTACCATTGTAATAATTTTGTGATGATGACATTTAAAGGCTGTGCTGTTAGCAGCACCCAAGCTAGCAAACAAATAACGGAATCTTCTATACACATTACAGTCACATCTCTCAGTATCATCTCAGTACAAAAAAAAAGGATTATCTCAGTACATACATACGTACTGGAAAAAACAAAAGCGTAGATCAAACATGGTAATCTGGTTTCTGACATTAGGAAAGGAGTAGCAATAAAAGAGTAGAAGAAATAAATCAAGCATAAAGCAACACCAATTTCTAGCAATCCTAAGTTTACGAACTTCCTAAACTGAAGATGTATGCGTATTTTTGCATTTAATAATGCTTACTAGCCTTCTCTCATATATTTGAACAAACCTATCTTTAACACGCTTATACTTTAAGCATGAGCAATACCTATGCCACTGAATTCCATATTCCAATCATGCAGTATGAAAAGTATGAATAAACACTTCCTTTGTTTATTTCAAAGTATCTATCTAGTTATTAGATACTGCCTCATTCTCATTCTACAAAAATCATGAATAATTATTTCAAATTCATCTTTTCCATGCCCTTCATAAATTCATATTCTCAGTCTCTTGCTTCCAAGCTGAAGTTCTTTTCTATTCAGTCTCTCCTTGCATCACTGAGCTGCATTTTTTTCCTCATTCAGCTTCATCCTCCTTGAGAGTAAAGGACCAGGACTGTATTCAGTATTCAAGGCCTGGGTGCACTATAGACTAACAGTGGCATAGTGATGTTTTCTGCTTCTTTCTCCAACCTTTTACCAGTCGTTTCTAATAATCTAGTTGTCTTTCTGATCACTACTGAGTATAAAGCTAACATTTTCATAGAAAAATTATGCTAAAAGATCTCTAGAACAGTAGTAAGCTGTTTAGAGCCCGACACAATGCATGCATAGTTAGAATGATTTTTCCTGTGTGCATCACTTGACATTTCTCAGTATTGAACTGCATGTCATTTTATTGTACTTTCACCCAATGTCTTGAAAGCCTTCTGCAACTCTTCTGTCAGTTTTAGTTTTCACTACTCTGAGTAACTTAGTGTCATCAGCCAGTTCTGTCACCTCACTATTCATTCTGTTTTCCAGATTATTTATAAATAGCAGATCTTGCAACACAGATCCTTGTAAGGTACCACTCTTAATATACCTAAAAATCTTAAAATTGATCTCTATTGTCCACTTACTGTATTTCAACTAGTTAAAACAAGTTGATCTATCACAGGATAAGAAGGAAGGTCCACTGCTAGATTTTAAGAGACTTTGGTGCACAACTCTGTCAAAAACTTTTTAGAAAACCAAGTATATTACATAAAGCTGACACATCCATGTCCATAACATTCACTGATTTCTGCAAGGAAAACTCTAACACAGAGGTATAAGCACCCTTCAAAAGCTATATGCTTTTTTTTAAACAGTATCTTATTAGCTACTAAAGTCATATTTATTGGAAGCAGGGCACAACTTTAATAGAAATTCTGCAGAGCCTGTGTGTTACTTTAACAATCAAAAGAAACAGATACAAGCCACAGTTTCACAGTAATTCCGTATTCAACTGCCATTGGGAGGAGGCTTGGAAGAGACAACTATTTCAGTGTTTCTCTGCCTGTCTCCACTGTTCATGGGATGTTAGATGCTAAGCCTGCACCCTAAACATGCGCCTGCTTTGTTAGAAACAAAAAAATCACTAGCTCAGCTTTACTGAACTTCACCAAGCCAACTCCAAATTTCCCAAATATCCACTAAAAAGGGGTTATAACACTGCAGAAACTCACAGTGGAAGGATCCAATAGCCTAAAAAATTATTTACAGGGAGGTACACTAAGCATGATGATTAAGAACCATATTATCATTCAATTGCACCAGTCAAAAAGGATGAATTCTCTCTGGTACTTTCAATATTTACATGCAGCCATCATGTACTAAGGAACTAGCATATAGCCATCCTTATCTGCTATCACCTACAACTAAGGCTATGTTTATACAGATAGCTTTGTTTATACGGATAGTTTAACCCCCATAGAACTTGTCTTAATATGGTTAGCATTACCAGCTCTCTCCCTTAAAACCCACTTCTACAGCTTTTGAGATCAGTGCTTAAGAATAAAGTCTTGACATTTGGTGTCACACTGGGTGGACAGAAAAAAGTAAGCAGGCTTAAAGTTCTGTCTAGTACACTTCTGAACCGTGCTGTTTTCATGTGAAAGTCAGACCTAGAAGTTAACTTTATATAAAGGAACTATTTTATCCCATTCTATGCAGCTATCTTATCTACACTTCCCATGACTAAGCTTTTAGTGTGCTCATCTGTAACTTGCAACTACTGACAAAAATCAAAGCGGAACATTAAAAAAAAAAAGTAGAGTCTATTGGCTTCCAAAACCTTGTTTCTCCAGTCATACGTAAGATGCACAACAACCAACACCACTTTTACATTTATTCTCATAAAAATAGCACATACAAAGCTATTCCTGAGAGTGACCACCACAAAACTGGGATCAGGCTCCCTTCAAACTTCCTAAAGCATCTCCTGGAGCCACAGCACGCACCTCAATGTTTTTATATTGCCAATAATCTCTCAAAACACAATATAAACAATAATCTAACGCATGTTAGAATGACCTGGAGAAAAGGGTGACACTTCTGTAGTTTTTGTTTAAAAGTCCTCAGAACTAATAGTCACAGTTTTTTTTCTTACTTCTTGGAAGAGACAGCACTAATTGACTTGCTCAATACATGAAATAGTACTAAAGTGGTTTTTTTTTTTTTTTTTTTAAAGTCTCTTTTCATGTGGGTAAACAATGCACAGAAAGCCATATGAGGGGCGCAATTTTAATCTGCTTGAGAAGGAAAAGCAATTGAGTGAAGAAATGCTGTAAAATATGTCCATGTAGTCATATCTCTTTCATGAAATTAAGGTAGCAGTGGTTGGATGAGAACAGCTTGTGGATGAAGAACAATACACTGATGCTGAATCAAGAAAAGACTTAGATGAGCAAAATGCCTGTAGAAGTTTCTATACCTTGTGTCGTCATTTTAAGTGAAAATGATAACGTCATGGAAAGATTGCTGAAGCTTCCCACCCGTCTGACCTATTACCACCTGCTGTTCTTCCATGTGGGCTCCAACAATACTGCCGAATGCAGCTTGGAAAGTATCAAACAGGATTACAGAGCTCTGGGGACTGTGGTCAGGGGTCTAGGGGCCCAGGTCATTTTCTCCTTAAACCTGCTAATGAGGGGGAAGGATGGGAGGAGGAGTAGATGGATACTTCAAGTAAACAACTGGCTGCGCAGCTCATGTTAGCAATAGGGTTTTGGTTTCTGCGACCCATGGGACTCTCTGAAGATTGACAACTGACTGGGAGAGGTGGGACCTACCTTACTAAATGCGGCACACGCGTCTTTGCCAACAGAATGGCCAACTTGATTAGGAGGGCTTTAAACTAGGAAAGATGGGGAAGGGGAGAGTTATAGAGATCATGAAGTCACCAAAACAGGACTCCGGTGGGGATACCTCAAGCCAAGGAAGTCCCTACAAAACAAGACTATAGGAAAACATCTTACACTCCTTCTGAGAAATCAGCATGCTTGGATAACTCTCTGAAGTTTCTGAAGTACCCGTACACCAATGCATGCAGCATAGGGAATAAACAGGGGGAACCAGAGATCTGTGTACAGTTGCAGGGCTATGATCCCACAGCAATTAGGCAGACAAGGGGGGGATCATTCGTATGACTGGAATGCTGCCATGGATGGCTACAGGCTCTTTAAGAAGGATAGGGCCAGGAAGGCAAGGAGGAGGAGTAGCCCTTTACGTGAAAGGGCAACTGGAATGCATGGTGCTCTGCCTAGGAGTGGAAGATGAGCAGGTCGAGATCTTATAGGTAAGGATTAAGGGACAGACTAACATGGATGTTACTGTTGCGGGTGTTTGCTACAGGCCACCTAATCAGGAAGAGGAAGTAGATGAGGCCTTCTACAGACAGCTGGAAGTAGCCTCACAATCACAGGCCCTGATTCTCATGAGGAACTTCAATCACCCTGACATCTGCTGGAGGAACAATACAGCTAGGCACAAACAATCCAGGAGGTTCCTGCAGAGCACTGATGATAACTTTCTGATACAGGTGGTGGAGGAGCCAACAAGGAGAAGTGTGTTGCTGGACCTTATACTAACAAACAAGGAAGGACTGGTTGGAGATGTGAAGGTTGGGGGCAGCCTTGGCTGCAGTGACCATGAGATGGTGGAGTTCAGGATCCTGCGAGGAGGGAGCAGGGCAATAAGTAGGATTGCAACCCTGGACTTCAGGAGAGCTAACTTTGGCCTCTTCAGGGACCTGCTTGGAAGAACCCCATAGGATGGGGCCCTAGAAGAGGGAAGAGGGGTCCAGGATAGCTAGTCAGTATTCAAGGATCATCTCCTCCAGGCTCAAGAACAGTTCATCCCCATGAGCAAGAAGTTGAGCAAAAGGCGCAGGAGACCTGCATGGATGAACAAGAAGCTCCTGGCAAAACTCAAACAGAAGAAGGAAGTACACAGAATGCGGAAAAGGGGACAGGCCACTTGGGAGGAATACAGGGACGTTGTCAGAGTGTGCAGGGATGCGACAAGGAAGGCTAAGGCCCACTTGGAATTAAATCTGGCAAGGGATGTCAAGGACAACAAGAAGGGCTTCTTCAAATACATCAATAGCAAAAGGAAGACTAGGGAAAACGTGGGCCCGCTGCTGAATGGGGCGGGGGCCCTGGTGACGAAGGATACAGAGAAGGCAGAGTTATTGAATGCTGCCTTTGCTTCAGTCTTCACTGCTAAGGCCAGTCCTCAGGAATTCCAGACCTTGGAGACAAGAGAGGAAGGCTGGAGAAAGGAAGACTCTCCCTTGGTGGAGGAGGATCAGGTTAGAGATCTTTTGTCCAAACTTGACATCCATAAATCCATGGGCCCCGATGGGATGCACCCACGAGTGCTGAGGGAGCTGGCGGATGTTATCGCTAGGCCACTCTCCATCCTCTTGGAAAGGTCCTGGAGATCAGGAGAGGTGCCTGAGGACTGGAAGAAAGCCAATGTCACGCCAGTCTTCCAAAAGGGCAAGAAGGAGGAGCCAGGAAACTCCAGGCCTGTCAGCCTCACCTCCATCCCTGGAAAGGTGATGGAACAGCTCATGTGCCAGTTTAAGGCACCATTGTTTATATTCCACTGCGATATATACAGATTCTTCAGGATGCCCTTCATCATAACATCTGAGTACCTAAAAAACTTAGAGCTCTTTTAAAGCTTGCAGTCTCTCTAGTTTTTATCTTGTAAAAATGCACACAACTATATGCAAAACAGAATTGCCACTCTCAGTTGGCTTTGAGCGCTTTAAAATAATTTCCTTTAACACACTTAGCAATATATAGTCAGCCACCACAGAAATGAATCTCCCAAATAATTGGCTTCCATTTGATAGTAGTCTGAAATTTGATCACAAAAAAACAACTTACTAATGTTTCTTTGTTCAAGGTATAAGTACAGAAGAAAATCAAACATGAACTAAAACCCAGAACAAGTAATTCTTTTTTCTCAAAGCAGAAAAGAACCTGAAATGTTGTTCTGAAATTCCTATTAACCTATGTAATTTCCATTGTAGCTAAACTAAAACCAGAACTAAATTGAAAAACATGCTGGTTCTGCTTGCTTAATAGAACCTCATTTTTTATCAACTTCACTGAACTTTATAAAAATAAGTTTCATTTCCCATTAGAAACCTTAAAGCAATGTCACTGTTTTAGTGGAAAAAACGCACCCTCTCAAGAAGGTTTGGTCTTCCTCCCACTTCCTCTGTGAGCAATCCAGGCTTCAAAAAATAACTTAAGATACATATTTCTCTTCAGTAGAAGAGTTTCATATTAACCACCATTATCCTTAAGTATTGATCTGAAACTTTCAACATGTCTTGCTTCAAAAAAGCAAGACAACATTATGTTGGGTGGTGGTATGTACATTCATATATTCCAGTCACGCACAGTGAGAAGCAATTAGAAGATATCCCTCAAGTAACAGGATTTCTAGAAATATTCCATATGCATCATGAAAGATGAAGTAGCATTTTCCTCTAAAGTAACATGAGCTGTACATTCAAGAATAATTAGCACACTAGACTTTGTAAATAGTATTAAACTAATTACTGTTTACACCAGTAGTGACAGATGTGGTTAGATATTATTAATTACAGTGGTTAATTTCTTGCATCTGACATACTAAATTCAAGGCACTTTCTCCACTGTGTTTTGGGTCCAAATGGCTATTTGCTGGGTGTCAGATGGCTCTTTTAAATTATAACTGTTATTTACAAAAATGGACAAGCAAAGTAACATATTTTATTTTCTCAAAAAAAAGCTGCTGATTGACAAAGATATAATTATTTTTAGCTAATGTATTTCAAAATACATCCATTCAAAATCAAGGAAGCTATTCTTTACAAGCACTGAATAGGCAGGAAGTTTTACCTTTACCCACACAAGTTTAACTGATGTGCTGACATGGATTTTAAACAAACAGCTAAAAGTTTTGTCATATGTGATGAAATAAGCCCTTTCCCATAAATTCAGATACTTAAACAAAATTCACCTACTGCTAGCCAGTGATTACTTAAAAGAGAGTAGGATAGTAGTTCCCTGCTTACAACATAATGTTGTACTGAATGTGGGGAGTGGGGAATGAAGGGTGGTAAAGAGGAACTCTTCCCTTGCTGGTATTTTCTTGGTGGGGGTGGGAGGGGGTATAACAACAACAGACCATTAGAGTTTAAACAGCAGCTAGGGAAATTTTATATAATGTGTTGACAGAAGGTATTGAAATTTCAGTAAATATTGATGGACCTCCAAAAAAATGGTACATGTTTCTGGCACTATAAGACATACTGAAAACCCACAGAAATTAAACAGTTATTTTAAAAATGGAGGTTATTTCTAAAATATTGCCATAACAACATTACTAATGTACTGACAGGCACATAGGGCAATATGAATAGATGCTTATTCCTCACTTACATTTAAATTTCTTTTAGAGAACACCCATGGCCATATCACTTAAAAGTATATTGAACTGTGTTATTCCGTACTATTTCCCTTCTGACTATTAATTGGTTATATTTTTGTGGGTATCTTCATTTAAATTTCAATTTGTATTTTTGATTTTACTGTTTTCACTTCTTAAGACTTTGTAATCTAAATTTTCAACTAAAGCACGCACCAAATAACATTCAAATTCTAAAAAAAAATTTAATCTCCAAGATCACCCATTTTTATCTAGCCCAACTTGTTAAAGCCTGTCTTCCCGTCTATGTTGAGGGTGCCATGCCATTAACCTAATTCCATTAACACACATTTTGATTTGAATTAAGTGGTGAACCCAGCAAGTACGGTGGGTTATATTTTTGGTGGGAACCAAAGCAAAGAAATACAGTGGGACAAGTTACAGTGATTTGTCAATCACTACTTCAAGCATTCTGAGCTACTGTTTTGCTGACAGCTATTTCACAATATAATTGTTCTAGCTTCAGCTAGCTTAGCTGAAAGTAAATAATTTGACCAAGTATCAAACAGACAAAAAATCTTCAGTGATCTGAGAAGTTGACAGCATGTGGCTTTGATAAATTGCCATGTAATTTTCAACCCTCAGAGGTGGCCCTTACAGGTCAGATTAAAAGCATGATAAACAACATGGTGAAATTTTCACTAATACATAGCAACATACTTGCTTTGAGGTATGAGTAGCATACTCGCTTTCATATTTTTACATGAAAATCATTTTAAGAACTGCTATTTCTAAACTTTAAGCAAATATCCCCCTCACTTTCTTTGTAGCTTCTCAACTAGATGTAGTAAACAGTCTGAATGTCTCTCCTCTTCTTTGAGAATTAAATCTCTCTAAAAACAACAGAGATTTTTCCTGTGAAACAGAACCACAATACATTTTAAGCCATAACTCAAACAGCTTCTAAATCTTCAAAACATTCAATTTATCAATGCAATTCAGCCAATTAGCCTGCAACTGTTTAATTTGTTGCCAGACTTACTGTAAAGCGATGGATTGTCAACAAGACAGGATGCTGTGTTACTGCTTCAAATGCTGATAAAGTAGTCTTAATCAATTCTTCTGATGCAGCTTGCCCTATTGGTAGAAATAATTATATTTCCTTATAAAATTCTACACTTCTAATGTCTACATATAAAAATATAGCAATATCATAGATTACCTTACCTATTGCTCCATCCAAGTTTGTTTCTCCTGAATCTATTGATTTGATAAAATTCTACAGAAAAAAAAAGAAGTATTTATCCACATATACCTTAAAACCAAAAAGTAAGTAGTGGTACGCATTTTAACAGTTCTATGTAACAACTGAATAATTGTCACACGAAATTATTTGAGAGACTACATAAATACAAAATGTAAATGTACCTAAACACAGGAAACATTCTCATAATTATTAAGATATGAAAGACTGAAAGCATGCACGATCTAGTTGTCATAACAATTTTTTAAATACATAGTGCTGCTGGACACTGAGAAGTAGGGTACAGTAAGGGCTATTACTCTGACTCATGTCAGGAATAATAACATTTCCAGCTGAATAGGGAATAATTAAATGGCTGACTTCACTGTTAAAAGAAAACTATTTTCTAAAAAGACTTTGAACTGTCTTGGATATGGTTATGTTAAAATAACTCATTAAAAAGACCAAAGACCCTTTAAAAATGCAATTTTCTGTTATTTGCACCATCTTTTTGATCTCCCTGCGTACTACATACGCTATGGATACACTTACATCAGAAGCACATGCAAAAAGGCATAGCCTTCTGCTAAAAATCACCTAAATAAGTCATCATTTTGAGGAACAGGGACAACGAAATATTAATAATATAGGATAAGAAAATATTCTACTATTATACCCATTAGTCTTTTGGCTTTTAATTTTGTTTTCACTTGTCTGATTTCACTCCTGTACATAGCTGTTTATTTCATGGGGAACGCAAAAGATATGTTATTGACACTTGCTACAAAGGAATAATTCTCAACAATTTTAAAAATGCTCTTATTTACTAATGCAGTATTTAATAGAGAAGTTACTATGGATAACATCTTTCTAGTTTTCAGTTGCATACATTCCTATTTATTTAGGTGACAAAAAGCATTAAGTAAATGATGCTTCTGAAATTTTTTTTGTATTTTACTGCCTACTGCAATTTTGTTACTATATTTTAAATTGGTAGAAAAGTCTACACAGGTTATCTTTTTCTCAATTTATGAGAAACATCTAACGCATTCCTCTCTAATCAAAAATATAGTTAGAAATTATTTAGATATTTCATAATTTAAAAATATTTCAGAGGCAATCATAAAAACAATTAAAAAACTACTTCTATAAAAAGCAGTTATTTTGTTTTCCTGCTGATTTTAAGAAAGCTACTAGTTTTAATCTAATTAATTTGTGTTGGAGGAGAGTAAATTATTTTGTTTGCTCGTTTAAGACAGTTTTACATCTAATCATAGTGTAAAGACCAATCTATACATATATCTGTTGTTCCTTAAGCGATGGAGGGGAATGATGTGCATATTCCACTGTGGGTGGGTTTGTCTGCTACGCACTCAACTAGTTACTACTGTTAGCTGTGCCTCTGCGGCAGAGCATGTGTCCTCCTTGTCTTTCTATTCACAGCTGAAAATGTAAAAGGGAAGGACTGTCCCAGCTCCATCTCAATTTCTTTGCACTAGAGTACTGAGGATTATAATGATGTTGGAAACAATTTTAAAGTAGCAAGAAAAAAATAAGTTATTTCTCAAAGAACAACAGTTACAGGAAAATAATTACCTTTTTCCTTCTAGATATCAAGCACACATCTTTCCAATCCTAACCATTTCTCATTCTTAAGATTAAGTCTTTGGAATCAATCAGGAAAAACCCTGAAAGACTGACTTGACAAAGTCTTGAGAGGCCTCGATTATATCATAGTACTTCGAAAAAGTATGAGCTGATGATTAAACGTTCTTTTGTAGATGTCAGTGGGAATGCTGCTAAACAAACAGTTCCAGAGTAGACTGTTCTCTGATAGAATGGATAGTTGCTCTTCCAGAGGGAATTACATTAGTCACATTACAACACACAGTTATATAAAATGAACTGCAATTTGATATTCACTGTTCAGATACTATTTCCCCTTTTTTTTATGCATAAATTGAAGTAGATTATGCAAGTCTGAATTGCCTTGTTCTATGGCTATTAAAAGGACAAGATGCAGGAAACATTCAACAGGAGCTTTCTAAAGGGCTTTGCTACTCATCAGCTATAATAACAGATACAAATCACACCTTTTTTCAAACCTATCTTCTGTAATAAATATATATTGTTACTATGTGTTACTTTTGTAGCCTAAAAGTCACAACTATTTTGTGGGGAGACAGGATTCCAAAGGGGATGCTAACCCATTTCTGAAGAAGTACAAAACCACAATATCACAAAAGCTAAAATTAACATGTACTGGTAAATCTGCTACAGCTATTATTGGAGCAAAAGGGACTGGAATATGAACTAACTGGAAGCTGACTTCTTCAGTCAGTAGCTCAAGCAAGTTGAAGGAGCATCGAAAGGAAACCGATACTGTGGGTGCTGTGCTGTACCTACATTGCTGACAGAATATTTTCATCTTCTGGAAGGTTGATCCAAAGCCATTAATATATCTAATGCCTATTTACAATGTTTTGAAAAGAAAAAAGAGTTCGCAATTCATTTTTTTATTATTTTTTCTTAATTGTAAGGCTATTTTTCTCTAAAAATAGTTTGTGGACACTTTCTTCTCAATCACAGGCCAATAGAGTTAATTTAAATCCACATTTTCTTGGAATCAAAAGAGAAGGAGAAGCAGAAAGAGAAGTGAATCTGAACAGTAAACTGTAACCTAGGTGTTTGTGGTGAAGCATCTCTGCATGCTACTATGGAGTAAATACCTAGCGGCCATTTATGATCACGTGTACTTAAAAGGATTTCCTTGACCCTGACATGTAACTTTTATAATACGCTTCGTCTCATTTGGCAAAAAGAACTGTTTTTGTAGAAGGAAATTACACTACAACAGTAGTGCTTCATTTTAACTATACTGTTCTATGGCACACTTAAAATCTCAATTTGGTTTCTATTGTTAATGCCATAAATAGGTTGTGGATGTTACATGAGACAAATCTCGTAGCTCTGTAGCTTATAATATTCAACTTTCCATTAACTAAACAGAGTGTAAAAGCACTGGCAAGAAGAAAAGATAACAAAGAAAAGAACACTGTAAACATACATTAGTTTATAATTTAATCTTTAATTTCTACTCATGACTTCATCTTAGAAATCTAGAAAGAATAGTGTGCATAATTCAGAGTTAAGCTTTCCTACTGTAAAATAAAGCACAAAGGAAATTCCCAATTCATCAGACTTGTGCAAAGTTTCTCTATACTTGAACACAGGATAGCGTATTTTCCCTTTGACCCAATATATTACTACAGAAAACACTTTTTGATAACATACATATTCTTAATAGAAGTTTAAAAGTTATATTCAGAATAAAATTCAATTTCTCTGATTTATAAATTTAATTACATTAAAATAATTCCCAAAATTGTATGTATATGTATTTTTTCTAAATAAAATTTAACTTAACAAAAGGTTTTACTCACAAGTAAGGTCCCATAGTTGAAAAGAAACTCCTCCGTTACTATCTGGGTACGAAATACCTATTTGAATTTAAGAAAAGTTTTTTAAAAAACACACTAAGTGTATATCTTATGATCAGAAAAAGTCAAACACGTATTTCACATCTATGCTTAAAAAGAAGGACAAAATATATACCTGCTTCTATCAGAGCTGCCTTACAAAATGCAAAAATAAGTTTACATCTTTAATGCTATTACTTAGCTGGAATACTCATTGACGTAATTCTACATTAAGAAAAGATGTACTTGGCCCATTCTGATCCTAATCAGCAGAAACTGCATTTTGGGAAATTGCAACAATATAGATTGTTTGTTTAACAATTTCTGGAAAGAAAAATCTACCTGAGATGTCACAAGATGAAGCACTACAGGCATCATGGGAAGGCACATCTTCAGCTGTTTTGCCTGAACTGTTGATGGGTGTTTACGTCCAGAGACATTAGTTAGGGCAGTGAGAATGTCACCTGCAGAAAATAACAGTTTAGACTGACCTAACATAACTGGTTTACTAAATAAAAGCAAATGACAAAGTATCTCTGTTCCACATTCAATCCCACCTTCTGCCTCCTGCTGAAACTGGTGTTCATTTGACTGCATATATAACAGGGAACTGATCCAACACTTCTCTAGTTTAGTTTTCAACCAAGTCCATTTCCTGCTCCAGCTACAGGGATAGATGCACAAATGCTACCTCTAGTAAAAGGGTGAGGGCAGAAACATGCAGCAGGTGTAGAAGGAAAGATGAAACTATGAAACTACCTCTTACAGCACAGTGGACCCCTCACCAGCCACACACACACACACGCATGTGCATACACGCACACACAATTCTAAGAATGACAAAAGTTACCTAAACCAACATGTTCTCATGGAACAAAGAAAGGCAGCAGCAGGTCAATGAGAGAACTTAAGTTACCTCTGAAACAAACCTCAGACACAATGAGGAGGGAACAAAATTCTCATTACAATAGTCAAAACGGTACTTCAGACTATAAAAGGCAAAAAAAAAAAAAAAAATCAAGGAAGACTATGCTGAGTTTGTGTTACATTAATTATTGTCTCAGAAAACAAGACACCTTCTGCATGGGATTAAAATGGAAAAAGCAGGATACAAATTGTAACTCACATGCAAAGAAAGAAAATTCAATTCTTATAGCCTGACAATATCAAAAGCCAAATCTTATCCTTTAAAGAGCACTCACTAAATACCTTCTCTAAAAAGAGGGCTCCACAAAATCGTAAAAAGCAAATCATATAGACATTAAACCAATAAAGGATTCAATTCAGTATTTTATGCAATTTTATGCCAGAATAGACCCTTCCTTACAACGTTACAGAGCTTATTCATGTTGAAGGCAAAAGCCTTCAACAAAAATGCCTTCTGCTCCCATGCAGTTCAATTTTCACATAAGCAGAAATGACAGAGCCCAGCACTAAATTAGACTGTAAAAGTACCTAGGCTTAAAGATTTGACTCGTTATACAACAAACTGCTCAAGAAGAAGAAGGTGCTACTTAAAATTTTTCAAATACATGAGATAAAACATTGTCCTTTCAACACATTCCTCTGCTGAATTACTAATAACACTGCAATTTACCAATATCTGTTAGTGGTTAACAACAAACACTCAAAACAACTGAACCGTCTACCCTCTTTCTATATTTTAAGCTCTATATAATCATCACTTTTGCCAATTTTCCAATTGATAAACAGACATGGTTACTTCAGTTTTTAGTAAGATCTAAGTCTATTTTTATGAAATAAATATAAATGGTGAACTAAATAGGTTACTTCTGAAAAAATACAGAAGTAAAAATCACTTACCTAAAGATAATTGAAAACTTTTAAAGCTATTCACCAGATTATCAATTTACTTCCATTTGTTGAAACGCATCTTTAAGGCCAATTTCTATTTTCAATTGGTTAATCTATTTAGTTTATAGCTACATCTGGTGGAAGAAGACGGGATCAGTAAGATGCTTAAACAAATACATATTAAAAGCTAGCTAGGAATAATTTCTAAATCAACAGTGAAACTGCTTTTAAGCGCTCCAGTTTGTAAATCTGGTCATTTTTCTTAGGAGGCCATAACTTTTACCCCCTCAAGAAGAATGTGTTGCTTCATTATACTCACAGCAATAAAAAGAAAGAGCCTTCTGACAAATACAGGCAGATCGAGTTAATCTTAATAGAAACAAGCAAAATATATATCTAGCTTGGAAAGGAAAATAATACGTAAAATTTAGATTTGCTGTATCAGTTATCTGAACAATGCCATTAAAGCTGTGTATGTAGTAAAAAAAAAAAAAAGAAGAAAAAAGAAAAGAAATTGATGCATTGTTTTGCATTTTTGATGAATTGTTAAAGAAATTGATGCATTATTTTTTGTAACGATAATAACTATATGTTTGACTTAGAGCACTTTCAGACCCTGAGGAATCTATCATTGCCCACTATGCTAGATGCATACAGTATATAGACAGAGTAAGAGGCTAACTTCTGCCTCAAAGCTTTTATAGTTTGAAGCATCCACATCCTGAAACATGCCCAATATGTGGACTTGATATTTAGTTAGAAATAAAGAACCATATATTTGCAGCAAGGCAAAATTTGCAGTGTCATAATAAGTACAGTTTCTTCTAAATGCCAGCATAACATTTAGGTCTACTGATCTTTGCAGTACTACCATTTCTTTTTCAATATTCTAGCAATAATCTATATCCAGTGAGAAACATTTCAGATATTATCTCTTAAGAAAATAACGTTATGAAAATAATTTAATAATTTAATGACAAATCATACATATCAGGGTCTTATTCCCTTTCTCTTCTTGAAGACTCTCAGTATTTCCTCCTTTATCTTCCCATTTACCTTTCCCACTCTGCTTTTTCTCTGTTAAAACTGTGGAGTTTTAATAACCATTTTGAGGCTGACGATTCAGAATGACCACATCAAGCTCATATTCTCGCCTTCCTCCCTCTTTCCTTCCCTCCCACTCCTTCTTTCTTTCCTTCCCTCCTTCCTCCCTCCTCCCACCCCCTTCTCTATCTGCTCCCCCTTCTTCTCTTCCTTCTAACCCTTCTTCTCTTTTCCCTCAATTCTTCTTCCCTTCCCCTCCCTTCCCCCTTTCTTCTCTCCCTCCCTCTTCATTCCTACCCCCTTTATTCCCCTCCCTCCTCCTTCCTTCCTACCCCTCCCTTCCTTTCCCCTATCCCCCCTCACTTTCTCCCTCCTCCCTCTCCCTTTCCTCAGGTCATTTTTGTGACATCCCTGTTATTCTGCATCAACAGCATGTTCACATCTTGCCAATAGGCCCTCATTAATTTTCCAAGATTCTATTTTTTTCGTTTAAATGGCCAAAACTCTCATCCTGCTTCATCGTCTTCTCTTCACTGATTCTCCAAATTCTCAAACTAATTTCCTTCTACTCCAGTTTCTTCACTAGTTGCCCAATCAGTACAAATTATCCCCTGTAACATGCGAATTTTGTCATATTTGCACACATGCCTTTCATTGTTCCTCTCACCAGTTCTCTCTTTCCCAGTATCTCATCCAAATATGAGAGGTCTCAGCATATTCAACCACAACAGAAATTTAGCTGCTAAGCCCAAGCAAACTTCTATTTGAACATGAACAAATTTCCAAGTAGCTTTCATCTTTTCAAAGGCTCAAATACTAGTAAAATTTGTGCAGATTTTCACAAAACTGGCCAAATACATTATCTTTGGCAGAAAGGCTATTTTGCTGAAAATTTAAGTCCTTATTCCTAAATATGAAGGGTGGGGCGAAGAAGCACTCATGCTCTCTCAGAGAAAATCTTGCCATTTTTTCTTAAGCATGTGGTAGTCAATTTCAGATATCTATAAAACTTGAAATATGTAGGTTGAAATTTTTCATAAAAACTGCCTGAAGCAGATACTCAACATATAAGTTTCAGTCCAAGCAATAACTACGTACTCACAGATGTGTCCTATTGCATCTCTCTCTGCTCTGTGCTTTATAAGGCAAGTTTGCTCTTAAGCTTTTTCCATCTTTGGAACACTGAGAAAGTATCTTGTACAACTGAGTCTCAATCCTGACTGAGTTGTTGAGGCTTACCATCCAACAAATACTAAACAACAATATAGGGAATCATGCATTCCAGATTCCAACACAAAGAACCTGATCATGACATAACTAGAAAGCTCAGTGAAGCTGATGTCACACAAACTATGCAATCAGAAAATACCATCTTCCCACTTTTATATGCAGGAAGCTATTTAAGTATTTCTCAAGGGAGTAAGAAAAGGTAAGATTTGTTCAGTAACCAACTCAATTTACCTAGAATTCCTGGCAGTTCCTGTACAATGTGACAGATGAGAAGATCCAGGCATTTTGACAGGTATTCATTGCCGCTTTGCTGCTCTTTTCCTGGTGTGGCCTTTCTGCTGTCTCTTTCAATATACATCACGAGTCTACATTTAAGCAAGTGCAAAAACATTACCTCTCGTAACAACAAAAATGATACTACATCTCAAAAATATTACTAGAGCAGGCATTTCCATTATCTGTGGTTACAATCAAGATGACATATAGATGTTTGTTCAGTAATTTTGCTGAAACTTTGGATTTTCCCTTTTGAATAAACCTATTTTTAAAACAGCACAAACTACCATGACACGGAACAACAGGCAAAAAATCCTTGTTAGTTTAAATGAAGTTATGATGCTAACATATGAAGTGAATCCCTCCTCAGACTTAGATAGGGAGAGATTAATTTTAAAATCCACTTCATTTTGAAACTTATGACCAACATGCATAATATAAGCAAAGATTAAAGACAACCTTTTCCAACATGTAAGAATTCCAAAAGCAAGTATAGCTTAAAGTAACAAGCAATCAAACTTTCAATCCAGGACAAAAAAAAAAAAAAAAAATCATATTACAACCTATTATTGTTAGCACAAGTAAGAATGGCAATACTGAAAGAGATCAAAAGTCTAACTAACCTTATATCCTTTCTCTGGTAATTAGATGTTCAAGATTTCTGAAGACAAACTCTCTGCTTACATTCTAACCAATACACGCTGTATAGCTATACTATTCTGCATAAAGGCACTTTTCACAGTAAGCTATAGTAACTGATTTATTAGTCATTGGTGCACTTGCAAGAGATTGCTTTAAAAATACACCTATAACAGAATGCTTCAGGCAATGTTTAAAAATGCTCTTTTGAATAGACAGAAGGGCCTTTAGGGGCCTAATATTGACATCTTAGTTTCAGATTCAAACTCCCTGGGTGTGCGGTACACAGAACTATCAGTCACTGGTGATTGAAATCCGTGCTCCGGATTTTAAGAACATACTTCAGTACTATTCCTTTTTCATACATCCTTAAAATCAACACTCTTTTCTACAAGTGTGAAAAGAACTGACAAACTCTGTTAAGTGTATGGAACGGAACTGCAGGACTCAAACAGAAACTTTAATCCTAGCAGATGTGTATTTCCATCATAAAGTTGATAAACTTAAATAAGAATTACACAGGAACATATTTTGCAGGATTAGACCTCTAAACAATGTGTGAATATTATGGAGTACTACAACTCACTGGCTCCTTTCCGAACTGCGCTTCAGAGACAAGACTAAAGATAAACCAAACGGCCTATTCAGTAACTACTTTCCACATTCAGCTGCATTTCCCAGAGGCTATCTGGACATCATCTGTTTTTCTTATCTCTGGAAACTGTATTCAATTACAATTAATTTTGGTATGTGTGATAGATGAAGACTATCGAAAATCTGACCCTACCCTTTAAATACAATCTTACTCTTAAAAGCTTTAAGAGCCTTTTTTAATATATAAAATGGAACAACTGAAATTAAAATTATATAAAGCCCTCTAGCCTTTCCAGACAACCATGTAATTTTTACCTCTAAAACTGTTTAGCTATGAATACAACAAAAGATCAGAGTTAGTACTCTTTTTTTTCTTTAAGAGAATAGTCCTGCCATTTAACAAACACCTCATTTTACAGGGAAATACGCTTAGATTTTATCATATTTTACCTAAAATAGGCTGAATAGCCTTCAATACGACTAACTTTACTGCTGGGGAAAGGTTTTTTTTTATTCTTTTAAAGGCATGTTCTATCAGGTAATCACGTTTAAGAAACATCCAAAGTGTGTTTACTACTTCTGAGAGAGGAAAGATACAAAGTTTAAGTAAACTCCTGAGTTCTTTCTCTGTGTTGTCCTTCCCTTCTTATAAAGGTTTTCTAAAAGTATGCACGAGTACTTTTCCTTGATAGCACTGTTCAACTAAACATAGTCATAAGAAAATTATATAAAATTAGTCAGGACAGTGGCAGTGTCTCTGCTGTCCTGGACAAACCACTCAGTTATTTGTAGAACTATTCATCAGTTGCTTTATTGCCTCAAGAATCACACTCTTCTGTCTAATCGGCAACACTGGGCTTACAGAAGTACTACTTTTATTCAACTCATATAATATACATGTGTGTCTCACACTCAATAACACATAAACAAAAATACGTAGGTGGTATTAAAAGTAAATTAAACACGATGAAATAATATTAGAAATAATATTTGCTGTCCAATTTATGAGCAAAACCCTATCAGCCACTATCAGTTTCTTTCCAAAGCTTTTCCTAACAGCTCCGTTTTTGTTTCAACAGTCTTGGAACAATACACAGCTCACAAAAAGAACAGCTCTGTACTGAGCTGAACTTAGGCTACGAAAATACCATATGAACTAAATGCTGAATATAAAAATTAAAATATTAAATTTCTTATACTGTTACAAAATTATCTTTACTTCCTTGAAAAGCCTGGCCATTATATGGGAAACTGAAAATGTACTCAAACAGCATGTCTTCAGTGTGTTCAGAAAAGTGCAGCTCAATAATTAAATAGATATAGTCTTAAAAATCAAGAACTAAAAATAACATCTGAGTACTAGTGTAACATACGTTTTGTAGAAATATATGATTGCATAGTATATTATTAAGAAACTCTGACACTGTACTCTGGTCATTCAATAAAATTTTGAATTTGCAGTTCAACTGTATTTCTATTAGGATGTGCATATCAGATCTCTGCCTTCGTACGAAGGGTAAAATTAAAGCCATGACTCTGCTGACACACGCTCCCAGGAATTAAAAACAAGGGATGAGAATTATCCAAGACAACCTTTGCTACTTATTTTTTTAATATCAAGGAAATAAAGCTTTTGTGCAAACAAAAATTTTGTACAATTTGTTGCAAGAATAACATTTTATTCTGCTAGATATAGAGACTTTTAGATAAAAAGGATAATAGAAAAATACCAGACACCTGAAATACAACTTAATGATTGTGCCCCTTCTTGATTTTATTACAATGAATCTGATCAGACAATCTTAAAAGTGAAATATCTTAATGCCATCACCATGCTTTGAATAATTACCCACGCTGGCAATAGAGTAGGGAAAACGATTTGCTGGCAAGAAGAACTATTTTTAGGGGAAAAGAAACCACCAAGTTCAACATATAAAATTATTCATCCTTATTAGCATATAGATGGTTGTATACTTGGAGAGCTTTTGTCACACTGCAGATCTAGAACCTAGAAGACAGTTCTGAAACAAAACGAAACCGGAATGGTAGAAAATATGGATGCTAGAAAGATGTAGAGAGAAAAGGTGACCATAGGGAGAGAAAGAAAAAATGGTTTCAGTGAAATAAGAGTATATAATCAATCTGACAAAAATTAAGGTTCACCGTGAGGAATGACTAGCTGGGAAGGAGATTTGCAGTATACAGGGTAGAGTGAATACTAGATTCCTCATCACCTACACACAAAAAACTGTTATCTTAGTAACAGGAATAGCAATTGTATAATGTAAGGATAACAGAATCTAAAGGATAACAGAGTGCAGTGACAACTAAGACCTGCAGATTTAGCTTTGGGGAATTGAGACATTATTGTATTCAAATTCTCTCTCAGGACATTTGACGGAAACTCCCTCTCACTTCACTCACTGAAGATGCAAGTTTCTCCAGTCCCTAGGTGACCACAGTAGCTCCAATAGCAAATGCATGGAAGATACTAGGTTACTGCTAAGATGCCATACTGTGAACTACGTTGAAAGGGTACATTTATGTTTGGCAGCCCTACTACAAGGGAAGTAACTTCTGGCAAACACACAGCTACAGCAGCAATTTCAGGAACAACTAGAACAGTCAAAGCTCATCTCTCGAGTTGATTTTTGCCACTTTGCGCATTCCTAAAAGCAGCTCTCTACTCCCTCTACACTTAGACCAGCCCCATCAAAGGATCAAAGTGAGCATAAGTCAACAATGACATCACATCACAAAAAACAGAAACAACATACTAGGCAATACATGCAGAAATGCCATCTATAAGACATGTGAATGAATCCTTTCACTCCACTCACCACTGATAAAACCTTAGTTGCATTACTGTATCTAGTTTTAAGTATGCCACTTCAATAACAACGTGGATCATTTGCAATAACAACAATGACAAGGGGTCTTAAACTTCATTTCCCAATAAATGACTTGCACCTCATCAGTGGGGCACAGCAACATTCAAGGTGAGGTACACTAAGACAAGGTAGGTGGCAACCTAGCTAGTAAGCCTTTCTGTCATGAAGAAAAGACCAGAAGATACCAGAAAGAAGCACTGAGAAAAGCTGGAAGAGTGGAAGAGGGGAAGAATTTCAGAGTTAACAGCCATGAGTAATGGGAATGATGCCCAATACTTAAAAAGATTAAGAACTGCTCACTTACAAAGTATGATCAGTAGTAGGAAGAAAGAAAAGATCTAGTCAAAGTTCAGAATACTGAACAGAGACATGACAATGTCAGTTCTTAATTTACATCCTTAAAAATCAGCTCTAGGTATCACTAAGGTTTAGCTACAACTTTACCAGCATCAGAGTAGAGGAAAGAAATGCACGTCCCTAAGATAACGTGCTGCCAGATGACTGAACCTAAAGCAGGAGTTCTCTCACTGGTAGTCTCCTCTCCTACAGGAGGTTCTTCTGTTCACTAAGTTCACAGAGACTGACAGAACTCCAGTAAACGAACAGATGTCTTGCATGCTCTGAGCACCTGTATGGTCAGTTTGCCCCAATAATTCAAGGACCTGTTTTTAGTCAAAGACTAGCAAAAAAGGATGAAGATATTTAAAGGATGTTTAATGTAGATATATTTTTTATTTTATAGAGCTGCAACAATAGGCAGTAGATCATGCTAGTTAAAAGACAGAAGAGGAGATAGGTGTTGATAGTCTTAGGTTTTTTTTTTTTGATACAATTTGCTGGGAGAGGTTCCCCCTAAATCACTGACTTACGTGAGACATTGTTCCCTCCAGCTTTCCATTTCCATGTTTTCCCATTTGAATGTGCACCAAACTCTTCTATTCTTCTTCTCGGTCAAAAAGAACTAGGTTTTTGGGTCAGTCTGAGACACAGAAGGCCAGTAGGCCATGCTAGACATGAAATTATAATAGATCTTCAGGTAATGAATTCTCTTAGAGGGCCCTATTTTAAGTGTGCAGAAAGTTTAGGTACTGGCATATACAAGATCTGAACATTAAAAAATAAGGCAGAATGAGAAAGTTTTTGCTCAAAAGTTATGCTTTTATGAAATGTATATAGTGGAAATAAGTTGCCCTAAAATTCAGATGTCTGTATCCATGTTGCTACTTTCAACCTAGTATTACAAAAGTTTATAGTGGCCTACCTTGCATAGGTGAATTTCAGCTTAACCTTCTCTTTTGTACATTAAACTGCACGTTCTCTCCTATTGTTGACTGAATTTGAACATGTAAAAAGAACCCCACATCTATCAGCAATTGTTAATAGCTTTATTGTAATTTCTTAGATAAATTACTTTCAGTAAAAAAAATCCAGTATTTTACCTTAACATGTACTAGAATTTTACTTATCAGACACGTATTACTGTATTTAAATGAGGACTGTTCAGATCCTCCTTTTTATTCATCAATGAGTTTCAAGAAAAACTAATACAGCAATTACTTTGGCATGTATAACATGCTCTGATGTTAAAAGAACCATGCTGTTCAAAGCAGAACAGCATCTTTGGACCATCATAGGTTCTGATTAGCAAAGCAATGGCTTTAAACTATACCTCTATCTAGACCCATATGCATTAACTGTCAAGATTAACTGTTTACACTACACCTCATTAGTCTTGAACTGTGGTCAGTACAAGTTGTAACTATGCTCTTCACCTTCTGTATTGCAATCTATAAGCATTCTGAAGAAGAATAATGTCTTACAGGGACAGAGTGAACCTATTCTAGTCAGCTAATTTTAAAATAGTTTTCTTATGCTGCTACTTGAAGCTACTGTTTAAATCAGAAACACCTAAAACTTGAAAATTGCAATTTATTTTGCTTTTTTGCCTAGTATAGAGAGGCTTTTCACTGGGCAAGACAGCAAGATGACCAAGCATGCTGTGGTTCCCATTTTGACCACAAAAACAGTACTTAATAATAAAATTAAAAAAAGCTTTTTGTCTATGAATACATTCATGATTCTTTCTTCCTCTAAGAAACTTACAACAAACAATGTTCCACCACCTTCTGCATCTTCTGGCAGGCACAGAACAATGCTGCTTCTAAGCTCCTTAGGGTAGGAAGTACACATTTTTTAATGGCTGTAAACTACTAGCCCTATGCAGGCATTATCAGAAAAAAAAAATGCATGACAGTTAATCAACGAAGACAGGAGAGAATCAATGAATAGAGAATAAGGTTCTTCGGGGTTTTTTGTTTTTTGTTTTTCTTTTTTAATTGATAACGGTATCACTAACATTATTAGCAAAAGCAACAAAATAAAGAGCATAGCCATGACTGAATAACCACCATGGACTCCACATTAATTTCTTTTTGAAAATTCTCTTATTATCAACTCTCTCAGTCGCTCAAATTTCTCTCTCAGTCACCATGACTGATTTTTAAAATATTTTTCAGGAAGTCAACTGGAACATAGAGGCAGGACTTCTGTCTAGAAAGCTACAGGAAAAATTCGATGAAATTGACACTTAACAGTGGATTGTGACCTATAAGCAGACTTGGAACACACACTGTTCTGCCTTTGTCTAAATCTTAAATTATTTTTATTCTCTATCTCTTTTTTTTTTTTAATACATGGTCACAATGGTCTATCAACAATGATTTTTCTCTGTAACATCACAAAACAGCAAAACAGAACTAAAGGGGCAATCTTGGTCATCAAGTATAACCATCTGTAGGTGGAGCACACAAATATTACATAAAGCACGTGTAGAGAGCAGTTTGTTCCCATTATTTCTACTGAAAGACTATTTCATTAACCCTCTATTTTTCCTTCAGTATTTTTTCCAGAGTCTTCCATACTACTGAGGTCAACTACATGCCTAAAACATTTCCCTCCCCTTCATGCTTAAAAATAAAACTCTTAAAATAAAGTTCTTCAAAGTAAAAGCTACAGGGAAAAAAGAATTTAAACTCTTCTTCCCTATCTAGCTGTTTTGTCTTCACTTTTAGGATTACTACTGTTTATTAAAAGTAAAGCAAAGTACTCATTTTGTTTCCAGGCTATATCAAGATTATCTTCAGTTTCTAGCCCCACCTTCAGTATACGAAGTTTTCATTTGGCTTTTCTTCCACTTACATCAAATCACATACAAATTGCATTCCTAACAATTATTATTGTCTCTTCTACTCCAGATTTGAACCTGATAATCAGCATCACATTTTTGTTCTTTTTCCATATGTTTTTCTCCTTGTTCTCTCTTCTCTGAACTTGTTATTTCTTTAGTTATTGCTTTATTTTCATTTATCTGATTCTTTCCTTCTAGAGCTGTTAGTTCTAGAAAATTGATATTTGTATACGATCCACAAAATATTTGATGCCATGCACTGCGGCTCCTGGCAAAACACCCAAGCCATTTCCAAAGCTGGAGGCAGTACCGCCACATCACAGTAGCAAAGCTGTCGCATGCCAGAACAGCATCATAGCAGAAGAAACTATTAGTTTGCACTGAACACTGCAACAGAGCAGTTACAGGCCTTAACCTACGCTAGCTTTCTGGTGGCCCTGCACTGCACAACACTAATGTTCTGGAAGTGCCCAGCTTTGCCGGTTTGGACTCTTGTAGACTCCGAAAGGCTCCCTGTCAGGAACACTCCACTCACTCTCCACGAGTGTCCATCTCTTGATGCAGAAAATACGTAACTGATTAAACTGTTGATAAAGGCTATTAAATTTATTTTGCTCTACTCAAAGTAAAATCTGCTCCTTGCTAATGCTAACCGGGAGCACAAGTTACTTTAAGAGATAGCCTCTTCCTAAAGGACAGGTGGCTTCCTCTTCTGAGTAATCGTAATCTGGTGACCAAATGCAAAACAGAGAACTCTTCTCTTGATATTCTCATAAAGGGATTCATATTATACAGATAATAGTTCACTTCTAAAATACTGACTCAAAAATACCACATATTTAAAAGCATTTCAGGTATGACTTTGGAAATAAATATAGTATCTAATTATATGTTCCATTATCACCTTACCTTGCTTGACAACTGAGTAGCAACATCTCCCTGTTATTAATTAAAACTTGCAACAGGACCAGAAAGGCTTTTGCTCGAATGAAAGCCGATGGACTTTCAAATAAACGAATAACTGTAGTCACAAAATCCTTGGTGGGAATAAACAGAAATACATTAATATTATTTTATGAAAAATAATTCATTATACTGTATTTTATCACTACATACATTTAAAGTTTCTTCCTTTTAATTTGTATTGCGTATTCCTAAAGTCCTTTTTACACTATCTTCATATCCAAAAATTTCACTAAATATTATTCAGTAAAGGTATTTTGTCCAAGACAGACTGGCCCAATGCAAAGTTCCTTTATATAACTTCAAAAGCTGCAGCAAGGAAATGCTATCTTCTATACTGGGTCCAAAGCACTACAAAATGCATTATAAAACATGATGGAACTTACAGTTAAAAAATATTCTTACCTTCAGGATAAACATAGGATATTTTAATTATTTTAAAAGACAACTGATGGGCTTTTAAAATATATACATATCATCACAAATTTGATGAAATATTTACCTTTTAATTCCTATATATGCATGAAGATTTAAAATATTACCTTTGTCAGATACAGTTATTTATGAGTCACATCCTAAATTAAACATAAGGCGCTCCAAATGGATGGTAATCCTGTTTCTACCTCCTCTCATTGTACCTATCTAATTTTATTTTAGATTCATGAAGTAAAGAATACCTTTTCAAGGAACAACTCAAATAAGAATGAACTGAAAGCAGTAAGGAGCCATGAGTTTCCTCACCCACTGACCATTCCCCGTTCCCAAGTTCAATTTATAAGAGCCTAAGATGGTGAGGAGGAGAGAATAACAACTCACTTCACAAAAAACTTCCCTTGGAAAGTTTAATAATGATTAGCTGACTGGCTTCTGAAATTCCAGCTTTCTTCTCTGTTTTGCCCTGTATATTGGAAATATTTTTCTTCTTAATTTCCAGAATGTGGACGGACAGGTGAAAAGATCTGAAATTCACATGTACTGCCTGAACTTCCAAGGGAACAGAGCTGAGAATCAGTGGCAGGAAGGAAGATGATGAGCTGCTGTATTATCAACACAGTTAGGTATTCTTAGTTGTAAAGAAAAATGATGATCATCATTTATGCCCTATCCAACAACACAGTATGTCCTGAAGAAATAGAGAAAAAGCAAGAACCATTTGTAGGATTCTCTAACCCTGAGGAATAAAAACATCTGCTCCTGATCCTTGCTGTTCTTGCAAGGAGACCATTTGGGCTATATGGTAAATAGATCAATTTCCAAAGATGTCTCTGTTGGACGCAGCAATACTTGTGGATCAACCTCTGATCAAGAATGCCACAAACCCTACACCTACTCTCTTCCACTCTAAAAGATTCAGAATTAAAAAATGAGTCACTTCAACTACCTCTGTCCAGGAAGTAGACTGAGCACAAATGGCCTCATCAACAGAAACTGCATTTGAACAGCGTCTGCATTTCACTTGGATGTAGAGTGTGTGATACTACAGAACTAAGCAGCCACCTAGTGTGCGCCTGCAAGTTACATACAAAGTTCTAAATCATGCAGTATAATGCACATTTTACATACTACTACTCAAATCCTCTTTTGCTGACAGAATAACAGAAAGAAGGCAACTTTCTGCCTAAAACTCTTAAAACTGAAAATCAACATTGAATAAAATTTATCAGAGACAGTTTTTGCAACAATTAACTATGCCTCATTAGAGACCAGAAAAGAGAGAAGAGAAGGAGCATAAAAGTTGCACAAGCCATCAGATTTTACTTAGATTCCATTTTAATGCTGTCTGCAAAAGAAGTCAGCACAGACAACAACTACAGAAATCCTAGAAGAATAGGTGATTATATAACTGTTTTGCTGTATTTTTGTAATTTACTTTATAAACAAAAGTGTTCTTAATCTTGTGGCTGATTAGCACAGACAATTTAAAGTTCACTGCTTTAAACATGTCAAAAGATCATGGAGCATGACTTTTGGCTCCTCTAGCGAGAATGTGCAGGGGGAAATTTCTGAAATATAATCTACTAAAAGCAAAGGCCGAAATTTTAACAAATTGTTTATTTTTGTATGAAATAACCCAGAACAGCCAAAAAAACTTAAGATAAGAAACTGTAAAGCCTCACACTTACAGTAAGTACATATATAATGCAAAACCCTGCCTGCTAATGCTGATAGACAAGCACAGTGACAACATGACACGTACAAATGCAACTCCAAGCCAAAACACAGCTGATTACATCTATTTTTAGTGCTTGTGCTCTGCAAAACAAGAACATTATAATATTATTGGTGGGGGTTACCATGGGTTAAGACAACATAGTCAATTAAAATTAGCTACATCAGACTTATCTGAGAGTCTTTTAATAATCTGGCTTAAGAAATAAATGTGACTTTTCTGTCTGTTTAGGGACTGCAGAACAGCAACAGTTTATACAAAGAAAGCCTGTAGCACGTCTCTGCTGATCTGCAGAACTCAATATATCAGAAAAGCCAAAATTGCTGAAATACTCTCAATTAATTATTAATTGTTTCACTGTTATACTGTTCTTCCCTGCCCTGCAACTGTTTGATGTATCCATGGAGATTCTGCAGGTTAAGGACACTCTTTTCATTACAAGTGAACACGCTGTCTCCTGTAACAAGATCATGATTTTATACTCAAGATTGTCAGTAATATTGCAAAGCAAAGTTAAAACATATGACAAAAAGAAAGGACATTTTTGAGTTGTTTACAGAAGGGGAAAATAAGTAGACCATTATTTCACTACACAGGAAACTAAAACTACCATGGTAATTATTTTTGTATTGTTGTACATTTTCAGATTTTTTTTAATGCATTGCAAGTACCTCCATAGTATTATCTTAAGAGTTATAAAGTTTTTACTAAAGACATTTATACCTCTTATTAATTCATACTGATATTGACAAAAGTGTCAACATCAGACGTTGCTACTTGCCCATTTTCAGGTAAAAGACAAAAAATCAGAAAAGGTAACCGAAATATGAGAGTAACATTGTAAATGCTTTTTTTTTTTTCCAGTGCCATAATTGGACATAACAGAAATAAAAAGAGACTATGACTAATAGTCCATTGAAGTAAAGAAACAATGCAATTGTGGCAACCTATTGCTATAACTACGGCCACGGGTTTTTGGTATGAAAATAAGTACAGAGGTCTCAGATTCTTCCTGGTGACATAATCAAAAAAAGAGAACAATAGAAAAAAAAAACAGAGAATAGCAATAAAAATAATTCTGAGTTGGAAATCCTTTTCCAAAGCCTATGTCTGTTAGCTTTCCCTATTTCATGTCCCTAACTGCAGGACTACTGCTACTGTCCTGCAGTTAGGAGTCTGGAGAAGAGGCACCCTGATCTTCAGGAGTCACATTGCTGCATCATAGGAGGATACGACTTACAGGAGGAGAAACCAGTACCAATCAGCATCCACACTCAAGTATGACTATTAAAACAGAGATGGTAGTCAACTCCTGTCATTTGACCCAAGTAACCCCAAAAATATGCTGGCCCTAGGGGTGGATCCAATAGGCAGGCTGGTGACTTTCTAGCAGAAGTAGTCAGAGTTGTTGCAGTCAGTGAAAAATTATGAAAATGTTATATCAAAACAAATTACAGTTTCCACCTAATGAAAAAATAGCAGAGGAAAAAAAAAAAAATCACAATCAACCCTTACAGTGTAAGAGGGAAAAATATTGCAGATCACAGTAAGAGAAAGCTAAAAGCACTCTATTCAAATTTTAACTGGAAAAAAAAAGTTTTACTTATTATTGATTGGAACAATAAAAAAAATTGTCTGACCTCTAGAAGAACCTAACCACTTTCAAAAAGTTATAGTAGGGGGTTTTATTCATTCACAGATGAGCCTTTCCAGACAGATAAAAGTAGTTAGCAATGTTATTGACTACTGCTATAGGGTGTCAAAGGTGTCTGACTCGGGTTTTTTTTTTTCCCCTAATTTTTTTTATTTTAAGCATATCATTTCAGCTTTTTTGTTTCCAAGGCAAGAAATAGAAAGGCATTGCATTAGAGGGGTGGGAAAATAGTCCTTTTTA
The DNA here is from genome assembly GCF_040807025.1 of Struthio camelus. Lineage (NCBI taxonomy): Eukaryota > Metazoa > Chordata > Aves > Struthioniformes > Struthionidae > Struthio > Struthio camelus. The sequence continues at coordinate 51,565,346 of NC_090943.1, forward strand.
GCTACTGTAATTCTCTACAATTCTATACAAATGAAGATGACCACAAAATTGCATTTCTCCTTTTTCTTCTTCTGCATTTTACTTTGTAACTGGTTTTATTTCTGTTCTTGAGGGGAGTAGAAAACAAGACCAGACTTAAGTCTTTTGAGCCAAGGGAGCTTCCAAAAATGTATACAGAGCTAAACGCCTTCCATGAAGAATTTATATCTTTAGGCATCTTTTAATATATTGGTTTGCAGTGGTATTAAGAGGATAGTCACAACTTTGTCATTACGTAACTCCTGAATAACACTCAGGTTCTTCTAACTCTTGATCTGTAGTATACAATAATTCTACAAGAGGAAGAACACTTTGGAAACCTGCACCACAAATTTATTTTCCTTTCTTTCATTAAGACAGACTTGTGTGATATGCTCACAGAACACTGAAAAGTGCATGGATTATTAATTTCAACTTCTAGCAGTAAAATAATATTACTACTTGTACTGTGACAGTACCTGGCAGTCCTTATATTTTTAGGTCCTATTCAAAAAAATGGAAATCTAGATTGTAGGATTTTGGAAGCAGAAACCAATTTGGAGGCACTAACATAGCTGTTCTATTAGATATGGATTTATCATAGCTTGAAGGCAGATACAGCTGCCAAATGTGGTCACAAGCTGTAGAGCTAGATCTTTTTACCAACATTTCAGAATCCAGTTATTAAAGCACAAATTTTTTTTAGTTATAGCTTCGGGTACTATTCTTACCTCTGTCACTAGTTTGATATATGCTCCTGAAAGAACGTTTGTATTTGTCTATACCTCAATCTTCTAATCTGCAAAACTGGAATATCAGCTCACAACACACCTATGACATTTCATTAAGGATTAAGCAGCAATTTTAAACCCAGGAAGTTTCAGCCATTGTTGTACTCCATTCCAAGATAATACTTTATATTTTGTATAAGCAGATTGAAGGGTTTCTGAGTTGATTATTTTTAACATAACTCAAAACTGTGATAAAAAATAGTTCATAAAAACTGCAGTATCAGAAAGGGGGTCCTCTTAGGTCCTCCAATGTCTTATACAAACAAGGAATTTTTCACAGCAAACATTGTGATGTAGCCATTCTTATTACACATTGTATTCTTTCTCTGAATACTCAAGTGAATATTTTTTAAATATACTTCTCTGAATATATCACTAACTCACAATAAGGTGCAGTATTAGAAAATGTGACATTACGGGACAATTTGCCACCTGGTAGTATTGTTGTAGTGGAATCTGTGGAAAGTTTAAGGCCAGGTAACACACACTTAGAAAGAATGAGTTGGCAATTCTGACAGAGCACAGAAATGACTTTCAGGAAGAGAATGAGTGATCTTAGGCTGCAAGAAGTGATTGGTGGAAGAGAGCAGATTATTTTTTAATTTAAATGTTTTTTAAATTACATACACAGAAACTAAACTAATTGTTCTCTAGTAAAGCCTAATGCATTTTTTTATAGTCAAGATGAGTACCAGTTTATTGCATACATTACAACAGAAGATCTCATGAAAACATAAGCTGGAGTTCCTATTTTCTTAGTGATTTTTATTCTATACAAGTAGAGATGGATTACTTTTGTTTGTGAATTGTACAAACTTACTGCTAAAGAATAAACACTATTTTTCTAAACATAGAATGTGCAAGAATTTAATTTGGTGATCAAGATAGAAAACTTTTAAACATCTCTTCCAAAAACTGTACTAGATATTTCTCATAACTTGTAGTTTTAGGCAGTGACATTAAAAAGAAAACCTATCTAACTTAATAAAATGGTGATTTCTGCAAGATATTTCACTTACAAATTGGCCTAAGGTCTTTTAAGACGACTATAATCCAAGTATAGCTTTAGATTCAATCAGGACACTCATTATTTTCCCTTTCAAATGTTTAAGAGCACTACGTCAAAGTAGTTGTCCTCATGAATTTCTCATTGTTTTTCCTTGGGGCCATTATCGGTTATGGTCAGTCTAGAGTTTTCTGAATTGATTGGATTCTAGTTGCAGTAGCAATTTATATACCCATTAGTACCAGCTCTTGAAGATCTAGGAGGGAGAAAGGAAAACTATACGCTTCATTATTTTATATTTTTGCTTGTTTAAAATATAAACAAACACATAAATAGTGTTACATAAAGAAGTGATAATTTTCCCTAAGTAGCAATTTCTGGGGAATATTATTGGGCCTCCAAAATGTTTTTCTCTCTTAAGATGTTCAATCTGCATTTCCTAGTTTTCAGAAAATAGAAACATCTCTTCCTCATTTCCTGCCATTCTCAGACTTGAGTGCCACCGAGTTAAACATTTTGAAAACAAAAAAAACACTACCAGAGGCAACTTTTAACTTTCCATTAATGAATTTTGGGCCAGTAAATAATATCAATTTCAAATCAAACCTTTTCTTGAATCAGTCTCTGAAGATGAATCCCACAGGACAACATAGCAGAAAACATGGTGAGCATGTACTGCTGAATTCTGCATATTCCAGTTGCCAGGGAGTTTAGTACAGCTGTTAATCCCACTTTTTCAATGACACTCTGGAAAGCACTGGGTGAGTAACGAGTAATTCTGCATAAAGCCTACAAAAGTGAAACAAAAGTCCCAATAAGTAACAGCATTTTTAATCAATAAAAATAACAGAGAACAAAAACACACGGTGACAACTTTTCCAATAAATTAGGAAAACAGAGAATTCATAAGGTTTCGGTCATAAGATAAATATTAGGGGAAAAGGCTACCTCTCATTAGAGACCTAGAATTTGAGATGCACTGCTATGCACCCCATGCAACCGAAACTGAAATCTTTGGTCCATCAACATCAAGCAGTGTTACATCACTCTAGAGGATAACAACGACGGAGAGGCACAGTCTGTGCTTGGGTCTTTCATCAGAACAGAATGTAAGTAGTATCAGATAACACAGTAATAGAAAGGAGCACAGATAGCTGGAAATATGGAGATGACACTCCACAGAAATTCAGGTCACCATAAAGGAAAGCAACTTTCTTCTGTCTCTTTGCTCCTTGCGTCTTTCCAACCACAATGTGGTATGTAGCAGTTTATTTAAAGTCCATCCAAATATAGGTTCTACTTGCCTCAGTTAAACTGCTTTAGATCTAGATTCCTGTTAATAAACAGTTTAGTACAGTAATCATATATCTTATTCTCAAAGTGGCCAGTTTACAATTTCAGTGATTAAAATAATTCTAACAGAAGACTGAGATATCAATTGTGCTCTAGCGGAGTGAGTACAAATCTGTGCAGTGTACACTAACTTAGCTATTTCGTAACAAACATTACTCAAACGACCTCCAGGGTGGATTAGTCCCCAAGTCAACACACCCTTCCTTCAGCAAATGCAACTTATAACCTTAAAGATACTGTAAATGGCTTTATTCTCTCCAGATAAAGAAAAAAGGCATTTAAAATGCGAAGTTTCATTTTCTGTTCTTTGAATGAAGCGTTAGGATAGGAAAACAAATTATGTTATTTGATTCACATAAAAATCTGAATTGATTTTAGGGAGAAAATTTCAAGATGATTTTTTCTGTGAAAAGTGGAAAATATTATCACTTCTTTGTTTTCTCCAGACCACCTATCTTTACAAGTTGCTGCTTACTCAGTGCTCTCTTTTAAGAGAAACTATGTGAACCAGCAAAGCCCACAGAACACAATTATCAGGGAGAAAAAGTCTTCCATGTAAGAACCTTAGACATTGCCCAGTGTAAGACTATATAAGTCTTTTATAGTCTTGTGTATAGCACTGTAGCATTTAATATAGACGCTACGTGAAATTGACTGACAGATATAGCAAGGGACAAGCAACATTTTGAGAGGTAAAACACAGTTCAGAAGTCCTTCTGTTTTCTTTCTGCCTGAAGATTCTTCATATTATCAACTGGAGCAGCAGGATATTCACAATATCAATACTGAAATCTCCTTGATTCAAATCTTTAGACTATTACAAAGTCGGTGCCTTCTCTTCCGAAACAATACCCACAGCTCTTCTTCTGCCCTGCACTTTCACAATTGAACTGCGACCACGAGATTGCTAAAAAGTAACTCTGGATTTGAAGATTAGAAATTAATAAAAGGAAGTAACCTAAATCTATATAGAGATGTGATTTAAAAAACTCAAGTACATAATGCATTAGTTATGCATGATCCAGCGGTGTGCAACATGTTTGTTTGATTTGCAAAAAGCTTGCATTAGACTAGTCTTAAAAGATTATTAATATTTTATTACATTTCCAGAGCACTTAAGTAAATCTATTTGCTGTAAAATCTTAGCAGAAGATGATTTTTTAAGGGAATCTCCCTCTACAAAAGTCCACCACAAACAAGTAAGAACAAATCAGAGAAAGATAATTTTTCAGTAAAACCAAGAGGATTTTAGAGGATCATGACACATGCAGAAAACCCAAACAAATTTGGAGTTCTCCCAAAAGTGAATACAATACAGAGATTTAGTTGATATCACTAGAGTTAAGACTCTTGGATCAGCAATTAGAGCAAAATGTGACTTTCTACTGTTACAAAATCCTCATTCTATGCTATAAAATTCTTCATTGCTATTAAATCCTCATACTGGAGAACATTTACTGAGAGATTTTTTTTGGCCAGAAAGTATTTGTCTAAGCAATCATCCACAGCACGCTCCATTTTGTAGATTTTTCTTCCTTTTTGAAAAAGATTGATAGACTTGAGATTTTGTAGTGGAATATGCATTCTTAACACTGCAATAACAACTTTACCAGACTTTTGAGCAACTGAAAAACACCTTAAGCTTTGATAATTTCAAAACCTAACATGTTCAGAAACTCAAAGCTGAGCTTCAGAAATAAGAATGATTTCGCCTTTATATTTCTAAAATCTTAATCAAGAAAAGAAAGCGGATTCAATGACAACCCAATCTTTTAATAATAAAAGTAAATTTCCAAAAAAAAAAAAAAAGTCTCTTTAACATCTCAGATGCAACTACAGCACTAGGTCTTCCTAAGCACAAGGACATAACACAAGAACTACTCACTCTCCTCTCACAAATATATATGACCAAAGCAAAGAAACAACTCCATCTCCCTCAAATATCATTTATTGGCCTTAACAAAAAAAAAAAGGGGGGGGGAAGAAAAAAAGGACCAGCACGCTTAAAATGAACATATGTTTTTTAGACAATAAAACAAGACAGACATTTTATTAAGGTGATTCATCTACTCAGTAAATCCTCTTTTTTGCCCTTTCTAGTCCAGGAAACGTATCAGTTGCTGCCTTTCCCACCTCTGTTTTTCAAAATACAAGCACAGTCTCAGTCTCTTCCTACAGCATGCTCTATTTTCCCAAGGATACAATCTAGCCTACTACATCTAGTCTGAGCTCTCAGATGAGTGGGCAGGAGGTATGTGAGCTCATTAAACATATCCTTGAGGGTCATATTATTAATAAATTGCTGGAACCTAGGGATGGACTGTATGAAGACTACATCCACTAACTTGGTGTGCTAATGCGTGCTAGTGTGGTGTATGCTGCCAATGCCTTAGCTCTCTGCTGCAGAACTAGACAAATACAGGTCGCCAGAGTCACAGGCCTTCAGATGACTTCCAGGTAAATCTCGCAGGGGAGACACAGCTGTCTCCTGGGATCGTATTGCAGCTTCAGAGACAGCAGGAAAGCTCCAGCCCACCATAGCCAGGGAGAGAAGCTTTAAACTCCCGTTAGCTTGCATGTCACAGAGTGCAATGTTGTATGAGTGAAGCTAACACTTCAGCAGAACAGAGAATAGGACTTAACGGGGGATAGAAAACAGTCTCCTAAATCACTGCAGTACATATGCATCTGGAGAGAACAGATGAAGATAAGTCAAAAGGTGGGTGGAGCAGGAATTGTGAAACAACGACGAGAAGCAGTAAGAGCAGAGAACACCTCACACCACCTTCTCTCTGCAACGGTGTTAGGATAGAAAACGATCACAGTGAGAGAAAGGCACTGGCAGAGCCTACTCTAGAACAAACTTCCTCTATCCTTGCTCCCTGCACAGCCTTTACTGGCACCTTTTCTCCCTGTAGCTCCAACTTCAACACCATATATGCCCTACCCATCACTCTCTGGTCATATGGTGGCTGGATAGGATTCATCCCTTCAGGATGCACTCCATATCTCTCAAGCTGGAGAACAAATGCTTTAATGCATCTGATATACCCAAGCCTCTTGAAAGAAGTTATTCAGTATCAATCAGGGAAAAAATAAAAAAAAAAAAAAACACACACCCCACACAAAACAATGATTGAGTTGAGCTTTCCCAGTTTGGTTTCTGTTTAAGTGACTTATACTTAAGTAGTTACTCCTCTTCCAGCAGAATAAGCCATTTCTTAAAAAATATTAAAAGTTATTTCAAAATGAGCATGTAATTTTCAGCATAATGGAAAGAAAATATTCTTCCTACTGCTGAGCCTGTCAGAATGTCACTGACTGACATCTTATAGAATTATTTCTTCTCTGAGTCTAGCAAAATGATAAAAGATACAGCTTTTCTACAGGCAAAATCCGTGATATTTACCCCAGGTAGGCTGGACTCCAAAGTGAGTAAAAATATTGAGGCACAGTCCCTGTTTGCCACCTCTGGCAGGCAGGACAACATAAAGTGTCATTTCTTAACTCTAGAGACTGAAGGCAGAGAGGATTCTTGATATATTTTTACGACTGATAAAAATAATAATGAATACAATTCCACAGTGCCCTACTGCTAGCATAGTTTGCAGACAGCCTGCTAGCTCCACGTAAAGATACAACACATGTATTTCTTAACAGAAATGTATTTTTGCATGTGAATATAGATGTCCGTCAAGAAAAATTCTTCAGGATATATTTAAACAAGGCAAAAATGAACGCACAATAAAACATAATAGCACACTGATGATCTCCATTGACATGGTTATGCAAAACAAAAATGACCATATATATATGTAAAAAATTGGAATTACTGGAAAGTGTACAGTACAATAACCCGAAAAAGACATCAGTATGTTAAAAGGCTTCTAAGCAATCTTCTATAAATGTTCTGTTGTTTCCCATTTCATTAGTTATAAGAAACAAAAATCATATCCCCAACTACTCATCTCCACAGTACAGTGCTCAAATGTGCCCTATACTATAAGTTTCTTCATGACTTGCTGAAACGCCTATAAGTTTCAGTCAGTAAAAGATCTGCTAGTGCTAGATTTTAATATTAATTATCTGAACAAGTGTTTACTTAACAAGTGTTAAGAATGGATTCCCAAACACCTCAGAAGTATGAATACATAGCCATGATCTATACTAGGCCTTGACTAATAAATCTAATAAATTCACCCTCTTGTTTCTTTACTGTCTTGTCACAAAGCAGCAAAAGGATTATAGGACTACCTTAGTATATCTTACTTCAGAAATTTACTGGGGTCAGTTCATGTCATACGTAACATAATAGAATTATATCTCAGACTTTTGATAAATGGCACAATTCCCAGAAAAGTGGAGGGAAACATCCAGGAACACCTTCAGAAACAAGCACACGTGTATGAAATGTTCTGTTCGAATGGAGGAGCCAGACGCAGCTTAATGGATAGCAATAATTTCCATCAAGATCAGAAAAAGAAGAAACAGGGCAGTTGGACCACGGATGTAGAGGAGTGAGTATTTCTGGCTCTGTGGGCCCCTCTTGCTGCTGCTTTCACCCAAAGCCCTCCAGTATATTAGTCTGGAGGAAGCCCTATTTCTGGCATGACTCTAACCTCAGCAACTACCTGAGGCAAAGGTAAGATCCCTGCCTTCGCGGAAAAATGATGATAGCTAGGAACAGCTGTTTTTCACTCATATTGTCCATTTGCACACACAAACTGTGGATTTGCACATATTTGCACTAGATGTTAAGGAAGTGTTTGCCTCAGAGCTCACTGTGCACACACAACCTGACAGTCTCTTCAAAAAGCTGGCCTGGACACTAACACCTGCGCTGCTCAGGAACCTGGGTTTGACAAATATTAAGAGAATGATAATCAAAATGAGAAAGATGCTTTTTCTTTAAAAATTCCCCCCATTGAAAGGGCATCCCAGCAATCAGTTAAGTCTCCTTAGGGAATCCTGGTAACTGCAGCTATCACAACCTCTAAAAAAAGACTACAGCTTTATCCTAATATATGCCATAAGTAAGAGGGTTTGTAGGGTGGTCCCTGAGAACTGATAAGCTTTGTCAGTGTCTTTGAATTTGCACTAAAAAGAAAAAAACAAAACAAAACAAAGGGTAAGAGCTGAGCAAAAATGGCAATATCATTGCAAGGCTTGTAAGTATATTAACCCACGAGTGCCAGATGATTCAATTTTGAAATACATAACATAAATATGCTTTCTTATTACCCATATCATTGCATTTAACATTGAGTAAGAAGCTCATCCAAATCAGCTCTCTATCACAATTGCAATTTCACGACAGAAAGAACTGAGTAACCCAAAAATCTATGATGCTTTTAGCCTCCTCATTTGGAAGCGACCAACTAAGTAAGCAAGCTTTGGTAGCTGACAAAAGATCAAAAAAATAGTTAAAAAATAAAAAAAATGGTCAATTAGGCCACAATTAGGTCCACTTTTGTCCTCCTCTTAGACACTACTCCTGCCTTCCAGATGAGGTGCATGAAGACTTTCTTCTTGTCAAAAAAGAAGTAAAACAAGGCAACTCCCCTAATTGTATTAGTAGTCCCCTCAGTTGTAGGGCTCTCATCTCTGAGCCCGCTGCTGCAAAAAGGTGTAATGAGTCTGCACTGAGGACAAGAGTCTTCTGAGAATCAAAAGTATAGCTTCTACATCTTACTAGGCAGAAAGTGGCTCTTGCTTATCTCAAGCGTACTGTATTTTCCAAGACGAAACTGATTTTTCAAAAGGGGGTGGGGAAAACACACACACTGATATTTCCTCTAATTATCTTTGTTCAATGTCTGAATGCAATTCAAAGAAATGCTTTTCCCGGGATATGCTGTTCACTGTGGCACACTCAACAGGCATAACTGTCCAACTGGCCTCTAAAAGAGGAGCAGGTCTGAAATTCTAGTGTAAGAGTCAAGGGAAGGGTCAATGACGAAACATTCTGCAAGTGAACAGTGGACAAACAGGAGGAGAACTTCAGGACAAACAGAAAGAAATAAAAAAAAAAAAAGCTGTGATCTAATAGCAAAGATAACTGCTACCCAGTTAAATCGCTGACAAGACCTGAACGCACTAGGTAAAAAATATTCCATATGGCAAAAGTAGTAGTATGAGAGATGATTGAGCAGGCTTGTTTAAATACTCAATACGTAAAAAAAAATTATGACTCTAATCTCTAGTCTTTGGTCACATAAACGGTCATGACGTATACAACTGACAGCTCAAATGGATAAGGTCTCAAAGAAGAGCCTTTGAGAAAAAACAGCCTACCAGCCGGACTCAAAAGCAGATTTAAGTTATAAATGTTCTGAAGGTTACACATATATCCCACACATTTAGTGACTAAGAACCCTCTACCTATAGAGGTACTAAGATGAAGTTTTTACAAAGATTTCAGATGCCACAAATGCTTCTGTAATAGTCAATATATTTTACTAACTAAATTTACTGTTCTAAAAGGTCAACACACGTTCTCAGTATTTGAGCAGTTTGTTTCCCAGGCAACAGTTTCCCACAAATACACATTGAGATACACCTTTAATAAATATATATTTTTTAATTATATATTTCCTCTGCTACTTATTTCTTCAGCCACTCTGCCATATATTTTTATATCTTTTGTATCTGTTACTACCTCAATGCTAGATGTTTCTAAGTGCATACTGCTGCAGCAGCAACACTACCATTTTCCATCTGGAAAGCTAATAGCAAACTCATTAGTGAGCCTGAACACTACTCAGAAAATTAGCATCCAGTTATCCCTTCATTTATTGTCAACTTATTGTTCAGTTCTAAATGATTACCTGTTTTAGTGGATTAAATTCACAGTCCTGCCAAAGACCATCTACCTCACAAACAATTATTCTTTGTTTCAAACCTAGTGCTCACATCTCATAGACCTTTGTTTGTCTTATTATAAGCTCTTCAGGGCAGGGACTAGACCTGACAACTGTATAGGAAGGAACACGATTATTTCAGATGCATCTTCTAAGGCTGTCTGTGATAAAAACAATAATTACTCCTTAAGTAAGACACAACATTTCAAAAGAGAAATTTCAATTTTGGAAGAATTTATTTGATTCCTTGAAAGATTAAACTTTTCAAACACTCATGGTCAGCAGCTTAAGAGCAGCAGCATAAGAAACTGTACGTTCAAAGCAGTAATGAATTTGCAAGGACTTCGTCCTATGTTTGTTTTCAATATGGGAAGAAATACTAGGTTACAAGCATAGATCTTCTCAGTGAAGGCAGCTGAATATGAACAAGGCCACAGAGTACTATTTACAAGATATTGCCACAGACAAGTATATCAATATGATAGCAAAATGCTGCAAGCCAATTAACTTCGGCACATCCGCCCAGAACCACCTTTTGGACATCTTTGAACAGGTACTACTATTCTATTGTTGGGGAATTAATATTAAGAAAAACATCTCATACAACAAATTCTGGAATATAAAATGTTCAATTTTCAGTTCCAAAAAATATGTAAATATATCTTAATGTAATATGAAATATAATTATGAATACACAAACATGCTCCAAAAAATTTCAATTTCCATACAAAGTATTTAAAACTTTTAAAACAATACCCAAAACATGTCAATATCATGAAGCAAAATTTCTTACCGAAACAGCAGTTATCTTCAGGGAATCTACTGTAGAATGTGTGAAAAGGTACCACAACACAGGTCCAATTTCTGCTGTAACAAATCCTTGTGCATGGCAAGAGAGAGTAGTGCAAACATTTTCGATGATTTTTGCTGCCAAATGGTTCACAACGCGCTCCTCCTAGAGGGGTAAGTAGAAAGGAAAGATTATATGCAAACATTTTTAATGTTTCTGACTTGTTTTTAAACTAAGTACTAGGTCTATGTTTTATTCACTGTACACTTAGTGTGGCTTCTTAATTTTATTTGAAGCTTGGAACAGTAATTTCACAAGAAACCTCAACTATTTCTGAGAAAATTACGTTTGAGGCCTATTCCCCTGCCACTTTCTCTTCTATTACGAAGATGACAATTAATAGAAATATAACATATTACAAAATCTTTTGGCTCCAAATGATCAGCCCGAATTAAACGCAGTCACCAAAAATGACAAGGTGTTATGCCACAGGTGCTCTATGATCAGTGCTTTATGAATACATGTCTGTTTACCAACGTTCATTACTACAATAGGCTTCGAATACCCTATTGGCTTCGGGAAAACTAAACCAAAGAGATTAGACCCTTCTTACTCAAAGCAACCAATAACCCCTGAGGATAAAGAAAAAGCCTTCTGGCAAGTTAGGTTATCCTGTAATTCCCTTTTCCTCCTCTTTGGAAACACATAGTCTTGACCAAGGCCTAACACAGACCTTTGGGAGCCATTTACTACAGCAATTCCTGAATTCCCCTAACAGATTCTCAACTCTTAGTATTTTTCTTTTAATGCTAATCAAATCTTTTTAGCTGCAAAAACATTTATGGAAAGCCATCAAATGATTCTATTAAAAAACAAAGTTATTCATCCGCACTACATGTAGTCTATACACATATCTTTAGTTTCTACTTCACTTCTGCATATTATTATACACACTATAACGCCTGCATGGAATAAAAAAAAAATCATGTCAGAATAATGATAAGCCATCAGCATATCATGGATGTTATATGGCATTAGTTCTTTCTCAGGAATACTGTTACTGACTCCAATGGAAGTTTAACTTACTACTTCAAATCAGTGTGTGTGATATCTTTACCTTAACAGAAATGGCAGATTCAGTGCTGGTGGTTTTTCGGCTGTGCACTGACTCACTTTATTTCCATCTGCAACTATGAATAACTGAGGTCTTTAACAATGACCTAAATAGCATGTATGAGTTCAGCAAGAGTGAATTTTAACATAAGAAGGACAACCAATTTAATTTGTCAAGTCTACCTCATAGTCTGTCTTCACAAATAATTCATCATAATATCTAACTGATTCCTTTCTTATACTAATCTCCACATTATCCTACTACCCTTTGGATTTCTGACATTTATCTTCACAATCAGAACCACCAACAACTGTGAGCAATAATAATGAAACCTTTCAGAAAGCAGTACAAAGGCCATCCAGAAGTGGAGAACATTCACTTCATTAAAAATATATTCTCTATCAACTCTTCCTTCTACTGACATAAGTGTTCTAAAATACAGATATTGAAGTAGAAATGCTTGGAAACTCTAGTATAATGCTGTCAAAAAAGCTTTATTCATACTAATTTTCATGCTAAAACTTTACTGAGTTCTGTGGTCTTCCTTCAATTCATAGCTATGAAGAGAAAAAAGATTTCTGATTCTGGGTTTTTACACAGTTTTTATTACTGCAATATATTGTATCATTTCAATCTATTAAAGACTTAGTTACATATACATGTTCACCAAAATTAGGCATCTCAAAACTTTTTACAAATATTAATTTTTAGTCTGTTTCAGTGAAATACACTTCTGAATTTCAGTCTATTTTTTGCACAGGTAAGGTTAAAAAAATGTATGTTTATCAACTATAAGCATTTAAAATCCACTCCATAATTGAAACATTCATATTCAAGTTAAGTCTCCCTTACTTGCTAAACGATTACGAGGAACACTAACTGAAGCTCCATTGCTGCTTTGAATAGTCAATACCATTTACTAAACATACTATAATCCCATAAATAAATCATAATAAAAGCATTATGCAGCAGATAATGGTTATTATGAATGCTAACAGATATCCAGGTGCAGTTCTAGCCTTCTTAACAAAATTTGGTCCTGAACGTGTGTTTCATCTTGTTCTTTTCAGCTGCTGCCAAGATGAGTTATAGCCTGTGCCAGATAACAATCATTCTACTACCTTGGCTAGAAAAGGGTCATGCATTGTCACAGCACTCTATAAACCCAATGAGGCTGTCAGAGTAATTCCATTTGCTGCCATCTGAGATACCTCTCTTAGCCCCTCTGGGATCTATTCCTGAGCTCTATCTAAGCAACAAGACTTGTCCCATTTTCTGCTTAATTAAGTCTCTGCAAGGGAAGTCTGAGCTAAACTAATATTTGGCCTCCTACCTAAAGGAGTCATCCTGTCATGTTACCAGGACGTAAGTTGTGTTAGTGGAAAGAAACTGATCTTCAAGATATAAGTAATGAGCTTGCATATAACAGTTAACCTCTGTCCATATCATGAACTGTCTTAAGCCTAAACCCATTAATAGAACTGTATCAAAAAGAAGCAGGTACTCTACTGTCTCTATTTTTAGATTTCTACTAGTTTTACAAAATGCACTTTGAGCTCCTAACTTTCAGTCATGTTAAACACTTGCAGCTAAGTCTTTTTTTGATTAGAGTCACGGATGTTTAGTGAAAACGAACCCTAAGTGAGAAAGCAAGTACTAAAAGGGTAAAAAAAAAAAAAAAAATGTAAACTGCTAAAGGAGTTTCCTTTAATCTAAAAGGACAGATAGAATGAAAATACAAGCAAAACTTAATAAACCTATATTGTTCTAAACATTCGTGATTATAAGAATCAGATCTCATTTAACTATAATTTACAATGTAAATCTTTCACAAAGAAGAACAAACATGTAGAAGTAGGTTTTTAAATACCTTTTGTGAAAAGAAAATAGAGATTTGATATCTAAACATGAAGTCTGAAAATGCATGATTCAGACTATTACTTTCACAGTATAGACTGTCCAATATTTTCTGAGAAAACAGTCATAATATTCTCCTCTCACTGTAAAGCCACTGTTCTGGCTAAGAACATACCTTCTAAGTAAAGAAGACGCAAAGTCCACTACAGAAGCCAAACTGGTACTTTATACCTTTAATACCTCACTAACCTATGTATAACATATATTCCACCAATATGGAGAGTTTCCTAAGTCAATGTTATTGTTCAGAATATTAAAACAGAAATGTCCTTTTTAAGCCACTCTTTTGTATTGCACTTGAGCCCTTCTACAAAAATGTTACCACTGAGTCACTGTAACTATCAAATAGAAGGAAGAAAAAAAGAAAAATTAGGCTCAAATGTAATAGAGAAAGAATACTATTAGTGTATAAACTTTAGAGATGTGTTACTCACTACTTACTTTACAGGAGTATTTCTACCTTCTGACTATATTGCCTCATATGAAACATTCACCATTTTTTGGACTGTCTTCTATTGTTAAAATTTCTCACTAGTTCAGAACCAAAACCTTCTGATTTTTATCTTATTCCGTCATTAAGGAAGAACTGTTATGAAAGATGGAAACGTGCACTGTAACTTACTGGCAAGCTGTAACTTATTATCATGCTTATATGGTACCTTGAAAAATGCATATCAAAGAGATGGAAAACTGCACTTTGTAACCTCATGCACTATTTCCGATTAAAATACTTTCTCCAGGTGCCATGCTTTCAAATGAGAGAATTGTGCACTTTCTAAAAGCCAGATACAGCTTATTAGCTAGAGATGTGTATATTAATTTATATATAGGCAATATATTTGCGCGGATAATTTTTTTTTCCAGGTTCTACAAAGTCATTACTAAAACTGCACATAGCAGTACCTTGTATTTACATGTCGTTTGTAAGCAGAAATGGAGAGATAACAAGCTCCTGAAAACTTTCAATAGTTCCTTCCTGCTTTCACACAGGAAGGCTCCTAAGAACACTTGTACACAGTTCCTGACTCCCACTGTCTATTCTCACATAGGGCTATGTCAAAGCAACATAATCTAGATCGAAACGAGACAAAATAATAAAATATATCAAAGAGCAGTTTGGATATGGGAAAGATGATTACCACTAAGACAACTATCTGAAAAAAATGGTTAAAAGAAGGATCTGAAGGATAAGAGAGAGACAGAGGGAGAGAGAAAGACAGAGAACTTTGAAGAGCAGAAAAGAACCATCTGTTGCGGAAGTAATAAGAGTTTAGACTTTAAGAAAAGAGTGGAAGCAGAAAGGTGAGATAATTGACTGAAATGCAAGTGTGAACAAGGTAAAATGTAAGGGAGAAACTAAAGCTGAGATTTCACTGGGTTAAAATTAAGCTGAGCCTTGAATATGATAACAGAAAGCAAAAAATACATGCAGAGCCAATGAAGTGATTCAAACGAGATCAGACAATATATTTTGAGTGCAGCAGACAAGGGTAACTTTTGCAAAGGTGTTTTGAATAAATTAAGTAAAATGGACGAAAGGAAAAGGGCAGTCACATCAGCATTATGCAGTTAATATTAAATAGGAATACCCTTTCTGAAAAAAAAAGTGGCTACGTAACACAAGAATATTGACAGACCCTGACAGCAGGGAGACAAACTTTAGCAAGAGAGAGCCCTGAAAAATCTTCAGAAGCCTCTCTTTTGAGAATGTGTACATTAAATAACCTTATTTTTAATGCTGTAGGAACTAAGCACCTTAACTGTAGAAATCAGGACTCTGCTATCCTAGTGACTACACATAAACATTTAGAAGTTTGACTTGAATACAAACAAAAATGCCTGTATCAGAAACTTTGCGTCACTTCATTGGAAATAGCTGTTGTAAAAGGTTAGTAGACAAAGGTTGCAATATTTACCACAAGGATTCTGATAGACTGTAAAATTATACCAAAGCTAAACATGTCAAAATTGGACTCGTCAGTGTCTTATGAGTACACCAATTTCCTTATATCAATACAACATTGAACATGCCTATTCTTTGCCTGAACCAAAAATATCTTCCATCTCAATCTATTAGCATTAAAGTGTAGCAAATCTGAACTTGTGTTCCCTACTGATAAAAATATTTTCCAACCTACTAGTTTACTGTCCTAAAAGCCCTTTAATCTATATACTTTTTGTTACTGTTAGATTTTCAGGTATGGAAGGTATGCAAAACTGACTCTGCTTGCATTTTCTGAACTTTTCATTCCTTTACAGACAAATAAAAGGGACGCAAACACATTTAAACTCTCTCCAGCCTCTGTTATTCTGTTTCTGTGGCTAAGTCTGGTCTGATAATGACAACTGTTACTAGAACTCTGAAATCCAAGTACACTTCAGAGAATTCCTAATGGAATTCAAAAATACCCAGCTTATCTTAAGAAAGTCAAGGTAATATAAACTATGGTACTGAATGATGTAGGTTAGTTTTATTTTCTTAAATTCTTATTAAAGACATCAAATAAAGCTTCTTAACTGACAATAAAAGATTACAATGAGGTATTTCATAATGCATGTACTTAACCCAGTGCAGTAACGCAAAGCTTATTACCAAAAAAATAGTTTGCCATTTTCATAAACACAGAGACCACATACACATATTAACTATAGGAAGCATACTGAGAGATAAAATTTTATTAAATAAGCTTAAAATAATGAAAATCAACATATGATTTAATTAATTCTAATTTGTTAATTGCTAATGTAAGAGGGATTTCAAGCTAGAGAATTGGGAAGAGAGAAACTTCATGAAATTCAAAAAAGACAAATGGAAAGTTTTACACCTAGGATGGAATAACCAACCCTATGCAGCTGTATGGGTGGGAGCTGACTGGCTAGAGAGCAGTGCAGCAGAGAAGGTCCAGAGGTTCAGTTGCCTGAACACGAGTCAGCACTGTGCCCTGGTGGCAACGAAGGTTAACTGCAGACTGCGTTGACTAAAGAGCCCAGCCAGCTGGTTGAGGGAACTGATTATATTCTCATCTATTCTGAAATGTGAGATCACATTTGGAGTACTATGTCCAAGTATAGCTCCCCACTACAAGGAAGACTTTGACATAAAGGAGTGAGTCCAGAAGAGGACCACAAGTATGACTGAGGGGCAGAAGCACATGATATTCATGAAGAGGCTGAGAGTGCTAAGTTTGTCCAGTCTGAAGAAGGGAAAGCTGTTGGGGGGGGGGGGGGGCAGATAATAGCTGTTTTCTATCACCTGTAGGTGATTATAGAGAAGATCTAGCAAGACTCTTCATGGTGGTGCCAATGAAAGGTTGGGAGGCAACGGACACAGACTGCAGCAAGGGAAATTCCAATTAGATGTAAGGAAAAACGTTCTTCACAGTGAGAGCAGTCAGACACAGAAATGGGCCCAGAGAGTTGTAGACAGGCTGGTCAGACAGCTGGAGCATATAACATACGAGGAGAGGCTGAGAACGAGTCTGCTCAGCCTTAAGAAGAAAAGGTACAGGGGAGATATCACAACTACCCGATTAGAGGATACAGAGAAGGTAGAGCCAGATCTTACCATAGGTTAATATTCAAGCATCACCTCCTCCAGGCTCAAGAGCAGTGCATCCCTCTGAGGAAGAAGTCGAGCAAAGCGGGCAGGAGACCAGCATGGATGAGCAAGGAACTCCTGGCCAAACTCCAGCAGAAGAAAGAAGTACACAGAATGCGGAAAAGGGGACAGGCCACTTGGGAGGAATACAGGGACGTTGTCAGAGTGTGCAGGGATGCGACAAGGAAGGCTAAGGCCCAGTTGGAATTAAATCTGGCAAGGGATGTCAAGGACAACAAGAAGGGCTTCTTCAAATACATCAATAGCAAAAGGAAGACTAGGGAAAACGTCGGCCCGCTGCTGAATGGGGCGGGGGCCCTGGTGACGAAGGATATAGAGAAGGCAGAGTTATTGAATGCTGCCTTTGCTTCAGTCTTCACTGCTAAGGCCAGTCCTCAGGAATTCCAGACCTTGGAGACGAGAGGAAGGCTGGAGAAAGGAAAACTCTCCCTTGGTTGAGGAGGATCGGGTTAGAGATCTTTTGTCCAAACCTGACATCCATAAATCCATGGGCCCCGATGGGATGCACCCACGAGTGCTGAGGGAGCTGGCGGATGTTATCGCTAGGCCACTCTCCATCCTCTTGGAAAGGTCCTGGAGATCAGGAGAGGTGCCTGAGGACTGGAAGAAAGCCAGTGTCACGCCAGTCTTCAAAAAGGGCAAGGAGGAGGAGCCAGGAAACTCCAGGCCTGTCAGCCTCACCTCCATCCCTGGAAAGGTGATGGAGCAGCTCCTCCTGGAGGTCCTCACTAAGCATGTGGAGGACAGGAAGGTGATCAGGAGTAGTCAGCATGGATTCACCAAAGGGAAATCATGCTTGACCAATCTGATAGCCTTCTATGACGGGATGACTGGCTGGGTAGATGAGGGGAGAGCAGTGGATGTTGTCTCCCTGGACTTGAGCAAGGCTTTGGACACTGTCTCCCATCACATCCTCCTAGGTAAGCTCAGGAAGCGTGGGCTAGATGAGTGGACAGTGAGGTAGATTGAGAACTGGCTGGATGGCCGAGCTCAGAGGGTTGTGGTGAATGGCGCAGAGTCAAGTCGGAGGCCTGTGGCTAGCGGTGTCCCCCAGGGGTCAGTCCTGGGTCCAGCCTTGTTCAACGTATTCCTCAATGACCTGGAGGAAGGGACAGAGTGCACCCTCAGCAAGTTTGCTGATGATACTAAACTGGGGGGATTGGCTGGCACACCGGAGGACTGTGCTGCCCTTCAGAGGGACCTGGACAGGCTGGAGAGGTGGGCGGAGAGGAACCTCATGAAGTTCAACACAGGCAAGTGCAAGGTCCTGCACCTAGGCAGGAATAATCCCATGCACCAGTACAGGCTGGGGGTTGACCTGCTGGAAAGTAGCTCTGCCGAGAAGGACCTGGGGGTCCTGGTGGACAACAAGTTAAACATGAGCCAGCAGTGTGCCCTTGTGGCCAAGAAGGCCAATGGGATCCTGGGGTGCATTAGGCAGAGTGTTGCCAGCAGGTGGAGGGAGGTGATCCTGCCCCTCTCCTCAGCCCTGGGGAGGCCTCACCTGGAGTACTGTGTCCAGTGCTGGGCTCCCCAGTACAAGAGAGACATGGCACTCCTGGAGAGAGTCCAGCGGAGGCCTCCAAAGATGATTAGAGGGCTGGAGCATCTCTCCTATGAAGAAAGACTGCAAGAGCTGGGCCTGTTCAGCCTGGAGAAGAGAAGACTGAGAGGCGATCTCATCAACGTGTACAAGTACCTGAAGGGGGAGTGTCAAGAGGATGGGGCCAAACTCTTCTCCGTGGTGCCCAGCAACAGGACAAGAGGCCACGGGCACAAACTGAACCACAGGAAGTTCCATCTGACCACGAGGACAAACTTCTTGACTGTGAGGGTGAGTGAGTATTGGAACAGGTTGCCCAGAGAGGCTGTGGAGTCTCCTTCGCTGGAGATATTCCAAACGCATCTGGATGTGATCCTGGGCAATATGCTCTAGATGACCCTGCTTGAGCAGGGAGGTTGGACTAGATGATCTCCAGAGGTCCCTTCCAACCTAAACGATTCTGTGATTCTGTGCATGGCCATGAGTTAAGAGGCAGTGGCCACAAGCTGGAACACAGGAAACTCCTATTGCAGATTATGGAAAACTTTTTTATTATGACGGTAGTCCCTTCCAAGAACAGGTTGCCCAGAGAAGTTGTGAGATCACCATCCTTGAAGGTGTTTAAGATTCAAGTGGACGTGTCCCAGAGCAAACTAGTCTGATTAGACCTACTTTGTGCAGGGGTTTGGATTAGGTGACTTCTACAGGCACCTTCCAACTTATGTTATTCTATGATTATACAGCTTCAAATATGTTAACACTTTTCTGGAAGATTTCTGGTTATATTTTAAGTCATTCTCATAACACTGCACAGACCTTTCTATAAAAATTCACAAAGTCAATTACTACTACTCTAGCAGTCTTACTTCTACATGCTTTGAAACAGATAATCAATTCATACAAACAAATATTTAAAAGGAATACTGTTTTCAAAACCTTCTCTCACTTTTCCCATCTTTGTAGATTTCTCTTCCACTCCTTCACTCCTGCATCTAAAATATCTGGCACAGAATCCTGTCTGTTTTATAGCTGATTTATTCTTTTCTTAAAAATACAAATCTCTTGTAAACAGCTGCCTAAAATTAATGTAATTGTAACCATCCAGTTTTAGATGCTGCTACATGATTTTCCAAGAAAGAGATGGCTTGTAAAGTTATATAGGATAAAGAGACAACTGCAACATGGGTGCAGCAAAAAGCAGTGAAAGAAATTATAAAAGTTTATAATAGTATGTGGTAAGATTCTCTCTCTCTCTTCCCAGATGTTGTGAGGTACTTTATGTATTTATGTATACTTTTGATTCTTCAAATGGTGTTGTTCAAGGAACTTGGGGCAGCTATAATTCCAACAGAGCAACGTGTATTACCACATATGCATTGTACTAATACAAATAAATATTATTACTTAAAACTCCATTACAAACGTTTAGCATTTTCACAAACAGAAATTGTAACCATGCACAGTTGTGGATTTCTAACTTGCTTGCTAACTTTAAATTTAGATATTAATTCAAATAGTTGCAAGTAAAATGTATTTTGTGGGTTCTACTCAGCCCAAAAGAAAATTTGTCAAGATAAATTAGTAAGAAAATTTTGACTGGTTTCAGGACTAAGAATTTACTTCATTGTACCAGAATAAATTAGTTTCTTAAGGAGTTTCCATATAGTTCCCATATTATGAATATTCACAGATAGCAATAAATAGCTTGTCATGAATGTGCCTTGGAATGGCATCTTACTGTAACTATGAGCTGAAAACATACACACAGTTGTGTGTTCTTGATCACCTGACGTTTTGAAGATGTTGAAATGCATCTAGAGACTCCCACTACTAATCACAATCTGTAGGCAATAAAGATCCCAGAAAAAAAAGAAGGTATTTATCTTGCTTTCCCCACCTCCACCAACTCCCCCCCCCCCCCCCCCCCCCGTCCTGTTTTCTGCCTTTAGCTTTGCCTTGGGCAAAAATTAACTCAATTGGTCTCAAACAAACCGTAAATGCCAGCACTCTCCTCAATTCTTTTTCATTTTACAAATTGAAATTATATGCATGTTTTTCTTTCCTTCTTTTAACATAGCTAAGCCATCACCAAGAAAAATGAAGACTACACCATAGCACGTGTAGCAGAATAAAACTAGTTACAACTTTTAGGCCTCAAAAGAGCACTAATAATCTAACAAGATACCAGTGCAGTTTTTAGAAAACTGTATATCAGCCACTTTTTAGGTAGCAAGTAAATCTTGTTAAAAATAAACTGTACAAACTATACATTTCAGGAAGACGCTGCAAACTGTCACAATATTTCTCAAAGGAAAGTCACAGCATGAATAAACTCAGCATTTACTAACAGTAACTTCTACTTTATATATAATTTCCAAAACTCAAGCAGCAACACATAAACATTGAATGTACAGAGAAGGATGCTGCATTTTTGCATTCTTCTCCTGCTCAAGTCATGGTCTTATCACGATTATTTAAATTCTAGAGCATTACTTGGTTGACAAGATACTGCAGTGCTGCAGGCTACAATCCTCACACAATGCCTAAAGGGTTATTACAGTGGAGAAATTCTACTGAGGACAATGAAAGAGCCTTACCCCTTCCCGAAGACACCTCATTAGCACAGTGTAAGCAGCCAAGGGAACAACCCAGCATTCTCTAGGGTGCTCTTTTTTTTCCTCCTGCAATGAGGCCAACAGCACAAGTGATTAAATCAAAAAAAACCCACAAACACTACAATAATCTCACCTACATAAAAAATAGATAACAGATTCTTAGCAAGACTCATATTATACATATTTCAAATTATTATATGCTAGAAAACATATTAAATTCCAGGCTATGGTTACTGCCTAATGTTATTTCACGTGCAGCACAAAAATTGCTATGTTTATTACCTTATTTTAATATTCTCCAAGATCTATAATGGAATTTGTCCTAATACTTCTATTTTTCATTGATTCTATTTGATTCACATACACAAAATGATCTCACACACTCATCTTGATCATTTTGATTAATTCAGAAAGAGACAAATGATTACTGGAAGTGAATAATACTTCTCTTGAAATGTGATTTAATTATACCAAAACAGAAAATTACTTTTGTTTGTGAACTAAAAAAAGTAAGTTTTCTTTGGAAAAAAACATTCAAGTTATTCAGGGAAGTGCAAAGTGTTTAATAAAACTTACTAAATGGAATATCCTTCAGTACAAAGTCAACACTAGTTCGAGATCCTTACGGATATTTCCTTGAAATCACCCTGTTAGAAGGGCTAATTCACTGCTAGTTGAATCAGGATTTTGATTCTGCCGTTTGAAGTTAATGAATTCCCCTTCTCCCCCACATACACCCTCCGCAATGTAAATTTTCAGATTTAAAGGAGGACATTTGGATTTTGCAAAGAAATGAAGATTTGACTAAAACACCATATTTAGGCTAATACACAGCAAGTGTATACAGTGAAAACAGTGAAAGAATAGCCTCATTTGGGAAAATAATGAGAAACAGTATACATGGATGATATGATACGCCATAAAACTCTGTAACTTGTTTCAATAAGTTGACAAAGTATGATAAGCAACCATTCCCTTCAGAAATTATGTTTATTGAACTGATTATATTAGCAAATTTTTTTTTAGCCTACTAATTAACTGTTTATAATACAAAGCATAGGATGCACAAGGTGGGAGGTTAAAGATGCAGAAACGATTTATATTTTCTGAATTTTCTGATTTCCGAGTGGCCTACGCTATCACATCTTGTATGCTGAATTAATGTCAGGTATTTAACTAAAGCATGCCACATTAGTGGGGAAAGACTGTTACTGAATTGCCTCCTAAAATTCATTTTCCTTCTTTACTGAGAAGAAATGAAAATTTTATTTGCAACTTATCAACAGGGAAAATGAGTTCGTTAAATAGTACATTTTTTAGCTTTATTTCTGCTAATTTTCTATTAAGAGGTATGGTACAATTTTCCTCGGAAGTAACTTGCATACGATAATAATTAAACTGGTTCAACATGAGGCAGAGACATCAGGTCTCTCCGTACCATTTTCGACCTCCCTCATCTTATCCGGACAATGACATGTTGACATTCAACCACAGTTTGCCTTCCAAGGCCTAGCACATAAGTTCAAGAGAACAGATCCCAAGTTTCAAAGAAGGATAATAGGTTACTCTCCAGCAATCAAGAGCGGACTCTTCTCCACCTGGAAAAGGAAGGTGTCACAGCAAAGCTAAATCAACAGCCTATGCTGGAACTGGCAAGGATCTGTTCCTCATTTTATTCATCTAGTTTCTGACTATTTAAATTTAGTCAAGTTTTTCTGAAACTCTGTATACTAAAGGTACTGCAAAAAAATAAAAGCCCCAAGAAATGACAGTCTTGAAACATTAATAGTTCTTTCACTATTCAAATTGATAAACATCATCCTGCAAGCTTTAGTGTCTAATTAGAGATTTTAAAAAGGCAAAGGTATAGAATTCAGCATGATTCTTAATTACTGAAACATAGATAAGTAATCTCACATATGCAATAAATCTATATACATTGCCAGACACTGAGGGACATGCCTACTTTCTGCTCATATTGATTTTGCTTAAGCTTTAGGTTCTGCATCCTAACAGTGCAACCAGCAGCAAATTAATAGAAATATTACATAAAACTTGAAAAATTTCCCTTAAGGCAATATACTTAAAAACAACAGAACGTTCTCCCTGAGGTCCACTCATTTCTGCATTACCCTTGGCTTCTGTTTGGAAGAAAAATACAGAGACTGAGTATCAAATCTTGCTTTTTAGATCTCATATGCAAGTACCCACACAACATCAGAGTTCAGGAGAGTAGAGGACATTACAATTATCTAGACTCTTTCCAGTATTTTCTAAGTCACAGAATTGCAACCAGTGACCCTGTACATAACCCAGTGAATCACGCTTCACTTAGATGGCTGAGCTTGATTTTAAGTGTTTGACAATTTATGATATATTGAATTTTCTCCAAAGGTTTGGGTTTTTTTGTTTTTTCAGATGAAGTGGGTCTTGTTATGCTCTCTCAAGTAGTTTCAAACAAGACTCCAGAATCAGTTTTGGTTGACAGAAGGCTTATAGAAGCTATATGTTCATAATAACTGAAAAGAAACACTCAGTCTTTATCACTGTTTAATATTAATATTGTGGTAGAACCTAGAAGCACTTAGCAAAACCCCAGAGGAAAAAAAAAAAACAAAACACTCCCCCACCCCCAAACCAGAAATACCCCTAAAAGCTCACAGTTTAAAAGATAAATGTTTAGGAGTTTGATACGGCAACAAAGCAGGTTGAATAGCAAAATGGAAAAAGTACATAAAAACAAAATAACAGGTTATATGTAGTTCTTAATCAACCTGACACAACTATGGTATTTTTCTTAAATAAGTCAAGGCATAATGGTTTGCTGTTTAAAGATATGAACTGAGAGTAAACATGCTTGATTCCTTGTATATTAATATTGACATGGTGCGTGATCTTGACAAAGTCATTCAATAATACTGTTCTGCAGTTTAAACAGCAATAAAATGTCTACAACACTACAGTACTCTGTGGTTACATAGGAACAGTACTGGAAAATGAAAAGCTTTATAACAAGCAAAAGAATTTTTTTTTTTTGTTTTTAAAGTATGACACAAGTGTCAGTATCTCCAAATATACAAATCACACTGGTATCTTTGAAGTTTTACAGAGATACAGTGCCTTGAGATCTTATACACTGAACAGTTCTAAATCTGTTCTTCCTGTTCTCTAATAATTTATTAGTTATAATTCAGAGCAATGCAACACATTGCTATAGATCTTCATGCAACATGATAGAGTCATCATTTAAAAAAAGTAGTCACACTTCAAACATTCTATGTAATTCATAAATACATATAAACATAAAAAATTTTTATTTTATACTTTCAGAGTTAAAAAAACAATTATGGTCAGTACACCCAAACCATTTTGTTATCGGGCTGCTGTAAATAGAATTGTTCTAATCACTCAAGTTTTATTTCAAAATAAAATCAAGTAGTGCAAAATACTAACTCTTGCCAAATACAATTTTCAAGTTGGAGTTTTTGGTTAATTTATTTTTATTAGCGGTTAATATCCTGTAACTTACAATGTATCAGATGATACAAAGTACAGAACTTTTTTCCAAGGAAAACTAAGAAAATATGAAAACACCTAAAACTTAACCGTGACTGTAGATGTATTTTCTATAACTTCTCAGTGTGAGGACATGTTCTGTGTCTGTGTTTGACAGAGATTTTGGCAACTGCCTAATCACCAACGGATGATGTTTGCTAACCTACAAAAGCAAGGCAACGACTTCATCTTGTGGAAGACAAAGTTGTTAGAGAATACGGACAATAAAACATGGGTGTTATGCACACAGCCATAACTATAGTAAGCCAAAATACAGCTCCACATTGTACTCTCATTCCTTTATCAAGTGACCTCACAGACTGGCAACTTATGTGATAGTATTTAGACCAATGACACAATGCACGTAATGCAAAGGCTTGGACTTTGAAGGCTGTCAGAGAACTGCATTCAACATTTGTTTTGGGCTACTCTTCTTCTGTTCAAACATGTCTTAGTTTCTAATAAATAAAAGAAAGTTTTGTGTTCTTAAAATAAGGACAAAGAATGCTGAGGTTTAAAGAGCTGTCACTTTCAATTCCTACCATTAACAGCATTTCTTGTTTAAAGGTTTAAATCAGTCCTAGTCAGAAAACAACCTAATTCCGTTTGGAATTAATCAGGATCACTCCATTTCCTTTTCCACAGTACTGTGAATTCAACCATGCCAGGATGATATGTAATATGAACTAAATTAATACATTAATTTATTGATAACACAGGCTGCCTTGATACACACTGTTTTTAATCAAAATCTCCAGCTAAGATGTTCTAACCCTTACATATGCCACTTGGACACCACCAGTGGTTATGGTGACTGATAAAGTTATTGTTTTATGGAGTTAACAAGACCATCCATATTTGAAGAATGCAATTTAATTCCTCTTAGATGAGGTACATATCTGTATTACCAAGCTCCTCAAAAAGTAAAAAAGAAAAAAATATCCCAGAACATATATCGACATGAAACTCAACATTCATGCACTTGAGGACACAAGTAACAATAACATTTGCTTTTCATTTACTTTTTCATGGAAGAAAATCATTTTCGCATACATCAAAGAAATCTGTAAGGATCACTTGACAGTCTTACCTGATTGGCTATGAGGTAAAGAAGCTCCCCAAGTGTTGGTAAAAGGCATTGTTTCAATTTGCTATTCCTGAAGTTCTCTCTGATCAGTTCAGTTAAAGTTATGATTGCCTAACATAAAAATAAATCATATAACACCACATGTAATCTTTTCTCAGGCAAAATATGCTGTGAAAGGTAATATAAGCTTTATCTGAAATGCCATCTTAATCATACACTCTTTACTTAGGCAAAACATCCATTTACAAAGGATAGGGTAAGCTTGGAAGGATAAGAAAAAAGAACACTAACTACAAAACAGCTCATATTGGACACAGAGTAAAATACAATATGGAAATAGCCTTGGAGACAACTGTCAGCTATCCCTTCTTCCCATTCCCACAGGAAAACAGAAGCAAACCTGCCAGAAAAGAAAGGCTAGTCGCTATTCTTCTTTAAATATCAAGATCTAGAAGTTCCTCTCAGCATCAGGTTACCAAAAAACCAAACCAAAGACAAAAAACCAAACCAAAGACAAAAAACCAAACCAAAGACAAAAAACCAAACCAAAGACAAAAAGCTGCTGCCTTTTGTGTAGATATTAAACCAGGAGATATGAACTTTAGTTTTGTCTCCTGATCTCAGAGTTTACCAGTGACTCCCTGTGTAACACTAGACATATAATTTACATTTGCTGTATCTCAGAGTTTGTTTGCAAAAATCTATATATAGCATTTATATCGAGAGCAAGAAAATTGAAAAGCAAAAGGGAAATTCTGATTCATCTTGTGCAGATGACCTAGTAAGAAACCACTTTTCCCATACAGACGTAGGACAGGGTTTTAACTCAGTCAGGAGAACAAGTGACCATTTAGCTACCACACACTAAATAGAAAAGCATGCTGTCTGCTGGCTGGGATAGAGAGTTAGCTTTCCCATATATGTTCCAATGCGCAGCAAGCATGTAGCGGCAGAGCTGCTAGTTGTTCTTTCAATTAACAAAAGATGGAACTAGCTACGTGACTCCTCCTCCAAAACACTCAGGCCTTGCAAGAGTAAGGAAAAAGACTGTTCACTGAATATGTATTTAGCATACTACTTGTGTCCCTTAAATAGTCACTTCGAGTTAAGGAAGGATTTAGGTCCAATACTTTTAAAGTAGTTAAGAGACACAGCAAAGGCAAGCTCTGTAAACAGATGCTGCCTGTGAAGTCAGTGGTTTCCAATAATTTCCATGCTATGCTGAGTGAGATCTGAAGTTATGTACTTTTAAATGCAATATTGCATATACCATTCTGTTTTGGGAAAATGTCACCTTTTTAATTATTACTGTAAGTTTGAAGCATGGTGTTGCAGCTTCCCCCTGCCCAGAGGATCTAACAAAAAGCACAAAAACCCACATAAAACAGAAAAGTGTACTTCAGGCAAATAACTACATACTTATTGCATACTTCACTATGATATTATACAGAACACATGACAACAGAAGTCATCACGTTATCAGCTCCCTTAGTATAACAAATGAAGCATGAATTTTATTTCATTCTTCTGTTTATAAATTCTTCCTTTCCCCTTTAAACAGCAAAAGCATTCCAGCACCATCACTAAGACATTTTACTGTTTAGTTATTCTTTGCTAGAGAACAATTGGCTTCTCTATAAAAAAAATTTTAAATAGGACTAACTCTGAAATAGTCCTATCCCAAAGTCATTGGGAACTCCAGGTCCTAGATATTCACCATGCTATAAAAATCTGATTAAAGAGAAAAGTTTACACGGTAAAGATTTTTCTTATCTAACTAATCACATCGTAAGAAAATAAGTACTTAATCACTGTAATATACATTTTATAGCTCTTTGTTTAAAACTACTTTTAAATATGGTTCAACAATAGGGAAGAGATAACCAGCTGAAATAAAAACACTCTGGTGCTTTCCCCAGTTGAGCAACTATTACCTGTATAAACAGCACACACAGCACAGTCCACAGTCACTAACCTCAGGGAACTCAACATTTACAGTCCTATTTGAATACAAACTCATGGCATTTCAACCCAGGCACAAGGGGCCTAAACAGTGGTAGTTTTTGGAAATCATTTACTCTGCATGGTCCGTTTCCTCATACGTTCTCAGACTTAGCTTAGTGTTTGAATGGTGAACCTAATATCCCTTCTTGCAGTCCGGTTTCAAATTAATCCAAGAAGATATGAATTTTTCAGTTCTGATTATATACCTGTCAGCAGGAGCTCCTTTCTCCTTTCCTTCCGTGGAGGATCCATGTCTAACTCTCTTGACCATTGGCTTCATTGCATGCTGAAAGAACCACTTCATTTGAGCTGGCCGAGTCCCACCACACTAACACTTACAGGCTTTGAAGTCTTACCATTATTACAAATCTTTCCCTACACTGAAAAAATTGCAGCAGACAGAAGCCTTCAGATGAACCATGGTTCAGATGACTAGTTTTCAACACAGCCGACAAACCCATATAGCCTGCTCTACAACAAAGAATAAGATTTCATATAATACATTTAAAAATCTGGAACCACCTCACTTGCTGACCAGGAAAAATCAAGCAACTTACAAAATCTGACAGGTGCAGTAAGACCAAAATAATGCAGAGATGCTTAAACTGTGACTTGCTGACCATTATATGTTCTGTAACTGTTTCATACTCTTAAGTAGGGAAGGTTATGTGACAGAGATGGGGTTGTAGAGACAGACTATACCCTGGGCTGAACATTGTGTATGTTCCCTCTGCGGGGCCCTATTTCTAACTGTAACACCACATTGCACACTCTGACCTGGAAGAAAAGCAGCAAGATAAAGATCGACGACAAAATACAACCACATTCATATATTTGCAATGTAGCTACAGCAGTCAATTTTGGTTCTAGTTTTTTTGGTGCTGCTGCTACCAGCTAGACAAAGGAGTGACATGGATCAAAAGCAAACGATAAATATACATACATTCTCTGGGCATAACCAGGGAAGCGCAGCTTGTGAGGAAAAAATGTAGGAGAGGGAAACGAAAGGCTTGCGAAAAGGATGCATGAAGTTGAGCAAAGAGATGTAGGTGAAAGGACAATAGGAAAACAGAAGGAGACTGAGATATATACGGTTAGGAGTCTGATCTGGAGTGGAAGAAAGGTGCATTGTCATTCATATGATCAATTTACAATAAAACTCACAGGGACTTTAGTCTATCTTGTTAGGAAAGCTGTGGGCCAAAGCCACTTCTGTACTTACTCCCAAAGGGGAGAGCAAAGCAAACTACAATCCTTCCTCTGAAAGGGATTTAATGTAATCTACCTTTGAAGGAACGCGTGGAGGATTTTTTCAGAGTTCCGGAGTCGCACACTGTTTTACTTCAGGTAGCACAGGAAAAAAGAATAGTTAAAAAAAGTTAAGAAAGAAGGCAGGGCAGGGAAGAGAAAGCAATTGTGTAGTTTTCTCATAAATCATGAGGAGAATCTGGTCATATGTAAAGTTCTTCTGAAATTGTCCTGGATTGCTACTTTCAAAAGATATTCTCTCCTCCGATATCATGTTCTGTCCTCTGCCTAAACTCTTCCTCTTTCTCAACTGGTCTCTCAGTCCTAAAGAGCATGCCATGAGAGGCGCCATTCCACTACTTTATCACAACAAATGTGACCCAGAAAACATCAGAAGGTAGTCACAGAACAAAAGAACCGAATCATCTCATAATATCAAATTGGATTCCACTATCTGCACACACAAAAACAAGGTGAATTTGTCTTATGTATTTTACTAGAAATTCCTCTGTTCTGTGCGTTGGTATCAATAAATGAGGCCTATCAAAGCACAGTCCCATCTAGACATTAAGCAAGAAGTGGCTAAAAAGAAAAAAAAAAAAAAAAAAAAGAAAATATCTATTCTGAGTTTTTTCACGAAGCTAAAAGAAATTATTTTGTGATTTTGAACATAAATTTCATTCTGTATAAAACACAAACACATCCAACTACATATAAATGCCAAAACACACATTTTAACTGCTGCTTACTGCATAGCAGATGGGAAATTTGTCATTATATAAACCCCAATAAAATTATGCAATATATTATTAAATCCTTGATCAAACATATCGTATATACTAACAAAAATAAAAATAAAATTTTTATCCACACAGAGCAAACACAGCAAAACAATATGAGCTTAGAAAATATTTCAACTGAGAGATACGTTAGACAGGAGAAAAAACAAAAGCAATTCTTATTTTCTGGGAGAGGATCAGTAAAAATGTATATAATCTTGAAACACCTGAAAAGAAATTCTTTATCATCCCTGTCTCGGGGTTCAGAATATCAGAATACCCTGACAGAAGAAAGTGCCTTAATGCTAACAAACCAGTTCCGATTTACTGCAAGATATCCTCTTTCAGAGATCTTTATCACAAAACCAGTCATAGATATTGCTTTTTATTCGGTGGATTTTGAACTGCATTCATCAGAAGGTTTACATTTTTTTATGATCACAAATTCAAAGATGGGTAAAAACTGCTGCTTGGTAAGTAAGTATTCTTGTCTTCTAGATCCTTTGCTAATATTAAACTGATTTTTTTTTTTTTTTTTTTGCAGTTCATAACATTTCTGTAGCCAGAGGATAGATTGCTGACTCCAAACTTAATGTCATTTGCATCTAGATAGAAAGAGACAAAATACGGACAAAAAGTCTCAAAAGTTCAGAGAAAATAATCTGTGAAAACTACCATAACATCTTAATAGACTTTGCAAGAAAGTATTCTGTGAAAAATCACATGGCACGAGGATTTACCAAAGAGTTTAAGGAAGTGAAAGGTGAATCAGATGGTAAAAAATATTCAGGAGTTCAGAGTTTAACAGTCATCCCAGAAAACAAACATCACTTCTATCTTAACTAAAAATCATAAAATGATTTTAAATCATTAAATACAGTTTACAAATATATTTGGCAACACAGCACTTTCTCTTTCTTAGAGTCCTAAAGAGTTTGTCATCAATGTTCTTTTATTTTTCCTTCATCTTCTGACCTTAACAACTTCATAACAAAACCCCAAATTCTGTACAGAGAAATAACATAAAAACTAGAAATAAGTCTTCAAATGAAGCAAAAAGATCTACTAAACAAACTTTGATCTCTTCCTCTTTTTACATAAAGCTATGCTCATTAACTGCTTTCAGAACACTTCTCCAGTTTTTGTTCAGCAACTTTAAATATTCTGCCATTCTAGACAGAACTTAACTTTTATATTTAAGTAAATCAGTAAATAAATCAGTAAGTTTTAAAGCATCTAATATACCCACTTGAGACAGTAGTAGTCAGCTTGGTTCAAGCACAATTCTACACTAAACAGCAGTTATGTAATGCTAGCATTTTCTCCTTCGTTAGATCTTAGCTATATATGATCTAAGATCTATGCTTTCTATAGCTATGTAGAATTACTATTCCTTTTGTGATGAAATACCAGTCTTCATGGAACAGGATTGAGCAGTAGCATCCAAAGCTACCTGAAAAGTTCTTTTTCTTCATCTATATTTCTCTGTCTTCATTATCTGCAGGCTTCTACCATTCATTCTTGCCTTGGAACGATACATGTAGGCTTTTCTGAATATCACTTTCCTGGACTTTTATTCTCATCATAATTCAG
Source organism: Struthio camelus (assembly GCF_040807025.1). NCBI lineage: Eukaryota > Metazoa > Chordata > Aves > Struthioniformes > Struthionidae > Struthio > Struthio camelus. Next base: position 51,597,238 of record NC_090943.1, read on the forward strand.
TGAGAAATTGCTAGGTCATTGAGAAATTGCTAGGTCATTGTCTTCTGCTTCTGGGTATTGTGCCCATTATCCACCTGCTTTGAAAGTCAAGCTGATGACACTTTTGAATGCCAACATCCATCATTAAAGTATCCATGTGGCATGGCTCAGACTAATTTGTTCTGCACAGAATTTCTGATATTTAAAAAAATATGCTTTAGCCCCTGAAGATTTTTCAGGATTTTAAGTCAACTGCTTTTACCTATTATTGCAAATTTCTCTATTCTGCTCAGTGAAAAATAAAACTAGACCCAATCCCATTTGGCTAGAATTTTCCTAATTCTCTCCAGAAATCTTTTCTAAATGTGTCCCAGCCTGAAATCACTTTTTTCCCCCGTGCCACCTTCTTCTTTCTCCAGCTGATAGTTGAGAGGGCAGGTATCCAGACGAAAAGTGGGGACTAGAAAAAAAAAAAAAATACAGCTAATCTTGTCCAACACTGAGCCTGGTCTGAGTATCTTTCAGTGCAGAAAATAGGAGAGAGAGAGAGGAGGAAAAAAAAAAAAGAAAAAAAAGGCTTTTCAACCATCATCAGCATATGATTTTTATTATAAAAAACATGTTATAACCTAAATGTACCAATTAGGCAGGTATGTTCTTTAGCAGAAAAGCCTGGATTTTTTTTCCCCTCCCTTCTTGGGTCTACATTTTTTCTAAGTGCAAGACAAAATAAGGTGGAAGGAGGACTCTTATTTGATTTAACTCTTCAAGGTACATACTTAAGTCGCAAGAAGAAAATACTTCAATGTGCAAGTTATTGCTGTATAATAACTCATACAGATACAAAATCTGGGTGGCTCAAAAAAGAAATTAAAAGCATTAGAAATACATTAAAATGCAATCTCCAGCTAGGCCAAGCTTTAACAAACAAAAAAAACTAATAGCACAACATGGAAGTGCAATATTGTATGACGCAACTGTAAACATCATGCAAATGACAAAATTATGCCAAGAGAGTTTAAAAAACCTCACAGACGTGTTTCCAGTTTCATATCAAGAAGGTCAGGCATGAAAAAATTTTTCTATGTGGTCTGTCTTGTTGCCAGTAAGAATGTTAACTTCACTACCGATTTTCTGCGTGTATCTCAACGTTCTGTTGATAATATAACAAAACAAGAAAATATTTCACTTTACCCACAAAAAATTACTCTTGCTATGTTATTTCAACTACAGAAAAACTATTTCACCTAGCCTTTCATAACACGCTCATCTCTAGTCTACCTGACACATCCATTTAAAGTAACAGATGTCAGCTCTGCAGTAAACCAAAAATAAATAAAATTACACATTATAAACAGAAGCAGGATTGTCTTAGACATAATAAGCTTTAGGAGATCTGCTTAGGATATCATTTCTAATACACAAAATTATTTGTCCTATAGCGTACCTCTTCCTTAATACACTAGAAACGTTCTAATTAGCTAGAAAAATCTATTTTGAAATTAACAGGAACTTTTTGTCTATTTAAATATATACATATATATATATATAAAAGAAAGAAATTTCCTACTCTATAAAATTTACCTACTGTATGCTAGTGAAAGAAACAACAAAAAAATTGATGCCACAAGCAAAGATCAAAGTCTATGCTGGAAGCCCAAAAGGCTAGTGAAAGAACACATTTAAATTAAATCTACAACACATGCTGATAAATTCAGCCCTTGCTCTGTCCCATGATGTGCAATCATATAAAATCCCTTATTTGTGTGTTGCTGTGTTTTTTTCCAGTAAACTGGGGACAAAAATATGTGGTGTTAAACTTCAAAAAAGTGCTACATAAAATAAAAAGAGAATCATTTTGGCAGTCTTTTTCTTCTTAAGCAGAAAAGGTGTAGGTAGTCACGCTATCTGCTTTGCCTCCTTCCTTGAAATCATTTGAAAGCTCTTACTCAGTTCTGTCAAACTGAACAAGAGTAGAAACCTCAGATCTGTTTCTATAGGTTTCATAGAAACAATGTAAGCAAGGGAGAAGAGAGAGACATTATTAATGTTTCAGTGCCAGAAGGCTGTGGTGCAAACTCATTTCTTTTTAGACAGAGAATTCATATCTGAAAACAACATTATGAACGCACTAAGCACAGAAAAAGTTCAGAGACTATACTTTTAAGCACCGGAAAATACCCTCCTAAATCTAGGATTTTCTCCTATTTAAACTTCCTGATAGCTACGAAAGACAGAGTTGGATCTACTAACTGGTAGCCTTTATATAAGTCAGTTAAAAAGTCAATACAAGGCAGGCATTCATAAGAAGCTCAGCTCCTTTAACTGACAGATCTGCTTATTAACTGCAAAAGTAAAGACTGTTCAAGTATCCCTACTGCATTTTCTACAGATGGATTTAGCTGCCTAATTTTAAATACAGAGAGGGGACTGCTGGCAGTGAGCGTTCTGGGGGCTCTAGGATTTCTGGAATTTATTCCTCTCTCACCGAAACAGCTCTCAATGTTCTCAAGGGTTCAGGCTTTGCCGAGTAAGCTAAGGGTATAGCCCCAAAGTTAACTGGGGAAATGGCTGACTGTGTTCATTTGTAGACACCACATTTGTTTACTGCAGCTGATAGACAGTCCTTTTTTAATGTTGCAAAATAACCATGTTTATGTATCTGTGAAAATAATAGCAACATACCTTAAGTTTCCTATACAGAATTGAATATACTTGTTGGATTTATTTGCTTTAAGGGGAGGAGTGGGGGGGGGGGGTCAAAACGCATATTGAATTTCGCTTGGGGGGGTGAGGGGGGCCTTCATAGCCAAAAAGCTTTAAGAAACTGTTGAACATTTCAAGTTTAGATTCACACATACACCCAACATAGGCAAAGTTATTCCACACATACACAGAACAGGACACAAGAATATATTCTAAAAACCTCAAGAAAATTATGCTGAAGGAGGGACAAACTGAAACGAGTTCAGAAAAAGCCCACATCTGCAAGAGTCAGGAAAACTAAGCTTCCCACTGCACAGTACATACACAACAAAGGAAGCTGTCAGATACATGGTACCCTTCACATAATCATAATTTTCCCCAGGAATCAAGTTAACTTGAAAATGCTTGTCACCATAGGATCAGGGCAAAAAGTAAAGCCTATTCAAGAACCCTCAAGCTGCCTTCCAAATCAAAGCAGCTTCCAAGTCTTACTCTTTACAGCCCTAGCAAAGGATGTTTTGCACAAACTAATTCATGAAGCATTACTTTCCACTCCCACAGTCTGCCTTAAAAACAACCTCTGCTCTGAGGCATACCTGAAAAGGGTAGATATAGGAATAGGAAAGCTCAAATATACATAGTGGACGTTTTCTTGTAGTTTAAGCTTTGTATGACATCTGAATTGAGGGGAAAAACATAATGGAACGTTGGCACTACGAGCATGTATTCATCAGCCTAACAATTATCCTTATCTTACTTCCTTTAACTTATCTTTTTACAGTAAGACTTCACTGGGTCAAGATCTGCTTCTTACTAGGTTTTGCACAGCAGAAACTTCTTTGCATATATCCTGTTCTGAAATCGAAGAGGTAATATATCTTAACATTGTGGAGTAAATTTAGTCTTCACTAGGGATAATTCTCATTAAAAGAGATTACCAATCCTACAGTTGTCATCAAGTAAAACTCCCGTCAATGGGAATCACTCATCTGTAAAAGCTAACTGGGAATAATCTAGGACAAAGGAGTAACCAACTTAAAATGTGGAAGCTTACTGACTACCATGTAATAAGTGCAACTTCTGTGTCATCATTTAGGAAGTGATATTTTATAGTGGAAAACAAAATCAAAACATTACTTTCAACTACAAGCTTAAAACATTTTAACTACTTTAAATTGGACTTAATTATATTCCTTGTTCCACATTTACATTATAATGGACAGAATATAAGAAAAAAATACAGAATTTCATTAAAAAGTAAACTGCTTGAACAGCTCCTTTCTAAACCACATATGATGACTCTTTCATGCTAACAGGTAAATTACACAGATCTGAAGCTTCAAATACAGCGTTTATTACTTGAGAAGTCAGAAATTGACTGCATTTTTTTGTAAGGTAATTATGTTTAACTACAGTAAGTAATACGCAAACAGCTAATTGTAAGAGAAAAACGTGTATGTAATATTAGAAAATGAAAAGCTTAAAGCAGAACAATTGAAACAAGAAACTTTCCCACTTTTAAAAGAAACGCAGTGGGAAGGTCTTGCCAAACCTGTGCCTGAAAAGGAAATAGCAACTTTAAAAAAGGAACACAAAGTGCAGTCCATAAACTATTTCACCTAGTAACATCTACAAACTAGAAATATTTAAGACCATTAATTACCAAAATGAAATTCAGCATGCAAAATTGAAATCATACCCAAGACCTCATTTATACATAATGTTATACAGCCAAAAATATTAACGGACATACTATATCACCAAATAAGAAAAGGCCTCACTTGTGCATAAGGTTTAATGGCGTTAAAAGAATACAGTTCTTTCAGTTCTATTAAAAAATATATATATACACATTATGCTTTAAACGCATTATGCGTTAAACAAAGCCCGTTATGCTTTAAACAAAAATTTCACAGCTTGTGTTGCAAAAAATTACAGCAAAGATAGGTAGAGATATGAAATAGTTAGAATCAGCAAAAACTGTGATTACAGGAAACCATATAGGATGAAAATTGTCTTACAAGCTGTCTGGTGAAACATCAAACACTTCCACCATTATAACCAATTAAGAAGAATCCTTTTAAAGTGTTCTGTGATGTGAGATGTGTTACTCCATACATAAGCAAGTCAAATAAGGCAATTTTATATCTGAATTGCACTTCAGTTTCACAGCACGTATACAGAGAAGTGCAGGTAACATTTTCTTTATAATTTTTCATTCCAAAGCAGAAGTAAATTTTAGTGTCCTACTTTCTCTACACAAATAAGTTTCTTCTGAAATTTCGCTATATAATGTTTTTATGTTGGTTATTAAATGTAAATATGAGTTCTCCCAGCTATAAGCAATAAATTCAGTAGGCATAAAAAAAGAACTTAATATAAGTCAATGCATGCATCAGTTATAAACAAATTGTGACAATGCAGTTGTGACTCCTAAAAAGAGTTATTCAGTTATTTAAAATCAAGATATATGGAAAGGGATTATAATTTCAGAAGACAAATCTTTGTCAATAAAAACACAAGCCATAAAGCAGCTATCAACAGGATCAAGACTGCTTTTTGATGCTTAATAAAAAAAGTACCCCAAAAAAAATACAGAGAGAGTGTGGGCAATCAACTGCCTAGTTAAAATTATCTCTCAACCCCCAAACAGTTAGGTACTGACACTGAATCTGAAACATGAGCTTTTATAGCCTTTTGAAAATGTTTTGCTAGCGCTTGCTACTGTAACTCTGATGCTCCTCTTCCCCGTATCAACACTTAAAACCTTTCTGCAGTTTGCTAATTTTCTGGCTTTCATGAGCTCATGTGGAAAGAAGTTTCATTGCCTCATTATGCATAATGTAAATATACATCTCCTCTCATTGAATCTTAATTTGCTGCTTCTCAAATTCGTAAAGTGGCTTTGTTCTTAAGTTACAGGATATCAAAAACATCCTGATATATATTCCCTGTATCATTCACTATTCGAGGATGATTCAAAGATACATTTTTACTAAACAATCTGACTCTAACTTCCCCAGAGAATTTTTACTTATCTTACTGATTCTTCTTGTCTTTCTGAAAATCATCTAAGTCCTGTGGTGTCTTTGAGAAAAGGTGACTACTACTGGACACAGGGTTCCACAGAAAGTTGATGGGGGGAAACCTCCTCCACCTTAAAACCCAAGTAGATGAAATATCAGTGCGAGAGAAGGGATGCAAACAAAACTGGACACTGAGCCACAGATTTCACGGTATCTAACAAAACATAGCTATTGGAAAGAAAAGATAAAAGAAACAGTAATCATGAAAAAAAATTTTTTGAAGTTGTAATTGGAAACAAAGTCATATGCACTACCACAGAAGCATTTCATTTAAAATAGTCATGACTGAGCTTTCATGCCCTTAATGATTACCTCAGTAGGAAAGAGCAAGCTCAGCAGTGCAAGAAGTAAGAACTTGTAAATTCAGATTATTTTTCAGGGGGGAAAAAAATAGGTTTAATATTCTAAAACTTAAGAAGTAGGCTGTTAACTTAAGAGCTCTGATTTTTAATATGGCTGATTACACTAAAAAAATACAAATTTATATTTAAGAAGAATAAAATCTCATTTCTCCATCTAGTCCCATTAATTGAACTCAATACTGGACAGGTGAATGAATGATAAAAGGAACGCATAAAGAAAAATTATTTGGCTGTGGAATTTTTAAATGGAGGCTTTGGTGGCAAAAAATCTTTATACAATTGCTTCTGTTAGAAAGAAGAAAAAATCCACAAGGATGCACACCCCAGCAATCCAAGCCATGTTCTTATTTATGACACACAAGTATTTATTCTGACTGCAATGCCATAACTACAGTCATTTCAAGTCAGTAAAACTGGTGCCACCTTCAATAAAAACAGATTCAACCTTGCACTACCTACTCCCTTGTGCTGGCATCTGCACAGTAAACTGGATGAGGAAACACATACAAGTTAAATTAGCCCAATTTGAAAAGAAAAGTTCCTGCTAATCACAATTAGTTCCCTAATGATTCATCTTATGATCACAATAGAAAATGGCGATTCATCAGTTCAGACCATTTTTGAGAAACCTGGTCCTACAAAAAACAAAACAAAACAGAAAACAAAAACAAGAAGTGTAAACCCCAAATATCCCAAAGCTCAGTGTTTAGAATACTCAGATATAATGTGAGAAGCCTAAATTATACGTTCTTGGTCCAAACATCTATACAGGGTAGAACATTTCCTCTATCTTTGCATAATAACCTGTGACTTTCAGATACACACGTGGGATGCAAAAAGATCAGCAGATCAGGGACTAAGACGGATTTCTGAAGTCTCAAGCGAGCACCTTAAATTCAAGTCAGCCACCAGCTATCCTGGCTGCCTATATGTATGGGTTCACTTCTCTGACTTTGATAAAAAGCTTTCAAAAGTAGAAGGAAAAATTAAATCTCAAAATGTTCAATGGGAAGCTGTTTTTAACTCTATGATACAGTATTTAGATGCCAACAGATTTCTTCAGGTTTTTATGTGGTTGTGAATTTAGGGTCTTTTTCCCTCCTTAATGTTTGTTACCCTTAACTCTCCCTTTAATAAGCTTCTCCCTAAGTATGAAATAGTCAAGGTCACTATTATATTTATGATAGAAGCAGCTGAAGATGGTTTCATAGCACAGATGTAGCAGGAATATAAATTATGCTCAGAATTCTGAATGAAATATCAAAAGCACAAAATAATCTTTCCAGATAGCTTTTTACCTTCCAGAGATTTATATATTTATCCATTGAAGAAAGGATCCCAGCCGCATAGCTCTTCATTATCCCCAAAATAACAGACTTGAAGAATATAAAAGAAAACACAGCATCTTTACTATCATAAGACACACCATATTTTGAGGACTGTTGCAAAGAGACTGGCAACCCCACTGATGTCATTTTTATGAAGATGATGTACTATTTTATCTCCTGAAAAAAATGAAGTAATTTAATGGGCTCTGTGACAACAGTGCCAATTAAATGCGTCTTTTACAAGGGTACAGTTTTTGCTTTGATCAGGCAATTAATCTAAGAATTACAAAGCATCATTTCATCCTGCAATCAGTAATGTAAGTTTTCAGTTCAGTAACTGCGGATTTCCTTGTTTTCTACTATCCAGTTGGTTTGGACTTCAAAATAAAGCAAGCCCAATTAATTTAGATTGGTGAAATTGTTTTTTGAAGACTTCCTACAACTATGATAAAAGATGTTAATATTTGCTGAAGTAATCCTGAATTCCCATGTAATTATGACAGATTCGTTGTCATTAATATTGATTATATTTAATTTTCTGTTTATTAACTTGGAAAAATTTTTCTCAAGTGTTCCATGAGTTTCTACGAGTACATGGCAATGTAACTGAGAAATGTTGACATTCTGTTTGTCTGCCTCCCACATGGCCCAGACAAGTCAGTAAGTTATATGCAGGAGACCACCGGAGACAAAAATATTACGTGACCATCCTGATTATGCTTGGAAGATAATTTTAAGACTTTAAAATAATCATTTTACAATACAGTAGACATTTGGCCATGTGCACCCATGTCATGCTTCAGTTTGGCTTACATCTACTTCCTATAAATTTTTTTAATTGGTATTATTTTCACATACAAGACATCACGTCTAAGTAAGTAAGTGCTAGTGGGGAAAATAGTCAAGGATAAAATAAAATTATGATCATCTGAACAGAGTTAAAAAATTATTTTACAATCAAACAACAGCAAAACTAACTGGCTTGGAAATAAATGTTCAAGTGACATCATTTTTCTGTGAATGTTCTTAAAATATGAAGAGATATGGATAGGTCTAGATACAGGAATAATCAGAGAGATAAGCTAGAAACATGATTTAGAGTTAGCACTCTGAGAATCTGAATGAGAACAAATTGTACACTTAGACCACAGTGCATGTGATCAGAGTACGAGTACGTAGAGAAAGAAATCATAAAACTATCGGTAAAGATGCAACTACCATGCAACTGTAGAAATCATCCACCAAATCTAATTTCAAACATCAGAAATAAAAAGGCTCAGGCTATTCAGAGTTTCAATTTGGATGAAAATAGAAATTGGGATATTCCATTGCTTTGACAGAGGAATTACATTCTAAGCAGGAAAAGTTCAGTGTTATGGAGCTATTCTAATACACAGTCATTATCTATGGGATATTATGTTAAATTACCTATAGAGTTCTATAAGTCAAAGGCTCTGCAGTGAAATTTGCCAGTGTGAAGCCTGTAGCAGGTCTTAGAGCCCTTTAAATGCTCAAGTAGAGCAGTGGACTCTAGTCCATACAAAAATATGCACAGCTGCCTACAGTCATAGTATGAGACTGATTCTCAACTGGCAAATTTAAAAAGGCAAGGAAGAGGACTAGATTTTTGCCTCAAAGAGGACAGGCAGAGAGCGACTCAGATGGAAGAGGCTGGACACATAAGGCACAGAGAAGGATACTGCTCCCTGACATGACGTCATTCTATGAAGTTGCTATAGTATCTTTTAATACAATAAAAGATCAAGTTTGAAATTGTATGTTCAGGGTGGCTGTGTCCTGGCTGGTAAAAGGCATAGTCTACCTACAGAGATGAAAAAACAACAGCCTTTTCTAATAACTGAGACACATAAGTCGCACATGGAAGGAAGCCTCCCTAACTCAGGGAGAATTTTTCTCTAAAATAAAGAAAACGCAGTTTTCTTCTCCAAGCACTAGCGTCTACATCCTTAAGAACCAGGTCTGAAATCTAATACAAAGGAGAAACATCTTTAAAATTTTATGACAATAACTAGGAATAAATAAGTGGAAGTGATGTTTTACATTTGTAAAAATGTATGAAAAATGAAAAAAAATGTTATTAAGTAAGCAAAAAAATTGACCTATTCATCTTCACCAATTGCTTCATCAACTTATATTGCAATTTCCAGGTAGAAAAGGTTATGAATGAAATGTGTCTTCGTCTTCAATATAAGTATCTGATTTGAAAAAAAAAAAAAAAAGCAATATCCTTTTTTGTTCTAAGAAAAATATGCAAAATATGCAATCAGTTTCCATTTTTTGTTCTAATCAATAAAGTATTTACCTAAAAATATTTGATTGGAGATAGACTAACTACAGTGAATTCACGAATAAACTATTTTTTCATCTGTATTATGAATATTTTCTAAGATGACCTAAATATTAGCATACATCAAGTAAAGAGAGTATACAGTTTCATGGTATATCTTTGTCTAGTCTGTTTCAGCATATACTGTAATTTGTAGTAATTTACTTGCATTTTATTTTTGTGTCTGAGTGACCTCTGGTGGTTATATATATAATGAATTGTTCATGACCACCTTGAATAAGAATCTTTAAAAAAAAATTTAAGAAGTTAATAATTCTTCAAAGAGCAAAAAGCCAAAGGCTTTTAGCACATGGCATGTGAAAATTTACTTTAATCCGTGGAACAAGGACGAGGTTTCCTTTTTTCATAGTCTCTCTGCTTTTTCAGGACTCATTGCTTCTACTGTTTAATGAACGATTATTAAAAAAAGAGCAAGGTGGAGGGAAGGAAGAAAACTTAAATGGTCCAGGTTCAACCTTTAAGATAGAGGAAGTGTCCTTACATAATTACGTAACTGGGCAAGACACAGCAAATTGAGAACAGAAATGGAGAGCCAGTTTTCACAGTGAAAAAGCCAGCAGTGGTGTCCTACATGAGTCTACATTGGGCCCTGTGCGGCTTTGAAAACACAACAAAAGTATCTGGAAGAGTGAATAATCTTGTAACAGAGAACTGCAAAGAGGCAATTGTGGGGGGCAGGGAGCGTTGTACATATAGTGATACACAAGTGGGTAAAAGCAGTTCTAGATTCACATCTTCATGAGCTCTGAACTGACTTTTCACATTTAAGAACAAAATCTTGGGGCTATAGCAGGAAGTTCTACAAAGAGATCACCTCTGTCAACAGTGGTCAAAAAGTAAACTAAATGTTACCAGGAATGGAAGAGGAAACAAAACAGAGAACTGTCTATCAACACATAGATCACTCATACACCTATATCCTCCTAAGAGGGTATAGTTCTGGTCTCCTATCTTAAAAAGCGTATATTGGGATCTGGAAAGGCAAGGGCAAGAAGGATTATTAAAGCCTTCATATGAGGAACTACTAAAGAAATTGGAAAAGAGTTGAGCAAATAGTAGTTCAGTAAATTTCCATAACACCCCACCGTAACTGGCATAGAAAAGATGAACATGAAATGCTTGTTTCCTCTGCAATGTAAGAATCAGTAGGCCTCAGAACAAATCCAGCAAGTAGCAGGTCCAAACCAAAGGACCAACATCTTCGCTTAGCACTCTGTTTAGCTGTGAAGTTTCTTCCCAAAGGATGTTATGGATGATACATTTCTAAAAAAAGGTTTCAGAAAATTACTAGAGAAATTCAAAGACTTTATGCCTGGTTCAGAAAATCCCAGAGTTGCATATCACTGGAGGTATAGAGCATATTATAGAGAAATACGAGTACATGCTTGCATTGCTCTTACATGTTTTTCCATGCATCCACTCAGCTTCTGTCCCAGTACAGGTGCCAGATTAGACAGATCTTTGGATTGAGCCAGTAGGGCCATTCTTCACTGTGTTATGGAAGGGCTGAATTTGTCTTGTAAGACCATCAAAAAGAGCCTTATTTCGGGCAACCGATTATGGGATGTTGTGTTACAAATTTTTGTCTTGTAAGAACTGGATCAGCTAGTCATTTTACATTACATTGTTCTAACTGGCTACAGCTCATTTTTGACCTACTCTAAATCACAGCAGTCATCAAAAAACTTCAGCTGGAGCACCAGCCAGCTCATATAAGATGACAAATTACAGCATTATATCTTAATATAGTATATAGCACTGTTTTAAAAATTTTTGTAATAACCTAAAGAGTTAGAATCATTCATAATTTTCAAGTGTCACACAAGGTACAATAGCTAACAGTCCACTGGAATGTTCAGCAAACTCATTTCACCTAGTTTCATTTCGAAAAAACAAAGGAACTCTGTAGGTCACAAATTCTCAAATGACTCCTTCCTACTTTTCCTATAAATGAACTATAAAGTTTGGTAGACTGCCTACGGCTATCTGATTTTAGATTACATATACAAAAGTTACTTTGAAGACTTGAAAACATTAGTTTTTTGATAATGTTTTTAAATCTAATTTTTAATAATCAAAATATTTGAATACTAATTGAAAAAAAACAGTGTGAAAGTGACTACTTCATTTTCAGAAAAAAAAAAAAGGCTAGAGTTTTGTATCTTCAGTGGGTAGTTCTGCTGCAGTTTAGTCAAGATCACCACCACTACACACAAACAAGCAGGTTTACATGTTTAATTAACTGAATTAATTATATTCCCATTTTCACATATAGGGAAAAAGAAAGCACAGGTCAAAAAAGTCTAGAAACTGATATCAATAATAAAAGCCTCAATAAAACTCAAAAATAAAAAGAGATGGAAAGTACCTCAGAAACAGGAACTTTTTCTCCAAGTTCAGGTGTGTGTAATGCCAGCAAACCAATCACTCGAGCAACTTTGGCACGTCTGTGGATCAAACATTTTTTTTTTTTTTTTTTAAGATTCAGAAAAAATGTTAAAGAATAAAGAAACAAATATGCCATGTTATTTATATTTTGCCCAGATTACTAAGGGCAGGAAATTTCTGAAGCACTATTTACAGCTCAGGTTTTCTCATTTCTATTGTCTTTTAATCATCAAATTATTTCTGTATTTCAGTTCAATTTAGTAATAAATTCATGCATAAAGATATGCTTTTTCCTCTAGCACTGAAGATGGAGATGCTTTAGTCTGTTGTAGTCATTCTAATTAGTCATGCTCATCGTGATAGCACTCTTAGAACGCAGAAAACCATTAGAGATTTTTTTTTTAACTTTGTACTATAGATTTCACTTCTGTTTTGCCAATTAAATTGGTTTTAGAGGTTTCATTTAAAAAAACCTGTAATAATAAAAATTAACATTTATAAAAGAAGCAGTAGAGGGCACTATCACCTGGAAATATTTCCAACAGGCATATATATATATTTTTTTTTTTAAAAAAAGCTACCGTTATGCTATGGTTTGGTTTATTCAGGGATTTTGAACAAAGCCATTTGATATACTAAGTTATACAACTTCTAGATTAAAATTTTAGAGATTTTCTATAATTTTTGATCCTGAAAAAATAACAGTGTATTAAGCCAACACAGAAAAAATTCATTGTTTTATACTCACTACAAACCGTCCATCAAGTATACCATAGCAGGCTGGACAGGCCAAAGAATTCCCTCCGAAAAACGTTAATATATTTCTTCAAAAAAACTCAGAGCTAATCCCTATTTGAACAAATTAATTTAAAATAATTGTTACTTACATATCCCAGTTGGCGGCTGCACGCAGCTGCTGTATTAATACTGGAAACTACAATTTAAAGAAGATACATAAACATTAGTGATTTTCAGGGACTTAATATGCCTCAGTGATATTTAAAAAACAACAAAATACCAGTTATTATGTAAAAATGTATTTGGATAGCATTTGCAAAAAGTACCGCAGCAAAATACTGTGGATATTGCTAACCATGTTGATTTAAACAAAAAGTGATGGCAATTTTTTTTGTTTTAAATATTCCAGTCTTAAACTAAATGCTAAACTTGTATCAGTGTATTAAAGAAATATTATTTTACTTACAAATACCACCATACACAGCAAAAGCTGTGTTGCTATCATCTGCAAACACAGATTATCATATAATATTATCCAACAAGTTTGAGCAACAAAACTTATTTTTGTTAATTCTCACAAAAATAATTGACAAATACTAGAATATATGCTAGAAAAATACTTTAAAACAGACTCTTAAGAGCATGCTCTCTGAAACGGTGCTTAATGCAAGTTCTACTGTTTGTTCTGAAGAAATATTTTCTTGTTATTCTTTATGGAGATATGGCCAAATAAAGTTACTTTAACAATTCAAACATGCACTTTTTTCAATTGGTCTTTTCTGTCACACACTTAATGATTTACAAAGACTGTAACATTTCATCACACATATTTTCAAACTCTCCATCAAGGGTAGAAACGATTTAAAAAAATACCACCATTTTACAAACCACAAGTCACAAGTAAGAGGATGTGAAATCTAAGAGAAAGAGTTGATTTCCGTCAGCTCCTTTAAAAAACCTGACATGGAATTTCATAAGCGTTTTTCATTGTTTTGTATTTAATTTGCTGTACTATTTTGGTCAGTACAACAATGGTTTCTTGAAATAGAACTAAAAGCAGCCGGTTTTTGCTACAATGACAAGTATGTGAAACATGGTGATTCCTTCAGAGCTTTATTATTTACCAGCTGAGAGCTCATTAGCCTGCCTGCAACTTCCTTATGGACAGCCACAGTGCACAAGTAATACAGTAAATTCAGTTTAGAACGTGCTGCTGCTGTATTCTTCTCAGTGGAATCAAGCAGTGAACACAATTGTTGCAAGAAGTCATTCCAGTCCATGTCTTTCATAGATAATAATTTCTCAGCTAATGATAAGAAACAAACAAGGTAATAAATCTTTAACATGCTAGAATAAAATGTCACAATGAATAAAAGGCATTTCAAAATTTGAATCTAATCATACTTTTAGTATTTAAAATATTTTTAAATGTTGTTATAATAGGTACAAAGCATAAAAAGGCAGCAATAAATACATCAACACAGTTTTGAAAATGGAACTCTGCTAACTCTTCAGGCTTTATTTAGTTAAGTAAATACTGATTGGCATTGCATTTAAGAAAGGAAGTTGTTTTTAATCCTTAATCACTCTTAATTTTTAATAAGAAAACGGAATTTCATTAAAGATGAGGCAAAAACTAGCCAAAGTCAGTGAAATCTACTCAGAATCAACTGCAATAAATTTAAAATGTGTATATTTATTCACATACATATGTATATGTATCCATCTGTTTAAGTCTTAGTAGTATCAGAACACACATGGCTTGAACAGGAAGACAAAAATCAACAGCCTTTAGGACAATTAGCATAAACGTGCTTTGCAAATCTCTGATCACTGTAGGAGAAAAGAGAATTTTCAAAGGCTTCCTTACTAGTCTCAAGGGTTAAGCTCAGTCCACTTTAATAACAGTAATAAATTCAAACTGAAGGAATGTATTAAGTGATCTGCCATCCCGACATGCTCCTAATATGGAATATTTAAGAGTTTGTCTTCTGTCTTTTACACCAGTTTTATACATAAGTAACAACACTGACTAATGAAGGCAATTCTAATTCTAAGGTGAAAAGAGTTTTATATTTCAGGCATCTATCTTAATTTTGATACTGCTTTTAATCATAAAGAAAAAAGGCTGATAGGCAGCATCAGATTAATTATCTTCTAAAAGGACCAGAAAACTGTCCAGAAAAAAAGCTGTGACCCTGAAAATATTACAACCACAAAAAACATTGTCCCATATTAAGTAAATAAAGCCAATAAAAGACCTCAGAACATCAGACTGATGATTGAGGTGCTTAAAATCAATATGCAATAAAAAGCTAACCCCTTAGGCACCCCAGTCTGAGCATTTTCGCCAAGGGCTTTATCCTATATAAAATATTTTCTTCTACTACAATTTTGACTGGGATACTGGAAACATTGTGCTCAATTCCAACTATAAGTTTGGTTTTTTAAAAAAAAAAAATAACTCTACTGAAAAAAGAAAAGGAACTCGATTATCTCTAGGAAGAGGCACTATCTGAATTCTATGATGAATAGATTTTTCGCTGAAATCCCTCTTTAAGCATAGTAAAGGCTAACAATACTTCCCTAAATAGACCGAAGAAAACGTTCCAAGGGAAGAAACGTTATACTCATGACAACGACAACCCTTTTGTTTTTTAGAAATAATAGCCTTACTAGATATTAGAAAAAAAAAATAACTCTACATTACTATTAAGGAACATTTCATCATTACAGGTGGGATTAGCAAGGCCGCCTACTACTGGTTGACTGACACTGCACATTTTCAGATTCTGTTTTCCTTTGCTTCTATCAAATTTTAATCTGGTTAAACACTTCAGCTACAATGCCTCAGTTATTTTCAAAAACACTACAAATACAAATATGCTGGTTTGTTACCATCTTATTTTAAAAGGCTTTTGAGCATGGGCATGTAACTGAATAGGGTAGAAGAGAGAGAAAGTGAGTATATCCGAAAAATCTACTCAAAATTGGTCTAGCTATAAACATTATGTATGCAGAAAAACAATTATGAATTCTCCTTTGCATTGTGGCAACTCATCATCTACAAAGGGAGGCTACAGGTCTTGTGATAGAATGTTACACAACCATATGCAGAACTTACAAGTTTTAACAACTTCAGCAGCACCATACCTGAATGTGCTGGTATATGCAAAGTTTTCAAGTCACACCTAACTGGCATTGGCTTCATTATCTGGAAAGAGTAAACACACACATTACGACTTGACTCTCTCTACATGTCTTAATGCATTTCAGAAAGTTTTTAAGTAGTTCAACACAAAACCACGAAGATACAAGAACAGTACAAGATGGCTGCACTCTTCATTATTGAAGCATTTTCAATTATTTTCTGCTGCGTATTTCTTTCAAGTAGATATTTGAGATTTAACACAACCCTTGGGTATAGTTACATCGTTAGTCTTTCCACGTAACTGATTTTTCTAATGAGAAAACAAAATGTTTGGGTTTTTTTCAGTTTAAATTCTTTATTTCACTTCTGTGCAAAAGCATCGCTTAATTTTTAAAAGCTACTGAAAAGATTTAGTCCAATATGAAGCTGAGACCCTATGAAATGTTTAAGTGAATCATTACCATACAGTATATACACACATATATCAGACCATTCCAGTATATGAAAACTCATATTTACACAGACCAATCCTTTGTCAGATATACTTTTTTCACAATACATCATTTCGTGGTACATCAGATTGGACAGCTGCTCAGACACTGTACACTGAGTGTTATTTTCAGCAGCTAAAGCATACACAGAAGATAACTGCATAGTGGAGTTTAAGTCTTTGACACACAAAGCCTAGGCATGAATAAAGCTTTTCTTCTAAAAGAGGCCTTCAACTCCATGGGTTGGCAAAACAAAGAATTTTTATTATATAAACCAATGTATCTGCCATGGTGGCTTTTAAAGTTCTGCCAGCAGCTGGTAGGTCTTTTTCCAGGAGATTAAATCACAAGCTCTTCAGCGTTACTAGATGTCAGTATTGTCCTTTAGTTTTAAGACTGCGAAGTATGCAATGACTGATTATGTGTTCCTAGAATTTAGTGGGCTGTTTTGCATCGATTCAGAGCCTGGCACCGCACGGTAAAGAGATCAGTCTCAGCGTCTCATATTAGTATTCAAACCCCTCCTGATCTCATTTCTTGTAGTAAGAAGAAAAGTAGAAAAGGGCTAAGGCTTTATGAGGCAGAACTTAGAATTAACAGAGGTGGCATTCAAATGCATCATTAGCTCTCCAATTCTCCACTGGCAACAATGTCCCCCACTTTCACCTCAGACATTAAAAGAGGAGAGGGGGAGAGGGCGAGGGCACGCGCTACTTACGCTAAAGCAACAATTATAACACTCTTCTAGTGAGCTAGCTATTCACTTCAATGCAAAATAATGTTTTTCCTACACCTGCCACTTACTCAGTAAAGTGGCTAGAATAACTACTTTTTGCAGACAGAAACAAAAGGAAGACTAAGGGGGTTCTTGTCAATCATTCCTTCTACCAATACTGCTCGTATGCCCACGCACACACATTACATGGTACCAGCCGTGTAGACCTCTGATTCTTTTGGGCCTGCACCTTCCTCTTGGCACCAAATAAGTCTCTGCTCAAGAGACTCCTTACAAACTGCAGTTTCCCACATCAGAATCTACCGGACAGCAATTGGATGAACATTTCTTGTAACTTCAGGTTGTCTTTCCCAGAGAAAAAAGTTCATGTTTATAAGAAACATGATTATGTCTAAACTTTATAGAGTAACAAAAGTTATTCTGTAAAGGTCTAACCCTTAATGTAAAAGCCTTTACAGACAGCTTTATTTTGAGTGTACCAAGACACCCGGGAAGTTTTGTTTTAATAACTATTCTTTACATGAACACAAGTTATCAGAAGACACATCTCTGAAAGCACAGAATGGAGCATTAAATAGCTTCCATTCCACGTAGGAAATTCTTTAATATTAAATCCCAAAATAAATTAATTCTCCCAATTAGCAATACAATAGCACTATAAAAGACTGCCAAAAACTTGCATGAGAGCTTGCCAGATAACTGGGTGGAACTATTTCAGAACGAGAATTATAAAATACAGGAAAGGAGTTTCACCCTGATTAAAGTTTTATCTGCAAAAATAGCCTCACCCACAAGTTCCTGAATCTAATATTTTATTTTGCTATACCTTTGGATTGTCAATGATCGGTGTTATGATAAGATCAGATTCAGTGTAAATGAGCTCTTTCAGTGTTGACTCCATATCCTGCTGACTTGAGCACGTATTTTTAGCCTAGAACAAGAACAAAGGGTTTTTTTTTTTTTTTTTTTAAATAAAGTTAGCTGGGGACGGGGTGGGAGGCAGGGCACATGTAGGGTATCTTTGTTTATCCCTGCAATATTTTCTGTAAACATACCCCACAGTGTGGCCATGTAAATATCTGATATTCTGAATTACTTTTCATTTGTGTAGTGGCACATGGGGCTTAGACTTCCTAACTAGAAATCAGGATAAATTCCTAACTAGAAATCAGGCATGTAGGAGGAAACACTCCCAGTACAAAGAGCTTGCAACCTAAATTTCAAAAAGTAGATTAAGAAAATAGCGTTATTCTCCCCCCACCTTTTTTTGTAAAGCCCATTAAAGCCAACTGTCATAGACTCCAGGCTAAAAATTTAACCATGAAGATACCACTACCCCACTATTATTTTTTGACTCACCTTTGTCAAGTATGACTCTCTTTGGGGAGAATTTTGGATTGGGGCAATAGTAGCGTCACTTATTTCTACTGCAGTGCTAGTTCTAGGAGTGGGACGAGAACTTAAACAACAGTAAAACAAAAACAACAAAAAAAAAGAACAAAGAGCACATTAAGTTTCACTGCAAAACTACAATTCTTTTTTTGAAACCTTCATACCATATGGTAAACGGTCAAAGGCGACAGGCACAAATGTTATACCTGCTCCACCAACTTCCTGACTTTAGATATGTCCTAACCAGGTTAGGATTTGTTTGCTGGTTAGAAATGGGAAGGATTGGGGTATTCTGGTTAAATGCCTTTAGATTGTTTTTCCACCCATGCTCAGTTCTCTAAACTCAATGACAAAACATTACTATCTTATCTCCTAATATTTAATGTGTCACCAAACAACATCCCAAGAAAATTAATTTGACAAAATCGCAATTTACTTTATGTTATTCTCTTCTGACTGCCAACTTTTTGAAAATTAACGGATACTAAAACTGACTGATTTTGGTATATGAATGTGAGCTGCGTTAAGTTTTCAAATCCTTCTTAAAAAAAAAGAAAAAAAAACTTTGTCTGCTGATTAGAAGAGGGGGAAAAAAGGAGAGACTAGAACAATGCAGGTCTGCAGTTTTAATAAAGTCGCTACTGGACCCATTACTGATGGTATGCACTACGTATTTAAAATCAACATTAGAATTATTTAAATCAGCAGGCTCAGGATCTGTGATTTAAACAACAACTTTAATTTCATTTAGTGCTTGTTTTTTTAGCTTTCTAGTCAATTTTCTCGTTTTTGTTTTCTTTTTCTGATAACTGAATCTCCAATTTGCAACCAAATGTATACATTACCTTGATTACCTTTTGCTAATCAAGAAAACACATCAATTTGAACATACTCATTAAATCAATCATCAAGTAATTAACAGTTGTTCTCATTTTTTTATTTTTATTATGTTAAAAATAGCATGATTTTTGTATTTTGACAGAAAATTAAATATAAAAGGCATGATTAAGTGGTACTTAAATATTGTCTACTAACTAAATAAAACTACATATGATATGCTAATTCTTAGGGTTAAAAAAGAAAAATCAGAATCTGCTTAGAAGTTTAACTTCCTAATTTAAAAAGGTATGATTTGTATTTAGGAGACTGAAAGACTTATTCTAGGTTCCTACATGCTTGAGAAGATGCAGAATTATAAAATATGTTTTTTTTCCCAAACCTAATTTGTATTTATACATGTTTGAAAGGCAGAAGACAAACTTGCTTACTTTTCCAGTTCTCAGCTGCCTTCTCAACTCTAAGTGGTAGAAGTGATCCCTGAACTGAACTAACTGAAATAGATAAGATCTATTCTCTTTGCACATGTGGAAGAAGTTATGGCTATCAAAAGCTGATTCATCACTTCAGCAGATAGGTAAACTCTGCTGTTAATTGCCAGGTCAGCAACTTCCTTCCACTTCAATGTTTTAAAATGTTAGCAGGTAATACATACTGCTTTGAGAAGTTAAATCACTCAAGCAAAGACTTTTTCACTAAAGAATATAGAATTTTACAGTATTACATTTCAAATTTCATATTTAAATGTACTCATCATAAATAAAATACATTGCTCTTACATCTACACTATTATCTATTCTCACTCCCGATAGAATTTGGGACACGTTGTTATAACAAGTGTTTGTAATGCCAGTGCAGATTTCTTCTCAACAGACTCCTAAAACAAGAAGCAAATGCCATTTTAAATGACTAATAGTATTGTTTTAGCTGTGATGGTATAAGGCTGTAAGTCAGATGAAAGTCATATTTTATTAAACCAACCAAAATAACTGTAAAATAGAAACACTATCATGCACAAAAGCCCTATTTCAGATTATGCAAGACGGCTGAAAAAGCACTTAATTTTAAACTAAAATTTCTGCTTGATGAGTACAAGAACAAAACCTATTTTAACCAGAAAATGTGTTTGGCTTAACAGCTAGTACAATGTTTCAGAATCAGGCCTGAACTGAAGCAGATCATTGTTACACCAAGCACTATTTCTTATTAAAACCTACTGTAGTACTTAGATTGTTACCAATAGTTTGCAACAAACAGCTGCAGGTAGCATTTTTAGTGTATCTTAAGCTGAATGCAGTAGAACTTTTTTTTTTTTTTTAAATATATCTCAAGTTAGAAAGAAAGAAAAAAAAGTTCTCAATAAAGTCTTCTGTTTATCCAAACAGCTAAGAAACCAAAAGACTTTACTTACAAAACCAGTGTCACAAAGCAGTAACAACATTGCTTTAACTGCTCTTCAAAAGTGTCTTAACATTAGGCTGCCGATATAAAATTCAAAAGAAAACACTATAACAAAATGTTACATACAGAACAATAAAATATCTGAGAAGATAGAAGAAACATATACGGACTTTCAAGTGTTTTCTAATTGTTCTTTTGATTTTCATACCTGAGGAGAAATAGGGATTCATTTGATTCACCATCAGCTGCACTTTTCGGCCGCAGTTCTGTCAGATTTTCTACTGAGAAGAGACCATGAATTTGCATTCAGAGGTTAAAAAGAAATAAAACGTAGGAGATAAGTATATTGGTGAGATCAAGAGACTGACAATTCACAGGACATAAAATAACTTAAAATAATACAATGAATAATATTACCTATTTTGAAAGAACTGCTAGGCAGCTTATTATCTGTTCTTGAGGATGACAGGTTATCTAGATCTTTATGAGTATCTACTGTCTCCTTGACATCCCAAGGTACATATGACTCCGCGTCTTCACTACTGTTTAATAGAAGATATTACACACATTAAAAAAAGAGATCATACCTGTTATTTGTTGCAATTATTAACATAGGATTTAAGTATTATTCTCACAGACTGGAATCCTGTTGTGGTACATCCTTCACAAATATTTTGTATGTCAATAACATCAATTATAGCAAACAAGCTTTTAGCAAGTGACTTGACTTACGGAATGTTAATAATTCTCCAGCTTCCTCACAGAACTTGCATGCAAGCAACTAGAAAAGCTAAATCTATAACATCAGACCTATAGGGAAATACTAAAAGCTATAAAGACACCCTTCAATCTTCACAGGACAAAGTCACAGCAAACATACATTTAATAAGGAAGTCTGTAATCTAGATTACGATCAATAAAAATTACCACTTTTCTGTTTAAGGATTGACATGTCGCATTTAATTGGAAGGGATTTGGGGTTTATTTTTTGTTTTGTTTTTTGTTTTTTAAATACACTCTCAGCTATTCACATGGCACTGGGTCACATAACCTTCCTTAAGGGTCTCTAGAATACCAAACATTACATCTGCTACTGTGAAGAAAATAGCTATATGATCCTATCTGGAAAGGAAAACATATAAGGCTTCATTTGCATTTCAAGTCCCCCTCTCAGGTTTGTCAGTTTTGTCAATTACATACATACCTACAATACCTCAGTGGATATTTCAGAGGCATTAGAAAGCCCTGAAGAGTACTGTCAAATAGCCCAATGCTTTTAAGAGATTAAGATCCTTCCAATTCCCAGAGAATTCCTTTAAGATGACCATTGTGGTGGCAGCTGACATAAATCTCACTAATGCTTCTAATAAATTCTTATTTTGCGGTATGAACTTTAAATCTTGATTCTTTATCTACCTTGGGAGCACAAGAGGTAATAAAATCAAAAGGCAGTGAGCAATGTCTCAAGCTAGAACAAACACTACTACCAGAAATACTACAGCACTGTTATCTGAAACAGGGAATTAAACAACACAAGAGATTATAAGAATAGATATAACACAGAAGCACTCAACATTCAAAGAGGGTTACTCTGTTTTCAGAGTAATTCCCTGCATTGGAACCTAAACTGTCTTTCAAATATTTGGAAAAAATGTTCATAACAAAAAATACCAACACCTTAAAACACCCGCCTCAAAAACATCTCCCCCAAAAACACCCCTCCTCCAAAATCTCAGTAAGATAACAGAAGCTCTGAAGAAGCCTAACTATGTTAACGCATAGAGCCCATTTTCACAAAAGGCTTTGGGATTTTGTGAACATAGCAGGGTAGAATACTATAAATTTAGGGGGAAAAAAAGCCATTAGATTAATGCTTGAAGCAAAGAAAATGGGTCAGCTGCATTTGCAAGGATGTTAGGCTGAAACACACAAATCCAGGATACTGTACTGATAGGCTTTGCAATGTTCTAAGCCTTAATGCATAAAAACAAACAAAAGGTTTCAGTGAAACAGGGATAACATTGACCCATATTTATAAAACTCTCCAAGAGCTTTCAAAGAACAGTATTAATAAGTCTAATTACTATGCATCTTTATTATATAAACAAATAAATGAAGATGGGAGCAGTTAGTTTATCTCAGCAAGAAGTTTTAATGCATTCTATACCCAACGAAGAATGAATTTGTTGAATACAGACTCTGTAATACACTAATAGGATAATACAACTCCTAAACATCCAAAACCGTCCATTGAATGGTGTAAAATTCCATTGACCAGATTAGTTAACAACATGAAAATCCTAAGCGAAATTTTCACAGAAAAATCATGACTACCAGAAAGTAAGTATTTATAAAAATTTATAAAAATGTATGTTCATTTATAGTTATTACAAAAGAAATTTCCCTTGAACTTACAGTACCTTGAGCTTATGTTCTGACTGTGTGCAGAATCACTATCGCAACAGCTAAGGGAGCCTTTCCAGAATGGATGCTGCAATAGGTCTGTCCAGTTCAGCCTTTTGAAAAACAACAAACCAACTGAAAAAGCAGTGACAGAATACAGTGACATAAAGAGATACGAGGCTAAGTTTTGAACACAATGGCACTATATACGGACTAACTGACCCCATCTTTCACTTTTATTTGGTCAAAGTTCTCTTACTGGAGAAACTTTTTGCCTCACATCAAAATGGAAGAGGCACACAACGCAGAAGGACAAGACAAAGAACACAGGAAACTGCACAGCCAGGCCCAGCATTTAAGTTACCTGAATTACCCTATTGGGTAATTGGATAATCTTACGTTATTTAACAATTTAAGTATAGCATCTATAAATAAAAGCTTTGTAAAAATAGATAAGTCCATTCCTCTAGAAAAGCAAAGCCATCTAGATTTAAAACTGCCCATTATTTCTGTTACAAAGTTGTCTATTTAGCACGACCAACACAAATATTTAATCAAAACATTAATTCTGTACATCTTTGCATGAGAAAAAACACACTATGTTCCTTTATGTGAAGAATGAAAAGGTTTTTGCATTCTTTTCAATCTAGAAAATACTATACATGTAGTATCATAGCAGTGATTTTTTTCTGGAGATGAAAAATGTTGATGTAAACAATTATCATAGATTGGATACTTTACCTTTTCTGGGGATCCTTTTGAAGCAAGCCATCAAGCAAACTAATGAACTCTGCAGAAGGTTTCTGAAAAGCAGAACCTGTAAACAGAAGCACTTAAGAAGATATGCATTCAGCAACAAAAGCCAAGACTATTGTCCCACAGTGTAGGCCAAATCATTACCTGCAGATTACACTAGAACAGTTTCAATAATAACAGTAATTTCACAAAAAAAGAGTATAAGGAATCCTAAATAAAGATTCTTTGTATTTCAAAGGATCCTCAAAAAAGAAAAGTGATCACCGAACTAATTAAAATTGTTTATAATATACAAGAAAAAAGAAAAGTTATCCTCCAATTAACAAATTTGTAGTTACAGAAGAAATTTTTAGTAACTAGTGAAATAATTGGAATTATCCAAATAACTGTTTCCTGTACTGCACAAAAAATTACCCAATTTACAAATATCTGTCCACAAAACATATTAACGCTTCTTTCATAACAACTTCCCATTAGCTCCAATGAAAATAATGTTTGAAGCTTACAGGAAGTGTGGTCCATACGCTACTAATTATTCAAAGCATTTAATACAGTCCAATAAAATATTTCAAATTTTAAAGTTATCAAACAAATAAATGGGTAGTCTTAAACAGATGATAAGCACCAACCGATTCAGAAACGTATTTCAATACGTGATATTCTAGCACCACACTGCAATTGCCAGTTTCCTCAGCAATGAGAGAACCTAAACATTTTGTTAAATTATCCATGGATTGTTTCAAAAGGCTCTGCTTTTTCTTTTTCACTTTTGGTACAAATATATGAGGAGCTAAGAGGAGCATTTATCCTGTACTGATGAAGTTGAGAAAAACAAACAAACAAAAAAATTGTAGTTTATGCCTTGCCCAAGAAGGGACAAAAGAGAATCACAAAGCTGTTAGCAAGAAGTAAAAGGGAGTGGAAAGGCACTTCAACCAAAATTAAATCTATTGCAACTGTGACAAGTAAAAGAACTATTATTACACGCTGTTTCTCAAAACTGGTTTTCATAACTCTTATCTAACTGACAAAAACTGTTTCTGAGAGATCAAAACTATGAAATTCAACTTACCCACTTCAAAAACAAAATATCCATTAGTATGAAAACACGTAACAAAAATTGTATTCTAACAGTGACTGTTTTCACTACATTACTATCAGCTGAAAAGAGCCGCCAATACTGAAGTGCCTCCATAAATATCACTGATGCCCAGAACGACAGAGTTCAAAAAATTTCACTTCAGAACGCAGATTTACTTTTAATTCTTTAATAAATTCTTAATTCTTTAAACATTAAGTCTGTTTGTCGAGCTAGAAATAAGCATTCATCATTAAAGGAGAAAGTTAATATCAAAGGAAGGCCAGCATTAACATTCACATTCTCAGAAGAAACATTGCAAAATAAAACTTTAACTTCGTAAGTATTATTCTGATTTGACCCATTTAATCATAACAGAACGTTACCCTTTGGTCTAGGTGGCAACGGATCTTCATATAAAATCTTTTCAATTAATTCAGCAAAGCTGTCCGAGAAGAACGGTGGTCTTCCTACAGACAAAAAGAAGTTTATTGGCAGTTCAGTCAGGCTTCAAAATGATTGTCAGGTGTAATGATGTATGATGAGCTCATTTTCCTAAGGAAATGTCAAAAGAAATAAACCTTCAGTCTGAACTCCATTTACAAAGTTCACTTGTCAATTTAAATATAAAACCTTGGATTACATTCTTCTACCATGAACAGCAGAAGAGATCAAGGACAGAACAGGCACCTAAGGTGGCTTGCTGGAGGTCACTAATTGTAGCTCTGTGCAAATCAGCAATAAGGCAGAAATAGAAAGTCTAGGCAGAAATCTCAACATCTGAATAGCTATGCTGATCCAATAGACCAGCATATTGTCTAAGACTTCAGAAGACTGCACTAGATTTCCCTTTTATGGTGAAGCTTCCCTTCCAACTGCAGCCAATGCTAACGGTCACTTTATCTGCAGGAAGGCCAATAACTCTAGCGTTATACTAGTGAACCAGTTTTCTCTTTCAAGGATTAACCAGAGTTTAATACTGAAGAGAGTAAAAACATAATATCAGAATGTGAATATGGTTATAATTTTAAGTCTTAACATTTGAGCATAGGTGGTTAATATCATAGTCAGATCTCAGTTAAAAGCGTTATTCAACACTATTACTTCAGTTGATTATTTTATAAAGAGCTCATTAAGACCTTATTAAAAAAAAACAACATAAAAGTACGTTTGGTATAATCTTCAAGAAATCTTTAACACCTATCATAAATTTTTCTGTCTTAACTTCCCAGAGAGTTGACCAGAATTTACATTGGGACAACAACTTATGTTTTCATTATCACATACGTCAAATAGACACACAAACTTACAACCTGAGAACATTTCGTAAAGTAAACAGCCCAAGGACCACAGATCACTGGATTTGGAGAAGTCTTCTCCCCTTATTGCTTCTGGAGCTGTGTATAATGGAGAGCCTACAAAATACAGGATGTGCAATGCACTTGATTACTCATTCAGCATCTATCCTGTTCAACACTTTAAACTTGTCTCCACGCGAAGATATTCCTAACTCACTAAAAACAAGAAAGATTACTTAAATTCAGTATTTCAATTTTGACAGAATCTCTTCCTCTCTCTATTTGTACTGAATTATTTAGGATTATAGAAACTATTTTATTGTTTGTTTCACCTCCATTACTCATCTTGGTTTGTGCCATGTTGTCCTAGCACAATAATTAAAGTGAGGAGCGTTTTAATGTACCTTGACAGATCCAGAGCCAAGCAAATTGAGCAGATGGTAGGCCAACATAATTCTCATGTGAAGAACAAATATAATTGTGTTATTTCAGGTTCAAAAAAATAAATAAAATTAAGGTGTCCCAAGAAATAAAATTCCAAGGAATTAGAAAACTGTCACAAAAATCAAGGTAGCTGGCAAACTGGATCATTGATCTAAAATAGTTGTAGCTATTTTCACACTGAAACAGCGTGAAAACGTTACCTATCAAATTGTAGCAGCTTATCTGCAAAACCTTAACACAGAAAAAGAAATAGGCAGCAGTTCCCACCTAGACAGTAACCAGTTTCTTTAAGATCTCTACAAAAATTGCACAAACTCAGCAAAAATGTCAATTTCATAGTCCTTCAGAAAGCTTATTTTGGTTTTTTTTGTTCTTAGGGTGGTTTTTTTTTTTTTTTTTAAAGTAAGGATAGGTCATAACCATACACATCAAGACAGCTGCTCTGAAAGGCAACAGGAAAGAGATTAGATTTGTATTTCTTCCTGAATAAGGATCTCTTCTTGCTCTTAGTACTTCCAGTATGAACTTTAGCAGGAGATCGTGAAGCATTAAGAAAGCGCTCTCTGTTTGCATAAATTATTGCCAAGAATTCCATTGCTCCTGATACCAACAATCACTATGACACACCATTACCTTGGAAAGATAAGTCTGTCAGTCCAAGATACTGACTATTAAAAGATTTTGAACATTAAAAATCAAGACTCTTGATTTTTTTCATACTATGTGATGAAAAACACTAAATAGCATTTGGAGCCTACTGTATTTGCATGGATCTGTCCATTGAAATTGAAGTGTAGTAACCTTTATATTTAGGAATGATCACCTTTTTGTGATCAAAAAAAAAAGGTACTGAAAGAGTCAATCCTCAAACTAGAAATTATATGGATCACATATCAAAAAGGACACTGGAAATCTTAGGTCAATAAAATCATGAAAGACAATCTCTTAACGACTGTTAAGGGGATACCTAAGAGCAATGCAAAGTCTCTAATGAAAGAAACAGTAGTCTGTGCAGTACTTACTGAACTTTGTATGTTTAACATGAAGTTAACAGAATTCAGTCCTAGACCCTACAGAGAAGACCTGATGTGTATACTTTTTGAAAATTCGTAAATAATTCCATAGCTCTAATTTGTCTGAGACAAAACATCATTTCTAAAACACCTTCTCTTTGCTTTATCATACTTCCAATAACAGTTATTTCCTTGTTTTCCAGTTACTGCTCTGTAACTGGGCACAAAACTTTTAAAGTACGCTATTTCCTTTAACTCATTTTTTTTGCATATGCTGCCCTATATCAACAAAGTAATAGAAATTAAACTGGCTTTCCTAAATCATGAAATTGTAACTCTGAATTTCCCTCATTTAAAATTTTTTCCTCAGTCTTGAAATTCTATTATTTGTACTTAGCTGACTATATGAGAAATGCATGAAGGTCCGAAGGTATTGCATACTAATAGAAAAAGTAAAACTGTGCAAAAAGTAAGCAGGTAAGCAAGAATTAAGTCTCCTCGGCAAACCCAAATCAAGAATTAATAGTTTCAATTAACTTGCTACCTTGAACCATTTCAGATCTTTTTCATATAACTCACTCTAGTTTGGGTTTTTGATGGGATTCTTTTAATTCTTGAAATTTTGTTTTTCCTTCCACAATGCAAAAAGTATCAAGAACAGTTTACAAGCTATCGAAAACTCACTCACTGTCACGACAGAAAGTTTGTACAATAAACTGCATTGCTGGGATGTGATGTCAGGCTGCAAAAGGCAATTCAGAATAAGCCACTTCCAACTATACAGTTATGTTAAAACTTCACAGGCTGCATTACACTCATTTAACCTCTCAACCCCTATACCTGATCACCTGCATTTGAGCTTCAATCTAAAGATAACCTGAAGTCGATTGAGAACAAGCAGTAAAGGTCAGGAGC
Source organism: Struthio camelus (assembly GCF_040807025.1). Lineage (NCBI taxonomy): Eukaryota > Metazoa > Chordata > Aves > Struthioniformes > Struthionidae > Struthio > Struthio camelus. Next base: position 51,626,108 of record NC_090943.1, read on the forward strand.
GACTATTCTATCACACACCATAAGACAGACAGAAATGTACTTTTCCAGCTCTTAGCTAAACTTGGTTTTGTAAAACATAGAATTCAGAGCATATTCAGATCGTATGCTAGTTTCTTCTCTTTCTAATCAGGTCCAAGTGCTGTTTCCTATTTTCTCCGTATGTTATGATACCTCTGAACAGTATTGCTTAAGTAAAATCCTGCTTTTGAGCTTACTTAAAAAATTCTCCATATGTAGAATTTGTAAAATCTGTTTACAGAAACCTTACAGATCACGCTTTCCGTTGCCAGCGCAGAAGTAAATACATTAATCCTTACAAATGATCACACAATGGAAGGAAGGGTATTTAACAAACTTCTCCATAATTGCACAAAGTTTAACTGTTAATTACTCAGGTTCTCTAGAAATTTTAAACCCCTCAAAAGAACAACGAACAACCATCATATTTCAAATTTTCCTCTCAAAACTACTTAAAACAAAAGCTTTTTTCAACTTTCAATCTGTCCCCCTGGTTTGAGTTAATTTTGGTTAATAAGAACACATATTGTACCTTGGAATCTATTTTTCAGGTATCTTTGTGGAGTGCTTTCACTGATATCTCCCCCTCCTTCCTCAGATCCAACTAAAGCAAAAAATTCTTCCAAGTTTTCACCGTCTGCCTTAGCCAAGCAAAAATTACTAAATTTCAGGGTGCCAGGCCCTTCCAGCAGGATCTAGAAGAATAAACATAATCCAAAACATGAGTATCAGGTTTTAAAATTGATGACTGCTGAAATTTCCAGTACAAATTTAAAAAAAAAAAAAATTGAAATCATGCAAGTATATGTAGAGAGATGGTCACTGTTATATACGAATGCACTGAAAAGTTTGAGTCAATATTAAGTCTTTTTTCCCCCTCTTACGACCAAAAGTTAGAGAAGAAGCTCACAATAGAACTCTCAGAGGTTTACTCTTTATTAAACATAAACGAACCATGAGGTTACCAAAGGAAAGACAGTAAAAAGAAACACTGCTTCATTTGAGGAAAGTGCAAAAAATAGTGAATATTTCTAATTTTATTTGGCAGAAAATTTCAAAGATTTTGGCCAATGCTCATACAGTTTCTTCCACATAGTCACTGTCTATTCTTAGGGTAAAGAAAACTTCACAGTCCCCAACATACTGTCTGAAGAGATAGCCCATTCAGGCAGATGGATCAAAAGCAGTCTCACTTTGGAATGCTATTTTTTGTTCAAAGGAGTACTTTACAGCTCCATTCTTCTTCAGAAGAATAAAACCACATCTCCATTATGTTTTATTCATATATTTACTTTCTACTCATCAACCTCTAAGTTTTATAGAAAATTCAGGGAGGAGGGCAACTTGATCACTTAAGGAGTTACAGTCAAGAACAGAATTACTGTTAAGCAAAACTTTTGGTCATAATTACATTCTGGTTACTACATAAATTGAAATAAAAGAAACCACAGACTGACAAAACTATGCATAAATTCCACATATGCATAAATACAAAACCAGAAAGTACATAAGGATTTGTAGTCTTGTTTTACACAAGAGTAGGGTAGTAATTTAAATAATGTATGAAAATAGCATAGGAGGTTATTTACAAAGGAAATTTATTTAATTTCGCTCTTTCAAAATACTCTTCATAGTTCTCTGCAGCATGATAGGTTAGATACAAAACCCAGGTTATTTGCTGTAGGATTAAGAATGGAAATCCTTCATTAATTCATATCAGTATACCAGTTCAGTACAGCAGCTCAAAAAGAATTATCATATTCTGTCAAACAGACAACAGCGAAAGAAATCAAATCAATCACAAACTATTCAAGTTATGGACTCGTCTCTCATTGTGTCCACATTTATTGCAAAGCTCAATAGGCTTCCAGCTAGAGGTAAGCCTCTCACCAATAGCACAATGGAAATAATTAAGTGTTGATGACATACAAATTAACAGGGCATGTCCACTATTAATCATATTCTTGGGTTACCTTTCCTGGCGTCAGTTCACAAAAGATAATTCCAAGATTATGAATATGGTGTAAACCAGTAATTAAATCAACACCAAATTCTCTCACTACATCTTCAGGTAGATGTTCGTCTTGAGCAATAACCGATTCCAGAGAACCACCTGAAATATGTTTACACATAAGTCATCAATTGCATATAAAGAAGAGGCCATGTAAAAGGCATTATATAAGCCTTTTCAGAAGACATCAGGCAAAAATCATTAACAGTAACTACTAAAAACAGTTCTTAGTCTTCAACTTCTTGAGACTATACAACAGTTACAAGTTCCAAGATGTACAGAAATAATCTGTTTCTAAGACTGTGACAAAAATCTTAATTTTGACTACAATTACACCAAGTGCATGACTGTAAAAATACTTTAATATTGCTTTATTTTACACAGAAAACAGAAGGAAAGCAACCCAGAGACTGTGTCATGTAACATTGTAATAGTACCCTCGGGGTTTATCAGCTTCCTTATCCAGATCACAACCTCATGAGTTAATAGAACAGATGATACCAAGAATAAGCTATCACCTTTAAGAACAGGCACTAAAACCAATGACATCAATTTTCCTATTTCTGTTGCCTATGAAGTCAGCGGAAAACTGTAGTTCCATTCTGGGGGTCCAGAGGTCAACATTATCTAGCAGAGAGATTCTTTGTTTATTCTTCACACACACTTCTGTCCAAACGTCTCTTTCCCTGTCTCATTTCTTGTGTGCCCGAGTTTGTTTATCTACTCATTTTTTTAAAAAGCAACCCAGGACTAAACTTTCACTTTCCAGGTTTCTCATACAAATCCCAGCTTCCTAGCCCAGCAAGTCCTATGCTTAACCTCTCTGGACTTCTCATCCCAACATTCCCAGTTTCCTTCAAACCCAGGTTATGTTTCTGATCACATTACATCCACAAAGCCTTCCTTCTCCCTCACATGTGCTATATTACCCATATCCTTCCCTGCGCTTCACATCCACTGTCTATGCTTCTCTCCATTGATTCTTACAGTTTCTCTGTCCTGGCAAAATACATTTCTTTATCCAACCCCCAATACCTGCTTCCTCACATCCCACTGATTCTCAGGCATGTCATCAGATTCATCCTGTTTGAGTCACTGCTGTCCTGACTGTTCATAGAACTCTGACTTCTCCCAATCCCGTTTTCTACAAGCTCATTGCTCAACCAGTCTCTTCCCTGTCCCAGTTTCCTGTCCTAAATTCCCATCTCCCCTAGATCCCATTCCTCTTCCTCATACATCCTTCCACGACTCCTTTACCCGGCCTGTTGCCCTGAGACCTCAATTTGTATTTCCAAAATAATCTATGGGTTTTCTGGGTTATCTATGATTCATATCTTAGCCAAATTTTACAGCTTTTTACAAGGATGACACAAAGTTTAATCGCCTGAATGAAAGCAGGGTATCAGGAAGAGTTTTGCATAGGAAAACATACTCGATCTTTTATTCCAAATCACATAATAGATTTTCCTGAGCCTTTTTCCTCTGCCCAGTAATTTCTTTCAGAGGATAACAAGCCTAAAAGGTCTGTCATCACAATATTCTTCAAATTATTCAACAATGCTGAATCTTAACATTTTATTTCCAGGTCTCTCTTATGCTGTTCAGGAAACCAGTCATTCCTTTAAAATCAATCTGATACTAAATAACTAAATCTTAGTAAAGGATTTTCCATCACATGCAATTATTACTTTTTTAAACGTATTTTAGAAGACTGCATATTAAATAATCCCATAATATGCCAAAATACATAGAGAGAAAAATTGTGAAACTAACAGAAGTATACAGTATCTGATAAAAGAAACCCACGTTTGTCACCTGAAGACAAGCAAGAGATATCCTCCACATAAACGGTGGAATGCATTTTCCACATTTTAAAAGCAACTTTCAAGGCTCTACAAACTGAGGAAGAAATCCACAGCTTATTCTATTTATAAGTATGTAAGCTTCAAAACATTAGTCTAAAGTTAGAAAAATGCTTCCAAAAGCACAAACACTTTTTATATATACAGAGAACACTCAAATATCTGATCATTAACTTATCCACCCTTCTCATATTTGGATCTGAATATTTGCTGTGGAGAAATTGTTATACAAAGTCTCTAGTAAGTGCCCATTAAATAAATGTTTAGCTTTTGAGCTAGTCTTACCTGTGCATAATTCCACTACAAGCCAGAGATGGTTGCTTGTTTCATACCATTCATGAAATGTCACTATATTCTTATGTCTGATTTCATGAGTTAGACGAACCTAAAACAAAGTTCTTAATGTAGTAAATTGAGGAGGAAAAAAAAAAAAAAAAAGACAGCCATATTTTTTCCCCCCCTCACATCCAAATAATCATAATACAACATTACTCTAGATCAACTGCTTGTTCCTGCTTGTTCTCCGATCTTTTTCCCATGCACTAAAAAAGGTGATAATGATCCTCTAACATGTAACTAGAGTAATGATAACTTTACCCACAGACCTTGCCCAACTTATCCATTTTCAAAACTATAGGAAAGCTCCCCAATCGCTTAAAAATAGACATTGTAGATTTATAAACACTACTTAAACTTTTTGTATCCCTAAATAGTAACATATCAATCCAAATTTCACACAAACTTGAATTCCTATGTTCTTTTTCAGTGATAAGTCAAGTGTGAAACAATAGAGTGAGTACAGTAAGAAAAATTTTCTCTTCATCCTTAATCTTATCAGGCAAGAGCAATCATTAACGGTGTCTGGCTATCATACCCAGACTGCTCAATTTCTGCGGAAATAATACAAGATACATGAATAATTTCTGTGTCTTGTCAGAGTGGTAACAGGAGGTCTGATGGTTTTCTAAGAGGACTGTAAAGTAATGAAACTGAAATGTATAAAATCTAAACTGTTTATGGTAGAAAAATTTCCTGCGCTTCAAAGAACAAAAGGCTTAATTTGAACAAACTCATAATCACTTAATATCATTGAAACAATGGGAGGGAATAGTAAACAAAATATATCTACTGGAAAACGAAAATATCTGAAATATTTAACTGTATCAACTACAGTTTATTTTCCAGGAAGTATTGTAAGTTTAAAACTTTTACAAGCCAAAACTGATTTATCTTAAATGCTATTTCTTCATCAAAAATAATTTCTTCTTGGTAGGTATGAAAATGATTATTTCCTGAAAGCTGCTACTGTGACAGGATTTGCACAACAGAGAACAAAGTAAAGTAAACCATTACATGATTGTAACTATATTTACAACAGGTTCTCTGACAGGGCATAGAAACGGTAAGCCTCTCAACAAATGTGTTTAGTCTTGCAATTTAAAAAACAGTAAAACCACCTGAGATACTGAAATAAAAATATTTTTTAAAAACCTCCATTTACAATCCAGGGGTTCGAAAGCTTAAAAAGCTGATATAAATGGTTACAAACTCCATGTAAAGAAGTATCCACTTTTTTTTCTTTCTTTTTTTTTTTTTAAACATGTTATCTATCCTATCAGGATTTTGGAATCTGTATCTTTTCCCATACGTAGCAGGAAAACCAGTTCTTACCCAGTTTGTTATTTCAGCTCTTTTGCATTTATCAGTGCAAAGAATGGCAACAAAATTAATTGTTCCTTTTCTTCTTCCTTTATAAACAACTGTCTTGTTTCCTCTTCCTATCTCTTCATACAAAATAAAGTTCTCCATGCTTAAGGGTGCTTCACCGGCAACAGTTTGGAAAGGTTGTCATACCTTTAAGGAAGAAGGCGGGGGGGGGGGAGAGAGAGAAAAAAAAAAGCATTTAAATTTAATTACTACTGGTGTATTGTATGTACCTTTCCAGCTCTTAAAATAGGAATTTTCCACTTCCAAAGCTCTTAACACATGTAAAAGTTACAGCGGGCCCAGTAACTACAGATTCTAAATATTTTATCTGTAAATAAAAATCATACTACAAAGTTTAAAATTGCTTGTTCTATATAAAACTCCCATCCAAATGAAAACTTGTAAACTGAAAGATTTGTCAAAAAAAAAAAAAAAACACAAGACATTCCTGCCCAAGAACTTTTTAGGTAAACATGCCTCTACAACTTTTCACCACATAATTTAAACCTATCAAATAACTGATTTAGTCAATGAAACTGAAATATATAGAGCTTTGTGAGAATTAGTATTCCTACCAACACTAACCTCAACCTAGCTTTTTCTGTTAAATTCTTCATACTAAGTCCTATACCATAGAAACTATTTCTTGCAGATAAAAACTATGCAATATTGTTGGCCATTGCTGCATTGTGGGAGTCAGGGAGTTCGGCAGGAAAAGTTTAATTCTGCAACTATCATGTTTGTCTCTAGAATTTTATCTGCTTCAATTTATGTACTGAAACAACTGAAACATTTGTCATTTGTTGCAAACCCAGGCACCTTTACATTTAAATAGTTAGATTTTTTCATAAAAGTCTGATTTGTTCTTTTGTTATACAAGATTTTTTCCCTCAGAATATTTTGAGCAATGGGAGAACCAATGGCAAATATCAAAGCAACTATAATACATGAACTAAGAGTGATGCATCACTAGGCCATTCCATTGGATTAAGAGCAGGATTTATTGCTACTGGCTCCCCAACAGCTTCCTCATACTACACTCTTCCAACTCCAGGCTGACTTCATATTCAGTGCCCACTTCTTCCAAATACCAGTTTAATTAATGCTGAGCCACTTGGAGTTGCACGTTTTCACCTCCACACCACTTTTTACATTTTGTTTATGAAACTGTTGTTCCCCCTCACCTCCACAACAAGACCAAGTCTCAGTATAGCTATCTTACAACCATAGAAAAACAGCATAATGGAGAGGGCAGCGCAGCAACAAATACAATCAGCAAGGATGGAGAGCTAGGGCTGTTTAAGCATTACTACTGTCAAATGCCTAATCCCAAACCAAGAACTCAATTTCACTTTAACTCTTCCGTGAGACACAAAGCTCCCAGAGTGATAGACAAATCAAAGACTAAAAAGAAGACTAGGGAATTCGCAAGTTCTCAGACAAGACTTCGGATGAAAAGCGTGAAATGAGAAGAAGTCAGAAGGTGTCATTGTGCCTCCATGGAAAAACTTTGGTGTGCTCACATCTCACAAACTGTGTTCTGCTCCTTACATCTCAAGGAGGATGAAATGGAGCTAGAAAACGTACAAGAAACAATAACTGATATGATCAAAGACAGGGGTAACTGCCTTACAAGAGATTGAGAAGGCTGGACCACTCCAATTTGAAAGGAAAGCTGAGGGTTAGAAAGTCACAAGGGTGACAAATAAGGTGAACGCAGAACCGCTTTTCACCAAATCCCACAAAACTAGATGTAGGTAGCATTTACTCAAACTAGTATAAGACTGATTCAAAACAGGTAAAGAAAATACTTCTTCACACAGTAAAGAATGAACTTCTGGAATTTGTTGCCAAAGAACATTGGCAGAGCGAATAGTTATCAGCAGGTTCAAAAAGGAGTTGCACAAATTCACACAGATATCAAAAAGCCTACATAGGGAAATACTTTCTAAAATATTTTATACAATAATTTTAGATGTTGGGCAATTATGAGAGGAAAACAGCCAGACTCACCTGCTCTCCCTAACTAGCACCCGCTATTGCCACAGTCAGAGACAGACTACTGGGCCAAATGGACTATTATTGTGACACAGTAGATTTTTTTTTCCCCTTAACAAATCCAAAGAGACTTATGTTAGCATTTTTTATCATCAAGTTAGCTGAGCAACATATTAATTTAGTATACGGGGAACACAGAATAACTCAATAAACTCAAGGCCAAAACAAAAGTTTGACAAAGAACTGTCATTAGGTTTAATCAAGATCATATTTGTATCTCACAAAAAACCTCTTTAATCAAGGAAAGGATTTTTAAAGGTTTTGTGCTGAAATGTAAGCAATTAAATCTACATGCATCTATCACTAAAAGACTGATTCTTGCCACAGCATCAGCCAGGCACCACAGTATAACCCAGATGATCCAGAATCTGCAATGTAAGTATGAAATCTATGATTCTAGGATTTCTCTTACAGAAGGCAATTACTGAGGGCAGAGGTCATCTTCCCCAAAGAAGAATCTCACCATTACAATTCAAAGGCCTGGAGATTCATACCGTAAGTTAGTTTCATTTTATCTACTACACAAATGGCAAGATATGACAAGATCCAGCCAGTACAACATAGGAAGGAAAATGCTTTTTCTTCAGTTATCGATGAGAACAAGGCAATTATGCAATGATCAGTTTGCCAAACATTCCAAAATAAGGTACAAACATATAGTATCATGACAGAAGGGGTTCTCCACTTTCTTACCTCCGTTCTCCAATTCTTGTAATTATTGCACCACCCCTTACGTTCTTTCTCTGGGCAACATAAAAAAAAGACAAAAGAAAATTATCTTCCTCTACCATACAAAGATTCCAGAACAGTGATGCCATAGAAACGCATCCAACAAAAGAGATGGCCATCCCACTGCTCACCCCCACAATTTACACAGCCACAGGCCCTTCCTTGCAATTCTTTCCCAAGGATTCTTCAAACTTGTCTTGTGCATCTGATCAAATGACTGAAGCAGATGCACATTAAATGGATGGAAGGCACCTTTTGCTGGTATATGAAAGGCAGTATTATCCCACATGACAAACCACACAAACATATGCTAGGCTTAATGACCAGGCACAGATATATCTGATTACCTGACAAGAGAAAGACCACTGACACGCAAATGCACCCTGGGACATGCAGGTCATGGTCACAGGACAAGGAGGCCTTCATTGCCACCTCACGACAGCAAGGCGCATGCAGATAAAGTCTGCTATTAGCTCTGCAAAAGGCTATAGGAAAACGAGGAGCAGATGCAGTCTTGCATCCCCAAATCTCAACAGTAATGGCTACCCATTATTATTCAATATACAAACCCATAGAGTAAGTCTCTTTATAAAGAGAGAAACTTTCAACAACTGGAGCACCTTCGTTGGCTTTGACATAAAACACCATGAACATCAAAGAGATAAAGGAAAAACACAAAACACAAAAATTGAAAAGAAGCATCTCAAAGAAGGTGAGATGGCTGCTGTGGCAGCCCGCCACAACACTACCAGTAATTAAACAGGCCTGAAACTACAAAAGGACCTAATGCAGTGGACTGCAATTACAGAGGGAACTATACTGGCTCTAGCCAGAATATAGGATCAGGACATGAAGGACATGTTTCCAAAAACATTCCCTTCTTCCTTTGGTGGCAGGGGCCAGAACACCCTGATTCAAGTAGCGTGCATAGGGTTGGAAATCAGAGCTCACTCAGAAGATGCCAACTTGGAAGGCCCAAGGCACTGTGCTCCAACCGACAGGACACAACAGCCTCGAGGCCCACCCCCAGCAGCAGTGAGGAAGCCGTAAGTCATGCCACCCCGAGCCGCAGGTCTCGAGCCTCTCGGAAGTCCTTATGCCAGCGTGGGTGCGCCCCACACCAGACCCCTCCGGACCTGTCTGCCCTCCAACCTGCGTGCTGCGGTGTGTGAGCGGGGACGGGCAGAGGCAGGCGGCAGCCGGCTGAGCAGCCCCCCAAACCGCGGCTCCTCAGCACGGCCTCTGCCAGGGAGCGGGAGGCGTCTCGCCCAGGGCGCAGAGGCAGAGCCAGGCTCGCGAGGACCGTTAAGCGAGGACCGTTAAGCACGCGCGGGGAGAGGAGCGGCCGTACCCGAACGGCAGGCAAGGAGGCAATATTGCTATTGCCACGGCGCCGCCATCAACAGAAATCCACAGAGCCCCGCCCCCGAGGCGGAGTCTCCCATGCCGCAGCGTGGGGGAGGAGGGACTTGGATGTGCGTGAAGGGGAAACTTGACTGTAAACACCAGAAAACACAGCCAGTGAAAGAGGCGCCGACACAAAAGCCGGATAAAATCAGATAACTTGTTTTTTTTCCCCCTAACTTTAGCAAGAAAACTCCGCCAAGTACCACGCGGGACTGTCGTCTCTCCCCCCCTCACCTTTCGCGTGGTTCCCACCGCGCCCCCGTATCCAGGATACGGGGCCCGACGCCGGAAACAGAGCGGAGCCGCGATTGGGCGAGGAAGGCTACGTCAGAGCGCGTTCGCTGCGCCCCTGCCGGAGGCGGAGGGGGGGGAGTGTTCCCGGATGTTGCGGAGCTGGGCCGCAGAGGGAGGGGGCGGTGCCTCGGCTGGGAGGGGGTTGGGGGGAGGTGGCGAGGGTGATGGGAGGGGTCTGGGGCGAGCACGTGCCTGGCAGGGTGGGGCGCCTTGTTGCCAGGCAACCGCCAGTCGTGGGGTTAACGAGCGGGGGCGAGGGCGGCCGGGCGGGCCCGGGGATGTGGTGCGGGGCGAGCGGCGGGTTGGCAGCGGCGAGCGGTCGTGCCCGGGGGCTCCGGGGGCTGCTTCGCTCTCGGTGGCCCTTGGAAAACATACTGCCTGGTTATACGGCGTTAAACCTGCGCGGGTCTAGCGGTGTTGAAAACAGCGCCTCGCGTTGTGACGCCTCGCTGCGGAGCCCTTTACTGGGAGAAGATTTAGCCCGTAGCGCAGGTGTTTTCCATTTTTAGCAGTGAAGTGGAGTTTTCTTGTTAATTTTTCACCTGAGGGTGGTCCGGTATTGTTTTTTCTTTCTCTTTTGTTACAAGGCCTCTGGAAAAAAAAAAAAAAAGCCGAACAAGTGACCTGACTTCCATTGGTGTCACAAAACACTTCACAGCTTCAGGCATGTCTTTCTAAGGAAAGTTTTAAAGGATTATGTTTTGTCAGTTGTCCCACCTTCACCTTACCCTCCTAACAACTTCTGAACTCGTTGATCCATTTCAATCAGATTTGATAAAGGAAATAGTATTCCTAACAGGAAGGACTGGATGTTTCTTTATGTTGCATGACAAGAGATGGTCAGATACTGTCCCCCCTTTGCGGAAGAGATTTTGGTATGGACTTAACCCTTTTTTTTTTAAATACTTTTAAAAAAAACACTACTTGAGAGAGGGATGTTGGAAAGTAGTGCACTGCAAGAAACACTTTCAATTTTGTTGCATACCTTTCGGAGGCTGTCGCCACGAAGCAGAAATCTAGAGGTAACGAGGCTTCGTAGTGACACAGCTCAGCAAACCGTCATTTGGTGACAGCTCACGTGTAGAAGAGTTTCGTAGAGGGTCTAAAAATTGGTAAAGGATCAGTGCTGAACGCAGACTTAATTATTGGTATTGTTGAAAATCCATGCAGAATTGCCTGGACTCATAAGCAATGGAAAATATCATGTGTATTAATACCTTCAAATTCTGTCCCGTTTTACTGCGTGTGTTTTCAGCTGTGAGAAAGTTGACCTGTAATTCCTAATGAAGTTACAGCTCTGTAGCTGCACAGGCAAAATAAATGGTGTATTTCTTTGTTAGTGTAAGTGAGCAGTTGACTAGATATAAATAAACTGGATATATAAATAGATGTCGCCTCATTTCTTTTAGTCAACGCAAGAAAAGGATGCTTTGAAGAGAGATTTATTTAGATTTTAGAAAACTGTATGTTTTGTCTTTGTCTCTGATTAAGGTGACTGATGTAAAGAAGAAAGGATAGAATATAGTTCAAGCACAGAACTGGTTTCAACATTGGTTTGATGGCTGAACTTAGAAAAGCCAATTTCCTTTCCTCTCCCCAGGAGGACAAGACTGAACCATACTCACCACCCAGTTACTGCCTTTGCTTCAGAATTTTTCTAGTGTTTTTTCCTGTGTGCAGCTTTCGGTTAAACTAGTCCTAGGGATTGTTTTTATGTTGTATATTGCACAGCACTGGGTTCAGGAGAAGTGCTTAAATATTAAAAAAAAGCTGTGAAAGGGGTAAATATCCCCTTTCTAGTGAGGGGGATGGTATGTCCTTTAACATTACCAAAGTAGCTATAGCAGTACAACCGTAGACAGAGAAACACATGGGGAAATTGCTTTGGTGTCAAACAAGCTGGAGAGTCATAGCCTTTCAAGATAAACGTCTTCATAATGAATTTTTAAAGCAGACACAAATATCTTGACTTACACCTCTCTTTTTCCAATTCCTTTTAGTTATGAACTATGGCACTTTGTTGTTGTTGTTGATACACGTTTCCTTACAAGTGTCTCTATCTTTCTCACCAGCTGGATATGTAATTTCAGTATACTCAAGGCTGCGATCTCTAGCCGTTGCTTTGGTGTAAGAATCAGGACGTAATTCTGGGAGACTTTTAACCTTGTTGCACTTACAGTAAGCTTGGCCTTTTTTCTTACTGTTTTTGGTCTGTTATTCCTTCCACTGTCAGTTACTGAACGTGACTGCAAGCATTGTACCCCGCTGCTATAAACTTTTCTGTGGGAATATTTTCCGCATTCAGGAATGGAATGCTAAAGAGTCTCATTGCTATTTGCAACTTTTTAGTACTCTTAGCAATTTTTACACTAGGCTTAGCTTTACTGTTTACTTGGCTATCATATGGGATGATCAGATATAACCAAATTCGAGTTCCCAAATAAACATATGACCAAGTTTAAAGTAAAGCAGGATCTTGTGGTTGAAACCACGTAGTTCAAAACACTTTGCTGCTCAAACTGCAGCCTGTACTGTGGAAGGTTCTGACATTTTGTCTGGTTCCCGAAAGCCTGGCTAGTGGCCTGTAATATTAAGGTATGTTTCAATATTTCTTTTCCTTTGGTAGAAGGTCTGTTCTTTGGTTTACTCTAATGCCTGTTGAAGATGCTACACATTTTTGTCTTATTTTGCCATGTGTCCTAGATTTCCTCCCAGCTATCGTGATTTCTCACGCCCCATCCCATCTTGCCAGTACGTGGTGTTTCTTGCTTTCTTAGTACTGACCTCCATTCTCAAGAGAGTTTCTATTTTCAGCGTTCTGGGTATGATGATTCAGTTGCCTTTATATAACACTATTTTTATTTTCCATTAGTCTTGATAGTTTTATCTTTCCTGAGAAGTAGACAGGGCCACTTTTCCAGTCTTTGACCACCTTGGCAGACGTGCACATGATCACATCTTTATCGTGTATTTTCTATTCTTAGATTTTTTTCCAGTGCTTTCTTGAAACTCGCATATGGTTTCCCTATTTGAGTAAAAATTTGTATTTTTTTTAATTTTCTGCAATTCTGTGATAACATTAAGGTTCTCATATTATGATTTAGTCATCTGGCTTTTCCAGTACAAGGATGCTCCGGATAAGAAGTCAGCTGTGTTCACTGGCCCTTCTCAGAAGTTGTGAAATAAATTGAAATGTTACAGTTTCAGTATCAGATGCTGCTGATATTTGGGAGTAGCAAAGATTTTTCAAATTCTGTTGGTAGCTTCTGGGATTTTTCTGTTTGTCAATCGCAGTTTGAAATTTTCACTGTGGACAAATTACTGCAAAACAACCCAATACGTTTGCTTCACCGGGGAGGCAAAAACTGCTAGTGTTCTCTTTTACAAGAGCAGTGCTCCAAACCTCGCCGCGCTGGATCAACCTTATGTTATAGTGACCTTATGGTCACCAGTGCTGCATGTGTAGCTTGCTTGCATTCTGTCTTTCTCCATTATGGTCTCAATGCTTTGCATACTTCCAAGGTTTGAAAGAGATGTGGTAATACGATTTGCAGATTTTAATATTCTCTGAGTTAATACCTTTGAAGGTTTGCATATTATAAACTACTTTTACCTTTCCGGAATCATTGGGTTTCCTTAGGAGGTCAGCAGCTGGTCTGGTATGATATTGAAATCAAAAACAACTACTTTTTTTTGGTATTGAGTTTTATTTACTGATGAGATGGGCTTAATTGTAATGGACCACCACAGTTTCTACTAGACATTCCTGGGATCTGCATTCCTGAGTACCATCAGCTGTGATGGTGACTTGTGAGGCTGGCTGGCAGAGGAGGAGCTGATAGTCTCCTCCTTCAAGCCTCATTACTAACAGCATTCTTGGCACCTAAACGTATGTGCTGGGGAGATGGCTGCTTTCTTATCCAGAAAGACTGGATAGGCCTTGATAGATGTCAGAATCTTTGTCATCACAGAACACAGAATTGTTTCATTTAGAACAGTCCTTCAAATACAGACAGCAGGCTTGCTTTTTCAGTGGGCATCCTGCTGCTTATGTAATTTGTAGATTATGTAAAATTATTAGTGATGCTTTCTTTCCTACGTATTTCAGTGCTCAAATTATTCCTTATCCTAATGCAACAGACATCCTGCAAAGCAGATGCTGTGCTGGTTGAATTACTTTTATCTGTTCTAGGTATAACATCTCTGGAGGACATGCCATTTTCTTCAAATACATACAGTAGTTTGGACTCATGCAAGAAACATACAGGGTCACATGCTTTATTACTGAGTTACATTTTCACTGTTTCAGCAGAAAGCAATGGCTTTTATGTTGCACTCTCTGAAGATTCAGCCTATATACTCAGGATATCCTTTGTATCCTGATTAGAACTCACAATATCCTGAAGGTATTGTCATCATTTCACAGTGTAATTTTCATTTGGCTTTGCTCGATTGCAATTTTTTTTTCCCTTTTCTTGCAAAATGCTGTTATTTTGCAGCCTGGCACACTCATCATTATCCCACTATCTTGTATTTAATTTCCTCTTTGTTTGTGCACTTGTCTTCACTTCTAATGCTACTCTGAACTTTAAAAACTCTTTATTCTAACTTGCATGTCATTAATGTCAAATATGTGCAAAACCCCATCCTCTGAGTCACTGTTTGCTCTCTGTGTGGTGGATTTTTTCCTATGTTTTTCACAGTCTGTAAGCTTTGGAATAGTCCTTTCTCATGCCACAATTATTATATATCATCCTCTATGCGGGACATTTTTAAAAACAAGTTTTCTCCTTAAGACTTTTCTATCTTCCTTTAATTTTTTTTGTCTCCACTACTTGGAGACATTTTCACATTTTTAATTTAGCCTCTCACTTCCCTTGTGTTCCCGTAGGTCAAAGTTTCACTAGCGCTCTAACCAGTGTCATAAGCCAGCATTCCTTCTGAAAGATGCAGCCTCTGGACATTAGTTTCAGCTTTTGCTTCCACCAGTGCTGCCTTCCATCCTCGTGGAAAAGTTTCTGTGGCCATCCAGTTCAGCAAAGTGGACTCAGGAGCTGAGCTAAACTGAAACCTTTGCTCCCTCCCTTCAGGTATTTATACATATTGAGAAGATCTCCCCCCTTCCCCCCAGCCTTCTCTTCTGCAGTCTGAACAGTCTCAGCTCTCTCAGCCTGTCCTCGTGTGAGAGATGCTCCAGTCCCTCAATCATTTTATTTTCAGGCAGTTTAATTTCCTGAATGAGGCTCATTTTAGGGTCAGATCAGAGTATAAGGGATGGGGCAAGAAGACAGGAGCATGACACCAACAGAAGAAGAAAGGACTGCTGTTGATTGCCCCAATAATTTTCAGTTTAAAGCATCATCAAGCTCTTTGGATATAAGCTTGTTTGTTAACTTTATCTACTGCTCTTGTTAGAATTAGTGAGGGCTCTGCTGGGTCTTTCAACCCTATTAATAAGCAGTAACAAAAGTCAGCCATTTTTCAAGACTGATCATGACAAATCACCTGTTTTGCACACCTTTTCCATCTATTGATGTGCTGTTTCTCCAGTAATAATGATGATCACAATTATTGAAAGAACTTTTCTATTAAATATTTTTGTGATTTGAAAATCTTTGCAGCATTTTTAGAATTTTGTGCAGGTTTTTCAGGAATGAAACCAAGTATCTCTTTCTCTTTTCTAAAAGGATGCCACATCTAGATGCTGTTAAAATTACAGGGGAATCTTTTGCAAGTATGCTAACAGGATACTGGCTCTTGGCATATTTTTTATGTTATTCAGCTCCTTTAAGATACCCTATTTGGTGGCCAGGATCACAAAGCTAATACTGCAATAACTGTTCTCACTTATATTTGTTTGTTTGTTTGTTTGAGCTACAATATTTTAGTTTCTGATTTCATATTGTTCCCAGAGCTCCCTTTGGACACCATATTGAGGACTGAAACATAAAGGGTGAGAAAGGAAGAGCAGTATCTCATTCAGCCTCTATTCCTTCCTTGCCTATGGTGTTCTGTCTCATCAAGCACTTGCTGAAAAATAGAGTTCTCTAAATTCCTTGAAATTGTTCTGTACCTAAACGTATTGGGAGGGTGGTTTAAGCTGAGTTGTTTGATGTCTCACTGAAATGTATTAGGGGCACTCATATTGTCAGTGACAGCTGACACAGTTTAACAAGTTGTTCCTTAGCACTTGGTCATTGCAGACAGAAGATCAAATGGAGTTCAGTCTTGGGACTGGAGTGCTGATCAACTTCCTTCAGCGTCCTAGTTAAGCCATATGTGAGAGCTCTCCTCATGCACTGGAGAGTTGGACGTGTGAACGTTTGGGTCATTAGAACACAAGTAGGGACTCAGTAGTATACCACAATGACTGTATAAGCATGATTAGGAACAGCTTGGATTTGTAGGCAGACATGGATTGAGTCTTCCTGTATGAAGCAAAAAATGAACATAAAACATAAAAGAAGAAAGGGAAGCCAGTCTAAAGAGTTTTAGAAGTTTTTCCCATCTGCAGCATTATCTCTTGCAGTGTTGGGGGTTGGAATGATTTTGGGCAGAAACGAGTGTATTCTTACATTCTTATAGGAAACAAAATGACAGTCAGCTGAAGAAGGACAAAGCATCAGTGCTGGCTGTATTCGCTGACGGAAGCTTAGAGCTCTGAGCAAAAAAATCTTTCCTGCTGATATTCAGGTAAGAGCAGTAACAATCTTTCCAGAAAATACAGTTTTAACAAGGGAAGATGTTGTACAGGCATAGATCCTTGTAAAGGACTCAGAGCATTCCTTAGTGCATGCTGATATGAAAGAAGTATGAGAAATGGGGCCAGTAACACAGTTTCATCAGGAAGAACAAAAAGAGGAAACAGCACAACTGTTTCCTTCTTTGCTCTATGATCCAGGTAGGAGATATGGTTGCAGGATATATTTCAGTGATTTTTTTTTTTTTCCTCAGATCATTTCTTCATGCCCATTGGAATTATCTAGGTCTCTGGGATTAAAACCATTTCCTATACAACCATAGTTGCTATCGCGATCTTCAGCCAGCAAACTAACCTGAGAATTCTGAAATGAGTCTCAAATGCTTTTAAAGCAATATTGTATTCTTTGATTGTTTTACAAGGACCATAAAAGAAGCTGTAGAAACAATGTGAGTGAGGAACATGCAATAAAAACGTCAGCAAGCTCACTGAAAAGTACATTCAATAAGCCTTCAATTTTAGTAGGGCAGTTAGGAATAACAAGTGTATTTTAGAGATGTGATCAAGGAAGCAAAACTGAGAATGAATGAGTGTGATAAATATAATGTGATAATCAAGAAGGGAGTAGAAATGGAGAGCAGAGAAATGTGGGAATTTTTTTTCCCACTTACTGTAACTCTGTTGCCAGCTTCAGAATTACAGAATTACTATGCAGATGAGGTGAGACAGCGGTAAGAATGCAAAGGAGTATGTTTATATGCACTGCTGGAAGCCACAACAAATTCAGAAGGAAGAAGAGGTTACGTGGCTACGTACCAGACACCTGCTCCTCCCTCCTGTGACTTGAAGGCAGACAGGCACCATGTGTGCGAGGGACAGGCCATCCCCTAGCCCCAGCTCCCCTCCCCGATGGACTCTGAGCCGGGAGCTAGTGGGAGGCTCCCAAGATCTTTCGTATATGGAATCTGCAGATTCCGTATATGGAATCTCCATGCAGCCGGCCTCATTCATGTTAGGTAAATCTTACGATGTTAAAAGATGTGTTGACTTACATACTATTTGACATGATGCAGTATAGGCAAGTATAGGCACAGTGTAGACATAGTATGGTACAGAACAGGCAGGAACTACTCCTTTAATATCAGGTCATCTGGTCATAGTCCACAGAGCACTTTCCGCCTGTGAACAAGGTGTAAATTTGCTACATAGTTATATGTAGCTCAGCTCTTCTTCAGTTATTCCTGATAGTAAAACTAGCTAAACAGCTGTGGTGAGTATACCATGTATACACAGAATATTTTTTTAAACTTGTAATATTCAACCAAATCTCAACTACCACACTCAAAACTATTTACCCTAAGTGAGATTCCTTAACTAATTTCAATTTCTTACAATCAGATTGTACATTAAATCTGCAGATTTAAAAATACTGTATTTATTCATAAACAAAAATGTCAGATTCTCTTGTTATTTTGCTTTGGTTTAAAAATAGCTGAAGAGCATTTTTTTTAAACACACAAAAATCACAACTGTGTAAACATTGCCTAGAAGATATTTCAGTTGAAAAGCTAGTGCTTCAAAGAGCTATGAAGAGAAGTTATATTGGGAATGTTAATGATTTTTTAACTCTAGATTAATTCTTGGTTTCTTCTTGGACTGTGTTTGTATATATATAGTGCATATAGCCTTGCCATTTGCCCCATTGTAAAGGACTTCTGCTCACTCCGTCAAATCTTTTTCAGCCTTAGCAGAACATCTCAAATCCTTGTTCCTTACAGACAGATCACATGACTGTTTTCTTGCTCTGATCCAATGACAGGTCAATCAGTTCTTAAGAATAAGTCTTTTTTTTTTTTTATTAATGTTGGATTTTCTTCCTGGGCTCTGATCCCAAGCTATCCCAGCTATCTCTGTTGTCTGTCTTCCTCTGGTTTTGTGGAACTGAAATCTCTCTTTGTTTCCCCCCCCCCCCCCCCATCAGAACATCTTCACTTTTTTTCTCTGCTTCTCATTCTTTAGAATGTGCAGCAAAATCTGTTCTTCAGCTCTAGCTCCCTTTCACTGGACTAGGCCCTTTCTCTGCACTGCTGTCTTGGACTTATGTTTTACATTATAACAAACACCCAGCTGCTCCAGCTGCACCCCCTCTTCCCATGCATCCAGTCTTGTTCCTTCTATTACACAAGCTCTGTCACTCATATGACCCCATGGTTAGCTATTTCAGGAATTTGTCAGAAAACTGTTCCTTTTTTTCTTGGTTTTCTCCTGATTTAGCTCCCTCACTTGTTCAGTGCAGCGTCTCATGTATACAGGGTCGGGCATAAAGGAATCAATGGGAGCATGTAACCGAGGGTGAGGGTTGGCAGGGCCACCCCTTTTAATGGTGTTCGATTTCATAGCTGTAAGATGAAGCTTCAGTTTTAGGGACGCGTTAGATGAGACAACTGAGATGATGTAACAGTGCAGTGCTATTGAAAGCGTGGTCTGGTTTCCCCCAAACATGCAGTTTCAACTCTTCCTTTGCGCTTACTCTGATACTTATATGACCCTGGGGTGAATCTCTTCAGTTCACTAATCTAGCAGAATACTGTTGAACAGAAACAAATGAAATAGTTCTCTGTCAGGTTAGTGAACTGAATCACTGACTGAGGAATCAGATAAGCACTGAAGCCAGCCCACGGGAGGTACAGGAGGGCCTGTCTCCTCCACAAGAGAAGTGGGGGAGAGCAGCCTGCTCCTTTTGGCAGCAGCAAGCTGTTAGGTTGACTAACTGCAGCCTTAGTCACTTCCAGGGGATCCACGCTAGAGACATGCTTGTTTGGCAGAAGGCTGTCAATCCTGTGTTGTCCTTGTAACTTCCTTCCTTCTTTTCTATCGCACACTCGCATCCCCACCTGTGATTGTGTTTGGTTGCATCTGTACACCACTGGATCGTGTCTTCCTATAGGTTATTCAAGGTCAAACCTTGAAACCATTTATACTAATTTGAGGATAACAGATTCCATGCTTCCTGAATCCTGCCACCAGCATGACTGCAACCCCTTTGAGCTTAAGAGCTGTAACCTCAGACACAATTCTGTTCTTCTCTTACCAGCAAACAAAAGCAATCAAAACCTCCTCCAACAAATAACGCGAGGAGCTGCATAAGGACCAAATCCTAATGTCCTGTGGGTTTCTTTTTTTATGACTGGATTCACTGAGAACCCGGACTGAAGTGTTTCTCTGTAAGCAGGACACTAGTAGCAAGTCTTTGTCCTCTGGGGATCTACTGGCGTCTAGTGGGTTGCGCTCTTACTGCAGCTTTCCCGCCACGATGGCATGAGCAGGAGTCCTCTCCTTTATCCTCTACAAAACTTTTAGAAACACTTACCTTGAGCGTCTAACTTTCACCACAGCCCTCCCTCCTACTCCCTTGTCAGTGGTTGTGTCAACTAGCTTCCCTGGTGTCTGGCTGGGTGGCGGGCTAGAGTTTTCTTTAAGCCTTTCGCCTAGCTCAGTGAGGCAGCACTCGTGCATATCCTCTCACAAAACTGGGAACAGGCCCCGTGGCTGTCCCCTGGCCGCGTCCGTGCGGGTCACTCAAAAGCACGATGGCAAAGGCGAGGGCAAACTGTAGGTCCGTCTTCGTCAGAGATCCTAACACTTGGCAAAAACATAGTCAGTTTCACTGGCATATGACAAGCAGCTGAGCGTTTTATACAGTTTTATACTCTCCCCCCCCATCCCCATCCCGCTCGCTGAGCCACGGAAGGGCAGTCGGAGAGGGGGTGGTCGGGGAGGGCAGCCCAGGCCAGGCCGGCCCTACCCGGGCCCGGCAGGCCCCTGCCGGCACCGCGGCCCTTCCCTCTGCCCCTCCACCTTTCAGACCGGCCCGGCGGCCTCGTGTCCACGGTACCGACCCGGTACCGACCCGGGGGGCTGCCTGCCTGCCTGCCTGCCACACGGAGAGGTTTCCCGTCGGAGGCGGCCGGGCCGGTACGCCAGCGGCCGAGGGAGCCGGCAGCGGAGCGGGACCCCCCCCCCCCAAATCCCCCTCCTCCACCGGGATTTTTGCCGTTACCGGCTGCAGGACCGGTAAGTCACACCTGACGCGGGCTGTCCGCCGCCGCCGGGGACAAACGGTCACCGGGCGTTTGCGCTTACGGACACCTCCCTGTTGCGGGGAGCCCCCCCCCTTCCCCGCGCCCCTTCCCGCCGCACTAGCCGTGCCCGAGCTGCGCAGCCCCCACCCGCCCCGGCCCCGGCCCCGGCCCGGGCAGCCGCCGCCGCCCCCCCCCCGGCCCGGCCGGGTACCGAGCCCGGTTGCCTGGCGACGCCCGGGCCCTCCCCCGCGGAGGGGCTGGGCCATGAGGTAATGGCCGCCGGGGGGGGGGGGGCGGGAGCAGCAGCAGCAGCGCTGTGACTGCCAAGCCGGCGGGCGGGCGGGCGGGCGGCTCGGTGGTGGCCGCTGCCCTTCCCGCCCCGCAGGCGGCGAGCGAGGCGCCGCGGCCCCATAGGTGTCCGCGCCGCCCCGCCCCGCCGACGGCCCGGCAGCCGGGTAAAGGCGAGCGGAGCAGCCCCGCGCTTCACGGCGGCCGCCCCACGTGTGCTCGCCGGCTAGCTGCATGCCGCCGCCGTGCTCCGGGCGCCGCTTGAGAGCGGGGAGCTGAAGCAGCGGCGGGGAACGGAGAAGCGCGGGGCGCCCGAGGAGACAGCGGGAGGGAGGAGGGCACATGCGGCGCGGGCGGCAGCAGGAAGGAGAAGCAGCGAGCCGCCCGCAGCAGCAGCAGCCGCCCCTGCGCTCTGCCCGCGCCGCTGAGGAGCCGCGGCGCGCGGCGGGCCAGCCCTGACGGGAGCAGCGGCCCGGCAGTGGCCGCCGCCCGCAGCGAGGCTCCCGCCGCCCGCGCGCCGGGGCCGTTGGCGGCGCGCGCGCCTGCGGGGGCCGGAGCGGGGTGAGTGCTCGGGGCCCGCGCGCGGGGCGGGGCGGGGCGGGGGGTGTCGCCGCCGCGGGCCCCTTCGCCGCTGGGGCGGGGGGGGGGGAGGGGGGACGGCGGTGCCGCGAGCCGCTGGGGCGGTTTGGCGGGTAACGGGTTTGTCGCGCGGCCGGGCGGCTCGCGGGGCGCCCCTCAGCCGGGGCCGCGCGGGCGGCCGCCTCGGCCTCCTCCTCCTCCTCCTCTCCGGCCTGTGGGCAGGTGAACGGCTGCGGGAGGCGAGGGCTTGCGAGCGCAGAGGGGCCGGGCAGGATGTAACGAGCCCTGCCCGCAGCCCTGTGACACTGGGGCGACCTTCACAGGCGGCTGGGTTAGAGGCAGGCAGAGCCCCGTGCCTTTGCTGCCTGTGCTCCTTTGTCCCTCCTGCCCGCTGGAGGGAAAGAGGCAGTTGGGTGTAATTATTTACTGCAGCTCCAGAGTCGATTGCAAAATTGGGCCTGTAAATTATTTGCAGGAAGGCTGCTGCTCTTGGTGGTTAGAAGGACCCCCATTTGTACATATCCATGATAGGAAACTCTTAATGTTTAACTTTATTCGTTTCTTTAGTATCAAGGATTATGATAGTGTTTGGAAGCATATCTCTATTTAAAATGGTTGTAATATTCCATTATGTTTTATAACAAGTCTGAGATCTTGGGGTCTGCTTTTGTTTGAAGCTGACAGTCTAGAGCTTCATGTTTAGTCAAGGTTATTTTCGTGTGAAATTAAGGAAGAGGAGGAAATGTACAAAACATGGGACATCTGTTAATGAGTCCAGACTTATTTTCTTGCTCAGTCTTGTTTGTAAGAAGTCCACTGTGTGGAGACTCTTCTCTGTCTTGCAGTCTGTAACCTTATTTGAACCTTTCATTCTACTGGGATTAAATCATACGTGCAATGGTTTTTGCAAGCAGGAGAGCAACAGCGAAGAAAACCAAAACAAAGCACAGAACAAATAAAAAACCCAAGCTCCATAGTTCTTAAGATCCGTTTGCCATACAAGCATGTTTCACTGTTGTGTTATATCCAGTTTCATGCACTGTAAATTATGCCCTTGCTGTTGTCCATACTGAAACTGAACCCTGTTTAAATGAAGCTGTTACTAGTGGGATTCTTCTGGAGTTTCCTTAAGCATGAGGGAAGGAGTGTTTTCTCCCACTCCAGAAATTACATTCACAAAGCCATACCTTCTCTGTGGTGTTTCTGTAACACTTTTTAATTGAGCCAAAGCAGTTCTTGAAGATAACAGATAAGAAAATTGTCTTAGAACAACATAACAAAATGGTATTAAACCATTGTTATAGTTATTTATCTTATGTCTTAAACAAGTACTGTCATGGGGGAAGAAAAACAGAATGGTAGAAGCCTTAATGGAAGGCGACAGTTTTCAACTTTTAATGCAAGCTACTGGGTTAAGAGAAGACCAGACTGCTGTATATGTGGACAGAAATTAAATTTCAGTTGAACTGAAACAAAAAAAAAAAAGTTTGTTAGTTGCATAGATGTCCTTGGCAGTGGAATTAACTGCGTGGTGGATGACAACAATGGAAACGTATAGAGTCCCTCTACAGCCAGAAAAAAACCTTGGTTTTTAACTGGATCTTGAGCCTATTTTAGAGCACTGGTTAGCGCTCCAGTATGTTGAGGGAACGTTAACATAATTTAGCACATGCATAAATTTGTGGTGTTTTATATTTGACCTGTGTATGCATGTCTCTCAGTGAAATCTGAAGTTGTTGCAGTAACCTCTGAGCATCAGACTAGTTTACTCCAGAGTCCTGGCTACTGAAGCAATACTGTTAGGTGATTTGCAAGCTTCCCCCACATGTTTTAATGGATATAAACTTGGCAGTTTATCTGTTCCTAGAATGCAAATGAGAGTGGGAAGTAAGTAAACCTGAGTGTACCAAGGAGCAGGATCAGGTTGAAAGGATGTGTGTGGAACTGTTTGGAGCTCCTGCCTATGGGTTCCTGACCCAGTTGTTCCTCTTGCTGCTGCTCCTCATACCTGAGCTCCTTTCTGCTTTATGCATGCTCTCTCCTGTAACAGATGACCAGCTGCTTTTGTACCTGCCAGTGGAAGTAATTTGATCCTGGCCTTTCTGAACCCCTGAGGGTTTCTTGAGTTTTGAAATATTCTAACCAATCTACTTTAGGATAGAAAGATGAAATTGAAATGGTGCAGATTAGTGCAGGTGAAACTTTTTTGTTTTAAATGAGTGCTTGACCAACAATGATGTTTCTCATTGTTGCCACTGCACGACTGTGAAAGTAGTACCAGGAAAAATGCTGAAACTTTCCACGCTATCTGCCATGACAGACAGTAAGCTACATGCAAGATATTTTTAAAATAGCTTAGTACGCAGAAGTCTGAGAATGAGTGCTCTTGAGGCAGAATTAACAAGAAAAACCTAGGTACAAGGGCAACTGTACAGTGGAATGCGTAGACTCATACATCTGCAATAAAGGCAAGTGGGAAACAAGCTTTTTCCTCCTCCTTCTGAAAGCTGAACATATCTTTCTCCTGAACAGTTCCCTTTATTCTTCAAAACTGCCTTGGGAGAGGAAAGATTACGAGGAGGGGGCAGTATATAGGTTATGTGTGGTTTTTGTTTGTTTGTTGGAAAGAAACCATTTTAAAAAGTTTTAAAATAACTTTATTTGAATTGCAGAACTGAGATAGTTCAACATTCATTCAGCTTTTTTTTTTTCTTGCAAGTACGTTGTTTGTGGGTACTCATAAGTTGAGGTTAGTGGTGTGTTTCTTCTTAGTTTGAAAAAAGACATATTTCCTAAATTTCAAAATTAAAAAAAATACCTCTTCCTCCCTTCTCCCCTGCTCCTCTTCAATAGTGGCTGTTCTGTTTGCCAGAAATTGGTGCTACCTTTAATAATAGTCTCCAATGTTAGGCTAATGTTAGGCCAGGTACTATATTGATAAAACTTCAAGATTTGAATGCACAGATTTTAACTCTCAAAACTGTAGTTGCTTTCATATGCTCCTTATTTTCACACTATTTCAATATTAATGTAAGAACAAATAGACCAGTAAAAAGTCTGGATACTTAAAATAGGGAATTAAAAGCTATGTTTTAGCCTGTTGGTCATACAACTATTGTTGATATGCTGTTGTACAAGGTTCTGTTTTTCTCTTGAATTATCTATCTCTAAACGTACACTGCAGTTCTTCCTATGTAGCAAGCTTAGCGATGACACCAAGATCCACACTGAATAATTAACAGACTTAGGTTACCCATAAAATGAACAAAGGCATACTTGCATCTTCCTATATAGCAATCATATTGTTTCTGACTTCTACTGCGAATGCCATTGTTGCTTGTATGTTGTGAAGGGTTATTAAAAGGAATAGATTCCAGTAGTGACCGTACACCACATGGCTTTCAGAGACATCATAAAGTGATAAATCGGAGGAATACTTTCTCTTCACTAAATGGCAGATACTGCATCTCAGCTGTAAAGAGTTCACTTGTGGTGTATTGCACTTTCTAATACTAGGTCTGTAAAACCAGTTTGTGATCTGCAGTGCTTATGCCATGGAGATGTGTTTCTGAGTCACGCTTCTATGATTAAAACTCCGAGGGCAATGCTCTTACCTCATTGGAACACAACACTTGTGTCAAGGGATTGCTTCTGTGGATTCAGGTGTGGGATCAGGGCTATAGGGAGAGGGTAAATCTTGAGAATCAACTTCCTGTTAATGTAGGCTCTTAAAATACCAATTGGTGTCTGATTCAACGCCTTCTGCTTCCTATCTGACTTGATTGTGATAACTGTATGACCATTTTAGAATTCATAATTTAGCCTAGTCTGTTACAGGAAAGCATATTTTTTAGGATTAGCCACTCTGCAGAACTTGAAGTGTGCCCTGTTTTGCATACAAGCAATTTTTCTATATCTTTGCTAAGGCTATCTAGCTATTTTCAGGTGTTATGGAATAAATCAGAGAGTTTACAAGTGCTGTTATTTTATTTTGTTTGCAGTGAATAAAGTGACTGCTAATTTTTAGGATTTCATTGTTAAAGGACAGTTTTAGACAAAGAACATTGAACTTTGATTAATCAATATTCTCTTTGTATTGGAACCTATTGATTACAAGGGAAAAAGTCATGTTGTATAGTCATCCTGCTTATGTTTATCCAGGTAAGAGGCTTACTGATAGCACAAACAGATCAGCTCAGAGATAATTCTTAGATTCAATTATGCTGACAGATTTGCTTCAGCTTAAATCTTTTGTTGACTGTATTGGAGTTGATTCTTTGCCTTATCTTACCACTCGTCTGGACAAGATTGTCCTCTAACCTCACAGCCCATTAGATGCTGTACACCCAAGCAACACAGAGACACTTAGCTGTTCATATTTCCTTGTTTTCTTTCCATTTCTTTTCCTTTGAGTATTCTCATGGGTTAATGTATACCAAAGCCCTGCTATTTTTCCTTTCATTTCCAGCAGAACTTCATAACACTGTAGAAGTCAGAGAAATAGAAAGAAGGAAGGAAGTGTGAGAAGAGCTCAGTTTAAAATCTCTGGCGAAGTTTCATTATTGACTTATTTTGGGTAACATCATGTTGCAGCCCAGCAGAGCTTCCCCTAGCTGTATACTCCCTCTTCTACCTCCTTCCCTATCTTGATGCTAGGAAGCAACTCCATGACTTAGCTGAGAAGTGTTTTTGAGGTTGGCATTCAGTCAGACTGTCCATCTCCTCTGGGCCTCTGTGCAACTGAACAACCATCAGCGGTGAGGCAAGGAAGCAGGAAGAATAAGTAAGTGACTGAGGCTTTGGTGTGGGGAGGGAAAGTCGTCAGCGAGCATAAGCTGATTGTGAAACTGCTGCCCGCTAAGCTCTGGTGTAGTCAAAACCAATTGTGTGTCCATAGATGAGATGTTAATGCTGTGGCTGACAATAACCTACTATGTATTTGTTTGCTTATGGAATATTTTTAGTTCCAGCACCTGTATGAACAGGATAGAGAAATATTATGTAGTTAATGTTCAGAGGAGGTAGATATTGTCCTTTATGATGCAGAATGAAACTATACTCAAGGATACATTTGAATATTTTCATTCCACAAACTTTCAGTTCAGTCTGCATTTCAAAGCATTTTCCCCAGAGCAAGATGCCCACAGGTTATAGTCTTTATTGTGAACAATGCAAGCCTCAAAACTTAATGTGTTTTAGATTTATAAAGCAATATAAACCAACTTAAAATGCTCTTCTTTTTTTCTTCGTTTATTTGTTCTTAGCAGACTTTTAAAAAGGGAATACCTTTCAAAAAACCTCTACAACATCAGCAGAATAAGAACAAGTATATTTTGGTTTTGTAGCATCAGCAAGTAAATATTTTTTCTTCATAGATTATAAGACCAGAAAGAACTACTAAGTGGTCTAGATGGATTAGCAGAACTATGATCTTATTGCTCTATACTGAAATATTTGATCTGAATTAAGATTTCTCTTTCTGTTTGTAATTGCTCTGGGGGAAAAAATTATCCAGGTATTGTGTGCTAGACAATGCTTTCCTAGTGAAACAGCCATGCAAAATTTGCCCTTGTCCTTCTTACTTTTTTGATGTTATGTGATCTGAAGGGTTTGAAAAGTAGAGGTGAGAAGTTTTATTAAGGTAGTGAATTTTTTTTTCCTGACTGCTTTTAATTTGTGGATCTTTTGCAACTTTCCAGGAGGTATGCAAGTACCTTTAGAAACGTCTTATGTGTAGTTCCTTGTAAAGCATGTGGAAGTTATTTCCTTAGTGCCTTTTTGCAGGCCTCTTTAGGTAATCCACGAATCCAAGGATGAAAATAGTTATGGTATAAAGCGCAAAGCAGACAAATACAAGTTGATGGAGAGTCAATTGCATTGGGAGTTTGCTGGCAATGTATTGCAAAGGAACCTAATTCACTGTTTGGTTCTATGTAGAAACAGACACTCTGTGGAGAGTGTGCCACTCTGTGTTTGGTAGATGGATCTTTGTGCGTGTGGGGGTGTGTGTGTGTGTGTGTGGTTTTTTGCTTTGTTTTGTTTTTTCCTAAACTTGTAGTGTCTGGCTAGTTAGAGTGATACTGGTCTTGCAGAAGGAGCTGCATCTATGCAGCCGTTCTTAAGTTGAGCGAGGTCAGCCCCTCGTGGATGTCTGAGAAATGTAATCAAGTGAAAGCAAGCCTGAAAACTCTTTTCGAAGAGTGCATAGAAACAATAGAGGGATGAGGAGGATGTCAAAGATCATTAGAAACACTAGAAGGAAGTAAAGACTACTTATAGCAAATGTAAACATTGTTCCTTTTTTATGCAAATGAACAAGTCATCTAGTCTCCCACCTGTTTTACAGTCCTGGGTTGGGCGGAATGTATCTGATTACTCAAAACACTAGTTGTTATTTTTTTTTTTTAAATATGAGGAGACCACTTATCATTAGTTTTCAATATGGTTTATACTAATGCTGAATTGATTTGACTCATGCTTTAATGGAAACCAAGGAGTAGAAAAATGTTAATAAAATGTTCCCATTTTAAGCTTAGAGGTGAGGAATGAAAACTGTGGATACCTTGGCTGGTGCAAATAGTTACATGCACTTCCTCAAGGCAATAATGTGGTTAACATAAATGGGAACCAATGAGTGCACTTCTGCATTGCATGTTCACGTAATTTGCCTCTCTTTAAAAAGGAATGTGCAGTTAATGTCATACTAGATGTTAATTTAATGCAAGTCAGGATTGGCATGAAAGCTATGGTCCCACAGCAGCCACGACTTTGGTCTGCTCCTTCGAAGCAGTTTTGATTAAGGAGAAGGGTACTTTTAAAAAATGATATCTTGTTACTCAGTGTATGCTTCTTGTAGGAAATGGGAGATTCTTACAGTTGATGTCCGCTTTAATGTTTGAAGAAAGGGAGCTTGCATTACTAACAGCAGTGTCTGACCCAGAAAGCCTAGTTTGACTATCAAATACTGGCACGTTCGCAGGCTTGGCAAAGGGGAAACCTTCTGCTCCTCTGCAGTAAGCAGAAACCTTGCAGTTCAAATCCATGCAAACATATTGCCTCAATGGTGCGTCTAAAATGAGCAGAACTTGAAAATACTGGAGCAATGTCGAAGTCCTTAGACTTCTTTTTAGCAGTCCTTTAGACTTTTCTTGAATGGGATTTCTTCATTCTCTGCAGTTGATCGTATCAACTGCATTTCTGAGGATCTACAGACTATTGATGTAAGGTGATGAGGAAGAAATCAGTCTTTCTGAAATCGTGACTTCTTTTTGTAGAAGTCCTACTGTAGTAAAATAATGACAAATTATACTGCCTTCAGAAAGAAATGCTGAACTTATGTTTTGTGGTGGTAATACTGTAGTAGTGATCCCTCCCAGGAATTTATGGAGGGGAGGGAGATTGGTGTTTACTAAAAACACTACTTTCATTAGTGGAGGAAAGCCTCAAAGAATTCTACAGACCTGCATGGGTGAAGGTCATAGCAAGATCACTGCTTTTATGGCTGTTTCCTGAGTGTTATGTCATCTTGTCAGGTGGTAGATAAGCATTTTATGATTTGACCCAGTTGATCTGAGAGCTAACTTTCCAACATAAAGCAGTCTGAAGTGAAAATGATTTTTATCTGAAATGTTTATAACTGTTGATTTCTATCATGTTTTTTTCCCCTAGACATTTACTCTGTAACGGCCTTCTCAGTCTTTTTTTGCAAGACATCCTATGCCCTCAGACTGAAAAGGCTGAGAAAGGATAGGTACTGCACTTATCTGAGAGAATACAGTTTTGTCCCAAAGTCTAAAGTTGTCTACTGTAATCCTATTGGATATATGTTACACTATCTCTTTTTTTGCAGGACATTGAGTTCTTTGTGACACTCACTTGTACTACTTTTACCTACTAAGTAAGACTTCATTTAGAAGCTGTTATAGACCTAAGGCAAAAGCAGCTTTCTTAAATACTTTGCTTTTTTGCATTGCAAAAGCTTCAAAATACTCTACATAAACTTTTAATGATTTGTGTTTCTTTAAGCACTGACACATCAAAAAAATATTTTTTTCTCACTGTGCAAAGGACTAAGGAGGTCAGCAAGATCAAAACACTTGACTGAGGTAATTCAAGAATTAGTTCCAGACTAGAATGAAAGATTCTTGTGAATCTCTGTTATAAGCCTGTCGGTCACTTATGCTCAGCTGATTGGCACACTGTCTCTGGTCTTAGCTGATTAAAACCAGAGAGAGTGGAGTATCTGAGCCTAATGTACTGCCACTCTGTTATTTAAACAGGACAGCCTCTTCAGCAGACGTGAGTACAGCACTTACATACTACCAACCTTAGTAGTAAAAAGATGTGCATTATTAAGTCCTCCTACAACAGAAAAACTCTCCATCGAGTAGAACTGGATTGCACTGTTCTAAGAGCAAAGAGACCGTCCCCTCTCTGAGGAGTATATGATTTATTCAAGAAGTTTCAGTGCTTTTTATAGGAATTCTAAATACTGTACATATCTGGCAGATAGATTGGTCAAGATCAGACAGTGCTTCTATTACAGTAGTGACTTTAGCCAGATTTGTATATGCTTTTTACCTGCAGTAAAACTGATGAACTATTAAGCTAACCTTGTTTTTTTGCTATGGAAAAGATCAGTGCTTAAAAAGAGGGGTTGGAACTGAGAACACATCACATCCAAGGCATTGCACCATCTCTCCTTGCTCACTAGTAACTATTCCAGGTAAGTCAGAGTCTCAGAGCTTCTTTAGTCTGGCATATTCACTTTCCCCTTCCAAACAATAAACATTTACACCCATTTTGCACTGTTTATCAGCTTTTGATGTTCACCTGCTGGATGTTCACGTAAAATAGAAGAAAAATTGAAAGTTTTGTTGTTACAGTATCACTGTACTGAGGTACTGCAAAAAAGGATAGGGCGGAGAGAAATGAGAATTTTGACTTAAAGCATCTGGACAGGATATTTGTTTGGGGGTATATTGCTTTTTTTCCTGTTAAGAGGAAAAAAAAAATCTAAAATTAAGAATTAAGATAACTGCTTTTGTGGAATGAGTAAAGTGTTAAAGTTAGGGACGCTTACCTATAAAGGCAGAGATTGGAACCAGGTGTAGTTCAAAGGGAATATATGTAGAATTGGTGATTCACAGTAGATACCTAACTTCATATTGAAAAGCCTTTGAGTCCTGCTGGAGCAGGTGGAGTGGAGCCAGTTCACTTTGGGTGTGGATGCTGAATAGATCTCCTGAAATCAGAGTGGAATTCTTAAAAGTCAGCATTCATTATTTTATTATGGTTTTATTTCACTTAATGCGGAATGTTTTGGAATTTTATCCCTCTTCCCAAACTGATGTTGATGATACCTGATGGCAGAAAATGCATCTCAGTGATATAGATCTAATTGTAGCCTTTGATCTAAAGTTAGTACTAACTTTTGCTAAGAGGAACACACCATGCTTGATCTATCTGAATTTTTAGAGCAAGAATTAAGAATGTGTCTTAATTTGACATATTAACTTACATAAAACTGATGAGTCTTAAGAATATTTCTTCCCATGAGTGATGTATAACTTGCCAACTGGTGTCTAGATAGAAGTTGCAATTAAGATAGACAAAACTGTACTTTTAAATGGTCCTTATTGTCCATCACATGTAATTTGTTCCTTTAAAAAAAAAAAAAAAACATTTTGTAGCTAAAGCTCATCTTCCTTTCTTTCTACCAACTGACCAAACAGATTATTCTTTAAATTTGTAGATGGAGCACAGCTACTCTTCCAGCGTGTATGAATTCAACAATGATAAAAATGTCTCTTGGTTCTTCAACTGCCTTTCGATTCCTTAGCTTCAGTTTCATATGACTATTGAATTCACCTCAATAAATTGAAACTAAAACCTCAGTTTCTCTGGATCTCCAGAAGAGACTACTGATGTCAAATCAGGAGTTCACGCTTGTGTAGATCCTGGCTCAAGGCACTCACCTGGTGGTTTCCCTCAGTTTTGTGGTGCCATTGGTTAGCACATTCAGCCGTTAATGAAACGACTGGTAGTTTGAGTCCTACCAGGGATGACTGTCCTCTTGGCAAGAAGCTTGGAAGACAGTATTGCTATGCCAGTATTTGAAAAACCTCAGAGCTACAGAGAGAAGTTGGGAAATGACTGCCTAAAAGGGATGGCATGTAAGCCCAACAGAACGTCTCAGCTGAGCAGTTTGTTAAAAATGTGGTTTCTTGACGGGCTACTGAAGCTGCAGAAGAGGGCAGTCCTTCCTCCCCATCCACATACCTCTCCCTCATGCCGGCACTAGTTCTTGTATGACCATACAATGGGCCAGCTCAGAGAGCTGACCTAGCGAAAAGTTACACAAAACTGTACTCCCTGTCCCTGCTTCCACCTCTTACAGACGCAAATGTAACTTGGGTTTAGTCTTTTAGCCAGGTTGCTTTCTTGATCGTATTGACTGGGAGCAGTACAAGCATCGGTGTTTGTATGGGGAAGAATGATGGCAGGAACACGTGGCTTGAGGGTAGGTGTGTGGTGGGGTGACGTTGTGCATTCAGGGCAGCCTGAGCTTATGATGGCTGGAAAGTATGTGCCTGGAGGCTGTCTGTGCGTTTGCAGTCAGATTAGCCAGATTTTACAGCTCATCGTCTCTGATGGAGATGGTCCTGCCTTCTCACTTGCCCTCCTCTATGTGTTCCTGTCACTGCTAGCACTTGCCTGGTACTGCGTTATCAACAGCTCTTTGGTGCTAACTGTGATCCAATGGTGAAGCAGGTTGGGGAGGCAAACTGGAAAAACTTTATTTTTTCCTTAGGTAGTTTTGTTTTAGTTTTTTGTGGTTTTGACTCCCTGACCTGTTTCTCAGCAGGTTAGATAAAGGCTGGAGGTGGCATGCAGGCAAGGTCAGTGTTTAGTTTGGCAGAGGTGTATGAAACCACATCCTGAATTTGTAACGTGTACATTATGTGGCTCCCTTTCAAAAAGGAGAGGTAATGTTATCAAAGTTGTATCATGAGTTAGTTGCTTTTTATAAAGGAAGGCAGCAAACAATAATCTTGGCTAGCAGAATTGCTTGGGGAAAATTTGTCTAATTGTTTCTATCCTACTTCTGTTATGTGAGGTAGTAGGTTGTTAGCAAATTACCTTATCAAGAATACTGAAGAGGAAATTCCGAAGTTCACCTAGCAGCAAGCCTATTGTTTGATCCTACGACCAACGGAGGAAACTGGAAGATAAAGACATGATATAATACTGAAGGAGAAATGAGTAAGAGGAAATAGCATAGTCAGAAAAATGAGGGGCTGTTTAGCTTACAACATGACGTGTTGTGGTAGGTGTAGTACTGTGTTCTTCCATTTGTTCCTCAAACATTTCTCTGGAAGAGAAAACAAGTGAACAGTCACTATACTATAAGTAATAAAAGGTTATTTGATGTTTTAGTTTAACAAACTCCTAGACTGAACAGCTGTAGAATACTTGTTTCTAATTCCAGAGATCTGGAAAGCATGAAACTAGAGGCATCAGCCAGTTCTTCGGATTTGAATCCTATAACAGGTTAATTCACTTCTCTTCTGAATGGGAATTGATTATTTATTACTGTGATCTGTAACTGGAAACTTATTTGTTTTGTGATAGAAAACTGATAGTGCAGCCAGGTGGCAGCTTGGAGTTGAGTATACATAAAGCTGAAGAGCAGACTTTGGGAGGACTGTTTTGGTCACTGTATTGTTCAACAGTATTAGCAGAGTTACTACTGGAGAAGTGAAAGAATTTTGAACTGTCGGGATCTCGGAATGTTCCGGCACTGAATGTTCCTGAAGGCCAGGAAGGATGCTTTCAAGTGTCTTTCATGAATTCCCACACTTTGACTACTCTCCTCTACTTCTCCCTTCTGTTTTTTTTTAACCATGCCATTTCTCTAGCTTTGTTTTGTATGTCAGTTATTAAAGATCTCTTATCTTCTCAATTAGAAGCACAAAGAGAGAAACGGAGAACTTCCTTTTTTCATATAGGGAGTTACTGGTTTATAAAGTTCTTAGTAGCAACAAAGTTAAGTGGAACCAATTAAATGCAAGTGAGGGGCTTTTTCCTTTTCTTTAACCTTTTTTTTTTAAAAAAAAAAAAGAAAGGCATTTCAGAGAAAGTTGACTCACTAACCTCTTGGAGAACAGATTTTTGTAGGAGTTGAAAACTAGTGGTAATTTTTTACAGATGTAATGGCTGTCAGTTATGAGAAGCGGAAGGCAGCCCTGTAAGTCAGGAATGATTCCTTGAGTAGACTCCAAATTGTGAGGTTGTGGATTAGATTTTAAAGATTTGAGGGTTACATTTTCTCATTCAGGAAGTAATTGCAGAAGCCAACAAGATGAGCCTAGCAACTGCATAGGTTACTATTTATTCCAGAATAGCAAAACCAGTCTTAAATTAAATAGGTTATTACTTGTTGCTTTTTGTGTTAAGATCAACTTTAGTGTGCCTGCTGTGAAAAAGGTGGAGAAAGGAGTACTGTGATGAGGTGGGGGAGTGTTGTTGTTGTTTGTGGGTGTTTTTGTTGTTGTTGTTGTTTAAGGATCCATTACAAGACGTGCTATTTGGATAAAAATGGCCCGGATTTTGTTTTGAGAGCCTGCACTGCACCCCTGGACCACTTTGCTTTTTAATATAAAAAGAGAAAAAGGAAAAGGCCGAACTTCTCTTGCTAGATATATTAGTGCATCCGGCTAAGCATAGTTAGTATTTAGAGTGCCTCGACTATGGAAGTAGTGTGGAATCCTTGACACCTTGAGTGTATCCCTGAACTAGAGTCTTCGGTCTTGCTTTGTGCAATATATGAAGCCTGCCAAAATGTCAGTAGCTGCCTTTTTGCAGCACTGGCAATATGACCTTCAGGTTAGGAGAGCTCTGCACAGTGTATATTTCTCTTACTCTGTGTGGAGCTTTTGTAATTACACTTTTCTAAATGACTACAAGCAAAATGGGAGTGTGAAACAACTGTCTTCTGCACTTGCAAATGGCTCTTGTAAATACTTTTGTACTGATGCTTCCGCTATTTCATGTTGTCCTTGGGGTATACTTCAAGGTAAAGCGTGTGGGCAGCTTAAATGGGAAGAAGGCACAAAATGGAATGAATGTATGTCTTGGGAACACTGGAGCCCTCTTTGGACCAGTTTGAAGAATGGTTTTGTGAATGAGGGAGTTTGCTTTGGAGGTGGTGTAGATAGGAGGGCAGAGTATTAGCTTGTCTCAGCGTAGTGCTGGTAAATGGAACGTAGTGGAACACAGGAACATTGAACATAGTAATGCACTCTTGGATATTCTGAGTTTTGCCTCTTGTTTGCAGAACACGCCCAACTCAAAAATCAGTATAAAGTTGCAATAATATGAATGTGCTAGCCACTTCTGTTAACTTTTGCTTTGCTTTTATTCAAGACAAGGGGGCATCAACTGGCACAAGACTGAGAAGCACAGTGAAATAGCTGATAATTCCATGGTGCGTGCTTTGAGGGTTTGTTACTCTTTGAGCTAAGTTTAGCCAAGTGACTTTCACTGTAGCCAGAGGCCTCATTATGTAAGTGCTCAGATAGTGTGAATCAAATATTCAAACTGCAACTCTGGATATAAAGGCTGTGAAAGAGGACTGTCTTGTTACCAAGCTTAAATGTGGCTTGGAAGGCCTCTAGGCTATTCTGTGGCTGCATACTTCTGTGACCTGATGTAATTTATGAGCTGACTTTGCTTAGTTTATACAGCTAAAACAACACCCTCCACCCCCAATCTACCACATATGGAGGAAGATGCTGTATTTCAGTAGTACTGTCAGGAAAAAAAAAACATATTTTCAGTAAAATGGGAATTTGGCCAAGCAGGAACTTTGACAGGTTGTGGTAACTGTATCTATGAGTGACTGTACTTTGCAGTTATACAATGTTTGCATTGTGCTTTTCTTTGTTACCTATCTTACCTATTTGTCTTGCATAGCAGCATTCTGATATTCTACTTTCCTAAGTAGCAAAACACAAGTTCTGTCAGGACAGCTGCTTAAGAAGGCGCCTGTTAAAATACTCAGGAAAGGAGGTATTTTCTGGACAAACTGTAAGTTGTTGAGGAAGGGCGTACCATGCACACTTTCTAGACTACCTGCATGCTAAGTTTTCTGGCCTTTTTCCTATTAATAGCTTGATGTCGCAAGTAGAATAAAGGTGAGTATTTGTAAATTTCTATATGGAGCTATTGTTGTATGGAATGAAATAGCTCCACTGCAGTGTAGTTCAGCTGCAGTGTAGATGGCTGTGGTCTGGCTCTCTTTGAAGTGTGAAAGTTCAGCTGAGTGGGTTAGTACTCCTTGTCTCTACCCACTTTCTATCAGATGGAATATTTTCTATCAAATGGAACAGCATGTGGCACCACAGAGGAGGAAAAGAGTTTGGGCCTGGAGCAAGTGAAGAAACAAACTCTGGAGACAGCAGTAGTTACGTGCCCACTCAGAGCCAGCTGGTGTGGACTGATATACACAGAAGAACTCTTGTCAGCTGTGCAAATCACTTGTGCCTTTTAGAGCTTATGCTTGTGTTGTAAACTGCACCCTGTTCTGCCAAGTTGAAGGGCATCAGGTGTCTTATATGTAGTTACTGTATCTGCTACAAAACTAGCAGCCCAGCAATGGAAGACTTCTTTCATGTGTCTGATGTCAAATTTATTTTTAAAAAGCCGTGTAATTCATTATTGGTGCAAGCCCAGATCTTTGCTGCTGCCAAATTCCACGCTTGTGACACAGCTGTTGCTGCCATAACATAGTTAACTCCCCTGCTGCAGTTTAGGATGGGGATGAAGCAGTTTTGTCTCTAGCACAGCGCTTTGTAAGGCCTCTTTTGCTCTGTCAGAAACCTACAGCACACTCTGTGACACACACAGCCTTTTGTGAGGAGCTGAGGCTGGACGGTTTTGAACAATTTCTGATATTGTCTAGAATTCAAGATGAAGTTGGTGTATGTTGGGGCCATATCTTTTCTTTCTTTAGGTGTTCCTGTAACACCTGCTGAAGAGTCTTGCTTCCCCTTAGGCCTAGTTCCCTCTACTGTTTTAATTTTGGCTGGAGAGGTGGAGCAGTTTGTCTGATTTCTTAAAATATACATTTATTTCATACTTCACTATATTTAAAAAAAAGCATGTGTCACTTAAACTCAAGTGAGAAAATGCTACTTTAAACTTACCTTAATTTTTATGATGAGGGAGAAGAGACTAAAGATCAGATAGAGGGCTAGCAAAGAAGTAGGCACATAAAACTGATACATGACTTAAGTTTGTTTGTCGTGGCCAAATTGATTACTGTAACTGGGCCAATTTTGTGTATTAGCCTTTCTTGGACTTTAGTGCTTTTTATAAACTGAAAAGTAACTTGTTCTGTTTTTTCCCCTGTTCTCCTTTTGTTCAATGATGTGGTGCAAATGAATAGAGCTTATCTGCTAGATAGATTTTATTTTAAAGTAGGCCAATATTGTTGGACAGTAAAGGGACTTAGAGCATTGTTTTTATCTGCTTTTGGGATTTTGTCCTCTGTCATGGGAAACAAGGTGAAAGTGTTCTCTAAGGAGGATGTTAATGTCACAAGTTGGTGTTCTGTAGAAGATTGATTAAATGGGTTGTACTTGGAATGTGGAGTTCAGTATTCAGTCTGATGTTACTGTGAATACAGTAATTTGCCAAAGTAGCCACTCCTTCATGCTTTGCCAAAGAGTAAGTGTGACTGTGGAATGCTTGCTTCTCTCTTGCGCTGGAGGCAGTCAGTTACTAGTCTCTGCAGCCTTTCCTGGGTGCGCCTGCACGTGTTATAAATAATAAACTGAACTCATACCTGTTGACTCCTGGAAGCTACCCATGTTTTTGTGTAGATGAAAGGGTAAAGAAGACAGGATGGACTGCAGTGTAATGAAAATCTCAGGCACACCACCCTCACCCAGATTATTTTCTCGGTTCCCACCCTCACGAAATCTGTCCTATGGTTTCCCTAGCAACACCCTTTGGGAATGGGAAATCCCGGATGTTTCTCTAAAGCATCTGCATGACAAATACCTATTAATGCCTAATGTTGACTCAGCGTGAGCTAAAACATAGTTACATTCCTCCCCCCCACCCCAGGTTCCTTACTGCTCTTGCTGTTTCTTCTTTGAAATTTTGTTCCTTTATAAGTTAGCCTCTGAATATGTTTAAGAGAATACAGTTAGCAAGAAACATTTATTAAGTTAACTGAATGGGCAGGAATGGAAGTCTACAAGTTTAATAGGAGGAAAAACCCACCCTGTTATTTGATTAAGTGCAGTTAAGGCAGCTTATTTCTAACCTTGGATCACTGAACAGTCAGATTTGCAGCTATTTTCTTGAGTAGTTTCATTTTATGGAATAGAGAGCGTTCTGCTAAAACAAAGTTTAATAAAAGGAGTAGGGGAAAATCCTATAAAAACAGAACTGCTGAACTACTTGAGATGTAGCATTTCAGTTTGCCTTCTGTGTTAGGTTCTTTTGTGGAATGCAAATTGAGTTGAGAATGAATGAACATGTCCAACTGAGTGTTTCTCAGCTCTGCCTGATTTGAGGGTGAGTGTCAGGAGTGGTCACATGAGCCTATGCTGAGATCATTAGACTGGGGACACCAGCTGTGCTATTATTAGGGGTTTTAAAGTCTGTAGCAGATGTTCTTAGGCTCTCTTCCAGCCCCCACATATGGTGCAGTGGAGTACATGGAAAAAGAAACGTCTGACAAATTATTTTTCCATGTGACAAACAATTTCTTTCTTTGTTTTCTTTTTTTTCCCCATGCAACTGAAGAACATCTTATTTGGTACTGCAAGTTAACATATATTTTGAAGTATTTGAAATAATAATGAAAAAACTGATCATGTGAAAATAAATACAAATGTTTAGAGACTTATGTTTCATTTGGAAAGTATGATTCGTGGGGGAATAGCTAGGACTCAAGTTCTTTGGTGCATGCGTTGTCCATCATATGGCTGTTTCCTATTTTCTTTGACACTCCTATATAGACAGAGCCCTTGTATTAAGTTTTTATATATATATATATATATATAGTGAAAAGCTGTTCCTACCCTAAGTTTTTAAATGCATGTGATGATATATCAGATGAGATGTAAAGCATGCATAGGAAAGAGGAAGCAACCATGTAGTGATAAAATATGTGAACAGAACTATTGCTTATTATGCTATGATGATATGGCTTATAGCATTGGGAGAAGGGTCCTTTCCATGATAGGAAATGAGTATGCTTGTCCTATTTTGAATGTGTGATTTGTGTCCCCTGTTTTGGAAGTCAGTTAACCAGTTTAAGTGTCCTGGAAATATAAATAACAAACTGCTTATAGTATTCAATAGACTTTGATATGCTCTGTGATGTACAAAATGCAAAAGGGATGTATATGTGAGGAAGATGCAAGACTGACAAAATAGCAAAACAAAAGAGGAGCTGAAGAATGCTGACTTAATTTGCCAGCTATTTGTAATAGGTAACATGCATGTCCCTATATTTCTTGTGTTATGGGATTTTTTTATCCATATAAACATGTTGTTGCTAAGCAGAGCAATGAATGTTTAAACAGTTCCCTGAGCATCATTTTTTCCTTTGTGTCCTTAAAGAGTGTGTAGGTTTTTGAGTTAAAACAGCTGAGATGCTGCATGAGGTGCCTTATGTTAAGCACAAAGGGAAGAAAATGCAATATTTGATGTTTTTATTTTTATATATCCATCTGTCAATTTCCTAACTCTAATCAGACAGCACTCTCATGAGGGTTTTTTGGTATGGTTAAAGAGAACAGCGCACAAAATAAATGATGTACAACGGAAATATTTCCAGAGTTCTCATACATCTTCTACGAATGTTCTCTGTGCATGTTCCTTTCTGGTTGTTACAGATGCAGACGAACTGTATAGTTGATCTCAAAAGCTGAATACTTATTTCCTGTCACCTTTCCATCTGAAAGTGAGAAAGCAATATTGCTAAGTTAAGGGTGCGTGCGTTGGATTGGTCTTGTATAATTTGTCATGTGTGTATGTTGGTGCTGTTTTGTGTGCACATGTGTGTGCTTGTGCACACACAAATATATCCGTGAACCAGGCTCTTAGGTGCTAGGAGCCGTTTGTGGATCTGTACTTCTGGTAAGAGATACATTTGCAGCTGTCATCTGAATGTGATTCCCTCTTTTGTCTCCCCTGGCCCTGTCCCTAAACTAATAACCTCCCTACTTGGTAGTGATGGTGCTGGCTTAAGCCATTGGAGAGACAGTTCTCTAGGCTGTTCCCACCATACAGTGCGAAAGAAGTGGCTCAGTTTACCTCAGTGCAAAGGACCATGGCACGTGACCCCAAAAGTCCTTGGTTGCTCACATGGGTGCAAGCTCTAAAACAACACTCACCCAGTCATTTGAGAGTGCTACTGTATGACTGTACCCAAGTAAGCTGGTCCATGGACTGAAACCTGGGGTTTGATTACTCAGTGATAGCAGTGAGGAATCAATTGCTCTTAGAATAATGTTA
Organism: Struthio camelus; assembly: GCF_040807025.1. Lineage (NCBI taxonomy): Eukaryota > Metazoa > Chordata > Aves > Struthioniformes > Struthionidae > Struthio > Struthio camelus. The sequence continues at coordinate 51,666,383 of NC_090943.1, forward strand.
TGACAGTCTGCACGGTTGCATAGCTCCCGTGAAAAGAACAGTGCCTCCTGTGTTACTGAGATTATAAAGCCGGGCCCAGAGAAAATTAAGAGGATTAGTCAGTGACTGTTGCATTAAGTCTGAATGCTTAATCAGAAGGATTTTTTTTCCATAAAGATTATTTTGTTGGCAAGACTGAGAAAACCAAGGTCTCGATGAACTCCAGAGAGTTATGTGTTGGAGCAAGTGCAGTCATACTGTGCTGATGTTACTGGTCGGCATATCTCTTTCCCAGGTAAGAGATGAACTATTATGTCTGCGGCATCTGTTCCCCTCTGCAAGATGGAGACTGTGGTAAATGTGCTTGTGATACTGTACTTAAAAGCATTTCCTGGATAGGTAGCAGTTCCTGGATAGTCCTTGTTTGACTAAAATCTGGTATTTTTGTATCCTCTTAAAATATCAACTACTTTCTGGCTGGAAAATGATTGCTTGAATTAAATGAGTCTTGCACTGATTATTAAGCCCAGCTGAGCTTTATTTATTCTGAACGTCAGCAACCTATGCTTTTTTTTTTTCTATACATGGGACAAGAGGGAGAGAAGAGGATTTATTATCAGCATGTCTTAAAAATGTGCCCCTTCCATGCAACTCCAGTGATGCCAGTTCACATCCGTGTGATCCTGGCAGAAAGGCCAAGCTAAACAAGTAAGACTAGACAATTGATGGTCACCCTTTTTGATTTTTCTGTAGCTATATGATGCATTGGAGATGCAAATTCTCCTGTGGGTAGATGGATCGACCCTTGGCAGATGTAAATCTCATCCTTTCACTCAACATGTGTTCTAAATATCTTCTGTGAGGATGTACAGGAGCCTGCTAGCCAATTTCCCTTCCCTTCAGCCTTACTCAGTATGCTATAAATACTGTTGGATGTAATGGTTGTGTTTTGTTTTTGTGTGTGTGTTGGGGGGGGGGGGGGGCAGAAAAACCTGACATTGGCCTGTTTGACTTAAATAATGATGCAAGAAACAATTTTTTTAATATACTACAATTTGTATTATAAATTGCATAATATAATCTTGTCTTGCATTTGCAATGATGGTTATTTTTCTTAAATTCTCATTTGTGTTGTCTATCTTAGATGTGTTATTTTGTGCAGCTGAATGTTCAGTTTTAAGCTAACTTTCTGCTGCTCAAACAAATGTACTGAAAAGTTTAGGTACAGATGGTAATGTAGCCCATGTGCATATTTAGATCTTTAACCTTTATTGTTCCACTCTTGGGGAAAAGAGTTTTTTTTGGGGGGGGAGGGAAGCTGGTTGAGCACCTCATCAGACTTTGGTTTTGGGTACTCTGAGAGCAACTTCATGGAGATTCATGCTTGGCCTGTTTGCTATTCAACTTTTAAAGCATGTATTGCTTTTGTAGTTTATTAAATATGCAATATATTAATTCTACTGAGCTTATACAATTAGGCTATTAAACTTCTGTTTGTAATTAAAACTTTTTTAAGATATAAAGACAATTTTATACAAAACCAGTTAGACTTTAGGGAAAATATGTATATTTTTATGTCCTAGAAATCACCTTGCTGGGATGTATGTGTGTTTATTATTTAAGGCTTGTTTAGTTAATAGACAAATTGGTAGATTAATGCATATTTCTGCTCTTGAATTCTTGAAAAATGTGGGATGGGTCCTTTTTTTTTTTTTTATTGACAGCTTACTGTATTGAGCATGCTCTTGCTTCAGGTAGCAGTAAAAAGAGAGACTTACTTCTGCTTCTTCAGATCTTTGCTCATTTAGAATACTCTCCCGCTCTGCCTTGCTCCTCCTAATTTAAAATTAGATCTACTGACCCAACGGGATGGGGCTTATACATCTTGCTCATTTCCCAACTCAAGCGGCACATGTAGTTATGTTGAACAAAACAGCAGCATTCCTGGATCCTTTTAATGATGTATTCAGAACTTCATTGCCTCCTGATTTAATAAGTACAGTGAATGTATTCACAAGTGACAAGAGCCTCCTCATTAAACAGCAGTAAGTTAACTAGCCTATTCTCTTCTAGCAATCTGATTCATAATTAGAGTGGTGCCATATCTGAATACAATACTGGGTTGTCAATGGAGAGATTGTGTTCTGTGGGCATGTGTGGTTAAAGAGGGCTATTGGGAGTATAAGTAATTTAGCTTAGCCTGCCTCCCTGATAGGGCTAGCTTCCTTGGTGGTGGCTTTAGGAGTATACATGTTCCAGCCAACCAGTGTGTTCAGACTTAATGTTTTGGCTGAGCACTTAAACAGTCTTTCAGTTTGGAGCTTTCAATTTTATTCTCTATTACTGTTCTGTAAGATCCCATGTAATGCAGCTCTACTAACTGAAGTTACTGAGGTATAACTGAGAGCAAAATCAGACCCGTGGTCGACTTGTTAGACTGCTAACACAGTCTTAGAGGCCTAGTTGTAACTTCAAAAAATGAAAGAATCAGTTTGGTAGTTGTGATTGGCAGCTGTAAGCTGAGCAAAGGGTTATGCTGTCCGGAAGCACACAAGAGCTTGTTGGAATTGTCTTCAGTGATGTTAAAGTACTTCAGCTTGTTAAAGTTGCTTATTAAAAAATATTTGAGCTTATTAAAATACTTGAGTGCTCGCATATGCTTTTGGGGGCAGATAACTTATTTATTTTAATTTTGATGGAATTATTGGTGAAAACAAATACTAAATACATATCTTTGCTTTTAGTCTGATATCTATTCTGAAATATTTTTACCTTAAGTAATCACAAGCATTACTTACTAATAGACTTGGAGTCAGGGGAATCTGGGGATGAGGGAGGGATAAGCTATACTTTGTCTACTTTTATAATAGTAACTTCCCAACATTGTTTTCAGGGCTTTTAGCACAATTAGGATGACACCAAGCCAATTCTTATTTAAAACTAGCTGCCATATTCTGTGTATGTTTTTTTGTTCATTTTTTCCCTATCCTCTTTAAAATGTCTTCAGAAAAAAGCCATACAGTTCTCCGTACCTGTTTGCTGTCTGGAACAGCCAGGGTCCTGTGTGGGTAGAGGCGGATGAATGGAACGTCTAGTGCTGTCTTCTGCAGTTGTTCCTGTGACTACGGGCTGCCTGTACCTGACTCTGATGTGTGTTCCTTAATCAGTCCCTGCAGTTCCCTCGCACGGGCATTCACAGAAGTCTGTTGAGCATACGCTGAGTTCTCTAATAAATAATAACAAAAGTCATCTTCCTTCCTCTTTTCCTTAAGAGCCATTTTCATTCAAAGACATTGAGTAAGCATAATTGCTTGTCTTCCGCATCTGACCTTACACATTAATAGTGAATGGTAAGATGTCTTTTAAATGTAATCTTACTCTTTCGTTCATGCTAGTGTGTGTTTTGTCAAATCTATGCGTGAAGTAATTGCTAGAAGTAATTTGAAGGAAGAAGACTTTTGCACACTCTGGAGTAGGGAAGACATTGTTCCCTCTGTCCTTAAATGTGAAGAAAAAGCCACAGTGGTTGATTGGATACCACTTCATTACTTGGGAAGCCTGCAGCTACAAGGATCTTGCATAATGTGTAGTAAGTAAACTGTGTGTAGAGGTGGAGGTGGGTAGGAGGCTTTTTTTTTTTTTTTTTTTTGGTAGAGCTTCACCTACTAGTGACCAGAACTGGTCAATTCAGCTTTATGATCTTTGTGTAGCTTGTCTGTGGAGGTGAGATGGGTTATGACACAGGGAGGCTATGCAAGACTGAGCATGAAATGATATTTTGTGATCTGTTGTGTTCCACCTCTGGCCCTGGGAGATTTCTATCCATATTATGCAGAATAGTAATGGGCTGGGGGGGGGGGAAGGGATGGAGAATGTTTTGATTTGTTTTTCTTCTCTTATGTGTGGAGGGGGTTATTTCTTTTCTTTTGTGCTGTAAGATTGCCAAGGCAGAAAAGGACTATTACGTGAACAAGCTGCACTTATTCTTATTTCTGAGATTGAAACACTAACTTCTTCTAATACAGGACCACAAATGTGTGTTAGAGGAGGAGAAAAGTAGAAACACTTTCTATATTACAATTCTCAGTCCTATTTCTGCAGAATCGTTCATATTTCTAAATTCATCCTAAACCTTAGGTCTCTACTGTGGCTTACAACGCTGTTGGAGTAGCCACGTAACTTACTCTCTGAGCAAATGGGCAGAACAGTAGCCTGTCTTAACATTGTGAAGTATAAAATATCTGCTGATTACTGACTGTGGCTGGATGTCTGAAAGCTGATACACATTCCAAATGTTCTAGTTTTGAATCATAATTTATCCTGCCTACATAAAGTATTTTCAAAGAAGCTGCAGGGCAAGATTTTGGATTGAACACATACTTGCTTGTGTGGGTGTGAAATGGCTGCATAGGGGATATTCTTCACTACTAAATGATACATTGCAGTTTCTTTGTAAAGTTTCTTGGCCCTTTGCTTCAGTTTAGAATCATAGACCCACCATACTGAATGACAGTTACTACCAAGGACTGGTTTTTCTTGCTTTGTGTTAGTAAAACACTAGTTATTAAGCAGTGACAAGCTACTTCCCTTCTTCCACCCAATCTTGTAGATTATTTTAAAAAGCCAATGACTTTTTCCTTCCTCACCACCAAGCTAAGATGGTAGTGAAAGTTACATTGCAAATCTATCAAATAATAATGTATTTTAAAAAGTTTGGTTTGAAATGCATTGCAGCTGAAGTAAAACAAGAAATCTACTCCTTTGCCTGTATGCCTGTAGTACTTGTTATGAGTGTTGTGTGTGGGGTGGTTTTTTTTTTCCTCCCTCCCATCGCAAATGAGCTATCAAGGATAGACATGTCAGGTTCTAGACTTGGGTTACTTTCAGCACTTCTGTCACACCACTAGGAAACAGACAGTGCTTGTCCTGAGCATATGCAGTGTTACTAGATGCATGATGGAGGTTGTGCAGTCCTCCATGCCTGTCCAGATTGTTTCTACTGTGGTGAAATAATGTTTTCTGGGTGGGCATGAGATCTGCAGTCACTTGAGGCTTTGGAGGTAATATCTGCCAGGTGACTTCAGTTTATAAGAGATCTAGGTTTGTAAGCAGCATCAAAAAAATGCTTGCTGTTGGTAATGAAGGTCACATGTTATGTTTTGCAAAATCTGGGGTAATGCCCAGATGTTAGAATCTGTTACTGTTCCCTTTTCACCCTGTTATCTATTTGTCTGCTATCCTTCAGGAACGGAGCTGATTGCATTTTAGTAGGGATTTAATCTCGTATGCATGTACTGCATTTAGCTTGACTGACATACACTTTGGCATTTATACATGCCTTTTGTTTTCATAAATAATAATTAAAAAAAAAAAGGATAGTGGTCATTCAGAAACAATTTACCTAGATACTGTTCAGCAGAGAGTCTTAACTGAAATTAGTTTTCCACTGTGGAAATAAGACAAATAACTGATATTCTTGTTGCCTTTCTTTAACAGCAAATCAATTATTTAAGGAGAAATGGAGCGCCTTGGAGGTCTGAGGAGTGCTGGTCTGGCAATTCTCATCCACAGTTGCATAAGGGCATCTTGTATGTGGGGCTGCCTAAAATATATACAAAGCAGAGATCTGTGCTTGAGAATTAACTTTGCCAAATAATCAACCCAAGTAAATCTGTACAAGGTTTAGTAGCCAGCCAGTTCTAGAATTAAATATTTATTTATCCTGCTGAATATTGAACAATGACACAGTCTGGCAAGGGATAAATAGTCTTATTGTCTGCTCATTCTTGATTATAGTGTCAGCAAATCTTCTTAGTGTTAAAGATGCCTGGGCAAGACAGATGAAAGAAGGCAATTATGTGTACACTGTGGAAAATCTAAAAGAAAAACGTTGGTTGAAAAATTCTTAATTCTTAGAAAATGTTAATTTTGTAATTAAAATGAATTGAAAGGAAAAAAAAATTGTACAATATACTCTTATTTACTAGGATACCAGGACAACATCTGTGGAAATACCAACTTGCACACAGGATGAACAGGAAATCTTTCTCTGTAGTTCTCTATGTTGGTGAAAAGAAAATACTTGTCTCTGAAACTTCACTATTTAAAGAGCGTTTTATTCCATGCCCTGAGCACTGAAATGCTATATTTGTGTGTTGCTGTGAAAGTTGTTTCTGCCTTGCCTTTAACTGATATTGTTTCCTGAAAGACTAGCGCTGCATTTCTTCCCCCCTCTTTCTTGTTTTTGCAGCTCTTGCAGAAGAAAGGGGATTCTCCCCCTCTCCCCCTTCCCTTCCTTTTTTTTTTATACACATATATATTTAAAAAATCCATGATGCTGGAAAAATTTGGACTATCTAGCAGTGAACTAAGTAATAACTAACTTGGAGAGGGGAAGCTGTTTCCTTTGAAATAGGAGATGTATAATGTTTTTTTCAGCTACTGGGACCTATGAGAGATTTGCGCTTGTTATTACATTAAATTTTGACTTTACTCTCTGGCCCAAAACCAAAATAATTAAATTTATCCTGTTGCAGGTGTAGGTGTTTGTGTTCAAGCTTAAGATGAAGTGTACATCTTATGTACACATGATAGGCGCACGTGACAGCGGGCTTACACTTATGAATTTAAATGATCTAATGAAATTCACCTTTCACCATGTGTTGACTTTCAGATGTCTGTAATTACTGCCTGGTACTTGTAACAGTCTTGTGCTTTAATATGTTAAAACTGCATGAGTCAGAACTGTCATGAAGCAGCAAACAGTGATTTGAAAAGGTATTGGGTTTGTCTGCAGCTCCACTGATAAAATAAATGAAGGTTTGTACCTTAAAGACTGGCCATCGTCCAGGCCTATGGTTAAGCTCAATCTCGATTTGGAGAATAACAAGATGATTGAATGCAAATCAGTCTGACTAAATGCATGAGCATAAAGGTTATATATAGTAAGAAGACTTTGTTTGGTCGGAAATAGGTTGACAGCATCCAAAAGCTTGGTCTAAGAGGAAGCATTGTGAATAAACATCAATGTAGATACGAGTCCTTGAATAATTACAATTGAACTTCATTTTCTGGCTCGCTGGGGATGAGTGGGAAGATTGCTTCAGCAGGACTGGATGAGAAATGCTTAAAGTCAGATTATCCTTTATTTTATCTGAAGGAGCATCTGCTTTTGGGGGAGATTTTGCAGGGAGGAAGTCTTTATTTCATATTTACCAAGATTCAAAAGACTATCATTCAAGGGACTTGAAGACTATCTTCAAGGGACTTTCCCTTTGAAGAAAAAATATGAGCATCCTCTCTCTATTTTGAAACTGATAGTTGGACCAGTCCACAAACAATTGTACTGGGAGAAGAGGGGGCTGCAAAACTGTAAATGTGAACTTGTACTGGTTGTGAAGGAACAAGAGATGGCCTGAGGAGAGTTGTGATCCATCTTGCAGGAGAATTTAAGACAGGAAATTGCCCCATAGTTTTGTGAAGAATGAGAAAATTTTCTCAATTTCTTAAAACCCGAAGTTTGCTGAGGGGACAGGCCACGTTCTGTGCAAAACGTGCCATTTCAAGGGTGGCAAGGTTTGTGATTCTAGGTCTTTTCCTCTAAAGGAAAAATTCAACTGATCAGGGCTTAATTTGTGGAAGTACTTATGTGGTTGCCAGATGAGAACATAGCTCTGTTATTCCACCAGTATTTCAAGACTCATAGGAGAAAACCTTAGTTTTTTGAAACGTATGCAGTTTTAAAGTATTACTTTATTTTGTTCAGTGGATAAATTTGACTGCTTTTGTGAAGACTGTGGAAATATGTTGTAGTGTTTTCATGACTCTGATAAATGTCCCTATTTTTTGCCTGTGTTTCCTATAGGGTGTTTAGAGGGAAAGGATATACTAATATCTGTTGTGATCAGAGGGAAGTTTGCATATAGTTGTCTGTACTGCTCTGTGGTGAGCCTGAAAAATCCTTGATATGATTAAGACTGTAGATATTATAAAATGTACTCAAAGGATCAAGGTTTTAATGCAGCAGACTGTGACGAGAGAGGAGTAGTCTAACCCTTTCTCTTTGACTCAGTTTGGTAGTTTGTGTAGCTGCTCTGCCAGGAGAGGGTGAGGAAACTTGCGCATGAGCCAAAGTTACAGTTGTGTTCAAATGACCTTACTGCATAAAGAACTGTTCGTGTGGGGGAAACGCAAACAGAGCAACTGTTGAAGTGAGCCTGCTAGCCGAATGGTGAGGTTCTGTGGGGGGAGAGAAGACTTGGGAAAGGAAGAATGCCATGCAGATGATCAAGAGCAGAGAGAGTTGAAAATCAGGTACAGCAACAGCTGCTAGAGTTGTAATCCCTGATATTGTCTGTCTCTCCACACAGGGTTTTGCTTTGAATGTAGTATGTAGGTGGTGTTTGTGCAGAGCTGTCGCTATCCATGTTCTATCCCTTTGTCTGAGTTGATTTAAAACATGGCAAATGCTGCTTTAGTATCTTTTGAAATCACTTACTCTGCAGCTTAGTTGAACGTTGTTTTCCAACTGTTGCACTGGATAACGCAGCCTGGCCTCTTTCTCAAATAATGCTGAGCTGAGCTGCTGTTGTATTGTCATATACAGGTTTTAGCTGGTGGGGTAGGAGGAAAGACTTACGCTTTGTTTCCCTTTTTTTTTTTTTTTTGTTTGTAAGAGCATTGACAATGCAGTGTTCTTGAAAGGGTCAAAGGTAGCTGCTGTGGCTGTTTTTTCCCTCTCTCTGCTTGCCTGTTTCGAGTTGTACCTCAAGGTCTAAAGTTAGTTCTAGTAAACTGTCATGTTAGCTAAAATGCTGTCCCCGTAAGTTTTGAGGACAGAACAATAGGAATTTGAGCTATCTAAGATTTTTAAGGTTACAGGTGTATCTCCTTTGGGCATCAGGTGTCTTAAGTCATTATTAAACAGGATTTGCAAGAGATGATTTAAATAAGTGCTATGATGGGAGCAGGTAAATTAGCGCAAGCTGAATTATTTGCACAGCTTTGCGGGCTTTCAGCTGCAAATAAATTGCAGTTATTTGGGATAGTTGCAGGATAATGATAGGGTGGTTTATTTACCACTGATTCCTATCAGTGAACCTGGAGTTTCAGAAGCAAGAAATATGTATTAATATTTATATGCCATGTGTATTAACCTTTTTATGCTGATAGATACTTTGGTAACTTGTAAGTCTATTTACTGAAGTACGTTATTGGTGATGCCTAAGTGGTATCCTAGACTTCTTTTTGTTGTTACAATGGAAGGAGCTTAGATCTGACTGTTTGGTTTCCAGAAGGTGACTTGTGCTGGGGACATCATCATTTTATTAAGCTCACTTGCTGGATGTGATTTGAGGTTTTTCTTGTCTATGTTTAAATTTGAAATCAGAGCTTTCAAACTGAAAAAGCAAAATGGCTACAAATTACTGCATGAATTTTGGAAAGTATCAGCCATTTTTTCTGAGCAAGTCTGTTATTTTAAGAATAAGGCTAATTTTTTTTTTTTTTTTAGATTTTGGTGACTCTGAAATTCTAGATTGCTCTTAAAGTTAAGTGCTGGTTCTGTTCTGGTGACAGAAGGGTGGGAAAGCTGGGTTTTTTTTATTTTTTTATTTTCCTCCTAGCAGACATAGTTGCTGTGGATTTGTTTGCTTACCAACAAACTTTAGTGTAAGAATCTTCATTACTATATTCAAATGAAGATCAATTCAATATAGTTTGCTAATTCTTTTTACTTCCCCACAATTTGGCTGTGTCTGAACTCTATTAATTAAAGAATGGGTACATCTAATGAATCTGTAAAAATTTGCAACTGCTTATAATCAAATTAAAAGAAGAAATCAAATTTAACTTTACTGTTCATAGGCTCTTTGTTGCAAAGCCCATTTCATCTTGAAGCCAAAACAGTTTAAAGGGCCTTTCCATAGTTGGGAGCTTTATAGCTGTGAAACAAGGTCTGCAGTAGCTGTTCCCTGATCTTTGATTGACTGGCCTGAACGAAGCTGAAGCTTCTTAATCGAAAGTTTTTAATTTAAAACTTTAACTTTATAGAAGTGTTTTGGCCTGGCATTACCTGCAAAAACTTAAACAACACTGAAACAAAAAAGCTTCACAAACCCTGCAGCTGTTTCTAGACAACTGTAGGGAAAGGGAGGGAACGAAATGAGAGTTTTCTGTAGAGTCTGTTTGTATCTGTAATAAGACTTTGCAAATTGTGGGAATGTAATTGTAGTTAGGCAGAGATGAAGTTCCATACTAAAGCAGAAAGAATACCTTTCTTGTCAGCTGCTTTTGCTCTCTTCCTTCCTCCTAGCCTGAGTAGCTGGAGTAGTATTACTTTGCACTGTTAAGAAAACTGAAGGGCGCTTGCATTTTAATTGGAGCCTTTGTCCATAGGGGGTAAACTGAAAAACATAGTGTTCCTCAGTTGAATTCACCTGATAGTGTGGGGTGTATTGTGTGTGTTTGTTTGGTTTTTTTTTTTTCTCCTTGTTCATTGTTACCTGGCTGGCTTCCCCTTGTAAGTTCCCTTTTTGCCCTGCAGTACAGAACAGGAAGGTACTGTGAATTCAAAGAGCTTGTATTCTCTTTGTGCACTTACCCACCCTCTCTGCTCTCCATTAGGTCTTACTTCTAGTGAGGCTTACACATTCATGATAGTAACTGAGAACTAGTCCCCACTTTTTTTTTTTAATCCATCTATAAAATATGGAGGTGCTATTCCTGTGGTTGAATTTAATGACTTGCTTCAAAAAGGCTTCTACAAGTTCCCCACCTGCCTCCTCCCCACCCCCCAATCCTCTGTGTTAATCTGGATGTTGCTGATAATGTATGTATTTCTATGGCGTGGACTACAGTGGAAATCAGCTTTCTTTCTTTCTGATGAAAGATGTCCCAAAACACAGCGTTGACACAGACTATAAGGAGAAAGTTGAAGGCAGAGGAGACTCTGCTCTTGGAAGCTTTTACTCTAATCTTGAGGTCTTGTTCAGTGAGCAGATTGGTTCTGGAAGTGTGAAGCAGGCTTGGATAAAAGCAAAGACCAGGTCTACACTAAAACTTGCAGCCCTTGGAGACTTGCAAGAAAGAGTAATTTCATCTTAATGCACTTTTTAAACAGAATGGAAAATATTGAAAGTAATTTATAATTTCTAATGCATTTATTAGACTCTAGGATTTTATTTTGGATTATTCTGGGACAGCTCACTTCAAATATGAAATTAAAGGCTGAAATAGATAGGTGGCCTCTTAGAGCAACATAGCTTGCCCCGAAAGCATTGCTATTCGCTGTGGGGCTTTACAGGCATTACTGGGAAAACCTGAGGATTAGAAGTGATAGGAGTGTATTTCACCTTAAGATTTCCTTGTTTGTAGATTTTTAAATACTGAAGCTATTTCCTCATCAACTGTGGCACTGTTCTCTTTGATCGCATCTCCTTCTGAAATCCTTTGGCTCTAAAAGAGGATACCTTTGAGGTTTTTTTTCATGCTGTCATTTGATTTCACGCATCCGAGGCTTCATTAGGAGGAGAGCTGGAACTGTGGATGAAAAATGTAGCTGACAAGAAAACTTTCAATATAGGAGATGCAGAAGGAATGCAATCAGCTGCCTAGTTAGGCTCTAAAAAAACAGTGTGAACTTTAAGCCACTCAAGAGCTTAATTTAGTGGAAGACTGAGAAACGTAATATAGATAGCTCAGATATCATGTGGAAATTCCAAGTTAGACGTGCATTGATATAAGAGGCCTTGAGCTTATTTTTATTTGTTTTTTGGCTAGATTGTTTCCTCCCCTTAGCCCCATTCTTTAGCCTCAAGAAGTACAATACAATGGCAATTTTTAGTGCACAGCTACACCAGATTTTACAAGGGAAGGTGAAGGAAAACCAGCCTTTTAGTATTTTGACTTGTTCTCATTTAGTTAGCTTTCAGTGGAGTTGCTCCAGAGTTATAGCATGGGCATCCTAAGTTTGGTCTTCAGGGCACTTGTTTGGTACTGCTGCTGGTAACTTTTTTGGGGAAGGTAAATCAAGTGACTTATGTCTCTGGTCAGGATATCCTCAAGTTCGCTGAGAAGCGTTGATGACTTTCGAACTGGCTTTTCTTCCCATAAGCAGAGTTCTTAGGGGATGGTTAGAGAGAGAAAGTGTGAGGAAGGGAAAATGCTTGTCTCAGAGTTGAGTGGAAACTAGGTAAGTTCAGACACATCCTTATCCTCTGTCACCCCTTCCCTTGGAGGGAAAAAAACCAACACAGCCTCACCCCCCAAAAAACTTGAATTGAATGTGTTTATCTTGAAATGGCAAAGTCTACAGTCAGTCAAATTCTTCTTTCTTCTCTGCCTTTGAAAGAAAGATGCAAATCCAGTGGGATTTCTGTGCTTTTCCTTAAATTGCGCCTAAGTGGTGCTTTGTTTGTATGTTTCCCTTTCCCCACAGTGTGACTTTACATGGTATCTATTCCGTCAGCAGCGCAGTAATATTTAACTTGATTCAGAGAACTTAGTGTTTCTGGAGTGGTCATTTACATGACAGCAGTAGGAAGGTCATCATGCAACTGGTGTGACTTGCCCTCCAGTGAAAGTGTCATGGGAAAAACTAATGGAAGAATGGATTCCCTGTATGTTTACAGTAGCCATGGAAAGTCCTGCTTCGCTCATATCTGGGTTAGACTTTGGCAAGGGGAGGGAAGCACTCCAAACCTTTACTTTAAAGGGAGACATGTATGGGAATAGATTGCACATCTTGGTTATACTTGAAAGCACAAATTTGTAGTTTGTATCACTTTGGCTCTGCACAGGAATTTATTTTGGGTCAAACTGTACTGTTGATGTGGAGGCGGCTGAGGATTTTAACTGTACAGGGAAAAAAATGCCTCTGAAGCATGCTGTTCGAAGTCTAAAGTAGCTATTGTTGATCTTGTTCTCAGGCTGCTTAAAGTTAGAGCCCCTACATGTCATCAGCTGTGACTGTGTTAACTTTCTGGGGTTATGGATATATAACTTCACAAATGGTGAATCAGTTTGCAAGGTGACGTTGTGAAAGTTACTTTTGTCTTCCATGTGAAGAATTAAAATACCTGAACAGCAAAGAGCAGGCCGAAGAGGATATCTTCATGTTTAAAAACTTTGTCTATGGGGATTAGACCTGTATTTCGCAGGAACATCAGCACTGATAATATGTCAGCTGTCAGCCAGTGGAGCGACATCTGTAAATCCATGTTGGATGCTTCTCTATGTAAGTTCTCTGAACAAAGTTAACTTCTGCAAACCTCACAGAATAAGATTGGGATTAAGTGTCAGACCAAGGATGTCAGTGTTTGATTGCAGAGTTTTTTCTGTAATAACATAAGAAGTCTGTTCCATCCATTTAGAATAAGTAACAGTGTTGTCTGCAGTTAGAAGTGACTGGTGAAAGTTGCAGAAATGTTTTCTGTACAGAGAGGGCAGTTATGTGTGTGGAATTTCAGTCTTGCTAACTTTTGTGTATTTCTGAGAGGTATCAAATTCCTTCTGAAATAAAATATCTAGACCATGGATGCTGTAGGTCAAGATGTTGTGGTGCGGTACGTTTGTTTCTTTGTTTTGAGATTTTCTCGCTGTTTTGTTTAAAAGGCCTTAGGTAGCACTTGAGCAGAACTATACAGTGCAGTATACCATTTCACACAGTGTCTCAAGGCCTACTCCTTCTTGTCAAGTTGCTGTTGTTACATATACGTTTACCATAATTTAAGAATAATTATAATATTATCAGACTAAAACTAATTTTTGAAGGGGGAAGGAGAGAAATATTTATGATTTGATTTTATTGAGTAATGGTGCATTGCTTTGCTCCTGGCAATAAATGGCTACCTTAGATTTTTGAGTGAACATCTATATGAAGGACAGCCTCAGTCTGTATGATTCATTTTTCTTAAAAGTAGGTTTTGTTACCACTACCTCTCAAAATACAATTTTTGTGTATGATTTTTGGGCCTCAGGTCAATAATTTATTCCATTCAGCCCTCACTTCTAAACTAGTGAATTTAGATCTGGAGATAGGAGGACAAGCAACTTGGGTATATTTGATATTAATGTACTCTTCCATTTTATGCAATGCCACCGAAATTCTTCAGCCATCTGAAAGTGTGACAGAAAGACGTGCCTCTGCGCAGCTCTGAGATGCTAACTGTCTTTTAGTTGTGCATCTTGGAACTTTGGGTAATGAAGGATTTCACATGCATTTTTTCCTGGACTAGTGCTCATAGCATGCAATGAAATAATAGAACCCGCATTGCTGATACTAACACAAAAGTGACTTGGGCAAGCCTTTTAATCTCCCTCCCTGCTTTTTTCCACTGCAAAATGTAATAACGCTTTGTGAAGTGTGGAGAATATTGCCCTGGTGTCATGTACCTTATTACATGTTGCTTATGAAGACCTCCATAAACAGAGTTGTTGAAGACTTTGCTGCATTGCAGGCTAATATGTTTAAGTGTACTTGAGATTACTGGTGATTTTTAACGTATTTAAATACAGTCAATGTTGATTGCCATATCCTTACTCTCCTGAAAAAGTAATAATCGCAGTACAGTTTGAGATTGCTTGTGAAGCATCTATTACTTGAAGAGGAAAACCCCATCCAGTCTGTTTGTGATGGGCATGGGCTGTCTGTGATAAGGCTTTCCTAACCTGACAAATCATTCCTTAGTTTGAGTCCGTAGTCTGTTATGTCACCAGACTGAGCTGTGGGCCTGTTACTAGGTCTGCAGAAATATTTTCTGCTGATAGTGTGTGTGTCTTGTAGTCGAGAAGCTATTTTTAATGGTCTGGTCAGGCTGTTAGAGTTGCTGAGGGACAGAGCCCTGGCAAAGTGTTGTAAATGGGAGCTGCCTTGGGAATGGTGGAGTGGGGGGAGGTAACTTTCACTTCCAACTGTTGCATCTATTTTTGATTATGCTGATATTTCCTGGTAACTTGTAAAGTAAAGGCATGTATCTCAGGTGGGTTAGCTTGATCAAGAAAGCATACATTGGCCTAGGAATAATCCTCTTGTTATTGGGAGGAAATCAGTAGAACTGCATGAGGGGGCTCTGCCTGTTTTTCCTGCTTTTGACTGTGGTGAAGTTCAAGGGCTGTCTGGATATATAGTATCCTAAGAAACTGAGGCCTTTTAACTAATCTGAGGAAACTGCTGCTCTTCATCATGGATTAGTGGAGAGGCTCTGACCTGAGACAGTTCAGGTGGAGTGGGAGTGATTAGTGGTTTGTATACTCCTTTTACTTAAAACTAATCTGATTGCACAGTAACTAAGGAAGCATCATGTAGACATCAATATCTCTGAGAGAGGAAGTAGTTGTAAATTGCGAAACCTTGAATTTGATCATGATGCTCAGCTACAGGCAGCTTTTTAATGTTAAAAAATATTTTAAGAAACTTTCATGAGCTTCAGGTAGGTCTCTCTTATTCACAGAACTGTTGTACATAAGTGTGCTTACTATTGGGCTGCCTTGTTCTTTGTGCTAGTTTTCTACCACAGCCATATTTGTGTGCTATGCTCTGAACTCAGGGTAGGAAAGTTGCTGTTATTCCTGGTGGGAAAATAACTAGTGAAACTTCCCTAAATATATTGCAGTGCTTTTCTCCCTTCTTCCTTTTTATTTTAACTTTTAATATACAGTTTGTCCTAGTGCAGAAGAAAGTCAAAGGTTATCTCCAGTTTTTCAGTCTCCATGTGCATGGCTGTGTGATTGTGCTTTTGTTCACTTGTGTTTAACTGTGCAAATAAAAGTTACAGGTAGAGAATTTAAAATGGAATTTTAAGCAGTTTGAAACTTCTCAAGTGACGCACCTGGGAACATTGCCACATAGCAGAAACATTTCAGTGATGTGTATTTTGTTACTGTCGGGACACTGAAGATTAAGCTAAATTGTGTTCGTTGCTGCAATGTTTTGTACAGTAACATTTCATGAAATCGAACATTTGCACGCGTGCTGAAGTGAAAGACTAGCTATCTTTTTTTTACTATTTATTTTTAAGTTTTGTATGTTGTGTCATGCTATATTTCTCCAAGGAGTAGTGTCTTCTATCTGATGTGACAAGGTTTTTATTGCTTTTTCTCTCTTGAAAGAATTATGTCTTAGAAACATGTATCTCTTTCCACCAGCGAGTCAGGACACTTGTGGTGAACGTCATTTTTCTTCATTTTTGACTGGCAGGCCCTGGACTTGCCAAGATTATTGTATGGAGGCTGAACCTTGTGCTTCCTGTGCAGTCTTGCAGCTTTGGTTGGGATTAATCTGGTCATGCAACTTTGCCTGTGCAGGATATTTAACCCTGAAAGTTCTGCATATGGCACAAACTTTATGTGGGACCAGGTATTTTCTGCCTGCTGTCATAAAAGTGTCACGTAGAGCATGTGTTCTGGGTGATTTGCAGACTTGCATAGTTGCATTTGATAAGAATGACATCTTGTGCCTGTGACTGATTTGGAACAAATGTGTGCTGTCAGATGACTACAGTACTAATAAATGTAGAGCCGTACTATAATTCTAGTGAAGTTGTCTATTAATGCCAATAAAACTATTTCTCCTAAGATGGATGCCAAAGTATACTGTTAGCTAAAATTCAGTCTTGCTTTTACAACTGTTTGTAGTTTGTCTGAAGAACATAGACCATAATGATTAGAACTTGGTGGCCATTTTTTCCAGATCACGCCTCATAACTTGAATGTAGAGGAACTGACGACAGGACGCAAACTGTATTGTGGTAGCATTGGGACTTGTGGCTTATGGCATGTGTAGCTCTGCCACTCGGCCTGGTGGCTATCCAGAAGAGCGCTGGAATGATGTGGCCAGTGTGCTGTCCAGTTACTTTTTACTTTGCAGCGTGAATGACCATGTAACGCTGTGCAGCTGTACTGTCTGCAGACATGTTTAGAACAAGGACAAAGCAGTGCTCAAACTTTTTCTGTCATGATGTGTGGGATTATGCCCTACCACTGTGCATCTACAGCACTGAGCAGGACAGACTAATATATTTTCAATGAAATAGTTGTGACACATGACTGCAAAAACAAACTTCTCATTTAATAAGAAGGGGAAAGTGAAAAATTTGTGTCTGAACCTGGAAGTCTTCTCCTGCAGCCAAATACTATGCCAGGAAATCATATATGTGCTCCAGTAGGAAGTAAACATCTTCTTTTGTGCCATCTGTATGTTTCTTAATTGCACTATTAAGTTGGCATCTCTATGTAGAGGCCTACAAAAAGTTGATGAAGGACTTTGTGTGTTCAGACCTGAAAATATTTAACAGAGTGTAAAGCTTGGAGAAGAACAGAAACCTGTGAAATGACACTTAGCAAATTTTAGAAGGAGAAAATTTAAAAAAAAAGAAAAAACAAATTAACAACTGGTGCTTTGTTTTCTGATGCTGAACTTGTTCTGTGTTGCTTCCCCCCCCCCCAATTTGTAGACTTAGCATGGGTTTAGCTGAAACCAGCAGGAGTTGTAGAACACCCTTCTATCCCATATCAACATGGGAGTATTAGTACTCATTTGACAGTAGGACTTGGTAGGAGACCTTCCAGGTGTATATTGTGGTGTTTCCATGCACTTTCATGGTACGTTCTGGGAAAACTGGTGTCGTACCTGGCCCTTCTGGCATCCTGTGCAAGTGATCTCAGCCTGGAAAGTCATGGATCTAAGTCAAGTTGATGACCTTTTCCTTCTGCTTATTAATAGTTACGCTTGTTTCTACCACAGTCAGTATGGGTAGGCAGTTAGACTGAGGAAGAGGACATTTCGACAGTGGTCCGTCCTGCTGAGAACGTGGCAATTGTGCCTTACTCAAGTTGCATCGAGTATGTGGGCTGTGGGCAGGGGCTGTGCAGGCAGCTGTTGCGGATTTTGGTGACTATGGAGTCTGGGCTGAACAGCAATTTTGCAGCAAGGGCATGAGCAGAGCATAGTGAAACTGCAGGTCTGTGATGAGAATTGTGTGTCTGTCGCTCTGTCATGAAAAGCAGAGCTCTAGAAAGGTTTTGATGTAGCTTTTCACCAGGACGTGCCCCCAGAGGGGCTGTATCCCTTTTTAAATGCGGGAGAGTGACTTATTTTGGCTTTGGCAAATCAGTTGCTGGTGTTGGCGATGATGGAAGCTTACAAGGGAATTGTTGCTAGGCCTGAATCATGGGAAGTGAAGTTTGCTAACATCCCTGTAATCGTGGACAATGCTGTGGAGTGCATGATCTGAATATGCTACCCAGAAAAGAAAATGTTACTGTGCTTCCTGTTTTGGTCATGGAGTTTCCAGCATAGTGCTGAATATCAATAGGGTGTTTTGATGATGAATCTTTATTCTCTATTTAATAAGTGAGGTACATGCACGCTTTTTCTTCTTCACTGGTGGGGGACAGGGATGTGAAAATTCAGCTACGCTGTTGTGAGCCATGGGTCCTACAGAGGCGTTATAACACTGTATTCTTCTATGGGCTCTTAAGTGACAGATCCAGCTGATGGTGAACATTCCTGACTGACTGCTGGCAACGTGAAGATGCCTGAAGGTCCCCTTGGATTGGCAGCTTGCTTCTGTGTAAGAGCCTGTGTGCTTTTGGGCTACAGAGAACAAAAAATGCTAAGAATAGCAGAAATGGGCTTGTGCCTTTGCTGGACCCCGCAGTTGGTACAAACCAACAGTATGTTTCTGAAAACTTGAGTCTGGATCTGACCACCAAGGGAAAAGTGTCTAGTGTACCCAGATCTCTACTTTGCAGTAGGAATTGCCGTAATGTATAACACCCTGCATCTTGATGGGGGAAAATATTTTAGTCTCCTGCTTAGATTACAGTCTTAATTTCTAAGAACTTTTTTGCTTGGGGAGTACTGCATTTACTTTCTGACCAAAGGATGACTGAGAACTTTGTTTAACCAAGCCACAACTGTTAATTGTATGGGGCAAGTGATGGCCTGGAGACCTCTACTGCCTTTGGACTTATTTTCTAAGGGTGTTAGAGGATATCTTACTGAAGAGTCTGTTGGATCCCAAACCTTCAGGCAGATGTACTGTAGTATGTCAGCTTGCTGGTGCTTAAAGCATGTCTGAGTTTGGATCAAAAGCTTTTCTACGAGAACAGCAGAAGTTAAATCCTGGGCTGACTTCATTTCAGGGAAGTCATTGCTCATATAGCGTACAGAAGATTTTTTTTTTTTTTTGGTGCTCTGTTGTAATGATGTGCGACTCTTTCCATGAAAGTTATTTTTTTTTCTGTTTGCCACACTGAGCTGCACAGAAGCTGCACTAAGCTGTTCCCAAGACCTTTTTTAGTAGCAGAGTTCCTTACTCTGTCTTGCCAGTGAAAGGTACATTAAAGCTTTAAGAGCCGGTGCTTGCAAATTCCTAAAATGTACTGGACAGAAAACCTAAAATTAGTTCTCCCTTGTGAAGATTAAATGATGACATTTTAGAAGTAATATGCTCGGTCTCAAAGCACTCTCATGTTATTGGCTCCAGCTGTCAAATCTTGGCTTCTCTTTACCTGTTTTAGCTCAGATAAGAGTTTGTGCACTAAATGAGCAAACTACACAGGGAATTTACAAAGAAGGTAAGAAGAGGTTCATTCCTTTCAGGAAATCCTGTGTTTATATTCAGGGTTGTACACACAGGCCTTGCTTTCCATTTTGCTTGTTGATTTAGAAATCTGAATCTTCCAGAGCTCCCTTGACAGAAGCTTGCTTCTACGTACGCAAGCAAAAAGTGTAGAAGTTTTTAAGAATGTCTTACTATTACTTTGGTTTCAGTGATACTTCCTTACGGTGATAAAGTTTATAATCTTCTTCAAATGTAACCGTGAGCACTGAGAGTCCAGAAGATGTCCTTGTTTTACATATGGGTAAATACCCTCACTGTTTTGAGGGAAACTGACTCTTGGAAATGATAACCTTGCTTTTGATATAGTAGAATGTGTGCATAAGTCAAGAAAAATAAATCTGAATTGTGTGCTTCTGAGGCTGATAGGACCTTTGCTTTCCTTAAACTAATCACTTCCAAGCTTTGCCAAATTTAGATGATGAAAATCATGAAGGAAGAAATTTTTGGGCATCATTATGTTGTTCTATTGTGAGATGCTTTTCTCTTTTAAACTGGGAAACACAGAAAATCAAACACATTAGTGGTAGTTTTTCAGTTGAATGAAGAAATGCAAGTATGCTTCAAACGCTGTATTTCTGATACTTGCAAATCTTACAAACTGCATGCTGGTGTGTGTGCTTTCAGGATTAAGACACATCTGTTGTACTGAATTTGTCCAGTTCCTCTCATGCCCGTGCCAGGGTTGCTTTCGATACTGTAGTGAAAAATGGGGATGAGCTCTCGGAGAAATTTCAGGCTACCGATTCAGTTGTTGGCAGGTATGTGTGTGTGTTCATACTTTACAAGCCATAGGAATGAGGGTCTTTAAAGAACTATTTCTCCTTGTTGCGAGCTGGCTTGGTTGCTTGCCTGAGGCTGTTGGTATACCCAGACTGTTTTCTGACTGAGTGATAAGATATGAATAAGTCATAAGGCATGCTGATACGTGGGATACCTGGCTGGTAAGCAGGTCAGTCAGCTTGCCTAGTCTGCTTACAGTAGTTTTAGTTCTCCCTTCATCAACAGAGATGTACAATAGAGCAGTAGCTGGCAGGGGGCAGTTTGGGTAAGTGCTTTCCTACTGCTTGTGCCATGCCTGCTTAGTGAATAAGTGAAGTTTGACATCCATCTTGGAGAATATACATGTTGCATACAGGAGTTTGTCTGAGGACAACCTTAAAAAGCACCATGTTTAAGGGTTATTGTAATTATTTTCCAAAATTAAATTTCCAGACTGCTTAGGACAGTTTGATCGCTCTGCAAGTATTGAGTGACTTCAGATTTTTATTTCTGTTCCCCTTTGGGAAAGTCACAATGCTGGATTTCAGCGTCATTGCATAATTAAGATAGCTCAGTCTGGACATGAAGCAAAACTTCATACATAGTAAGTTTAACTTGTATTTTTTACCCCTTGGCTTGTGCTGTTGTGTAGTTCTCCCTTGTAAGGAGATTTTTTATTTATCTTTTGTTACAGATGATATCACAGTGTTGCAGTTGCCAGGTTTGTGTTAATGCCCCTGGCTGAGAGCACTGATGCAAACTCTCTCTGCTAGTGTAACTTTAATGGCATTAAGCCACAGATAATTGGCCCAGTTTCCTTAAATTCCACAGCCTGTTGTTAAGATAAACATTCCTAGGTTCCCAAGAACACAGATGCATGTATATGGTAATGTACTGGGTATACAGAGCAAGCTTTAAACACCAAAATCTTATTTTCCTATTTCATTCTTGATGTTTGCACGCAAATTTCATAAGCAGAAAGTGGCTGGAAAGAGTAGTTGTGCCAGTTTAAAAATAAACCCTATTGTAAGTTTTTTGAGAACTGCTGTGAGATTTTTCCCTTTTGATGCAGCCATTAGCTTCTATGGCAGCAGAAGGAAAGTAGTCCTGCATTGGAATGGTATGTGTTGAGCTGCACCCGTGTTAGCAGCTCATGTTTCTACAGTCGAGAAGTCCATGTGACCAAGGCTTGGAGTAAACTGTGCAAGGCCCCTGACCCTGGTTGCTTAGGAATAAATAGTTTTGTTCTGTCACTCCACAGCAGTGGTACCTAAACTGACTTTTAAGGCCAGTGTCTTTATATGTATGCACTGGTGTTGGAGGTGCAGCTTTCTCTTCCCTAAAGAGGGCTGTGATCTGCATTCCCTAGCCCAAAATTTTAGAGAGGGGCTAGAATTAGTCTGTGATGGAGATGGGGTCAGTTCACTTGCACCCTCTCAAAGATCATATGATAGAAAGCGTTATTCCCATTCCTAACTGCTTGAAGACGGCAAAAGAAAATGAGTATGAGATGCAGGTTTTTTTAACAGCCAGTTAAGAAACTCTGGGCTAGATCCTGAAGGGCAGTGTGCATCTTTAGGATTGTAAGACAACCCTGAAGAGTAAGGGAGGTTCTTGCTGGGTAGTGTCAGTTGCTGGAGCATGTGGGGAGGCTCACTGCTGGGGAGTGAGAGCTGCTGGCGCTGATGAGCAAAACCAGAGCTGCTTAGTGTCTTCGAGCAGGAACCGGTGGTCTGAACTTCACTGGAGGTAAGCGTCTTAGCAGTCATCCTTAAAACTGCTTCTAATAGAAATAGGGAACTTTAAACGTTTAGTTTTTGCAAAATTGAGAAAACATCTGGTCACTCTTACTAAGTAGATTGTTTTGATTTTTTTTTTTAATTGTCTCTTTATATGATTATTCAGCTTGATCCAAAGCAATAAACTCGGTCTGAAGCTGAGTGGATCAGGACACAGCAGGTAGGGTTTGTTTGCAAGGGTTCATTTTCTTATTCAGTTGGTGGTTCTTCCTCCTGTTTTAACTCTGCAGTCATAAATAGTAAAGAAAAGCAGCAATCGTGGTTCCATTATGTGATATTTTATGTAAATATTTTTAAAAGCTCAGCTATCAAAACTCAGAGTACTGACAACTTATGTTAATTCTTAATTTTTCTCTAATACTGCAGGAACTTTTTTTAATCGTTCCAACTCTACATAGACTCTTAAAAATCAGTGTGGAAAGAGAAATTCAAAAATCCTTCTATAATAGCAGAATAACAACAGTAATGCAGAACAAGATGAAAATTTTATTTTCTCTGGTTTTAAGTCATGATAAATATCTGTGGCTTGAGTCAGTCCCTTCTTTGCTTTAGGGTTACATAACTGAAACACTTAGCCCTAATTGGTTGGCAGTTAGGTTAATTGTATCTTTGTTTAAACAGTGGATGGTGTGTGGGGGGGGGTGGTGGTGATTTTATCAAACGTTATTATTACAGCATGGGCTTTCAGCTATTTTCACTGGTTTCACTTACTCTTTCATGTTGTCCTGAGGAAGAAGATACAGTTTGGCCTGCTGATCAGAGTTTTGGCTTGGAATGGTAACTTATTTCAGTTTGAATGTCTTTACGTTCCTCATGCTTTATTAGACCTAGGCTACAAGTGCTTGGTAGGGCAGTTTGTGGGTGGATGGATGTCATTCCCCCCCCACTCCCTTTTACTGGTAGCTGGTTGGTGTCTGGTATGTTTGTGCCTCTTTTCCTTGCTCTGCCTTTGGCGAGTGGTCTCGCTGATTCAAGGGACAGGAAATGGGCCTGGGATTTGAGAGTACAGACAGTGTTACTACCTCCCCTGCTGAATTCCAGAGAACTTATGGTCATCCCACCCCTCTATCCTATGGTTTTTCTCAGTAGCAAAGAGCAGTAGTGAATACATACCTTTATTCTGAAGGTCTTTAACGCCTACAGAAAAGTAGAGAATTGGTGAGTTTTGTGCTCTTTATCTAGACAAAAAACACTTTCCAAGTTTCTGTTTTCACTGTTGCCACCCATCCTATCTGGAGGTCTGGTTTGCTGCTGGTGTAGTATTTTCTCCCCTACCTGGGCTGTTTGGCAAATCCTTGACAGCTGCAGTTTTTCCAGTGGGGTTACCAGGCACGCTGGCAGGCAGCGTAAGTGTTAATGTACTGAAATTTACCTTCATGTAATTTAGCTTGGGTACTGCCTGTGTGTGAGCAGGAGTTCATGCATACTCACAGCAAGAGCCCAACACAAAATGATTTAGCATCCGCTGAAGTTATTAGATCCTCTCTTTCTTCTCAGCAAGTATTGCACGGTGGCCCTTGGACTCATCTTGCATCGATCTACTTCAGCAAGCGCTTCACGTGTGCCTGAATGTGAATAGGAAGTATGTGTCTGAGATATAGTTAGCGTTGTTCTACCTCTGAGCTTTCTTTTATTACCTTGTTAATTCCTTCTTACTGCACATGCAGTTCTCAAACACTCTGTCCTAGTGGTGGGGGCTGGAGCAGTTTTTTCTTTCCAAGACAGGTACACGATGTGTCTAGCAGAGGTCTCCTAGCCTGTAGCATGATGCATTGCAGGGAAGGAGATGTGCCAACTTTTAATGTTTTCAGTTTATTCATTCACTATTGGGAGTGGGGGGGGGAAGGAGGGGAGGGTGGTGGCCTATATGAAACAAAAGAAGAAGGAGCCGTACAAAGCTCATAATGTAATAGAAGTCTTACACGAGGAAGAACTAATTATAGGGTCTTAAAGTATTTGCATCAAGGAACTTCAGAGAGGGGCAGTGTTACATAAAGCTAGATGAGAGCGCAGTTGTGCACCCACGGCTGCCAGGGTTGTACGGAGGGTTTGTCTTACACCATGCTTCCATTTTTCCTTCTGTGGGGAGAAGAGGCTGATGGACTCGTGCTGAAGGCCAAGGCCCAGAGGTGATAACCTTTGGTTTGCAGAGAACAGCTTTTTTTCCCCCCTCTGTTATGGATGGGGCTTTCTATTTGTGATGTTTTGACTTGCATTACTTTTTGAGAAAGCATGTCTCAGTCTTGGTGGTTGAGCTAGCAGTCAAAATGAGGCCGGGCAAGGTCACAACAGCAGCCTTAAGGACACTGAGTTTCAGGTATTATGCTTTACATATTTATGCTGTCACTTAAGCCTCTTTTGGTTATTACTGCTGATATTCTGACTTTTCTTTTGTAACAGTTAACAGTTTGTAACAATTTTTAAATGTTAAATGACATTGCTGTGTCACTGGCAGTTATCCTGGGCTTATTTTCTTTTTGGATACCTTCATGGGCTTCATGCTCTTGGTTGTGTGTGTGTGTGTGTGTGGTTTTTTTTGTTGTTGTTGTTTTTGTTTTTTTAAATAAAGCCAACCTGTTGAGAGAGGCTGTGTTCCCTCCAAGGTAGTCTGTGGAAGATGTTTGATTAAAAAAAGATTCTTGACTGGTTTTAGATAAGGTTGTAGTCTGAATGTGAACTGGTGTTCATTTGTGTTACTGCCTAGGTAGTTTAGCCCTTGATTGGAGCCCAACCGCACGAGGCACAAGACTGACTTAAGTAATGTGTCCTTCCTCAGCGTGCATGTTGCTGTATCCCAGCTGTAGCTGTTACCTCTGTGAAAACCCTACTTACTAATTGTCTTAAATATTTTCTTTCTATGTGAAAGACTTCTAGTGCTGTTGAATCTTTCTTTGCTAAACCTAAGAGCTAAGCTATTCACTCTTAATAAATATGAACTTTCTTAATCAGGTGTTTGCAGTGATGGTTCTCATTGTGCACCTGACTTGATACCCCTTTAGCATGTGTTTTAGGAGCTGCTTCCAGTAACCTGTCTCCCTCTGGTTTCATTAGGCTGTAAAGTGTGCTCTGCTCTTTGGGCAAGAATCAGACTTCTTTTATTATTATTATTTTTTTTTAATCTCTATCCTTCCCCCATCCAGCCAGTGAAAGATTTGTACTGACCCTGTAAAGGAAATAATGAGAGTGACCAGGCACCAGATGCAGCCCTTAAAGCAAAATGGAGAAACAAAGTTGTCCAAAATATTTGTCCCTTGAATTTCCTGGGGGGGGGAATTCATCTCCTCTAACGTGAGAAACATGGTACTTCATGTTTGGCGATAAACTGCTTGTCATTTTCTGTCACTCATCTATGATATTTTGACTGTTTATGTCCCTCCAATGAGAGGTTCAACTGAGCAGTCAACGTTCTGCATATTTAAAACACAGCTTCTGAAGGAGGGGACCATATGATTTAAATAAGAGGGTGTATATAATAAGGCACAAGGTTAAAACAAGCCCAAAAATATTTGGGATCACATACAGTCTTTATCTAAAGGTTAAATATCTTCAAGCCAGACCTATTCATTGCAAATGGTTCGTTCGTCATGATCTGACAGTGCGTTTAAATGGATGTAGGCATTTTGACTGGCTTTTGAGCCTGCTCACCCAGTCACTTAGTGAAGAAACCATTTTAATTTTTTTTTTAAGAAGACTTTTGCAAATGCAAGTTTTGATTTAGTATGAGCAAGTTGAATGCTTGAAGCAAATCCTACTAAGTTGCTCTGGTCAGATTCGGTGATTATTCCAAGCCATGGATTGAAGAGTATACTCCAAATTGTTGGATGTAGGCCAGGATGTTAATCTATTTTACCGACCAGACAGAAAAACTGGCTTTGGTTTGCTCCAGTGTCTGGATGGAGTGTTTTACATCTGAAGAAAGGCTTCCTTGTAAACAAGAAGCTTCAGGGTTCTTTTTAGAAAATGACTTTGCAAACTTAGTAAAACAGTGGTGTTGAGCAGACTTACCAAGTGGTGTGCAAAACAGGGAAGAACACTTCAGGTGGGATTCTTGCAAGTACGTAAGAGGGGGGAATTTGCACGCCCTGAAACCTTCTGAAATGTTTAACCTTCACATTTAGTAAATGAAAATGCCTGGAGCTACAGAGCTCTGATCCTGTAGATGCTGAGAGTGGAAAGCTCTCAATCCCTTGGTACCCTGAGGCTCTGTCTAAAGCTAGTACTTTAGTCAGTAGGGATGGATCTGTAGACCAGAGCTGTTGGCACAGAGGCTTTTCTTACATCTTCATTATTGGTTTGGGGGGCAAGGATTACTTTGGATTAGATTTAGCTTGGTGCCTTGGGCTCAGTGTTCCTGCTACCTGTGTAGTTCGAAGCTTTCTGAAACAGGAGAAAAGTAATAGGTACGTGTCAGAGAACCTTGCAGTCATGTGGCCCCCAGGGCTATTTGAAGTCTCAGCAGGTTGCATTTGAAGCCCATTTTGGGGATGGATGGGTTTGCAGGTTCTCTTACTCAGAAAAGAATCAAGTTGTATGCACCAAAGCTGTCCTGAGAAGCCAGCTAGCTCATGGTAAATGGAGGTGGGATTTGCCTCAAAACCATCCTGCTGCTCTGAACCAAATTGTTAAGGTATGCAAAGTATGAGAGCATGTGCAGCAAAGCAATGAAGAAAGGAAACTTTTATAATCGGAACCACTAGGAAGATATCTTTGCCTGTTTTAGAGAAGTATTTCTTTAATTTTTCAGATGCTTGCAGTGGTCAAGCTGGTATTTTAGACTAATGAATATAAAGATTCTTTAATCCTCAGACTTTGAACTTAGATAACTAAAAATTGTTGAAAACTGAATTGGCACGGGCTATGGCTTGTGGCTCTTGGGTAGCATGCTATTTGCAAGATTTCTGATGCTTCTGGACTGCAGTAAATTGCTGTTGCTGCCCTAAGGGCTGGTAGTGAGAACAGTGTTACAAGGTTACAAATAACGCGCTGCTGGTCCCTGGATAGGCACATCACTGGGTGGCTCCATCTCTTTTATTGGTTTCAGGGAGGTCGGGGAAGGGCAGGGGGAAGGAATGCTTTAATTCATTTGTGTAATTAGACTCAGGTTGCATTTAATCCTGACTGCCTAAAAACTTAAATCTCAGATGACTGAAACAGGAAGTGGCTTGTTTTATTTGCATTTGTATGAAATAGCCTCTCCCTCCAACACACTGAAAATAAAACCTTCAAAGCTTTTTTTGCTTCCCTCCCCCCCTCCCCCCCCCAAATTTGGCTGTTATCTAATGTAGATGTAGCTCAACTTTGAACTGCCTCATCTAGGTACCTGTAGCTGGGTAGCTTTTTTAACATGGCACGTGATGCTGCCTAACCACAATTCAGTTTTGATTTAGGTCTTGTAATCTGTGCTGTCACAGGTACTCTTGCCATCAGTACACAATGTACTTCTTGGCCAAGTCTTCCATTACACTGTGGTTGTAGCACAAAATATGATGTAGGTATACTATTAGATGACAGTGGTGACTGATGTACATACCGCTTAAGCTTTACATATGGCTATGCAAATTCTGTATTTTAAGAATTTTTTGAATTAGACAAACATCTATGTATTGTACAGCGGAGTCTTGCAAGGTGTGCAGGGGCAAGTCTTCACTCTACTCTACATGATTATCTTCCTGGGGTTTTAGAAAAGTGCCATTGCTCTTACTGCTTCAGCAGTGCTCATTTGGCCTATTACAAA
Source organism: Struthio camelus (assembly GCF_040807025.1). Classification (NCBI taxonomy): domain Eukaryota; kingdom Metazoa; phylum Chordata; class Aves; order Struthioniformes; family Struthionidae; genus Struthio; species Struthio camelus. The sequence goes on from NC_090943.1 coordinate 51,694,279, forward strand.
GTGCAAGTTTTAAATTAGGGCCTTTATCAAATAGCTTGTAAATGGTTTTTCTGCAGAGTAATGTAACAGGGTTAAAAATATTTAAATGATAAACTTAAGAGAATTGTGCTCTTTCTGGAAACAGTTTTACAGCTAAGAAATAAGTTCAAACATTCTAAATTAAATAAACGGAGCTTGGTCTTTAGAAATATTGACCCCAAACTGTCACCGTTTTTAGATGGTTAGAAATGGTGCCAATCCAGCCACTGAGGCAAAAGCTGGATTATGTTATGTTGGGTAGAGTAGAAAAGTTATTTAAATTTTGTGTGCGGGTTTCTGTTGACATATAAAAGAAAGAATTAAATGTGTGCTATTTTCATCGAGAAAAGTCATAATTTGACCTGTAAATTGTGTGCTTGTTTGGATGTGAGGAGTAAACACAAAACACTGCAATAACAATTTGTGTTGTCTGCTAGTTATTACTACTATATATGCAGATGTGTGTCGGACTAAAGAATTATTATAAATGTTCATATTTCACAGATTCAAAGAATGGTTGAGGTTGGAAGGGACCTCTGGAGATCATCCAGTCCAATGCCCCTGCTCAAGCAGGGTCCTCTAGAGCACATTGTCCAGGATCGCATCCAGGCAGGTTTTGAATATCTCCAGGAAAGAGACTCCACAACCTCTCTGGGCAACCTGGTCCAGTGCTCAGTCACCCTCCCAGTCAAGAAGTTTTTCCTCAGGTTTAGATGGACCTTCCTGTGGTTCAGTTTGTGCCCGTTGCCTCTTGTCCTGTTGCTGGCACCACGGAGAAGAGACTGGCCCCATCCTCTTGACACCCTCCCCTCAGATACTTGTACACGTTGATGAGATCCCCTCTCAGTCTTCTCTTCTCCAGGCTGAACAGGCCCAGCTCTTGCAGTCTTTCTTCATAGGAGAGGTGCTCCAGCCCTCTAATCATCTTTGGAGGCCTCCGCTGGACTCTCTCCAGGAGTGCCATGTCTCTCTTGTACTGGGGAGCCCAGAGCTGGACACAGTACTCCAGATGAGGCCTCCCCAGGGCTGAGGAGAGGGGCAGGATCACCTCCCTTGACCTGCTGGCAACACTCTGCCTAATGCACCCCAGGAGACCATTGGCCTTCTTGGCCACAAGGGCACACTGCTGGCTCATGGTCAACTTGTTGTCCACCAGCACTCCCAGGTCCTTCTCTGCAGAGCTACTTTCCAGCAGGTCAACCCCCAGCCTGTACTGGTGCATGGGATTATTCCTGCCTAGGTGCAGGACCTTGCACTTGCCTTTGTTGACCTTCATGAGGTTCCTCTCCGCCCACCTCTCCAGCCTGTCCAGGTCCCTCTGAAGGGCAGCACAGTCTTCCAGTGTGCCAGCCAATCCCCCCAGTTTAGTATCATCAGCAAACTTGCTGAGGAGGCACTCTGTCCCTTCCTCCAGGTCATTGATGAATACGTTGAACAAGGCTGGACCCAGGACTGACCCCTGGGGGACACCACTAGCTACAGGCCTCCAACTTGACTCTGTGTCACTGACCACAATCCTCGGAGCTCTGCCATCCACCTCACTGTCCACTTGTCTAGCCCACACTTCCTGAGCTTACCTAGGAGGATGTGATGGGAGACAGTGTCCAAAGCCTTGCTCAAGTCCAGGGAGACAACATCCACTGCTCTCCCCTCATCGACCCAGCCAGTCATCCCGTCATAGAAGGCTATCAGATTGGTCAAGCATGATTTCCCTTGGGTGAATCCAGGCTGACTACTCCTGATCACCTTCTTGTCCTTCACATACATGGAGATGATCTCCAGAATGAGGGTATTTCATGGGAATAGGCCCGTTTCTCTTAATGGCTGCTTTGGCACTTGGGTGAATATGCTCAGTTGTAGTTTATTTTTCTGCAACAGGAAAATTTAGATGAGTAAGGTGAGTAGGGGATTTTTGTTTGTTTGTTTTTTGGGTGCATGGTGGGTTTTTTTTTTTTTTCTAATTTAAATGTATGCCTGGATTGGGGGGGGTAATGTCTGTCTTGCAAGAGAAGCCATGCAAGCAGTGCCTCTAGGGATCCTCTAGATACAGTCCAAACCTCGTTCTACTGTATATATGGAAAGCAATGATACTAAGTCAGGCTCGAAAGGGAGCAAGCACAGGCAGCTATACTTACTTTGTATCTTACTTTAAGATACAAGGTTTTAAGATTAGGGCAAAAATCTCTTCCTTAATCCAAAATTTCTTTCTCACATAAATTTTGCATGGTTTCTGCAGTGGATCATGCAAACTGACTTGTTTTTGGGTGTTTGGGAGCTGTTAAGCTGTATTTGGTTGTATTTCCCTTAGGTGCACTTTTTCTTTTCTTTTTTTTTCCCTCTATCTTGCAGTGAAGTTAAAGGCAGAAACTGTTGCAGTGCAATTTTCAGAAAAGGGAGGACTAAGTGCAATGGTATGTCACTAAGGTGGATGTTAAGCTGAATAGAGGAGGGGAAAGTGAAACTCGTTCAACAGAGACTTAGGAGTCTAGGGAAACTTCCAAAGTTAGGTTCTGACAGAACCTATTTGTGGTCAGGAGCGTGCAGGAGATAACAACATGTGGTGAATGAGAAGAGATGATTAGGTGTGTCCAATATTGAATATCAGTGAGTGTCCAGGAAAGGTGGAAATATAAAATCTCAGATCCTCAAAACTCACTTAAAGACTTTTGCCCACGAGTTACACTTCTGTTGATCAATGTTGTTTCACTTTTTAGGGTTTACGTGTTACTGGTTTCCTGGTGTTGCAAAGGCAGGAAGGGCATGGGGAGGAGTGGGGAGAGAAGGGTAAGAATGGTGTGAAATGTCCTGTTAGACACGCTTTTTGGTAAAATATTCTCAGACGTGTTCTTGTTAGCAACAACAAACTTATCCAGCAGTTTCCCAAAACAAATATGATTCACAGACGTGTGACAGGAACTATGACAAAATGAAGCCCTCTTTTAATCATGTGATCTGTGCATTGCCGGTATATTTTCTTGCTTATAGTTTATGCTGTTTCTATTTTAAATGCAGAGGAAAAATGAAGTTTTGCATTTTAATTCTAGTTTTATTTAAGCGATTAATTTTTTAACGACTTAGTAGTCACTCTCCTGTTATTCCAGAAGAGCCAATTGAAAGGAGACCAATTTAAAAATAATCATTACAAGTGACCCCATTGTTCTTTTCAATATGTACTTTACTAGTGTAGAAATAATGGATGCTCTGCAGGGGAACCATAAGATTTTCTATTAAAGCACTCATGTGAAACTTTCTCTTTGGTTGCTACAGTTTGTTTGAGAATATGCCATCATAACTGTATCATTTGATTATGGGGAAAAATGTGATTGTCTTATCTCATTCTTTTCCTGTAACTGTTATGACTATTTTACAATACAGGCTTTGAGCCTTTGAATATGAGACTTACTTTCAGGTTATTCCATGCCATGCAGAAATACAAATGTATGCTATTGAGGAAAACCTAATGAAAACCTAATGAAATATGATGCGTGTGAGGTGTTATTTTTTGAGTTAAAATTACCCTTCCCTTTTTCGACTGGTGGTGTTCTAATTTCAGAGTAAACAAAAAATTGTTGGTCCCCCTTGAGAGGGAGAGCAAATTTTATTCTGTCATTCTTATGTCTGTGGTGGAAGGGAAAAATAGATTGAGAAAAGAAGATATAAAAATTGGTACAATATTGTAACTTTATTGCCAGATGTCCCCGAAAGAATGGGAGTACCTACCCCCAGAAGGTAGGAATGGGAATTTCTACCACCCAGAAGATAGCTACCCTTTCCCATAGGATTCCCCAAACACTTTTTCTGGTTCTCAGTGAAGCACTGAACAGAGCATGTTATGTTGTTGCACATGCATATGAAGCTGCCTCCACACCTTCTACTTGCAAACCAATGCATTTGTGTTGTCTTGCTGACTGACTCTCTGCTTTTCCAGTGCAGTCTGGGTATTCTTGTGTGGCCTCTTGCTTATACACAGTCAGAATAAGGTATAAGCAGCAGCTCAGCAATCTTTCTTTCCTGCCTTGGAAGTTGTTTCCCAAGTCTGATTTTCTGCAAGGCCATGATTGTATTTTCTTTTGCCAGCAGTAATGACAATTTGCATCTTTTCTTACAGTGCTAATAACCAAAACCAGTACCATACCACTAATTATTGCAGTACCATTAGCCCCTTATCTGAAAGGTTCAGTGAGATTTTTGGGTAGGAGTTGCTTTTTTTTCCCTTTGTTTTCTGGCGAGCTTAATCTTAACCAGCATCATCAGTATCTGTCTTGGAGGGTCTTTGTTCCCTGTTTGACGCTGAAGCGCTGAGAGTAGGAATAAGAGGATACTCCCCCAACCCAGTACATGTTCACTTACTCCCGTTTCCTGTGTGCCCTGGAAAGGGAGCAAAGATACCAACTGGCTACGCAGTCTGGCAGGGCAGGACCAGGCTATGCAGGCTGATCTCATAGAGAAGATAAGCCTATCAGCTCCTAATCATTTCTACATTGTTTGTTATAAACCACTTTCAAGTGATGATGTTACTAAGGCATCAGTAAATCAAGCATTGATATGGGGTCTGTCTGCACAGCATGGCTCACGCTGCGGGCTGTCCTGGATTGCATATAGCTCTCCCTTGGCTGAGATGAGAGAAAGGTCATTGGTGAATGAGTCAAGGCATCCTAAGGCTGATGGACTATGCTTACTCCAAGGTGGGCTAGGCAAAATTCTGGTAAATAACACTGTGCAAGAAATAGCAGTCTTCTGCTGGACATAACTGTACAAGGTTCAAAGAGTGGTGTCTGCTCTGTGCAGAGTTATTTGTTTTCTAGTGTTTGCTGAATTTGTCTTGGTAACTTTTTTCCTTGGACATTATTTTAATCTGTTTTAATTTCCACTGTTTGGAGTGGCTTGAATTAAACATTTACTGCTTTTCCGTGTTTTGCAGAATTCTCAAAGCCAACTCTAGTGAAGAGAAAGAGTTCTGTTTGTGCCAGCCAGACCCAGTCTCCGGTGCTGGTCCCCCTGATGGCAGTTTGTACAACCCTCTGAAACCTGCCAAGCTGGACGCCACAGCTTTGCACGACTGCACTTTGGCCACCGCAGTGCCTCCTTCAGAGCTGTCAAACCATGCAGTCTTAGCCTGTGACACAGGCATTCATGAAGAACACTATGTAAGTGAAGCAGTGGAAGATGATGTACCAGACTGCAGAGAGTACAGAGATGCCTGCACCATTACTGGTAAGCAATATAGTCTTTTATATTGGGAAGGATATACTTATATTGTGCAGTTAAGCTGCTAAGCCATTGGTTAGATGTCTGGTTCATGGTTAGTGCTGCTGCTGTTCTGCACGCTCTTATTTTCTTGTTAGACCAACTGAGAGTTAGGAATAAGGGGAAGAAAATCCTACAGCTTAAAATGATGGAATAGTTGTCCTAGTGTTCACTGTAATTCAGATTTTTATGTTGACACAAGAATCACTTTGCCCAAGAAGGGGATGGGAGGAACAGCAGGTAGCATCCGATGTTTCAGCTGTCTGCCTCTGCTTTTCAAAAGTGTTCTGGTTGTGCTACATTAGTTCTGGAACTGTAATAGTTAAGAAACAGCTCCTGCATGCTTGCATGAAAGGTTAAGTGTCTTTATCACAGGGTTCATACAAATAAATGGAATATGTGTTTAAACGTAATATTTAAATAGAATTCAGTTCTTAATGGTGTGGTCAGTTGACCCAGTTTTCCTGTGTTTGAATAATCACTGTAACTCAATTTAGTCACTGATATGGCCATCAAATGACAGGCAGTTTCCATTCCAAATGTGTGCTTTGGCTCAGCTGTGAGGTTTCTTCTAGCTTAAAGGTTGCTTGAAACTGTGACCTTGTCAGTTCCCAAGGTCTTTTGGGAGTGTTTGGGGATTTGGCTGAGTTTTCAGCAGGGGGGGAATGAGAAGACTGAGGAAAAACAGAAATAAGATTGGGGGCCTTTCTAACTGGTTGCCAGATGGCAGTATATCCAGCCATTTTTGGAATCGTCTGTGGGTCAGAGAGATAGTTGACGTTGACTCTCGGCAAGTGCTTTTGTAGTGTGCTTCACCTTAGTTCTGCCCAGCTTCTGTGTAGTTGTTAAAGCTTGATGCTCTGAAAAAGGAGAGAGATGCACTGCATGTTCCTATTCCCTGCATCCCAGTAATGGAAGAAATAAGGGCATACACATGCATAGGTCCTACTGGGGAGTGGGGTGGGAACATAGCAGTTATTGTTTCAAATGATGGGTCTAAGGATAAAATGATCAGTACAGGGCACGCTCTTGTGAATAGAGAAAGAGGCTTAGAGTGGCTATTTAATGTGGCAGATGAAACTAATGACAGAATTACCCAGAACTTCAGATGACAAAGTAAGACTTTGGCTAGAATTTGGCTTTATTCCTTGTGAAGTTTGCTTTTAGGCATTAATCTATCCCCTGAAATCTTCAACCCCTGCCTTTTCTATTTCCATTATTTTTAAAGCACAATTAAGTAATTATTGTTTTAATTAAAACAAACAACAAAAAAAAATGGTGAGGCAATGCCTGTGGACTCAGGAATTGCTTGCCAAGCATACTGCTTCACTACACAATTGAAGACCAGGTGGGGCATGGAGGGTGAGTTTTCAGCTGTTGGGAAAGCTGAGTGTTTTTTGCCTTGAGAAGCAAAGCAACAAGATCAACACTGAGGTCACTTCCAATCAGGTACATTTCTGTATCAAATGTTCTGTTAACAGAAACAAACTCCTCCCTCCTCCCTTGTATAACCTTCAGATCTATTGAGTGGTTAGTGTATAATCTGGTCACACGTTTTTGACTGTCCTCTAGGTATTTCCCTAGTAGGTAGACTAGAAACCCGAAGCACTACATAGATGTATTCCTGATAGCGTATCTTGGTTTTCCAAGTCCTTTGCAGAAGGAACTTTCCTGCTAGTTGTACTGCTGTTTGTATCTTTTCTTCCTTCCCCTCTGCAAGCAAGCAACAAGACGTTAACATTTCTTTTTCTATTTCTGACTACGTGCCTGAACAACCCACTTCTTCCATGAATCAATAAGTTCTTGATTATGGTTCCATAAAAGGCAAGGTGAACTCTCTTCTTTTCTTTTTATTTTTGCTAGTAATTTTTTTTGAAGTTGAAGTCAATGCATGTTTTCATACCTCACATTCTTTCAGGCATGATATACTTTCTGAATTTTTTTTCTTGCTTGGTTGTCAGCCAAACGTGGTTTGATCCCATAACATTGTTTTTTTCAATGGTTAGCTGTTCTGCAACAGCAAGTTCACACTGTATGTAACCTAGAGACAAGACTGTAAGACTTGCGGTAGAAATAGCTTTCTTTTTTGAAAATGGGCTTTTCTGAGTCATGACTCTTCACTGTGCTTTTTAGATGTCAAAGGGCATAAACCAAGAGTTTGGAATTGTTCTCATATTTGCTCCACAAAAATCTCTACTTTGTCAGAGGAAAAATGGAACATGTACTGGTACAAAGTGTGCTCACTTGAAACTCACTTGAAACAAGCGAAAAGAGGGATACTCATAGGGGAAAGGAGAATTGTCTGAGACTTCAGTATATGTATATAGGCCTGACTAACAGGTCAGCAACACTTGCACTTTGAACTGTTCAATGAGAGAGAAATTACTCATTTCAGATCTGTATGTATTGTAATTTTTATTATGATGCCAAGTCTAGCCTGACTAGAGCAGGGATATTCAAACATCAATCAGGGTAATCTGTTTTCTTTTAGTCTAAGATTAAGACCCAGATGTTCCCATCTTCAAAAGTACTTGCAAATGCTTGAACACTGTTTTTAAAAAAATAAAATAATAAAATAAAAAAATCTCACCCCACTGGGAAACTAAGCTGCAGTGCTGTCTAGTGATGCTTTCTGAAATGTGACCCTCCCCCCCGTGATAGTGAAATTCAAGTTGACTGTGACATAACTTAAGTCTAGGAACAAATTATATGGCTTTTGTGTTACTGCTGTTTTAATTTGCAAGAAAAAAGCCATTGGTGCTCAAAGAATTTTGAGTTCTTCTTTCTTTCCTTTTTTTTTTTTTTTCATCTGTTCTCTTTGTTGTTGGTAGTAGATAGGCGTTTGAATGCTCTCGGTCAGCAGTACTGGTGTCCGTTCCTGGTTGGGGCATAAGTGCTCCGCAACGTGGCTGCGGGTGCGTTCCACGTTCCACTTCTAGGCATGTTTTCTTGGTTACAGGGTTAGCTTTTAACACTTCCTGTCCCCAAACCACCCTCGAGCTGTGCTTGTGCAGATTTCTCTGGGACTGCAACTTGAGCTATTTTTAGGAACTGGTCTGGATCCCTTCCCCTTCCCCCCCCCCTCCCCCCCCCCGCCTTGTGGAAGAGGGGAGATAGGGCGGCCGGATCACACCTTTGATCTGTTTTACTGCATGGCCTAAAAGCAGTTGTTCTGGCACAATTGAGGGATTCAGTGGGGCGAGAGGGGCCTGGGTGACAGAGGAATGAGGCGAGAGGAAAAGCTTCCTTAAGCCAGTGTAACTGCTTAGTGGAGGGCAGCACCCTTTAAAGACTTCTTTCCCACCAAGTTTGATGGTAGCAAAGCAATCCAAAGCTTGTGATTGCTAAAACTGTAGTGTTATGTCTGCACAAGTATACAATTCTGAACTTGTGCTAACTAATTTGAGCGTAGAGTGACGAATAGGGCTGCTGGAGCCATTTCTGAAAATAATATATTTTGAGAATATTTAAAAGTTATCCAAAAAAAGCATTAGTGATGGACCACTTATTCTATCAAGCTTTAAGTGAAAATTTCAATGCAGCCTAATTTATGGAGTTTCTGTTGCTGCCACTTGGGGAACCCCTACAGGAAAATAGGGTGGGTAGCACTAGACTCCGGGTCTGAGGTTGGTGAACAGTGGGGCCAGTGCTGTATGACATGAAAATGGCACTCTGCTCTTCTATGTACTGTGCATTTACTTCATCCCAATAGTTTCTTCTTTAAGCTTTTCTTTTTCTTGCTGTTTGCCATTTATTTGAGAATGTAAAGGTACAAATACGAATGTAGCACCATCTAGTGTAGCTTTATTAGAAAGGGAATCAAAGTGCCTGTGGAGACTGTGTCCACACTGTAACTTGGATACAGTCAGGTGTTGATGAGGGAAACACCAGCTGGATGGGGGAACCTCCTCCTTTCTGACTTGTGTGTGTGTGTAAGTATATGTGTAAAGGAGGAAGGGCTGTAATCTTGACATATTGAAGTGGAGTATTTCTACTAAGTGTCAGCTGCTAAATGTTCCAATTTTGTGAATTATAAAAGCCTCTTAGCCTCGTTGCCTCTTCCTTGTCTATCAGCTACTCTCAGACATATGCTGCCCTGCCTGAAGTGGACAATGCAACAGGGATGGAGCTCTGAAATACTGTTGCAGTACAGAATTTCCCTTCCGTCATCCAAACATCTATCACAATTCATTTTGTGATTTTTTTATTTTATTTATTTCTCTTAAAATGCTACTAACATAACTGACTGAAGATGTGTAATGTTGCTAACTTTCAGACTACTTTTGCAGGTCTGAAGACTATTTGCAATGGCTTTGGCATGGCATACTCTATAGCTCAAGAGCTAACTATTTAATATGCCAGGCAAGTTTCCTTCATCCTTCTCTGAAAAAGGAGAGAATGAATGGACTGTGATTTAAATTGTCTAGCTCCACGATTTATTCATTCATTATACTAAATACACTCTCTGAATGCATGTCAGGAATGTGTTCTCCGCCTGTCACTTATTCTGGGTAATTTCCTGAGGGTTTTTGGGGAAGCTTTTTGCAATGATAACCTGTTCTGTGTCTTTTCTATTTTATTTCTTATTTTTCAAATGAAATTATGTCACTGGATAGGCCAAACCTTGAAACTCCTTTTTTTTCTCTCTACTGAGAGGTTTCTCTGAGAAGAGATGGTAGTGTTTGACCTTGTGGGTAATTAAGCTTTTACCTTACTGTACTTATGGGGCTCACCGCGTTGACCAATATCTGGAGAAAGCAACTTTCTCTTGCTGTCGAGCATAACAGCGTTTCCTAACAACAAAGATTTTTTGTGAGAAGGAAGTTTTCCCTGGGTGTTCTCCGCGTTTCTCCAGCACTCCCCCAGCCCCTCCACTCGGGTTTTAATTGTCTTCTCATATGAGATGGAGCTTCTGTTCTCTTCCATCAAATGTTACTGCTCTTCATGGCAAAGTCTGCTAGTTTTGATCACTGATGCTAAAGACATCTGGCACAACTCTGACCATTTTTTTTCAGATATTTAATTTTAAAGGGTATCTCTAAGGCCTACAGGATTTATGTTCCTGTCCCCCCCCCCCCCCCAATGCCATACTGTCCAAGGTGCATGCTTTTGTTCAAAATGCTGAATTTCTAATTTTCCAGTTCTTAGCCTGAAAAAGCTGACTATCCCAAGATGGCTCCTAAAGGATTCCAGTGATGTGGGTTGTTGCTAGAATGCTTTAATCTTATAATGTGGGAGGTAAGAAAATCTGGTACCCGTGGCTGTCCTGCTCTGCGTGACAGAGATACCAGGCCTCATGCTTGGTGTTCTGAGCCTGCTGAGCCAGGGTACTGCGTGGTGTTTGGTAGAGTCTTGGGTGGTGGTTGTCCCCTAAGCCTCTAAAAGACAGTTACGAAAGCATTGACCAAATAGTAACAACTTTGGATTGCTTCTGTCCATTTGAACCTCTTGAGTTCTGCTATGACTACTTTTCTCTCTTTTTGTGGGTATTCTTTGGACATAATAAACACTGTCTCCTTTTTCAATTGCTGTCCTGGGATACCTCTTCTCTCAAATCCACAAACCTGAGGAAAAAAACAGGGAAGAGGCATAAAATCATTGTTTGGTGGAAATGTTCAATTTGGAACTCAAACTAAGAACATAAGAAATGCACTCGTGGGTCAGCCCAGTGGTCCGTTTAGCTCAGGACTCTGATAGCGGCAATAGTAGATGCAAGACTGGGGGCGCGTGTGTGTCCAGCCACTTTCGGTAGTCTGTTCTCAGCATATGTATCCCCATCATCCAGAATTGTTGTGCTAGGGATATAGAGGGTACACCCCTGCCTACTTCTTCTAGTGTCCATTTGTTGTTGGACTCTGTTGTCCATGACTTTGTATAATCCCTTTTTGAACCTGCTGATTCTGTCTGTCTACGCACTTACCCTTGGTGACAAGTTCCAGGTGTTTAACTGCTGTGTACAGTGGTACTTACACTGATCTCCTGATGGTTTCTGTGTTTATTAGTTTTAGTTATGCAGGATTTGGTGAATCAGTTCTTCCTTCACCTTATCCACCACTTTCATGCTTTTGAAAAAACCTCCCTCATATTCACACCTCAGCCGTCTCCCACCCTTTTTTAGTCTTTCCTTGAAATGAAGTTTGAGAACCTAGGCTCTTACCTCCCTCCAGCTACTCTGCTATTGCTGTTACCAGCCTCATCCCATAAACCTGGCTTTAACGTTGGTCTCTCCTTCTTTCCTACTTTTTTTTTTATATAAACAGCTATTGCTAAATTCTGATTGCTCTTTCTTTCTCTAAAGCTTCTCAGATATCCTAGTAATATTAAAAAGAGAGCACTCCCTGAGCATGACCGCAACCATTCTCTGAATCTATCTTTAATTCTGTTTTGCATACTGTAACAAAACAATCTTGTTCTCTATGCCTGCTGTAGCATTATTTCTGCTTGAATTTTCTGACTGGCTTTTGGTAGGTTCTGCATGAAGTTCGCACAGCTTCTCCCACTTACTTTTATTCTGCTTTGTCTCGGTCATTTTCTAGCTCTTACTCTTTGCCAGTAACTTGCAACGTTTTTCCTGATTCCAGTCTTGTGACAGGCTGTTACGCTACATCTTAACCTGTATCCCAGGCATATGCCTTTTTTTTTTCCTTCTTCTTTTGAAAAGGTTTATCCTTTTTTCCCAAAGCAGCATTCTACTGCTATGTTACTTACTTGTCCGGCGCTCTTGCTGACTTTCTAGTATGACATATTATGACTTTTGTTGTGTAAACTTTCAATTCTTGAGACGTCATGAAAGCTACTGCAGGTATTACTGAAGTGCAGGGTGACCTCTTTTACTCCATTTCTAGATTTCCCTCATTTTGGGATGCATACTTGTCATTCTTAAATGTTTAATTTACTCAGAGCAGGGAAGAGTGGGAGCTACAAGTATTCATCATTATTTTGGGTTTGTACTTTGGAGGATGAATTTCTAAGGGCAAGTATCTGTGAAGCAGCATTAGAAGACTAAACTACATTTGGTTATTGGTGATTTCAGATATGTGAAAACAATTGTATTCCATTATTTTTCCTCCATGTCCTGCAATCTGGGTGTAGCTTTATCTGTTTTTCCTCCAATATGCATATATCTGTGCATCATAAAACAAAAAAATCTTCCGTTAAAGCAAGTATCTGTAAAGAGCAAGGTACATAAGCAAAAATTAAGAATAGATTATGGCAATACTTAAGTTTCATTGATGGCCATCTTTTAGGAGCTGATACTTGCATTTTGTACCTGGCCTGAACAGCAAGCGACAAAAGAACAATTGTTTTTGAGGGTTTTACGTACTCTGTGATTTATCAATGGGTTCCTTTGCCTTCTTGAGACACTCTCAGTCTGTCTTTGCTGCTGAGGTCTGGAAGATGCTAATGGTCAATGAATGTGTTTTATTCTTACTGCTGCTAAACAGTGTGTTGCCAGCATGTGTTTGATAAATGAATAGCTTTTGTTCTTGCTCTAAAAGAATGGCCTTTGGTGGCGGTGTTTCCTTTTATTTTCTGCTTAATGTAAAAAGAAATGCATGAATATAGTTGCATTTGTCTACAGGGGTAACATTTTCGTACTGAAGCAAAATTCATTTAAATTGGTGGCATAATGTGCTGTAGAAATGTACTAATTTAATGACCTCTCATCACCAAGATTTGTCTCAGCTTTTTAATACCGGACAGGAGTGTGTGTGTGTGGGATGATATCAAAGTAGGGAGACTTTAACCTAACCAATAACATAGTGTCAAAAGGATGTTCCTCACAACAAAGCTGTAGTTTTCAGAGACTTTGTTATTATGTTGGCCTTTGCCTTCCTTGTTTTGTCCCCATCTTTATCTGGAGTTTTTTCCCAGCTAAGCCAAGTTTTCTCCTGGCTTGTCTTGTCAAAATGCTTTCCGTCATCAAATTTAAGTAGAATTCCCTCCCAAAGAAGGTAACATGCTGGAAATGCAAGCGCTTTATATACCCAAAAATGCAGATGTAGTCTGAGCCTTGGGAACTATATGGGTTCCATGGTTTGTCCACGCCACAGACATGCTTGGCCAGTGCCTGCTATGGCAGAACTGGAGCAACAACAGCTTGGTTCTTCTCCTTCCCCGCCCCCACAGGCAGCAATATTCTTGTGATGATATTAAATGATCTGCCTTCATACCAGTTCTCCTTTGTAGTAGGAGAGTTGTATGTACTGTGCTATGCCCCCCCCCCCCCCCCGCACTTAATTTTGGGGAAGAAGATAGTTTCTTTTCCATGATAAAGCTGGACTTGTTCTCTGGGGCGGGGGGGAGCTAGCTATTAAAGTCTCTCCCTCTCCTATTCCTCTCCTTGCCCTCATGAGTTTGTTTGAGTTAAAATGTCAGATTGTCAAAATGACACGTGGCATTACATAGAGAATATAACAGGAATCTCTGTTTGGGTGCTTCCTCCTTTTCCATGGGCTGGACTTCTCATTCAGAATTTGTGCTCTGTGATTCAGTGAGCCCACATGGCTACCATAAATATTGCCTGCCCTTCCTACAATGCCCCACCTGTACAAGGCGGGAAGTCCAGTTGAGATCTCTGTGTTCAAAATAAGTGGCTACAGGCGGCACTTGAATTACAGGTCAGCCGAAGCATCGCTGTGGCAGCTCAGAATTGGCATACTTGAGGTTGGTGCAAGGTGTTTTATTTTCCCATGGAAGACTGAGCTGTGTACAGTTATCTTCCATATTTAGAAAAACCACTGGATAACCAACTTTAAAGGTGTGGCAGGACTTGCCACTTCCAAAATCCTGTCATGTGAGTCAAGTTACAGAAGCTGCCTTGGCTGTTTGAAGAGATCAAACCAAGAGATTGGTTTAAAGGTATGAGGCACTGTTCTTATTGCAGAGCTTTTCTTTCTGTAATTTAGCTTTACAGCCAGCAGTGAGAGGCTTTTGACAATTTGAAATGCTAACGGCATCTTTCCCTTTGGGCAGGTCAGTGAGTTGGGAAGAAGGTGAACTTTTTTTATTAGGAATTATTTTCTTTGCGTTGTCCCAGAAGCTAATTACACCCTATACACTGAAGCGCACGCCCTGTATGTACTCTTGCTGAATTATTATTCAGGACTATATTTGGAAGCCCTCATTAGTTATCCACATCCTGTCCATTTTAGAACTGAAGTTGAATAGGAACATGGTAAGTCCTGGCTTTTGGCGTGTTATGTGTATGTACAGACTAATTGTTGGCTAAATAGCGTCTGAGAAATACTTGTAATTCTGGACCCCAGTTAGTGTTTAATGTCCATTTCTGTGTCAGCCCACAGAGCTTAAATAATGAGCAACTACAGACTGTATGTTCCTCTACAGCGCGCTAGCAAGCAGCCTAATTGCAAGGCTGAAGTTTCTTACCTATCCTTTCTCTATTCTCTGCATCTCATTTTTATGTGGATCTGCTCACTACAGTGAGCAGTTGATTCCATGATTGTCTAAACTGAAAGTAAGTACTGGAAAACTAGGTGCTCAGACTTTTTTAAACAACCGGGAAGTATCTGCTGGACAGGCATTTAGGGAAAGACCACCTTTCTTCCTTCTGTCCCTGGAATATGACTAGGCTTTAGGCGTATGGCCTGACCCGAAAGGAGACTCCTAAAAGAGTTATGGCATCTTGCTTGGTTGTCACACTAGGTTGGGTGACCTTTCTCTGACGGAATTTTCAGGAGTTTCCCAGCCCGATGAAGTGGGACTTCTTTTAACGTTATGGAGTTGCATGTTCCTTCACCCATTTAAAAATGGGGGGATGTACAGAACAGTGAGAATCATGAACAGGGCACTTCCTACTTGAAAGCATTACATTTTCTACTCTATTTTGTGTGAAGGTGCACATATTACAGAATCTTATGTCATTTTGTACAGAGGTATACAGGATTTTTACAAGTGTTCCTGAGCCTTGGATTCTGAGAACGCGGACTCTGTTTTGGTTTTCAATTCATGTTCTCTGTGTGTGTGTACATGTCTCATGCTGCAAAAATAGCAGTCAAAAATCACTAGGGTTTAACAACGGATAGTCTCAAGTGATGAACTTTAGTTGCATACATTACGTGTGACTGGACTTTAGTCTCCATGCAGTAGTTCTGTTCTGCAGACAAGTTTCCTTACCTAACAGGGAGCTAGCACTGGAACTGACCTTTCTCAGGTAGTATAGTTTGTGCTTTTTTTTTTTTTTTTAAACATATTATGTATTGACCAGCCATTTTCAAAGTGACTTTCTCTGCTTAAAACTTGACATTTAACACTTAATGAAAAGCGAAGAGAGAGTTAAATGTCAAAGGGGAGCAATGGGGCAGAGAAGAAGGAAGGGGAGGTGACTGAGAGCCAGGGAGAGGGGTAGGCAGTTCCGTGAAGCATAGCGATAGATTTCTCCGTTCTTCCTGCTTCTTCCAGAGATTGTTCCTTGTTTTTTTTTCCCCATTTGTTTTTCTCTGTGCTCTTACCTACTACCTTTTCCTCAACTACCCCCAAGGACGCTGACAATTTAGGAAACTTTAGTTCTGTTGTGGGACATGCAAGAATTTGCTTGAGACTGACAACTGAGTCCCCTTTTTAAGAGAGGGGGAATTTGGCCCTCCCCTCCTGGCTGAGGACTGAGAGGTGGGCAACATAGTGGAGTCCTCTGAGGAGATGTTCAGGCTGGGTGATACAGCCTGCTGACAAAAACTCTTATTTTTGAAAGTCACCAAGCAAACCAGCATTTCAGCAAAGCCATGCCTAAAGTATAGTTGTTCTGCTGGACGTACTGCTTCCATACAGTGCTGATTTTCCCTTTTCTTAGAGCAGATGCTTAATGGTAGCATCGGTGCTTGAAGCTGTTTGCAGGCTAGTTGTCCTCAGTCAGGCCCAGGAGACTGGAGCACAGCACTCCAGGAACAGTACAACTTGAGTAGTTTTCTTATGACTCTTCTCCTTTTCCCTTGTATGCACTGTCCTGTCCCTTCTTGAGCACAGCCCTGAGCATGGTTCTCATCAGGGTTGGGATCGTGGGGGATTTTCTTTGTAGGTTTTGCTCCAATTACAGCTGTGGGAGTTTGTGCTTGGTACCTGATCATGGCTCTCATCCTGGTGTCCAGGTGTAAAGAGCAATGTCTTGAGAGAAACTAAGCCCTGCAACTTTTCCTGGAGTGTTTTAAGAAGGCCCAAAAGCTCAAGCTGGTGAGTACTGGAGAAGGTTGATTCTACTGAGCTGTTGGTACTGCACACGGAAAAAATGATTACAACCCTCTCTTAATCAAAGTGTATGACAATGTGTTTTCAGGCTTACAGGAATTGGCTAATAAGGTTCTTCTTACACCAGGTGGCAGTATTCACTGCTTGGAGGTTCTGTAGTACATTCTTTGAAAATCTGGGCTTCTTTAAAATGGTTTAAGTTGACCTTCCCAAAAGAGATGATCCTACATTTTTTATGAACTGGTAGTTAAGAGCCAAGTTTAGTGCAGTTGCATATGTGAAACCATTTTGTGCCTCTGTTTTACCCTCTCCATCTAACCTTTTTTTGTCCCTTGCTAATTGGCATGAGTTGCCATTCCGACTACCACGTGCTTTCCGTTGAATTGAGTCCAAGTGGATTTGGGGTGTGTGTTTGTGGGTGTGTGGTTTTTGTTTGTTTGTGTTTTTTAATCTTGTGGACTTGGCTGGAGTGTGAGCTTCTTGATCTTTTCAGGGCAAGGGAAAAAGCAATCGACTTCTTTTCTGTCTGGTGTTCAGCTTGGACTGTGTGCCCTTTCTGGTTCACTGCTCAGTGAGTGAGGTCTTTCAAGGCTCTCTGAGGCCACAACAGTACAGGAAGAAAAAATTTCTGTCAAAACATTAGCAACAGGAGGAGGACAAGCAAGTAGAAGTTCTGATACTTAATGGTGAAGGGATCAAACAACAGATAATACGGGAAAAACTAGAGGGAGGAAAAAAATGCCATCTCCATTTCAACCTCCACAAAGAAGTCTCTTATCTCCACAAAGAAAAGGTAACTTGCTGTGCTTAATGCCTTTTTAAATGGATAAGGAGTGTTCCTTAGAAGAGATAGAGCAGATGAAATGAAGTCAAAGGTGTTCAGTCTAGCAAATCTTTAAATAAAAAAAAAAAACAAACACACCTCTGGGGGGGGGGAAATGTAAACAAGCTGAAACTATCAGTGAACCATTAGTGACTGTCTTCAAACAGTTAGGAGAGAAAGGATGGAGAGGTTTCAGAGGCCCGAAGAAGGAAATGCACCAGTCAAATGGAGATATGTTGAAAGTTGTGGAACAAACTAATATTGATAATTATCCCATAGATACTGAAGTAGTAAGAAAAAAAAATGCAGAAGAGAACTCAACTGGATCGTTCTGCCCAGTTTGGGATCTTATTTATAGAAGGAGAAGATTAGAAATGAAAGCAACAAAACTGCCCCTTTTTAAACCAAATTCTTTGAGGTAATTTTTAATCTTATTTGGAAATCGGAGGGAAAGAGAATGGTTAGTTACAGAGGTTCTTGTAAAGCAAACTAAGCATTTATCATCCTAGGAGTTGGGCATGGAGAAACATATTTTGCCCCACAAAGAGGTGAGATGGATGTTCATGCATGTACATTACTTTTTCTTTTATGTCTCGCCACATTTGAACGATCAAGACAGCAAAGCAGTAGGACATATTACCCGCAAAAAAAAATCATAGGGGAGGAGGAGAGAATTAACAAACTTTCTTTGTTTATATGTAATTCTGTGAAGTGCCAAAAGCTGGAAACTTCTGCAGAATGCAGAAGAGAAATCTCTTCCTTCTTGACCCTTTTTTTTTAAAAAGCAGAACTTCTAATGATGCACACTTTAGTTAGAATCATGAGTTTGTAGTTCCGAAGACAGAGACGTTTAACCAAGTTGGCTGTAGTTTACTTGTAGAAGTTTTTCTATTTGCCTGGGACATCCAGAAAGTTGCAAGTTCAAAATTACTTAGGTTACAGAAATACTAAGTCCATGAGAGAGACATCTACAAGGATATGGCACAACTATATTTTACTAATCATTTATATTAATGATTAATTAGTCTGCTTTGGGTTAAAGCGTTATATTTAACTCAATACAATGAAATTACTGTTTGGGACAAGAGGAAGCTGCAACAGTTTTATGAAACTGTTGGACAGAATCTTAGACTCTAGTGAACTTAATCATACAACGTAAAAGATGGTTCGGGTATTTGGAATAGATAAATATTAGTAAGTTAAACAAGTTAGTTTTTTTGCATTTTTAATCTTATCTGGAAGCATTATCAGAGTTTTCTATGAAGTCTAACTGTGGTATCTCAGAATGGGGGATGGCATTAGTCGCTGAGCCAGCTCATAACTAACTGCAAGTGCCTGCCCTTTGGAAAAGGGTGGGGAGGGAAAGTGTAGGGGAAGACTGCATTATCATAGCACTAAAAATGTTGCTGTGATTTAAATGGTGTGCTAACATTTAGTCATACACAAGTGTAATTACTCTGACCTGTTTTTCTGAATAGGTGATTACATCAGAGCCTGATCGTATTTCCTGCTGGTATACAGATTTTAAAATCACAATAGAAGTTAATGTCAACAGCATCATACTAAGTTGTCTTTCCAGTTACTTATTAATATAAATTTTTTTTCCCCACTGTTAAGCCTTCTGAATTGCTCAGCAGCACCCAGGGCCCATTATACAACAGAGCAGTAAAAAATTGTCCTGGTTGACTAGTATTCCACTATAAATCTTATATTTCCTGTCCTTTGCCTTCACATGAATTTCTTTTCTGCAGTAAAATTGTATGAATTTCATTTAAGAGTGCATATATATATTTTTCTTTCCTCTCCTAACATTTTGGTGGCAATTTCTCTTGCGTTTCCATTTTTTGCTACATTTTATGACACCGGAAGCTAATTTACTGCACAAAATTATTTTCCTGAAACTTTCAGTCTATAAAGTCAATCCATTTCTTTTGGAAAATTATTTAAAAGCAGAGAGCATTTAGAAGTGTGATGGTTTTTTTTTTTTTGTTGTTTTTTCCTAGATAATTTACTTTTCCCTATTCCGAAGATCACCACCTCAATTTGGTTATGTAGGCTTCTAATTTTCCTCTTGTGGAAAACATAACATTTCAGCCAAAAGAAGGAAAAACCAACTGCGTGAGCACTCATGTCCTTAAAAAGTTGAGTGGGTGTCAACAGGAACGTTTAGAAAATCCTCTTGGCTTTTATGAACTAGATGGTTGCAGGCCCTAAGGCACTAAGATGGACATTGTCAGCAATTAAAAAGGTAGCAAGGGAAGAAGAAAGACTTGTAATTTACAGGTTAGTTCTCAGCTTTGGAACTTAGGCTTAAGGTCTTATTTCTTTGTGCAGGTTAGCTGTCCTCTGTGAGGGCTGCAGGGGCACCTTAAAATGATGCATGCGGGCTGACTTAATGCATTTGTACGGAGCTCTGTAAAGATAGCATTGCTGCAGGTATGAGCACCTACTCCTGCTGCTAACTTCATTACAAAAGGATGTGTATTAGGGAACACGTGAGTGGGTGTGTGCAACTGATGGCAGAACGGTTTGAGTGAAAGCAGAAGAGGCCACCTCTTAACAGATAATAATAAACTCTGTGGACCATTCCAAGGTATAGTCTGATTTCCCTTGGTGGATTTTAGTTTCAGTCAACAGCTTTCCCTCCATGTGGGATTCAGTAAGCTGGGGTAGGGGGAACCAAACATGGAGCTGAGTGGCCCGGTAGCAGATCAGCAGGCTATGGCACATTGACATAGCTTGTTATCTATACAGCAGTTTCAAGCTTTTGTTGCAAACTTTTTAGAATCCCCCTCCCCCAAAAAAAGAAAAAAAAATCTGATGTTGTGTGTAGTATGTTTGGCCCTGGCTAAGTACTAAAAGTTTGGGAGTTGTTGTAGTTCCCACTTTTGATATACTAGTATGTGTGTTATGAGCAAAGTAACTTGTGATCAGCGCAGCCTCTGTCCGTTTATATTGGGCATTTCTTTGTGTGTAGTTTTTGTGAAATGTTCCCTGAACAATAGGTGTTGACAGTGCTCTTAGGATGTCACTTGTATTTGAAATGAGATGGTTAGGGAGTGTATCCAGCTATGTTTGGCTTTACCCAGTAAAGGATATCAGCAGGTGATTTGTAGTTCAGCTCCCTATCTTCTGTGGCCCAATAGGGTAGTAATGTTCTTGCCATCTTCAGTGCTTGGGGTGACACTTTTGCCAATGTAACTTCTTAGTTAGACAAAAATTAATCCCAACAGCTTTCAGTTCTGCCTTATTCCTGCAATAATGAGGTTATGCCTTCTGAATAGGGGTACCTTTGTCAGGGAGCAGCAGCAGTGGGGTTGCTTTACAAGGGAAGGTGAACTGGGAGATGTGGGTAGCCACAAGACAGGAGGGGCCATGTCCTCACCAGCAGAGCGTGGTCCCACTGTCCCTGCGCACGGCAAGGGTGCTGGCTGTAACAGTTTAAACTGACAATCTAGCGATTGGGCACAGACCTACCCACAACACCTATTGGGGGTGGACAGAGGGGTCCCGGTGGGGCAGAGGATGTGTGAGTGGGGGTGTCCCCTGTGAGCCTGGTCAAGGCTATGAAGACCTAGGAGTGTACTCAGGGCCCTGGCAGTTTCCACTGTTTACTGTGGAGTGAGTTTTAGCAACGGTTTTAAGAGTTATGGCATTGGTTAAAGATGGAACTGTATTGTACAGCATATGAGCAGCCTTCCTCGGTGCCAGCTCATACAAAATAGGTTTAACTTACCTTTTGTTGTGTGGCTTTCCACTGTCATGGTGGAAAAGGATTGTCTTTATGGTGAACTGGAATTTCCTATGTTAGAACTTGTCAGTTACCTCCCCTCCTAAATTTGAATGTCCTATTTAAATTGCAGCATTTTTACAGTTGTTAATAGCCGTCTGTCTCCATTTAAAAAATTGTGTGTGGGCTTGATAGTCTTCTGAACATGAGGGGTTCATATCACAGAATGCAGCTGGAAATGGTGTCGACTCATGCCCTAAAAGTTATTGCAGCTAGCTTTACCCCTTCATCTTTAGTGTGAACTATGACACCGTCTGCTATTTCGATCCTGGAATTTTTTTCTTGAGAAAAGTCTGCCAGCAGCAAAGGCAAAATATAGTGCCACTGAAATGTGGTCAAAAGCCAAGTTAAGGACAAACGTAAAGCATACAAACTAAAAATAATCTGTCAAGTAGCACATCGCAAATGTAAATTCCTACATGCGCTAATCCTTTCTCGATGCTCAGGTCGCCCTGCCACCATTCACTGTTTTTTTTTTTTTTTTTTCCCTTCCCTTTATTCCTCAA
Source organism: Struthio camelus (assembly GCF_040807025.1). Lineage (NCBI taxonomy): Eukaryota > Metazoa > Chordata > Aves > Struthioniformes > Struthionidae > Struthio > Struthio camelus. Next base: position 51,715,865 of record NC_090943.1, read on the forward strand.
CTGATGGCCTGCACATCCCTAAGAGCATACCCTCATATTTTGTGCTAGTAAATATTCCATTTTCTGATAATTTAGGCTAGTCAAACCTTCTAAACCAATTAATATCTTGCTGTTCTTTACATGCAGACAATTCTTGATGGTATCGAAGCAAACTGACATCCTTGCGAGCTTATATGTGAAATATTTGATTTAAAGTAACTAACAGACTGTCCCCTCTCTGTTTCTCCTCAGATGTGTGCAATAGTACCGATCTTCCTGAAGTTGAAATCATCAGTCTGCTGGAAGAACAGCTGCCGCATTACAAGCTAAGAGCTGATACAATCTATGGTTATGACCACGACGACTGGCTTCATACACCTCTCATTTCTCCTGATGCCAGTATTGACTTAACAACGGAGCAAATAGAAGAGACCTTGAAATACTTCCGTAAGTCAGACAAATTGTACTGAAGATTGAATAAAATAGTGCCTTTTTTGGTAACTTCACTAAAACATCTATGTAGCCTGTTAAAACTGCGAAAAGCAAGACAAGCATCTGCCACTTACTGTTCTCTTCAGGTCTGTGGTGGATAGAGAACAAAGGAAACACTTAATCACAACAGCCATTGCGTTTGTAACCTGTGCATGTGCGTCTCCACCTCATCTAATATCGTAGCCTTTACCACCAAGTGTAACTGAATTTAAAGTAAGACACTTCGTTATATTTTGGTTGGTAGAAGGGAGGCTCTCGGAAAAATCTGAAAGCACCTAGATTTTAAATCCTGTGTCAGTTCAACTTCTAGTTGACTGGAAACTTCCTTTTTTAGATTTTGAATGTCTCGGGTATTATGTGTTTGAGCATGTACATGTTTATAATCATGTATAATGTTATAATAAATGTTTATAATGATATTTCCCTGATAAAGGCTTAACTTGTGAATTCTAAATATTTGAGTAACGAAGAAACTGAGGAGTCATTGCTTCCTTTTTATATGAAAACAAAACACATTTCAAAACTTTCTCCTTAAGTCAGCCCTTGTATGAAAGGGAAAGCAAGGCAGGTAAGAAGATAATACGTGATTTAAAAACTATTTTTAGTCTTTATCTAAATTACCATTGGTGAAACACTGCTCTTTTGTACGTGAACTCCCTTGGGCAAGAGACTGCAATTTCTACATCTATAAAATGTAGAAAGGTTAGACCTGTTACCTTACTTGCTTATTCTGAACATGCTCTTTGACACACTGCGCTGTTGTCTGATGCCACTGTGTGCCATCATCGTTCCATGAAGTTAAGCCACTGTTCTGCAGCTCAAGTTTTTAAGAAAGACTTGTGAAAATCTCTCTGTGAAGAACCAAATGGAGCATTTAGTTCAGATGCTTTTTATGTTTGTTTTTTTTTCTTTCACTTGAGTCTCCAGATCCTCTTACATTGACTGGCTTCGTGTGTCTCTGATTTCTTCTGTTGTGGGTGCTGACTTAGCTGTGCAAGTAGACTTCTACGATTTCTCCTCCATTTGTTGATTTATCAAGCAATTTATGGTTAAAGGCTTCTTCCATTTTCTATGGTTTCACATGAAAATGCAGTTTGGTTGCACTTCTGAATTTGTTGCATGTTAAAATAGTCTGCAGAGCATCAAGCCTATAGATTATGTACTAAAACTGTAGTAGGTATACCTATAGTGCTAGTAGATTTATATAGAGTATAGTAGTAGGCAGATTTTAGGTAGACTTACTGAGGCACTGTGGAGCTCAACAGGGATGAGTTACAGGACTCAGCACAAACCTTTGCGAAAACAGCTGCTTTGCATTGTGAAGCACTTGGCGAATTCACTTTATAAGGAGCAAAGTTGGTAGTAAAACGCATTAAAAATAGGTAGTACTGAGTACTGACTTGAATGCTTCAATAAAACAGGCATTAAGTATTTTGGTAGACAGCCTATTTATGCTTTTCCTTATATTCAAACAAGAATAATGGGAAGTTTGAGGTGGGGGGAAGGAGGAAACTGAAGCCGATCTATGAAATCAAATGTACCTACAGCTCCTTGTTTTGCATCAGTCCATTAATGCTGTCATTACTATGACACAAGCTGGCTTAAACGTTTTGAAATGTCAAGTTCCCAAAGTCTTAGTAGCTGGATTAGTTCTGTCTTGTCCAGAAGCTTGTTTATGTGGGGGGACTGTCTCATTAAGCACAGGAAGGATGTTCTGCTAATGGTGCAAGACGGGCAAAAATCAGTGTGGAAGCATCCCAACTCTTTCAGCTGAGATGCTGGTGGGGCGTGCCACTTGCAAACTTGCATGGCTATTGGGAACGGATACAAAATGAAGCTACCTACAGCAGAGAATTCAGGTAGCAGTAGCTGCCTGAAATTGTGTTTTCTCAAACAATTTTATCCAGCTCTTAGCTCACAAGCATAATGACTGCACCCTTATGAGTGTAATTCCTGTCCCAGTGTGTGTTTTCTATTTTCACTGGGGAATTAACTGCTTAAAGAGGAGGAACTGAGCAAGGAGAACTTCCATAAAGAAAAGTTTATTCCTCACTGCTTCTGTACAGACACTTGTGCATAGATAGTACCTTAAAAAGTTAAGCAAATTTGGGCTGATAGCCTGGAAACTGAGATCTCTGATAGTACCCTTGTTTGGTTATTGTGAACAAGCCGTGTAACACGCGAGAGTGCAAGATCATAAAACTTCGGCATGTTTGGAAATCAATGTTCATTATAAATACTGCTTTGTGAAAAAGTAACGGTCAAAAATATTATTTTAAGCACGTTGACAGAAAAGACCTGTGAATTGTACTATCACTCTGTTCTCCAGGGAGTGGCTGCTTGCATTGTGGCCCGTTTTCCATGTAGCAGTTTCTCTCGGTTTTAAAACCCGTTTACAAGGGGGTGACCACAACTGCTGGAACTTATCTATTGGAAAAGTTCTAGCACCAACTTACAAATTTCCACTGTTCACAAAACTGTACCTGTGTGGTCTAAGACACCTGCAACTATACTTAAATTTAACAACTTTCATTTTTGTTATTTATCATCTGTCAGATTTCTCTGTAAGCCAAGGAAGTATTCATGAATTCTGCTGCAACTGGGAGTGTTTACTATAAAATAGATACTTTTATTGGAATTAAAACGTCCCCTGTTACAGAATGTTGCTATACCTTCCTTAGGCTTCTTAGAGACACTCAAATAAAGTAAGAGTGATGTTAACACTTGGGCTAATGCAGAATAATTTAGATGTGAAATTAAATCTTACAATTGTTTATGGTCCTGAGTGGTACAGTGTTTGTCAGGATATAACATGAATAGGGGTTCAGAAGAAGTACCAAGGGAAAGATATGGTCTGGCTTTAGTTAAGAAATGTTCACAGACTGAGGAATGCTGGGCAGAGAGAGATGTTTCTGCATGCGATATGCATCATTAATATATGTGTATATCATGTCTTTGCAAAGCTTCTTATTGTTTATGTTGAGAGATTGCTATGTTGTGCTTATCAGGAAGAGTAATATTTTATAATGCCATATCTCACCAAGCCGGTTAAGGTGCAAACACAAAGGTTGGAAACTATCTGTATGGTATCAAAATGATGAATCTTGCAGTGTCACTCCCTGCCTTAATGATATCTAGTATACCTAGCATGAACAACTGGATTTGGGAAAGGGAAATTCCATCTTCCATTGGTCATAATTGTATTTCCTCCCTCTACCTCTATTTAAAAATCATTTTTAAAAGGCATTTGAGATTGATTATTTTATTTTATTTTTTTGTAGTTGAGGGTAACTTTTCCTTGTGTCTGCTGTAGATTTGGAGTACGTTTGTGGCCCGGTAACATATTCAATGACTTTTACATTTTTAACTTGATTGTGATAATCATCCATATCTCCAGCTCTATCCTGACTAATTTTGTAAGTTTCTGAACAAGATGGGTTTCTGAACCTTTGAATCCTACTGCTTGATTACTTTAAAAAAAAATAAAAAATAAAAAAAAAGAGGGGTCCACAGAAGGAGAAAAGTGGGATTTTCTGAAAGGGAGGGTACATATATGTGTATACACATGATCAAGTGCATGTTCATGTAGATGTAGATGTACAACTTGATTGGCAGAGTTTTTTCTAGAATTTGAAATCATCATGACAAAATTTTAAATCTCTACTCAGTAATTCCTGAAATGCCTTTCTGGTAAAGTCTTGGGAAGTACCCTGAAGTTGGTTTTTTTAAAAAATAAATAAATAAATAAAATTTAGCTATCTCAAACCTATTAAGCTGATTTTGAAAGTAAATACCTCCCAAACTGTACTATCTTTTTTATTTGTTCACTTCAGAATGGCAACATGAAGGGGAGAAAGTTATTTCACCAAAAATATGGTGTAAAATGCTCTGATTTGGTTGGGTTTGCAAATCAAACTTTAAGCTGTACTGAGAAAGTAGTGCAGCTTATCTTAATCTCGGTGGACTATCTCTCTCTGATAGTCTCAGGCAGTACTTGACTGTATATGTAAAGAATTTATTTGCTATTTAAAACTTCATATGTATATGAATTGCAGTATATGATTTTTGTATTGGGCACACGCACTTACATTCTCACATATACTTATGCATTTTATAAATTCCCTTTTTCTATAAATCAGGCTTGGTAATAGGAAACTTGTGATACCATATGGCTGTTTGACTGTGATTTTTTTTTTTTGTTTCTGAATAATACATTTATAATTCATAAGAAAGCTCCTGAAGTTGTTTAGATAAAATGCAGATGTCTCCGAAGACCATTGCGTGTGGAAGAATCTACATCTCTTGTAGTGACAGTGTTCTGTAGTTCGAGTTCATCTGTGTATGCATTTGCTCCCAGGAGAGAATCCATAAGAAATATTATGTGTAGGAGTAACTTAGAAAATAGTGGTATTGGCAATTGCATTGCTGTCCTTTAAGAGGGAAGCATTGAAATGGTGGAGATTTCCTGAAGAGTTGATGGGCATTTGGAGTAGTGTATTATCAAGCTATTACAGTATATAGGTGCATTTTCATTCAGTCAGAAAGGAGATCAGTAGCTATTAGTGCTCACCTGTATTTGTTTTATTGAGACTAATAATTACTGTTTTGGGGAGGGGAAGGAAAGGATGATAGTGTAAGACTTCTGTTGTGTTTCCTTTTCACCCTATGAAGCATATCACAAGGGAGCAATTGAATTTAGAAAAATATTCTGTCATTTTGAGTGAATGAAGTGGTATTTTGTGTATGTGGATTGTAAATGGAATGAGTGTCAGTACTCATGATAGGACTGCAGTTCTCAATTTCTGTTGATTGCTTCTTTAGGTCTCCCTGGGTTTGTACATCCCTCTTCAGTAGAGCATAATGGCACAGTGGACCCTGCTGTAAAGGGTGCATGCAGTACAACTCTTCTCAAAAGTAACTTGGAATTCACAGAATGCCACCTATTCTTATTTTCTATTATTTGTCCTTAAAATATAAAAAAGTATTAAATGCATACCCAAAGATAAGACCAAGCATGGGTGGGTGAAGAGAGCTTCAATGAAATAATAGCCTGCAAAGCCACTGTGGTGTGGGAAGGTTTTCAGTTTACTGAAAAATGAAGCAAAAACATCTTCCACAGGTTTTCTTTTTTGTGCATAGTGAGAAACTTGAGATTAAACTAGTTTGATTACCAAGTTCTAGACTAGCAAGACTTCTTATGTAAAGATCTATATGGTGTGAGTATTTATGCTACACTCATTTCTTGGTTGTCCGAGTGCTGTATGCCAATGGAGCGTACCTTAGTACTGGCTCTTTTCTGGTTCTCCAGTTCACTGAACGTGTTCTGCCTACCTATTTAATGATGTGTAGTTGTTGCAACTGAGTCAAGATGTGACCTTAAGATAAAAAAGCAGTGGGAGTTCTGAGGAGTGTGGCTCGGTGTGCATGTGATGATGGTGGGCATCTTACAGCTGTGTACCAATTGTTCAAATTTGACTGTGGAAGGCAATCTCATTTTGTTAGATGACATAGTGCCACTGTTTCTAGGTGTGATCCAGTTCAGTGGGATTGATAGGATATATAATAGCTTTCAATGCTTCCTCAGAGCACAAACTGTAGAGTGTTCGTCATCAGCTGTGGAGGTTTTGATTCAGTTAGTGTTTTTGAAAATGATTTGTGTGCATCTAGTGACTGCTTGCTGAACACTCAATTATTTAGCATATGGATTATTAATAGTTAGAGAAACAGGCAGTAGTTTGTGGCTTAGCAGTGGGTCTCATGCATATGTTCTTGGATTTTTTTTTTTTAATTAATAGCAGTAGCAGTATTCTGGACATCTAATAGGTAGGGTTCAAGGCATTCCCATTGCCTCTTTCCTTGTAAAGCTAGGCAGGCAAACTCTTAACTATGGTTTGAGTAGGTAGGTACTTCTTAATACTTGGAAAATCCCAGGGCAGCAAAAAAAGCAGTTAATTTTTTCCTCTTTTCATTTTTGTCTATTAAAAATATATTTAGTAACTCTCTGTGCTGGTGTTTTTGTTGATTAGCATGTTAAATGATGTCTTGCGTAGCCACCACTTCTTTATTATAAGAAAAGACCTAGTGACCAGCCAGGTCGAGCTCTTGCAGTGCAGGAATTTTTGAACCAGCTACAAACAACTGGCCAGATCTGTTGGAGCTGAAGCAGACTGCAGGTGTTTCATGGCTCATTTCTGCCCCTAGTTGTAGGCATTTCCAAAAGATAAGTGGTGATGAAAAGTGGTGTCTTTTTGCTGTTGTTCCCCACTGTTCCTTTCTGGGAGGAAAAAAAAGGAAGGCTTAGTGCAGCAGGACTGATGATTTGACTTCATTGCTTACTGTGCGTTTCTGCAGCATAGAATAGTTTCATCTAAAATGAATTCAAGTGTCTGTAATATGTCAAGTTTACAATAATCTCGGCACTCAAAGTAATTATGATTTGGGAGGACTGTAAAAGCAACTCTTTTTGTCTCTTTCTCAGTTACTTTAAATCTCTTTTTATATAATCAAAAAAATTTGCACAGTGTAAGGGCTCTTCCAATTAAGAACTGAATTCTTTATTTATATACGTGTGTGTGTGTATACATATATATAATATATATATGTATATACACATAAGTATGTAGATCCGTATACGTTTTTATTCAGATGAATCCTCAAAACCAAGACTACTTAATTACTGAAAGCCTAGCTTCTCTGTTTAGATCCTCTCTGCTGGTAAATCCAACTTGAAAATTAGTTTTTCTTAATAATCCTATGATTTATGCTTTTGCTAGTTCTGTTCTTGTAGACTTATGGAAATATTGAATGTAAGTAACAATACAGGATAATTCAAAGACAATAAAACAACAAATCTATAAAGTAAGATAAAATCAGTTCTCTCAATGCCTTTTTCAGATTTCTTAAATTGATCATAATACTTGAATAATATTTTTGATCTTTACTATTGCAGAATGTTGATTTCTGAAAAACTTTGATTGTTGCTTCTTGGTACTTTGCAGGAGAAAGGACTACTCTTGCATTGTTATTGTTTGAACCTCCGTAATCTTTTTACTGCTATTGAAGGCAAACTAATTAAGTAAAAATTTATCTGAAACACTGCAACCTTATACCATGTTGATCCTGGTAATATTCTACGATTTCCAGCAAAATATTATACTGCCTAAACTCCTTTTAATAAAATGGAGATATGTTGCAAGATATCAAAACAAGAATAGTGATCTTGCCTGATATAAATGGATTTAATTTCTCTCTAGTGGGGGGGGAAAAAAAAAACTATGTACTTATATAAAACTATATATTATTTTGAATCTTTTATCTTAAATCTCCCTCTACAACCTACGTCAAAACTCTTAGGCAAAATTTGATTGCAGTTGACTGTTTCATTCCTATGGGATTCCCTTTATGCAACTCATTTGTTTTGGTTGGAATTCAAGCAACTGAAAAACAAGTTATATTTGGAATTTTAAAATCTAGCATTTGACTTAATAGTATTCTGTTAACCTTCATCAAATTTGCACACTGGGTTTTGCCATTGTCACTATTTTGGGAGTACATTAAAGTTCTGAGGCCTTAGAAATTAAGGAGACAAGGCATTTGATTTCCAAATGACATATCCAAAAATTGCAAGGAGATTTTTAACATGCTGAGGCTGGTGCAGGGTTATTATGTGCTGGCCAAAACGTGATGGGCTTCCCTCTGTGTTGATCCATACAAAATAAGAGTCAACAAAAACCCTTAGCTATGCTGCTGTGACTTGTTAGAGTAGGTTTTTCTGCCTTCCTGTGGCTTTTGTTTTTGAGGTCATCAATCCAATCCCCAACCGCATATGGGCTGGCAGTCACAGAAGCAGCTGGGGAATGTCACTCGAGAGGACAGACACAGAATTACTTAGCCCTCCTTTTGAATTAATTTATGAAGATAGTGGCATGAAGATGGATATTTCAATATCCACACAGCTTGTTAGCAACCTTTTTAGGGTTTTAAGATATACCTTGGGGTTGATAATGGAAAGAATTAATTTTTAAAATTTAACTGGCCCTCAAGAAATGGGATTTCCACACTTGAATGGAAATACCTTTTGGAAGTAACAGAGTAACATATTAGGGCTGCAGCTGTTCTTTTACGTTCAGAAACTCTCAAGGACAAATCTTTCACTTCTTTATTCATACAAACTAAAGACTGAGCTGACCTGTACTGAATGAACAAAAGAAAGCTGATCTGACCTAAAGCCATAATCAAATAAACAAACTGAATCACTCCGATCTCATTAAGTTCTTGAGATAGGATGTCTTTTGTGCCAGTCTAAACTGTGATATGGGAATGTATGATATAAGCTAAGTGTCATTCCATCTCTCATGTCAAAATGCAATCTAAGAAGGTAGAAATACATCTTCTTTTTGTGCCCGCCTATTACTTGGATGAAGATGAATCATCATGGGCCTGGACTTTTAGAGGAGCAGATTAAAATCCCTTCAGTGTAATGCAACTTACATTCCTTTCCTCTTCTGCAAAGTTGCCATTGTGACCTTTCGTGCGTTTTTTATTCTTTATTAGAAAAATAGGTCATAACTCTGTTACTGTAATATTTTTCTGTCTTCCTAGTGAAGCGTGCTGTTAAACTCTGTTTCATTTTACAAACATATTTGCTATCTCTGGAAAAATATAGCCACCAAAAAAAAATTGTGTTTCAGTTTACGTTATTTCTAAGGGGTGAACAGTTTACAAAAATCTAACTGTTCAGAACTTTACTTTCGTTTCTTTGTGCTGGATAGTTGTGCATGTGTGAGTGTTAGCTCAAAATGTAGCTTCTTATAGGAATGTCTGGTTCGTGCTATAATAATGTTGTCACTGTATTTAAGTATGCCCAGTGATATGTTAATTAGACAACTTGATTTGCAATTAGGTTGCTGAAGACCACACCAATTTTGATTTCATATGTGTTCAAATATAATACCCTACAGTAATAATGTGGAGGAAGAGAGGAATTTTTCATGGTCAAGACAGTGTGGGTTTTTTTTTTCTTTTCTTTTCTTTTCTTTTTTTTTAAACCCATAAGTAACTTAATTTCATCTGTTCACTCCTACCTCAAGGTAAATCATTTTGTTTTCAGTGAGAGAGCACTTGAGAATCTCCTCTGCATCAGAAGAGCCTTTTGGCTGTACTAGATGAGGTCAGCCTGCCCTTTTGGCCCTTAAAGAGAACATGAGAAGTATCTCATGCTCTGTCCCATCTGTAAAAGGTATCTGTGCCATTTTGAAGATCTGGGTAGTAACCTCGTCTGGACTAAAGAGTATCAGTCAAATCTGAAGCACTCATTTTCCTAAATACGAACTTGGAAATTTGCTGGTACAATGCTTTCACTAATCCGTTCCACTCCATTTCAGGTTAAGCAAGCCCCAGTAACTTCTTGTTAAATGAAATATTGGCAGAGAACTTTGTCCGAAATTGCAGGGTTTTATTCTTACTGAAGATGCACTCATAGAATTACTCCTGTTTAATGCTCTTTTAGAGGATAGAACGCCAATAACTCTTCACTTCAATAAGTGAGATCCCATTTTAGAAGTAGGGGTGCACCAGGTTGTCCTTGGAAATCAGATGGGCTTTTATTTGTTCTGCTTTCTTCTTTAAAGTTTCTTATCCTTATTTTTTTTTAAGTCTATTTTAAAATGTCAGTTTGTAAAGTAACTGTTGGGGCAAAACCTGACTAGTATGCATTGCATAATGGTGGAGCATACAGCTGTTCTTCTGGCAACAGAGATTCCAGATGGTGTTAATGGGATGGGAGACTTTATGGCAATGACCCTGAAAGTTAATGAAAGAATATGACGTTTAATTATCTGAGCATCTTAATAGGGTGCTTAGAGCCGAGAGAAGAAAGGGGACCCAAAGGTAATGAATGGAGGCTAATACATTGTTGTAGCTGGTGTGGGAATACTATATCTAGCTCTGTTGTTCAGTTTGGAAAGATCCTCCCAGAATTTGGAACGGTTCAGAGAAGATGGCCAAGAATGACTAAGGCATGGGAAAGCATGATTCATAGTGAAATACGATAATGACATTCTTCAAGTATTTTCGTTACCAGCAGAGACGGCTTACGGCTTCTCTGCACCCCAGCAGTGTGGTTCACTGTCCTTGTGAGTGTGCTTCTACAAACTTTCTTGGGGGCCACGTTTTTGTATTGGGTAGCTGAAATTATCTTTGTTAAAAGATAGCACTTCAAAAACAAGAGAAAGGTTTGCTTTTTTGTTTTTGTTTGTTTTGTGACCTGCTTAATTTTGATCCAGTTTACAGTGTTGGCCTTATGGGTTAGGGTAAGTTTGCCTGTAGCACAGACTTACTGAAGCAGAAGGGAAGGAGGAGAGGGCACAGGAACTTCTTGAGCTAACGTTTCTGCCCCCCAAAAACCTTGCAACTGTAGACTTAAGGAACTCAGCCTGTTTAGCTGGAATTTTTGATCAGTCTCTGTATTTTGTTTTGTGGAGATCAAATAAGAGATTTTGTTTTAGTTTTTAAGCTAAACACAAAGTAGAATAAAATCCAGTAGCTGGAAGGGAGTGCTGAATGAATGTGAAAACTCATTATTTTTTTTTTTTCCCCTGTTCCAAAGTAAGTGACAAGTCACATGTAATCGCAGAACTACTACCTGAAGTCTGTCTCTAATTCAAATATCGGGTTAACTTTTTAGGCAAGTAACATAGTAGTACCACAGCCAAATGCAGTATTATAATACGGAGATTTGAATACATAGAAGTTCAGTGTTTGTAGAAGCAGCCCACCAGAAAAATGTACCATTCTGGTAATTTTTACATAAATGGAAATTGATATGTAGCTGTGGGAAGGAAACTAGGGCTGGAGAGGTTGAAAGAGGGTCTGCAGATGTGCAACTGTTTTGTGAACCTGGCCAGACTTGCACACCTGACTTGACACCCCTCTCCACAAATCATGATATATCTACCCTTGCTTGTATAATTGAAGAGATGCTTGCATCTGGAGACCTGGATATATAGTCTTACTGTCCATGGCTTCTGCCTTCAGGCAAGGATAATCATGTCACTTAACCCCATCTTTCTATGTCTCTTGAGGCCTTCTGAAATGCTTTGACAACATAAGTGATTCTCTCCAGAGAAAGATAGTGCCTTTCTGGGGTAAGCCAATGCATTTCCAATTAACTCTGTAGAAAAACATCAATAAAACATGGGCAGAAAACCCAAGATTTTAAAACTGTTTTGTTTTTATCCTCTCTCACTGAAGTGTGTGTAAGAAAATGAAAAGAAAATTCCAGTATGTTAAAATTTCCTTCATTTGAAATCTCAGGGTACACAAAGGAGAGAGCTCCTGCAGCAATTTAAGCTGGTAGCCAATATACATTCTTTCTATTTTAAATGCTTGTTTAAAACCATTACCAGAGTTAAATTACCTTTTGGACAAAAATATTGCGAGTGGAACAAATGGCTTATGTGCAGAGCAATTGAGTTAATGTTGCCATAGGAACTTTATTTTTCTCTGAAGATATTTTAACAGTGCAGCCTTAATTGCATTTAATAGCAGTGCAGTTGTCTCCTTGTGAGTATGCGTAGCTCTGAAATCCTGCAAGACTAAGCTAGAGCTGGAGTGCCTTGTCATGTTCCTGTGCGTTGCAATATGGCATGTGCAGTGTGAGGACAGATTGTTCACATTTGGAGAAAATGCTCACAATGTTCAAAATATGAATTATTTTTCCAAGATGTGTATCACTTCTCCGTGTCCAAAGGTTTTTTTCTGGCCTCTTGATATAGTCGTTTGACTTACCAATCTGAAGTTCATGTATGTGTGTATCTTACTGCTTTCACATCAATATTGAGCATATGATGCAAAAGTCCAGTCGGCCAAAAATAGTGTAATCTTTGTCAAAATGAAGTTATGTTTCGCTTTTTAGACCCTGTTACCTCTGTGTGCATATCTTGATTTCAGGAAGGCTATGCTTAGCTTGATACAAAAATGATGGCTGGGATAGCCTCTCTTCTCTGTGGGGAAATAAAAATGGCTTTTATGCCTTTCATGTGTAAGGCTCAAAGGCTAAGAGGGCATGAAGGTGGTGTTCTGGCCTGTGGTGGGTGTGGAGTAGCAGATGTGGCAGACAACAGCCCTCATTCCGGAAGCTGTAGCTCAGGCATAGCCCCTGTGTTCAGTTCTTGTTGGATTTGTGCTTTGATATCCTATAAGGTTGGCTATAAATGGAGGAGGAGGTGCTGTAAGTGTGACAGCACCTTGATTAAGGCTATGTTTCTTTGCTCAGAGTTAGTCTGCCCAAGAATGGCAGTATTTCTAACTTAGAGCAAGTTGGCTAAATTTCCTCAGATGTTGTCCCTACGCGGTTGTCCACCGGCAATAATTGAGGTGCAAATGTTGGATCTCCTTGTCTGGAGGCTGATCGACATCACTGTGGGTGACCTGCAGATTTTGGCCCAGGACGGTAAGGCTGCCTTGGGGAGGAGGAAGGACAGGGACGCAAGAGTGGAGCTGAACAAAACGGGTGATCTTGGACTGCAGTTTGCTGCCCTGCCCAGAAACGTCTTGGGGTGCGGGAGGAGTGTTGTATTTTGCACAGGAGCTCTAGTACTTCAGCACATGTGAATCTTTATAGTTCACGGTGGTCTGGAGCCATGTACCCTTGTTCCTACTGTCTAGGAAGTTAGACGTAAATATTTTATGTAGTGGAAGAAGTTCAATGAATCTTAGTCAGCGGTAATTAAATAAATGGGTAGAGGCCCTTAAACTACAAACTCTGTGCAGATTGTCATATAGGTTACTATATCATAGGACAAACGCAATGAATTCTTGTGCTTGCATACTTAAAATCTGCTCATCTGTGCTTCAGCCCACAATATGTAAAAGGAATGTGGTAATCCCCAAACTCAGTTGCTGCAATAATAAAATTATTGATACTAGTAAAGCTGAAATTACATAATGTGGTTATGGGAGCTGTATATTTTTCTGTGCAGTTTGACTATTCCTCATCTAGTTTTAGTGCAGTAAGGCAGAGTGGTACTAGTCAGGGGGTAGGATAAGTGGCAACAACCTGGAAAAGGTATGAGTGAGAGGGAGATTAGAAATCTGCAAAATCACAGGTGACTAGGAAGGATGGAAGTATTGAGTGTTCAGACTTACTTGATTTGAAGCCCCAGCTCTGCAAGAGGAATTTCAAAACAAAAGGTGGTGTTTTCCCATATCATGGCTAGTAGTATATCTGAGGAACTCCTTGCTAGAGGCTGTTGGAGGCACTAAAATTGTACATGGGCTCAAGGACAGCTAGGACAAGTCCTTTCAGAATTAATAGAAGTAGAAAGTGCATCTGTCTTGGGGAAATCTCTGAAGCTGAAAAGTTGGGAGGTTAGGAGGGCAATCGAGGGAAGTACTGTGTATGGCTGGCGGTTCTCTCTTATCTGTTTATGGCCATTGCTGGAGACCAAGTCCTGGGCTAGATGAGCGCTTGCTTGGTCAGTCCCAATGTAGCCTATCTTGTGTTATTACGATATATTGCAGCTTCTGCATCCCAAAGCTTCTACTGGTGTTCACAAAGAAATACGGTTCCCGGAAGAAGGGGTGGAGAAAGGGGCGAAGGAGAACATGGCAGTTAACCAAATGGATGTCAGTCCTTCAGTACCTGCGCAGATTCAAGGCATCATTTCTGAAATGTTACATTTGATTATGATGATTTAATGCCATCTAGTCCTCAAATAGATTATCTTCTAATAACTTAAGCACCGTTTTATTGGCTGATGTGAAAGAAAGGTCTCTTTTGCACTAAATGTTTTGGAAATGAAAAGCATTAAGCTATTCTATGTAAAGAATTCTGCGTTTTTAGAAATGCAGAATGGTGAAAGTTTGTCCTAACGCCATCTTCCCTGCCATGAAGCTTAGATGCTTGAAAAAACAGGCCAGTGGTTCATGGTGAAGGTGAAAGTAGATGAGCTTTATTTCAAGAGGAAATGTGCTGCTGTCCAGTATTTCTAGTTCTTTCATTTTATGTTTGTCACTTCTGCAATAGCAGTATGCATAAAGGATTCTATTATGTCAGCCCAGAATAATGTCGCGAAGCAGTAATGTAGTTTCATTTTCCATGAGGAAGGCAGGCTTTTATCAAAGCGTAGGGGAGGAGTAGTAATGGACTAGATTTTCCTTACTAATGTACTGCATGTACCCAGTGAACTGTAAGGGTATGATGCCGCTCTTTCGCGAGCAGTCAGCAGAGATCTGTGTCGATAATCTTTCTATGCAAGGATTTTTTTTTCTTCCCCACTGTGGAGGGTCACCACTAGGCTGTAAAGCCAGAAATGGCAAAATGCATTTCCTTCATCTCTGCATCTCTTTTGGAGCCGGCTTGTCTCCATGGCAACGTGCGAGCCTGAAAGAGATGTGGCGAGCGGGGAGGAAAGGAATGAGTTAGGAGCAGCTGAGCAGTGGTGTGTGTCCCCCACGTCAGTGTCTCAGCCTTTTGATAGGATGACTTTGTTAACACCCATCCAAGGCTCCTGTGCAGCGCTTCTTTATTAGAGCTGCCGCCAGGGCATCTGCTTTCTAAATCTCCCTTCTGCATCCTTCCCCCTCGCCCCGCGCCTTTTTTTTCTTTTTCTCGTTCCCCCCACTTCCCATCCTCTTCAGTTTAGTTCCAGCTTCCTTGAAGATGTACAGTTCGTTTTCAGCTTTCTGTAAGCTTTCTTGCAATACAGTATTTTGTAAAGGCAGGGAAGCATGGCTGCATTTCACGTGACCTTAGCAGCACGGTGAAATCTCATCTCTATTGCTGAAGGATCCTGACTATGCAGAAATTTATTGAAGCAGATTATTATGAACTGGACTGGTATTATGAAGAATGCACGGATGGTAAATATCTTTTCTAGTCTCTTGGTGCAGAATTTGGAGCTTATAAGACAAGACCACATTTTTTTCTATGCTTTTAAAGATGAAATACCTTGAAAAAGGCAGCACCCTTGTGTGGCAGAGCTGCACTTCAGTGTCTGTTGTGAGCATGCTACAGGAGAGTGCTATATGGCTTTCTCTTTTTGAGAGGGAGTGGCAGAGCAACTTATGCACTGTGTGATTTCTCCTTGGGCAGAAGGAGGAATATTTGAAAAGCTAACTGTATGTATAAAATTAATTGAGCTGGATTTAAATATACTTACTATAAGATTCTGTATTGGTTTGCAATTGAAGTCTTTATGTTTTTATGCATTACTGATGTGAGGTTATAGGTATGTTTGGTGTGCAGTAATGGACAGTGCAGGTTTTCTCTCTGGTTATTTTTCTGTGGAAAAAAATATAAAGCCACAGCTGCTTAGAACTGGAGAGATTAACTTTTTGAACTGAAAAATTACAGATTATGGCAAGCATGATTTTCTGAGCCTCTCATGATTTTTCTGCTATTTGCATGGCTGATCGTTTCTTTATCAGAGTACAGAATGTTTTCATAAGTCTTCTGATGGAGGGCATGCAAGGAAGGAGAAGGAAGGCTTAAAACTAAAATCTTGAAATGGAATAATCAAGCTTCTGCTTCCATAGTGCTCAGTGGTTACTCTTTGAAACAAAATACAGGCTTGGGAAAGCAATAGTTGCATCTAGATTGTATTCTGGTTGAAGAGCTTGGCTAAAATAAGGCAAGTCCAAGATTACAGTGAAGCAAAGAATGAAAAGCGTTAAGGAGATTAGGCCCCGGGGATGTGGGTTGTACACAAAGATGTATGGCCATAATGTTCTGATGATAGTATTGAAGGGGGCATGAATAATAAGATGTGTATGTGTCAAAATTTGGGTGGCTTATTAAGGCCTTGAGTGGCATTCTAGTGTCATGTGCTTCCAGTTGTTTCTCTGTGCTGTTTCTGAACAGTGAATGCAATTTCAGAAGCTTGTAAAACTTGAACTTCTGCATGTAAATGATTGTTACTGTCAATGTGTTTAAAAAAAAGAAGAAATGTGCATGTTTATTTGAGATCTGACCACTTTTAGTTGGATGAATCTATTATATAACTCTCCTCCTCTAGGTTTAACCCTAGTAAATGCTGCAGAATCTGATTAATCTGCATGATGTAACAGGCTGGGATGGCCTGGTTTTGGAAGCGTAAGAAATAGAACAGTTATGTTGTCACTAAAAATTGTAGCTATTTTTTTCAGATTAAATATAGAGTCTTTCTTTTATTTTTCTTTCTATGGTTCTATGCGGACTGTCCATTATGCAAAAGTGTGGCATGTCTGGATATTGGAGTTGAGAGCTCCATTGCTCATCAATTTGCTCTTAAGAACATCACCCAGATATAGAACTTAAGGTGTGTACTCCATTGGAGAAACTAAGGGAGTTCCACACTAATGGAATAAGCAACAGGTATTGGGAAAGCATTTGAATACCTTGTGGGATCAGGACCTCAAGAGCACCGTAGCGGTTGTTCTGATCCTGGGCTTGCAAGTTTTCTTGCAGGTGTTGATCCCTCACCCAACACGATTCTTCCAGAAAGCAAGCTGCGGTTGGCACTGCCTGGCTATTAGAGAGCAAATAACTCCCAAATATCTCAAAGAGAAAGCCAAGTTGGGTATTCAGTAGGCATTCAGTATTCATGCCTCCTGCATGTAAGGCATAATGCTTTATTACATCAAGATTTAAGCATAATCAAAGGATAATGCTGTCAGTCCTGCCTCAGGGTCTTGGGTCAGTGGCAATCTTGTAAGGTTTAATGAACTACATGGTCTTTAGCTTTCATTTGCTTCTCCCAGGTGACATGTGTGAGAGGAAGAGGAGGATTTGGGAAGGCCTGTGGAAGGCATACTCTGGCACTGGCATATGAATTTGGGTTTAAAATAGCATTCAGGTTTCCTATTGATAGAGAAAGATATTCTGATTGTACTGGGAGGTAAAAAGCATCTTCAAAGTACAAAAAAAATACAGCTCTTTCAAAAACCTGGAGCAGGTTACATCTTATAAGAGATTCATCTCTCTTGACAGATACATGATAAGGAACCAAACATCTATTCCTGTGTCATTTGCCTGAGATTCTCTTCATAAGCAGTCGAGCGTGATAGGCAATTGCAGCTCAGCTGACCTGTTTTAAATGCCTATTTTAAGACAAGATGGAGCATAGTTAGAGAGCTTATTTCTCTACTATACGTGGACTCTCTGGAGCTCAGATGCGTGTGCACTTTCAATCATGAATCCTGCCCTATTTCCTTTTGTATCTACCAAAAAAAAAAGTAGAGGAGTAAGAACTACACAGAAACTATTAAAAAGCCTCCCAAGGAATTACCCTACAGAATTATTTTTCTGGTGAAATTATTCTTTCATTCTTTGTCAATGATATGAGGACTTGGATTTTTGTCTAAAAGGTGTGATTTTTTTTTTGTTTTTGTTTTACTCTTTTAATAATTTAGCAGCTTGTGGTTTCTTACTTTTCAAGGAATAAGGCATTCCGTAATTGCACCAGGATTAGGTTTTAATGATATCGTTTAACTGAATAGAAAATGAAGTGAGATACTCTGTTAACTTCAAATTTAACTGAACTTCCATAGGCACCAGCATAGTAATGATGTTCTCAACTTGCATTTGATGGCAGTAATTTTGTTTTATTTTTTGAAAACATTGCAAAAGCAAATGAACAAATGCTCGAACTTGAGTTTTACAAATCTTTCAGGACTTTCTAAGGTTGGAATAATGAAGTAATCCCTTTATGTAAGGTCCTTTACAGAGTTTATTTTTGGTAACAGTAGGTGGGAAGACAATAAAATGTCACTTTCTCTCAGAATTCAAGTTTCTCTACGTGGAGGTTTTTTTAATAAGTAGATTCCTAAAAAGAAACACCTCCCACAACGTGGGGAAAAAAAAAAACCACATGCACCCAAAAAAGCCCCAAGCTCCTGAACAGACAGATAAACAGATAAGAGTAGCTACCTGCAAGAATCTTTATGAACATCCTTCTCCCTGTGCCTCTTTCTTGCCCCAGTCTTTCTCTTCCTCTCAAAGAACAGTCTATTCCAACAGGACAGCAGTACTACTTCTCTTCCAAGAGAAATCCAGGTTGACTCTGTATCAAATTACTCTTTTCTCAGTTTCTCCCATTACTCCTTTCTTTCTAGCTAAACAACTCCACTAAAATGCCTGGGAGTTCACTCCCTGTAATTCCAGGTAAGTGTGTGTGTGTGTTTGGCTCCTTCTGTCTTTTACTGTTCCAGAATTTCTTCTGGAGAAAACGATCTTACTTTCCTCCCCTTCCTGCCATCACAGTGTGTGCCGTTTGTCACACATGCCAAAGCTTCTAACCTCTTTTGTTTGCTCAAGTGACTTTATCTCACTTTTTTGATATTTCTGTTATCACTTACGCTACTTTTGCTCTTCTCCATAGCTTCTAACTCTTACCTGTATCCTCCTCGTATTGAAATGTTTAATCTTTTGATCAGTTTGCAATTACTATTTGGAGCTCATCTCCTCTAATCCCTTTTCCTTTCTATCGCAACTATTATCGGCAAGTTCTGTAGCTTCCTTTTTACCTGGTCAATAGTTAACATGTTAATACTTCTTCTCCTTGACCTGTCAGCCTCTTTAGACACGGCTGTGCCTATCCTCTTGCTTATATCAGTCTGCTTTTACAGGTGTGAGTCAGTGTCCCAATTTTCTTTCCTCCTTTTTGATCCATTCTTTAAGGAAGCATTAGGAGAACGCTTCACATCCCCTGCTGTGATTCTTAGTGGGAGTTCTTGGATCTCCCCACTTCTTTCTCTGTGCACCTTATTTACAGGTAACCGCACAAACGCGTACCAGTCATCTGCCTGCTCTGTGGATGGTGCAGTAAACCTTCCTGCTCAAACCGTGCATGTCTGACTCCTGCTATCTTACTATACGAGTTCAACTGATGTCTGGACATCTGTGATTATTCATTATCTCCTTCATGCGTTAGCCCCTTTTGTCTCCATCCCTGTGGAC
This sequence comes from Struthio camelus, assembly GCF_040807025.1. Taxonomy (NCBI): domain Eukaryota; kingdom Metazoa; phylum Chordata; class Aves; order Struthioniformes; family Struthionidae; genus Struthio; species Struthio camelus. The sequence goes on from NC_090943.1 coordinate 51,735,273, forward strand.
AGAGTAACTCGGGTGTTACACTGGATGTTGCCATTTAAATCTGTCAGAACTTTTCAGATTGTTTTAGTCTGCAATCTCTGAAATAATGTTTTAGTCTGCAATCTCTGAAATAATGTTTTAGTCTGCAATCTCTGAAATAATGTTTTAGTCTGCAATCTCTGAAATAATGTTTTAGTCTGCAATCTCTGAAATAATGTTTTAGTCTGCAATCTCTGAAATAACCTTTGTTTTCCAGGGGTACAGCTAAAATTTTTGTTAGGTTGTTGACGATGTGCTCCCCCATCCTTTATCTCCGTGCTTGATTAATGTGGCTGTATCTTGCTTATATTCATGCAATTGCTGATAAAATTTTCCTAGTTTTGTGGTTTTGCCATGTCACTTCTTTTTCTCTGTTCATCCATTGAGTCTTTATTGTTTACCCAATCGGACCTAAGCTACTGCTTCTAATTTTATATTTCAATATAGAGGTATTTTTTCTTTCATCTATTCAGCTTTTTTCTGTCCCTTTCTGCAGAAGTAACATGCTGTCCTTTTTCAAAATCCTTTAGGTTGAATGACAAAAGGTAATTTGGGTGGGCCCTTGAGAAAGTGGAACATGCAGAACTGAAAACATCTGAACAATCTCTTTACTTGACTGTACATTCTTATAAGAAATACATATTCAATGACCAGTTCATTCTTTCCTCCTTCCCCCCCCCCAAAAAAAAAAACCCCAGCCCTCAAACACCCATATTTCTTGAGCAAGATTCTTTGAAATCCAGGTGCTGCTGTTTCAGCTGCTGTTTTCAGGACTTGTTTGCTCATGGAGAAGTCTTTTTGTGCTAAATGCAGCATTGTTATTGCTAGTTAATTGTGGTGATTGTGTGTGAAAACCTAGATGTTTTCTATTGATAAAAGGAGGTCATAGTGTTTTGAATACCCTGGAATTTCTAGGAAGTAGTGAGTCAGGATAAGAATGTTTGTCTATATTGTGTCCAGCCGCACCCTTCAAACCAGATCCGGGTTTATGCATCTCCTTGATTGCAGAATTAGTGAAGGCAGTCTGTTGCCTAGTACAAGGACTGCATGAGGAAGCGTGTGTTTGGAAGGTTTGATGCATTGCAGCTCACTTAACAAGCTTGCTGGAAGCAGTAAATGTCTTTAGCAGCTAATTCAGAGTGGAGGTAGCCTCTGTGCTAAGTGAGTTGATTAGAGTAAATACGACAAATTTACTTAGCAGTGGCAACTTGTTAAATTAATGTTTGATTTGGTAGGTTCTTTAAGTCCTTGATTCTGTGTTCACAGGAAGTATTAAAAATGTCCTTTGAATCTTTCCTGATAAGAAAATCTCTTCAGAATCACATACAAGTTAACATTGTTGTTCCATATGCATAGCTGCTTCTTATTTGGTATCTGTCAAGAGACCTGGCTCTTAATCTTTAGAATGTAAATATTCCTATATTAACAGGGCTCAATGCGAAAGATCACTGCAAGTGAGTTAAGTAACATTAACAGTCTCCTAAGCCTGCAAAGCATGGCGTTTTGGCTTAAACTTAGTGGCAGCTAAATGCTCCAATGAGTTGGGAGAGGTACTTTCTGTATTCTTTCCAGTTCTTAATAGCACGGTTTTTGCTGAGCAACAAGTGAAGTCTAATAATAAACTATCTGTTAGGAAAAAATAATCAGGGGAAGTATTACAGAAGAGGAGTTTAGATTAATTTGTTTCAGGGCCTGATTCTGAAAAGAGTATCAAGTTCACTTCTCATGTCTGAATGGATGAAAGGAGAAATATGAACAGTGGGAAACAGTAGCTAGAGAAACATTGTCAACTTACATCACTGTGCTTGTAACAAACATGTTTATGAATGATCACAAGTCCTGGAACTATTTAAAGCCTCAGAAGCTGGAGGCAAGGGGGTACTTATGACTCTTACCCTCCATTGGATTTATTAAAAGGTTTTAAGCCATCCTTGTAGGGGAGAAATGAAGAGAGTGCAAAATTAAAAAATTAGAAACTAGAAAGAATCCAAATTATTATTAAAATTACATCTTTAATGTCACGATATGGAGAGAGAAGAACAATCCTATTTTTTTGCCCCAACTGGATCCTTGAGCTGCTGAGGTATATTGCGGTAAATTTTGACGGTCAAAAGTCAAGTTGGTAATATGAAGAATAAGTAAGATTTTTCTTTATTCAAAAATTTCAGTATTCCTTTTCTTAGCCAGCACTTCTGTGCATTTCATATCTGTTGGCAATTGTTATATAAACGTTATTTTCTCTGTATATAGACATTAAGAATTTAAAATTTTCCAGCAGAATAACTTGCTGATTGCATAGAATTTGTGCCTTCTCTTGTATTGCCTAATACTTCTGCACCATTAGAGAAGGGGTAACAGAGGAAAAAATAGAGGAATTGTTTCTACATCTCTGTTATGCTGTGTTCCTCTTCCCCTCTTGTCTTCCCTGGGTTTGCTCCAGAGGGCTAAGGGCTCATGATGCTTGTCTGCCTCCTTTGCTAGCAGTCCTGCCCCCTCCAAGGGCAAGGGGCCACCCTTGCCTCACATCCCTCCGCTTTGCCCGCGGGTGCGTTGCTCTCTGGCAACGCCCAGATAGGAATGATTTCTGCAGCAGGCAAAGGGCACCTGTCTGCCATTGAAAGTAAGAGAGGCAACTTGGCAAACATTAAATATCTGTAATTGCAAAAGGTTAAATGAGAAAGTGAATGTGTCCCATGCATGCTTAAGTTCAGCAAACAGAGCTCATTGGAAACCAAGAGATCTGAGCACAAGAGGTTTTGGTTGTTGTTAGAACAGAAAAGATATGCATGCCCTTGAAAATTCACCAGGGTGCTGTGTCTGGACTTGAGATATTTCATTTCCCACAGTACCCAGAAGAGTGAAGTTGACTGCAGAAAGCATGGTATTTTAGAGCTGACGTGGTATGTCAGTTAAATGCTCGGTACTAGCGTGGCCTTTTTGTGAAAGGAATAAAAAAGCCCGAAACAACAACTACCACCTGCCCAAATCTCCACACGTTGGCTTTTACTGTGTGGTGAATGCTGTAGTGAGTAGCTACAATTTTCAGGATCTCCCCTCTGAATGGGATTAGTGTGTCTTAAGTATACAGTCTTCAGTTATTCACTAGTCCTGTGAAATTTGTTACTTGTAGCGCTAGGCAACTTGGATGGTTTAACTTTGTGAAGGTGCACACCCTTTGTCAGGCTGGGGCAGACTTCCTTGTTGCTATTATGACTCTTCTGGGAAGCTACCACTTCACCTGGAAAAGCAGGGGCTGAGAAGAGAAAAACTTGCTGAAGTGAGAAGTCGGGGTGGAGGCTGTCAGTGCCTTCACTTTGTATGAAATAGGCTAATAGAGCTATTGAGTGAGAACTGCCTACTTTCAGAGCTGGTACGAGCAGCAATGTAAATCTTGTAGTAATTATTAGGCAGATGGTCTCTTCCTTCCTCCACCCTCTCTGTACAATGCAAAGCCCTTGTGCTAAGAACAAATACCCAGTCACTCAGGAGCTCCTTAGCCAAGTATGTGAGTGAAGAAAGATGGTATCCTGCTCTGTGGAGACCTGGCTTTGCTCTCCTGAGAAATGTAGTCTCAGAGGGAATGGCTTCGCACCTCCTGTGGGACTAAGGCATCGTAGTGTGTCTATCTGGGATAACTTCAGCAATGTCAGTAGATGAAGAGGAAAGCTTTGAATATGACTCTGCAAAGGAAAGTGAGAAAGCATGCAAGTGTAACTGGGAGAACCTTGATATCTTGGAAGAAGGTACTTTTTACCTTTGGTTTTAAGTGTTGATGCTAGTAAATGGCAATGTATGAGTGATTTCAGTGATGTGTGTGGATTTAGACCTACTAAATGTTACAGGTTGGTTTTTTAATGTGTACCTGGTTCCTTTGGATGAATAGGATGAATCTTGATTTGTATAGACTTCCTGGAGAATAAATACATGAGCAACAAAAGTAGGTTATGCAGTAACGTTTTCATAATGAAACTGGATTTAGAAAATGATTTTTCTTTAGAAATGTAGGGGAGTTGTTTATATGAACAGCTTATGTGTTATGAGACTATGTTTTAGGTTATCACTCGCAACAGATTATTTCTAAAGATGAGCAAAAGAACAAAGCAACAATCTCATTCTTAAGCATGAACTCAGAAGTATGTACGCAGAAACAATACAAATTTTTGGTTATGTGCCTCAGGCTTCCGAAACACCCAAAAAACTCCTTGCACTTTGTGGAAATAATAGACGTTTGTAGGACTGCAGGTCAGTTAGTGGCACTGTGAATATGGGTGTGTTAAAAATCCTCTTGCGCACATGCTGTAGAGCGAGGTTACCTTCCCATTCAAAGGCTGCTGCCAACCAGCCTAGCAATTTGTCCAGGGCATCAGGTACAAAAGGCAAAATGCACCTCTTAAGTTATTTTGTGTGCTGCAAACATCTCTCTAAAGCAGTGATTTTGTGAAACGAGGGAAACAATTCCTATATCCAAAGCCTCAGAGTGAGAAGGGCTTTTTCTGGTCATTGATTCTCTTTGAATCCTGTTGCATAGGACTTGAACTGTTTATATGTTTCCTGTTTTTTTTTAAAAAAAAAAAAAAAAAAGCACTCACAGAACTGATGTTTTCCACCTAAATTTCAGTAATATTTCTCTTTGCCTGATAAACTATCCATCTTCCCTATTGTATGTATTTGAAGGAAATTAAGAAAACTCGCCTGTCCGTGCGAAATAGATGGTGGAGAAAACAGTAGTAAAAAGGAAACTTGAAAACTAGGGGTTAGGGCAGGGTGGAAATTGGTACCTAGGTGGTCCAACGCACTTTGTTATATTTGATTCCTACTTTTTTAGTGATTAAATGGTGGTTGAAACATACATAATGCTATTCTTGCTACTAATTCTACCTTTTGTGGAGATCTAAATATAATCTGAAGCTGTTCTTGTTAAGTTCAAGAAAAAGAAAAATACAGAGTTCTATCGGGATAAATTTAGCCTTGTGTTTCTGTAGCACCTTCCTCTCAGAAGCTCAGTGTGCATGTGAAATGCCTTTTAAAGATGTTTCTCTCCCCCACCTGTACGTTCAGGTCACAGTGTAGTAGTGATATAAACGTACAAAAAAGTATATGATGTTTCTATGTCTTTGTATGTGGGTGCTCTTATTAATGATAGTATCTGTGTTGGGGATGAGCCAACCCATGCTGTGAGAAAAGCAGGTGGAGACATCAGCGTGTAGCCTTCCCATGCTGAGCAGAAGAAACACTTAGCTATGTAGTCTCTGTATCAGAGAAATGAAAATCAGAGAAGGGAGAAATAACCCATTTTGCTATTTGCTCCATATTTGTTAAAATGCTAATGAAAATAAGAGGTAATAAAATGTTTTTAGGAGCCCTTTTGCTGATTTACCTGTTCCGTGAGCAAAATGTATGCTTGCCTCTTACTTCAGGGGTCATTTAGTTTTCCCTGTCACAACATTTACTCTGTGATTGCGCCTCAGTCCAGTTTTGTAAAGCCTCTGTCTCAGAGCTGGCACTATGCAGGGTGGCATTATAGAACGAGAACTCTTGATAGGACTATTCTGCCTAGACCTTTTGAAGCTGTTTCCAGTGCCTAGAGTCAGTGTGGTGCTTTAGAGTTGTAGGTTATTTGCCTAACAGCAAGGTGCTTACTTAACTTCGGTTGATAAGGTCTTCTGTGAGCTAGCTGCAGTGAAGCTTTGTGCAGGGATAACTGTTGATGGTGTCTGCTCAGTTTTTACCGATAGGAAGCAGAGCTGTGAAAGGACAGTCTTTCAGCTTTACTTGGTTAGTGTATTGCTGGGTCAGATCATTGTAAAACTGGTGCTATGTTTTGATTCTTGCGCTTGAAGGTAGGACAGGTAAAGGCTATTACCTGTTTAGGAGCTGTGATGGCAGCCTATCCTTACTATTTCCAGTGTATTTACTGAACAATTATGTTAAAATCCCTCCTCATCTGAAGTGCTGAACAAGTGCAGGCTAAGAATCTAGCCTAGGTTTAATTTAAACAAATTTTTAAAAGAGAGAGGGAGGAAAGAAGTTTAATGATCGCTTTTGGAATCTGAACTTTCAGGCATGGCAGAGGTCTGACTTGCAGAAAATGTTAAATGCTGATATTATTTTCCAAAGACATTGACTAGAACTGAGATCTTAAAAGGGCTTGGATCTTCAAACCCTAAGCAAAGAAAATGAAGAATAGCAATTCTCGAAAGTTTTGGCACAGCCAATCCCCTCCAGAGAGCTGGCAGAATAAGAAAAGATGATGCATTTAGGAGAGGGATACAGCTGGACAATGCATGGATTTTTAGTACAGGCTTGTAACAGGCTTAAAAACTCTTCAGAAACCCTGAAGGTTTACAGTCCAGATCCTGGTTTAAGCTTTAGGCCGCTTGTAAATCGCAAGCGCTGCAGTGCGGATATTTCCTGACAAGAAATGGATGGAGATGAGTCAGGAGGAGAATGTCAAGACAGTAATTCAGTGGATAGTGGAGAGTAAGTAATGTAAAACTTTTCTCTCAGGATTCTCATCTTGGCAGAAGAGCTATTCTGAGCTATATCAGTAAATGGTATATGCTCTGAAGATGATGATGAATTGTGGGGCCCAAACATGGAGACAAGAAGAAGGTAAAGCCTTTTGGTTTTTTTCAGGCATTTTTCCTTATCTTAGTTTTGCTTTGTGGCCACATTTTGCAAGTTACTGTATGTGAGATGTATTTATGCTAATAGAAGCAACAAATTTATGACGCTCTGGTTGAGATTTCCTTCAACTTGATTCTCATTCATCACCAGAAAATTTTTTAGAATTCGTGCCCCTTTTTAAGGAAGTACTCTGAAATGGCTACTAATGTGAGTGTTTGGGCATAATCCTTTGGGAGGAAATAGCGTGATTGTTCCTTATACAGGCCTACATTATTACTTAATCTCAAGTTTGTGAGGCTTTAATATTGAAACTAAGCTGTTTGAATACTGTATATGAGAAACTTCATTAAGTAGACACCCTTTAAACCATAGCTTAAATGACAAGGTGTGGGTTTTTTTTTTTTTTCCCCTGGAAGAATCAATAACTTCACCTTTAATATTAAAAGTTTCATTTGCAAACTGTGCCATTGAAATCACAGCAAGTTAGTTTGTGACCCTTTTAAAAACAAAAACAAAAAAACAACAAAAAAAACCTATTGGTGTTACCTGTTGGACGTATGGTAGTTATTTTCCACCTTGCTATTATGTACTTGCTGACTGTATACTGCTTGCAACATTATGTTCTTTCATACTCCTCCATGGAGCTCGCCCACGGTGTGCCTTGACAGTTGTGAAGCAGTTGGCGTGCTGTGACCGGTCTTTATCCCTCTAACCAGTGTCGCAGCCCCCTGGTGAACTCTCCATCTGCCTTCTGGAGGTACTGGCAGGCTGTTGGGCCTTGGGAGAAGGAGGTGTGAGGCAGTAGGAATTGCTGGTGTGTTATGTTTGAATTTTAGCTTATAACAAGTCATGCCCCAGAAGCACATTTTCCAAGCTCCTGTGATGATAGTCTCTTAAAGTTTTAACCTATTCAGATGGCTGTTTCTCTCAGGCCCACCTCAAATGTGGCGAGCCATAGCAGACCTGAAGCCTCTGCCCCAGTCTAGCCTGGGCTGCCAAAAACTTAACCTCTTTAGTGGAGGAGAAACTACTGTGTTGACCTTAAAATGTGTAAAATCTTGCTAGTCTGGGTCAGAAGCAGAGCTGATGGTGCATTTTAGGCAGATTTTTGAGTTTACTTGGAAGGTAAAATATGTAATAAGGCAGTTTTGGAACCCCTCATGCACTTGACTCAGGTCAGTGTAGTGCTGACAGTGATCCGTGCCAGAGCAAACCTATCAGTACCTCCAGAACTGAAGCTTTAATTTTTAGCAAGTGCTTTATCTTTTGGAGTGCAAAAATAGCCTTTCAAAAATGAAGCGAATGTGAGCTGAGGAGTCTGAATCTGCGGGGGTCTCTGATTGCTCATGGATTTGCCAAGTGGTATCTGACAGTAACAAGCGCAGCTGGTCAGCATTACTGTGCCTGCTGTGTAGGTCTAGGTGGGTGGCACTTAGCATGTGAAGGAGCTACCATCCTACTTTCAATGATTTGAGAGAGCTCTGAGCAGAAGGGAGGGAAGGATTGGAGGTATTCCTGAGGCAGAGCTGCTCATGACTGATGAAGGATAAAGGAGCACAGTAGGCGTTGCCATAGTCAGAGGCTTTGGGCAGGGAATTGTCATGAAAAGAAGCAAGAAGTTTCTCTCCTGTTGTCACCTCAGCAGTAAGAAGTTTAGGCATTAAAATTCCTGGAGATCTACACAGCCCTGAACATTATTCCCTTGTCCTGGTGTAATTTCTTAATACCTTCCTGTAGTAAGGAAGACACCTTGCACCAGGGCCTAGCGTGTTGGACTCTACAAATTTATACAGGGCAGTGTTATCTGACCTAAAAGTCAAACTTTGTCCTAGTCTCTGTCCTTCTAATCCTGTTTCCCAGCAATTAGTAATAGATGGGAAGAGGAGCAGGGCAGAGAGCTTAGCTTTACTTCTCAACTGTAGCTGTTCTTTTTTGCTTCTAGTTGTTTAACTTGTCCCTAACTTGATAGGTCTCAAAAAGGGAAAGGAGGCATGCCTCAAGGAGCAAGCCCTGTTCCTGGGGGTTACGTCTGGCTAGGCGATGCGGGGAGCAAGGGCTGAGGACACCTATGAAACAAGAACAAATGAAAGACAATGCCTTTCAATGATTTCCCCTCTTAATGGCCTGTTTGGGAGGTAGTGGCTCATTGCAGCAGCTCACAGTAGTCATATTCTTGCTTCCTTTCTATTCCATGGCTTTGTCTGTTCCTGGAAACATACTTCTCCGTAAGCAGCGTGCTGTGTGACTGTATGTGGCTTTCAGGGTGCCATTCAGGGAGGTACTTGCTTCCCTCCCTTCTGCCTGAGCATCTTCAGCTTGGGAGTCTGTGCTTTAGTAAAACAGAGCTCAGAGCCTGCAAGAAGCTTCCAGTCAGACCTGTGTTAGGTGGGTGATGAGAAATAAAAGCAGAGTACATCCTTTCAGCTGTACTGCCTTGGGAAGCACAGGAATGTGGTTACCCATCAATTTGCATATGAAGGTATTGGCACGTATAGTGCTAGGTACTTTAAGGTGGAGGACATAACTTGATCTGCAGATCATTTATATGTTTGTGTTTGGCTTTAAAACACCCAAGAACTGTGAAACACAAATATGTTCCAGATTGCATATATATATAATGCAGTCATGAAAATAGCCTGGTTTTAAAAAAATTTCTGTTTTGGATCTGTGATATCAATATCTGCTTCAGAGTGCTTACCAAATTTGTTTTCTGTTTTTTTTGTTTCTGGAATTTTATGATACCTCTGCTTGCTTGCAGACTTTTGTTTTATTCTTTATTTGTTGCCTAACAGCCTTCTCTGTAAACTGAGAGAGAAAGTGTCTTTGATTTGGATGTTTGTATGCATGCATTTAGACACTGCACTTTCTATCACCCTCGAACAAGAATACTGCTGGTTTGTGAGTGAGGAGAAAAGAGGTCATTAATTTGGCACTGTAGGCTTTATGTTACAGTACACTGTCCTTCATTTGCTCTTGTTTTATCTTTCCGGTAGTGTTACCAGGCTCATGTATTCATCAGAAACTCAAGCAGGCTAGAAAGCTACTAAGTGGATTCCATTAGAGAACTGGAGATTAATTTCCCCCCCTCCCCCCCCCCCCCATTCTTCACTGATCAAGTCACAGCATTGATTACTTGGAATAGTGTATCTTTTTCATTTGGTAGATTTTTTGGGGCAGTAGGGAAAATAAAATGTCTACATTAGCAACTGGCCAAGTGTTTATCAGGTAGTTTGTTCAGGTTGACTAGCTGTGTACTTCGATGTTGTTTTGGGTTTTTTAAACGCTTTTGCTGAATTGCTTTCTCTCTTCTTGGTTAACTCCTTCATCATTTTTCTTCTTTAACCTCCTCTTCCCCGTAAGCCTTGGTTTCCAAAGGATGGAGAGCAACATCTCTTTGCAAGTTTGCTTTCCTTCCTAAGGGAAGACCGTCCTATTGTTTAGCAGCTCTGAACTTCTGCTGTGATCCATGGTGGGGGATGTTGAGAGGAGGCAGTTGACCAGAGGAGGCATTTTATTATATGTAATCTAATGAAGTTTAAGTTTCCACTTGGGCATTCAAGAGGATGCATAATATTGTTTCTGCTTTGAAACTCTTTCACCCTGGCAGAATTGTATACAAAGACCTCGGTTTTAACAGTGGCAGTCAGATGTTTGGTAGACGTTTATACACAAAAGCCATTGTTAACTAGGTCGCTACTGCTTTAGTACTAGTAAGTCTTTGCTGTGGTGGTTTCTGTGGCTTGTTGGCACTCAACACTTTCAGCTTTCATGAGTTCAAAATGACTGTTTCACTTTATCTCCTATTTACATGTGTGAAGTTGCCAGGTTCACCTTTTCCTTGCACCTCAAAAATGTTGATTTAAAAAAAACAACCTCGTACCCATGTGCGGCACAATGTTCCAGTGTTATGTTTATCGAATCTGCTTTTGACTATTGGACTATGGTGATATCCTCCTGTTAACAGTTAAATGGCAAGTTCTGGAGGAATGTGTGCAGCCACACGTATCAACCTTGAGCACTCTTTCTCCCAGCCAAGTGACTGTCTTCAGTTTGTGGGAGCACCGTGCTGTTGGCAGTTTGGATGTTAGGAAGGTTACACATTCATTTTCATTAGGGTGGTGTCAGGTTGCCATAGCCACAATCAGTGGTGATTATTAGTGCTGGGGACTAAGTGATAATGAGCTTGCTAGTGATTATCTCGGACGCTGTTTTATAGCACTGAGGGAATGTTGTAACCGAGGGAACTGTGTAGTGCACAGCTGTTTTGGAAAATAAACCCTTGGTGGCAGGGCTTCTGATAGACACTTTATTGGATGACTTACGTACTTAACTGTGTTTAGGAATTTATCTTTATGAGGTTAAATTTTTCATTGCAAATAGGCTTTTTGGAGGTTATGCTGTAAATGTAAATCTCTTTCTCTGGAGCTTTTATGGAAAACTTCTCTGAATGCACTGTTTGTTTAATGTAGCTCATGTTCTCTGCAAGTTACTAGAGTTTGTTTCTGGTGGAAACCTTATCAGTGCCAACTGACCCAAAGTAGGCCATATAGGTTGTAGTTTGCAGATGCTTTTTATTTTTGCTTGTACAATGATGTAGGCATACGCTCTCTATATTGCTGTGTAATTTTGATCTAATTTTGAAGTGTAAACTTCCAACTGTTACTCCTTGTAGACTTAATTATTTGGGTAAGTGTAATCTACTTTTGAACGCTTGTCAGTGATATTCTTTGGAATTCACTGGGACTACTGATATCGCTAAATGTCTTAAAGGTTTTCAAGATTTGATCCTCAGAAGTAGAATTTGAGAAATAAGAAGATAAACAGAAAAAAGTTCACTTTTTGCTGTAGTTTGAATTTTTAAGTATGGGGGGAAAAAAAATTAGTGGATACCCAGAGCATTGCTGTGCTTGATATATTATTTTTGTGCCTTAGTGGTGATTGATGGGAAATGGGAAATTATATATATGTATACTATGTATTTGTAAATCTGGCATTCTTTTTTTACTAAGGTTGACCGACTGTCTTCTGGTAACATTACTGTACTCAATGCACCTTTTTTTTTTTTCCCCCCTCCTCCCCCCCCCCCCTTAAAGCTAATGAGGCAGGCATTAGGTTGTTCCCTCCCCCCCCAATCCAACTGAACGCATGTTAGAGTGACGTTAGCCCATCTGTCAGCCTCAGCTGTGACTGACGTTCTGCCCCAGGTAAATGCCTTGCAGAACAGGGTGCCCTACAGCCCTCTGCTAACTAGTAGTTTCTGTAATTGACTCATCTCACTTTAACGGTCCTTTTGTTCGGAGTTAAGGGGTGTAAGACATAAATGCAGATGAAAATAAAGGAATATGTAAGGATGGAGCTGCAGGTGCTGTTGTTACCTCGGGTTAGTGGTGGTTTTGAGGGAAAAAGAAAAAATTGCAGTGGTGTAGACTCCTAAGCAAGTCAGTGTGACTGCTTAAAGAATGCTCTCTGGCGGTAGACAAAACTTCCGCATACTTACTTCATTCTAACAAAACTCCCGGTTCCACCTGAGTGATTAAACATCTCGCCCAGTTTTAGTTGAGGATTTTAATGAGTAATGCTTTGGTCACCATGGTATGGTCTGGGTAACTGCAATATAAGAATCATTTATTTTATGTGCATATATTGTGTTTGCTGTCTCATGTAGTAGATGCCAGGTCTTACCAATTGCATCTTTATGGTGAACAGTGTTACTGACAGTATCGCAATTACTCAGAATGCTTGTACTGCATGTAATAGAGTGTCTAGGTGACACGGTAGAATCTTAGTCATGTATTTAAGAGCACCTGTTTTCATCTCTTCCTTGAGAGAGAGAGTGAGTGAGTGTCTTTTGTTTTTGCTTGGTGGTTTTTAATAATTTGGAACGCTTCTTCAGAGAACTTGTTTAAGATTTTTGATTTATTCTGCCATTGACAAAAGCAATTGCCTGTTACAGAAGAGAAACACTGGTATTCTTCTCAAGTTAACTTGAAGCTTTGGTATAATTTTGTTTTCATTTGGGTTTTGATATATTTACCCAAAATCTTGTGTAAATAGTTTTAAGATGAACTTAGGCTTATCTCAACTCTTTAAAGGATACATTTTCCCCTGATTGTATTGTCAGTATAATTTATGTTTTCTCCTGTCTTCTCACAGTTTTATGTGCTGAAAGAGTGGGCCAGATGACTAAAACATACAATGACATAGATGCCGTTACACGTCTTCTTGAAGAGGCAAGTATTGCATCTCTTTAAGAACCTATTACAAAGCCTGAGAAAGTAGTACAGAAATTAAATGGTACCAATATTGAAGTTAGTTGGTGGACTGCTTTCAGATGAGGAAGAACAAGTGCTCTGAATGTATGTACACATAATCTCATTGGTAAGAGAAATAGTCTTTCTAAGTAAAGATCACTTGTTTAGTCATGAATTCATTACTTGTGCTTATTTTGCAGCTGATGTCAGTTTAGCTTATTCTTGGCCAAATATTTGCCCTAATGAGGGGGAAGTCATCTGAAAATATAATATGTATTTTTACACTGCATATAAAGCTGATATTATTATTGATGCATTATTGTCTTTTAAAATAAAAAAGGGAAGTTCACAAGCAATCTTGTTGTCAGAATTACTATCCCAGCATCTTTCCACAGAAAAGCAGTGGCACAAAACTCAAAAATTTCTCATGATCTGTCTCTGAATTTTTTCTTCTTTGCCTTAGGATTTTGTTTTTTTTTTTAATAAATTGTTATAACTGTAATCCCTGTTGCAATAGTATTAAGTTCATTAGGTCTTGGCTGAGTATGACTTAAGCCTTCATATGTAGTTGCGTACTTTCTTTGACAGCAATGTTAAAAACAGGGTAATTGCTAACCAGGACGTGTTGGGTGATCTGTTCTCCCTCTAGGGAAGGGGGACAAGCATGGGAATGCTTGCATCCCCCACATGCCATAGGTAAATCTGATCTTAGCACTGCGTTTTGTGCTTTGAGCTGAACTCTTTTAAAACGACTTTCTTTGAGATACCAGATAAAAGTGATAAGGCCTGTTTTGGAGCAATCCATGTACTTGTAATAATCCTCTGTTACCTGTTTGGGTCCTTCTCCCTTGGTTGTTTTGTTTGGCTGAGATTGATTTGCATTTGTTTGCATGGCTCCTTCTAGTAATAATGCAGCATTTTGCATCTGGCCAAAACTGTTTCCTTCTCTGAGTGCACATAGCCAAATGTCTATAGATCCAGAAATCACACTCATGGGAGCAATGCTAGAGGGATATGCTGAGCCAGTGTTTCAAAGCATCTGGTGCTCTTCCCTATCTGCATGAGAGCAAAGAGAAGATGGGGGAACATGTAATAGGTGTTTCTTTTTTTAAAAAAAAAAATGTGTTTTTCAGTGAGGTTTTTAGTTCTGTTTGACCATTTCTCTTATTTAATCACTTTTTTCTAAGCGAACGTGCACTTACGGCTCCTGCCTTCATTCTCCAAATAACAGTGTTAAGTCCTGCAACCATATTTAATCTCTTCTGGTAAGGTGTAGCTCCTTTTGCTACCTTGACATATGCAAGTGGAAAAACACCCCCAAAACCTCCTCCATGGCCTTCTAATTGAGAAACTTCAGATGAATGTATTATGAAGTTGGAAAGATAAAAGATAGTGTTCTTTCTGGCAGGCAGGAAAGAGATTTTAAAACAACATGCATGCAGATGTTTAAAAACCTGTGCTGTTTGCCTGAGCTGAGCAATGGGAGTAACATCAGGCCTGTCTGGATATAAGAATAGGAGCCAACTCCTCAGTGAACCCACTTTCTCCTCCCTTTCTAAGTATTGTGTAAATGTGTCTAGCTTCAATGTTTTTATTACCTGCATTGCTATAGTAAAGCAGCTGAGATTTAGAGCGGAATCACTAAACATTGCATAGGAAATGCAGGGAGGTTAGTTAAAAGAGCCTGGACATACTCATGTGCTCTTGTAATAGTACTCTTGTAACTTTGAGGTTAGAAACCTTGCTGCTAGGTAGCCAGCCCTTCCTCTGTAGAGTAAAAGCTGCCACAATGTATTTTTTCCACTTTGCATTTATGAAGGGAGCCAAGTTCCTGAACAATAAATTGGCCCAATATGTAAACCAGCAGGTTTTCTATAGCTTTATGGGACCTGTTGTTCTGAAAGATTGTGTGTAAGTTTATGCGTTATATGTTTTATGGCTAGATAATGCCAGTGGCTTTCAATGCAAATTTAAACATGATCTTCAAAAATCATTTGGAAAATAGTATTTGTAGATCCAGCAGTAATCAAGAATCCATCTTTTTATTAATGATTATTAACAATTATTATATAATTTCCTTTTTTCCTTATGAAAGCCTCTTCATTCAAATTCATTGTTTTACTTCAAACGGTATCATCAGTGGTTGTAGATTTTGTAGGTTTTTGTCATTAACGTACACATTACGCAAGACAAACAATAGCCGTAAAAGCTAGATGGCTGTCAACTAGGGTGAATAAGCCTAAAGCAGTATTTTCAGTAAATATGCAAAAGGCAGAAAACTATTTCTCAGAAGGCGTTCAACTAAAAATAAGTGGGGAGTTAACAGTAGTGCCATTTTCCTGCTATTTTAAAGTTCTAATAATTGAATAGGAAAATAGTAATAAAAAAGCGTAATGAATGGTGCAAAGTTGTGCACTTATCCCAGACAGATTACAACCCCAGGTCTCAGCTTTGCAAAAATAAAGGACACATCAACAGGATAGGCTTCTAATTTTTATTAGTGCATGGGGTAAACTGTCTACCTGGGTTATTTCCAGGTAGAGAAATTCTGTGTGTGTAGAGATGGGGGGGGATGGGCGTTAAACACGGCATGACAAGGACCACTTGATGCAAATTTAGACGTTTGCAAAAGGGAGGGGGATAGGATTTGTTTTTTATTTTTTGCCTTTACGCTTAATGCGCTAAGGAGGTACTTAGCCCAAGTACTTAGCTCCTTATCTTCATAAGGAGCTGAACATGAAGTGTCGTGGACTTGGCTTCTGCTCCTGCCCAGCATGCGCTGTATTTTTTTTCCAGGTGGACCAAGTGGAAACTGCAAAATGCTTTGGAAAGTCTGCTTTTTTTGATATTTTTGCTGTGTTTCTGAAATCCTTAAAATGTAACCTGTAGAGCTCTGTGATTGCATTCTACTAATGGCATAACAAGGATAAAGTAATTTTCCTTAGTAGTTTCTCAGAGCTGTAATAAAGAGAATCAGGTTTGGTTTCATTTGTGTCATTTTATGTTAGACCTTGAGGCGGTGCTTTCTTGTATATGATTCAATAACTCTGTGGGTCAATTTTTTTCTGAATAATGTGGGTGTAACATAAGCAGGAATAGAACAAGAAAATTAGGAGGAAAAAAAGCCGTGTCACACAATGAAAAAATCTTTTAAAGTGTGTTTTCCTTCCCTTTCATCACAGATTTACCCTCCCTCTCTCACCCTTCCATGAATAAAACATTTGAAATTAGCTTTCTCTTATTCTTGCTTCACAGAAAGAACGGGACTTAGAATTAGCTGCTCGGATTGGCCAGTCACTGTTGAAGAAGAATAAGTCACTGACAGAAAGAAATGAGTTCCTTGAGGAGCAAGTAGAACACATCAGGGAAGAGGTAAGCTCTTACACCTGAACGTGGTATCTGCAGTGCTGGGGAGATTTTTCCTTCTAGCTTCACCTTGTCCATAGTTTTCTTGGGCAACCTGTCGGTAGCAGGTCCATCTCAGTTGTAGCAAGTGGGTCAGCCGTTTTCATAGCATGTTCATTTTTAGAAATGTGACCCAAAAAGTCACTTGACTTATTACCTCAAATCGGGAGATAGGAGGAAAAACTCAAGCCACTGAATTTTACTCTGCCTCAGATTCCTTTGTTTTCCTCCAACTAGCTGCTCTTTTGGTTTTGGGTCACTTACCCACTATTTTCTTTTAGCTGTTCTTGCTTTGTTCCCCTTCTATATGCATAACTCCCCTCTGATTATCTCACTGAACTCTCATTCTCTTCTTCCAGCTCCCTTTGTGCAGCCTTTCTTTTCTTCCCTTGTTTCTCCCTGAACTTTTCTCAGTCCTCACTTGTCTCTTCCTTTTTAACTATTTCTTATTTACTTTTCCTCAAATGTTTTTCCATTCATAGCTGAGTTGAATTTTTTCTTTTAGAACATAGCATTTGAATACTGATAGAGCTTCCCTTTGCTTCTCAAACAGAGTATGGTTTAGGTATCATTATAATATATATATATATATGTATATAAAAATATATATATATGAATGATTAATCTCTACTTATATTTACAGAGATTCCAGTAGCACATGCTCGGTGAAATATGTGCATTCTGCCTTTTCTGTGCTGGGCCAGTTTCATAGACAATCTCATACACTCCATTGTTCAGATGGTTCAGAATGTTTTTTGTGATAATTTTTATTCAACATACTTTGTATATGTGAACGTGTCAACGTTAGGAAGCGTTGAAAAGGGTTATTGTTTGTGACCTGCTACCTTCTATCTAGATTGCTAAGATCTTACAGCTTCTTGTGGTTTTGCAGTCTCTCTTTTTCAGGGAACTGTAATAGAATCTGTTAAAGCATGGGCTGGTAGACTGCTGCAATATGCACATTTGTCTAAGTTTTTGACTGCAGTAATAATATTTTGGACTTCTGGTAAACACAGAATATAGTGCAGGTCTCCCTAAATGGGTGTCCTCTATAAACACAGCAGAAAACTTGTATTGTTTGAAGTAATGCCTGAAATAACGTCCTGTGTCTTCTACATGCTTTTACACTCTTTTTAATCAAGTATTTATGCAGTTTGAAATTTCTTACTGAATTCCTCTGAACGGGAAATCGGAGGATGCTGTAAGTACTGGCAGATTCTAATGGGTGGATCTTGGATGGAACCTTACAGGATGCTTTGAGAGGTCTCTCTCTGTAACTAAAAGCATTGCTATTTAAGTTCTGCTGATTTGATGACCGACTGAGCTAGAGGCAAATGTATCTCCTAACCCATATGTAGCCTTTAGCAAGAGGGGGAGAGAAATTCCACAGTTGTAGGGAAGAGCAAGAGAACAATGAACCACTGTGGATTTAAAAATTAGAAAATGACTGTTAATGAAACTTCTTAGGAATGTGGGGTGTTGAATTAGATCTGGAATGGGCTGATGAAGAAAGTGTGTGTGGAGCAATCCCAGATCTGCAATAAGTGGTGGCAGAACATGCACACAGGAAAAATTTCCTTTGTGGCCCCCTCTTTGGCCTGGAAAACTAATTCTCTTCAGTGCCAGAGCTGCACTGTTGCTTGCTGTCCATATCACATCATGTGAGAGATTAGTTTATTTGTGCACTGGTCAATATGGCATTAACTAGGCATACACACAAGGGCTCTGGGCAGGGCAGGGCATTCATTCCATGCATGCAGAATGGAGGAGTTTGAGGAAGGTGTGGGACAGGAATGGGCTGCCTCTGCCAGGTCTATTTTTTCCTCAAAGGGACTCAAGAGCAAGGTTAGGAAAAGGGTTACCAGAAATAAGCTTCACGCCAGGTGGCTGGATTATATTGGGCCATATGTTTCATCAACACCAGTCGTCTTTGACTCAGAAAGTGATGCTTTTGAGGCACAGATATGATTAGGCTGTAAAGCCATGATGCTTTTGTATGGAGAAAACCTTTCTTCAGTAGGCTTGAGATCTTCCATTAAAGCTGAATTTTGGATATTTGAATAGAACGATAATTTAGACCAACTCTACAGGCCAGGGATAAAAGAAAAAAAAATTAAATTAGGCTGTTAAAAGTCTGTAAAAACTGCCTAAAGTATGGTTGGTTTGGGGGTGGGGGAGGAGAACGTTCTATAACGTATAGCTCCACTTACAATTTAATCTGACCTCCTTTGAAATTAGAGCTAAATACAAAAGCAGTGTGGACTGTCAGTTTAGTTTGAAATGTAGCAGGTTGTTAGTTTTTTGCTTGCCCTACTCTTTCCAAGTTTTTCAGTTTATTACACGTGCTAATTTTTTCTTTTCAAACTGTCATGTGTTTCTGCAGCAAACAAAGCAGAGCTTCAAGCACTATGTTAGCTAGTTTTTCTTGCTCAAGTAATATCACCTCAGACCTGGAGTAACATCTGAACAATGCAGCTGTCTAGTCACGTTGCTGTAGTTCTGGGTCACAGATCAGAGCTTGCATATTGGTGATAGCTATTTTAAAGCATTCGCAGGGTTGTTCTGTTTAAAGTGACAGGGAAGGAAAAGGAAAATAATAATACGGAATGGTGACTTAAAAAAGAAAACATGTTTTTGATCTCTTAGGGTAGAAGGTAAAGTGAGGAAGATAGATACTTTTTGGCTGGATACTTTTGTGTGTGTGTGTTATTTACGTACAATTTAACTGGATGCTTTCATTTAAAGGGAATAATTCTGACCTAATAAGCATTTAGCTGCAATCTGTCAGGAAAATAGTGAGCTGGAGTCTTCAAATCATTGTTTGCGATTATGATAAGGACTGCTCTTGTGAGCTAGGTTCTGAAGCAGAGCGAAGCTTTCAGGATGGGGGAGTGTATCAAAAGCCTGAAGAGATGAAATCTTGGGGCCCAAGCCGTGGTGACAGCGCGTGGGCCTTGTGTTGAACTCTGTCCCTATCGCTTGGTGGCAATATGTTGTTAAGGGCTAAGAGTGTGGCGCTCGCTCCAAAGGGCGCGCTTTCCAGTGGCTTGTAAGAGCTTAGAAAAGATTCCCTGTCTGTATGTAAAATGAATCCTGTAGTTTGCAATGCAAAAAAAGCTATTTCCAAGTGAAGTGTTGCAGGAAGTCTATTGCAGTGAATTTTTTCACACCTACTTTGTAAGCTCACTCATTCTAGCTGTTCACCTCCCTTTGGAGAGTTGGAAAATAGTGTGCCCAGTCTTTTTAGTTCTTGGAGGAAAAAAAAGTACATTGAAAGCTAGAGATGATCCAGTGCCTATCCACTGTCAGTGTCTGACTCCTTACTATTTGAGGAGGCTGAGCTAGAATATGCTGGAAGGGAGTAGACTGTTGTTTTGTCTCAGCTATATATCTGCCCCTCAGGTGGGGAAAATGAGCTCTGTTCATTTTCTTGGTGCAGGACTTGGTGCTTTAACACATCTAATTTCCACACAAGTAATCTTAGTAAAAGACCTTGTTTCCTTAGAATTATGATTAGTTTAAGTGCTTTATTGCATTGAAGCTGGCTTTATTTCGTTGAAAATGGAGCTTAAATCTATTTTACTGACTTCTGTCCTTTGCCAGGATAACTGGGAATTTAAATATGCCAGCAATACAAAAGGTGAAAGTCTGCTAAAACAAGTATGTTCTGTAGTTAGTGCTTTGGAAAGGGAAAACTGGTCTTGCAGTGCAAGTGGAAGAGAATGGACCTCTCTGCTCTGGTAATGCTACTTATACGTATGCAACTCTGAATCTCCTACCACGGAGGACTTAAATTGCGGCTGTGAAGTGGCATAAGTGTTACTGTGTAATTTGGCCTTCAGTGCCTTTTCTTGGAAAATATGAAATAACCAAGGTTAGATGACAATTACGGGGTATTTTAACGAGCTGATCTTGACATATTTTGTTCGTGTTAGTACATGTATATACTAAATACGGGACTCCCACATACTGCTCTCTTTACTGGACTCAAGTTTTGGAGTCATCAAAGCGCCAAACTTGACTTGGAAAGCAATTGCAGCCTTCATAGTTGCAGCAACCATAGAATAGCAGCCCTGCAACTGCATGTTGTTGTTCTGCAGCTGCAGGTCAACAGGCAAGGAAGTCCCAAATGTAACCTTACAATGGATGTATTGTAATTTTGTCTGAAAGTCTTTTGAGGTTGGAAAAATGTGGACAAGATCTGTATTTGTGCCAGGTGGTGACAATCATCATAAAATGGTAAAGAAAGTGGTATTTTGGCTTGGTTGTGTCGTATTACTTTTTTGCAGTATTGTTGAAACCCATCTATTTCTGTGGATCTGAATCAAGGGTAGTGCAACAGTAAATGAGGATTGCTGATCTTAAATATCTGTCGCTTTCACCTTCTTTAATAGCAGTGTGTAATTACTTTTTTTACTTTAAAAAAAAAAATGGCCATTTTAAAGGCATACTTGACCCCATTTCTGAGGAATAAAGGAACTGGGTCTCGTCTGTTCCGATGTTGGCATCTTGATTTAGTCAGAAGATGATGCTTGGAGGGATGACTAATTGATAGTCTGTTTTGTTTCTTTTTTTACGAACGTGCCTGGAAAAGCAAGTTAGAGACCTCCAAGCTCTTTCTTTGTGCAGGTTTCTCAGTTGCGCCATGAGCTCTCCATGAAAGATGAGTTGCTCCAGTTCTATACCAGCGCCGCTGAAGAAAGCGAGCCAGAGTCCATCTGTTCCACACCGTAAGTTATCAATCTGCAACACTGAACCTTTATCCGGTAGTAAGCAGGGGCAGTTTGAACAAAGGTAACAAAATGATCCATCTGTAGAATGGAGCTATTAAGGGGATTCTGAACTTAGATGGTGCATGGCATCAGCTGGAAGGGTTTGGGCTGGACCATCTGGTTACGCAGGTGGCAACAAGAGGCAGGAGGAGAAAGTACAGCACTGATGCAGCACTCAAACTTCTACAGGAACTGGCCCATTGTATCAGTAAAGCAAACATTGGTCCCCATTACTGCACCTCACTGCGCCACGTACCTGTGAACAAGCTACGTGAGTGACCTTTGTGCCTGAGACACTGCAAAAAATACCTTACTATTTTCAGCAGCAGAGGGAAGGAAATGGAGCATGGCTTACAGTGTGTTCGAGGCAGTTAGCTGCCTGAGCAGCATTGCAGGCTTTGAGGCAACTGTCTGCCCTTGCCTGCAAAGTTATTGCAGCATACTGGGGAAACATGTGCAGCATTAATCAGGAAGCTATTAAGTTGCTCCATCTAGAAAGGTTGTTTCTTTCCTCATAGCCTTGGCTGAATAATTTTTCCATAAGTGTGAGGAACTATCTGAAAAAAAAAAAAGTTGTGTTCTGTTTCAAAATTCATTGAAGCTATATTATTGCCTATGCATATTGTCATGAACAAAACTGTATTTCCTGTGACACTGACTGCTTTTTGAGACCTTTGTTCAGTCCCTTCTCATGTGAGACTGGCCACATAGCAAGTAAAACATGAATTAAAACTGTTTTTGTTACAAGGCTGAAGAGGAATGAATCTTCCTCCTCCGTCCAGAACTACTTTCACTTGGATTCTCTTCAAAAGAAGCTCAAGGACCTTGAAGAAGAGAATGTTGTGCTTAGATCAGAGGTGAAATTACTCCCTTTGTTTTGTTTAATGCAACTGTCCATTTAATTGCCATAACACAGGTATTGAGAAGCATTTGTTAATAAAGTTCTAAGGGAGTCTAAATAGGAGTACCTAATCCCGCATGGGACACAGATCTCTTCATAGTTACTTAATCACCATCTTTTATCCTTCTAAATGAAGGAAGACTGGAACACGGAAGCTACATGAAGTTCATAGTTTCTTTGCCAATAGAATGTGCTAGGGTGCAGCCTCGAGGAGCATTGCAGTGTGAGCACGTTGTGGAGTAGTACAGCATCGTGGTTTGGAACCTTCCTTAAAAGCCTGACCTTTTAGGCTAGGGGTGACTTCCGTTGCAGCTCCAGAAGTTTGCAGACTGGCATGTTCTGCCTCGTACAAGTTCAGTGTTTGTCAAAATATAAATTGGTAGGCTAAATTTGCTTTAAATATGTTCAATTTATGAATTTCAGGTCAAGCCATTAATATTTTAAGAATATTGTGCTTTTTTTTCTTTTATCTGTAACAATGTTAATTTTGTTTGTTTCATAGCCTGCGCTAGGTTTGGGGGGGAGTTTTGTTATAGTTTTTCTGTTCCTCCTGTTCCTTGCCTACCAGAAATAATGCTTTACAATTGAATGTCCCATCAGTAATTTTATATGAATTTTCAATACAACTGTTAACTTTGGGAGCATGTTGCAAGTTTGCAAACTATTCCACTATATGGTAGAATATAGCAGAAGAAATACTTTTGAGCAGAGAATGAACGTACAGAAACAAGAGTGTCATTCCTGTTTTCTGCTGCAAATGCAGGGCCCATTGCAAATAGGTAGTGTCACATCTTTGGACAAGACACCACGTAACGGAGAATGCTGTACGCATCATTGAGAAGTCGCGCAAAGAGGATGAGCGGTAGATGGTTTGAGAGTAATGAAGGTAGGGTTAGAACTGAAAGGGCCACTGAATCAGGAGAACCCTGTACGGCACTACCTACCTTTCCAGGGAGGAGATGCAGTCTATGCTAGGGAGGTGCAGTTGGGAGCCAGGTTTGCAACCCTTGAGAGCTGGGCTGCTCTGTGCAGCTGCAGTCGGTGAGTGGCTGTACATGCCCACAGCGCTGGGAATATGCTAGACCGACCAAAGTGGTGCTGGACAGAACCAGCTGGGTGCAGCCAGGCTCCTCTTGCTGCTCCTAGAGGCAGAGGGGAAAAGAAAAGCAGAGAAGGAGGTAGCGCTAAGGATTTGTGTGGGATGTATAGTTACAGCTCCAGGCTTTTCTCAAATACTTTCTGAATTAAATTATTTCTTTTTTCAAATTCATTATTTAAATCAAGCATTTAATTAGTTTGTGATAATGCCCAGCTATGTTCAAGTGAGCAGATCAAACTCCCCAGGTGTCTTTTGTTAGGGCTTGTTTTTACTGAAAGTGTGCAGGTGACGCCTAGCGGTGACATGGCGATAACGGTGCAAGTTTTTCTACCCAGTAGTGTCCCTGCTGAAGGTTCACCTGGCCCCGTTTTTGAGAGCATGAGGGAAGGCAGGCAAAAAACTGTTGTTTCGCACTGTCTTTCTGGAGGAGTGTTTTGAAAAGGCTTGTCTTTCTGAAGCAGATGGAAATGCAGCAACAGACTGGCAAAGAACAAGTGTGCTAATGTAGCATATTTGATGTGGATTTCTTGAACAGGCCTGTCAGCTGAAGACGGAAACAATTACTTATGAAGAAAAGGAACAACAGCTTGTCAATGACTGTGTAAAAGAGCTGAGTATGTCCATATCTTTTTTCTTCTCGTCTGACGTTTTGTTCTGTGATGCTTAAGCTGAGCTACAGATCAATCAGTCTTCCGCTTCCCCCCCACCCCCCCCAGACATACACCTGTAGTAATTTTTCTTTTATAAAGAGTTACGAGGAGAAATTTTCCAGTGGACTTATTAGGCACAGCAGAAAATTCTGACTGTAAGATAAACTTTTTCTGTTGCAGAAAAGTTTTGTATTGAAAACGTTAGCGTTAAGGGAAAGTACAATCTCCTTTGTAGCATGAGTGTTTTGTTTTGTGAGGCTTTTGTCATTACTGTTCCTTTCTAAAATACCTTGCTGTGTGTTGGGAAGGGATTCTGCTGCGCCAAGTGATGTTTTGAAAGAAGTTATTTTTTCTGCTTTATGGTGTTGTAATGTTAATTGTCCTCACTTATCTTAAAGGGGATGCAAACATCCAGATTGCCAATATCTCGGAGGAGTTAGCAAAGAAAACCGAAGACGCTGCCCGGCAACAGGAAGAAATTACTCATCTTCTCTCTCAGATAGTTGACCTGCAGAAAAAGGCAAAAGCTGTAAGGCATCCGATTACAAAATTATTGCTGCGATTCACCACAGTTGTAGCTGGAAGAAGAGTTAGAATTCTATGTATATTACAGCTTTAGAGAAATTCTTCACCTTCCTCATCTGGGCATCCTTTTTTTGTTGTTAAGCATCTAACATATTTGACTAGAAAATAGGAGTTTATTGAAAGATATGAACGTGCTATATCAAATATGATAGTTAAATATGTTTTTAAATATTAAGTGCAAAATTCTGTACTAAGCTCCTAAAGACTTCAGTAACATATCAGTATAGATATTTCAGTGGGAAGATACCCATTTCAGGGTTTGGATGTTCGTTTAGAAGGGCAGAGACTGATTCTGGGTTCACTTGTATTAAAATTTTAAAATATGGTTGTAAGTTTTTAAACTGACATTATTGTGGACTAATATTGCTGCAGAGACAGTCATGAGAAAAGTCAAGAATTTTCCTACTTGTAGCGCAAGATGCAAACTTGATCACAGGACAGTATTTCTACCATGTTTTGGCTTATTTTAGTGTGCAGTTGAAAATGAAGAACTTGTCCAGCATTTGGGAGCAGCTAAAGATGCCCAGCGACAGCTCACAGCAGAAGTGAGTACAATGCTTACTAGTAGAATAATTCAGTAGTAGGACAAGGGCTGTTCACTTTTCACCATGAGAGTTTTAATCTAAGCTGGATCAGAAGCATTAAATAATATTACCCTTGTATAAGGAATGAAGGAATGTCTGTGTTCCCAGCAGGATTCAAAATATTTTCCATCCTATTTTCGCCTCCTTCAACTGGCACATATTTTGAAAAGCTGAGGCTTATGGGCTATGTAGGAACCCCTTTAGAGGTTGACTTCTCTACTGGTAGCTTAGGTCTATTTTGAAAAATGAAATAACGTAGAAAAGCTCATTTATACTGTGTCTGCTCAGTGAGTAAACTCAAGGACAGTGCAGAACTCATGCATATCTTCCGGGTTGTACTTTCACATGTGCAAAACAGACAAAATAGAATGAATAAAGCCTGATCTCCTTTGGACATCTCTCGTAGCTGGACTACTTGGTGTCCAAGGTGGGAATGCCAGTTGAAGCTTTTTCTGCAGATGGGCCTTTTAGGACATCTCCCTCTGTCCTTATAGGAATGCAGTATTTAAGACATCTGCCCATCTGCTGAACTTGGTTGAAATAGCTGATGAACTCAAACTATGGGGGCACACAGACCAAGAGACATCTGAAGACAGAGTGATTGCATAAGCTTTGTTTCCTGAAAAAGTGAAGCTAAAAATAAGGCATGGTTTTAGTTTGGAGGTTATATATAGAAGTCTGGATTTTAAAACTGTCTTGAGTCCTTTGGAACGCAGTAAAATGTCATGTCCTTTTCTCCTGCTGTTTGCCCCTGTGGTGGTCATGGCAGTAGTTAGGAAAATAAGAACTGCTGTACATGATCAGACTGAAGATACTTTTAGCCTTGTATCTTCTCCTTGACAGTGGCTTCATGTAGATACTTAGGATAAGAAATGGAGCAAGCTTTTTTTTTTTTCTTTTTTCCCCCCTCAGCCTCTGATAATCAGCAGTATAAACCTTTATGTATTCCCTTCCTATTACCCATTCCTGATCATCATGCTTTTCACTGATATATAAATGCACTCTTTGGGTTTCTTTCCCTTTTCAGTGGGGTGTTCTTTCCTACCCCATTACTGTTTATCGGTGTTAAAAGAATTTGTGGGCTTTTTGTGACAGTAGTGCAGCCCGTAAGGTCTTTCTTTGACTCTCCTCTATATGTTATAGTTGCGGGAGCTGGAAGACAAGTATGCAGAGTGCATGGAAATGCTTCATGAGGCTCAAGAAGAGCTGAAAAACCTTAGGAACAAAACTATGCCAAATGCCATATCACGTCGGTACCACTCTCTTGGTCTCTTCCCTATGGTGAGCAGATTTTTAAAAAGCAATCAAAAGAAACATAAGTTTTTGTTACATCTGAATTAGTCTCAGGGGTGGGATGCTAGGCCAGGCATAAGCATGGGTGGTTTATTTGTTTTGATGAGAGTGAAATATGTATATGTATAGTGTTACAGGATACCAAAATGATCTATTCTGCATACCTGGTTCTGAAGCAAAGATGCTGTGCAACTGGTTGTTTTTATTGCAGGATTATGCGTGATCTAAAGTTGCTATACTCATGCTATGAATCCTGGTTAGCGTTAGTGGGTTTTTACACAGTTCTATACATCCTTGTTGTGCATCTCCTATGCTATCGTGGCTGATTTTTCAGTGGGAGCTTCCCATTTTTCTTAAAATGGGAGATATAGTTTCCTGATACCTAATGGATTCTGGATGTGGCTTCTAGTCACGGTATACTTTCTTGTTCTTGGATAATTGAATAGGTTGCACATACCTTCTTGTTTTAGGGCCATTGAAAATTCAGTGGTTCGTTAAAAGAATAGTTGTTAATATTTATTATGGCAACTTCACTGATATGTTATCAATATTGTTTACTTACTTTCATTTGATTATGATATTGTATGTTCAAAGTATGGGAACGGGGCAGTACCCTCAACCAAATGAGAAAAGAGTGGATAGAACTGTCTAATGAGTTCCATGCCTGGCTGTGCTTGCCCGTGTCTCTCTAGAATAATCTCGTTACTTGTGAGGGCATTGACTTTGTGAAGATTCTTTTGGGTTGTATTAACGTCATCAAGCAGCAGAGTCTGGCCCTCCTTGTCTCTGACAAAGCACACAAATAGATTACCTTTGTGCTAACAAGATGTAAATTGTCAATAAAGTCTTAGCTTGCCTTCTTATGTTCCCTTCTGAGACTGAGCATAAGCCAATTTAAAGTACAGGTATTCTTAATAAAAGTTGTATTTGTTCAAATATAGTTGGAAGCTGTTTGAGAAAAGGATACTTGGGCTAGTATAAGTTTGTGTGTCTTTAAAAGTTTGAAAGTCATTTTTATGTCAGGGAACAGAAGGTCATGTAGATTTGTGAATGTTTGTCACTTAAAGCTTGTACTTACTTCCATTTAGGCAGTAATACGTTAAGAGCAGCAGTGAGGAGCTGGTAGCCTGTCACTTTTAACTGTATGGGTGAAGTAGGTAACGCTTCATGCTAAGATCAGTGAGGATTTTTTTTTTTTTGTTTCGGTTTGTTTTTTCCCCTCTGTATGTGGGGAGAATGTTGTGAAAGGGAAGAATGTGTTTTCTGTATGTATTAAACAATAACAAATTGCAACAAAACTTACTATATGAAGGAGAGCGTTACTAAGCAGGAAATAAAGATTGGGAAGCTGGAGGACTTGGATTCTGTTGTTGCTCTGATACTCTGTGATATTCTTGTCAAACGCTGTCTGATACGTCTCCTCAGATGGTAAGCACTGTAGCAATACGAAGTTAACAGTTATCATTTGTTATTCATCTAGATACAGTCATTAGTCTTCCAACTTTCCAGTTTTCCTTTTTACACTTGCGTGTTTTGTCTAGAATGACAGTTTGAGAATGCCTATTAAAACTATGATACATGTTTTCCTTTTGTTCTTGATTTTAACAGGATTCTCTGGCAGCAGAGATAGAAGGGTCAATGAGGAAAGAACTGCATTTAGATGAACCTGACTCTCCTGATTTGGCGTACGACTGAAAAGAATTGGTTCCTCTGTTCTTTAAGAAATTGATTGATTGTATCTGAAGTTATTTACTGTTTGATAGGAAAGAAAAAACACTAAATTAATTACACTAGAGGTTTAGAAGGAAATGTTTTTGGGAGCACGTGAATGAAGGAAAATAAATTGCCTAGTCATTGGGGTGCTTGTATTTTCTGCTTAAGCTGACAACTCCCCCCAGATACAGGCTTTACCTTGTCTTTGGAACTTTATCTTCATTCTTGGTTGCGGAAAATGGGGACCGAGAATGAAAAAGGATTGGTTTTCTTATATGTAATCATGCTAAATTTCTTCAGCTTATGGTTAGGGGATGAATTCAGTTATTTGGGCCCTCTCTTAGGGTGTCATAGCAGAAATTACCAGGTAATGATTGGCGTAATGCAGGTTCTGACAAGAACAGTGGTGAAAACAGGGAAAGTAGCAGCTTTCAGGAAACATTTTAGGTATATTTAAGCAACGCTCAGCAAATACTTAAAGCTTGACTGAGCAGGAGGCAGGAATTGTAAATGAGGCTTCTACAAAGGCTACCCGAAAGATGTGAGCATGCTCAGGCCCCATAGGATCCTTTTATCCTTCCAGAGCTGTCTAATGTAGGGCTAGTTTGACTTCTTCAAAATGTCTTTTCCATTGGTATGGATTTACCAAAGATGGACACCTTTTTCAGTGTCAAGCTTCCTCTGGGTTTTACTTATTTGATTGGTGGTGGTGACTAAGCTCTGTGGGACTGCTTGTTGGTAGATGCTCTTAAATTCAGCCTCCTAAGACCAATTACTGTAGACTTGGAGGCTGCGCGCAGAGGATGCAACTAATAAGCATTCATGGGCAAAAAGATAGAAATTTGAATGACATTGAATAGCATAAGTCATACTGTCACTGATTACACTCTTGCAGTGTTACCCTCAAGCTGGAATGAGTGTGCTGTTCTTGTGTTCAGCCAGTGCTGAGCAGTAAAGCAAAGCTGCAAGGGCACTTTTTGTAATGTGATGTGGGGAAAGTTTATTTTTTCAAAATGTTTCTGCTGATGTATCATCAGATCTTAATCCTGCAGCAAATGAACATAGTTTTGGAATCAGGGCATAAGTAGGTCAGAACTTAGGTTTCCAGCCTTGACAGCCTCTGTCTAGGCTGTGGCTGCATAATGTATCTGAAATTGGTTACAAAAGGAAAGATACAAGACTTGCTTGCATTAGGGACACGCACTAGAGTTAATCCAAGTTCTCATTTCCACACAATGGCTTTACGAGGTTTTTAGCTGATTCACTGAAATGCTCTTTCACATAATTTTATATTAATATTTGAGAGGGTCTGTGCACATAATTCCCAAATGTTCTATCTAAAATATATTTTAGAACGAAGAAAGTGTTGTGTTGATGGATTGAATGTAATGGCCAGATTATGTAGAGTCTGATATTTGCCATATAAACTTCTTTGCAGATGCTTATAAGGACAAGATGGCTTAGGGGGAGGGGCTGCAATATAAGTGGTTGTTAATGAGCTGTTACCTGTTTCTCTGCTCTTGAGGCAAGATGTTGCTCCACCATGTGATTGTTAACTATACGTATGTCTTGTCAGTCATCAGAAGCGGGTCTTCGAGACGGTGAGAAATGTAAACCAAGTTGTCAAGCAGAGATCCATGACTCCATCGCCAATGAATATTCCAGGCTCTAACCAGTCCTCTGCTATGAACTCAGTTATTTCTAGCTGTGTCAGCACTCCACGTTCCAGCTTCTATGGAGGAGACATCTCCAACATTGTGATAGACAACAAGACCAATAGCATCATCCTAGAGACAGAATCTGCTGACAATGGGTGAGTACTTCAGAACTGGACTGTTATTTTTGTTTTCTGATATATGAGGCAAAGTGTTTCCTCTGTCTCACGTTGTGCAGGCTAAAACACCTGCATTTTCAAAAGTGACTTGATTTTGTGCTTTTAGTTCTTTAGCACTCAGTTTAGAAAAATAAGTCTGGCTTTTATAAAGTACTGTGTATCAGTCTCTGCAAATCACACCTGTTTTGAGATGTATCATCACCAGATGACACGAAGCCACTCTTTGCTTTTGAAAACGTGGGCCAGCACTTAAAACTAATTATGTTTTCACCGCTTTGCATTAATGCCAAGAAATTCTGATCTAACTTGCAGCAAAACTAACTCTTATAATCCTAAAACCACAACAACAAAAAAGTAGGTAACCTCATACGAAAAATCCTGAATGAAACCAGTCAGGACTCTCTGCTGTTCCAGCAGTTTGTCCCACTCTTCCATCCCCCAGTAAAGCTCCACAATACACTACATATACTAATATCCCAAAACAAGCAATGAATATTTGCTAGTGCAGTATACTTCAGTGACTCATTAAGTATTCTTGCAGCATTGGCCAGGGGTAAGACTTGACCTGCTTACTTGGGTTTGTATCACAATGTGAGACCAGCAACAGCTAGGAGCCCCTCATCTCAGTGTAAGAGGAAGCTCTTTAATTAAAGCACAACTTTTCCAGCCAGGAGTTTCCACGAGGAGCTAGGATTCCAAAATGGTTTGGTATGAAAGAGAGAAAGTGTCAGTGTTTACCTCTGAGCTCCCCTGGAAGAGTAGCATGTTGATCCCAAACGCAGATATTTAAAGATGTTGCTGTATGTCTCAAAATTGTTGTGCAAAAGCTTTAAGCTTCTCAAAGTATCTGTCTCCTCCTTACCTCCATTTGTTTTCCTCCCCTGCTATGCTTTAGAAATGAAGATAGAATAAAGAAGCCTGGAACCCCGGGGACACCAGGTTCCAGTGACCTAGAGACTGCTCTTCGTAGGCTGTCCCTTAGGCGAGAGAACTACCTTTCGGAGAGAAAGTTCTTCGAGGAAGAGCAGGAAAGGAAGTTGCGGGAACTGGCGGAAAAGGGTGAACTCCATAGTGGTTCCGTTACTCCCACGGAGAGCATCATGTCACTGGGAACTCACTCCAGATTTTCAGAATTCACTGGATATTCAGGAATGTCTATCAGCAGTCGATCCTACCTGCCAGAGAAGCTTCAGATTGTGAAACCCCTAGAAGGTGATAACAAAGGGCCTCGGCCTTTATCTGTTCTTCTTAGTGACTCTTTGTGGTCTCTCATCCACCACCAGAAAGCAGGAAATCTTTGCAATACATATTCTTTTTACTTTAGAGACAGTAATCCACGTTGTTGGTTTGAACTCTTCTAATTACTGTGTTCTTCCACAAGCCTTAAAAGCTGATTAGGAAAAAAATCCAGCCAATGGAGTAAAATAAATGTTACAGATCACAGGTACCTCAGTAGTGCAGCCTTATAGCTGACCTAATCTTCACATTGCTATTTCATACTTAAAGAAGAAAGGTTGTTGGATATCTGAAATCTGAGTAACAGAGTATTAGTAGGTACTTAGAAGATACAGTTTAGTTCATTAAATCTCAGTTCTGCAAATAAGTGTCTGCAAAGACCTTTACAAGTAATTTCACGTACTCCAGGTGGTCTAACAGGACTACTTTTGTGATTAAGAATGGCTTCTGGACTTCAATTGGCTGTCTTGAATTGCCAGACATGAGTCTCTGACTTTGGTTTCCTATGTGAAGTACCATCTTATTTTAGACAAATTTCATCCATATATTTTCTTACGTAGCTGGTAGTCAGGGCTAGAGCTTTATTTTGGGGATAATAACATTTCTGTCATCTACCTAATAAAGCAGACGGAACACATAGAAGTAGTGTAGTCTGCCTGGCTTTCTTTACTCTTTTCAAGCTGTTGCTTGCAGTTCAATTGAGTAAATTCATTCAGGATTAAACAAAATCAATCTATTTTGCTGTAGTACTTCATATACTTCAGAGAAGTGGTATCTATGTGATTTAGCTTTGTTTTCGTAGTGGGGGGGGATTCTTTTCCTTTTTTCTTTTTTTTTTTTTTTTTTTAACAGAACTGTTGTGTTACATTGCACTGTTTTTGCATGTTTTAATTGCTTTTTTTTTTTTTTTTAGAACAAATTTAGCTGTAAGGAGCATTTAGCATGACACTTTCAGAAACAGAAATAACCTTTTTTGCATATTGAGGAAAGTGACATGCTACATCTGCCTGCTCAAATGAAAATACCTACCACAGTGTGCAGGTCCATTCTCTTTAATAGCTCTTAGTAGTTTGTTTTCTCGATTGCTTTCAAACAGCCATAAAAATTCTTGTATCACATGAGAAAAGGGATGATCCAACTTCATTTCAGTTACTGATTGCTACCACTGTAATAGATTTCTGTCACCATCCCATTATATCTGATTTTTTCTTCCAATAAACTCTTAGTCTTCATCTTTCTATCTGTCTGTTATTTTTTCCCCAGTTTTGTTCATTGTTCATTTTTTTCCTTAAAATTATTGAACCTTGCAAATACTTTTTATGTTTGTTTTGCATCTCATTTGTAACATGTTGGTATCTGCCTGTTTGATAAGTTTGGTGTTTGTTATCTTTTGTTAAATACCGGTTTATGATTCAGTTACTCTGCTCAGCTTAGCTTTTCCCTAGCGATTTTCCAGGAGGTTTAAAATTTTCTTAAACTTCATGGGTAAACAGGGTAACTTAACACTGGTGTGGCAAAATACAGTCTGTCAGTAGCTGTGCCTTTTGGTTTTTATTATCATTTTCCTAAGGGAGCTTATGCCATAGAAATGATGGAAGTAAAAATCAACTCTATGTTAAATTTTGGGTTAGTGGCTTCTGCCCCTTTAAAGCAGTCTTTTAAATCCCACAATAGAAGAAACAGGATGACACAAGTACTAAGAAATGAATCCTATTCTCCTTTACCTTTAAAAGAATTTTTTTTTTTCAGTCAAATAAGATGACTGCTTGATTTTTGACTCGGTTGCTTTTGATACATAGTCTTTTTTTATTACTGTGAACCTACAGCTTCTGGTATCATGAGCACAAAATAGAGCTCCCCATGTCCTATATAAAAAAAAATGAACCTTGGACTAATTATATCTTCACCCATTTTGCACTCATGGCACCAATACACTTCAAGCTTCCCTTGACCACCACGCTACACACGTGATCTTGCAGGTATCAGGAACAGAAGAACAAAGGTCACTTGTTTGATTCAGATGCTCATTTTGCTCTTAAATTTCAGCTCACTTCAGCCTTGCAGTCCCACTTTTCCGTGCTAATTCTTCATGCTAACTGTTCTTGATAAGATAGTTTACAAAACTGTGCGGTCAGTGTCTGTTATTGAATATAGGGGAAATGCTGTATTTCCTCCCCTTCCTTTAGGTTCTTCCTCCCTGCTCCCAATCATAAGAACATTGACAGCTGTTACATTGTTTTCTGCACTTAAGTTTTTATATGGAAAAGTTAAGACTCCCTTACTGACGTTTTATGAAATCAAGATTAAAGTAACAGGTGCCGAGAAACTCCGGACGTCCTCCTTTTTGTACCTGTTTTGATTTCCATTTTCCAAAAGATACTGATAATGTGCAATATCAATAGAAATATTAAAGCTTAAAATACAATTATTGTGGTGAATATATTTCCACAGGAAATAGTTTAAATATTGTCAACTTAATGCTTGTACTCTGCAGAGTTTCTATGCATATACATTTTCAGTGATCTATAAGGTAAAAAAGATTATCTCCTCAGAAGCTTATACATATAAGAAATCAGCAACAGGATTTTGTACTTGCATGCAGGAGGAGACTTTAGTTTTTGGTATTTTCCTGTAACTTTTGAGAGTAGAGTCATACAGTGAAGCCCTAGTCTGTGCTGAGGACTCAGCAATATTTGGGCACTTCTTCACATTCTGGAATCTTTTTTTAATGTAGAAGTGCAAAAACCTGACCTTTGGGACAACTGAGAAATGAATATGAGCTAAAGGGGGTGGGGTGTGTGTGTGTGTTTTCCTTATAGTTATTTATTTTAGAGTTGTAATGGCTTCTTACTTCTTGAGCCTCAAGAGTACCAATTAGTCTAGGTACTATTTAGCTCCTCAAAGTTATATACGCATATATATAAATATATAAATGCTCTTACACTCTTAAACACACACACACACATTCTTAAACACACACACTTACACACACACACACACATTCTTAAACACACACACTTACACACACACACACACATTCTTAAACACACACACTTACACACACACACACTGGAGTGTTCATCCAAAGTAACTTGTGCTGCAAATCCAAAGTATTCTGTATTGCAGAATTTTTCATTTGTTTTTCATGATGACCTAAAAATTATAAAGTTTTAAGAACAGTGAGATAGACTCATTTTTTCAATGCTATTTACTTATCTCAGTCGGTCTGCAGAGAGAAGTTTTCCCTGTTTGCTACCTGTAATTCAGTATTCTTACTGTGAAATGACAATTGCTTTTATTCCTTGGGATTTTTTTCAGATGTGAAATAATGTATTTCATAAGGTTCATCCCTTCCCTACTCACTAGTCTTTTATAATTTACGTATAGCATGCAAAGAATTGAACGTTCCTAATGTTTTAATACTGCTGACACGTGTCAGCTTGTTGAATGTGTCTGTATTCTGCTGGGGAACATGGCAACAAAAACTACTCTCAGCTGAGCTGGCAGAAACGTAAATAAGGATGTTTTGTTTTGCATTGCAGGACCTAGAATGAATAGTTTTAAGCCAAGTGTTATGCAGTGGTAACTGGTGGGCACACATGGGAAAGTTTTGGCTCTTGTGAGCAGTGTTTAATTGTACTGCTTGAGGAATCAGATAAAACTTCCCCTGATTTTAGTGGGCCCGTCTCAGTGTATGTATCAGTGTAACCTGGCATATTGCTCTTTCTGACTCATTGTCTCATACTGAACATTGAATATTGAATGCTGTTCTCTTTAAAATGCACCTCTTTCCTCTCAAAACATTTTTCTGCCAAGGATGAAGCTGCAGGTACAGTAGCATATGGTTGCAGAGTACTGACTTCCTGTAGCATAGGGGCTCAGAGAAGAGCCATGCAAGTATTTAGACTTGACCCGTAGATCAGAGCTATTGTCTACTTATATGTGCCTGGAATTGATGTGGCTTTCTAACATATGTTAGAGTGCAAAAATTGCTGTACAATCTGTGTAATTACTATTGTCCTGTTAGTCACTGGTAGTAAATTCTAGCATGTTTTTAGCACCTTTCTTCATGTGACCTTAATGCAGGATTATGTGGTATGTGTTCTTAGAGCTTTCTGTGGTGATGCTCAGCTTGACTGTTAAATATAAATTCTTACTCCTACTTAATCCCATAAATTTAAGGGAATGAGAACGCTGAAGACGAGGAGAGGTGCATGTGCACAAGGAGGTCACATCTGACTGCTAGGCTTAGCCTGTCTAGTGCTTATGTGACCAGTTTACTTCATGTTGGTCTGGAAATGCTGAAGAGTAACTGAAGGAGTTTTGCCTTGTAGCATGTCTTCCTAGAAATACTTAAGCCAGTTCGTGGAAGCTCCAAACCTTTAGTGGGATGAGATTTGGATTTCTGCATAAATAAAGAGATTTGCTGCCTTTTGGATCTGGAATTGCTTGCTGATTTGTTTTGGTTCTCTTTCTGTTCCCTTTCAAGGTTCTGCCACTTTGCACCACTGGCAACAGCTGGCTCAGCCTCACCTGGGTGGGATCCTGGACCCAAGGCCCGGGGTTGTCACTAAGGGCTTCAGGACCCTGGACCTCGACCTGGATGAAGTGTACTGCCTTAATGACTATGAGGAAGATGAGACAGGTGACGTTTCTTACAAGGGCCTAACTACCTCGACACCAGTTCAGCACACAGAGACCTCAGGTGAGAGGTCACAAGCACAAGTGACTGTTTCAGACAGCAAGAATAACCCCAGCCAATCTCAGGCTTTCACAGAGGAGATGCAGGAGTCCACGACTGACGATGATGAGGGGTCTGGTGAGGGAAACTCGTTAAGTCCAGTAAAACTGACGTCTTTACAGGATTTTGATTACTGGGCCATTCTTACATCTCTCCAGAACAGCATCCATAGTATTGCTTTGTGTGTAGTGTCCGCACGTTAATGCGTGCAATAGTTAGAACATAACCATTCTAATATTAGCTCAAAAATCCTTTCTTTAATAATCTTTTAATTTGACTTTTTTTTTGGTAACAGCATTTGTGGTCAGTAATTCTATTTTGATAAGAGAAGGCTGCTAAAAGGAAGTGGTTCGTTCACAAAGCCTTGTGCTGGCATGCATGAGGCTTGTACGTGTATTCAGGGCACGCCCTTCAGTGTATATAATGTATAGGCTCTATCTATTTTGTATGTTTATAGTACAGATATTTTCGTGACTATTCATGAAACAGATAGTGCCTTGAAAATGAAGCAAAGCAGTTCTGCAGGTTGAATTCAGTTACCTCAGATAGTTACCTGTTCTCAGTGAGATAATTCTCAGTGAGATAAACTCAGTGGATATAAAGAATTAAAAGGATGTCTTTATGTGGAGAAGAATGACATTTCCCTCATCTCCCATCCATCATGTTGTTCTCAAACTCTATCCTTTATATTTATGCCATTTTAAGACTTAAGTATTTTTAAATGACTCACTGCTGCATGGTCTATTAGATACTCTGAACTGATTTTTGCAGTCCATTATGGTATGAGGCTGCAGGTGCTCAGACTGTAGATGCATTTGGGGTTTTTTTGTTTGTTTGTTTGCTTAACCTTTATAAGAGCACTAGTCTTTGGTAAGATTTTCCATAGGTGAAGAATTACATTTAGTCATGTTTACATATAGCTATTTTAAATGAGGACACTCCCCCCACCCCCACTCCTTTTTCTAGAGTAAATTATAACTTATTGCTTGCCCAGTCTTTGGAATATTAGATGACGTCTCGGGGCCAGACGATAATATTTCTTTGTTCCTTTTGTGAAGTGTAGAGCATCTCAGCTCTCACTGAAGAGTAGCAATTCAGTGCTCTAAGCTTTTGAAAATAAGCTGCTACTTGCAGTTAATTGTAGTAAGATTAAATTTCTTCCAAATCTTTCAATTTCCTGTTCCATTGCAGAAATTTAGTTTAGCCTATGAAATCCATTGTCCAGAAATAACAATGACATTAGCTTTAATAATAACAATGATATTAATTAACATGGAAATAAATAAGGCCTCGGCTACAGTTGTATGTAGTTTTGGATGTTGTCCAGGTGTTTACCATTCCTAGAGTCCAAATAAGAAAAAGCAAGAAAAGCTGGAGATCTAGAAAACATGGATTATGAACCATGACATTTTTTTAATCTTCAGAAGAAAAGATTCAAGAGAAGATATCATGTATCTTAAAATGTGTTGCTGCAGAGAGGAAGGGAACAAGCAATTCTTCATGTACTCAGGACAGAATAATTGCACAAGAAAAGGCTATCTGGGTTAAATCTTGGGGGAAGAATTTTCTAACTCTAAGCATAGTAAGCACAGGAACACGTTAAAAGTTGTGAAACTTTATTATCATGGAGTTTATATATGCACACATGCATATATATGCACATGTATGTGTATCTGGGTGTATGTATATACACTTTTTAAAAAACGGATTAGAAAGACATGTGGGTAATGATTTGGGAGAATTCTTGGTTTGGAGTAGAAAAACAAATTTAGACTCACCCTGTGATTATGAATTGGCAAGAAAGATTTGTTTTCCCCTCCATTTATTCTTCCGTTACAATCTGGATACAGGTCACTGTAGAGCAGGTTATATCTTAGCTCCTCCTGATACTGTCTGGGAGAACTCTAGTTATCTCAGGATTTCTAAGCATATTTTCTGCCTTAGAAATTGACAACTACCTAAAAATCTACAAAATTATCCTGCTGGTAATGTCATTTCAGCTTGTATTGCTTGCCAAATGATTTTAATACGTTACAGGAATACAGAAATTTGTCAAAATGAGTAACTTACGTGTAGAATAAATAAGTCTACCTAAAACTTTAATTTCTCAGTCTTTACCCTTCCTCCAAATGGCCCAGCTGCACAGGATTTAAGAGTATCCACATGCCACCACGATATTATTGCTGCATTGTTCAAATGAAGAAGTAAAGATACTGCCATATCTGCTTCTTGTTGAAGCAATTTGTCAGGTAGTATACATGGAAAGAGGTACTGTGGATGTATTTAGAGTAGGTGCATTATGTTGTAGTACTACTTAGAATGCACAGTCTTTCTGCTGAAGAGGAATTTACCAGATCAGACGGGTTGGTTAGCTTATGAGGTTATTTTGTATTTAAATATTACACAACTCTTCTTCCTCCTGAGAAGCCTCCTCAGCGTTCTTTTTGCCTGTCCGTGGTTCCTTGCTAGGAAATGCCATGCAGGGAGGAGTGGGCCTCTGTGCCAGTGCCACTGCGGTAGGGACGTGGTTTCTGTAGAGCGCTGGCACAAGCGCGAGACTGCGACCTCATCGCTCGCGTGATCTTGCGGAGATTCCAGGCTTTGTACAGAATAAGGTCTTGCTAGAGAGTAGGCAAGTAAAATCAAACAAACAAACGAAAAGGAATATGTCTTAGATAAAACGATTAGCGGTAGTGTCCTCCTTCATAACGAAGGATAGCTCCACTGTGAAAACTCTAGCTGAAGAGCTTCATAAAAGTCGGCAAGTACCTCCCTACAGTTGCTTTTGGCAGGCCATAGTCTGCCAGTCTGTAGCTACGGCTCTTCTAATGTGAGAACAGAACGTTATTGGAAATACAGTGCCTTCAGAGATCACTCCCAGCAGGTGTATAACATCTTAATCTTTAGGGTAGGCGTCTGCATCATTTGATCTGTATGCTTTGGAGGTTCTCTCTTACCTTTTTGCAAGGAAGGTGTTCTCCAGCAGAGTACTTTGAGGTGCTATTCTTAGTGCCATTTTGTGGGTAATACAGTGCTGCTCTGTGTCAATTTGAAATGCGCCCTAAGAAAAATCTTTTTAACGTCTAGAACCAGGAAAGCAAACATTGCTAGTAGTGCCAAAGATCTCTTGCAGCCAAGATAAATACATTCAGAACAGTGTGTCAGTTGTTTCTTGCTGAGTAATGGATGGTCAGAAATCATTCTGTTGAATCGTTCTGTTTTCTAGATAAGAAGAGCTATGATCCTTAGATTTTTCTGTCCCAAAGAAAGAACGGTAGTATGCATTGGTATAACAAGTAACTTCCTCAACATAGATTATATCCCGATCCATGGCACTGAAGATATTTAGAAGAAAGTAACACGAGC
Source organism: Struthio camelus (assembly GCF_040807025.1). NCBI lineage: Eukaryota > Metazoa > Chordata > Aves > Struthioniformes > Struthionidae > Struthio > Struthio camelus. The sequence goes on from NC_090943.1 coordinate 51,774,348, forward strand.
ATACTTTATGACCTGCAGTTGGTCTGTTGGAACTACAAACCACCAAATTGTGTGTGGGCTCAGGATCCTGACTGGGGATTGTAAATTCCAGAATTGTGCAGTTCTAGCTAATGCCAGAAACTGTTTGAATTTTTTGTGTCACTTGAATGGAGACTTTCAGCATAATTGGAATGGTGAAAAAGTTATAGGACACAGCTATGTTAATATCATCTAGGACAAGTAACTTTTGCAGCACAGATTTTTAGTCACCTCAATATATTTTTTTTTATTTAAAATAATTTCTAGTATATCATAAAACTGTACAGAGTCTATTTTTAAATTCATTATCTTTCAGGTGCATGTTTCCTTATGTAAACAAACAAAAATCACAAAGCCTTTTTGAAGCTAAAAGGGCTATGCTTATTTCGAGTTCAGGATATGCTTAATTGGGTACAGGAACTGATCCTTCAATACTTGTATTTATTAGCTCCATTGATTGTTTTGCCTTCAGTGGAACGCGTTTACATGGGTTTACAGGATCAGCTCTCCGTACTTCATTTTTAGACCTTAACAATAACCTGGACACCTTTCCAAATAGATGCCTAGAGTTATGAAAACACATAATGAATGCCTTAAGTCCGAGTAGTTTTTTGACAGGGTTGCTATGTATGCTTTTAAGAGGTTATCATTATATTGAAAAGTAATATATTTTGTAAATCGTCTCTTAGAACTGAGGTATTGATGCATATTTAAACATAACTTTTTTTAAGATGGTATGAGTATTTCATGCTAATTATTTCTTTAAGAGAAAACTGTCAGCATTTGAGATCTGTGCTTGTTAAAATTTTGACTTCTAAAATTTTTTAAATTGACTCTTGATTCAGGTATCTTAGTCCGCATAAAATCATGTCTTTTTACATCTGTACTTCATGATTGTATGTATATGACGAGCACACTTCCGCTAAAAGAAAGTTAAGAAAGTCCTATGCAAAGAATACTTGCCTTTGTTCGGTTTTTAATTTCTTGCAGTTCTGAAAGGCAAAATAAATGGAAAGTCCAGAAATATGTATCTTCAGAAAAGAATGTAATCATCACTTGTTTAAGGAACATAAGCAGAGTGATATTCGTGGCATGGAAACAGGGCTCCTTGGAGGTTCTAAGCATTCAGTTACCACTGAAACCAATGTTACCGAAGAACATTTCTTTCGGGAGGTACCTATACCACTTCAGGATAACACCATGCTCATATTTTACAGCTATTGTGTTTATCACACATCTCTGTTTTGTTTTCGTAGTTAACACATTTATCTGCTTTTCTTCTCTGTGAACGTTACTACTCACTACTATGAAAAGATGATGGGAGGCAGAAATAAAGCCCTAGCCCAGCACAGGCTGTTTGAATGCTTAGTGTTGAGTGCTTAAATAGGCATTTTTGAACTGTATCTGCTTTCACTCAAATCAGCTCAACTTTGCAGCTTGAGTGTTTCTCACCTATGTGAAGTATTTTACTATAGACATTCTTTGTTTACAATTCAGAATGTATTTAAGATGATATGCAATAGATATTTAGGTGGTATATACAAATGCAAAGTTGAATGCGTGCATCAGCTCCAGCATATCCCATATTCTCCCTGCTTTGTCAGCCAGGAGTTTTCAGTGCAGGTAGCGTTGGGTATCAACGTTTTCATCTCCTGTTGTCTGGAGGGGATGAACTCTGCTGAATTTGGCAAGTATATGAAGCAGCAATCTTGTCCTGCCCTGCTTACGTTCATGGCATGTTTTTGCCACCTGGTTTTCAGGAATTCCACCTTACCCGATAATAGAGTTGGTGGCATAGAATGCCTAAAGTCTATAGCCTATATCCCAGATGAAACCACTGGAGGAGAATATCTTCTTCCAAAGCAGGCAGAGCTTTTTCCTGTAGAGCAATAAAACAAAGCTTTAATTCTTTAAAGCACCATCTGTTTGTCTAAGGACTCCATGGCCCAGCTGTCATTTCATCCCTGTCTAATGAGCCCATGCTAAGGGAGTGCGCATATTCCACTTATCACTCTAATGGAAGACCAGAGAACTAGGTCTCTTCCTTTTGTTAAAGCATGCAAAAGAAATGATGATCAGAGTGGCTTGCTTCAACACTGGAATAAAACCTGACCCTTGTGCCACTTTAGATCAAGTCATACTCTGAAGGCTTTTTTTTTTTTTTTTTTTTTTTTAAGTTTGTATTCATGTAACTCTGTATTTGACAAAAAGATGTTTATGTAATACAAAGATATACTGGCCCCTTTCAGCTCTCTGCCTCCTCACTGTTCACCTAACAGAGTTAAAGACCCAATATTACAAAAGTTAATACCATTTTAGTATAGCTAGCTCTTGCAGATCTTCCTCACGTTCAACCTTCACGTTCGACCTTCCTCACTGCCACCTTTTTGTGAATGGGACAGGCCCTTAGTCTTTCTACTCTAACTTTGACCCTTTCTCTGCACAAGCTGACTGAAAACCTAGGTCCATTGGTCTTTTGAGGATTCCTGAGCAGAAGGATATATCCCAAATCCATCCATTAGTCTGCCTGCACCAAGCAAAATGGGCCCCCATAAGCTCAGAGTACTGAAGTTGGACCTGAAACAGCTCTGAGCTGTGTAAAATCAGCTTTTGTGCTTTGAGTAGGGAAGGGCTCTGCTTGACCAGAAGATGGAGCTCTCTGCAGTCAGCTTCTTGAGCAGTACCTGCCTATTTTGCAGTATTTTACAACATGTTTTTACAGTGGTGTGCTCAGAAGATTCTTTTTTGGCTGTTTTGCTTGTTTTCCAAAATGCCTAAGAACTGATTGAGAGTTTAAAAAGATAAAGAAGGGTGGTGGTTTTTTTTTTAATTTAGGGGAAAAATGCATCCAGAGTTTAGTTTGTGGTTTCCTGATGCGTAAAATTACATAATGTTTCTGTATGCTTTGTTAAACATTGCATTATGTACAAATTGTTTTTCATATAGATATGAAGCTTCATTGTTAATCATCCCCTTGTTTGAAAAAGAGGGTATAATAAAAAGTATTTGTTTACACCCATGGGCACATGGAGCAGATGTTCCTATACTCAAGTCTGTGTAAAACAGATGGAAGAAGGGTTCTGCAGATAAAATCTTTTAGCCATTGGTATTGCAGATCTTTACTGGAAAGATAAGCTTTGCATACTGAAAAGAATTTTCCTCCTAAACTCTGCACTGGTTTTCTTCATTGCTCAGCGTTAATTTTAAAACAGTGGTTTGCTGTACATGTGAAGATAGTCTCTGTTGTTATAAACTTGCTCACTACTTCTTCACACGTTTATACCATTTCAGGATTTCATTATTCTTATGTGAAATTGTTCAGTTAGGAATGAATCACATTGTTTCCATGTTATGAACTTTGTTCGTTTACAGCAACAGGTTCTCACTCCCTTTGCATTGTGTCCAAAGGATGGAAAATGCAACAGCAATATGATACACCCCATTGTTGACTGAAGGAGGATGAAGCTGGTACAGGACTTTCTTAGTGGTATTTGAGGGTGGAATACATCTTTGGAAATTTTTTTTGATCACTTTTGATTTGTCTCCTCTTACTAGGATCAATGACTTCTCTACTTTTAGCAGCCTTCTCCTATCTCTGACTCATTAATGGCAATGAGTCTTGCTTTTGCTAATGCAGCTGTGTTATTTTAAGTGTGCCTGTTTCCAGTCTGAGGGAATGTCCAATGGATATGACAAACTGGGGAAATGTAATTCCTATATTACAGCTATGTGCTTCTTTGGGTTGAGCTTGCAATCCTATGTTAGCATTGCTTTACTCTGTTCTCTATTCATCATCCAGGGAGAATTGCTTTGTTTCTACTTAATTGTGTCAAAATCTTCTGTTTTTTTCTAAATAACCAATTTTTTAATGTCCCGTTATCTGAGCTTTTTCTCCAGATTTTGTTTTAACTCTCTGCAATGTGGAGAAAATCATGATTGCTAGGCTGTGCTCCCTTGTAATAGCTTTTATATTGTTCACACTAATCTCTAAAGCAACTGGATTCCTGAAGCATCATAGTTACCGTCTCTGGAGGTGAAGTAGAGCTTGTTGTTTTGTTATGCCGTGCTGACATTTGAGTGTGTTAACATGACACTCCAGTGTGGGTGGGGTGGGTTTTTTTTTTTGTTTATTATCCTTTAATGTACAGTGGTACATCCTAGTATTGATTAAAGGAACAAGTTAGCTCGAGTCACACGTTGTTTGCTTAGCCACTACTTCTGCTTCCACTGTTCACACTCCCCATGCTCTACCCTTCACACGCTGCTGATCTCCTGTGTCCTTAAAGGACTACCTAACTGCACACACTATTTTTGAGCTGTGATACTTTTCATATGAAAAAGGGAACACAGCCACAATTAAGACTTGTCTCGCTTCTGCTAAGCATCTCTGGAAGTTCAGAATGGTGTCTGGTCCAGCTGGTCTGTCTGTCTGTCCTTTGCAATGTGTTAATAGCTGCGTACTGTGGTATTAAAATGTGGCTTACTCAGGGAATGGCTCAGAGGGTTGGGCGGAACTGAGAGGGAGGGAGTTGCACACAGTTTTTATTGTGCATGTCTTTTAATCACAGCTAATTTGGGTTATTAAGATAACCTGTGCAATCATGATATCTTTGATATAATATTTAACTCTGGTTTTCAGTCGGCTTTACAGATGCATGGCTCTTAAATTTTTTGATTGTTTTGCAATGGCCACAGCTGCGTTGTACAGCAAATTAATATATCCATAAAAGTATCACAACGAAGAAAAACGAAATTGGCTTAAGTGCTTTATTTTTTGTTTTGTTTTAAATTGAGCTGTATTGCTTCTTCCCCAGATTACTGATAATCTGACAGAGTAGCATCTTTACAGCTGTATTTGTGGAAAATTGCTTTACTAAACTATTTACAAATATTCAAAAATTGCTATATAGTGCAGCTGAGGACATACGTTCTTAAACAACCTTAAAAACACATGCACAAAAGAGTTGTCACAGATGTACAGTAGTGGATCCGAACAACTGCCAGTTCCTTATTGTGGATGTGAAAAGTCAAATAGTTAGTGGCTATTTCATTATTTCTATGCATACCCCTCACACCCAACTCTTCAATGTATGTTCCTATAGCATTAGCAAGCTGGATCCACTACTGAAAAGAAAAGTAATGGGGATACCTTTTTGTAGATCAATCTAAAACCTGAAATGCCTGAGCATTCAGAAGATCTTAGTGCTCCTGAGCTGGTACTAGAAAATGGTTGTTGTAACTTCCCTCTGATGAAAGCTGCTAGTTTAGATGAGAACTAGCATTTCAAGCACTGTCTTGTCTAAAGCTGTTTTGAGCAAGACGTGCTTGCAATGGTAGTGATGGTGGGGAAGTTTCAGCATAGCGTTTTAGCACTGGCCTTGGAGTCCTAGATTTGTTTTGTTTGGAGAACAAGCATCTCTTATAACACTGTGACGCTTGTGTATTTCGTTTTTCTTGCATTGATCCTGTCTGAGGTACCTCATCACTTTTTGCATCTGTCATACCAACACACAGAGGTTTGGTTTTTTCCTTTTCTGTGCAAAATGCGAAGAATTTGCTTTTTGTTTTTTTTAATTTAGTACCTCATCCTGGGAAGTGCATGTCACAAACCAACTCCACCTTCACCTTCACCACCTGCCGCATTCTGCACCCTTCCGATGAACTCACACGAGTCACTCCAAGGTAAGGGTTTCCCATCTTGGCCAAAAGTTCAGCTACGTCACAGTCCCCCCGCCCCCGGAGGAAATGGTGTAAGGAAAAGCATTAGCCGCACTGGTGAATTATAACAGATCCCTAAATTATTCCTCTCATTTCTAGTTCCTCCAACTTGATTTTACTTGAGAGGCATGTATAATGTTTTACAAAGCCAACCAAAATACCTTAAATTTTTTTCTGTAGTTAAAAAAATTGCAGAATCAGATATAACTAAGTTGGCTTTCAGTGTCCAAAGCTGATTACTCTTGCATCTGAACAAATTATAGGCCCTGTATGAATGATCAGAGTTGCATTGACCAAAGTATGAATTTCTTATCTCATCTGAACAAAAACAGTGGAGACCCCCATCTGGGGAGGAGGAATTGAAATCTTTGGTACAGAACAAAAAGGGAGGAGGAGGTGAAGTGTAGTAACAGATGCTTCAACAGTGTCCAGGAGGTACATGACTTAATCAAAAACATGGAACTGTCTACTCTGTTCCTTGGTGTAACTGTCTGAAATGAATTAATAGTAGCTAGACTGAAACTAGTGGACTGGCTTCATAATAGCAATTAGCGTGTATAGGCACAGCCTTATGGAAGGTGAACACTTGAGAATCGGAGAAGGTGAATGAATTTTGTACCTAAAGAGGGAACTTTCCTTCTTTAGCAAGTCAAAAATAAGTTAAGTGTGTTCTTCTGTTTAAAAGAACAATACCTTACTGCTTTCTCTGTCCCTTTTCAGCTCCTATGTGGGAGTGTAGCACTGTGTAGGTACCTGTTCAGAAATGATGTATCTAGGCTTGTTTAGACAGCAGGTGGGCACTGACTACCTAAGGAACACATGAGAAGTAAGGGATTTAAATATGAGCACCTGCAAGGTGATAAATACATGGGAAGGAAATAAATGATGATGAAATGTAACTTCAGTTTCTTTTTCTGAATGTAGTTAGTTAATCATGGTCTAGCTGATTTCTCTTCTCTGTCCTCTTCTGTCTTCCTTTTTGTTCAGCACTGTTACTTTAGAGATCCTTTTCTTAGCTGCAATTCCTTTATTCTTTTTACTGATGGAATTGCTGTTAATCATGGTTATAATACTCTTTGATTATATTGGTTACTCAGTCTAACAAACCATAACTGACAGCTACATTCAGTAAATTTTCAGGTGCCTCATTTATCCCAAAGCTCATAATTTGTTCAGGAGGAAAAAGACCAAATAAGGTGATGTTTTCCGCAGACATGGTAACGAGGAGCTCCTTAAACTATAAATGATTCTTCACAGGTCATGTGAGGAGGACGAGGAAACTGCATTATGTCACGTTATGCTGAGAGGAGATATAGGGCAGACACTATGACCCAGCGTGGCAGGGGGTGAGCAACGCTGCCAGCAGCGTCTGTGTTGGCAGGGTCATGTAGAAGGAATGCTACTGTGTGTGTGGCACCAGCTAACCCAAAGAGCTTAGATATTTATCTACCTGATTGCATTTTAACCTAACCTCTAACCCAGGTTACGCTCTAACCTGACTAAGTTTCATCTAGCTGAGTGAGGTGCTCATTTGTTTGTTTCTTTTCTAGATCCAGCTCTGCGACTGTCACTGGGCTCAGTTGCTGAGGCCAGTTTGGGTCTGTTTTTGTAATTGCATCTAGGCTGCCATGCAACGTTAGTCAGTTTGATGGGGAAAATATTTCCCGGTGAAAGCAATGCCAAAACAAACAAACAAAGCGACACCAGCATAGCAATAGCTTTCTTGCAGGGATTCTTCTTTTTATTGCACTGTAATGTATACCTTTGCTGACAAATTAGTAGAAATACTAATCTAAATATTTATATGGCTGAAACTTGGAGCTGGACGGAATGAAGCTATTGTAATTATAAGCCATTGGTGTGCTAAAGTTTTCTCATGACTAGGAAATTTTAAAAGCCTGGTAGCTAACACTTGTATTTGAGTTTCCAAAATGTGTGTGGTCCAGCACCATAGAAAGTCGGAGTAAGTTAACAAAGTTCTCTTCCTCTTTCTTTTCCCTCCCTCATGCTATTCAACACTTCTTCTGTACTTCTCTGGTTAGCCATTCTGGGAGATGCCACACAGTGGCTGTCATAGCTCTTTAGTGATGCCACCATAAACTCTAAGCTATGAAGATGCAACTTTAATCAGTGATTAAGAGAAGAATTATGAACTGATCTCTCCGTTCCACTCAACTGTGCCTTCAGAGTGTCGGTGTATGCTGTTACAGTGGGTGCGTGTTGCCTCCTTAGCTCTGCTATAGGGAAGTCTCCCCGCCACTGATCTCGGGCCAGGCAAAAAGAAGGAAATGTTACGAGATCTTAGTACCTGTCTGCCGCATGCATTGACAGCCAAAACCCACGAGGTGGTGCAAGAAGATAAATTTCAGGACTGCGTAGCAAGGCTGCTTTTCAAATAATGGCACTCTCAGTAGTTCTTTCAAACATGTATTTCACTACCATTTACATGTAGGAATATATGGGATGACTTGTTGAATCACCACTGTGGCATAAAAATCCTTCAGCAGTTGCATTTGCGTTCTGTAGAGGTTGGTACAGTACTGAATCACTGCAGAGATCCTGCTGGTCAGATCTTATGTAGCAATGGAGAGAAGATATGACTTGATGTTGTAGCGTTGGGCTAATATTCCCTTTATTAAGGCATGTCTCAAAGATGCTAAAGTAGTTTTGATTTTCAGGAAATCACTGGACCAGAGTTTGTAGTGTTATTGAAACTCCTGTCAGCTGATTGCTAAATACTATTAGACTGGTCTTCTAAGATCGTCGAGTATGTGGTGCTCAGAACAAAAGAATCTGGGATGTCTAACTTTATATTCACAGTAGCATTGGCTTGACAGAGTTCATTAACTTGAAGGGTGAAGAGAGACTGCAAATTCCAGTCAAGATGTAACCTGGCCCTTATGCCTGTATGGACAAAAAAATGCAATTCATTCATTGACCTGGGGCTTCTCTACACCTAGAAATCCAACCAAATTGTCCCATTGTGGCTATTTGATACATTTCTTGATACAGAGAACCACCTTAAGTTAAAGTTGTATGTTATGGCAGAGCCCATCCAATAGCATGGCTCTGCTGAAAAGGGCAGATTCCACTCTTTTTCCCCATCCCTGCACCTAGCTGCTTAGTTTCCCCCCCCCCCCCTTGCATTGGCTTTGGTGTGTGTGTGTGACTCTTTGAGTGTCTTCTGTTTGCTAACCTGGCAAGAGGAAGGGGAAGATTTCCTTCTTTCAGCAGTGGTGAGCTGTTAGGTCCGTGAACTCTGGTTAGCATCAGTGTTTCATTGTTCCTGACTCTTCAAGTGCCCTTAGAGGGATGAATCCATATCTGTGCAACGTTACTGTGGAATTCACCTTTTTGTGTATGTATATGTGGCAAAAAAGCTACATTTCTGCGTGGTTAGAAACACTTAAAAAGCTTTTTTAAAGCTGCAGGGAGCCCTTGGAATTCTCCCAGACGGACATGAATTTTGAGTGTTTTTCTTTCCTTGTTTGTGAAATAACAGAGTACAGAGTAAACCATGTCTTAATCAGTGAGTGCTGTTTCTTGGACTGCCATAAATTTTTAGTAGGGATTATTCACATGTAAACATGCTGTGGCTAACCTGGTCTGTTACTAATAATAAAGTGTGTGTTGGTTTTTTGTTTTGGGGGTGGTGGTGGTTTTTTGTTTGTTTTTTTTGTTTTTAAGTGTGGCCATGTAGTGCCAGAAACACTTAACCTCAGTATCCATGAGATCTTTTACTGTGGCGCAGAGGAATTGAAACGTCTCCCTTGTGCTAGTAGTTCTTTGGAGATGGATGCTGAGTTGCATCCACGTTCATCTGAATGGCTGGCTTATGGGGAGAGAATAATGTTCCAGAGTGAATGCTATTTGATATGCCTCAAGAAATCCCAAACTCTAATAATCAACAGGCGTATGTTTAAAAAAAATTGCAATAAGATAGCAATAAACATATGTATGTAATGTTTGTTAGTTGTTCTAAATGTGTAGATCGTTCCCCACTTATGTTTTTTCATCCACTGCCTGTGTAGAGCTTATGCTGAGAAGAAAGAACTGGAGCTGGTGGAAAGTTTAGCCTTGTTTCAAACTACAGAAATTAATGTTATACCGAGTTAACACTAGAATGTTTGTCATGTTTGGTTGCTGCTGAGTTGTCAGTTACACAGTAGCTGATTGACAGCCAAGAGCTTGATTGTATTTTTTTCTTCTTTTGATGATTTTTGCCACCACCGTTCATCTCCTTCAAAAGTCAGATCACCCTGTTAAATGTCAGCAAGTTCAGCAAAGCATAAGAAGGAAAGGAGAGTTTGACCTTACAGAAGTGCCTGTTGGTGACAGTACTAAATTCCAGCAACTTTACTACAAATGTTGCTGGAGCAAATATGTTCCCTCCCCTACTTGCTGTTGGCCCTGCCATGACCCAGCATTACTAGAATGACTAGCAGTTTTGTGTGCTTAGATTTGACACTAAAAAAAGCAAATCTGTCTTACTTATGTTATTGGTCAAAGTCCCACCCTGTTTCCTTGTCCTATGGAAGCAACTGGGAGTTAGGACAGCCTGTAGATCAGGAAAACAACAAAACTAAAAACAACTGAACCGGAGTTGTTGATCACAAACCTGTTGATTTAATAGTTTATCGATATAAATGTGTTGGAGAATGTATTAATCCCATGAGACTGACTGGTAGAGTATACAAAGTGAAGAATTGCATTTGATGTTTTTGTACTTCTCATCACATTTGTGAGAACCTGGGAAATGTCAGTTTCCTGTGCACCCTCAAAATGGATAAAATTACATGCTCAGGGTTAAAAATCTTCGGTGTTTTAGTACCTTAGTAGAGAGATTAATTTGACTCCTCCTTTGCTTTCAGCCTTAACGCAGCACCTACTCCAGCTTGTGGCAGCATTAGCAATTTGAAAGGCACCCCAGTGGCTACTCCCTGTACTCCTCGGCGTCTGAGTTTAGCAGAATCCTTCACTAACCTCCGGGAATCCACAACAACAATGAGCACGTCTCTGGGGCTGGTGTGGCTGTTGAAGGAAAGGGGCATCTCGGCAGCAGTGTACAATCCACAGAGCTGGGACAGAGCCAGCAAAGGCACCCTACTGAACGCGTACACCCCTAAAATGGCAATCATTCCTTCCACTCCACCAAACTCGCCTATGCAGACACCGTCGTCTTCTCCACCGTCTTTTGAATTCAAGTGCACCAGCCCACCTTATGACAACTTCTTGGCTTCGAAGCCTGCAAGCTCAATCTTGAAGGAAGTGAGGAATAAAAAGAGCATCAGGAACAGTGAGAGTCAGACTGATGTGTCTGTTTCCAACCTTAATCTCGTGGACAAAGTCAAGAGGTTTGGCATCGCCAAAGTCGTGAGTTCAGGGCAAATGCCAGCTTCTCCTTTAACTGATGACCAGGGACCTCTTCTTTGTGGGGCACAAGGACCAGTGAGGGCCCTTGTTCCTGGAGGCCTGGCACCAGATGGTCTCCCATTGGGCTGCCCTGCTGTGACAAGTGCCATCGGGGGCATCCAGTTGAACACAGGCATCCGAAGGAACCGGAGCTTCCCCACCATGGTGGGTTCTAGCATGCAGATGAAAGGCCCAGCATCTCTCACTTCGGGAATCCTGATGGGAACCAAGCTCCCGAAGCAAACTAGCTTACGATGAAGGACTTTATTTTTACAGCTAGTCTTTTTAAATACAGATACTGAGATTCTTTCTCCGATCCTCTTTCCCCTTCCCTTGCCCCCAGCCCTTCATTGCCTCTTGAGTTTGACAAATCAACTTTGTGCCTAATGGGAGAAATGTGTAAAATTTGTACAAAATGTGTAAATATATACCAGATCTATTGTAACTAATTGGATTATTTTATTGTTCAATTGAGTGCAAAAGGCTCTGCATTGTGATTGCTGTATTAAGGTTAACTTGCTAACCTTTTGAAAAGGTTTTTTAAGATGCACTGAAAAACAAAAGAAAAACAACAAAAAATAACTTGACTAGAAAAAGTGAATTCTGTAGCTAGCCTAACTTGATAGTTGAAGGCACATAGGAAAGTTATTGAATGTGTTACGTGAGACCTCAGATTACATCACATGAAGCATGGGAGCATTTATGCTTTGTTTCATGCTGAAGGAAGCGCTCAGTTTAGCGTTTGGTAGTTTTAACGTTGCCTTTATAGATGAGTTGAGCTGAGTTGTTGGAGTGCCTGGCTATTACCCCTGAATGGAAGAAGTTTCTTTTTCTGTTCTGTGTTCCCCTCCTCCCCCTAGTATGATAAACTTGAACTAATACTGTGTTGAGGTCAGCAGGCCTGCTGGGTACCTGGAACATTGACATATTTCTACCGCTGCTGTTTCATTTGGCTGTGTGACTTGTTTTGTTTTGTTTTTTCAATGCTGCACTGGATAGTGGAGGGGAAAATGCTTTACCATGTGTTGCTGCCATTGAAACACACTTTGCCAGTGCCCCCAAAGAAAACAGTTTTCACAACTGATGAGGTAAACATGGCAGCTGACTTCCTAGAAGTCAAAGTTGCGGAACACATGGACAGATAAGAGTATCATAAAAGAACATGTAGCAAAAACAGTATTAGGAAAAGGTGTCCTTGAAACCTCAGCAGAGAAGCCACAAAAACATTTAGTAACGGAATGGTACAAGCTGGAAAAGCAACTGATCATCATTGGTCTACATGTTTGATGCATGTCAAGGACCATTTGTTAAGTGGCCTTGTAAACAAGGTGAGAATACTTTCTACCCTTTTCCTCTTTTCTTTTTTCAAATAACCCTTTTCCATCCAAAGCTGGACCTTAGCAGAGGTAAAAGTATGTGAAAACTTATTCCCACAGTGTTTTAAAACAAAAACCAACAACAAAGACCTCCCGAAACCAAACATAACCCCTGCTTTTTTTCTGGAAGAAAACAAAAGACCTCGCACAACATTTGGTTACAGCAAGGAGATCTCGAGTTATATTGGAATTTTCTTGTCTTGTTTCTCCCAAACTTCTGCTAGGTGCTTGGAAAAAAGAATTGAAATATTTTGGAACTGAAACGGACAAGATGGAGCTTATTTCTAGAACTGAGCCTGAGACCTTAATTTTTTAAGGAGGGGAGGGAGGGGAGCAAGCAGGGGAGAGGGTCAACATCTGCTTTCTTTTTCTTGCAGTTCTTGCGACATTTAAATCAAGCTCCCTGTTTGTTGTTACCATAATTACACTACATGTAATTGCCATGAATTGCCGTTTGTACCAGACTGTTACTAAATCATTAGCACTGATAATTTCTTGTATAAATGAAACTGTCTTTTAGTCTTTGTGATGAGAGATGGGTGGTTTTTTTGAATGAAGTAGTAGTTATGGTAGTGCTATGGACACTGAGGATATTTTTGAGAAAGAAAAAAACACATCGGTCAATTACTGCATGTGTTTGAAGACTTCTATTTATTCTATGAACTTAAAACGTTTTAGTAAAATGTCATCAGCTCTCTTGCTGTCGTATGTGTGCACTTATTGCAAGTAAATTTAAGTATCTTTTTATTTGAATGTATCTTAAAACAGTAGATAGAGTAACAGTTGATTCTGAAAAATCATGGACTACATGGACCATTTTATATACCCAGAGAAAGAAAGCAATACCACGTGAGAACTTAAAATGTAAAAGTGAATCATGCAATTGGGAAGTATTATTTAGTCTTTAAAGAAGCAGTAGGAGTTGTCCACCCACCAGAGAAAGCAATTGTAACACATCAGAAAAGATGAAATTTAAATTTTCTTCACTAATATCAATAAAATAACAGAAAATTTGCTTTGTTGTGTATTATTCAGCTTCCTGTTTGAAGTTTTTATTGTTGTTTTCTAAGGTGATAAATCTCCCAACTTTGTCCCTTGCTTTCATCCCTCAATCAAAGCAAAACAAGAAGGCATCACCGTGTTTGTTTTTTAAATTCTTAGACATAAAAGTGGTTCAAGAGTTTTGAGACTCTTAAGACTGTCGGAACGGATGAAACTTACTCAGGTCAAAATGGAAAAAATACTGAAGTGGATGCACTTTTTTTCCCCTTTGAATTCCGGGAGAAAGCAACTGGATGTGACATGATCTGTGTATTTTGACTGAGAGAGGGGTGTGAACTCTCCTATTTAATATGATGTAAAAACTCTGGTGACAAAATGTGAAAGCACAAAGATGAGTTAGGAAGAAACATCCTGTGCTTTCCAGCAGAGACAGAAGTGAGGTCTGCTGTTAGCTGGTATCTTCATTACTGAGGAAACAGCTCCCTGATTAAATGTCCAAATAATGTGAAACTTGAAAAGGCTGCACACTCTGTGAGAGCTAAGTAATGGTTAAAGGAGCTCCCTGGAGTATGGGGTAGTCAGGCAATAAATCATAGGAAGATTCATTAGGGGAAAATGCAGCCTCGTATATTGAGGAGAGGGATGTATGTGTGAGGTGGGGAGGGAAAGAATAATATTTATACCACAAGCTTGCTGCAGAAAGAAAAAAAAAAAGAGAGAGCAAAGATGCCAAAATAACTTCTAGAAAACTTCCATTAATGTGGTATAGTTCCATAAGACAACTGTGGAAAAAGGTTGGTGCTGAATTAGACTATGCACATACAGGTATCGTGTCCATGAGTGAAGAGAAGATCCTTCTCGTGTGTCAAACAGCTTGATGGGAATCTGGTGATCAGACAGTTAATGGTTAACTGGGAGGAGGAGCATGGTGCCTCCAGCAGGCCACACTTGAGGACCAGCTTAGTTAAATACTGCTTCAGCAAAGGGGAGAAGCTGAGTGGCCCTGGGACTTTCTGATGAGTAGGAAATGGGAAGGAAATCTGGAAAGGGTCACAGACGTGCAGAACAGATACTGAGGAAGCACCAAAGAGTACTAGTAGTGAGGTCTCTTAATGAAAGTTGATGCTTAAGGAGGTAATTGGTTTAAAAAGAAAAATTTTACTCAGATAAAACTGCATTCTGTCAGTGATAAGTCCTGTATCAGGATACTGTGCGATTCCTCTGGACCTGATCTGTTTTGTCCTGCCCTCGTCTAAAAAGCAAATACTTATGGTCAGAGGTACGAGCCTAAAAGGACTCCTATTTAAACTGGAGAGACTTTTACAATCACAGAGTCTACCTGCATGCATCTTGTTGCAAGACTGTAGTGTTAAAAGACATAAGCACTTTGAAGAAGATATATTTTCTCCTATCGTAGTTTAGAAAAAAAAAAGATTTGAATTGTAAGTCAGACTAGATAACTAGTCAGTCTAGTCCTTTTTTACAGGCTTATGGATTTTATGTGGATGTTGCAGTGAACAAAATCAGGAGCTTGGGGCACTGTGTGGTACCTTCCCATGCCTCTGTACTACGAGGACCCAGCCACACGCGTCCCGTTTCTGAATCCTTTCAGCTGTCATGTTGGTCAGAAGCTTCAATCTCAGAGCTCATTGAGAGTGCAATGGGGGCATAAGCGACAGTGACATATCACTGAAAGAAAAGAAATGAATGTGCAGAAGAGAACAGGAAGGTTAGATGATGTGACTGCACCTAGAGAGATGTGTAAGTCAGTAGTGTGAGTGACGAAAATTAAGCTGAGCATAATGCAGAGCCCTGTGCAGTTCTGTGTTTTTCCATGCAGAAACACTGCCCGCCTCCTGAGCTCCCACCTGTTTCTGGTGGGAACTGCTGGTTGCACGGGTGTTTTCCAATGATCTTTCAGGCCTGAAGTAAGTGAACTGCAAGCTCTCACTGGCTGCAAAACAAACGCTTGCTGGTTCTGGAGACTGTTGCCTTACGCCAGATAGCACGCCGTCTTCAATTGTACAAGCTGTGCGTACGCAGTGGGATTTATCCTGGCCTGGAGGTCCTTGCCGTATCTGCAGTGCCTGCTGGCTGCACTGCGCTGCTCAGAGCAGCGCGCCTCGGCGCTTTCGTCGCCAGCACAGATCACTTGGGAGCCTCTCGTCCAGGAGGAGCTGCTCTGCCACAGCAGCTGCTGCAGTGCTCACGGTGCGGCGAAGGGCTGCCTCCTTCACTCCGGTACAGGAAGATGTACAGCCAAGCAAAATAAGCCATAGGTCCTCAGCCTAGGTAGCCAAGGATCAGCCTTAGTCTTTGACTGTGTAAGAGCTTCTCGGCTTTGTTTCCCTGATGTGAAATTGCTCTGACATAGGAGGCTGAAAAATCCCCCTGTGGCACTGGCAGCATTGGGATTCTCGCGCATCTCTCTTGCAGCTACAGCCCTGTCTGTATGCAACCCTTACCTGGTTGCTTGGCTGCCTGAATCCTGTCACCTGAGAGATCTGGCTGTCATTTACCCAGCCCTTGAAGCAGCTGTAACTTCCTGCTCAGCTGCACTGGGTGCTGCTGTGCCGTGGCTGACAAGGTCCTAGGTGAGTTTAGTGTAACATATAGACAATAGGAAGCAGCCTTATTGGGCACCCCTTTTGAATTTGCATCTTTTCCCCTTCCAAAATTGATAGCTATTCCCCCCAGCCCATCCTTGCTGGTGTGCACGACTGCTTCCTACAGCAACCTAAATGTTTGGATTGCGAAGAATGAATGCATGGGGCTTGCTGTTTGTGCTGTATTGTTACTTCCTGATAGTTTTGAAAGTATCCAGAAGGATGCATGTAATACTGGTTTTGTTCACTTTTTTATCTGAAGCTATGCATTTTCTGTGCCAGCTAAGCAAACAGCAATTGCGTTTAGTAAGTGAGTGGATGTGAATATATTCACTTTCAAGCTGTCACATATCTGAAAGTGAATTGTAGATCCAACCTTCCCAAAGGCCTGGAACTCTAAGGAAACTTGTGCTTAAATGTGCATGAAAATTTGGAGGGTTAGTATTCCTTTCAGGGCCTGCAGAACTGGGCTTCCAGGTTGCATTCCTGGGAAAGGATGTCTCTGACATGTCTGTCCAGGCTACCTGCCTGGATTTCCCCTCCATCCCACAGGGAATATTTACCACCTCCAGGCTCCCTCCACAGCTGCCGTATGCAGAGCCCTGCCAGGGCAGAACCACAGGCTCTCCCATGGGAAAGTACGTGGAGTTTCCAGGAAGCTTCTCTGTTCACAGAGGTTTTCCCAGCACCTGGTTTGAAATTAAATTAATAAAGCTGGAATACAATTAATTGAATCAAGCCCATAGAGAGAACAGATTGTCTTTAAATGTAAAAAGGTATTGATTTGCCATTTTGCCGGTGTTAATTTAGCCCCTACACACGCTTCCATAGGGATGCATTGGAGCATTGAGGCTAAATTCAACGTCAAGAAGTTGGCAGCGTCAGTAAACTCACCTCCCAGACAAGCACTGGGAGGCTGTGCGACCGCCAATGCAGCACGTGCTGAAACCCGCATGACACTTCTCAGCCCAAAATCTTCGTGGGACTCAGGGAGCATGTACCACAGCTGCAGACACTCTGTTTCTGAGGCTGCTGCCTCCTTTGGGTTAAAATAGAGCAGCCTGGGGGTGGCTTTCCTTAATGCCCCTGATGAGTGGTACAGCTACCAGAGCTGATGGAGTTTCATAGATTTGCTGACCCCCTTTTTGCCTCCAGTCAGCACCTCCAGGGCAGCCAGCCACTGACTGGCGCTGCAACAGCTTTTACAACCTTTCCCCATCTTGGGAATTTCTTCTGCACCCAGAAGAGCGACTGATTTTTTGGAGAGGGAGGATTTCATGAAGTCACTTATAGCCTGCTCCTCCCTGCCTCCAGGAACAGTGTTATTTTGTAATGGGACAATTCCACGTATTTCAATTATTCCTGCCATTGCCCCCAAACTGTTACTCCCGTGAGTGAGAATGAAGATGACGTTCCCTGCGCTAAAGGTACTGCTGAGCCTCCCTAGTCTTTATCTCAGCAACATCTCAAAAATCGTATACTAGTTCTGAGCTGGGTTATAAGAAGCAAAGAGGGGAATCCAGGCTGAATTTAGACCTGTAGATCCAAAACTGCAAACCTGAACCTCTCCCTGCCTCGTTTTCCCTCTCCCTGCCTCACCTGAGCAGGTGCTTTGGTTTTGCAGCTTTGCATTGCCTTGAGGTGCATCTCCACAGGGCCGGGCACTGCAACACCTGCCCAGGCTGGGCTCAGAAAGAGGCTGTTTTCTGCTAAAAGGCACAGAGACAGGTTGATCCAAGACGCGTGTCCGCACACAGGTAATGCGCACTGGCAGTTTCAGGCTGTCTGAAAAGTGCACTTATATTTTGACAGTTTATTTCAATGCCCAGTCTGAAGGGGGCCCCCTGGACACAGGAAAAACATCCAAATGAACCGATCACCTCCGCCAGCAGGGATCCAGATGCAGAAATACGACTGAGCGTTCACCGTGGGGATCCTAGGGGGGCTCTTGGGGAGAAGCACAACTGTGACTGGGTGCTCTGGGCTTTCATCTGGGATGGGGCAGCTCTCCCAAACGCATTCTGTTTTTATTATAGTGACTGTCATAGGCAAGAGCCGAAAGGAGGGCTGACCGCTTCCCAGCTGTGTTGTAGGGTAGATGAGAGATTTGGCCAGAGCCATCGGGAAGGACGATGACAGAGCCTGGGACTGAAAACTCCCTAAATCCTGATCCCCACGCTTCAGGTGGTGATGACTCTCTCTTGCGGGGAAATAATAAAGCTCTGCCTTGCTGCTAATGCACGCGTGGGCTGTGCGTGCTCCTCGTTGAACCACGGAGGGAGGCTGCGACACGGGAATGCAGGTACAGCGCAGCACTCTTAAATGCTATATTTCCACAGCTTCAGGGAGTCCCATTCATTTTGCGGCGTGTGTTCACTGAGGTATTTGGCTTTCTTAGCAGAACAAGTAGCGTAAGGCCTCTTTTGATCATACAGACTGATTTGGGTTAATTCAGTGAAAGAGAAGTAGTGTTTTTTTTTTATCATAGTCTCTTAGGAAGACTTTAATAAGTAACAAGTTATTAAATTCAGTATGTTTTAAGTCCTCATTTGGATTCTGGGTGAATCACTGCAAGTCCCTTTATTCCCCTTGACTGTTTTACAGCACTGGCACAGCTAAAATATTAAAAGTGGCATGCACAGTGGCTGAAAAAAATTAGACCAGGTTGTGTCTGAAGCTCTCCAGCATCCAGGAAACACGACAAATGTGATTACATGCAAATGTCACACTGTCAGTGGGCTGGCAAAGAAAATAGCGCTCTGTCTTAACCACTTTGAAAACCAGACAAGCTTTGCTTGCGATGATATGATGGGAAGAAAGTAGCTTTCATGAAAATACATTTTCTTCCTTAATTGCCATTTTTACAATTTAAAATGAGCAAATGTTTGATCAAAAGCAATGTTGGTGGATGCTTGGCATTGGGAGCGTTATTTTGTACCTGGGAAAGGTGCCTGGGAAGTGATTTACCTGTCAGGGGTACAGAAAGGCCCTGCTCTGCTAACCGCTAGGGCAGTGACAGCCCTCAAGTCGCTCCGGGGACCTGGCCTTCACCCTCGAGACATGGGGTCGTGAAGGGCTCTTCTTACCCGAGAGCCTCGTGCGCAGCGCGGTGGTGAAGCAAGGCTTGTGCGCGCGGCGGGAACGGTGGGATCCCTCTGTTCTGGCAGAGGGGGCTTGCCAAAGCCCTGACACGGTCAGCCAGCTGCACGCAGGACCCTTCATGCTCATGGGCATCTCGGGTGACTTTCAGAAGAGAGGAACAGGAGGAAAAGCCGGGTTACTGCCTTTGCCGCTCCGCTCTGCCGCCTGCAGGAAATGAGAGGGAGAATAGAACTAGAGCTTTTTTTTTTTTTTTCTCATGATGACATTCTCCGGTAATAATCCTAGGTTTATAAAAATCCCCTCCCGCACACGCACACATTACATTCTTTAAAAAAATAGGCCAGGGAGAGAAACATTTTTAGTGTTGTTTAAACACTCCCGTCATTAACTTAAAAAAAAGTAAAATGTCTGCAAGTTGCTTTTAAAAAAACCCACCACTTTGGTGGGAAATATTTTAATATATGCTTTTTTAAGATTAGCTTGTGTTTTCCTTTTTTTGAAAATATGTAATTGGTTTTAATCTCCTGTTCGAAAGTGTTGGAAAAAAAAAAAAGAGCATTTTGGACTGTTCTCCCATAGGCAATAATCAAAAGTAAGGAGCACATACAAGGTATTTACAGGCTCATTATATTTGGAAAGGAGCTGAGAAAAGCCAGAATAGGCGGCCTGGGAAGTGGTTGACTGGAAGGAGCTTGAGAAGAAGAAAAGTTCATATGGAAACGCAGTTGCACTGGCTTTGCAAGATGAGAGCCACAGAAAGAGAACTTTGATATTACTAAAAAAGAAAATTCCCTGTTACCATCTGTTGAAGTATCTGTTGCATTGCAAAATTTTACAGCGCTCTACTGGTGGTGTCTCTGCTGGTGTTAGGAACAACTCTCCAAAATGTTTGGCTTGTTTTTGCTGTGCTCAGCAGTTATTTTGTTTTCCAGCCTTGGTTTTGGTAGAATTTTGGTTTACTCTTAATTGTTTTCTGTTCTTTTCTGTGCATTGTTCTTATCTATCAACAGCTATAGAAATTGCCGAGACGTTCGTCTGTCTCTTTCGTTTGACAAGCACGCGCTTTCCCGAATATGAAAATGTTAAGCCCCTCTTATTAACTCACACATTTGGGAGAAATTCTGCAAATCAAAATCACCTCCTTCTGTCCATCAGGGGAATTCCTTAGCCGATCCAGCACCTGCAAGAGGTGTTATCTGGGGCAGAGGAGGAGAGTGAATGTGGAACAACTTCTCCAGCCTGCCTTCCAGCAGGCAAGGGGGCCCACGTGGCAGAGTCCTCCTGGGATCTGCTGGCTTTGCACCTAGCAGAGGACAACCACAGACTACTCTCTGGCTGAGCGTGGAGCTCTTTGCCCTTCTTTTTGTCAGGAAAGGGCTGGACACAGTCAGCCTCCTTCCCTCCCCACCAAGTGGCAGACAGCTAACTCAGGCTGCCTCTGTGAAACCCGGGAGTCACTATTTCCTGTGACTACACCGTGATTAACCTACTCTAGTGCCTCCTCCCCCCTCCCTTGCAGTCACCTTTTGCTGCGTTTCCACCGCTGTCCTTACCCCTTCCCCAAAGCAACGTTCAGCTCACCACACAGCAAGGAATGCTCTGTTTATTCCATGATTCGTAGCTGTGTGCAGAATTTTCACATTTAGTTCACAATATAAAATAAATAAGCTAAGAAGGTGAAACACACTGTTAGTCGTCGTCTTTTAGTTTTAACGGTATTGACTATTCACCATAAACTTGTGGGTTTGGTATGAAGCTCAATCCTTTACAAAGGGGGTTACCATGAAGACAGTTGGCCTTCTCTGGCAATAGTGCACTACTGTATTTACATTTGGACAAGTTCTCCTTAGCGTTCACAACTATTGTGACCGTTACAAGATTTCTTTATAAAGGGACTCATTCATCTGACTACTTAACACATGGAATACATTTACATTGCAGACTGATGGATTTTCCTGCCTCTCTTTATTGTAAGATACCCAGCAGTGTGTGGTGACAGGACAAGAAGGGATAAGTGAAATTATTTTAATATAATATCAGTGTATGAGAAACCACAGAAGAAAGAAAACATTTCCTGGAAAATTCTGCATATGTATATATTGCATTGTATAGTCTTACAGACAAATTTACATCCAGTACATAATATATTTTAAAACACTGATTTGAAGAGGACAACAAATTAATTTTTCTCCATCTGTACAGACATGGGAGTGTGATTTTTTTTCTTGCTGCTATAGTGTGCGGTTCTTCAGGAGGAGTACTCGTATTCCTCAGCGCTGCGGCGTCCAAAATCCATCCAGCCCATGTAGTCTCTGTCATTTATCCTGTGCGTAGGATCGATGCTCTGTACCCTGTTTCCCATAACTGAGATCCTTCCAGTAGGACCTAAAGAGGAGGAGATGGGGAGAGGAGAGAATAAGTGCACACATTTTTCAGGTTCATCTATTTTCTAATCTGTTTTATATTTGTTACAGATGTTGGCATGAAATAGCTGCAACTGCTTGACTTACACAGACCACATAACACTGCTGTCATGTCATTGGGAAAAATGTCATAGAAATGTTATGAGAGAAGCCCTGAAAGTGATTTTTTTTTTAATGTGAAACAGAAAATGGACCAAGCAGATTTGTTTCTGGCATTTATCACTTCTGAACTTAGCACAGTGCAGTGAACACTCAGCACTTGTCTGTTACTGCAGGGAGTGCCCTGGGATTGTAAAGAAAGTAGTGGCAGGAGCTGTGCTGCTGGTCTCTGTACAGCTCCCTTGGGGGGGGAAAAATCACTGTCTCCCTGTCTGCTCCAGACTGCTGGAAGGAATGTGGGTGCGTTTCTCCTTGTTTCCTTTCCTCTGCCACCTCACTAGAAAGAGGAAGAAAGTCCAGATCGTTTCCCATTCTTGCTACAGGAGTGCACTCTTGTTTGCTGGTAGAGGGAGGAATATTCCAGAGTCAAAATAACTCTGCTTGAGAGCAGACTCAGGCCTGAGCCAGGACTCCTGCCCATAACCCTGTTTTGCCTGAGGAACAGTGAATACAAGCACAGGAGCTCCTATAAGGCAACTTCAGGACAAGTGCAGTAATTATGAATCCCAGATTTTTCAGAAGTGGGAACAGTCTTGAAAATGAGAACATTGTGGCTGGAATTTACAGCTAGAGATGCTGTTGCTGACAGATATCCCCATACATGGCTTACCATAACAGTAACATTTCTATTACTTATCTACAGCTTGTGTAACTCCTCTCATATTGATGTTGGATGCTGATCTTTAATCTTGCCTTAGTCTTTCTGTTATCCTTGTTTAGGGCACCAAGGAGATGAAAGACCCAAATTATTTGCAAGGGGGATTTATGCTTCAAAAAAGAATCATGCTCCAGCTTGATATCACCACATTATGTAATTAAAAATGGAGGAGAAAGGCAAGTTATTTTTCTCTGTGCTCCTTGAAAATTGCCAAAGTTAAGCTCATCTTAATTGTTGCTGTATGTTAAGCCTTGAGTGAGGAAGATGAAGAGATTCAATAGACTAATATTTAATTCAGACCAAGGATTGAGGGGGACTTAAATGGAAAAAAAGGAAAAAAAAAGCCCAGGCCAGAGCCCACAAATCCAAATCCATACAATTGTTCTGCTTACTGTTTCTTGTGTTTTGAATAAATCTTTGCTCAGTCTGTGCTTTCATATTTCAAGATTTTTATCATAAAATGATCTCTCTAATGAAGATAATTCATAAAAAATCCAAACCCACATTGCTTTCTTAGTGGCTGCAAAGGGATAGGAGAGTAAAAAGCATGTGGCATAAAACTGAAACAGCAGTGTTTTAGATATTTCAAAAAAAAAAGGGGGCAAAAAATTCTCTCTACAAAAGAACATTCGTCTACCATTAACCTTCAAAACCCAGGAAATTCACATACATAATTCAAAATATGTAATTAAAGTTGATGAGAATGGCTTCTTGGCACTGTCATCAGGCAGTGCTAGGACGGAGCAAAACCATCACTCAGATGTTGATATTTAAGAGACTTCTGAGCCTGCAGTGGCCTGTGGGCTGCAATGGCTCCCCTGGTGCCATTATGGTCTGGCTTGGCAAGGGTTCCTTAGAGGATAATAAATGTGTGCGTTGCTGACTTGACAGCTACTATGTCTCACCTACACAGTGCCAGATTCATGCTGTAAAGCCTGCAGATGAAGTTATTGAAAGCTAAGGGTCATACACAATGAAATGAATTTCTTAACAGCACCTTAATTACCTTTCCTCAAATAACTGAGGATGGCCTGCAGACACTGCAGAATCAACATACGACAAACAGCCTCAAAATTGTAGCAGTTTGGCAAAGATGCTGCTGTATAGCCCTATTGTCCTGAGAGATTTTTAATTCTGTCACTGCTATCACTGGAAGTATCAGCTAAAATGAGCCTTTCCATTAACTGCAAAGGCAAATGCCATCACTGATCATTGCGAGCACTAGCCAACGCTCTCTTTTCCCCTCAACAGAATTTTCTAGTGTATTATGATCTGGCCAGGGAGTCAAAAGTGACTAATACAGCAGACAGGTTTTGTAGAGATTTCTAAAGTGTTGCCCAGAGGCTTTATGTTAAATGGGAACATAACATAATGTTATGATTGTAACACAGTTGACAGGACACTATATGCTGTGTTATAAGTTAACTATATATTGCTTTGTCCCTGCAAATCTTGTCTCTTCTCTACTAGCCAATTTATTTGCAATTCAGAGTCCAATGAGCTTAGCAACGTCACAAGAATCCCACCATCTGCTAACAGTTGCTTTGTAGGGTTAATTAGATATATATAATCTACAAACACAAATGCAGTAAATTCTCCCTTGTATAATACTTAGGGAAATATAGCTTAAATCCAAAGTGTTTTTCTCACTTCATCCATTTAAGCTAGAAATTTAAGAGGTCACATAAACTAGAATAACGAATTCAATTTTCATGCAGCTGGGTGACAATAACCACACTGGAGAAAGGTGATGAAGACTGTTTTGCAGACTCCTGTAATTAAGAATCTTATCCAGTAGCACCTTTAATTATAGCATCAAATTGTGGAACTTTGTATCTGAATTGCCTTTCCATTAGGAGAGGGGAACTGCTAAAAGTGAGTTCCTTAACAGACATGGTGAGAATTGCTAACATAAGATGATGTCTCTCAGAATAAAAACAACTTTTTCAGTTGTTTCTAATTTGATCATACTCCGTGTATACAAATGAGTGTGTATGCCGGCATACATAAGTATAAAATGCACATGATCTCTTAATTGCAGACCTCCTTCAAAAATAAGGAAAGGATTCTGCCTAGTGCAGGGATCAGCAGTGAGGCTACCAGGAGGGGAAGATGAAGTAAACTGCACAAGGTAATGTGGAGAGACAGGAGAGGAGAAAGCCATTACTTACGTAAAGTGAACTTCATCCTAAACAGAGCCTGGGTCTGTGAGTTAAGCAATTGTGTCCATATGGACACAATGTCCATATGTCCAGGTCATCATAATTACTGTCTCTCTCTTCAGCCCTCTATGCTTCTAATATGTCCTTTTTCCCCTGCAATACCAGAGATAGACCAGCCAGAAGCTATAGCAAGTAAACAAGATTTGTGCAACTCCACAAGTTGCGTGGTGGCTTTTGCTGAGGCTGGCAGCCATCTCTCTCCCATGGAGTCGACAGCAATTAGGTTGCCCGCAGTGCTACTCTACTCAGACAGAAAGCAATACACAGATGAGATACTTCAAAAGGAAAAGTGTCTTTTAGGAGAGTTTCAACGGGGAACTATATGAAACCATTTTGATCCATCACATCTACTGATAGTACAGACAGCATATGTGTGTGTGCATGTAAAATATATACTTTTATTATACAGCTTTATTCTTTCCCTAGCTAGCTCATGTATGTAATACAGTTTCTTCCTTAAATGACTATATCACATAAGAAAAAAATCAAGCCCTCAAATTCCATTACTCTTGTCAGTGCTTCACACCCTGTTACAAATGCAGTGCCATGGAGGTTTTAAGTAACTGCAAGATTCTGTTGTACTCCAAGGCTGCCTGGGACTCAAAACCAAATAGGAATTGACACATTTTGAAGCAAACACTTTTATTTACCACTGCTTTAGCACTGTGTTCATAAATGCAAGTTCCGATCTTTCAAAAGCTCGCATGCTTTTGTAACTTCTCCCTGAGAACAACTACATGGAAAGTCCAATACTCAGAAGATTTCCCTGTTGTGGATGTTCCTGGCTGAGGAAAGATTAGCCATTTGGTCTGTATTTAGCCACAGAAAAGCTTTCCTGCTCTCCTAACTTCAAAGAGGAATGGAGGTTTTTTAAATGAAAAAGTTCAAGAAAATGCAATTACTAGATTTTGGGTGAAATAAAACATGCTGCAAAACATACCAAAATAATTACAAGGCTATGAAAATAAGTGAAAATAAATAAATAAATGCTCAGCTAGAACCTGACAGGGAGGTTTAAATTTTCCTGTTACCTGTACCCAGCTCTCAGCCAGTGGATGATACGTGAAAAATCTTTTTGGCAGAGTTTTGCAACAACAGAAAAGGAGAATGCTCTCTACTTCAGGAATAACTAGGCAAAAATCTACCTCCTATCTTCTGTGGTAATCCATGCTGGACTATGACAGGGTTCCCTTAACATCTAGGTTTTTCTGAAGGAAACTCCACTAACGCAGAAGCAGCATAGGAAGTAGGCTATTACCTTTTCTGGCTTGCTGGAGATACTTGGCCAACAAAGCACCAATGTTAGCTCTTTGGTCGATGCTTCCATCCAGCCGCGGGACAGGTTTCAGCGGGCCGGTGGATGAAGGGGCGCGGACGTGCCGGTGATGCTCTGTCAAACTCTGCTCAAGCTCGGCAGCCAGTGGATTCCCATTGTGTGAGCCCGCAGTCTGCTGCCCGAAAGAGCTTGCTGAGAGCACAGCAAGGAACACGCAGATGCATATACCACTGTACATTGCTGGAGAGAATAGGAATCAGGGGTTAAAACGATCAGATATTTTATGTTATCCCCACCTTCATTTTTGGAGGCAACGGCTTCTGAGCAAGCTTTTTTTTTTTTTAAACAGGGATAACTGTGGGATCAGCATTAAGCTGGAAAACATGTACATTAATAGTTAAATATCCCTGGGTAAGAGGCAGAAGCATCTGTGGGCTGTTAAGTAACACAGGAAGGGATAAAACCAATTCACTGTGCTTTGTGCAGCATCTCCTTGATTCACTCCATTCCTCCTCGCTTTTCTGGAAGCTGCATTTCACTAAAACATAAGAAACACATCCAGCTCCGAGGAAAATCCCAGGATTAAAAAACACCACTATTCCGCTGTTGTGCTAAAACCCACTGTTACTGCAAATACTTGATTTTGAAAAGTTTTACGGAGCCATTACTTCGAGCAACCTTTCTTTGGTTTGAACTGCAGCGCTCAAGAGGCTTTATCTTGTCACACAGTGAGGAGGAAAGCAGCCACAGAAGGAAAATAAAACCAAAATCTATAACCTCCCCCCCAGCACTGGATCTAACCGTTGAGGTGGTAAAAGCTGGTCGGGAGTAAGAAATAACGTGCAGCGTGGCAATACTCTTCTTGATGTAAAGCAGAGAGCTCAAGTGTAATGATTTTTGTTTGCTGCTTCCTTAAGGAAACGAATATTAGAAAAAACGATGTCCTTTCGCTAGATTATTTGATTATATAAACGGACACAGGCTTTTCTTCCGGACACATAAAAATTACTCTCCGTAAAAACAGGCGAAACAACGTAGCTAAAGCTTAACGCTTTAAGGCTACTTCCCACTTACACAAGTTACCTGCACGGGAGCTGGTGACTCAGTTTAAGTTCCTGAACAGCGCACCGAACAACCGCCTTACAATTTCATAAGAAGGGCAAAAAAAAAAAAAACCAAAAAAACACGAAGTTCATTCGCCACCCCCCCCACCCCGTATACCTTAGACCGAAAACACTGGCAGTGCGCAAAACCCGACCTTTCGGCAGGGCGGGAGAGGAAATCAAAGCGCCACTGAAGTCCCACTCCAGCCCGCCGCGGGGTGCCGGCCGCCGCCGCCTACCTGCCGCTGCGCCGCCGAGGCCAGACCCGAGGGAGCGAGGCCGTGCGCGCCCAGGCTCGGCACTCAGTCAGGGCCGCCTCTGCCGCCGGCCCCTTAAATAGCGGCGGCGGCTGTTTGCACAGCTCTGACGCAGCCGCCGCCGCCCGCCGGGCCGGGGGGAGCCGGGTCGGGGGCCGGGGGGGGGGGAGCGGGGCGCCCCTCCCCGAGGCGGCGGCGGTTGGCGCCGTTGGGCTTTGCCTGGCCCCCGCCGGGGCGCGTCGGGCTCTCAGCCCTCGCTGAGGTGAAACTCTCAGCCCGAGCGCCGGCTGCCTGGCGGCTGGAGATTTTAAAACTACACCTCAGCCAAGGGATTCTCCCTCCCCCCCGCCTTCCCTCAGCCCAAACACGGCGGTGAGGGGCTGCCGGTGGCGGCTCCTGCCCGGGGGCGGCGGGTTTTTCACTCTTGACACGCGCCGGCGTTTATTTTCGGGGGGGAAGAAACGGTTCGGGCTTTTCTCGGCTGTGCCGAGCGCACCCTCCCGCCTGCTCAAGGAGAAGGGGCCCCTCATTTTCTTTTGAAAAGCCCCCAGACCTCGAGAGGGGAAAGGGAACACCGACCCCCCCCCCCCCCCCCAAGTGGGGCCGAGCGGGCTGCAGGGCGCCACGGGCAGCGATGGCGCTGGGCTCCGGCGTGATCCTGCCCCGCTGCTCAGGCTGCCACCCCGGCTCCTTCGTCGGCCAAAGAGCCTGGCTGGCTGACCAGGCACCGAGCCTCCCCTGGGAGCCGCGTGTCGGCGGCGGCTGGGCCGGGGGCCGGCCCGAGGGGCACCCCGCTGAAGCAGCAGCTCTGGGGACCCTCCAGGGCCGGGCGCAGCGCCCCTAGGAAGGGGCCGCTCTGGCGGGAGCCGCCCTTGCTCCCCGTCTCCTCGGCACCGCCGCGGGACGAGCCCTGCCCCGGGCCTGCAGGGGCATCCCAGCGCCAACCGCCTGCTGTGCAAGAGAGGGGTCAAGTCATCCGAAAGGCAGAAACCCCGTGGCAGGAAGGTGCCCCACAGCGGGCCAAGAGAAAGCCAGCCTGCTGCTGCCAGGAAGGGCCGCTGAGCCGCTTTCTCCCAGGCGCTGTCACTTTTGCGGGGCAGCTCCCTCACCGCCAGGCCCCGTCCCCACCCAAACCGGACCCCTGCCGCTCCCTGTGTCGCCCGGCTGCGGCACACTGGGCGCAGGGAGAGCAGCCACCGGCATCCCGGCGCAGCTGGTAGCGCTGCTGGCCTGAGAGGGGTGTTGTGGCTTCGCCTTGGTGGGGAGAGTGGTGGGGGTGATGGGGATGGTGGTGGGATGGGAGGTGATGGGGACAGTGGTGGGACGGGGGAGCGGTGGTGACAGTGGTGGGACAGCAGGTGATGGGGACAGTGGTGGGACAGAGTGTGATGGGGACGGTGGTGAGACAGGGTGTGATGAGGATGGTGGTGGGACGTTGGGTGATGAGGACAATGGTGGGATGGGGGTGATGGGGATGGTGGTGGGACAGTGGGTGATGGGGACAATGGTGGGATGTGGGTGATGGGGATGGTAGTGGGACAGAGGGTAATGGGAACAGTGGTGGGACGGGGGAGTGATGATGGTGGTGGGACGGGGTGATGGGGATGGAGGTGCACAAGCTCTGTCACTGTGAGCCTCTAACCAGGATATTTGTCACTGAACAGGATGTTCTGACTGAGCTGTGGACTGCTTTTTGTCTTCCCACATAAGTGCCAGCGCTGGGTGAAGTTGCCATCCCAAGGAAGTTAAAAAACAAACCAAAACCAAAACCTACTTTGAAAACAGAAAAGTAAGTTGAAGTGGAATTGTCAGAGCAAAGAAGAACAACACTGAAATACTTCCAGCAATTCCCTCCAGGGGAATGGGCTTGTTTAATGGCTCTGTCTTTGAATAAACCAATAATACTGCTGATAACTCAGTTTCACTATTTGGCCCTGGTGGGAAAAATGCTCACTGATATTAGACGATTAAATAGTCAAGAGTCAAACTGTACGTTCTTGGGAAAAGTATCACAATCTTTCTGGGAAAGTACAAGACAGTAGCAATTCTAGTAGAGTCATATCAAGTCCCTGGGAAACTCAGTGTAGATAATGAGTTCTCAAAGGACCAGTCCAAAGCTTAATAGAAGAGAATGACAGAGAACTTAGTAATACATGCTATGCATAATTTGTATTACAGAAGTATAAACATAAATGCAAACATTTAATCTGACACATTTATCTCTGTGAACAAGTTCATTTACTTTGAGTTGATTTGGAATATTAGTTCGATTATTAATTTGTCTTTGTAAAAGTCCGCAGAAGGTTCCCTTTGGTTCAAATTGGCAGAAGTTGTGTATTTCTTGACAGGTAAATTTCACTATGCAATAAGACAGGGTATCCATTGAATGTAAACATTTACAGTTCATAAAGCTGCTGCTGCTGAGTCTGTTGTGTCTTCCTGTCACTGTTTCTTGAAACTCCAGGGCTCCACATGAGCAGAGAGAAAGCCTCTGTGTGTGGAGAGGGAGCGGAGCAGCCAAGCTTACTGAACTGTATGTTCACATGGGAATACAGGACAAAAACATCAGAATATGCTTAGTGGCATAAAAATTCAAATAGTGAAGATAGGAATGTCTGCTGGACATTTACATGCATATAAAAATTGTACGGGATCTCTGTGCTATTAAAAGATCATATACTACCTTTTTCGCTGTACCTCTGAGTCGATCAAATATCTGTGCTTGCAATGAAAGAGTCAGAGATTCAACAGTGTGAGTTCAGCAGGAGATTTCCTGCCTCATGCTACCCATGTGCTCTCTTATACTACTTGCAAAACCCTCTTTCTTTTCCCTGTTTAGGCATCATGGTGTATGAATAAAATTAGTGAGGCTACAGCATCACGTCAAGTTATTAAAGTCAGTGGTACTGCACTGTCAAAAACTGTAACTTTGATTATAGATTTCTGAATACTAAATTCTCCCCAGTGAGTTCCTTAATACCAGTATGTAAAAGTCTTAGAAATCATTTTCTGATTTATTGATGTTACCTTCAGTAAAAGTTTGAAGTGGTGTGAAACCACTAGTTCTTGCTAAATAAGTGTCAATTTGGCATTTTAGTGTTATTTTAGACAGATAAGGGAATGGAAAGCCTGTTACAGGTTGAAAAACGTGATCATAGGACTTTGGCACTTGGGATAGCTTAGGCTGTGTATTACTGACTGATGTGGCACAAAACGGAAAGAATCAGCATTTGATTTGCAGTACTCTGTTATGGTTCCAGGACCCAAGTTTTCATGAGTTGCTCGTCCTAGACCTGCACCACGTGTCTGTAGACTGTTAACTGCAGGTGGGTCTTGTGCTGCCATTACAATTGGGGCGAACTACGTACTGCTGTGGTGCGTGACTTCCTCGGGGGGGCGAAACTGTTTTGATTGAACCAGAGCTTGAGCAATACTGCTAGACTCCAAGTATAGATGCAAAACAAATTTACACCCAACAAGAACCCTGCAATGCAGTAAATCATTAAAATAGATGCACCTCTTAGGTAGCAGCTAGATGACACTGTAGTTTAAAGGCTGCAAGCTTTTTTAAATAGGTTTTCTGGTAAGCTTCTGTTAAAGGATCTGAGCTTTTCCACCTTTCCCCCCATCACAATCCAGATATTTCTACCCTCAACTGCTTTATTTATTTATCTGCCAAAGATTTTCCCCCATGTAGCAGAGGTGGCAAAAGAGAACGTGTGGTTGAGTATAAGCTGTTCTGGTGTGAAGCTCAGAGATGGGCTTGAAGCAAGAAGTGAGCGTGAGCCCCAAGGGACGGGCACATATTTTCTTATGCCTGTTCTGCAAGAGAGGTGGCCGGTGCCAATAGCAGAGTGCAGCAAGGCGCTGTGAGCATTAATATCTCATCGTCTCTCTGCTGCTGAGCTGGTCTGTGAGTGGCAGAAAGTGGCAAGGAGCTTGGAAACGCCCTGCTCTTTCCTACTGTAGTGAGCATGCAATTGCGGTGCAATGCCTCATTTCCATCAATGTGCATGTGACTTTTGTCTCTTTAGTATGTGTTTTTCATGGCAATATCATGTGCAGTTTGCAACAGCACAGTTGCCATGTGGACAGCATAGCAACTTCTGATGCCTATATCTGATGCCTTTTCTTTTTAGCCCAAAAGGAAACATATGGATCTTACTCACTACGTGTTATTGCGTGGCTTTGGATTCTAAGACTTTTTAGGCTGAATACTAAATGAGGAGTAGTATACTGACAAGTATTAGTATACTGGGAATTTAGGCTGTGAAGGATAAAGCCAGATGGCTATCTTGTGGGACTTGAGGAAACCCTGTGCCCAGGAGGGTAACAAGAAACATATTTTTTCCTTTCTGAGTACTATATCCTTTTCTGATTATCACTATGCAGTGTTTTTTTGCTTTCCTTTGGACCTTGATACTTAATGGTAATATGCTTTGCTATGTTGGAGTAAGTTTATTTTTTCTGTGTAATCGATGGAGCGGTGGCTGGGGTGTTTAGAATGAAGTAGCAAGAATTAGCAAAGGGTAGCAGGGAGAGGAATGGTATAATTTTCTGGAACGAACAGACCAATTGGTGAATATATTATTTGGACCAACTGCATGGGTTATAGATGTATGAACACAGCCTTGAATACGTTTTCAGACAGGAAGCACATTGTTCTGCTACTGTTTTGAGGTGTGTTGATTCAGCTATTGCATTTTTGGCCTTTCATTTTTTCAAACCTTTTGAGTTTTAGTTCAGTAATTTCTATCAAATGACCGAAACGCTTTCCCTTTAATCTCTTTTTTTCTGAATTTGCATAAACTCTGCTTGGAGCCACCCCAGAAACTGAGGGAGAAATTTTGGTCCTAAGAATGCAAACAGGAGTGTTGCATGCAATTACAAGAAGTCTGGGACCTCAGCCTGAGGAGTGCTGAACATCTTTTGCAGAGCAGTGCCTCAACCTAACAAATCAACCCTGGGGTCCAGGAGAAACAGATCAGCAGAGCTGGTGCTGAGGACTGAAGACCCACCCTATCTGTGTTTCAGGGGTTTTGCTTAGGACTAGCCCTCCTCTGGTTCCAGGGATTGAAAGTTCATTAGTAACTGAAACGCGCTGGGTGTACTCCTGGCTTCCCTCTTTCACTTCAAGTTTCATTCAAAGGGAATCCAGATGAGACACTCCAAGTCTGTTCTGCAATGCAAGCGGAAGTGCAGTAAGTCGAAATGATCAGGAAATCTGCTTCAAAAGGGCACTCCTGATGTGAGCTACCTATTCTAATGTAAATTCGCTCGTTATCTTAGAGTTCCACATTATCCTGAAGTTGCGTGAAGAAGGAAAATAAGAGGAGGATCCCACTTCCTGGGAGTAGGGCTGAATTGTTTAGAAAATTAGATGTTAACCTCTGTTCTATGAAATTTAGACACTTTGATGTGTAGACTTCCTATAGGTTAGCTGTGAAACTTCTTTGCATGATATTTCCAAATTGGGTTCTCTGTGGTTTCAAGAGCATATGATAAAGTGGAACAGAGAAAAATCTAGAGTCAACCATTTTCTAGGAGATCACCTAAACCCAAATCACTTTCTTTTTTGATATTTTTTTCTCTGTGAAAAAAAAAAAGCCATGATCTTATGTGGAAATTGGCTATATATTTTCCAAATCTGACTGCAGGATAGAGGCTTTTGTGCAAGGAGAAAACTGGAAAAGGGAATCAAAGTACTAGAGAAAATGACAAAGGTACATAAAACGTTTGTTTCTGACAAATTCTCTGTGATTTCAGCAGTACTTTGAGAGGTTTTGTGGTGCTTGAAAAGGTGCATGAAGGCTAACGCTGACAAGCACAAAATGAAAGTGCAATAATTAGTCACTCATGAAGAATGGGAAGTCTTTTTAATGCCTGCTTTGTGGAATGGTTTGCCGTATACTACTTGTCTTCTTTTTCCTTTATTGTCTGTAGCATACCTTTGCTCCTTTACCATGTACATTTCAATTAAAAAATGGGACAAAACAAATAATAAAAAATAACTGTTACATATCAGTGTAAAAGGAAGGAGAAAACGACTTCCTATGCTAGCTGTGCCTAAAGCATGTGAATTCATTCCTAGCTATGTGCTTTAACCCTTAATCTTGTGAAGTATTGAAGCATGTGCTTAAGCTCCTGTAAAGACAGAGGTTATATAAACATGTGCACATGTGATTTATTAGCAGGAGTAGGATGGCGCACCTTTAAATATGTCCCAAACGGCTTTGTTGTGACACTGCTTTGTTGTTCTTTGAACTTGTTCTTTGCTATTTTGAGATCCTAGGGTTGTGATTTCCCAGGCTTTGTCACATTCATATGTCTAAAACTGAAAATCTGACTGAGCTTCCCTCTCTCACCTTCTCTTCGCTCTCTCTTACACCTGAGATGTGTGCAATGATCCTCAGTAGAGTCCTTGCCCTTCTTCAGAGAAGTTTGAGGCAGACCTTGTGTTGTCTGCCATTCAAACCTGAAGTACCTGCTTCATCAGATACTCTTTGAGAAAGCAGCTATGATAACACTCTTGTCTACGAAAGAAGTATATGTGTTCACCCATACTGGAATCTTTTTACACAAACGGGATTATGCATTCTTTTTAATAACTGTATTTTATGGCAAAATTAATATTTCTTTTTATGTAGGAGAAAACAGTCTGACACACTGCAATGTATATATTTATTTATTATAAAAAAATCTAGTACAGAAAGGAAACACACTGTACTTTTGGAAAGTACTTTGTACTTTTCAGATGTATTCCCTACCCCGCCACCTGCATGCAGAGGGAAAGCATCTTTCCTCTGTGTGGCAATAACAGAATGCTGCTGGAGATGTCATTCACCCCACAGCCCTCTCCTGTAAAAGGGGAATGTCTGACTAATCAACGTTCGTCAAACAGTTTAAAATCCCAAGAAGGGAGCTCTATAAATGACAAGTACCATATATTAGCTTCTTGTCTTCCATACATTTGCATGTTTTCATCTATGCTAAGGTCCGAATCAGAATTTAAGGATAACAAACTAATTTGACACTAGACAGATTGGGCAGACTTTTTTTTTTTTTTCTCCCAGTGCCCTCGGAGGAGATAGAGGCTTTCTGTTTGAGACATAAGTGCATGGAACAGCTGGAGTCTTGCTTTTTCACTTCTGCTGTTAAATTGTACTTCGTAAGATGGAAGGAAATTGAATTAACCTGGCTGTGAAATACAAATTGTTGTTCTGACAATTCTGATTAGAATAGAGGTGCCAGAAATGTCCATGGAAGGTGTAGATGCTACGTAGCTGTTTTGCATGGCTGGAATGGGATGATTAAATAATGATGACATGTTTAAACAACCCTGACTGTAGTACAGTGAGCCCAAGGAAGGAATTTGATATAAGGACGTTGTAAGGGAGATTCTTGGAGGCCCTTGGGCTCACCCACTGAGTGGTGTCAATGTTCCCCGCTTTGGGCAAGGCTGCTCCTTTACTGATTGCTCAGCGATATCGCTTGGATGTACCAGGGTAGTTACCTGCCAGAAATCAGGATGGAAAGAAGCATTAACCAGGAGACTCCATAGTCTAACACTTCATCTTTTGTGGCCCAGTGTTTCAATGCTCAGAAACAGCTGAACTTTTCTCATTGTGACGACTATAACTGCTTTACAGCTTCGAATGTGGGCCCTAATCCTAGTGATTTCTAAGAGCAGGCCAAATTGATTCAGTCAGCTCAAATGATTCAAAGGTTGAGGAAAAAGAGAGAGTTAATTCAGGCATCTACTTCGAATGCATCTCAGTTGCCCCCATCTCAGTTGCCCCCTGGTGGGTGAACCTTCCCTTAAAAAAATGGAAGATTTCTAAATTAAGACAGTTTACTGCATAAAAACATTTTGAAAGCACTGGGAACTATGAACAGAATTGACAGAAATGAATTATTACCCAGATAGTATAGCTAAATTTAGAGGGAACAATTTTTTGGAAGCAAGGAGGGCTTGCTATATGCTACTCACTTTTTACATGCTGTTCACTTCTTCCATGCTGCTCACTTTTTATTGTTTCTAGCTATCTGTCTCTAAATTAGGGTTTTCTAAATAAAAAAATATACTGTATTCAGAGTAGAGTCTGGAATTACTTAAAATCAGCTGTTTTGCACGGTGCTATGTGGCATGAAAGACACAACTTTATGAGGCATTTAAATAAATCTGCTTTCAGGTTGACAATTCTTAAATTTAAAAAGACTGATTCATGACATTGTCCTATATGGCAACAATGCCATAGGCTCACTGTTTGATAATACTAGTATATATTTTATTTAACACCATACTAATGTTCTATTTTATTTAACATGGTCTTAGAACAAATAAATGAGCTCCACCAAAAGTCTGCTCTGGTTAAGAGCTGGCTCAAGGTCCTGGCTGTACTTACCTAATACTATTGACCTGTGGAAACAGGGATAAAAACAGTTGGAATGAGCTGTCTCTGTCTTGATTGTAGTCTTCTGAAATGAAATAGCAAGATTACTGATGACTTCACTGATGTAACATGGTGGCTTGTTTATTTACAGTCTATTCAGGACCTAGTGCCAATAGTGAAAAGCTGTTGTCAGGTATGTAAGTATAGAAAATAGAAGGGAATTCAGTGATTCCTTTTCCTGTTCCTCTGTCTGTGTATGTTTATTCAAGGCAGAGTTATAGAAATTCATGTTGCTTCTGTCTTTTGTTTTGTTTTGTTTTGTTATTCCTCCCTGCCTTTGCTTCGTCTTAGTCTGAAATAAGTCACATGGGCAGAAAGAGTATGTCCTGTTTGTCCTGTCCTTCCCGCACTGACTGGCAGTGGTGGTGGCTGCCTGCCTGGTGACGTATGCGCGGTATTTGTTCTTTGGGATCGGTAGGGCCACCTGTGACATAACCCAGGCACAGGTGTTCCTAAGGATGCTGGAGTTCCCAGTGTGACCCGTGTGGGGACACAGTCATACTAGCATGTTCTTCAGGAGAGAACGCCAGTGGGAGGACAACAAAACAGATAAAACTGTCAACTTTGTAAGGACTGTACACGTTGTCCTCTTGTTCTGGCAATATAATACAGCATCCGCTGTTTGGATGTACGTAGGCTCTGCTAAGTAGTAGTTTTTGGTTACTTAAGCAGAACAACCTCATCTGAAATATTCATCTCTGCTCATATAGTGTTGGATCTAATGGCACTCTTGTTCAGCATTCCACCGATTGCAGTACAGGGGTTGGTGTTCTGTGATACTCTCCTCATAGAAAATTTCAGGTCACGAACAACATACTCTCAAATCCTTCAGATTAATCATAATGTAAACTTCTGGCATATTTTAACATAATAGAGAGATTAATTCAGGGTAGTTTGTTGGTTTTATCTTAAAAGTTCTTCACTGAGGAGTTTAAATCATTATCTTGAATTTATTCAAAGCCAAGCCTTTCATTTTTAAATAATGCACATAGTAATGCATAATAGTGCATTAAATAATGCACTTATTCTAAGTGCACAATTAAATTGAAACATAGATCTTTGTAGTGTTATTTTTTGCATTTTGAAAAGAACAGAGAGCAACTCCTGAATATTCATTTATCTGGTAAAAATTCATCTATTCATAACTAACAAACAAAAAGCAAAGGCTCACATAAAACGAACAGAAATTCACATCATCATATTTCTTTACGATCGTGTTATCTTACTACAAATACGAGATGAAGTTTTCTTTGTATAACTTAGCTATTTATGTTCTACCTTGTTTGGCATTATTTTTCTATTGCTTTCCTTGTTTATGATGGGCCTGATTCTGATACCCTTATTCACAGTGAACAGTGTTTCAGCTCAAGCCCTGAAATGTGGACCAAGCATTATAGTACTCCAGCAAAGCTTCAGCAAAGTTTAGGTGATTCATACTTCTGCTTTCCTCCATGGAGTATACTGTTTGTTGAACTGCAACTGCCTTGATGACCTCTCTCCTTAGAGAGAAGCAGCAATTCATCATGTGCATCACAGCCATGTTTCATCCTTGGTAAGGACTCTGAAGCTCGCAGAGGCTGAATAAGTATGAGACAGATGAACTATAGGTTTAATGAGAGCATTATTTGCTCATCATATGCACCTTATGAGTATCATATGAGTATTTCTGAATATGAGTAATTTTGAAATGAAACATGTTCAGTTTGGGCTGAACTACTTTTACTTTCCAACACTCGGTTGTCTGTTTGGTCAGACTCACATTTTTCAGCAGCTCAGTGTTTTTTAATCCTTGTGCTGTATCAGCTAGCAGTAGCGGGACAATATGCCAGCGCTTGTGTGTAGTGTCCAAGAGCTTCCTTGATAAAGTAAACATTGCCCATGTGCAGAGAGCCACTCTAAAAGATTGGCTGCTGAAAACAGAAGCAGATAGCATTTCTCTGATTTTAGAGGCAATGGATCAGCTTTCCACCAAGAGCAGAAGGGGAGACTGGCAACCCTCTGTGTGTGTTCCTCAGTGGAGTTAATGGCAAAACAGAGTGTGTGATGCCTCCTGCACTACCTGGCTTGTCAGGATAACAGTAGCTGTAGATATTAGACAAAGTCTTACAGATAGCAGTCCTCATAGGAGGATCTTTCCGAATGTTCCAGTTTTATGCTTGCTTTTATTGGTGTTTCTAACATAATTTGCATGTAATTCTTTAAGAGCCTTTTCACCATACATTAATTAAGGGCCAAGTCCTGCTCCTTTGGAATACTAGCAAATAGAAATTTCCCTTAAGGTTAAGCAATTGTGTGCATGTGTGTGTAGGTGTGGGGAAGGCAGTAGCTGAGGTTTTCTTGGCACCATGTTTTCCATCTATGAGAGTAAGTAGCCTTTGGGACTGGTTCTCTCCTCATGCTCTTTTTTTTTTCACCTCAAGCAGAAAATGTCTATGTATGTTTTTCCTATGCCAAAATGGATTTTTGCTTTTACAGAGAGAATGAGATATTTCACATGAAAATGCACTGACAAGGTTTATAGAGGTGAGAGCTTTACAAATCGGTTTCAGTTTTACAGACTGTTTGCAAGGTCTAATATTAAATATTGTATTCAAAACAAAATCAAAGAACAGGCAATTCCTCAACCCAACTTTATTACTACTGCTATTTTGCCCTGTTGAGGCCTGCTACTATGTGACTGGAAAAAGTTATTTTTAAGATTATCGTAGTGAATTAGGGGCCTACAAGCCTTTCGCCACAGTGACATAGGCGTGTTGGAGCTCTGATGCTGATGACTAAGTGAAAATGGGCCTGAGGCTTCTGAATCTTCGGGTGCTTGAACATTTTTCCCTCATCTAGTTTATCATAAAGTTAAAAATAGAAATAGACCTCATCTAAAACCCTATCCCTGGAGGCGTTCTTTAATTTGGAGGTGGTTTAAATGCTAAGAGGGTTCCAGTGTCTTTTTTGAGAGGTTTGCACACAAACCTTGAATATGAATAACAGATATTCCAAATGGGAATAAGATTTTTGCGGCATGACCACATTGCCTCTGAAGTTATTTACACAATGGAATAATTGTTTCAGTGCTGAAAATAATGAAGAAGAGAAGTTGGCTCTGCTTTATGCCTTAGGCAGGAATATTCTATAGAAAACTGCAATACCTGAGCAGAAGAAGTGTAAGACAGTAATAATGACACTGTATACTAATATTAGAGAGAATATTGCAGTTCATCAGTGTTTGTTACTGTAAAAGTTTTGCTGAGCTTTTAGCTGTATCTTTTCTTCCATACCCCTGAGGACATTTATGGTTAAGATGGGGTTTAGGATATTTCCTTCCAAGTACAAAATTGTGTGAGAGAAACAAACATTCAGTATTCAGAAGACAGACCTGCAGACATGGGGGACTGGAAAGCATTCTCTAAACAGTAATACTTCCTTGGGAAGACAGATGCAGTGTAAATAGTGTCATGTGTTATGCATTTAGTCTA
Organism: Struthio camelus; assembly: GCF_040807025.1. NCBI lineage: Eukaryota > Metazoa > Chordata > Aves > Struthioniformes > Struthionidae > Struthio > Struthio camelus. The sequence goes on from NC_090943.1 coordinate 51,813,603, forward strand.
ATATACTGCCCAACAGCATAGGAAATCAATAGAGTATTTCATTATGCCATTTTAGAAACAAACTTAAGCGTACGTCTAGCCAATTGGTTACCTGTAAGACCTTGCACTGCAAAGTGTATCGCCCCCATACATTCCTTTTAAGATGTAAAAGCTGTAGAAGCTGCAGATACCCTTCGAAAGATTTGAGCACCTCTGAATATGAGGATCACATGCCACAGCAGAAAACCTCTAGGTCTGTAAATTATCTGTGCTCAAAGTGGCTTTAGTACATGTTCCCACAGCTCTGCTGTAGACCTTTCGTTTTTCCCTTGCTTTTGTCTCACTGCTCTGGCTGGTACCCCAGAACTTCTTCTAAAGTCAAATGTCAGATTTCCTTCACCTTCCTCTTGTTTGTGTGACCTGCCAATCAGTTGATTAAAAGCAGCCTGATTATAGAGAAAATAGCAAATAATTTGACGTCACCACGTAACACCGTGAAGCATATAAACTGGGAGAGAAGTGGGCAACAGATCTTCCAAGATCAGGTTAGTTTTGCCCAGGGATGATGTAGCCGGCTAGAACACATCTTTTTTCCCCAGAAAATCAGTAAGTTGTCTCCTTTTAGTCTTGCATAGTTATTTCTCCATCTAGTGAATAGTACTTTGCTTTTTCTCCTATAATGATTAAGAAACATAGCACTTGACTGTGCTCTCCCTCCTTAGCTCAGTGAATCTGGAAAATTATTTGCTGATACCAGTTTAACAAGAATGAATGTTACTGCCACATCCTACTTCTAACTGTCTACATACAAATGGATACAACCTCTGCAACTGGCGTTTCCCCCTCTAGCTATGCTTCAGAAAAGTGACACTGCTTCATTGCTATTAGAGAAAGTCTGTAAGTATCAGCTTTCAGGAGTGAGGTAAGGGCCCTGGATCCCAAGCTACAGGAGACGTCTTTCTGCAGCCTCTGAGAAGGAGAAAATTTAAAATGCATCCTTATCCTTTGTATTTCATTGTTTGCCTGCTCCAAATAAAACAATACTGACTTCCTCCCCGCTTTCCGGCCCCAGGAGATCATACTCTTTATAAGCGCCATATGGAGGATAGCTGACTCACTGAGGGTTTTAGGTTCTACTCTAGGAACCAGGAATCATTTAGTCAAATATTATTATGAAGCAGAATTTTTAGGTGCTCAGGTCTGTTGTTACTGGATCAAGCTCCCTGTGTTAGGCCTGAGTCAACATATGATGCCAGGGCAAGTTGGAGACGTGGGTTATAGGAGATTTGTCGCTCTCCCATACACACAGGCGTTTTGCTTTATTTAGTTTGTGATAGAACCTGGACTAGATAGTAGAAATATCAGTGTTTTTGTCTGTAACAGGGTATGAGTGAATGGACATGATAAATAATGGAATCTTTTGTAATTGTATCTACATGAATATTTCATATACTTAGAGCTGTGAATTTATCGCATGTCTGAGAATCCTCTGAAGTATCTGACAGAGCTTAATAGTTTGCTTTTGCTCTCTCTCTCTCATACTGATGACACAAGTCTATGGCTGGGATCACAGCATTTTTCAAGAGTTCGGTGTGCCTACATATGAATGAAAGAATGAGGAGCAGACTGTGCATCTTCACGCCTGTGTTATAAAGTCTGTAACAATGGAAGCGAGAGGAAGCAAGTTAAATTCGCCTTCTCTTTCTCTTTGGAAATGTGCTTTCCTCTTGTACAGCATAGGTACAGGAAATTGCTGCCTATATATAGATGGGAATGTAAATTGAATTTTAGAGCAATAGATAATAAAAGTTTCAAAGAGCTCTCAGTGGCCATCCATGAATGCTAGCTGGCAAGCCACTATGCAGGAACACATAAGGAGTTTCTCAGTGTAGGCATACTCTGAAAGTGAACAAGAGGGAGCTCATGAGTATTTGGTATGTTTCAAAACTAAGATGGGTACAAAAATTTTTTCCAGCAGTTACTTATTGTGTAACTGGAAATCAACTCAATATTTCAATGGTATGGTTTTGATCATAAAATGATAGTCTTTCTGGTCTGGTAGGAAGGGACGAGGAGGAAACAGGAAAATCATAACAATCATCTTTAAGAAGGTAGATTTCAATAAACTTCGAGAGTTCCTAGGATGTTTCATTGGAGTCATGTCTAAAGGAAGAAGGAGATGAAGATAGCAGATGGTTCTTCGGAGAAGTAATATTAAGGGTACAGTGTCCCAGTGCAGTGGGAATACAAGTGCAATATGAAACTGGCTTGGCTATATCGTGAGTTCTTCACTGACCTTGAACACAAGAAAGAAGAATGCAGAAGATGGAAGTCAGATCAGATAACTAGGACAAGTCTGAAATTATAACACAGGTAGGTAGAGACAAAATGAGAAGGGATGGTGAACAAAATAGATGCAGTTAGTGAGGGACATCAGAAGTAACTGGAAATCATTTGGCAAATACATTAGTAATAAGACAAAGAACAAGAAAAGTTGGTCCATTACTCACTAAAAGGGAAAGTTTTTGACTCTGAGGACAAATATGTTAAAAGTTGTTTCTTTGGCATCAGCCTTCACTAAAGGCTCAATGCCAATCTGATGACTTTCATAGTTAATACTAATGACAAATCTCAGCTTTGAAAGGGGTACGCCAGGCCAAAGATTACTTAGATATGTCTGATATTTTCAAGTTGATGAGAACTTCTGTCTCTATCGAACAACTGACCAAAACTATTCCAGTTATCTTGAAAGTGCATCAAAAACAGATGGCATGCCAGAAGACTGAATTCAGCAAAATATAGTGCTTCTGTTAAAGGAAGACAAGAAGAGTTGGGGTTTTATAGTGTATAATTTCAGTCCCCATAAAAAATGATTCTGATAAATTTTTGTAAAAACTTAGCAGCAAGGAGTTGAGTAACAGTTACCCCTGCCTCTCTCTGATTGTCTCCCCAAACAGGAAAGTGCAGAAAAAATTAATGTAATTTAAAACAGCCAGAGAGGCTCTGATTTTGTACATATCAGTGCTTGCTAGTAGGGGTACATGCAATTCAGCTCTCTGTGACTGTGCCCCATATGTGTGTCAGGAAAGGTTCCTGTAGTTAAGAGATCTAGAAGTTATCAGCATAGTAGCCAGCCGAATACCCAGCTGGCTCTTTAAACCAGCTTTCTGGACTCTCGTGTGTAGTTGGACTGAGGTATTAGGTTCTCACTGGAGACTTTTTTCCTTTCCTTGATTTAGTGTATATTTTGTTTTAAATCCTGCCAGCTTGTGATAAAACACATTAGTTTTAACTGCAGAAAGAGTTTAGCCAGCTGCATCCGTTAGCACACATTCATTTTTTTGTGGTAGTAGGGGTCCAAAAATACTGAAGCATATATAAAAGGGGAAATCTGCATGTGCATATTAACAGATATTGAACAGATGATGCGCCGTCAAGCCTATATTCAATGTTTATTAACGGAAGGAATAAATATTACCTGACTTTCAAGTCCTAGATATAACTAGCTCTGTTCTATTTAATAAGTGGAAGAAGCTTACAGTATTGCCCAGCAATTTCCCAAGGTACATGCTTTTGTTAGGCTTTGTCATGATATTACTTTATTGCTTCTTGCTTGTGTTGAGATCCTACATTGTCTTGTCTGTTATCCAACTGAGAAGGATTTGTCAGAAGATGACTTGCTATGAATGAATGGACCTCCAGTGAAACCACTGCAGCAATTTTGATTTACAACAACTGAGTATTGGCTCTTATTCTTTACAACTTTTGCCACTGACATTGACTGCTCAGAAAGCAAGCATAAAAAATGTATCCAGCATGGGCCAGGAAAAGACGATAATTCCATTTTGTAGAAAATGTATAAAATTTTTTTGTTTGCCGTGGAATGAAGCCAAGACATTTCTGGGAGAGGGAATGTGTGTGTATCTATAAGTGGAGAGAAGCCAGTCATTCTAGGATATAATATATTCCTAACAATAAGAATAGTGAATATTCTCATCTTTTAGGGCATCCATCTGAGGTGTTAGAGACCTATGTTTTTCAGCCTTGGCTCCAAATCAAATACTACAATGAGCAGAACCTACTTTCCATCCATTCTGACTGAATACCGAGCCATGGACTTACTGTGTCCTGCTCCAAATTTCATCCTGGATCTGATGCATTTTAATTAAAATCAATGTTTCTGGAAACATTTCATTTTTGACAAAACAGCATTGTTAAGTGGGGAGTAAGTAACTATATGGTATAGTCATTATTTTTTTATGTGAGCTCTAATGGTATCTAAATCACAACTGATGTGAAAATAGTTTCTTTTGCACAAAACTTTGCACAAAAGTTTTGTATCACTTTGGTAGAAGAAAGGAAAAGAATTTAACAACTGTATGCATGGTCACATGGGGGATATGTCCTCCTTCTGGGGATTAAGTAACCATACTACTTGCTTAAGATTTACTCATATGGTTCTTGATGAATGCTTGATGAATACTGTTATAGCCTCGTAAAGCCTCATTCATGTGCTATTTCATCTGCACTGCATTGCAGCAGTTGCTTAAACGGATTTTAAAAGGCTTCACACTAAGAGCATTCTGGCCATATTGTGATTATTAGAATCACTTTGCTGAATGAAATTAAAATACACTCACATTTCATGGAAAGGAGATAAAAAAGAACAAACCAGCGCACACAATACCTAAACCACCAGTGAAAATCCTACAGACCAGAATCCTGTTATTAGTTGCCACTGAATTTCTAAAAGCCATATACAATTGTTGTTGAGCAGTAAATGATTAGCAGCAGATCATTTGTGTGACTATTAAAGTCTGTGGAACTTATTTTTAAGCTGAAGATAGAATATTATTGTGGAAATGTAGTGGAGAAAGGTCATATTTTGTCTTTCTTTTCCTATATAGCTGTTATTTTCATCCCTGTTAATTTTCCTACCCTTTTATCTTTTCCAAATCTTTAATGCATTTTGATCACTTACTGTTCGTAAGCTGGATATTTCAGCCAAAGCAGAGCGCTGTGATTTGCACTCAGATGGGTGCCTCTGCAAAGACTGTGTTAGCAGAATTTTAAGGCTAATCTGTTCCTTGCCTGTTGCAAATCTGGAAGAATGCACTGTGTTGCAGTGCGGTGATATTCCACATTAAAACAGAATCACAGGGGGAGTGTTGCAGTCTCCCAGGTTGGAGAGCTACCATCTTCTCAATATAGCTCTCCAGCTCTCAAGGTTAATACAGGTGTATGAGGATACAGACAAGGAAACCGGTGGCACACACCAACCTGGAAGTATGTGACTTGTTTTCATTCTAAATTAATTTATGTGAAATTGGTACTGCATGATTCGTGTGAAGTATGGAGAGAGAGGGGGTTCTCTCAGGGTATGAGTTTGAGGCTATGGCCAGGAAGGGCTGACTTTATACATAAAGAAACTATTAATAGAAATTAGTTTAACTCCTAGTAAAATAATCTTTATTATTTTATGTACAGTTACACGGTTTTAATAATACATTTTTTAAGCTTTTGCATCCAGCATTAGCATTCTCTGTAGTACATGGGGGTTGTTTCTTAGGTGATTTAGTAATCTGAGACTTTGCAAGTCCACTAGGGTGTGATTTCCACCTCATCTAACTTCACCCGAGAGATGAGATTGGAAGGGAATGAGTTTTTGACTGCTTAGTTTTCCAGCTAATGGATTACAGATAAGTGTGCCCAAATGTCAACAGTTTGCTTTAACAGACATGCAGTCACAGGGTTAATCTTATCGGCACGAATCAATGATTATTAAAATTGGAATTACAAAAATGGTTCCTATCTCTCAGTAGAAGGACCTCGTCTTTCCTGTCCTCTGCTAATTGCATGGTGATTTACACAACGGCATGAGCCAATTTCTTCTCCCAGAAAACTGATGATCATCAGCTATCTTTTCTTAATCATAGGTTCAAAGAAACAAGTCATGGTATGGTATAAATATCCAGATAGATAAGTCAAGTCATGCCTTGAAAAATGATTTTGGGTGGATCTCAGTGATTGTACTGTGAAACAGTAGATTAAACTCAGGTAAATCTGGTTTGTGTTTGTATATTTTTGCTCTAAAGAAAAGGAGAATCATTCACACAGATCACCAAAACTCCTCCTTAAACACCAGTCTGTTATCCGAATATCAAGATCAATTTTAAAAGTTGTGATTACATCTTTGTCCGCTCACTGAACACTTTTCACGTACCGCTGAAAGGTAAAGCAAGATTTGTATCCTTTTCGTCTTCATTTGAAGGCAGATCTTCCCTTGACCTCTTCAATAAATCTAGCTGTGTAAAGTAGTTTTCAAGGACAAAATAAATCTTTCCAGTTTGTTTCTCAACTCTGTAATAGTCTCCCGTCTTCCTGGAGGTGAAACTGATGGTAACTTAACGACTAATACGTTGCATTTCATTGGCAGGCCTGAAGATGCCATTTGGGCACCAGATAAGTGCATGACAATGAGAAGGAGGCGTCTAATATTCTGTAATGGCTGTGATTTGTGGGCACGCTTCACAGCACTGCTTCTGTGCAGAAATGGGAGTGCATTCCCATTTACCTATAATGAAAGGTAAGTGGGACTTGCTTTCTCAATTTCTTTCAGAAAGAGGGAAGCTGAGTAACTTATCACTCCTGATCTAAAGTGCCAGGCTTTGCCTGTTGTCTTCAATTCTCCTTTGCTTTTCAATACATTCACTATTAAGATGAAAGTCAGTATTAGACAAAATGCAGACCTTTTGTCCCTTTAACAGCCTTCTGATAATTTTGAATCTGCTGCGTTGACGTATGCTTTGAGTCTTTATTTCCTGGAAAGGTTTTAAATTAGTTTGTAGTCTAGTTAGATAATCAATAAGCATTTCTTTGTGTATGTGTGTGTGTGTGTGTTTTTTTTTTTTTTAGTATATACATTACAAATTTGGACATTTAGAAAAGGAATCAATGTCATGGAGAAGAGACTGCTCTTTCTTAGCTAATAAGGAACACTTCCAAATTCCATGTTTCTGATACATATGTTAAGGTTGAATGTGGATCCATGGTGTTTATTAGCAAGAACTTACACATATACATGCACAAACAGGCCCTCATTTGAAATCAAGTCAGATGATAAAGGTGGAGAAATTGTGAAGGGGTTTGTACCTGGGCTTTTTTTGGTGGAGGGAATGAACTCTGTTTTTGTTCGAATGCTGAAGGTTTTATTTATTTGCCTAATACAGTGACGATGGTATTATGGGGGTATTTAGAGACCTCTTAATGAGATCACCACTCTATTTTGTTAAGCTCTGTAAAAACATATAGCAGAAGACAGGTAATTGTCTAGGGAACTCACAACAGGACTGTGAAGACCCATGGTCCATGTTAGTTCATGTGACAGGAATTGAATAGGGATGTGAAGGATCTCAACATAGTATATGGAGTTCAGAGTCTGAAAGGGTTAGCTTGTGTGAGATTAAAGAACTAACAAGCAATGAATGAGCAGAGAAAAGACAATTGTTTAGAAAATATTTAAAATGGGTCAGAATTTTGACAGTGAATACAAACCTCTTAAAATCATGAAAAGAGAGCCGGAGAAAAAGAGGACAGTCTCCTTAACTCAAATTGTGCCTCTAGCAAAATCTGCAAACACCTAAGTGCAGACACTTCCTCTTTTTCTACCACTTCTCTGCCCTTGTGGCAGTGGTGGCCGTGTTAGTCTACAGAACTCCTCTGAAAACTAGGTTATGGCAGGAAAGATGGAGGATTTTTTCTGTCTCTAAGGCAAAACACAAGCTAGAAACAGAGAGTTCCTCACAAAGATGGAATTCTAAAAAATCCTGCTGGGGCAGTTTCTGTTCTCATTGCTGTTTGCTTTATTTCTCCACCCTGGAGAAATGACTGCAGAAATGAAAAAATGAAAAATTTGCCAGCGTGGAAGTGGATGAGTATATAAATCACAGTGCTGACTGTCCTCACATGCTATTCTGTGTATATTGTTATTTTGCCTCATTTCAACATTAGTAACCCACTGTGCTGTAGCAAGAGTCCACAGTGGGATGGTTTGTGGGAAATTTTGAAAGCCAAAGAGTTTCTTGAAATGGATCTACTTTCCATGTATCTCTATATCCTGCTGCTCTGTAAGAATGATTTTGCAAAAGAGGTTGAATCAAGCCAGCACATTTTCTGCTGACACTTTGAAATGTTATTGAGCCATACAAAAGTAGTGGAAGATGAATTGGCAATAGCTGTGAAGAGATAAAGAAGAAAACAGGATTCAGTAAAGTAAGGCTAGTTTGCTATCATTGTAAGTGTAATCCAGAGCAGGCACCATTTTGTCTGGTCCTCTGAAGCTTTTTTAGAAAGGTCACATACATAGCCAGCTTTTTAAGGAGGTGGATCACAGCTAGAGTTCTACAAAATCAATAGAGGTATGGAGAAAATAAATAGGGAACAAACTATTCATTATTTTTTTTCAGTATAAAAATTAGTGTTATCAATTGAAAGCATCATACTGCATGTTTGAAATAAAAAAAAGAAAATGATTTTTTACCACTGTGAAGTTACGCTGTGGAACGCCTTACCACAAGATGTTTTGGTTGCTAAGAGTTTACACGGGTTTAAAGAGCAAATGAACAAGTTTGCAGAACTATCCATCTAGGTTTGTTAAATACGAAGACTTTACCCTGTCTCTGGAGGTCCTTGATTCCCAAATTGTTGAAAGCTAGGAGATGTAGCATTACATGTTTGTCCTGTGCTTTCTTGTGTTATTGATTGCTGTTAGGTACAGAGTATTGAGTTGGATGGACCTTTAATCTGACACAGAGCAACCTGGCTGTTCTTATGCTGGCTGATCCTGAAATTTTTGCTTAATGCCATGTACTAGATGAATCCTGTTCCTTTGTGTTTCTTCCCCTCTATTTGACAAGCATTCAGGTACGAACAGCAGGTACTTTCCAGGAAGTTTGTCTGCCAGTAGAGAGTAGATAAGATGGTAGCACAAATCTAATTTTAAAATTGTATTTTGAAAAAAAAATCATAGTTATCACATGAACTCAATTAACGGACGTCCAAAACTTGACAGCAGATCTGCTTCAAAGTACTAACTAAGGATTGTAAATAGAACATAAAGCTACTAATTCTGAGCCAAAGCTTGACTCTTTCTTGTGATTAACTTTAGTTCGAGATCAACACTTCAGCACATTCCTGGGCTTTGCTTTGTAGGATTATCACTTGATTTACAAACTGAGTTTAAGTTACTGCAGTGAGAGTAACTTCAGTTAGAGAGTGTAACTTACTAATCCTGTCCTCACTGCTGGGACACTGGAGGAGATCAATTATTTGAATCATCCAGAGTATAATTAATTCCATTATGTGGTAAGTATACTTTAGTTAGTGTACCGTAATGTACCAAAGAAAGACACGGAAGCGCTTTTGAAATGAAGTGTACTTAAAATGGAGAACGTAAAACTGTTAATTAACTTTGTAAACTGCGCTGTTTGTGTGATGAATTTAATTCTGTACTTAAACATAAAGGCATGTGAGTAAACCAGATGCCAATTTCTGTATCTATAGTCTGATCCAACACCTATTGAGACGAGCAGGAGGTTAGTTTTCAGTGTTTCTTTGTTGTAACACTAGCCTGAGTTTTACATTTAATGTTTTAAAGGAGACAGACTGGATACCACAGTAGGGTGTACGCACTTGATTACCTGCTCCCCCGTCATTCCTTCACTAGCTTGGCTCCCTGGCTGCAGACACAAGACTAAAGCACCGGGCCAGATCTCTGCTCTACTGGTTATGCTGCATGCGGTATGGTGTCATTCATCTTTTAACAGTTTAAACTCTTTGTCTTCTTCTTCTGAGTCAGAAACTTCAAAGCATTTACCTTCAACTCTCCTTTTGTTTTATATCCCTTTGGGTTTTGTATTTTAATATTCTACACATTGTGCTTTATAGATACGAGCTGCTTTAAAAGTTGTTGCCTTAACAACACATTTTGGCCTAGCTGCTTCTGTTCCCCGGGAAACTCTGACTTCTGTTCTGATTCAAAATGACTTTTTTTTCTTTGATATTCTGGAACTTCCTAGGAAGCAGTACGTCTGTTTTTCCAATCTTAGCACATCAGTGCCACATCCTAAAGCCGGCACATCGAGGCCTTGGCTCATGGCAGTTGACATACAGCTCTGCCTGTTGTGAAGCAGTGGCTGCGTATTGGTGGGAGGGCCGATGAGAAATCTGGATCCCCCACTGTGGAAGGTAGCGGGCCAGAGGTGGCTGCCAAAGCCGGTGCAGTCATATTGCTGTGGGTCCTCACTGCGCACCTGCACTGGCCCACACACCATAACACACTTCTCAAGAACACCATATCCCAATTGAAAGGTGCTCCTAGAGTTCACCTCTCATTAGCTTGACGAGCCTTGAGGATTTTAGCCAGTTGAAGAGCTGAATTCGTGGACTGTAGGATTGCAGAGCTTGTTTTTCTCTCTCACAGGGACAGATTCTTTCTCTTTTACTTTTCCCTTATCTGACCTCTGATTGGGATTTCTGTGAAGTTTGTCCTCTGGGGTCATTGCTAATCCTCTACAAGTGAAAATGTCCTAGGTGATCCCCCCCATCACCATCCTGGCATCCCTTTCGTTTCTGTGCAGGCCCAGGGAGGAGAAAGAATTCTTTCTGAATATTCTCAGTAAGAAGTAAACAGGAGGAGACAATCAACCCCTAATAGTCCATAAAGGTTCATATATAACAAAAGTATTAAAGAACAATGACAGAAATGTGTGCCTTGACAGAGTACTCTGTACCGTTACAGTTTTCTATTAGTTAACAGCTCTTAAGATAGCCTGCATTAAATCAGCTTCCAAAGTAGCAAACAGTTGAGTACCTTTTAAAGTTGGACTTTTAGCGCTGGTGCTTGGCTTTATTCCCAGCAAAGAAACGCACAACGTAACTTGCTTATGGGCTTTGAAAAAATTCAGAGCTTTTTCTTCAAAGTCAGAAGAAGAGCTGTATCAGAAGAGCTTTTAGAGACAGTTTGCTTTCTGATGCTTGATTTCTGCTTAGGGAAAAATAATAACTCCTGAAGCCATCAGTTTCTTTCTGAGATTAAAAGGAATAAAGAGCTTGAGGAAGCCAAAAGAGCATGTCCAGAATTGCACAGCAATGCACAGGAGCTGCTCTCTGGGGAGGTAACAGGAATGCAGACTTCCTTTAGCTGCCTTTGACTCTCCCATCAGTCATTCACGGCTGCATGCATATCAGAAAGCGCGTGGCTCTGAGTCTTCTCTGGGCCTGGTGGAATGCTTCTGTGGCCTTGTTGTTACTTGCTTTCTTTGGAGTGTGTGGGAATGGGAGGTCTGTGCTGCAGCCCTCCCAGAGGTGACTCTACAGCCTGAAACTGAGCATCTGTTTTATTTGGGAGGTAGCATGAGGGCTGAGGGAGCTAAGTCTTCTGGGACAGTGTTGGTGGACTGGGTAGGACGCAAGGAGGCCAGCCTGGTGCAGTCTTTTCCTAGGGCCATTAGGAGCAGTTCTGAAGTGAACGGTCCCTGGAATCTCCTCAGGTTTTGTTTCAGAGGAAGTCAGTTGATTCATGGTGAAAGAGCATCTGGGAGCCCTGTAACATTTAAGCAGTGTGGATGAGCAGGTGACTAGGAAGCGGGCTAAAGAACTAAGAAACTTAAACCTTATCTGATATATTTATACTAGTAAATAAAATGATCCTTGGCTAGTCCTCTGGCTGTGAGGCAAACTGTATGGCATGGCTCATGTCCATAGCATCTAAATTCTCTTCCCTTCTGAACAGGGTGACTTTATCTGTGCTGCCTCCTGGGAGCAGTCCCTGGCCATGCTCCCTCTTGAGAGGTTGGGGTAGCTTCTAGTTGGCCAGGGCCGAAACCTTGCCTGGCAGTATATTACCCAGCCAGACTGTGTCAATGACTGTGAGACAGTGCAGGATGCTTTTGCATGTTTAGTTTCTATATAAATGTAATCTATCATACCCATCCTTCATGTTCCAATCTCTTGTTTGAGGAAATCAGCAGTTACTGGCAGTTTTTTTAGCTACAGGTTCCTTCATTTGTTCTTCTTTCACAGAGATTAAAAGCGTTCTGCTTCCGGCTGTGCCTCACAACTTCTCCTGGCTCCTTTCTGATGGCCTGATCTACATGGTGTTTTCCTGATCCTGTCTGGGGGTTCTCCTTTACTCTCATAAATCATAACTCGTCTTTGAGAGATTTTGCTGGAAGGTTAGAGATAACTGACCTGCTTTCCAGTACCGAACAGGTAGCTGAGGCTATGTAGCACCTTTCTGGCACTTAGCAGTTGGCTTCTGCTGTGTGGTGAATTGATTGCAGAGGTGCGAAGCAAGTCAATTCTGTTCCTAACGGGTGGCGTGGTGCAGAGGCTAACGCTGGCACAGCTTCGAAGCTGGCTGCTGACTTGGCTGCAGGGAGAGGGGAGGGAGGATGATCAGGAGGTAGACAAGGGCAATGAAAAGAAACCAAGGGAAAACAGGAGGATAAATATAAAACCAGAAGGAACACAAGAAAGAATAAAAAGAGGAAGGGAATACTCTAGTAAGCAAGCGGCGCTAGAAAGAAGCCTGGGCTAGCAGAGCAGAGAAAGGAAACAAATAAATGAGGTAGAATAAACATATACAACAGAAAATAAAGAGAGAAGGGAAAATATATTCTTTATATTCTTTTACCCACTAATGCATGCTCTAAGCACTGTGTAACATGGTAAATCCCTAGACTTGTATTTTGCAGTATTTCTGCTACATGCATTTTATAGATTTCAGCAGCGTTCAAGTTGAAGCAGAAGGAGCTTGTAGCACTTTTTTTTCCTTTCTGCCCCCACTGCCCTCTCAACATTTCCTACAGTCTGCTGGCAGCAGGCAGAAGGGTTATTTGGCACTACTCGCCCACTAGATTGAGAGCAAATGCATCTTGGCAATGATTCCTGGTAAACTGCATATGCTGTGCACGTGGCTCCTTCCCTGTAAAGTTCTGGGCAGTATTCTCCTAGAGTAGTTTTCTCTCTCATTTATGTTTCCTCTCTTTGTGTAGCCAGACTTAGTGAGAATGAGCACTAGTACAATGCTTACCTTTGCTAGTTTACTGTATGTGTAAAGGTCACCCTCACTGATGCGTGTGCTTGATGTATGTCTTCTTTCCCTTGACTGCGTTATTTTTGCTGTGTTGCATACAAATAGATAGAAGCTTCTGCATAAGGCAACATGTTCTTACTGGGCACCAGCAGGGCACAGAGAAAGCGACAGTAATGTTTTTTGAGTATAAAAATCTGCAGTACTTTCATCCAGCCTGTGTACCCTTTTCTTCGTTTTTGAAGATTCTCAGAGACAACTGTGGTGGGATGGTTCTGCTTCTGCCTGATCATTTTCTGAGTTCTGATGGCAAGTTTTGTAGGTATTAGGCTCAACAAAAAGGCTTCAAAACAAAAGCAGCAGTGAACTACCTAATGAGGAATATCATTAGCTGAGTACTCAGGAGACTTAGGTTTGCTCCTAACTGAAGGGTTAGAGTATGCAGTGAGTTTGCACTGTGAAGTTCCATTATTCTGGATTCTAAAGTAATTCTAAATGAGATGACATATTTATCCACAGAACAAGTGCAAAAGAAGCAGCCATCAGCCCAGCAACTTTATGTTGTTCTCTGCTAGTGTTCTGCTTCTCCACCTGTGAACTAAGCCTCCCTATTTCTTCCTTCTGAGATTGCCCCCAACATTTCAGCAGTTTCGATGGCTGAGCTTTCTATTGAGGATACTGTTACATGACACGTGTCAAGATTAAAACTTTCGGGGCCTATTCTACAGCTCGTCTCTCGCTCCCAATCCAGGGCTGAGGATAAGCAGTGCCTTCAGAAAATGTCTTTGTCATGCCATTTCAAACATGGTTTGTTATAGTGATGAAAACCTGACACTTGTAAGCAGCAAAGTGGTGTCTCTTGCTCATGAGTAGTGTAAGCAGGGCATTCCAACTGATATTCTCTGTCCTCTGAACAGCCACTTCTTCTCTATGTAGACTTTTAAGACAAAGATTTCAGGAATCTGTGTTATGATAAGAAGCTTCAGTCTTACCACCTTTCTTGTTCATTTGAACTTTCTTTGAGTGGTGCTGCAGACTAAAAACTTATTGAGGCTTCCTACTTCTCAAGGCAGCTGTTTATGTAACTTTTAAGAGTACTGAACAGGTATATACTGGTAGCTTGTGGTATTTTAGTTTTTGTTGAAGAAAGGGGACCATTTCAGTACTCATCTAGCTCTAAGATTTGTTGCTAACATTGTAAACTGGAAATTTTACAAGGTTAACATATGCTTATACTATTATGGTGTTCTTCCAGAAGGATCTTTGCATAACTAACTGGATTGTTTTTCTGCGCATGCTTGTTTAAAAGCATTGCCAACCATACTGGAAATGCAGACACCTCCAGTGCAGTGATTACCAATACACAGGACTCTACTGCTTTCCTAACCTGATTTTGTGAATTGGATAAACATAGCAGCATTATGAAAATACAGGAAGTCTGTGTCACCAGCATGAGCTGCAAATGGGCTGACATTGGCATGGTCTGAAAGCATGCAAGGAATGAGATTCGCTTGTCACATAGATGTTATTATCCAAGTAGTTTAAAGAGACTTGAATGAACTGTCCTTGCCCCCTCTGCCACCTGTATAACTGCAGATGCCACGGCCCATTCTGCTCATGTAACCGGCAGCATTTCGGGAGTGACTCAGGATGTGAGGGAGCACTCCAGCTCTGCAGCAGGAGATGCTGAGGTGTAGTTAGAGAGTCACAAATGCCGCAGAGGTTTAGAGGGTTCCTCATCCCTGGGGACAGTGCAGGAAGTCCTTCTGCCTGCCACCTCTGCACATGGGCCTGGGGGGAATTGCATTTCTGGCCTGTTTTTGACTACACTGGGTTAATACTAATCGCACCATCTGCCTGACACGATCCCTTAGCCCTGGGCCATTTTCTGCCTCCCTGTCTTTCTGTTTGGGGACAAGGAAAAGTTATGGGTTTTTGGCTGCATTGTGGCTGTGGAAGCTTCCTCAGAGAGGCCTGCTGCTGTCGGTAGTGGGAACGTGGGTCTGAAACGTGAGTAGAGCCCATGGGATGGGCTTTCAGTAGAGCCTTTAGGAGCTGGGCACCCAGCTCACTTTGAATTTCAATTCAGATATATACAGTGCTTACGTTTGGTCAACAATACCAAACTTAGGTGCTGGTAAATCAAGTATGGTTGATCACCCCGCTCTGTAAGAATCTCATGTTTGCTCCTAGCAGGACTTGACCTTTTTATTTGCATTAAGGTGGGGAATTTTCTGCTGATCTCTTTTCTACTGAGATCAGGCTATTCAGGCAGGGAGAATGGAAAGCCTTTGTACTTTACCTCGTGTCCTCAAATCTTGATGTTTGTTAGCCTGAGTTTTGTTTTTCTGGTGCAGATGAATGCTCTGATTTCATTGTTAGACATTTTGAACGGTGTGTTCAACTAGTGACACACAAAATTAAAATCTCTTGCATTAATTAGGTACTGTATGATTTGAAGATGATATCTGATGATTTATTATTTGCTCCAGGGGCTAACATCATTAACTCATCTTATTGTGCACTTAATAAAGTGGCACAGTGGGAAGCCAAGCAGAAATATGGAATTATTGGAAAAGGCAATCGTTGCGCACATAACAACAGAAATAAAAATCTGTAAAAGTCTGTAAAAAATGCTGAAGAGGATACAGATAGAATAAACCTCTTTCATACAGCTAAAATAGTGGTTACTTAACGCACAGGTCATTGGGAAGAAATTGCCATAATTTGAGAAATTCTTTTCTTATTTCTCTTTGGAAAAAATTGCATTTTATTATGTAAATAATTGCACAATTGCAGGTTTCTCCACGCAGAGACCGAAAGCAGTTAGAAATGTGGTGACTTGACCAGCCAAAAATGTACGATAGATCAGTGGGCAAATTTGATACTACAGCCTGCTTGCAGTACCTCTGTGTCTCCGGTTTTTCAATAGATCCCTGATCTGTACTGCTGTTTTAAAAAATTCAGATTGCTACAGTATTGAAAATGGCTTGCAGTAAGTAACAAGAATATTCTGGTTTTGATTTTTTGTTTGTATTTACTTTCACAGCATTAGCAGTATAAGCACATGACTGAATAATTCATGTATATTCTACAGAGCATTCTCTCCAAGCAACCAAAAGCTTTCCTGATGTTTTGCCTAGACAGCGATTCTAGTCTCTGCGTGGAGAGACTAGATCAGCAGTGATCAGCAGTGTCCCACCACTGTGCTAATGTGGTTTTCTTTCACAGCTATCTCAGTCATGTAAAATGGTTGCCCTTCCTATAGACTGATAAATAATTTCCCTTCTTCAGCTCTGTCGATTCATATGAATATTTCATGCTGCTGCGAGTTGATCCGAATGTTTGTGTTAGAATACGTCCTCTTCTGTCTGACTTTCCTACTCTGATTCTCAGTAAGCTCTTTACCATTAAAAAAAAATACTGATCAATATGAATGTATTTTTTTGCTGTAGCCCAGCCATATATACAATCTAATGTACTCTACTTTTACTATATGTTTTTAGCTCCGGTGTCATCTACCAAACCTAAAACGGTCCGCCATGGTCTTTTAGACAGACCGTATGTACGGATTTACTCTATTGAATATTTATCAAGAAATGGAATTAGCTGTCAAGGGAAGATGAATACTTTCTCGCTTTCTTGTTTGTGCTCTATATTTGAATGCACAGAATGGATGAACAGGGCACTCACATGGCCAGGTGGCTGGTTTGATCTTGCATGAAATCAAAAAAAAATCCCTCCTAACTTACTGCTATTTTGCTGTTCTATCTACCTCTGAGCAATATGCAGAACAGTCTGGCTGTGGAAGAGCTTGTTTCTAGAGCTTTGGTATATATTTTAACTAGAAATCTACCTCTCTACCATTGAAACTGGTTGCCTGGACCGAAATCTTTCCCTGTTCTCATACATCTCTTAAAGCCCCTGTCTCAGACACTCAGTGAATGCTGTTGTTTCCGTGTTCTTTGACATTCTCTTACATGGCAATGCACAGTGGTATTATGATGTTTGCGGATGCATTAACTGCTAACATTAACATCAGTCTACTTTTAGCTGAGACAGCAATGTAATTTCCTAGGTGAGATGAAAATCACCTCTAAAAAGGTTATCTGTTGCTGATGTTTGCTTCTAGTGCTTTAAATATAAGATCGTATGTGCCAAAATACTGTCTCAAACGAAAATATTCTAGAACTTGGCTGCTGCAGGGAGAGGAAGAATTCCAGGCAAACAAATTGTTTATGCTGAGTGTCTGAATCACAGCTTTCCTGCTGAAAAATAAGCAGTGCAGATGCATGTAACTAATGAAACCTGCAAAGTCTGCCTCTTTCCTTTCAAATCTTGGAGTGGAATGGGAGAATATCTGCTGCTTTTCTTATCTTCCCATCAGCCGAAACTCCACTGAGGTCTGTGGAGCTAAAAGTGCCTCTGCTGCCCCAATTACTGAAGAAGAGATTCCCTCCAACAGACGGGCTGAGCTGCAGAACCAAGGAGATCTGGGTGCATATTTCCCCTTCTTTGGTGTGAATTCTGAGTGCCTGGTAAAGGCTGAGCTAAACAATGATTTAGGTGGGAAGAGCTAAAAATCAAGCTGAAGAATCTGCAGAGCAAGGTTGCATCTGACTTACAGTTCCTCTGCTTGTCAGTGGAAGCCAGTCCCTCAGTGACATGTCTGTGGTCCTTATACTGTACTGGGGCAAACTTAGGTGGGTGCCTGAGATGGGAGCATTTCTTGCTGTGCTATGAAACAAGCTAGCTAACCATAGCCGATAGCCAAATGCTGAAAACAGGCTCCTTTTTGGAATGGAACTGCTTTATCCTTCCTTACCAGAATATATCTCCTGCTCTGGCCAGAAAGCTGTCGATGAAGGTTTTTAACCTTCTTGAAGAACTAAGTGAGGAAGTGAGGAGGTGTCATTGCTTTCTTTTAAAACATAACCATGAGACTTTGAGTGAAACCTGCCTTTTTTACCAGTATCTCAGAAATTAGGACACTTTTCTATGACATGCGAGACCTGGCTTCAGTCTCCTCCTCTGTTTGAAGGAAGTAAAATCCAAAGCTTCTGCTCAGGAAAATGCCATCATGAACAGGATACAGCCAATTCAGGGACAGAGGCCATGTCACCCCTTCCTTCTGGCGAATTCCAGTTTGGAAAAAATCTGAAAACATTGTGCCAAAGACAGACAGACAGATCCTGATTCCCTGGTGTCAGAAGCCTTGGGGTGTGGTTACAGGGAGAGGCGGCTTTCAAGCCACATTCTTGGGCTTCAAGATTGCTGTGCATTCTTCACAAAACAGTTGCTGGATAAATGAAAGCAGATGCCTCTGTATTTTATGAGGGCTTAAATCTGTTGAGTCTGCGACAGGGATTTCCAGACCATGTCTCCTAGAGCTGTCAAAGGAGAAAGCCAAAGAAGAAAGTTTAGGCTGAAGATCCCAGTACATTTTAGATGTGAGTTGGGTGAACTTGCATGTGTCAAAACAAAGGTGCGTGCCCAGAAGGGAATGTTCAAATGTTTGCAGTACTTTTATATTAAGGTCTGAGGGACTTAGGGATTGTAGATGTTCTCCATGGGAGGAGATGAAAAGGCTAGCTATTTTTCATGGCTGCAATTTTGGAATGATGTGCCCTACTTAGGCTCCTGGCTGATTTAAGAGTTGCCCCTCGGTCTTTTAGTTGAAGGCAATAGTAGATGCTTATTTGCTATGAAGCTGGGGGAGCAGCATAGAAAGGTCAACACAGTGGATAGTGTGCGTTGTATAAGTATTTGAACATGAGTGCCCAAATACCCGTTAACCTGTCCAAGTCTCTGAGTTTGTCTCAGATAGCTGTATATGGCCATTAGTCACAAAACAATTACAAACATTGAATCAGTCAGAATTTCCCAGGGGAGCTGTGTGCAGGGTTTCTAAAGACACACTGACCTGAAAATCAAGGTGTGGTTGTGATATGCTCTGAAAACTGACTGTGCTCAGTTGACTGTATTTCTTGAAAATATTAAGATATGAATCTTGGGTTTGAGCTAGGATGTTTTCGAATCAGTCTTCTGAGAATGCAGTTACTCATTTGTTTGTAAATCTGTGACCTACTTTAAAGTGAAACATCCATGGCCTTTATCAAATACAGTGCTGGGAGAAAAATGGACTTTCATACTATGGATACCTCACAAGGCCAAGAAGTGCCGGGTAATCTGCATCACTGTAGTCCTTATTCTTTATTTTGTTTAGGATTATTTTTCTGACTACTTTTTTGCACCTGTATTTGTAAAAGTCAAGGGAAAGAGGATCTGACAATTCACAGGTCCAGAGCAACTGATCAATAGTTGGTCTTGTCTGGGAAACAGATGATAACCTGTAAGTGAGTTATCATTAGGTTAATATCCAGCTTGGGATCAGTAGTTGAAGCTTTAATTACCGCTTCTGATGAAATGTGACTTGAGCAATGAATCCTGAGACAGCTTCTCATTAGAGCTGTATAGACATGGCAGGCTGAGTCTGGAGGGGACCTTTTTGGGCTTTCATTGGCTTTTTCCAGTTCTCTGGATAAGGAAAGTTATGGCTCAGAGATGCTTTCCATAGGACTCTGTTAAAAGCACAACCTCAGTCTGGAACAGAGTGTGAGTGTATTGGGGATGGAAGCAGTTCATTTCAGGGTTTACTGATTTACTTCCACAATGGAGCAGAAGATGGTTGTGATGACAATTAGAGGTGGATGTGAGTTCCCCCTGCTCTTCCATGCCTTGACGTAGAACTTGAAACAGTTGCAAACTGAATATCTTCCTTCCTTGTCCAGCGTGCTCATCTGCGGTTTTTGCTTATGGGAGGAGGGCAAATTGCAGATTCTCAGGGCAACAGAGGTACATTTTTACGGCAGCAAAGTAAAGGCGTGTCATCTCCAATCCGCTCAGCGTAAGAAGGACTGTCTTTTGTGGGGCCTATTTCTGATCTCATGCTAATGTAAATCTTGAGTAACTTTGGAGCAGACTTTGTACAAATACGAAACTACAAGTAGGAATTAGACCTTCAATCTGAGGCTCTAAAATCTCAGTGAACTTCAGCTTGTGACACTGATGTGAGAGAATGGCTACATTTGTTTGGAATGGAGCAGTTTGATGTCAAGGCAAGGAATAAGGGAAGGTAAAATGAACTTTCTTTCATGAAATCAATGTTGTTCATAGCACTAATATGCTCCAAAATTCCTGGGGAAAGCTTTTAAATCTCCAGTTCACTCCCAAATGACTTGACTTTAATAGCCTGTCCAAAACCATTTGATATTCCTTTCAAGTCCTTCAGGGCATCCAGATTCCACAAGTGCTTGTTCTCCCTAATTAATTTGAAAGAATGTGCTTCATCTCAAGAATAAATTGATAAAATTTTACAAAGGTTGATCTTTGAAAATAAAGCAGAAGATGCTTCTAAGTCACAAATATATTACTTTCCTAAGGGAATCAGTGCCAACAGAAATTACCTGGATTGCCTTTTGTGGGACTGTACCAGGTGTGCTCATTGAATCTTCATATTTCGTCAAAGCCTTGCTTATAGTAGAAGTTTTTTGGTTTTATTCATTCTGCCTCTCCTCCAGACCCTTGCACATTAATAAATTGTAGCTGCTTTGGAAATGCTGCATGATTTTTTTTATAGTATGTAGAAACACTCTGCAAGATAGAGAGTAGAAGTTATATTTAATTTTCTTTTAGTTAAGATACCATCTTGCTTTGGGCTTTCACAGTGAGTTGTCTCAGTGGTCATTACTCAACTGAGGAGCAGGTGTATGCCATAGTATTTGCTGGGGTCCTGTTCTCCTCAGTGCAAATGAGAGACATGGTGAAGTGTCCCTTCTGCCTGCAAATCATGAATGCAAGGGAAGGGAAGGGGAAGGAGGGATGGTGCCTTCTTGTGTCTCATCCTGTATACGGCCAGGGCTTACTCAAATCCAGAATATAGGAAATACTGCTGTCCCCAAACTTTCACCATAATCTGTGATAGCTATAGGGTTTTGAGTGCAAAACTCCCCAGATCCCACGACACCGTGTCTATGGCACTTACGGGCAGGCTCAGTAAAACAGCTAAGACCTGGCCTGTCCTCTGCTTACAGGAGGTGGGCATGGTGGAGCAGGATTGCTGCCAGTTAGCTGTTTTGTGTGCCAGGGAGCAGCAGGGTCCAATGTTGCTCTGTAAGAGAGGAAAAGCTGGCAGCCAAGCATGACAGCAAGGCAGGCAGGGGCCTCACCAACCAGGGGGCAGCCCCCCAGTATCCGAGCAGTGGGGACAAGGCAGGGCCAGCGATAGTACCCAGAGACAACCAACAGCCCAGTAATCGTCAGATGAAACCATAGCAAAGAGGCAGGTCCAAGGTCAAACTGGGAAGCCAAGTCCACTGGTCAGGATTCAGATCACCAGGGTACTTGGCCAGGCACAGGCATGGCTGCAATACAGCTGCAATATAGCTACAGCAAGGCCAAGCACAAGAGTGCCAGCTTAAAAGCTGCTCCTGAGCGAAAAGGGTGAAGCCCCAGCTGAGGCCTCTTAGAAGAGCTCTTTATGAGGAGCCTCTGCTGAAATTTCTTGCAGCTTTTTCTCACATAGCTCTCTTATTAGAGAGCCAGCCTTTGCGCAGGCAGCTCATCTCCTAGGAGCAGTAAGCATTCACTCCAGATGCAGCACTGTGCAAGCACAACCTCCGACTGGAATAATGTCAGGGCCCTGAGGACAGCACTGCGACTTAATTGCCCTGCAGAGATTTGCTGAGGGTGTATCCTGAGTCGTCATTCAAGTCACTGATGAAGATACTGAATATGAGCACCAGTGGTATGCTGCTTGTTATTGGCTGGCCACATGACATTGAGCCATCGACTACATCAGTGCCCTGAGGGTACTAATAGGCCTTAATGGCCCTGACCAGCCTCACCCACATCTTCTGCCAATGGGCCCAGCAGCGCTATTTAAGCTTAGACCTGGACCTTCAGCCATGTTCTGAGCTATTGCATAGGTATACCTGCCTCCAGTCCTGTCTCTAGCCTTCTTTCGCGGATGGACCTTAGACTTACATTTTAGGTATCTTGCTTCTGGTTTTGTCTCCTGGATGGATGTTGGATCCACATTGCAGACTTGTCTCCAGCCCTGTCTCTGACCTCATTTCCTGCTATTCGTGACTGTACCTCCTGCCTTGATCTTGGACCTGGTTCAGCACCTTGCCTTGTCTGGGATTCTCAATGAATCCTATTATCATACCTAATCCTGCTCAGCCTGCTGTGTTCAAATTCTGCGGGAGGGTGTCCAGGCCAGTGGCGCACACCACCTGTGCTATGTTCAACTATGGCTCCCAGCTCCTCCTGCCTTGTGGAGCAGCCCTGCTCTTGCTGCTCCCTGACAAGTAATATGAAACTGGAGAGCTGTTAGTTTTATTCTTTTTTTTTCTTTTCACAGCATGAAGTTCAAACAAGCTATAGAAAAGACAAGAAAACCTACAGTGAATCTGTATCAAGAATAAAGCATAATATTAAGGAGAAGACTGAATAGTTCCAATTGTTAAATACTTTGAATCTAGTCTTGTTTTTATTTCCTTGAGTGAGCTATCTTTGTCAATAGGTTTTTGACAACACTGTGTTCCAGCAGCCCCTTTCAAATGCTGCTTTTTCTCTCATTGTTCTCATCAGCTGTGAAGGTTTCCTGTAAGGAGTGTATCTAAGAAGGTCTGTAACAACGGTGAAGACTCCAGAGGGGAAAAAAAGAGCACTACAGGAATAAAATAGGTGATGAGATACTTGAATCCACTTCCATGAAAGGTAATAACACTTATATGAAAAAGAGATTGGACTGTAACTAGGAAGAATGTTTTTTGAAAAATGGCCAAAGCTATTTGTGTTTCACACAAGGTGAGGAGGAGAAGTCTGTGGTTCATGATCACATACATGGAAAGGTTAACTTGCAGCCAGCCAATGCTGTGAACACGCCGTATGCACCTTTAAAATGACATGTGTGTGTGTCTCACTCCTGGCAAACTTACCCTGATCTTTCAAGTGGTTTCCTTAAGTGCAGAGCTTGCCTGTTTCTCAGTCTTTCAAACCCAGAGCCTGTTCACTTGCATGCACCAGCCAGGTTTATGCTTTTAGCTTTGTCTTTCTGACTATAGCCCTTGACAGACAGAGTAATGGTAGAAGCAAAAGCTTATTTCTGAGTCTGGAATAACCTTTAGTCTTAGAATGTTAAAAGAGAAGCATGAATATAGCAAAGATGCTAAACTGCTGTTTTCATGATACTAAGCTGAAGTGTGATAAATTGAAAAATGAAGATGGACACATACTACATAGGCATACAGCATATGCCTAGAAGGGCAGCTACTGTACACCAAAAACTGCCCTGAAAGGTTAGTCTAATTGCCTTGACTGAAGTCAAGAGGAAGGCAGAATAAGGACATATACAGTTTATGGCACATAAGAATCTGTAATGACAAAGGAATACTATTATTCTTTGCTAGTAAAGGGGTCTTACTGGACTCTGAGCTTCTGTGCTATGTATCAATATAGCAGAGTACTCCACAATCCTATTGCTGCCTTCCCTCCACCCCCTGCTCCTCTCCAGTAAACTGACATTGTGAGGGGAAGTTCTGTAGTTCATCGTGTCTCTAGACTGATGTCTGCATTAACTTCTCTGCTCCAATTTGCAGGGAGTAATTGGTGGGTGGCAAATTTTCCTTAAAGAAAAAGGGGAAAAATGAAAAGAGAAAGTGAAGGACCCGGGGGACTCCTGCTATGTATTTGCCTTGGCAATCTCCAGCTAGCTCCTCGTAAGCAAATTGGGGAGCTAGCTGGTGACACTTGCGCTTTCCATCATGACTGACTTCTGAGGGGGTGTAAGAGGTTGACAGCAAAGGCCCAGGGAGTTGCAGCAGACAGAACCATAGCATAAAGGATACGATAAAATTATTGGTGAGGCTGGACGTGGAGTGATCGCAAGGTCTCCTGATGGGCAGGAGAAAGAAAAACCTTGTACGGAGTGCAAGGGGAAAGAACAGTTGTGGAAAGGACTGTAAAGAGAGAGACAGAGGAAAGTTGGGTTTGAGGCATACTGGGTAGCCTTATCGTGAGGGGGTGGTGGTGTGGGAATGGTGAGGTGTATGTGGGGAAGAGTAGAGGGTTGCTCAGAGAGACTTAAGGGTATAACTGGGTAAGGGGGGAGGCTGGTACGTAGCAGGTGGGATCCCCCAGCATCTCTACAAGAGGAGGGGTATGAGAGAGGATTGGGACACACAGGGCTCTTTCTGGGATGGATAGTGGGGACAAACATTTCTCTCTTGACGTGAGCAACAATAAAGAACCATGATGGGGAGTGGATGAGCAAAGAGCCTTTTGCCATGGGAAGCTGGAAGATTTTAGAACTGGAGCCTGGAGAAATGAGAATGACAGAGAGCAATGGTGTAAGGGCAAACATCACAGAGTTTGGGAGATGGGATGGGGAAAGGGAAGGTGCTGTTAGGGAGGCTTATGTGGATGTACAGAAAGAGGCAAGCAGTCCCTGTATGATATAGCTCAGGGATACGTGAATGTTTTGATGGTGGTGGACTGTGGTTTTGCCTCCATTAACGTTGTGATTGCTATGGTGTCAGTTTTGGTAGTCATATGAGTGTTTATTGCTTCAGTGCCAGAATCACTGCTCTGTCCTGTCCTGAAGTTTTCAGCTGATGAGACCTCTAAAAGTCCCTGGCAGTTGTGGAAATTAGTTGCAAATAATCTCTTCCTGGATCTGTGGAAGGAAAAAAGACCCGCAGTAGTGTGTTTAAAGCAATAGTAAACAGAAAGCCTAGCAAAAAAAATATTTAACTTTGTTTTGCGCTATCAGCCTTTGTCTTCATGCTGTTTTTTTTGCCTTAGTAGTTAATGTAATTATCAACCTGTATTTCAGCCATGCTCAGATGGCACTTTCAGAACTGTGAACCTAGCAATCTATTTCTTTTTTTATTATTTCCAATCCATCTTATTTATGTACGTAGCAGAACCTCTTATTTTTGAGCAATTAGAAATGCATTTATTTACCTCAGGGTTAGCAAAGAAGCGTGTGGGTAGAATTTTTCAAGAGCACTTAGGAACCTAAGTCCCTTGTGGTGTTGAAATATTATCCTGTAATACTGAAACTGCTTTGTTTTATGAAAGTAATTTTCTGGAGTTACTGTAATATTTGGGAGAAGTGGGCTAAGCAAGCAGTCATGACAACAGGTGGACTGCAAGTGACGGTTGTGGCTGGAGAGCTCGCAAGACTAAGTCAGTATTTCTAGGGCTCTGTGTACATTGCTGAATCTTGGAGCAAGTTTAGCTATGGGAGAGGCTGGCTGGATATAGCAGGGTTTTTTAGCTTTCTGTAAGGGGAGCCAAAAATACTCAAAAATATCCTTTGTTTAACACACTTTTTCTGTGCCTGAATGTGCACAGTTCTGTTCCTTATTTAAAAATCTGTTAGAGAAAATTTCATGCCTTCTTGTTTCTATTTGCAGTGGATCCTAATTCCAGATTTCCCAATGAAATGGGAATAAGCCTAGATAACCAAGCCATCCCACTGATGTGATTGTGAAGGTTCCACTCATGTGGATCATCCGCAAATTACGCTAGAATACCTAGGAACTTGGTCTCCTGTAAAGCTGAACCTAAGTAAGGGTGAATGCTCCTCTTCCCCAGCCTTCCTATGATCTGCCCATTATATGCTCTGAATGCTATTCTTGTTTTATTCTGTCTAAGGGCTGTTATCAATGAAACTAAGTCAGGAAAAAAAATCCCAGGTGATATTGTTATTCCAGGAAAATATTGTTATATGCCAAAGGGGCCTTTAGCTGATGGAAGAAGATATGTCTGATTTATTAGCATCAGCAGTTAAGTTCGTGCATGAGCTTCCTGTGTAAAGATTACTCTGTAGGTACATTTATAACCATATAGACGACCTTACTCCTTCCAGTCAGAATTAGATCAGGAAGGTGATCCTTCTCTTCTACTCAGCGCTCGTGAGGCCACATCTGGAGAGTTGGTTCCAGTGCTGGGCTCCCCAGTACGAAGGAGATACAAAACACAAATACCAGAACAGGTTGCCCAGAGAAGTTGTGGAGTCTCCATCCTTGGCAGTATTCAAAACCCAACTGCACATGGGCCTGAGCAAGCTGGTGTAGTTGGCCCTACTTTGAGGTGGGGGGATGGACTAAACAATCTTTGGAGGTTCCTGCCTCCTTCGGCAATTCTGTGAGTCCGTGCCATTCTGTGTTCCCCATATCTGTCTTCTCTACATCCAAACACTTAAACCTTTCAGGAAGTGCCTTGTTAAAATGCAGTGAACCAGAAGGCCAACTCAAAGGTTGTCATCATCAGTGGGAGCCTCCCTGCTGAATGCATACATTTATTTCCCTACATTAAAATTATATTTGAACTATATCTAAGCAAATGATAAAATCCAGCCCTGGTAGGGAATGAAAAATGAATCAGGAAACTGATGTTCTCCCTGATCATCTGAACCTTTTACTCACCTAAGTGACTTTACGCAAGATGTAGTCTCCTGAAGTGGCTTATGAGCAAAATTAATACAGTAAACTGAAAGTTTGCAGGATCTGGGCCTTAGTGGATTCCTGTCTTGGATTTGTTCATCAGCCTCCCTTGGGCTTAGTAAGGGTGACATTTTAGTCATGATTTTTCTGACCAGAAGTACAGTTGAAGGGATGCATTAGGTGTATTGATGACACGACACAGAAGTAATCCAACAATAGTCAGTCTGTTCCTCCTGTGCAGCACTAGCTTGTTGCTAGGTCCTCATCTTAACTGCATTGAAAATTAACTTCTGACTTTGAAATCCAAGCTTGGCTTTTATTGATTTCAGGAAAGCAAGGAAATACACCCTCCTCGCCTCCAAAAAGAGGTGCCTACATTGATATAAGAGGAAGAGGTTGCTAGGTTCGTTAACTCTAGAAGCTTTAAAGGAAGGTAATGAGTCCGACTGAGAATGCTCTGAGGAGGTACCTATGTCACGGGCAGTGCTGATACCAGAGCCATAGTGAGAATTTTGGCATTTCCGCAGTTCCTTCCAGCTCTAGGGCACTCCTTCCAGAGGCCTGCTGCCCCTTTTTCAGGGCAGTGGTCTCTTGCCTGCCATACCAGCCCTATTTGGTACTTCCTTTGCAGAGTTAGATGGCTTGGCTTCTTGTCTCCACTACTTCATAAGTTAGATCCTGCTCTCACTTATACTGGTAGAAACTCAGTATCTCCAGTATCATCAAAGGTGTGTGAATCTGGAATCATATAAATGCATTATCTGGAATCATCATATAAATGCATTATCTGATCTAAAAGGCCTACGTACTGTTGAAGCTTCAAGTTAGACCTGAGAAGGTCAGGCCCTGACTATTCAGCTTTATATGATCTGGGGTTAATGCGATATGGTGAACCAAACTCACAGCCTAAACCTTAACTTTATCATTTTGAGGTCTCTTAGTTGTGTTCAGGTGTGTGCTGCCTTTCAAATGCCTTTGCTGGGAGTTTGTTTTTTTGTTTTTCTTCTGTGGAAGTGAGATGAGGATCAACTGTCTCTCGCCATTTTGTTCCTTAGTGTCATATTCTTTTAAAAGAGCTAACTGTGATTTAATAAAATGTCTGCTCTGAATAAATTACACGCTTGACCTATGTTCTTCCTTTGAAAAAATAATGAATTCAACAAAGATCCATCTTTGCCATGTAAAGGTACCAGTAGTATTACAGCTTTCACTGAAGCATGAAGAGCTTTATCAGTTCCTTTCTCTTCTGAATAATAAGATGGCAATTAATAAATGAGAATATTTATATGGTGAGGCCCAGATTAAGACACTGAATGTTCTTCCCAATTGACCGCAGCAGTAAGAGGTGAGTGAAATGAAAAGAGAACAGTCAGCAGGAATTGGAAGAAAGTTTTAAGCGCAGTGTGACTAGTTTGCTGCATATGTTTTACATTTCAGCTGCAAACATAGGTGGCATACCAGTGACAGAAACCAGTCGTCTTTCCTGTTGATTTTAAGGCATCAGCTCGGTCCGTAGCCCAGTTATCGCAGCAATAGCACTGAGCACTGTTCCACAGCTTGGTGCCTTGCCCTAAGACCAGGCCACTCTGCTTCTGCCCCCCACCCAGGCAGTCTCTCCCTCAAGCCTATTCCATTTTCACTAATTCTACTTACAGTATGATTAAGCTTCAGGAGGCCACCCCTCCTGACAGAGCACCTTGAGCAATCTCCTTCTACGTGAAGGTGGTGCTTGGCTCTATCGACGCAGGCATCATAGGAACACGCTGCACTTGATGTTCCCCTTTGCAAAGACTGATTCTTCTGTTATGGTTTGAATAGTCTTGTTTTGTTTATATGTATACTCTCACCCTAAAAGGAGGGCACCACTTTCCTAAGTGGGAAGATCACACGTAGGAATGGAAATCAAAAGTTTACACAGACTTCTTTCTTGCTTGGTTGTTCTATAGGGGGATTCGTATTGTCAAATTCTGAATACTTTAAAGTATACTAGAGCCAGCCTCAAACTCCATGCTGTCTTCTAGCTCCCTGTGGGACCTTAACCCCTTTCTCAGCCTGTCTCTGACACAGCAAACTCCAAAGACTTTTCTTTGTGCTCCCTCAGAGTACCCTTGCCTTTGGGACAGTTCAATTCAGAGTGTGAAAGAAGAAACAGGAGAAAGCTAACAGGGAGCCAAGCCCCATCGGCTTCCTCAGGAGAGTCCAAGGGCATACGTGGTAGGCAAAATGCTACAGAACTTGGCCATCTTTCCTACTTTTTCCACCTTTACCACAGCCAGAGTTTCCAGTGGTAGCAGTTCTGCTCCAGCTGAATTCTTATGCTCACTAAGGAATCAAAGCTGGACTCAGGCTAGGCAAGGAGGGTTTACTTTTTGTGGGGAGAAGGGTCAGAATTTTATATTTAGGAACTGATCTGCACCACATTTATGAACATCAGAGAACTGCTGAAGATAAAGGAACTGGAAGGATAGTACCATAGCAAATTAGACTATAGGTGAGGCTTTTCAGTGGGACAACCCAAATGAGGGCATTGCTGACAAAAGAAAGGACATAATGCGAATTTTAAATAGCATTCCGGTGAACTCTGGGTCCTAAAGCTTGTGTGATTGATTTGAGCTGATTGCTTGGGGTTTTTAAGTTTCTACCTTAAC
The DNA here is from genome assembly GCF_040807025.1 of Struthio camelus. Taxonomy (NCBI): domain Eukaryota; kingdom Metazoa; phylum Chordata; class Aves; order Struthioniformes; family Struthionidae; genus Struthio; species Struthio camelus. Next base: position 51,842,840 of record NC_090943.1, read on the forward strand.
CGTTCATCTGTCTACAGATCCTCCTTTAATATTTTACAGCTTGAAGCACACATAGCATGAATAAAACAAGTTCTGATTTACTAAGTCTCTATGTCTGTTGCTTAAGAATCCTGGCTGTGGCGCAAGCCAGGTTTAGATGGATGTCAATCATAGCAAAAAGAACTAAACAGCAAGGTTAGGAAACCCTTGAGGAAAAAATACAAACATGTATTTCGGTGAAGTTGTTTCTGATTAACTTAAGGGGCTTCTTGTATAGGTATAATTTACAAGCTTCCTGTAATGATTATTGTAACTCTTGGAAAATCTTGGTGGAAACTTAAACATTTCTTGGCTCTGTCTCTGTCTCTCTCTTTCTTTTTTCCTTTTCATAAGCAAAAAAGAAAAAGGGACTCTCAGTTTAAAATGACATAGTTCAGATTAAATAGAGCTGCAAGAAATAAAACTACTCTTTGTAGAAAAAGATGCAAAGCACATGTCTTCTGTGAATGTAGGTGCAGCAATCCAGAGGATCCAAATTCTTGTAAATACTGCTTAATGATTTTTTTCAAAAAAATTCAAGTGGCAGTAAATAAAGTACAAAATTTATCAGAGAGCCTTGCACTCCAGATGATAAATATTGCAGCTTGGAGTTGAAAAGTAAGGCTTGTTCTTGGAACATAAGCAACTTTTAATGAGACTCACTGGAAATAACATTTCTATGGAGGTCTGCTTTCCTGGATAAATTCTGTACCAAGTTTCTTACCAATGTTTCATTCAGTGTGACTGTGCTAGCAGATCTGTCTCTAGTCCTGTCAACTCATGTGGGTTGTTCCTTTTTTTGGAGGTGATGCGAGAATTCAAAATTGAATATTTTGTGCCTGTGTGCTATATTTTGGCTATATGAGCAAGTTGGGCAGATTAGTTCAAAAATATTTGTTAGTCCCTGCAATCCTGCAAGTTAACCCTGAGTCTGAAATTTCTTTCATGTTTTTAGGTGTCTAAAAATTGATCAACCCTTCATGAAAGCAAAAAATGTTGTTTATGAACAAAAAGTAGTTTCTTCTATGGAAACGGTATCCTGTTTCTAGCTTGGGGCCTCTCTCTCTCTCTCTCCCAGCAGAGCTGTGCAGAGCTTACCGCACAGTGCAGGAACAGCAAACACAGCGCTGCCTTCTGGGGTGCTGCTTCTGCTCCCATCTGCCACCCCCACTTGTCTGTCCGTAGCACCATAAACTGACCAAGGGTAACTCACAGTGTGCAAAGCACTTCCGGATCTAGAAAAATGAATGGATTGATATCATTGCAGTTACTGAGACACCAGGTTTTCCTTGATGTTGCAAACACTTGCAATATTCACCTTGTTTTCTTCTTCCTGACATAGATTTGAGAGCATGTTTTTTTCCTAGGGCTTTGGCACTATGTCATGATTTGGGAGGGAGAGTTGCAGACAGGCTATTTGCCTGGTTTTGGAGCTTAGCTGAGGATTTGAGATTCCAGATTGGAGCAGTGCATTGTTCAAACATTTATAACTGACTGCTGTGGGCAAATGTAGAGAGGCTGCATAGGACTGGCTAAGCTAGAGAGTTTATATCTGCAGAAGTGTCTTTAGGATGCTGCTGCACTTAAATAAATAATAAAAAAACCTAGGTGAATAAAGTATAACAAAAAGAGAGATTTCACCAAGAGTTTCCAGCCTAGTGTTTTCTGAACTATATTTAAAAATGATGCAGAAGTCCTCAGAAGAATTCAATGCCTTTATTAGGGACTACTACAGTTTCCAGGACTGTTTTGCCACTATGTTTGTCTTCCACTCCTGTCATCTTATTTTCCATTTTCAGCAGAAACTGACACTTCTAGGACAAAGATCTTATTAATGAGTCAGACAATGCACGGATCAATACATCAACTTTGTAAAATGTCACCCATAGAATAATTACAGTGTTAGCAAGTGGCTTAGAAAGAGGCTGGAGGAAGGTGGTAACTCATTCTTTATCTAATGAAGTATGCACAGTAGTTAATGGGTGACATTTCCTTAATTGTAAGGCAGTTCTCAAATGCACAGCTTAGTTGTAATGCCATTGAATCCTTTAATCTTGCATACCTTGTACCACTGAAGTGGTACAAAAATCTTTCTATCTGGAAAAGCTGTATATCATGTTGCTCAGCCTGGGTATCAAGAGAGCAGGCTTAGATCATCTTGTCTATTTGGTTCCTTGGCTTTTTGTCAATGATGTGGGTTCTGATTTGGATTTCCATAGTGAGTGGCATGGAGAGAATGAAGAGAGGTCAGTTCACTGCTTTCTCTGCTACAAGAACCATGGGAGCCTCAAAGGAAATTAGCAATTGCCAGTCTCAAAGTGAAATGAGGCGTTTCATTTTCCAATGTGAAGATAAACTGTGGACGTGGGAGACTGTGGAAGTCCGTTGAACAAAAATTCACTGATGGCAGCTGAATATATAAAAAGTGCACTTAGTTCAGGATGTACCCAAGTCACAAACCATCAGAGCTGGCGAGAATATTCTGAGGCATAGCAATGTAGTTGCTTTGTTCTTATATTCTTCCCTAGGCATCTAATTTTGTCCACTTTCAGGATGCTAACAAGATACTGGGCTGGATGATCCTTTCGTTGGAGTAGTTCTTATGATTGTGAATAAAGTCTTTAACAATATAAATGAAAGGTGTCCATAACACTTACTTTACATAAAAAAAGAGAGTAGGAAATGAATGCGTGTTTAGAAATATAATAGTGTGGTTTATATCACTCATTATTATGACACATTTGCCTTTAAAACTGTGTATCTCTGGTAGTGTGTCCAGTGTATAACAATGTCTCTTAAAGCTTCCCAAACACCTAGTTTACATGAATAGCTCCCAAAGATAAGCAAGAGAAATATGAAGGCCAGCCAGCATTTTTGGCGGTGAGTCCCTGTTACGGCTCCAATATTTTTCTGTTGAATCCTACTGACTTTGAACTAATCTATGAATCAGTGATTCCACGCTTTCCAGATGTGCGGCTTTTCACAGAGGTTCTGCTGAGCCTCTGTCTCAGTGACAGGTTGTGGCTTCCTGAGGGAGTTGCTGAATTTCTGAGATTCTATGATCTCCATCATACACGGCAGAAAATTTGGCAGAGGGGAGGATGAACACCACACTGAGCATGCTGTGCACAGGTCTAGAGCAAGGGGAGTCAATGGCTTTGTGAAGCCAGCTGTACATCCATCTAGATGAGGTCACTTCAGTAATGGCCGTTGGCTGTAATGACACTTCAGAACTGTTTAGCAAAAGTAACTTTTAAGGTGAAAAGACTGTTTCTTCTCTCTTTGAGAGGGAATGCCTTCCCACAACAGTTACAAGCATGGGGAAATCGCTGTAGAGTGTTCAAAGCGTTACTATTATGTAAGCTTCAGTCATAGTGTTTGACCTAATGTTAAACTGTGTAAGTTTTGTGTGAGTAAATCTGTCAGCTCCTTTAGGATCTCAACCTCTAAGCATTTTAATGTTACTTTAATACCATCATATCATTTTACTGCTGTGTGAGTGAGATATACAAAAAATGAGCCACGGGAAGATAAAAGTCATTTTAGGAAAATTAAACCCTAATACTATATTAAAGTAATCTGATTAGCATGGGTGACTTACTGTTCCGGTTATTTTTGTTCTGTTTAAAGATAGATGTGATCATGGAGCTGACATCCACCTGCCTGCCAACCCACAAATAATCAGCATCTTGCAAAGGCCAGGAAACTTTCAAATCTAAGCATGAAAGAACTGTCTTGAAAGCTGGAAATCAACAGTTGTTTAAACAAAATTATAGAAGAGGTCTATAGGAGTAATTGAAGACAATAATCCCCAGATGTTTGAAGGAACTAAATAAACACATTTTGCATTCTTACATTTTTTACATAAATGTATTTTTAATTTGATTTTCAACAGTAATCTCTCATTTGCATATTTCCATTTGCTCCTTGCCTTCTCTCTCTCTTTTTTATTTTATTTTTAAACATTGGAGAAGGGATAGAAATTACTTTTTAAATCATTTAAGAAACATTTTTACACTTTTTTTCCTCTCAACTTTTTTCGCCTAGGAGGTGGGAAATTGAGAGAACTTAAAGCAAGAAGGGAAGGAAGGATCTTTGAATCCCAAAAGTATCTCGAGAATATAGTTTCAGATGCTTGTACGCTGCAGTAACCTATAGTTAAAAGGAAAATGTGGTAGCCCCAGTCATGTTTTGTCATGGATGTGTAGAGCCAGCTGTGGAAAGGCAGATGTGGCAGAGAGGCATGGACTGTTTTCTGCAGCTCTCTGTTCCTTCAGAACACGTGTGATCTGTTTGTACTTTATTTATGTGTACGTGTACATGCACAGGCTTATGCTTCCTTACTCCACGTTTGCATGTCTGTTTATAAGAGGTTTTACTGAGTAGCTGACTTCACAGGTAGCATCAAGCTAAACAATGTGAGGGGACAGGAAAATGCTGTTGTCTTAGGGAGGAGGGTGTCTCAAGCTAGCTCATAAGTTACTTTTTTATTCGATATAGATTTGAAGTTTAGAAATGTTTTTTTCAGGGAAGCAGTTATGCTTGTGGCAAGTAAAGGAAAAGATCGATGTTCATTGAAGACAGTAAGTGAACAATTACACACTTACTGAACTGTCATTGCCTCTGATTTGTCAGAATAGCATAACTGTGAATAGAATAACTGTGGCTTGTTGTGCCAGTGCTAGACTTAAGTGTTTGTCTTAGCTGTTGTATTAGTCTAAGAAGAAATGTCTTTGATTTACTGCCTTGTTTATTTAACAACAGGGATTGATTATTTGCTTGTTTTCTGTAATTGTTAATGCCAGGAAAACATTATCTTAATCTAATGTGGTGTCTTCGGTTCATGTTAGTGTGTTCTAGATGGTAAGAAATCTCATACTCGCCCATAAAAGGCTCTAATAGGCTCCATGACTGTATCTTCAGCTCAGTTTCAAGAACTTCAGAAATGTGATTTTTGGAAACTTTACGAGCACTGTTTTTACTGAAATTTGGATACCGAGCGTGAGTCCTTAGGGTCTGATGCTGCATGCTATGCATCCTTCTGAGCTGTGGAGGACATTGAGCCCCTCGTAGCATGGAGCTCCAGGAATGGAGAGACAACATGTCACTGTTTAGGGTGCCTGGAGCGGGAGATGGTGTCTTTGCAATGTAGAAGAACAGTCCTCAGAAGGATCAGAGCCACAACCCTCATCAGCCCTTTGTGCTTTCTGCCTTCCTGAAGAAGGCTGTTTTCCTGACCTTAGCCTGAATGTCTTCCTCCATTTACGAGGAGGAGCTCATTGCTTCTTGTGTGTTTCCTCATCCACTGTTGTATAAGAGCAGAGCAAAGGTGGAACTTTTTGCTCCTTTTCTGTTCTTTTGCTCACGGTAAAGAGTAGTAGTAGACAATTACTCCTCTCTCAGATTAAGATTTATTGCAGCTAAGAGGAGTTAGAGATGGGGCTATATATCCTTTTACAGGCAAATAGTACTGTGACAATCTGAACCATTTTATCTTTAAAAACTATTCTTTTTGATATACAAGAAGAATACAAAGAATTCGAGGTGAGAAGGGACCATTAGATCATCTGTTTTAACTTCCTGAGTATATTAGCCTGCTAGTCATCACCAATTGAATTGAAGAGCTTGCTTAGCAATAGTGTATCCTTCAGACAGCATCCATTTGTGCTCAGAAGGACAGAGTCTGACACCTCCGTAGTCTGTTCCAGGTGTTAATACTCTTCACAGACACAAATTTAGGCCTTAAGCTTCCTTTTGAAGTCGTTAGTTTCTGTCAGAGCCAACCATGATGTAGTAGACAAACTGGATACTATAGATATTTCACTGTGAGGCATTTCCCTTCCTTTGTGAATGACTTTTTCAGGTAATTCTATGATTTTATCATACTTTATGTCCTTAAAGAAACAAAAAGGACACAACACTAAAGTGCTGATCACCTGACTGGTGTGGTACACAGAGAGAAAACAGCCTGCTTGAACCCTAGAGTGACCCTTAAGGGTCACATTAGCCCCTTTTGTTCAACACGGTGGTAAGAGCTGTGCTCAGCTGCTTGTCCGAATCTCTTTGTGATATCGTCCTCCGTTTTGCAGAACTGTGTCAATCTTTGTCATCTACACGTTTTTAGCAGGTGTTATTTTAGATCTGTAGTAAAGGCCCAGTTCTGACCCTCACAAAATCCTGTTAGAAAGTGCCTCTGTTGGATGCTGGCTTCCCACTGATTTCTGCTTTTGTATGTTTCTCCATTAGCCAGTTCACGTTTCATGTAACAATGTGTATATGACAAGGTGCTTTGTATTGCTGTTTTTTTTAAAATTAGGCTGTTGTGCGATATCATAAATGTTTCATCAACGGCCGTTACATCTGTGTAGCAACTTTTATAATCTGATCTTGTGATTTATGGGTTAGTTTTACTAATAGAGGTGGAGTTTGGCCAAAATCCCTGATCAAAGTGTCAGTATTACCTTTCTTTCAGTGAAGAGAAAGTTCATAGGAGGAAGCTTATCGTGGCTATCATAAAAAATTCAGAATTGTGAACTGATTTAACTCCTCTGTGAATATTAGTTCCCCAGTGGGGCCTTTGTCTGCCCATGCACTGTTAGGGTAGTTTTGCATGGCAGCAGATTACAGTGCCATACTGTACGTGGCAGAGCTTTTACTTGGTTATGGATTCCCACACAGGGAAAAGTGTTAAGGAACAGGCTGGACAAGGAACCTTACGAGTCTATCTTTTAATGGTCTTTAAGATTTCCAAGAATGAATGTGAATAAACTGTCATCAAAAAACAAAATGCTGCACTACACAAACAATCCTCCCTAAAGGGGAAGAGGGGGTGAAATGGCAATATGAGATTTGAAATGATAGGACTTAGATGCCAATGACATAAAGATGTGATGAAGGAAATTCTATAGAATAGAACAGATTTTCAGTTATGGTATATTAATGTTCCATTTCTAAATGGTGTGCCAGTGGCAACTATACAAATGTATATGTTACAAATCTGAGTACTATTCACTATATCAGTAGTAGGTATATCGGAACAAATTTACAACAAAGTTATTGATTTTCTAGACTCTAAAAATCTGGAAGAATTGATTAATTGATTAAGTGTATTGAACATTTACTAACACTTTTAAAGTACTTGTGCTTAGGACCTTAATATGAGACCAGTTGTGCCTTACTATACTGCGTCCCTACTACTTGCTGTGTAGCACTGCCTGGCTATGAGAGAAGGCATATTGATTTATTTATTTATTCTATCAGTACATTCAGTAAATCTGGAATGATGGACTTTGCAAAATGGAAGCATAGTAGTGTGAGATGATCTTGATCCAAAGCACTGATATAAATTCCCTTTAAATTTGGGCATATTCAAATACAGATTCAGATGCAGATACTTGCATTTAGCTAGGATAAGTGGAACTAAACTGAATTCTGACCTCTGGTGCTGGAAGTCAAGCCCAATTCTTTCCCACAGTGAGGTTGGAAAGGTGGAAAAATTTTCCTTTTGCAGCTTCTTGGCTCTATGTGTGTCTTTCCAGGCTCAATTTATAGAGAGCTTTTTTGTCACAGAACAAAAACTGCATGACCCCCAGGGGGACGCTAACCTCATCGTAGATGGAAAAGAAGACGTAATGTGCAGCAGCACTGGTACTCGGTGATGACAGGGCTCCAGTATGTCCCCAGTACAGTAAATTTCTGACAAACGTCATCACTGCCATTAAAATACAAATAACACTTGTCATCATTTGAACGCTAGACACCTCACTGGAAATTCCAGGCGCAAATGCTGTTCACTGGCAAGGCTTCAAATGCAGAGGTCCTAAAAAATCCTAAATCCTAAAAAGCAGAGAACCTTATTTTGAAGTCCTGGGATCCTTGTTTGCCTTCTACCTAGCTTGGACAGTTTACCAAAGTAGGAGAGAATTTGAAAACAAAGGCCTGAGACTATAGTTGATTTACTTTAATGGTGGAGCAAGTGCTTTTGTACTTTCACATTTGTTCTGTAATGGAGAGGAGACAGACTTTATCATCCCACTATGGTAGTTTGCTAAATAGAAAATAGCAGCAGCAATGACCACTCAGCATCAACCCCCGCCCAGTGTGGTCCACTGCAATTGCATGCCTGTTTGTTGGATCAGCCCTTCCTCTTGATCTCAGTTTTCCGTGGGTATTCTGGTGTTGTCACTGCCTTTCCTCCCCTGCTGTTCTCACTGGATCCCTGTCCTAGCTAGCCATCCAATACATAAAGTGGGAGAAGGAGCTAGAGCAGACAGGCTCATTGATCACAAAAGAGGAGGTTGTCTAAGAAGTGTTCTTGGTTCCTATAGTGATAAGTAAAGCCCTGATGCCCTGACCTGTTGTAGAGCAGACTGTCCTGCAAAACAGCCGGTCAAATGGAGCTTGCCAGAAGAACGCAACTAAGGAATTTATGTGCTGTGGCTCCGTAAAATGCTCCCTCCTTGTCCTAGGAGCGTAAGAATGGATGGACCAAAAGCCCCTTCATTGCACTGAAGTGGGAGGAACCACTTTGCCCTGGCAGGTTACCAGTGCCAACCTTCTTTTATAGCTCTAACTGCGCACAAACTAGGTTGACAATGATGTAACTTAAGGGAAATGCAGAACATGCTGCAGAGGGTTTTCTAGTCAAAAAAGACAACTTCCCATTGTGAGATTTTGTAGACTCTCTTTATAAAACTGCACGTGAATGAACATTGTTGAATGTGTTTAATGCTCCCAGTTTTTCTGTGTGAACTTGAACAAGAAGTTGAACTTGAACTAAAAGTTCCCCCGTTAAAAGTGAAGAAAAAGCCTCTAGGAAACCATTTGCTGCTGCTGTAATAAACATTCATTATTAACGCTACTTTGTGAACTAAGCACAAAGCTATTTTGCTGGTAGGACAGACCTGCTGTGTGTAGCTCTAAAGCACATCAGTGACACATGCTGCAGCAAGTATTGGTATTCAGCAAGAAAGTCTTTGCTGATGTTCCAAATTTACCCATTTTGGGAAGAGAAATAATCACATTTTAAATTACTTGTTTGAAGATGCTAAGTGAGTTATTGGACCTAGTAAGAGCGCTGAAAACAGTGTTTTATTGCATGCCCTGTGCAGACCACCTTATGGCCCCAAGAGGGTTTTTTTAATATCCTTGTAGCAGCTCAGTGGGAATACTGATACACTTAATAGATCTACTCAGTAGTTAACATATAAGTGGCAAGGGCATCATGAACAGTCCAGAAATCAAGCCGATTTCTAAAGGACTTCTTCTATTTATATGGACTTTCAATACTACCTGATTTCACATGGGTTCATGCTAGCCCCTCTGAGCCATTCCTATAGGTCTGATCCTAGAAATTCAGGAGGTGAAAACATGCACTCTGAGTCTCCATTAGCAGTTAACACCAAGTTCTTCCTTAATTTACCCAGAAATTGCCAGCAAAACAGCCCTCTTGCTGGCACCCACGGTGCAGCAATATTGACCATTTAATGGATAAAACAAATAGATCTGTTACTGGGGTATATTTAATCTCCAAATCAGACAAGTAGTTTTGCGAGCAGGGGAATGAATGAAACTCGGTTTCTGGTAGATATGCATCTGTGATGGGGTACAGGCTCTGTATCTAATTTAGGATTCTCATTCCTGATTTAGGATTTATATCTAATAAAGAGAGAACCAATGCTGCCTTCTTTCTCCCAGTGAGAACACTAAGTGAGTGTTCTCACTGGGAGAAACACTAAGCCTCCCAGCGAGGCTTCCTGGGCTGCCTCTGCTCACGCAACTAGGAGTATTGAGATTGCACTACTCTGTCAGATTTGGTCAGAACTGATCAACAGAATTCTGGGGGGAAGGAAATGAACACAGCCAGGTATATATTCATGGAAATAAGCTGAGTGAACATTAGTTACCTGTAAAATCATCCCATTAATGAAGCTGGGATTCTTATCTGAGATGGAGCCTCTCCTGCTGCTGTTGCCTGAGATGCCTAGTGTATCTGTCTCTTTACCTCTCTGAGGAACAGAGAAGCACAGGTATCTGTGTACCCTTTAATCTATGCTGACACAAGCCGCTTGTTTTACATGGGATGTGCTTGCCCACATGGGATTTTGCTTCCTCATTCCTTGGCGTCACAAAGTCTGGAGGGGAATTAGGCGATTTCCTTTCTCCCATACCTAACATTTCTTGATAAACTTATCCATCAAATTACTTAGTTAATTAGGCCTGGCCTGAGGCTGGCTTTACAGTCACTGTAAGACATTACAGTAAACTTTATCAACCACATATCCAAAAAATACTAGACACACATGACCTCACTTTCATTTCTCTGGGAGTGATACATAGTGTCTCTGTGGCATATGTGAACAGGATAAAAGATGAATTTTTGGTTGTGATGCCTTGATTCTACCTCACAACTTCTTCTCTCTGGGGGAACCCCTTTAGTGACCTTATTGCACTGTTTCACTGACCTAAAATACAGTTTCCTCCACCATATTTGTGTCAAGACTATGTACCTTTTTCTTGGAGGAAAAATTCTTTACAATAAGAATATAGTTTGGGTTGTAAATTAGCACTTGTTGACTATCTGGAGCTTGTGTGCCACTGGTCAATCATCACTGTCTTGGAAAAAATGTAGCAAAGGAAGGAATTTAAATGAGGAAAGTGGGGAACTTGCCTTTGGGATCAGCTTGCAAATATATAAAAGGTGCTGAGGCAGACAGTCTGTGCAAGAAACTGTCCTCTCCCTGCCCATCCTTGGTGCCTGCCTTCGTGAAGCCTGTGAGGAGAGAAGGTGGGAATGAGCTGCTGCTTAAATCTCATGACCCTTTGCAGGTGATGTGTATATACAGACCTTCTGGCCCTTCCAAAGATAATGAAAACTTTTCCATTGACTTTTCTGGGGAGCCAGGTTTTCATCCTGTTTGTTTTCACAGTTCTTTATAAAACACAGCTTTGATCTGAATTCTGAAGTCTGTTATTTTTTCCTTCACTTCACTTTTGGCAAGTTCTAAAATGGTATTGGTATGGGAAGTGTCTCTGGATCTGCCATTCTCTGCTCTTTCCAGAAGGTACAGAATGGGACTGTCATTGCTTATGACATGTGTGATTTCCACTTTTATATGTCTACCTTTTTGTTCTGAGTCAGGAGTTGGACAATTTGGGTACTCTGCAGTTGGTTTTAGTAGTTTTTATCTGATATCTTGGGAAAGGGGGCTGTGATGTTCCATTGCCACTTGGCAGAAATGTATTCATTAGATCACATCTGTTGTGTTCTAAATTGGTTTAAATCCCATGATTTAACTTAACTGTGGGCTTGTGTGTATACTGATAACATTGTGGATCTGTTTTGGCTCAGTGTAGGGCCACTGACTTCTGTAAAAGTACTCCTAATCTTTGTCTTCCAGCAATACACTCTTCTGCCCTTTGCCTTAACTATCCTTGTGCAACGCCTGAGCACTGCAGGAGAGCTGCTGTGCCTTTAGAAATGTCCTCGTGAATGTATGCTTCTGAGACTGTTGAGACTTAGTCTTTCCAAGTAGCTAAAATAGGCTGCAGATAATGAAAATGAAGCCTCACGACAAGAATGAAATCCTACTGTTAAAACAAACAAACAAAAATCCCATGGCACTGGTGGATGTATGCACCAAGTCAATGGGATGCCAGAGATAAGGCTATATTAGCTGCTGACCGTGGAAGACAATGTTTTCCTTCCAACCTGTCGCAGCTTTCACGCATTAAGTATTATAGGTAGCCTTGGTAGCACCCATTGTTTGTGAAGTTTTGGGGTGTTTCCCTTGTTTTCAGCTTCTTAAGGTTTTTCTAAATGTTAACTTATTCCAGCTGCCAGGCTGCATAACAAGGATAACTACAGTTCTGTGAATACATCTTTAATGCTACTGCCTGGTGTCATGGGGCTCTCCAGAATCTCCAAAGACCTTGGCTTGGGACTGAGGCTGCCTCCTCCACCCTATCTAGCAGGACTGAATGAAGACACTGTTTCAAAAGATAGATGGAGAGCTTCCCTCTTCTTTGAAGGCTTCTATCTGCTAAGCTGACATGGTCCTGTGGACCTCTCCTCTCCTTCCCTCTCCTTCCTTCCTCCTTCCCTCCTCCTTCCCTCTTTTCCTGCCAGACATACAGCATTCCTAACTGATGGATAATAGAAAACAGCCTATGAGGCTTGTGAATGGCTCATGAGTGAGAGAACTTTTAGATATGATCGAAAGAGTAAAATAGTGTACAGAGAAATCAATAAATTCTGTTCATTTGTGTTTTTATACTGCACACTATGAATTGGTATATCTAACTCAGCAACACATTTAATGGTTTAGTACTTTATTTTATACGTTATGATCATATCGGTAATGGTCCCAGTAATTAGCACGTCACCTAGAAGATCAGGCTACAAAAAAAGAAACTTTGCCTCAAAGGAGAGGTGAAGTACCTCACAACTGAATATACTATAGATTATTCATGATGGATTGTGATTTATTTTTATTAGGTAGTAATACATTCTTTAAATGAATAAATTATTTAATTTAAACTAGAAGGAAGACAACATTATGGGTGCCCTCAAGACAGTAGGAAGCGATCCCATAACTAGCACTCTACAGTTTAAATTACAAAATGCAATAGAGTTGTCTTTTTCTTTTAATTAAAATTTGAACAGAAAGGTAGGCTAGCAGGCAGGACCTGTTCCTGTCCCAGTTTAACTAAAGTTAAACTTTAGCAGGTCCTGTTAGCAGGTGCCGTTAAAGAGTTCAGGAACTAAAAAGGACAGTCACATATATTTTTCTAACTTTCTGAAAAAAGGTTCTAAAAATAAGAAGGTGTTCACTGTCTTTCTGTCTATTCCATTTCAAATGCATCAAAGAGCTGGGAGTTCATGTCTGCATCAGTTGACTTCAAAGACAAAGTGTTGGTATAGGGCACTGATGATGAACAGAATTAAGAACTAGATTCTCCTTGAAAGACTGTGTAGTCCACCAGTCCCTCTTTCAACTAGGATTAATTCCTCTCCACATCCTTTATGAACACATTCATTGTTGTAGGAATACTTGTTCCAAAAAAGGGAAAAACAGGGCAGTCTCATTAGCTGGACATAGTGAGACATCAAGTAAATCTTTTCTACTCTTAACTGTGCTGATTAAAGTAAAGAAAGTTGCTCTGGATGGAATATTGGCATGAAAGAGTCTTTGTTTTGAGTATCCAGAACGCTGAGCAAGTCTGTAGCTGTGTGTAGGTGTTTGAGTGAAGCACAGTTTGAGTGTCTGACAGACTGTCTCTCTGGCATGCAGTGAGTTGCAAGTGGCATTGCTTTTTATTGATCAGGAACCAAGCCCAATTTCTTGTTCAAAATGTCAAGGGCCTTATTTTTCCCTGGTATTTATCATTGCTATTCCCACCCCCTTCTCTGGAGGTTTCTGTTTGCAGCTGCAAGCAGAACGTATTCACTGTCTTCTAATCAGGCTTCTCCATCCCTGTTTAGGTGTAGTCTCTAAACACCTTGAACATTAAAGTCTATGCTAGAAGCAATGGAAGAGCACCTACTGAAAGTGTGATTGCCATACTACTTTGCCTTTTTCCAAGCAAAAACAGCTTACCAAGGTATAGACATGCATTCACTTGACAGATGCTTCTGGTCACTAAAGATGTAACAGCCCTTTATCCTTACCAAAACTTGTTTGCAGTTGTTCCTTTGCTAGAATTTATTACCTCTTCTGGCCTGTTAGCAGAAGTGAATTCGCATGCCTGTCTTGTCTGCCTCAGTGCAAACTTCACCAGCTTAACTTAAACTCTCGAGGGAGATGTTTTGAGTTGAGTTAAGCTGTGATGCTTGCATATCTTAAGCTGCTGCAACCATTTGCTGAATCAAAAGTGCATGCCTGTATCTGACTTGAGTGGTGCTCAAGATGAGTTGTGCCAATTACAACCTCTTCTAAGGTGCTCTGATTTTAATCAACTTATCCTTCAAGTCCTCCTGAGAATGTATTTCTCTGGCAAGAAACCTTTAACTAGAACTTGGTGTTCATCTATTCATCTTAAATATAACATTCCCTTCCAGAATGCTGAAAAATTGCTTGGATGTAGTTCAGGTGAGAGCAAAATGTCATGTAGGAAACAGACTGAGAGGCAAGAGGAAGCCTTTGTACTCCAGACAGTCTCCTTAAAATAAAAACTTTTTTTTTAAAAAGAGATGGCTGAGGAAGTTTGGAGACATTTGGTGCTTCAAACACTGTAAGTAGAATAAGAATAATTGCGTATCATTGAAAATATTTTTGATTTTATATCTCTCATTCAATTTCTGGGCATTATTACTGCGATATTGAGATTATACCCTCTTTAAAATAAGAAGTTATAGAAAACTGTTTAGGACAGCTGAATTTCCCTTATAGTTAAGCCAAGAATTGTCAAAAAATAGGAGCATGTAGCTGGATGAATTTCAAAGTGGTGATCATCCAGCGGCTTCCAGGAAAGAAAATAAAAACAGTCACTTGCTCATAGTTTTTAAAACCACTGATGTGTATATCTGGGTTGAGAGCAAGGATTACATCAAAAGGTCGTGATTTTCAGTCTTGAACTAATTGTTGAAGTCTTGTTCTTGATCCTTGTTCTATGGCTGTGTCTACTATCAGTTTTCAGCTTTTCTCGACAAACAAGTATCTCCTTAAAGGTGTAATCTGTATTAGTACTTATGTAATCCTAGTAACCCATGTAAATGTATGTATAAAGTCCAACTGATGCATGATAAAACCCATCTGTATTCAAAATGTGAGTGTACATGTTAGAAGGAAATCAACACAATAACTTATTGCTGGCTATTGATTCTAACAGTCTTCCCATACGATGATTTAGTGGGAAGAGCTACCTAACCAGACAGTGTCATTATCAATCTGGCCACACTGTGGAAAGGCGAGTAACCAATCCAAGAGAGCCTATAGGAGTGTCGTTTATCATCTGAGCAGCAAGCAAATGACAAGAAAAGAGGTGCAGAACTTCCCAGTAAATTAAGATGAACAAACAGGCGTGTGAGTATACGATATAGCACAAACCACAGGAGAGGGAGCAATCATTCTTGCCAGTGTTGACAGTACTTGGAAGGATAAACAAAGAAAGAGATACTGCTGAAATGTTGATTGTAGCCATTTTCATCCGATATTGATTTATCAGACAAGCAAAGGCCAAGAGTCTATGCCTGTGTTTTAAGGAAATACCCGGGATGCAAAAATATTAATCCCTGTTGGCTGGATACCAGCCTTATCAGATATAATTGAAGTTGCTTTGTCTATTTCAGGTACAAGATTTAAAGCTATAACATTTGCAATCTTTGGGAAATAAAGATAGCTGGGAAAAGCATTTCTGTTGTATGGAAAGAGAAATTCACGCTTTTGTGTCATTTGTTTTCTTTGAAAAGAAAAAATTTCAAAATATTTCTCTTTGACCCTGTGTTTTCTGGGACTCCGACATATCCAGAAGTCCCAGAGGCTTGGCCAGGTATCTGCAGTGTGGGTGATACATGTTTTCCTGGGTTCAGTAAGTGCTGTGCAAACAAGACTACCTAGGCTCTCCTCCTTTCATGTCAAGGTGGAGGGAAAGTTGAGATTGCTTAGCCCTCTCTGCCAAATTCCTCCCAGCCTTCTGGATGCCATATGTGGCAGAATAGTTGGAGGCTCAGCCTTGTAGGAGAAAGGAGACATCCTATCAAGGACCAGGCAAACGATCCCAACAACACTGTCACTGGCACCAGCATGTTGATGTGAAGCATTTCTGTTTCAGGAGGCAAACTCTTCATGGACAATTTTTTCTGACTTGACAAAAAATGATACTGGAGCTTAAATTTTTCTCTCTCACTGATATAGCTCAGAAGTCCTAAATGATTAAAAATGGGAACTAGAAGTGGCACACTGTTCTTGCCTGTGGCTTCCCTATGCTGAAGAAAGTGCAACCACTTCTGGTCCTGTGTTAATAAAGAGAGTGTTTAAAGGATAGGCTGTGCAACCCCAGGATACAAATTTGGCTTAGCACAGATGTATGTCGAAAGTGTCTTTGCAAGGATGGTGTCAGTGCTGGTTAGGAAGACTAGAGTGAAACTGATTATCTCCTCTGTTAAACAGTTAAGATTTCATCTATTATAGTCCTATGAAATAGTCCTGTCACTCATTTGCTGTCAGCTTCATTGGCAAAGTGCAATGCCATAGTGAATGTTATTGGATACAGTTTTCTTTTATGCAGGACTAGCTTGTATAAATCAGACGAAACTCTTCAAGGTAAAGGCATAGACCTACAGAAGTTAACAATCACTATTGTCTTCAGTGGAGCCAGGATTAGACCTGGGTTTCAGCAGGTGATGGATCTGCCAGCTCTTTAGGTACAAGTCAGTCTTTACTTCTCTGTATATTACTGCATCCTACAACATGTAATGGTGATTCTGTCATGCAGTTGCCTGAAAAATGCCCTCTTCTAGATGAAATACCCATCTTTTCAGTGTTACAACTATGCAAAATAGGTCAAACTGCTTTTCTTTTCTTTACTCTACTTGCTTCATTCTCTCTTAACAATCAACCTGAAACACCTGTTTTTAATTGCCTGGAAATAGTGGCACAGACAGACTTGTTTATTGTTGTCAGTGGAAACAGGATGGCAGAATGAATTGACAGTGGTTAATCCATTTCTTATGATGATTAAACTACTGATGGCGCTGGCACCAAGACTGCATGGTGTGATGTTGAGAGGAGATATGTTCTTCAATGACTCCATTAATGACCTAAATCCTAAGTTGGACATTACACCTGGCTGGGGAGATGCCTTGCAGAAATTTCAGAAATTTCCATCTGAAAGACGATATTGACCATCTGTATTTGAATTGCGTTTTGCTGTTGTTCTCTCTTGTTGCTTTGATTTGAGGCTGTCAAACATACCTTCTGGTGCCTTGTTTTGATTAGTGAAGGAAATAGTGGGGTTTCTTTTTTTGTTGTTTTTTTTTTTTACTTTTTACTTATTACACAAGCTACTCTGAAGAAAAAGCACAGTCAAAAGGTTGGCATTATAGCCATTCCAAGGAAGGACACATGATCAGGTTTACTTAATGGATAAACTTAGGTGCTTTGGCTTCACCTCATTTACCTTGTGTTCGTTGGTCGTCCTGTGATTAAAGCATGTTCTTTTGCAATGAGCAAAGACCTGGCCTCAATCTTGGTTCTGCTTCAATGGTGACCTTAGAGGTGAAAAGGCCTCTTCATAGCATTACCTACAGTACTGCTGGAATGTATGTTTTTCTTTAGTAGTTCACATGGCAGGAAGTTAGTAGCAGCACTTTGTCATGGTAACATACTAAAGATGCTGACAGTTTCAAAAATGTGTTTCTGATAATTTGGTTCAGGTTTTCTTATAAGTATAGAACATAACCCTTCCTAAAATTAAAAATGAAACCCCTCAAATAGGAACTGTGTGGTTCATTAGCTTTTACATTCCTGTTGAGTCAGGGTGATTAAAGATCTATAAAGTGTCTTAAGACAGAAAGAGTAACTAAGTCAAAACTCCTTTCTTCAGAGCAGCTGCCTTATATCTTGAAACACTTTGATAGAGGTAAGGTTTTACCAGAGCAAGAACACTCTGTGAATGAACAGTAGGTTTGTTGGCAAAATGTACTTGTGCCCTTTGCTAACTTAGCGTTTCTGTCGCAAGTGAGAGGAGCAAAACCAAAGTGCTGGGTGGAAGCGGAGCTGCCATACTGCTCAATAGCATCAGCCCTGACCTAATTTCTCTCAGTAACACTAGTTAATCAAGAGAAAGTTGTTGTATCTGTCTCCCATTGCTCCAGCTGCTTTGGAAAAAAAAAGTATTGTAGCTCAGGGGATCACCTCAGTTTAAAGGTGGGGTCCGATCTCAGAAAGGAAGAAAAGAGTTAAGGTCTGGGAATGGGAAATTTCCATATGTCAGCTTTGAATACAAGCTGTAAATAATACTTACAAAGTGCTGAGGAAACCCCTGAATTTTGTTTATTTTTAATGTGAATGCTACAAGCCTACTATACTGGTTAGGTAGAGATAGGGAAATTGGGAGAAACTGTTCTTGGCTGAACAATCAAAAAGTGGCTGTCAGGAATATCTGATCAGCTGGTGACAGGGCAATTGCATATAGGTTGGAATTGGGACAGAAAGATAATGCAGAGGAAATGAAAAAATAACTGGACTTAAGGCAGTAGATGAGGTACTGGTTTGAAACTACATGAATTTCTGTTGCATGCTCAACTGTCCGGTGTGTAGCAGTTCAGAAGAGCTTGACATACAGAAAAATGGTATCATTATATTCTTAGAGATCAACTCTGATGAGAGATCAACTAACTGCACACAGATAAAAAGTTTAATTCTGAGCAAAAACAAACTAACAAAGTGATACTCATAACATGACATGACTCATAACATGCATGGTGTTGAATGTGCAAGGATCTATTTTAATACAGCTTGCTGAGGTTGTTTGTGTCAAAGGTAATTGCTTTAGTTGTGCTAGAGAGGAAGCTTTTATAGAACCAGCTGCTTGAATTATATTTTAACTCTAAGTGGGAAAGATCGTGACACTACTATTTACAGACCCAGGAGCTGTCATCTCTGAAGGTCAATACAAGTTGCAGTGATCTTAGCTATTTTCAAGATTGAGTCTTTACCCATTAGAATCAAATACAGTCAGAATATTTGCTTAAATCCTGCTCACTGCAGGTATTTCTACTAGACCATACTTAAAAGGTTCTTCCAGTACTACATTTCTGTGAAAACTTACCATTTCTAAAGAAATGAATTGAATGAAGGATAAAAGAGGCAGGCTGAGTCACATCCTTTCATAGAACGCCCTGTACTAAAACTTGCAGGAAGAGAATAAAAAAAAAGGAGAGTAGAAATAAAATAATTGTCATAGGGGATAAAGTAAAAATGTTAAAATACAGTCACTCCTGGAGTAAACACCGTAAATAAATGGTGGCTTATGGCCAGTGCTCTATTCGCTCTGAGATGAGATCTGAGCAACTGCAAAATTATTATAATATGCGCATGTAGTCAGAATCCAGCCCTTTTTATATTTTTCGTAACCATATAGGTTTCCAGTGTGCAGTAAAACTTCACTCAAACTAAATGCTTTCCTTACCTATCGTCTGCAAGGCTAAAAACCTTTTGGGCAGGATCCTAGGTGTCTAATTTATTTTCTGGATCATTAGTAGAGAGGCTGACAAAGTAGATGCATTATGCTGTCTCTGAAGCGGCCCTGCATTACCTGACCTACCTACTCATGTAGCTCTGCACCATGAGAATTGTGCAACATCTTTATTTTATCTATGTGACACTATTTTCTTCAAAATACAAATGACCTCAGAATTGTAGCACTCTTGCATGGGAAGGGATGCACCTTAAAAATGAGGTTTTAAAAAATGCTGAGGAGCTGTAGTACTAAGCATTAATATTAAGGTTGTTAAAATACTAGAATTAAACTCTTGTGGTCCAGAGCAGAACCGCAGCATCACAACAGGCAGAGGAAATTTCCACTCGTCTTGGCCAGTGTAAGACTGGAAGTGTATCAAGAGAAGACCAACGCTACCGTCTCCTTAGTCATCAGTTCTTGATCAGTACTGGGTTTAAATAGTTTCAGGCAATATAGCAGAACTTGTATCCTGAAGAGTTAAGGTGCTCTTTGCACTTTCTATGCTTGTTCCTTTCAGCATTTTTCCTTGTTCTTTAAGATTGAATCAAAGTGAAAAGAGCTTGGCCTAAAAATGCTGCACTGTAGTCCAGGTGGCTCCACTGTGTAATGACCCAGCAAAAATAAAATTAAATTCAAAGGCTTTGTCTTCTGGTGGAATAGTTATGGCATATACTTGCAAGAAAAGTGAACGCTCAGCTGCCATGTTTCAGTTACTAGAGAATTATATATATTTTTTTTATTTCCAATAGGGTTTGTGACTAACCTGCTGACAGAGAAACAAACTAGTAGAGCTAGGGATCAACAGAGGCACAAGGCTCTTGCAGTTGGAGTCTATTGTCTCAAATACTGACTGTGTCTGGATCAAATAGACCACCTAACATCTAGAGAGAGGTGTTCAGATGTTTGTTCCTCACAGACCCTATCCATAGATTAATTTGTCCAACTGAGCTCAGCCATATACCCATTAGGGCTAGATTAGTTGCTAATCCCTGATTTTAGGGCAGGTAGCTTTGGCAGTTCCCCTGAGAATTAAATATCTAGCAATTCTTTTCTGACCACCTACAGGCTGGAAATTTTTCCTTTCTTCCCATCATGACACCACAGAAATTATAACTCCAAAGCAAGGAAAAAAGACAGCTGTGCATCACTCTATGTGACAGTATACAAGCATATCGCAGTGTAATTGTTTATCTGTCTGCAGCAATAGAAATGGCACATATCACAAGCGAGAAAAATAGAAGAGTTCAGTCCAGCTTGTAGCCCTGGGAGGCTGTGAGAATCTGAAAGTGGCCTGTGCAGAAGCTCCATCTGTTGTACCCAGTTGTGCTTATCTTGCATACTGCAGAGATGAATGGAGTTTGATGGAACATTGCTACTTGCACCATCCAAATAATGGTCAAAGAGGTGTCGAAATTTGCTTTGGGTAAGACCTTTTGTCTGATTTTCATCAGAGATTTCAAATCAGCTGATACTTTTCTGCCTTGTTAAATATAAATACAATAGTAATGAAATTCCTAACCTTTCTCTTGAAAAGGCTATAATGTACTGCACATATAAAAAAAAATAGAATTTTCTCTTCTTTTTAATAGGGGCTATTATTTTCCTACTTCTTGTATTTATATTCTTTGTTGAGAAACACTAGACTCAGAAATTATGCACTAACTTGGAGAGAATGCCGTGCTATAGCCATGTCATATAATTGCATGCACTGCTTAAGATTCCTGTAAAGTAAGACTGTTTTGTATGAAAGATCAATACAAAAGCTAATTTGAAGTAATGACAAAAGAGGCACCTACAATGTTTTGATGTTACCTGTAAAGGATGTGAAGGGTTCCCAGCACTTAATAATGCTTATGTGACTTGAAATTCTGTTTAAACTATTTGAGAACAGATTGTGATCTAAACTTTTATCCATAAGCCAGGTTGTTATCTTCTATGATTTGTTCTACTTGCACGTTAGAAAACCCGATCCTATTGAAATCAATAGGAGTTTGCAATTAACTTGGATAGAGTCAGAGTTCCCACCAGTGGTGCAAAGGGACAGGCAGCACACTGAATCTTTTTGGTTCCAGTTTCCCTTGAGTTTCAAGCTCTGATGTTTGATCAAGAGACATTTCAGTACGTCCTGCTGTATTTCATCTCCTTTACATTTCTCCTTAGCTATAAAATCTAAATTTGCTTTGAATACTCTTCTTGGTGTGAATATCAAATTGAACAAGAAAATGGTTCATCCCCTCTGTAGTCTATTTGTCTCTGGAAAGTTCCAGCCTGCAGGGCTTTCCCTGGCCTACTATGATGTTCTTCTGGTATATCAGGTATAATAAAGAAACACTGAGGGTTTCTTAAACATGTATGAACTTGGAGGTATCATAGTTCCTTAACCTAGGTCCTCTCTGGCCATAACTTGGATTTGTCTGAGCACGGTCCAAACTATAATTGGCTTGCTCATTTTAACAAACTATAACTTGGTTTTTACCTGCTTGGAATATGTCTCTGACACACACATGCACACACACCCTTGCCTGTTAGCCAAAGTCATGCTTGCCTCAGTCAATTGGATGTCTAAGAGACAAAATTCTGCCCCAGCTGTACTGTAAAGATCTGTCAAAGTTCTGGTAAAAATGAGCTGTCAAAGCAAAAAGCAGTGAAGAGATATGGCTGACTGCTGTCAGTTTCTGGCACAGTATCAGTGGGCTTTGTCTCACAAGTAAGGATTAAAGGCTGTTTGATAATGAAGTACTGATGAGCTTAAGAAGAAAGCAGAGTAAATACTGCTGGCGGCTGATCAATAGTACTGAGTGGAAGGTACTAAGCGAGCTGTGTGGAGTGGGCATGTCATGGATAATTGCCACAGCATCATATACAGATTTATTTTTGCAATTTAGAAGTAAAGAGTAACTGAAGACGCCTTTGCTTTGACATGGAAGTGAGAGCATTTTTGACCCAACTTTTTATTGATGACACAGGACAACACACAGATTTCATCACAGGTTAGAAAAGGCTTTGGTAGAAACACATGCAAAAGCTAAAACATACCGATGGTATGTTCAGTACAAACAGGACAAGAGAGTGCCACACTTCTTTTCCAAACCTTCTTTTGGTAAGAACCAAAGTTGGCAAAAAGTTTTGCATAATGTTGTTGTTCCTGTAGTTGGGGATCTGTTGCAGAGAAGTAACCAAAACCAAACCAAACCAAACCAAACCCCAACTATTCAAGACAGCTCCTGTACAATAGTCTTTTCAGATGCTGCAGGCTTCCAAACTGGGTCCTTAGGAACCAGCTGTTGGAAAGTCATTTGCTAGGTTTGAGGTGAATACCCAGCTTACTATAAGTTGAGATCACCACTGCATGGATTGCTTATATGGTAACGTCAAATATAAGGAAACAAATAAAGACTCCTGCTGTTTGCTCAGCAGGATGTCTGTTTGTTATGCCTGTGCTCCTTAATGGAAAGCTACAATTGCAATCGTTTTCTGTAAGTATTTTACATACAGCCCTCATGCTGACTTTGTAAGCCTTGGACAAAGTGTTTGCCAATAAACAGCATGAGCAAATGTAACTATAATATGATTTTTCCAGGGAACAGTATTTAAATTATTGATTAGAGAGCTAGTGGTGAGTTAAAAGGCAAAGGAACTGAGGAGCAGATCAGATTTAAACACGAGACTAACTCTGTCAAGGAACTTACTTCCCTGTCCCTTTAGATAGTGGGGATACCACTGACATCTTTGTGCACTCCAAAATCTTTGACTGTTGAAAGAATAGCTGATTTATACATGGTAGCGTGGGAAATATTTTCCTGTGTTTATTTGCTTTGTGTTAGAGCCATGGAAGGACTTCTGTTGATTTCAGACCAAGATCAAGGTTATCTCACCATTTCTGTAGCATTCCAGGATGCTTACATCCAAATGACTAGCCTAGTGTTAACTGCTCGGATAGACATGCAGGCTGAAGGCTGGGTAGAAGTTACTGCAGGGTCAGGACTGAAATCATGCATTTACTGAAGTTCACTTACCAGTTATGGTTATAAAACAGCCACTTGCCCTATATTTGTGTTTATAAGTCTAATACGTATAAAGAAAGTTAATCTTGGCCTTTCCTAATGTTGAGGATCTTGGTGTGGCACCATTCATGTCACATATCATGACCTTATTAAGAATAATTTTCTAGATTAAATGCTCCCCTGCTGAGCCAAATCAGAAATTTCTTCATGTCATATCAGAAATACCAACACAGGCATTTGCAAGGATGGAGTCTTTACAGCTCCTGGAGTTATGTGAGAGCGCCAGGTTGTCCTCTCCAGCCGGGGGGAGGTATACATTTCCCTCTTACAGCAGAGGAGGACTGAAACTGAGGAATCTTGTGTCTGGCTATAACCACCTGAGGAGCATGTGCTCCTTTAGTCTCAAACCTTGCTGTTTATTGCCCTTCGCTTCATCCTCATCTCCCTTGCCCTCTGCTAATGTGGTCTGTCCCCTACCCCTGTTTCCTTGTTATAGTCCTATACTCTTTGCTTATGTAGCAAAGTGGGCAGACTCTATTAATTAAATTTCTTATGCTGGATTAGTTCTCCTGGTCCTGTCACTTGTTTTCCCCCCTCACAGGACTTCTCTGAGGTTAATTCCCATCACCCTGTGTTCAGTCTGCTTGTTCAGCTGATCACAGCCTGTTTCTCCACTCCTATTGCTCATCATTTTTACTTTTTTTTGATCTCACATTTTCTTGCAGTCACTCCTACAGCTAATCGCTCTCACTGGCTCTCGTTCATTCTCAGTCTTTCCTCCTGTGTATCCTGATGCAAGGCTTTTTGACCATATAGTCCAGAATCAATGTTTCCTGTGTATCTGTTTCTCATTACTTCTGTCTCCGTTACTTCTGTTCTGTCTTCTTCCACAGGTCTGCGTGCAGACAGTCCTCTCAGTCCTCTTCACCTTCTCTTCCCCGTTCTCTCAGCCTCCTGAGAAAGGAAAGAGTTCGGTGTTAGAACAAAAGACGTGAAGGATGGTGAAGACTGAGGGAGTGGAAGTGGAAGAAAAGGTCTTCAGGAAGATGGACCAACACTGTAAACATCTGTGTGAGTTCAGATACCATGT
The DNA here is from genome assembly GCF_040807025.1 of Struthio camelus. Lineage (NCBI taxonomy): Eukaryota > Metazoa > Chordata > Aves > Struthioniformes > Struthionidae > Struthio > Struthio camelus. The sequence continues at coordinate 51,867,134 of NC_090943.1, forward strand.
ATGTACGTCCTAAGCATATTTACTGCATTGTTACTATTTAGTAGAAAATATGAACTAAAACTCCGTTACTTTTGGAATTTGGAGGCCTTAGAGGTTTTTTTTTTTTTTTTCTCCTGGGGAAAAAAGAAACCTTATTTGGCTGAATAGCTAACAAGGCTTTGGATCAGCCAGGCAGAGATTGTGAGAATGTGCATTGGTTAAGGTGGGTGATCTCTGTTTTGCATTTCTGCTAGGATCTGTATTTTCTTAAAGGAACGGTAGCGATAGAATTTGTGGGATGGAGAGCTAAGCAGCAAGGGCATAGTGGTGAGAAAGGGGACAAAAATGTCCATATTTGCTGGAAGCACACTGGGAGTACATGCAGGCTGTGATAGACATGAAGGGAAAAATGAGAGACAGAGGCCTGGAAATTTCCCCTTTTTTTGGTTTTTCACAGCGGAGTCCCAATCTCCATCAGAACCTCATGGCCGCAGGCTAATCGTTATGAATGCCTGTATCTTTCCAGAACAATAGACCTTTGGCAACTGCTTCTCTTTCTTTGGGATAGCTTCCTCTGTGCTATTTCCTCTGCTGCCTGTAGTTCCTATTTTGTCCAGCCTTACCTTTGTCCTTGCAATTTATGGGAGTGCTGAAGGGCCTGGGATGAAATCCAGGCTAGAAAGAACCAGGAAAGCAGTTGCCACCATGGGAGCTCTGAGGTTACAGAGCCTTTTGCCCATAACGAGGTGGGAATGCCTGTCACACAAATGAGTTAAGCCTGGACAGACCAGAGCGCTAGAAATCAGGGCAGAGAAAAATGCCACAGAGGGTAGTGCTGCACAGCCAGCGGGGTAGATTGGATCAGTGTCAGCAAAGATGATAATTTCAGATTTTAGTTTTCTTTCCCAGACTAGATGTGGGGACACTGGTAGAACATCATCAGGAGAGGTTGCTTCTCAGTGAGGCAGGACACAGCCACCAGGGAACTTTTGTCTTTCCCAGCTGCCTCTTTCAGGTTAACGTGGCTCCCATCAGAGTTTTATGTGCTCAGGCTGACACAGGAAATCTCATCTCACACAGGTGCTGGCAGTTTGCTTCTCCCATTCACTTATTATTTATAAGGCCCACACAGTTCCAAGGAATTATCAGGACTTTGGTTATTGCCAGCAGCTGTTCTTGCACCCTGCCACCCCCAAAGCTTTCCCTGTAATCAGCTCAAGCATCAGCACACAATTGCTTTCTATCTACACTCAGGGAGCACTGGTAAGAGCCATAACGTGAGGTGATGCATCTGCAGTTGCAGCTCCAGCTCGCTTTGTTGTTTTTGTTTACAATATGGTGCTGCACTTGTTGGTTTGTTGTTAGGGGACATTCAGAAGTAATAAAAGGGAATTTTTTACATCTCCTTTACTAAAGAGTTTATTAACTGGATAGTCTCTCACAGCGTTCTTCCTCAGCTTATTTGAACAGCAGCGATGTTTCTCTTCTGACTGATAATCTTTGAATGAGCCTGGTGGGAGAGAGAAAAGTAATCTCTAAAACAAACACTTTAACGACCTGAAGAACTGCCAGCAAATGTATTTCAAGGGAACAATATATTGATTACAGACAGCTCCAAAACTCTTAGGCAGAAGTGATGTTTAGTATCGTAGGCTCCATTTTGGTTGTAAGACTTGGGATTGAACCAGGGATATCAAGAGCACAAAAGCACTTATTACTGCCATTTGAGCTAAAAGGTTATTGTTCAGTGTTGGGAAATATAACATTTCATGTTCTCTGTGGCCCCTGTGTGGAGGAAACATTGTAAAAAAAACAGCTTCTGGTTAATAGAAAATACTGATACCTGATGTACTATAGATAGGAGGAAAAAGGCATTCACTTGTTTTACCTTTAATGGTGCCAAAACTTTTTTGTATTTTATTCAAAGAATGCCAAGACTGGCCCTTCCTAAGAGAGAACTGCATAGCAATACCTGTTTTTAAAGAAGGGGTAAGAAGTGCCTTTGCCCAGTTTTACCTACTTTCTTATGAGATAACAGGGAAAGTTTTGACTTACCTCAAGCAAAGGAGCTTTTCTAATTCCTGGGCAAGTACTCTAATCACTAAGGTGTATCAAGCTGTTGCCACTACATTTTTAAAGGAAAGGTAAGCCAGTGATGGGTAACAGATGGCGAAGTTCAGGAGGAGGCGTAGCTGTGAGTCACAGTTGCGTAGAGGCTCCCAAATCCAAAAGCAGCAATCCCCTTGGCATTTCCTCCGGGCTAGGTTTGCTGTCCCCTGTCCCTCCCTGCAGCTGCATCCCATTCTTAGATGTGGTCCTGGTCATGCGTTCCACAAGGAACCTCTTGAAGATACATACCTAAAATTCTCGTAGTGCTGACTGTTACCATCTGGGGAACTGAGCTGGAGGTTATAATTCCCAAAAGAAAAAATAGTTTTACATGTCAAAAAGTGACCAGAGAGAGTTACAGTTCCCACCTGGCTTTCCTTGCCTCTTTCCTCTCGCTTCTCCCCTTTTACTTGTACTAAAAAGCATTAGTCTTTTTTTCCTGTCAGCTCTATTCATGATACACGTATCTTCTCCTTTCAGCTACACAGTGAGGGTCTGGCTTGAATTCTGGCTTCTACCCAAAATTTTCTTGGATATGCTTGTTTGAAATGTTGGCAAATGTCAGAGAACAACATGAGGAATTTTATTCTCTGCTGCACCGGACAGACAAGAATCAAGTTTTCACTGTTCTTTGATAATCTCCACTGGTCTGCGCATGAGTGATCAAATGAGTAGCTTGTAACATTTCCTGACCTCCAAATCGGTAAACCAAATTAATGTAGGATCTATAGAAGCTTGTTGCCACTGTTTGTCCCGGGCATCTTTTACCAAGCTATCTGTGTGTCCTGCTGACCGCACAATAGACCAGGAATGATCTTTACAGAATTGCCACCTATATAGAAAACAGTTCCTTTCAACTAGATTTCACATTCTCATTTAGATCAGAATTAATAGCCTTAGAAGCTGAATCAAAATGAACAGTCTACTGCAAGGATAGTATTTCCCTAATTATATTAATGACCTAACTACATTAACACATTGAATAATTAGTGGTTGATTTCTGACACAGGTATTAATCTTTGCTTACCATGCTTGCAGAGTACATTTGAAAGATCTTTTATGCCAGCAGCTTCAAGTACTGAAATACCATTTCTATTTTTATTCAATTTACTTTTCTAATTTAAGTTAATTTTCTTTTCTGTTTGAAACATTGTGTTTTTCATAAACCTCCAGGGCTGATGTGCTCTCTAGAGACTGAATTCTCCATTAACTCTGTCCCTCTTGTGGCCAGAGCATTAGATTGATAGAAAAAACAGCAAATGTCAATCTTATTGACACAGGGAGCATCTAGAAAAGATGTTCTCAATTTTGAGATTGCAGTACCAGAAATGTAAGAGATGTTCTGACACAATGCTTTAGGGGAAGGTAGTCCTTCCCTCCACACTGCAAGCTCTTCAAGCAAGACAAAATCACGGTGGCAGACGTGGAGGAACTGCTGGGAATTATCTTATATATTTGCATGGTTCTTGTATTTCTCCCTGGACGTCCACAGCTGGCAATGTTGGAGATGATAGATAGTATATTAGGCTCAGTAGACCTATGAACAAATCTGAAATGCTTGTTCTTGTGTTCTTTTCTTCTGGGCAATTATTATTGCTGTATGGTCAATTACTCACATTACTTATAAAGTTCCCTTTGGCCTTTAAGTCTCAGAGTCCTGCAGTGCTGACGCACATGTCGTCACTAGTGAAGAGAGCAATTCTATCAACTGTCATGTTAATCCTTGGATGAGTTAAACTTATGTTTATGAATGAGAGCTTGCATACAGAAGGAGAAGAAGAGCTGAAGTTAGCTAAGTAAGATGTCAGAGAGACAGTCATCAAGAAAAGACAGTTTGCAATGTGAGACATAGATGAAAATGTCAATTAATAATCCAAATGTAAATGAATTTTTTAACCTCATGAAGCATTCATGGAGGAAGGAGAAGGCCGATTCCCACAACTCAGGTAGAGTTTGCAAATATGGAAGCTGAAGGGGGTAAAATAAAATCAGGCATAGTCAATGATCAAGGGGTGTGAACATATGAAGACTGAACTGCTTCACATAGAAATCATTATTTGACCTGCAAAAGAGGGGAAAGAATAAAGGACATCTTCTGCAGATCTAGTTAATGTCTCTTTCAAAGTATAAAATAGGTAGTGTTGTGAGACTGCTAAGAAACCTACATAGGAGAGTTTTTAAGAAGAGATATAGAAATGATCCAAGGTGTTGTACAGTGATGAAGTTAGCTTTACGGTTGGAAATATAGTAGTTATAGAAATGAGGCATAAAATTTAGGGCTAAAGAAGATGTTGATTGGTTTAAACTGCATGACTCAGACATTAATGACTGACAGATTACAGGCTTCATTGCATCCCCTTTCAAGCCAGCAGAATCGTCGAAGCTCCTGTCTTCCCTCAGTTATTCGTCAGGGCAACATCCAAGTACAGCAGAGTTTTGTGTGAGATCCAGCCCTGCAGGGTGCAGCTGATGCTGTGAATCAGCCCATGACTTGGACCTCTGGTCAGGCGTTATTAATGGCAGCAGGAAGGTACCTTGTATATTTACTGCAACCTCCACTCTCAGGCTAATGCCCTATAGGGCTCACTCCTCTCCTGCCTGTGGCTGGGGCTTGGACATCACGTGTTTGGGCCACCTGTGATGTGGGAGACTAGGTCATTTTCTTTCTCACCCTTCCTGAAGGTTTCCTGATTTATGTAACCTCTTTGCCCAGTGGTTAAATACATTCCTTTGTGTGACCTGCCTGGACACAAGTCTTACCATAACAGTAGTAAATATACATTCTTTTTAACATATGCATAACTCCGTAAGTGTAATTGCTTTGCAAGAACCACTTAGATTTTAAGGATGGCAAGCACAAGCAAGAGAAGACCTGAGGGTGGGAGGATGCCTTAGCTTTGTAATATTCCCATTATGCTTTGATTTAGGGGACCCCTTCAGGAGATACTATCAGAACCTTACAATGGATTTCTTTAATGAACCCCCTTGCTGCTTGTTCTCTGATCAGCATGTGAGCTCCCCTGTGGGAACAGGACACGGCCAGCTAGATGGTGTTGTTAGGCTTTTGGGTTCTTTTCTGCTCAAAATCATTTCTATGTTCATTTATCTGCTTTTTTTCAGAGTAGCCCTGACTGTTTGTTTGTTTTAAATTCATGTAGTCTTTAAATGGGATTTGCTGATGTTCAGCTTGTTCATTTAGGAAAATCATTTGTTTCCCTCATTAGTTGACTCTGGTTTTGTTAACCTGAATAATTAATTTAATCCTAAGACAAGCTGGCCTGGAGTATGCCATCAAACTGAATGGTTACCCTCTCAGTAACTACTGATCTAATTGGCCCTTTTATGTTATGTAAGGCATAATATACATATAGAGTGTGAGAGATTTTTCCGTTTAATCAGCAGTGCAGAGATCTGCTCCAGTACCACAGGGACCACCTTCATTTTTCCTAGGGGGATCAAGAAGGGGCAAAGAAGGGAGAAGAAAGGGACAAGGAGAATCTAAAAGAAACATTCAGCCTTCAGAAGAGATTCTCCTGCCTCAGTTCAATTCATTTCTGAATTAGATCTTTTTTGCAACCAGTGGCAACAATTAAAGCCAGTAACTCAGTGCATGCCTTGATGTTCAGTTGAGTATGGTAATTCAACCATAGTTCACTTGGATGACAAGAGGAAGAAAGGTGAGAGAGAGACAAGAAAACAGCAGTATTTTGCTGCCTCTGGCACAGAAAGGCTAGAAAGGCTAGAAGCAAGAGGATATGACTGCTTTGGAGCTAGAAGTTAAGAAAGTTTTTCAGCAACTCTTCTTGCCACATGTGGCAAGTACAAGGAAAAGCCCAGCAGGAAAATGATATAAAGGAGGAATGAAAATAACCTAATTTTTAAAGTAGCTGTTCAGCTTGTAAAACAAGAACCCACCATAGATTATATCCTGTTCTTTCTTTTTCTTGCTTGTGTGATGGCTAATATCAACAGGTGTTTCATAGCTCAGTCAACGGCAACCAGTTCTAAAATCAGTTTATTTTGTAGGATTGCAAGCTCTGGGCATTTTGGGTGCAGGTAGTCTCAGAGTTAACAAATCGGAAGAAGGATTTTACATTAAGTAAGTTACAGGGAGGTGATAAGATAAAAGGGATATATTTTCTGAAAGCTTTAAAAATACTTAACATATTTGACAATCATATTTTTTCTGCATGCTATTTATTTCTGAATTGCTCTTGTACAGATTCACACCAGTCTCTTTCATAACAAGATAGTTGTATTAATATTACTGACATATGAACATTTGGACATATGAACTTAAAACCTGCCTTCTGCAGGCAGCTGGGCTATGAAATCCCACTTCATGTATCACACTGGGAGAGTGAAAACTAGAGTAGCTCTGTGGCTGTTTAAAGAAGTTTGAGCTGATAGCTCCTACCACCACTCAGTTGAAATCCAGCGTGGTTCAAAGAAGTTTTCCAAAGGTTCAAAAAAGGGTTATTTTTGGCTGATGTTTCTAGATGAGGTGGAAGTAGACATACACATCTTCACCACTGTCAAATGTGTAGTTCATGTTACCATTGCCACTTCTGGATCTTGTAACAGGGACTACAAAACAGAGCTTTTCTCTTAAGAGCAAACTGAGTTGTCGTTTTTGCAGGCATTTTTAGAAAGACAGAATGGTAAGTTCTCTGTTGTGATGCTGTCAATGTGGAATGCAAATCAAAACTCATGGCCTCTTGTGGCAGGACGGTGTGACCTGACAAACCATTTGGTTGGTATTCAATTTGCAGGAAGGTACAGATGAAAAAAAAAGGGGGGGTGGATGAGTGAACAAAGGAAAAAAAAGACAATCCTATTTCTAGTAGCAATCCAGTTAATATATTTCAGTTAGTATCCTCAAGGCCCACAGAACTCCCTCTACATTAAAGAAAAATGGCCTATTGATTTACTGATGCTATCATCATAGTGGTTTTAAATATAACAGTACCAAAATAGCAAATTTTCAGCTGGCCATCTGATTAAGTGGTGTAACATTTTCTAGATGCAATTTGTAAACTGTAACGAAAAGAAATCAGACATCCACCACAGTCTGACCTCCTCCTTCTGGACCTATGCGCTCATGCAGCTCACCTCTTGATGGGACTGCAGGTGAGTGAAGGGTAGCTTGTGTTCCCATTTCCGCAGCAAGAGACCCATGTTCAACTGGGGAGTCTTCATGTGCTTTTTCCACCCTCTCACTGATGAATTGGCTACCCTACGCATCCCCGGGGCAACAGCATAGTGTGGCTGTGAGGTGTACACGATAGGCAAGAAAACAGAAATGCAATTAGTCTACAGATAAAGGTGAGACAGAGATAAAGATAGTTGTATCTTTTTGCAGGCAGAACATGAAAATTGCCTTATGGCTTATTCATTCTTCGCATTGTTCAAGGTAACTATGCAGTTTTTTTGGTTGGTGGGGGGTAAATTAGTACAATGCTGAGTGAAGAAATAAATGTAAACATAATTAAAGTGTCCTGAGGGCTCAATGAATCCAAGAAAGAAAAGGATATTTTTCCTTTCTTTATAAATATCTGAAAATGCCTCTACAGTTTTATTCAGTCAGCCAAGTAAACAACAGGTTATATAATCAAGTAAAACTAGTTCTGGTGCTACTGACAGATACTCCCCAGTGTGTCAATCAACAGTGATGTAGCTGTTAAGATGAAATGAAAATAGGTTTTTATTATTTTAAGCTTTGCTTTATGAGCATCTCAAGTGTCTCTGTTCCTTTGCTGCAATAATTATAAAGTTAATCATTAGTGGTCAAGTGTTCTGGAAAGAGCAGAACAGTTTGCTTTCTAAATCCCAGTGCTCAAAATAATCTTAGTTCTCCACCAGAGCAGTTGTTCATGCTCTATGGGAGGGAGGGAGTCAATGCTCTATGACGTGATGTGCTACCAAGCATGAATGAAGAGCAGCACTGATTCAGACTTAGTGTATTAAAACAGCTGTCCATCCCTGAGCTTTAAACCTTTTCATGCTCCCTTGTCTCTTCCATCATGGGATCTTTATATTCTCTTCAAGGAGAAAAACTGAGAGGACTCATTTGCAGGCTGAGGGAACAGCAGGTAATCTTTATACTGTTTGTTGCTCTGTCATATGTAGAAGCAGTTGAGCATAGCTAGTAAAAGTGCATGCGCTGAAACTGCAGAAGGAATTGAGCCTCGCTTTTCCTTATGCCGGGCCTCAAATCAGCCATGTTGCCTCATCAAGGAGCAAAAAATGAGGCGGGTGCATGCAAAATCACTGCATTTCCAGGCACCTTCCCACTGATTGTGCCTTGCCTTAGCCAGCATTGTTCACTGTGTCAGTGCTCTGTATGTCCCTCTGAGCAGGAAACATCTGAGCTGGTAATGCTACCCTTGTGTACCCAGAAGACTTTCCACCATCTGAACATCCCTACTTCAGGTACAGTCTTTTCCAACTAGCCAGCTACCAGCTACCAAAATGAGTTTAGCTCTTACTTCCTTAACTGAAGCAAACTGCAAATATTTTGGCCTCTTCATTCTCAGACTTGTCAGCGTGGCAGGTGCTTGTTAACAGAGGGATCAGACTTGTGTTATTTTCCACAGTAAATGACTGGACAGTCACTGAGATCTCTACAATATTATTTAGAAATCAACAGTCTCTGCTGGTGTCAACAGGTGAAAGACCATGAATGTCATTAGACCTGTGTCCCCTAATACCAGCCAAGTTTGCACCAAGTATCTCAAAGGTATGGCAGTGCTTACTAGTTCTCTTGTTCACAAAGGTTTACATGCCCTTGAGCTCTGAAAGTGAGTTATTTAGAAAACAGCAGCAAAATTGTGTCTCTGCCCTCTGAGAGGTGAGAAGGTTCCGTCCAATCTATTTTTGCAGTCACTGTATGTTATCAAAACTCATCCATCTTTAGTTAACTTCAGTGGGAATTATACCATCCATAGACTTGAACCCTCTTAGGGAGACATGTAGGAGGCACTTACCTGATGTAACAAAATCAGACATTTGCCTATGGTTCTGAAATGTTGCCTATTAATTAGTGACCAAAGAAAAGACTCCAAAAGGCAAGGGAGGCCATCCAAGAAAAAGAAACATCACACCTATGTAGCTTCTGTCTTGATTTCAAACTGTTCTTCATGATGAAGGAGAAGACATGAGTTGCTCAGTTGCATGCACTACAGAATACATTGGTTCATGCACCCACTTCTCTTTTGACACCTAATAAATATTCCAGGCTCAGTTCTGGGGTACGCTGTTGCGTCCTGTATAGTGTAAGGTCACTTCACTGACTCTCCCTGCACTATTCATTTGTAGGTCATCGTCCCGGGGTTGCTATTCTTGGACGGGTAGCAGTAGGGGTTTGTCCATCCCCCTGTTCACCACAGTTGAATCCGAAGCACCCCTCCGGAAAGTACACCTAAGTGTGCGAGTCAGCATTTGCAGAACTGAGGCCTTTCTGACTTCTCTCTCCCTTGGTACAGATGTTCTTTTCCTTAAGTTGGTGTCACCCTTTAACATTGTTTTTTATTCAGCCAGCTGCTTCACTGTTCCCCTAGCTGCTGCTTCAGGTTAAGGGGCAGTGTGAGAGGACAGCCTGTCAGCATTTAAGTGAACATTGCTTTTCCTCCTGCCTCTGAAACCCTGCTTCTAATGTGCTTCTGCCTGAGGAATTTGTCTTTCCCTTTAAGTGGTAGGAAAAAAATGGATATTTTTACAGAGGACATGGAATTTCAAAACTCAGCCCACACTTCTGAAGGCAGCCTGCTATCTCATGGGATTTTCAGCCCTGGAACTGGTAGGTCTTTTCTTCCTAGCACCCTTGGGAAGTTAGCCATGGGGAAAGGGCTGCTTGGAAGCAAGGAGTTACAAGAGCTCTCTGGCAGTGCAGGGTGAGGTGCAGAGGTGTCAAATGATCAGGTGTGTGTGTCTGCTGCTGATGCTTCTGCCTTGGCTTGAAGCAAAGATTTGCCTTTTACTAATGAGCTGCAGGAGACCCCTGTTTTCTAGCAGTCAGACATCTCTCCCTCTCTCTGCCCTTGGTGCAGTTGGGTTTCATGCAGATCCTGTGGTGCCTTGCTCTCCACTAGCAACATTTTTGCTGTGCGATCAGAGTGGCCCAATGTGTGCCCAGACGCCTGGCGGGATAGGTTCCCCTTGGCGAGGTAGGCATTTCCCGCTCTACTCGGGACTAGTTTATAATCATAATATGAGGCCTCTGAAGCCTCGTTTTGCCTCAGGGTTTCTAGGATTTCAGCCAGAGCTGCTGGTTTTGGTGCAGTTCATTAGCTGTATAGTGGCAACATATATTAGGGTTGCAATATCAGTGGTGTCTGTGTTGTGAACTTGGCTGCCTGCCTGCCTGTCTGGGTACTTAAATCTCTTTGAAAGCTGACCTTACACTCTTATATGTTTTCATTGGGATTGGAATTCCAAGTCCATTTACTTTGCTTTGAAAATTTCAGTGGCAGTTGTACAGGTGATTTACCCAAATCCATCCATCTACCTGTCTGGTCACCCATTCTTTTTGTTAAATATAATTATCAGTTGACTTGCAAGGGAGGGGTTCAGCTCCAGACAGCTGTCTTCCATATAAAACTGCTGGGAAATTAATGATGCAGGTGCCTGTGAGCAACAGTAGTAATGATATATATGTGAATGAGCTAAAATTTTAATAATAAAATCCAACATGTCTTCTCTGACTGTATTTTGAGGAAGCTGGGGACACATAAAAGGTTAGGTTAGACAACGTTAGCAGCCTTCAGAAATTATCCAAGGATTTATAATGTAAATAAAAAGTTAGCCCTTAGTTCTAGCACTGCTAATGCTGTTTCTTACATGGATAAACATGGAGTAAAGGCTTTAAATTGTTCCAAATGCAGTCCCAACTGCTTCATTAAAACTTCTGGGATATATGAAAGCATAGCGCTTTATAAAAACATGCTAAGAGGGTTTTAGTCTTTGTAGTGGAAAATATAAGGAGCTTGTGGAAAAGAAAGAACAACCATCAGCTTTCTACTTTTAGTGGGCTCCCCAGAGGAAGGTGACATATTTACTGTGCAGGCCAAATCTTAACTGGCTCCTAGAGCAATTAAAAGAATCCCAAGGACCAAAACGTTAGCTTGCCTAATTAAGACAGTATTGTTAAATCAGGGAAATACTCTGACTTGCTGTGGCTCAGAGTCTGGGCCAGAGTGTTGTCCTGCATGCCGTTAACTGGGCTCGAGGTTCCCGTATGAAGGCAGAGAGATGGCAACATGGGAGGAACGCCCAGCCAGGTTCAAAACCATGCCGTTCCTGTTATGGCCCTAGGGTGCTTTACTGAAGAAATGATAGGCCAGATTTCCTCCAGGGAATCGCATTGTCTTTAATTGATTTAGTATTTTTAAAAAAATCAGGTTCCTTGACAAGAATAATTCTCAATTTTAAACTGAGAGACCACCTAGTGTGTATTTACTTATAAATGATCCTTCTTTTGCAGTCCTTTGGCAGATCTCCTATACCTGACATGCCAGCCACGGTAGGCAGACTTAATGCTGAATAAATGCTTTACGGAACGCTGACTGTATGTTGAAACTCAACTCAAATCCTTGTGATGGTGGTACTCTTCCCCTGTATTCAGAGGTTGCAGTGAGGGCTTTTAGGACTGCTCTTTCAGCATTTCCTTATTTACAGCCCCCATCCTAGGATTTTCCTGTATAGCAGGACTAACAAAAATACAAAAAAAGAAAAAGCAGCACACCTTTCACAAAAGTTGGTTTTATTTAACCAACTCAATCTGCACTCTTGTTCTCCAATTCATATTTCACATTTGTTGATTTATGATTCGCAAGTACTGAAGTGGAAGAATAGTTCTAACAGCTCCTTTCTGATCTGTTGCTCCTCTGTACAACTAGAAATGAAATAATAGTTGATATTTTCACTTTACAGTTACTAGAAAGACAGCTAAGAGGCGGCATGACTAGGAGCATGGAGTGAGCCAGGGAACGAGTATATGGAAGACCCCACAGCTTCTAGTTCCTAGACTATTGGCCTAGATTGAACCATGTAATTTCCCAGCCTGGCATGTTGTGAATAGGAGCTATCGTTATCTGATTGTAGTGTGAATTACAAGGTTTCACTGTTTTCATTTTTTCTTTGTCTTACTGCAGTGCCTAAAAATGCCATCCTGAGTAAGCTTCTGTTATATACCAGGGACTGGATATATCACTAATAGAAGACAGTTTTTGCTTAGAACATGCAAGTCAGCAAGATTCTCAAGCCATATTAAGTGGTATATTCCGGCATAAAGAATAGGGAGTAAGAAAATTCTGTAAGGTTTTTGTCTCATTTCGCAGATAAGGAGGGCAAAGCTCAGCTTCGCAGAACAGCTATTCTTAAGGCTCTCTAGGACTGCAGTGTACTTTGTGGAAGCAAATTTTTTAAAACCTGCCTTAATTTTCTGTGCATAACAGAGAAAAGAACTGACCTCCATGACTACAGCGTTTTGCAGGCAGTTCTGCCACCTGACTTAAAAGCCATATAAGGTTTAGAAAAAACAACCCCAAAACTTTACCGGTTTACCATTAAATTCTGCATCACTGAAGCATGTAAACACATCCTAAAAATGCTAACACATGCATGAAAATAGTATCCCTTTAATCCAAACTATCTGATCTAGGGACTTACTTTACTAGCAGTGTCGAAGGGTCCCTCCAATAGGTCTATCCAATATGTTCACTAGTTTGGCCTGTTCATTCTGATGAAATCTTAGCCCTTTGCAATGTCATATTCTTAATTCTGTTTTTTGTAAGGTAGGTTTGGATTGGTTTGCCTAGGCATAAAAAATGTGTCTGCTTTTAATATTCTTCAGTCTCAGTTTAAGCATTTAGCAGAAAATCTGTATGAAAACATTGCATTTCTCTCCCCTGTCAACTGATTCTTCAGAGCAACACTGGCCATTTACCCAGGCGAATCTTATGGCTCAAGCTATCACTTTAAAGCTAACTAAATTGTTGGCAGGCCTTTCACTTTCATTCATAACCCTTGCTTTCCATAGTATTTTTAGCTCATCTAATTTCTGTATTTGGATGTGTTTGTGAAAATGGAGATTTAATATGATAAACCATAGAAACTGTACCGTCATCTGCCTGGTATAAATCAGTCGTTAGGGAGTATCAAACTTGTTATTGACCTTCAGTCTAATTGCAGCTGTCGGGTTTCCAATCCATGGAAAGTGCTTGGAAGAGGATTTCAACTCTATTATTTTTTCCTTATCTGTGTTCAGTTTTATCTTCTTTTGGAGCTCCCTGAAAGTCCTATGAAAGTGGAAATGGGGACCTAATGGGAATGTTTTAGGTACTGTGGGAGCCAAGACTGGTGAAAAAAAAATCAGTACATTTTCTCTGTGATTTCTTAAATCTGATGACTAACCTTTGAGCAAGAGCGAGCCTTACCTACTCAGAGTCACCTGAAGGCTACACAGTGCAGCCCCTGCTGCTTCGTGTGTGCCAGAGGGCACATCCTTCGAGCGGTTGGTATGAGGCATCATCCCTCTTCTGTGATCTGTTATTCATCATCTGAAAGCTATGTTGCCTTCAGGTTCAGATGCAGCAGAGATGGTAGTTACCAAGGCTTTGGGAAGAGGGGCAGGGTAACCTGCTAGTTAGACTGAACAGTTTACTCAGAAACTTTTATATGCAAAGAGCAGGTGGCCCATTCCCACCTTTTCATTGATTTGAGGATGGAGTGAAACATGAGGACTAAGACCCTCCAGGTCTGAAACTTGTGCAGGACGAAGAAAGTGAGCAAATACTTTCTGCATGAAGCCTCCAACTCTTATTCAAAGTCCTAGAAAGACAGCTGGACGCAGCTTAAGAAACTCCCCTGCTCCTTAAGTAAATAGATCCAATGGGTTATTACCATCACAGCTCATAATTACCACTTCGCTTATGCTGTGACCTGATGTCACTTTCCAAGTGCTAGACCTTGATATTTCTTTTTTTCCTGAAAATAATCTCACTTCAAAAATCTCATCTATGGGTAGATACCTAAGACTGTGATCAAGTTATCTTGTTCCTTTCTGACTGAGATTATTTTAATTCTTTCTCTAGTTTTCCAGACTTCTGAATTGTCAGTCACTTAATTTTCCAACACCTGGACAGCTGGGCCTTTGGAAATGTTAACATTTCCATGATATTTCACACTTTTAAATTACATCGAGTGGATAAAGAAAACTTGGAGTATACTTTAGCTATCCTACTGCTTTTCAGCTCTCTCTAAGCCAGCAACTTGCAAAAAGATTGAAAAAGAAAAATATCTGCTACATGTAGTTCTGTTTCCATATCTTTCAAAGAGTAAGGTCCCCAAGAAAGTACTTTTACTCCAAATTATACAAGATCTCCTTCCCACTGAGCTGTCTATACCTGCTGCTTGCATCTTGCTCTATCTCTGCCTGCCTCCATGCTTGTAAGGCTCCACTGTGAAATAGAAATTTGGTTTATTTGCCTCAGACTTTCACAAATCACAGTGAATTCTGCACAAGCGAGGGAAATGACAAGAAGGATAAATTTCACCCAGCAATATAATTGTAATCAGATTCCTCTCTCTCTCCTCACAATCTATTATGGGATCTCCTTTCCCCCACCCCTCCACCCTTAATTTTGGGTGTGGATCAGTCTTTTACTTTACATATACAAAAGATCATTCTCCTTGCCCCTGTATTGATCCTGCAGTAAGAGTTAATGCACTGAGTTAGCAAACCTGTACTTTGTTTGCTGTCAGGTGCCCAATATGCAGCACTCCTCGGACTCGCACACGCAGTGCTCTGCAGTGATCACAAAATGAGGCAGCAATGGGAGACCTGGGGGCCAACAACGTGACGCTGCTTTCCCAGGTCAGTCACACGCCTGTCACAAACACAGCCTGGTGGAAGGCAGTCGGGCTCGCGGGGCGCAGGGTGCTGGTGGTGACTGTCCCAGCTGTGGAAGGTGTGGACTACGCTGCATGAACAGATTGTGCTGAATCCTTGGGAACCCACAGTAAAAAAAGCAACAATTTGGAAATAGGAAGAGGTGGTGCTCTATCATGGGACAAAGGGGTGACTGAAAGAAGATTATGGCTATGGCGCTATGGCTATGATTCATGTTACTGGTTTTGCTTATCTTGGATCTAGCTTTTTTCAAGGTTGAAAGACATTCTCTCTCTCTTTGCTTCAGATGGATCCCAGCTTAATAATTAAAGGTGATTGATTGTTCCATGCACTCAGGGCTAGTAATGTGTCAGATTAATAGGGAATTGATCATAACCAGAAAATATCAGTTCAAAGACCAGCATTAGCTGCTAATAGATGTAAGCAATTTAGAAATCTATTATACTGTGAGAAAGAGTGAGGCTGGCTAAGGATAAGTTTATTCAGGAACTGCACTAATTTATACTACCGTAAGGATTTGGCTCAAGGCACTTTAACTGTCAGTGGAAGCACCCAGCTCACTAACGTGTCTGATTTACCACTGTGTAAGATCTATAGAAAATAGATTTAAAGAAAGCTTTCAGTGCCATCTGCTCATACTGAAATGAGAAGGCTGCTTTTCTTGACCACAACTTTACAGAAGTGCCCATCATCTGCTCTTGGAAATCAAAAGGCACAGCAACTGAGGTGAAAATAGTGAAAGAAGGTGACAGATTGTTCTGAAGTGCAGGGGTAGAACTCACATGAGACTGAGTCTTCCAGGTAGCCTGATATCCAGGGGGATATATACATAGGTGATGCCGTGCTGGATGTGGCTCTTTTACAGCAAGATTAAAACAAAATGTCTGGAAGGTGCTCCCTTTTATCCTAGCTAATCAGAAAGCCTCTGGCTACAGCAGTGTATCAAATATGACTTTCTGGATAAAGCAGTGTTTTGTTCTTGCACAGCAAAGACATACTCTCTCAGGTGACAAACATTACAGGGAGGACAAACCTGAGTTAAACATTTAATGTACAGCCTATTAGGTTCCATGTGGTTTATAGTTCGATTGTTCTGCAACTGAAATTGCTGGTAGAGGGTGTTAGAGATTTAAATGTGATCCTCTGACCCCTGTTGAAGAGGACCTAGTAGTCCTTTCTGAGCACAGACCTTCAATAGCTAAAGAGCACAAGGTCATGGTGAGTGTTTCCCAAGGCCTCAGCTGAGTCATCTGAGAGCAAGCATCGAAGCTGTGTCTGCTTTTTCTCAGTGCCCCCATCCCCAAACACCTTTAGCACCAAACAACAACCAGATGAGTGAAAAACTGGTTGGATGATTGGGCTCAGAGGGCAGTGGTTAACGGGTCATACTCTCCTTGGTGGCTGGAAGCAAGTTAAGTACTGCAGGGATCTGTGCTGGGACCGCTTCACTTTCACATCCTTATTAATGACCTGGAGGAGGTGACAGAGTACGCTGTTGTCAAGTTTGCAGATGACACCAAACTAAGGGGACCAGCTGATGCTCTCAAGGGCTGCCATCTGGGGGGTCCTAGGCAGGCTGGGGGAATGGGCAGACAGAAGCTGTATGAAATTCAACAAGGTGCAAAATCCTGTACCTGGGAAGGAATAACCCCTTGAAGCAACACAAGCTGCAAACCGACTGGCTAGGCAGCAGCTCTGCTGAAGAGACCGTGGGGTTCTTGGTAGGCAGTGAGCTGAGCGCAAGCCCGCAGTGCGCTCTGGCAGCAGAGACGACCAGCAGCATCCTGGGCTGTATTAACAAGAGCACAGCCAGTAGATTGAGGGAAATGGTTATGAACCTCTCTACTCAGGACTCTATACTAGAGCAGTGTATCCACTTTTGGACTCTTCCCCCCCTCCCCTCCCCACCATGCAATAAAGACAACAATAAACTGGAGCAAGTTCACCAAAGGGCTACCAAGATGGTTGAGGCTGGAGAACAGGCCCTGTGAGGAGAGGCTCAGGGAACTATGCTCGTTCAGCCTGGAGGAGAGATGGATTTGGGGAGACCTGACAGCAGCCTACCACTACTGATGAGATTATCAAGATGACTGGGACTGATTCTTCACAGTGAGTGTATGGTGTGAGAAGAGGAGACAAAGGGCAAAAATTGAAATAAGAAGTTCAGACTGGATATAAGATAAAACTTTCACTGTGAAGACAGAGGCTGTGTAAGTCTCCATCCTTGGAGGTTTCCAAGACCCAACTGAATAAAGCCCAGAGTAACCTGGCCTGACCTCATGGCTGACCCTACTTTGAGCAGGAGGTTGGACTAGATGACCTACTGAGGTCCCTTCCAATCTGAATTATCCTGTGATCCTGCAATACAATCTGTTGGTGGGCATTTAAAGGAAGTCCATACACAATGCTTCTTAGACCTTCCTGCCTGGTTGCTAATCAGTGAAAAAAAAAGCTTGAGATAGGGATACAGAGCTGACAATTTTATTATTGTTAGGGTACAGCTAAATAGGTCAATGTCTTTCTTTTTGCTTCAGTTTGTGTTTGTTTAATGGGGTTATAGCTATAATTAGTTTACATGTGGGAGGCTTGCCTCAAGAGTCCGTTGCAAGGCTGCTTAGTTCTGTTTCGGGCTTACACAATCTCAGTGGAGTTAGTTACTGTATTCCATATATGATGTCTTCTTTTGGTATTTATTTTGTGACCCAGAAAAATGAAAGAACTCCAGAATATTTTTGTGTGTTGTAAGAGTGTTTGTATCAGTCTAAGGAAGGAATCTCTCTCATTCTTGTTAAAACTGCATCTTGTCTTTGACATCTCAAAGGATGCTAGATAATCTGACAGCTAAAATATTCTTACTACTCTTTTCTGCTCCCTTGTTATTTGACCAAAACCTTATGGTCTAGGGATAGATAAATCTGCTGACCTTACCAAGCTATGTACCAAAATGTTAATAAATCTGACTGTCACAAGACACTTTCCACATGAATTGGACAAGGCAGGGAGCAGTTCACAGGTAAGGGAAGACAGTGTCCCTAAGGAGTATCCAGCAACCTCCATGCAGCATGGAGCATGACTCTGCTCCTAGTCTGTACCCCTTGCACAGGACTCAGGATGATGGATAATGGAGGAAACGATCACATACAGATATATAATTATTCGGGGCTATGTGTGGTGTGCTCATAGGAGGAAACTAAGTGTAGAAGAAACAAGTGACCAAATTCCCTGTATTGGATACAAATAGCAAAGAAATAGAGTACTGGACTTTCAGAAGTTTTGAGGAGCAGAAAGATCCAGGCTGTGCTTGCACCGCAAAGCGCAGAGACACCAGAACTACTTCCAAATGGCCAAGCAGTAGGAATGAAAGCGATGTAGCTGTACTGATGCAACTTTGCAGTTTCCCGGACCCCAGGGGTCACCTCTGCACAGCAAGGTAGTGTGCAGCATTCACATCCCAACTTCATTGGAGGTGGTTTAAAGATGTCTCATACAATGCTGTCTTGTACTGTAAGGTCGTGCTTTTAGGGAAAAGACCAGGACTTAGGGAAACATCTTTTCAGCATTTAATGCCTACATGTCCTATAAAATGAAGAGGTTCAAGAGGACCAGCTATCACGTGACATGCATTAAATGGCTCTTGGACGTTGTTCAGACTGTTGTCAGTTTGTCCTTACGTTTGATCCACTCAGATCCTATCTGAGTAGAATACTCAGAAAATACAGTTTATTATGTCCATGGTAAGATCTTTGGAAAAGTTCCCATCTAGAGGGCCATAATAAATAGTAATAGTAAAATTAATATTAGTACCTCCTGGGACATTAGGATATTCACCTAATGTCATTTCCTTCGTGTACTTTGTTTCGAACCTAACGCATGAACGCCATTTATGGATTTAAGGATTAATTGGCAAAGTTTGCACATGCCTAAATTCCAGTTAGGTGCCCATGTCCCAACTGATTTCACTGGGAGATAGATGATGGCCCTTAACAACTATGACCCTTTTTGACCACTCTGTGCAAAAAGTGATTGTACCATGTGAACACTTATTCCAAGACATTCATCCACGTTCTCCTTGGAACTGAAATGGAGGGAATTAAAGTGCAGAATTGCAGGACAACAAGGATACTCTTAGAGGACTACATCCTTGTGTCACAAGGAATGGTCTCAGCACGTTGTCTAAGGTGGCGGGGGCAAGAGAGAGGGCTGAAAATCTTTTTTCTTCCCCCAGATAGTGACACAACCAGTCTTTCTATCTCTGGTGTAACTGATGCATGAATGCTCCAACACATGCGTTAGTTGCCAGTGGTGCCCTAAAAACCATAGCGTATCTGGGGATGGCTAAAATAGAAAACCTGGGGCTCAGCTTATTCCTACCAGGATTTTGCCTACAAGTGGGTAACAGAAGGGAGGTCTTCATCCCTTTTTTACTGTTGTAGTAGCTCAAAGGGAACAGAAGGCTGACCTTTTTTCAAAATGAGATTTTATATTCTTGAAGGAGAGTTATGATGGCCAGGAGGGAAGAATAAACTCTTCTCTGTCTCAATAGCTTCCAAATCTAATTGGTGGAATTTAATAGTATATCTTACGGCGCACAGGAAGAAATATAGTCATAATGATTGTGATAGTAATAAAACTGATCCTAAGATGTATACAGTGGGAGTGCGAGCAGATCTTAAGCCACTTTTAAACACTGTTGATTTATGTGCTGCAATGCAGTTGCATAAAGAATGCAGAACAGATGGGCTGATGGCCTGAAACAACAGTGTGCATTTGCTCAGCTGCTTCATGAAAACTTGTGCTCGCTTGAGCTTTCACCTAATTTATTTGAATGAATGCGAATACCAAAAGCAAGACTGTGGCATCTTGTGAACCTGTTAGAAGGAACATAAGGACCACTGTATTTATCTGCTCCCCAAGCAGAGAACCCATAGTTTCTTTCCTGACTGACTTTCTGTGCTGCCACTACTATCAGGAAGAAGGGTGTGGGGTGAGGACAGACCTCAATGCCAGCTAAAGCCCACTGACTTCAGGGCAGGTGGGTCATGGCTTTGGGTCTGAATATTTCCTGTTGCTTGCGTGATCTCACATAGCATGCTGTGGAAAAGAGGCAGAATGATTCTGAGTGCAGAAGTGCGCACTGCACACAATGCACCCACAGGGTCAGGGCAGAAAGTTAATAAAAAAAATTGCTGTTCATCTGCATGCAGATCCTTGTCCCAAGTATCAGGGAATGCTACTATCTGAAGAGTTGTGTTAGCATATTCCTGCTTAAGGTGCCTTCCTGGATGAAGAGACAGCAAGTGGTACCATGATTTTAGCTATTAACTCAGATCTAGTGAGGATTTTTGTGATGCTTTGTGATGGGAAAATCCTCCCCTGACAGAAGTTCCTTCCTATGCTATTTCTAACAGAGAAAGACTGTCAGTCAAGTGTCAAAGTGTTTCCTGGTTAAATTACCTTGTTCTGAAGAGACTATCCACAAGCATAACTGAATTAGACTATCCTAACATATTAAAGAAGAAAAACCGAAGTAGAACAATTCTAGAGCAGCTGTGAATAAGCAGCTGAGGCAAAAAAACCCCCAAAACTTGTAGTCTAAGGATATTTAGAGAAAGCAACAAGCAAGAAAAACAATCAGCAGGGCCTCAAAGCTCAGTTTCTTGATAGAAGCAGCCTGTGATAGCAGGATTCAGGATACACAAAAGTCACCTTGACATCACTAGAAATTCTCAAGAGTAGTAAACAGATGCAGCTTTGGTCATAACCTTTACCCTCAGGCTATTCTAATTCATGTGTCCTCTTAGCCAAGACAGTGGAACACTTAAACCAAGAAATCTTAAATTTGAGCCTACTGTTAATCCCTATTTCATCTTCTCCCTTAGCAGTATAAACTTCTAGGGTGCATCTGTTCAGTTGCCCCGTTTATATTTGTAATATAAAAAATATACATCCAACTATTGCTAGTGCAGGAAGCTCCATTCCCACGTTGGCTCTTGGTTAGAGAAGCTGCCTTTGGCCTTTAATTCTTCAGGGTCTAGTGGAAAAGTGTAAGGGAAGAAGGGAAAGATTAGTTTTGATGTATCAAACTACTTTGCCAGAGTGTTTGACTGGATATGTAGCTAAGAATCATTCACCATCTGTTTGGTTTTGGAAGGAAGGTGGAGAAAAATAACCTCCTAAATGTTCAAAACATGCCCTAGTAACTATTACACTGTGCCCTTCCTACAATTTTTACCCAACCATATACTAAATGATTAGCTGTTACTGGCTAACGGTCACTAACAGGGGTTCATGGGACAGGTGATCGGCACTTTGCTTCTTCTCTGTTCTTACAGTAGTTCAGATGCTCTGTTATGCCTACAGTATATTCCCTTACTAAGTCACATTCTGGAACTGGGTTAATGCCCTTGGCTACTTTGAATTGCGTTGCCAAAAGTCAATCGGGGAGGGGAAATTGTGTGTGGGGGGATCCAATTGAGAGAATACTCCTGCAGTTATGAGCAGTCCGATCTCTTCTGAGGGATTCAATGTCTGGGTTCCTTAATTTCATCCTTATTTTTCCCAAATTTTTCTCAAATTTCAGTTCTGTATGAAACGTTAGAATATAGAACCATTCAAATGTCTTTCACAGTTATTTCTCTCTAGGTGAGTTAACCAAATATCCCAGATTCAGATGTTGCTAGTCATATGGCTAAACTCTGATTTTCTTCTTTTCAGCTTTTCAGCTTGATTGCATATAGAAATAAAATGCAGTTTATACCTTTTGCAGTTGTTTTTAATTAGAGGTATTTTAAACGGACCCATCTACTTACTTCCATTTACTGCTATTACTGTGTGGTGCTCAGCAATCTATCAACTGTCATATTCTTGCAAGAGAATCTACTTTGCTTTCTCTTTTTTTTCTTAGAGCTATGCAAAACAACTGGAGCTTCTGTGTCACACCTAGACAGTTTGAGACGCAGCCTCTGAGACTCGCCTAAATGTTAGGCATCTGGTATAGATTAGGTAGTAGTAGCATTGTGCAGAAGGTATTTCATTAAGTCTTCTTAGGGATAGGAGAAATCACGCATTGTAGGCGCTCTTCCACACATGTCAAAGGGGTTGTTAAAAGCAGCACAGGCTAAAGGCTCAGCTCTTTGATAGCTAGAGTTAGGTGAAATGTATCCCACACTTGAGAATTTGTTCTCACCTTAGAGAAGCTGAACCCCACACAGCACATGCTGCAATTCCACAGCAGAATAGCAGAGCCTGAAGGGAGGAACAGTGAAGACAGGAGCAATGAAGGAGAGATGGAATAGGGAAAAGAAAGGAAAAGCCAAAATGGGAGTATGGGCAGAAAGAAGGCAAGTGGAAACTGAAGGTGATTTTATGCTATATTTAGGAAAATAGAAAAAAGGGAAAAATTTGTAAGAACAACGTTGAATAGTTCGGTTGTTCTAGAAACTTCTGAGCTACAGTAATTGCTTCCAAACTACGGCACTTAACCGAAAAACAAAAAAAGAGAGAGAGAGCGAAACGCTATGGAGCCTTAGAATCCTAGGTCTTAATTCTCAGCTTTACAGGAACTTGTTCCTTAATGTAATCAACTTAATGAGATTGCACCAGTGTAACTTGTAGAAGAATTTGGTTTATTATTTCCCTAGTTACTGGCTACGAAAATTGAATGTGGGGAAAGAATCACATCTGTCATTATTCCTATGTCTTATATCGCAAATTACAAATTAAAAGAGTGGCAAAGGGACAAAACACGTTTCCCCTCATTCCCAAACATGTCCATTCCGCTTATGTTCAGAGGACTCAAATTAAATAATACAAGGCAATTTTTTCTTATTTGTGGGACTGCATAGGAAGTAAATCAATATGGAATTTGGCTTTACTAATCTTCAACTTCTGTCATTGGGGACATATGCATTATAGGCGGTGTGCGTGCACCCATGATGGTTTAAAGTAGCTAGCTTGGTATGGATAGCTGTTGAGTTGTGACCGGACCAAGGTCAGTACCAACTAACCACATGAGTATCTACTCAGCTTCTCTGATGGCTTTTGCAGTCTGAGAACTCTTTGCTGCTGCAGTTACACTGCTTACAATACTCCAAGCAAAAACTCACTCAGGTGCGAGATGAAATGAACTAGTCACTGCTGACATCCCCAGGGGTAAGGCAGAAAAAAGGTCTGTTCAAGAGAACAGTAGAGAAACAAATGGTAATTTCGATTCAAAGCCTCATCTTGTAAAGTTCAGTAACGCTATTACTTCCAAAGTGAAACGTACTCTTTTAATCAGTTAAAATCCAGACTGATTGTATACTTACCTCCTTAGTATAATATCTGACCCCTCGCAATCTTGAACACGATTTTTCCTCCTAGACCTCTGTGAGCTGGTGCTACTGTTCCTCTACTGAACATGGAAAATGAAGCAAAGACAAACTACCTCAAAGGCTACCTAGAAGAGGAGTACACACTCTAATTCATCTTTGCCTGGAGAGTAAGCCAGGTTATGAGAGCACAGAGAGAAACCCAAACTTGCATGGGGGTTGTTAGAAATGTGTGAGGCAATATGGAGTTTCTCAGCAAGGTATGCAAGTCAGAAAATAGTTCTGGTTTTACCACACCTGGACATATGTCCAGCTAACTTGCATATCTTCATCCTGAACAGTATAAATACGCCTTAGTGACTCCGATCGCTGGACAACTTTTCCTCAGTAAAAGAGTAGCCTGAGATAAGATCCTTTAACCTAGACATGATTTTACCCTGTGTAGAAAGAAGCCATTTTCTACTACTTATATGTGAACCCCTATTTTAGTTCAAAACAGACAATAGCTGTTTAACCAGTGTTCTCCCTCTGTTTCTAGATAGATGGCAGATCCCAGTCCCTACAGGTGCAAGGACACCCTTGTTCCAGGTGAGCCTTTTCTCTTCTGTGCAATAATGGCATATCTTAGTTTGCCACAATGTGACCCTCTTACTAGGACTTTCTGATAAGGGGTCTTCAGACCTACAAAGACATGGGAAGTAGTAAATAAGGGGATTGTCATCCTTGTTTTCTCTCAGGACTACCCTGTTTGCCAAATAGTCAACTTGGCAGGCTGCAACATTACCAACGAAAATATCCCCATGTATATATCATTGTCCGGAGAGAGATCAGCCTCCCAGCTGAAGAGGCACAAGGGGATTGGTTATACCAGTGGGTGAAATAAATTATGTTCATTAGAGTGGTTTCACATCCATCTGTTGCGGAGTAATAAAGGGCAGCAGGAATCTGTTTAAAATTGCCAGCTCTCGCTCAAGCCATTCAATTTGCAGGAGTGCTGCTGTTATCTTTGTAGAAGAGATGGGGGCAGGAGAGCCCTGCTTTTCAGAAACAGTGTGTCTGCGGTAGCTAGCGATCCCTTTACGGTATAGATTATTACCAGTTATTTTAGATCAGCAGCTGAGAACAAAGGGAAGGTCTGAATGCAGAGAAGCTTTCAAAGAGAGGGTAAATGCTACAGACGTCCTGCTCCTAATGCTTCCAAGTTTGCCCTGTGAAGGGCGCTCTGCTTAAGAGATTGATCTGGGAAGCTGTCAGATGTCTTTTTCCTTCCTCTTCACAGCTAGCCTTATACATTTTAGAGCTTGGCGCTATAATGTTTGCTGGGGTGAATCAGCACATCAACAGATCTCTTCTCTTTCAAAGCCTGCAGACTCCAAGCATTCCTGGTGGGCTGCTGCTCTGAATGGATTTTACTGGTTCATGCCATGAAAACAGGAAACTTGTTGTTTTTACATCTGTGTATCTGTGTGGCACTGACTTCAGTAGGTTTGCTGCAGAACTAAGCTGGGGTGAGGGAAAGCACAGTAATCTCACCAAGCCCGGTGAATGGAAATGTCTGTGTGCTCGTCATTTTGTATTTCCAAGTTCCTGTCCAGAAAAACAGATGATTTATGAGCTAGGTGACACTTAGACAGATTATTCCACTCTTCAATACTTTGTAATTTGCAAGCTCCAAGACTAAATTGAAAGGGGCAAATTCTTTGCTGCATCCATATTTGACTGAATGTAGCTGACAGAGGGACTGTCTGGGAGCCAGTTATTGCTTCCTCACCCTAGCCCTCATTCTGTCATTGCCTCTTCTCTTTTGCAAACTCATGATAGAGAGGGCCACATTTGTAACCTGAGTGCTGATCTCTGGCAACTTTCTGAAGATATTTCTTGGTCTCTAGAACATACTGTGGTGGGGGGTTGTTATTTTAAAGGCTTTTGTTGGGCACCTGAAAGTCTTTCTTAATATGTCCAAGAGAGGCAGGTTGTGAAAAACAGAAATCGAGAGAAAGGTCAGGAAGAAAATTATTGCAGCCTAAATCCAACTGAGGTGTAAAACTTTTGGTATTTCTGAAGTAAGCAAGAAAAAACAATCAACAACCAACAACTGTAGGATTTGCCCAAGCATTTTCTGTGTTTAAGCACACTGCCCCTACGTCCACAGCTTATCTACCCAAAGAGTAAGTGATTTTCTAGTGCTATTAACAACTTATTATGAAGTTCAGATGTTCAGTGTCAGGTGAAGCCTTGAAAAACTATCACGTTTCTTCAGAGAAGAAGCAAAAAACAGTTATGTGTCTTCACCAATATTCCTAGCAACTTCATTCATTTAGTTCTAGGGCCCTTTTTGGTTAAGTTACCCTATAATACGCTCTTCCCCTCTGTTTGCTAGTTACACGTAGTCAATTATTTTTCCATTGTGTTCTGTGTAGAGGACTAGCACACTGGGACCTTTATGAGGGAAGACAGCTGTTGTTTCCTGAGTCATCCTCAGGGAATTGACATGCCAATATAATGAGAAGGAACAGCAGGATAATGTTCATTGACGGAGATATTCTGAGTCTACCAGGGAGAAACACTTCTGAAAGAAGATAATCTTTCTTTGTGTGTTTTGTTCCCATAGGTTTCCATAGGTAAGCAAGGAAAAAATAGTTAGGAATAGCTGTAAATCTAGAGGCTGACAGGTCCAAAAAACTGTCTAGGAGCCCGTGAGAAGTTTGGATCTTTTATAAGGTTGTCAAGGCAGGTGTATGTCTCTATGTGTGTAAGGAATTTGGTGGAAGAGTTTTGCAGAATTTGGTCTCAGGACTGGCTTTTTCACAAGCGCAGCAGGATTAGGAGATATTTTTGCTCAGCCCTTGAGTCATGGCAGCTTGCTCTGTCCGCAGGGCATGATGGAGTGTGCCATGGTTTTGAGCATTAGCTCAGTATTCATAAAGGGTTCATTTCAGCTCCAGCTGAAAACACTTATGAATAAGAGGTATATAACGGCATTTTTCTGGAGTCCAAAGGTGCGGTTAAGCTACTCAGTTAAACGTGAAGGCATTAGAAGAAGACTATTCTATAGAATAGCCTGGAAAAGCCATCTTCAAGGCATGAAAAATGCCATCATATTGGTCTAAGGAAACCACAACCCAGAAAACCGCAAAAGTAGACTCAGACATACTAGTCTCTGAGAAAAATATTCATGCACATCTGCAGACAGCTTCAGAGAGGCACATTGCATTTCTTACTATAAGGCTGAAACAAATCAGAAGGTTGATATGGGGCTGGCTCACATCGCAGCTAGCCAGTTTGTGTGTCTGTGAATGAAAGTATCCCGAGCACAACTATCAGATCTAGTATTTTCTTCAACTATTTAACTCATTAAAACTCCTTTGTAAATGATGAGGAAGGAGAAATATTTTTAAAAGCTTTGGTGACTGCTTACTTTAGTAAGACCCTAATATCTCTAGCCTCCTAATGTTCAGTTTATTTTTTGTGGAATTAATCCTTGGCAGCCATTCTTGGGAGTGAGCGTTGGAACAGCTGTGAAACATATGCAAGTTTCTTTTACTTCATCTCCAAATTTTGATATATCTATTAGTATTTGCTCTAATGACAGTCAGTGAATTGAATCACTGGTTACTCCAAATCAGCACAACCTCTCAGAGATCAATGCCACTGTACTCCTGCTGAGGGTCTGCTTCTGAATTTCAGTAATTCTCTCTCCTGTGTGAATCCATGCAGTCTCATCTCCATCTCAGATCTGTTTTGGATCTCTAAAGTGAAGCTGTCCCGTAACGTGTGATTTTGCTTTGCTAGAGTCCACCACTGTGTATGTATCACTGTGGTTGTTTTTCTCATGTTTTTAATTTGGTGAAGGATCCCCATTCACTTGGTATCATGAACTACTCTTCTGCAGTCAGTCTGACTACTCCGGATAGTTTTGTGTCAGTACTAAATGATCCTACCTCACTATTCACTCTACTTCGTTAATGTATTGAACATCACAGATCAAAGAACGATAAACACTGATAATTTCCTCCATTTTGAAAATTAACCAGATATTTCTATTCTTTCTCAAAGATTAGGATTATCATTTAATAAATTCTTAATCTATGCAGGACCGTCTTTCTTATCCCATGAGAGCATGGTGTCTTTAGCAGCCTTCTGTGAGGGACCTTCTCAAAGCCTTGTAGAAGTGCTTGTAAACCATATCAGCCAAACCATCTTTATTTAGATGCATGCTGACTCCTTCACAAAGCTGATTTCTGATATAAAGCTTCATTCTGTACAGGATTTGGCTCTTCCGCTATATATTGTTCTTGTGTCTACTGAGCCGATTCTTTGTTATCATTTCCATCAATTTGCCTAATGTGGAAGGCAGACTTCCCCAATGGACTGGTTTCCCAAATCACATATCAAACACTTTTTCAAGATGGGTGTTCATCTGTGAATGGCGCCTTCCCTTACAGTTAATTAAACTGGCTCATGGTTAACAAAGTGTGGTTAATCTCATCCACACATTAGTTTATCTTGTCTACTGTTGAACAGTGTACTGGGGAACAAGAATTCAGCAAGCTGATTAGCACTAGAAGAAGAACTTAAAATTATAATATATTCTGATTCAGTGCTATAGTCTTCTCGTCATATTTCCCCTTGGAATAAATCAAAAGTGTATGCAACCACTTTTGCCTAGATGCTGCCCTTTGTTATTAATTTATTTTGTGATCTGTTTTTCATTATTTTGGCAGAGATAACACACTATTCTCAGCTGCCTATTTAGGAATGCTTCATGCAAACTCTTAACAAGTCTCTGGTGCATTTTCCTGTTTCCCTGCCTCCGTACTGATCCCCCAGCTCTTTCACTGTTTCAGTGGATCAAATCTTTTGCATCTTTATTCACAGAGATGGAAAAATGCAGGTGGTGCCTCAGAATATACGTATGTATCCTCTTTGTTATCTCCTCTACTCGTCATTGTTTAGATCAAGGAAGAGCTTGAAAAGGAATACATTTGAGAGTCACAGCCAGTCTCTAAGACTCAAACCTAACTGTATTACTAGGGTGGGCCCAAAGCAAAAATTTAGAATGGAACTTCAAAGCTGGCATTGATTTGTCATTGAGCCAAAACAGAGCTGCAACCTAAACGTGCCACAGATATGAGGAAGTTAAGGTAGAGATTTTAATGGCTAGCATTTATATTTGCTGGTTCAAAACAATGTGCAGTGTGTTACAGTCCTCTCCCAGATGGCCAGCATCTCACAGTCACTGTTTTCCTTCTGGAATCCCTTATATCTGAGGAAGTTTTAGTTGGATTATTCTTCTCCTGTCATGCTCAGGGCTACTCTACTAGTTGTGGGAGTCACAAATATCCACCTTCTTCCTGTGATTCTACCCACCAACTGGCCAGCACAGGAAAATCAGGTTCCTTGCTGCCTGTTTCAATCCACTTCACATTTGCCTGATAACGCAAGCAGGCCTTGTTCTGGCTCATAATTCAGTTTGGAAGTACTGTGCAGAAATTGCAGTGCAATTCCAGATTTAGTCACAAATTCGCAAATAGCTAATGAAAACACCTCTGAACATCTGATGGAAGTCACCACCCTGCAAAACAGAGCAAGCGCGAGAGATTGTCTGAAATAGCCCTGTTCATATCTTTGCAGAATTTATTTGTTCTGATGTAAACTGCAACTGCTTCCAGCAGTTTGAGCTAATCTGGTGATTTTGCACAGAAGTAGGACGTTGTATATGTTCCATCCCACTGCTCAAACCATGGGAGTGAAAATACTCAGCTGGGAATGGTGAGCAGGGCTGAGCATCTGCCAGGGGTGTTAACAGCATCAGCTGGATCGAGGAGATGTCCAGTTCTTCCCTCACACACACACGCTGTTCAAAGTGGAGGGCTTGGTTCTGCTCTCACTTGCACCAGTTTGAACGAGCAGAGATTTCACGAAAGGCAGTACAAAACTGGGGCAGACATACGAGAGCCAGGCCCCAAGATAGCATGCACTGTATGCCGCAGCAGCCAAGGAAAGTAAATCCCTTGTAGTCTGTTTCACTCTAAGAGTAGAAAACCTAATCATATGTGATCTAAAGTTTTTACATTGCTTTATAGACAGTATCTGTAGGTGTATAAGAATATTTTTCCTGGTGCATTATTGCTATTTCACATGTACAATGGTACAGCTTTCATGACAGCAGTTCATCTCTTCTGTGTAATAAACTGTCCTCTTTAGGTGATGCAATCAGGACTAACTACTTTTCCATGGGATACAATCAATATCTGCAAGTCAGTACTACTAAATCATTTCTCCGATGTCTGGTAATGGGGAAGCAGATCATAAAACACCAGAGAATCCTTCCTCAAGTAAAAATTCAACTTTGTAAAAGAGAGAACTTTTTCTTCTGATTTGCTGTGAGTGATATTCATGAGGTGAAAATACATCGCAGGCCTGGCCCCTGAGTACTTTAAACACTACGTTCTTGGAGGATCAATGCATCTAAAATAGCATCTGACTTCTGGTAAGCTATTTAAAACAGACCAGCGTCTTTGATCATGTATCACTTTTGAAAATATATGGCCTGATTTTCAAACTTGGAAGAAAAAACAAACAAACAAAAAGCACAGGAGTCTGCAGAGTTATTTCCCAGAGAGGTTGTTCAAAGACTGATGCACACAGGACTTCAGTGGTCACTGGATGCACTAGTCACTGCCTTTCACCTGAGATGCCTGAACGCTGCTAGACGTTGAAGAAGCGATCCCCCTGCCTGGCATGCATCAGGATGTGATCAATCAGAAAGCTTAGAGAAAGCAAAGCCCTGCCAGCCCTGTTTAAAAAAACAGTGATGATACCGTAAAAGGTATTTCATTGAATACTGAACTTCCTGTATCAATAGGGATAGCCACAACACAGCACCATTGATCAACCTGTAATCCAGAATAAGGAAGAAATTTACTACATGGCCTTTTCCCGGCCCATTTCACAAACTATCATCAACTGTTTATGGCAGCCTAATGTCAACATGCAAGAGAGCAAAACAAATGGTCAAATATCAGTGAAGATTAAGGCAAGGACATGCACTGTTTAGTATTTACAAACATCTCATCAAGACATCATTCAAAAAAAAAAAAAAGCAAACCACCACATTTTCAAAGAAGAGTGCACCAAAACAGACACACACTGCCTCATGGTTCTTCCCCGGTCCAAAGGCTTATTTTGTGTGAAATATGTGAGCTAGGACCTACATCGACATGAAAGTAATGTTTCCTCACACAAAAGCTCTCATCTAGCTCTCACTAGAGTCAGTGAAAGCTGAAGCAGGCCCTGAGCCGCCAAACATACACTGGAGACTTGTGATAAGACTGAAGGAAAATGTGTTATCTTATTCTACAAAGCTTCCTCTGACAAAGCTTCCCTACAGCTTGGAGCAGGGAACGAGGACAGGGTGCTGGTAGGGTAACAGCAGGGAAACTGCAAGCAGAATAGGCTCCTTTCATCCTAGCAATTCTACTCACCATGTTTTGTGACTTTCTTGTCAATAGCATGAGTTCCTACATAGAATAACTCAGGAGACCAACACCTGCACATAGAAGTGCAGGTCTTAGGTGAGCTCAGTCGCTTTCTGAGGTGACTGTCTGGGTCACTGACCGTAGAGTTACCATCAGGTAACTACAGTGCTGTCTCAGATGCCTCAGTCGAGTGGCTGTATGTAGATGAGATGAATCTGGACATACGTACCCAGGTAAGCTTTCATGATGCTTACAGATCAGAATGAACAATAAAAATCAGTAGTAAAGTAAATGGATTGTAGTAAAAGCACATAGGCCTTGCAGAAATCTCTTCTCAGGCGGCTTGTTTGGAAATCACTTCTATTTCAGAGAATACATGAAATGCATGGAGCTCTGCCTGGGGACAGGTGAGGGGCTAGCTGAGAGCTTATGGGTCAGGGTTAGTGGGCAGACCAACGTGTGCGGCACCATAGTGGCTGTCTGTTATAGACTGCCTGATCAGGAAGAAGTAGATAAGACTGTCTTCAGACAACTGGAAGAAGCTTTACGTTTGCAGGCCCTGGTCCTCATGAGGGACTTGACCACCCTAGTATCTGCTGGAGGAAGAACACAGCAGGGCACAAGCAATCCAGGAGGTTTCTAGAGCGTGTTGATGACAGCTTCCTAACACGGGTGATCAAGAAGCCGATGAGGAGAGCCACTCTACTGGACCTCATACTTACGAACAAGGAAGAACTGGTCAGAGACGTGAAAGTCGGGAGCAGCCTTGGCTGCAATGACCTCAAGATAGTGGAGCTCAGGATTCTGTGAGGAGAGAGCAGGGCAAAAAGCAGGATCACAACCCTGGACTTCAGGCTGTTCAGGGACCTGCTTGGATGAATCCATTGGCATGTGTCCTTGGAGGAAAGAGGAATCCAAAAGAGCTGGTTGATATTTAGGGAACACCTCCTCCAAGTTCAGGAACAGTAGATCCCAACAAACAGGAAATCAAGCCCAGGTGGCAGGAGGCCCGCATGGAAGAACAAGGAGCTCCTGACTAAACTCAAGTGTAAAAAGGAAGCATACAAGAGGTGGAAGCAGGAACAAGTAACCCAAGAGGAATATGCAGACACTATCTGAGTATGGAGGGTTGGGGTTAGGAGAGCTAAGGCCCACTTGGAGTTGAAACTAGTGAGGGATGTGAAGGGCAACAAGATGGGCTTCTGCAAGTACATCAGCAGCAAAAGTATGGGCCCGTTGCTAAATGGAGCAGGGACTCTGATGACATGGAAAAGGCTAGGATGCTGAATGCCTTCTTTCCCCCCCCCCCCCCCATCTTTACTGCTAAGACCAGCCTTCAGGAATCCCAGGGTCCTGAGATCAGAGGGGAGATCTGGAGCAATGAAGACTTTCCCTAGGTGGAAGAGGATTGGGTTATGGAACACTTAGTCGAAATGGACATACGTAAGTCCATGGGCCCTGGTGGGGTGCATCCACAAGTGCTGAGGGAACTGGCCAATGTCATTGCAAGGCCACTCTCAATCATCTTTGAAAGGCTATGACACCTGGGAGAGGTTCCTAAGGACTGGAAGAGAGTAAATGTCACCCCTGTCTTTAAGAAGGACAAGAAGGAGGATATGGGGAACTACAGGCCAGTCAGCCTCGCCTCAGTATCTGGGAAGGTGATGGAGCAACTATTCTAGGATACTGTTTCCAGACATGTGAAGGATGAGAAGATGACTGGGAGTAGTCAGCATGGATTTACAAAGGGGAAATCGTGCTTAACCAACCTAACAGCCTTCTATGGTGAGATGACTGGCTGAGTAGACAAGGGGAGAGTGGTGGATGTTGTTTACCTTGACTTTAGTAAAAGCTTTCAGCACTTTCTCTTATAACATCCTCACGGACAAGCTTGTATGGGCTAGATAGGTGGTCAGTGAGGTGGACTGAAAACTGTCCGAACTGCTGGGCTCAGAGAATTGTGATCAGCAGCATAAAGTCCAGCTGGAGGCCAGTCACTAGTGGTGTCCCGCAGGGGACGATACTGGCTCCAATACCGTTTAACATCTTCATTAATGACCTGGATATTGGGACTGAGTGCCGCTTATTTCTGATAATACAAAACTGAGAGGAGTGGCTGATGCACCAGGAGGTTGTGCTGCCATTCAGGGGGATCTCAACAGGCTGGACTAGTGGGCAGGGAGCCCACTTGAACTCATGAGGTCCAACAAAGGGAAGTGCAAAGTTCTTCCTCAAGCTCGGAGCTGACCTGCTGGAAAGCAGCTTTGCAGAAAAGGACCTGGTAGTTCTGGTGAAGAAGTTGAACACAGGCCAGCAAATGGCCCTTGTGACAAAGAAGGCCAATGATATCCTGGGCTGCATTAGGAAGAGTGTTACCAGCAGGTCAAGGGAGGTGATCCTTCCCCTCTGTTCAGCCCTGGTAAGGCCACATCTGGAGTGCTGGGTCCAGTCTGGAGCTCCCCAGTACAAGAGAAACACGGAACTGCTGGGGCAAATCCAGCTAACAGCTGCACAGATGCTTTAGGGACTGGAGCATTTGTCATATGAGGCTAGACTGAGAGAGCTAGAACTGTTAGCGGGGAAAAGAGAAGGCTCGGGGGGATCTTATCAATGTGTATAAATATCTGGAGGGAGGGTGTAAAGAGGATGGAGCTAGACTCTTCTCGGTGGTGCTCAGTGACAGGACATAAGGAAATTCTGTCTGAATGTAAGAAAACACTTCTACACTGTGAGGTGGTTGAACACTGGACCAGTTTGCCCAGACAGGCTGTGGAATCTCCATCCTTGCAGATAGTCAAAACCCTACTGGACATGATTCTGGGCAACCTGCTGTAGCTGACCCTGCTTGAG
The DNA here is from genome assembly GCF_040807025.1 of Struthio camelus. NCBI lineage: Eukaryota > Metazoa > Chordata > Aves > Struthioniformes > Struthionidae > Struthio > Struthio camelus. The sequence goes on from NC_090943.1 coordinate 51,900,772, forward strand.
AAGTGGACTTGGATGCGATAAACTCCAGAGGTCTTTTCCAACCCCAACTCTTCTGTAATTCTATGATTCAAAGCATATTCCCAGCCCATTCATTCTTACTGTATGTTTTCACCTGCTTGGTTTGTTTGGCTTGAGAAAAAAAAAAAAAGAGATGCAAGAAATAATGTTAGCAGCACAGTAGATATTCTGCTGGGTAAGTCCAATAAGAATCATGTTTGCAGTTTTCCCCAAAGCCAAAGTAATCTCTGTTTGGGCAGTTAGGGCGAGCGATATATGTGCCAAATGCTTCTGTTTTTTTTAATATTTAAAGAGATTGAATTCCAAAGAGATGAAATTGAATTGCATCTGAACCTGGAGTACATACACATGTACTGGGGGCAGCAGTCAACCTGTGTGAAGTGCCTGCACGTTAGGAAGGGTTTGGACATGGCCACTAGAGTGGCACATGAATATAAAGGAGTAAGAAAGGAGTCCTTTCTTCTGTTTATGGGGGCACTAGAGGTTCTGCAGCCTGAAATCACTGGTGTTTCTCAAGGCATTTTTTTTTGCAGTAGTTATGAAATCTGCAATGTTTCAGCGGTGTTTATTTCCTGGCAAGAGGCTGCTGATGAGCTACCCGCAGCAGAAATGGTTAGATTTTGTGAGATGTTTCTCCTTTTTCTGGACTGATGCTGAAGTGGGCTTAATCCCACACGTGTTGCTGGTACAAGTGTTTCCACTGATGTGAACAGAGTATTTACAAGAGTAAGGGGTGGATGTAGATATCAGAACCTACTTTATGTACATGAGGAAGACTGCAAGTCAAAGAAGGAAAACAGGAATTTGGGAGGGATGAGAATTTATAAAAGCATGCGGAAATGGCAAGAGCACAGTCTCATGTCAAAGACTGTGGCTTAGGATATCCTGCCTCTTCCCTCTCTGCAAATTGACATCATGACATTAAAAAATAGCTCTATCTATTTTAGCAAAGATTGAAACAAAGCTTTTACAGGTTTGATGATAATGCATGGGGAATTAACATCTTCTGAAACACGTAAAGAATTTGCTAGGGTCAGACCATCCTTATAGACATTGCTATCCTAAAGAATTCTGGAGGAGAGGTGCCACAGACCTGCTGAGTGCCATCATGACCCAAAACTTCCATAGCAAAAGTATCCATGTGGCATATTCTAGCAGTTTCCTCAATAGTTTCCTTTTTCCCCTTTTTTCTATTCCTTTTCTGTATTTTTCCAGACCCTCAGGCTCAGAGGTGAAGGACCATCCCTTCCTGTCACTTCCCTTGAAGAGTTCTTCAGTCTCTTTTGTCATGATCTAGTCTGACCAGGGAAAAAAACCAAGTATCTGCTCCTATCTGCATAGGTTACATAACTAGGGTGGAAACATCTAAATCCTTGGTGTGGTCTCCATTGTGCAGACCAAACAACACTGTGTGCTGTGGTCTCTGAAATTCCCTCATATAAAAGCAGGAGCTCTGACCTGAGAAATTCAGGATTGCAGAAGCATTTTAGTATCTTTCCTTACAGCTAACAGGCTACTGATTGAAGCTATAGAGTTGGGGTTGTAGGTTCATCCCTTACCAACTTTCTTTTCTTTATTTTGTTCAGTAAAAGACCAAACACAAGGACTATTTTTTCTGGCTACAGTCCAAAAGCACAAGGCAACATGCAGAGGGACTTTTTTGCCCCCGAGAATGTCTGCTAAAGGTACAGGCAATCCCTTAGCAAGGTGATTTCATCACTAGTTGATTGCTGTTATTAATCTCTGTTAAGGTTGGCATTTCCAAAGAGATCAATCAGTGATAAATCTCTGCTGACTTCAAAGAGAGCAGAGTACTAATACTTTTGCAAAGCTTGACCTAAACGGAGAGATTAAATGCTCAAATTAGCAATTTGATGTATTTTCTGAAAAGCTCATTTCAATGAGATTACACTGTTGCTCCAGAAGAAACCTGGACTTGTGACAGGACATACATTCATGTCCAGATATACATGTATATGCTCTGTGTTCCTAGTCAGTGATGCCCTGCAGAACAGGAGCAGCTCCAGTGAGACAGTGCAGTCCAGGCTGAATAAGGCAGTACCTAGGGAGGAATGGGACTGCATTCTCATACAGAGAAGGCTATCAAAGATGCGGAGTAAGAAAAGCTTGGGGAGGAGGGGAGGGGGAACAAAGAAAAGAAAAGGTATACTGGAAAGCATCTGAGGGAAGTTCCAAAGACAGTTAAGAACAGCAGCCCACACAGAAATTGCTGTGGATTCCCCTGGGCTTTTTACTGGAGAAAAAAAGGGCTAAAATGGTGCAAGTTTTAGATGGGAGAAAGGCCCAAGATTGAGCCTGTAGATTCTAAGGTGTATGCCTTGAAACTAAGATTTCCTGCACTGTGTAGTCGTAGCTGGTAAGACACCTGCTGTACTGTCTGCCCAGGAGGGCCCATGTGCATCACTGGGACCCTCTGACACTGCCCTTTTCCTGGGATATTTACTGCTGAATCTTCTCATTAGGGTCTCTGGTGCAGTGTGTGGAGTACAGGTAGGGTGAGGGAAGGGGTCTTCTTTGCATCACACCAGATATGAGCTGCAGTTGGGTCACAGACTCACAGAGTTGCTAAGGCTGGAAGGCACCTCTGGAGACCATCCAGTTTAACCCCACTGCTGAAGCAGGGTCACCTAGAACAGGTTTCCCAGGACAATGTCAGACAGCTTTTGAATTTCTCCAAGGACAGAGACTCTACAGTCTCTAATGCAACCTGTTCCAGGGTTTGACATTCCTCACATTAAAAAAAAAAAAATTCTTACATTTAAGTCGAATTTCCTGTCCATTCTAATGAGATGAGAGCTTCACTGCACTGATCTGCTGCTAAAGTTAAACAGGACCCTGGCTAGTGTAAAAGGCCAAGGTAATAATACCTGCCTATCAACTGACAAATTCTGTCTGAGATGGTGTGGCAAAGCGAAAAGCCATTATTCCTCAAGGGTGCATGACAGGCTTGACAAATATAAATATTTGGTAATAAATGAGCTGTCCATACCCATTCAATTGAATGTCGTGTGGCACTTTTGAATTTAATAATTTTCACCTGGTATTTAATGTTTTTCACCTTGTGGAAGATCTAATTTCACTGTGCTGTTGTGGAATTGTACAAACAAAGCATATTAGTCATTGTACAATATCAGTTCCACTCTGAGATGGACACGGATTTCCAAATGGCGTGTAAATTACAAGATTTATAGTCTGAGATGAATTTTCAGTAGTCTGTGGATAACTAAGGTAGGATTAAGTCAATTCTCTAAATCTGTAGGTACTGTCCTAGTGAATTAATTGATCAACATTTTATTTCTCGGAAATGAGTTTCACTTGACCTCCTCGTAAGTAGTACATTTTTACACAAAAGGAGCTGAAGGTCTAGCTGTCATTTCTGGTACAAGATGTAAGGAAAGATTTAGGATTCCATTACTAACAGTTTTTTTCCATATTCACTATTTTTCTTCTTGACCTTCCAGCATTATTGCTTGTGATTTGAGTTTTAGGGTTTTTATTTTTTTCCATTTGCTTTTCTGCCTTGTTAAATCTAATTTCTTAAACTGCAGTTCCGTATTTTCTGTGGTCTGGAGTTGAGTTAATTCAATTGCAATATTTTGACATTTTCTAGTTTTATTTCTTTTCAGATTGGATAAAACAGTGGATAATATACTACCTATCAATAGCACTGTCTCTTGCAATGTTTCTAACATTTTTCCATACCAATGGAATCCGGTTTTGGGATTGCATCCTGTTCCCATTTTAGACTTCCTATAGATCTCAATGGACATTGAATCAAATCTGTAAAATTTTTCTTCACAATCCGGAAGAAATCCATACCATGAATCATGTGGTAGCTGACCTCCCATTGATATCAATGGAAATTAAATGCTGACATTTCAGGTTTTGCATCAATAGATGCATCACTGAGGAAAGAAGGATATGTCTCACAGTTTTAATTTTCAGGGCTATTCAGGATACACATTAGTTTAATCAAACTATTTTCCCCATTCCTATAGTTCAAAGTCTGGCGAGCTCAGCTGGGACTGGCCTTGCTGTAAGGAGTGGTGGAGTGCTGCCTGGTCCCAGGGAAGCAGGAGTAGTTGTGCTGCCTCCAGTCTCCAGGGTGTCCAGAGAAGGCAAACAGCGTTCCTCAGTTGTCCTCACCTGTGACTGCAAGGTTAACAAAGACAGAACTCTCATTGCTTAAGAGGTTCTTAGGGCACTCTTAAGAATGCATTTCTTAAAGTCTCATACAGTCTTCCTGCTTTTGCGCAAAGGAAGAGAAGGCTGCACGTGCCCACTTAGTGTGGACACATAAGACCTTAGTGCAGTTTTTAATCCTTAATATCTTTGCACAACCCAACTGTTACAGGAAAATGTGCTAATTAGATTTGCATTTCTGCCTCAAGGTCTCTTACTAAGAAATTAAGCTAAATTAATTATTCTGAGCTAGAATAAAATCTACTCGGTTCTGTTTAGAAACAGTAACAAAAGATTGTGTTCAATGAACAGATCTTCAGTTATGGATAGACCAAGATCTTGTGAATGATCTGATCCTTTTCTTCCGATAGCTTATGCTGCCATCCTTAAAGTGATTCCACATCCGTCCTGGAAATGTGATAGCTTCTGGTTTTGGATGGAGTTTTTTTTGCTAAGTTGGAGTCTATTCCCTCTCTTGGTGGTACACAAGCTCTTCAATTCACCTCACAGGCATCTGTGAGATTACTCACGTTGTCAAGTACTCTTTAAAGGCAACTAAGTGCAGCAGACATTGGGCCTACATGTCCAAGCAGGAAAGAATAAATGAGCCGTAAGAAAAATTCATTTGCAGGCTGTAACCACTGTCAGTTATCATTGGGCTGAAAGCAGTACATCCACACAAGTGCTTCACTGGTGAGAATAGTGTAAGACAGAATGAAGGAAGAACAAATCAGGCTGGCATAAAGCTGTACCCTTTGGCTGTTTATAGGATTATTGTATGCGCTGTGCAATGTCTTGCTGAACCACACTGAGCAATCGTTTGCCCTTTGAATGTATTGAGTAATTGTCCATGCTTTGTAATGCTATTTAGGTAATTGCCTGCCTGTGCAATGGTTTATTGAACATCTGTCTTGTGATATATTATTGAATAATTGCTTGACGGATGTATTGTTTTACTCAATAGTTGGCTGTTTTGCTTGATGTTGCCTAGAATTATTTCTAGATTTGAATGGGGCGAGCTTTTTCAGGACCGGGCTCTCTGGAACCAGATTTCTACAAGTTTGCTCATTTCTTCATCCACGGACTCCTTTATTCCGTAACAAACTTCACTGCCCTGCTGCTGGCACTACTGCTATTATATTTTTCTTTGAGGACTGACTATTTTGCATGAGTTTTCACCTATTCACTTAAAAAAGCTGGGCCTGCTGTTTCTATGAACCTTCTGGGGTTGCACAGGAATTGCACTCAACAGCAAGCAGCTCATTATTCTTCTTGTATATTATTTTAGCACCTGGACTCCTCGCTTTTGGGTCCAGTGCTTTACTGTGTAGGGCACTGACCATAGATGCAACAGACATATTTCCTGACTGAAACAAAGGGAAATTCAGAGCTGTTTCTTTCATACCTCAGATCTGTGGCAGGTAGCGTGCAGTGGTGCTGCTGCTAAGACAGGGGTGTCATTCATCGCCTCCCATTGACTTAAGATAGGATATGTTTGAAATGGCAGTATATGTTACAGGAGAAAAGTTTTTCAGCCTTCCTTACTTTTTGAAAAAGAGCAATCTTTTCTAAAATATGCTGACTTCCACCCGTGCAGCCCCATGTCGCTAAGTTCTTCTCGCTATTCTTTTGTTACTTTTTAGCATATCAGGAACAGTGAACCTGATTCATCAGTATGTTGGACTTTGTTTAGCACGACCACAACGTGAAGGAAATTTACAAAAGTATTATTCAGAATTGTTAGATATGATGAAAGGCAGCAATGAATTGGCCCAACAATTTTGTATTTGCGATCAGCGGTTCAGGATTATATGAATTTTGCTTATTCTTTGAATGCAAAACCAGAGAATTGGCATTGTTATTTTTCAGAACAGATGTAAACGCAAGAGCTGGTGACTCTTGGTCATCCAGAAAAGTCATATTTGGGTCTTGATCCATTCACGTGTCATTTGTCTAGACAAATGCCCCGTTAAGTTTCAGTTGGATATATTCCTCTTTCTTGCTCCCTCTCTTTTCTGTTCCTTTTAGTTAGTTGAAGTGATTCATTTCAAGGATAGCTCACCTCTAGTGGTGATAAATATATGGAGATGCTTATATACTTCTGGCAAAATAAGGGCTGTAATAAGCAGCAGAGTACTAATGAGAAAATAGCTGATGATATATTTTGAGTGGTGATGAAGAAAAGCAGGCTGTCTACTATCTGAAAGGTTATACCCAGAAGTATCCTCTGTTTTACCCGTTGTAAAGTTGGAGCACACACTGTCTCAAATCTAAACTGATAGATGGAGCAGAAAGAACAGAGTCCCTACCTCATTTGGGGTTATTGGTTTATCCACTGCTCTCCAGGGAGAACATCTGACGCTGTCTCTTGTGTAGATGGCTTAAGCAGGACCCATTTCACCTTCAAGAGTCTTGTAAAGAGCTATAGGCGCAATCTAAGTGTGCACTGTTAAGTCTTGTGCTTGGCCTTAGCTTTGGTGGCATCGGGGTATGACACTGAAGCTGGGACAGGCATTCAAGATTGACTGGACAAAGCTTTACTTCTTTCCTTGCTTGAGGGCAGTCATAGCATGTGCTGCTTCGTCTGTGTCCTGCACTAATGGGAATGGAAGTAGCCATTAAAAATAATTAAACAAACTCCTTTTGTGGCAGAAAGCAACCAGAATACCTATAGAAAAAAAAACCCCAAAACTATAGATGCCTACACCTGTAGCAGCCAGGTAACCTAAAGGAAACTGATACACTGTGAATGAGATACATTGATTTATCCCAGGAATAGTGTAGCTAAATGCAAGGGTCAGTTATTTTATGAACTGAAACAATTTCTTTCATCTTTAGTAGTATCCTGAAAACTAGCAGGGATGCGTGGCCAGACAAGTCCAAAAGTTGCTAAAGGCCTGAAGGCAGAAAAGGGAGAAGAAGCACAAGTTAGGTACTTTTCCTGGGAAACAGTGCCAGGCAATTTTATCTTTCTTTTTCACCTCAACCTTCCCCCCCCGCCCCCCAATTAATGTTTTAAAAGCCCCACTGAAACACTGTTGAATATTTTACCAGGTGAGGTGATTCTCTTTTATATTTTCCTGGTAAATATTTTATTTTGCTCACATGGATTCTGCAAGTGAGAGAGATTCCTATATTTCTTCCCCCTGCGTTATTGCTTGTATGAGCTGTTCCAGCTTTAGCTTTTGTCAGTGATGTCAAGCAGTAAATTCTCCAGAGCATCTCTTCACAGCACCACTGAAGTGGGAGCTGGGAAACTCCACCAGGCTACTGGGTCTTGTTCCTGCAAATATCAGCTTTAGAAACATCTCAGTTCATGGGATTTCAGCCACTGCCCATGAAAGACTCCTGCCAGCATCTCAGTCTAGTCCTTTATCCTGACCTTAGCAGGAAGGGAGGGAATTAATACAGTACCAAAACGTCCCCTTGGCAAAATCCCTTAAGGTCTTTGCAGGTGAAATCCAACTTTTTTCTCACAGAAAGTTTCAGTTAACTTCTATAAATTCTGCTTAATTTAAGATATTTAGAGTAGATTTGCAAGGAGCCATGACTCAGACTCAAGGGGCTAATGCTGGTGATATCCTGCAGTCTTGTTTTCCTGTGCCTGGCTGCCAGTTCTGACTTTGGGGAAGCTTTGATGCAGTCACTAGTTACCATGTGGATGTTGCTTTGAACCTGACCATGCATGTTCATGCTGCACTTTGTTTCTGTATTTTTACTTACTTATGTTGATAGAATCTCCCTAATAACAGCTAGATGCATAAAATGGCATAAGCATTGCAATGCTCCGTGTTTAAGTGTTAGGTGTCTGCTCTCTCTATGGATATAGACAGACTCACAGACCCATGTCAGTTCCTTCAGTACTTCTGTTATATGTAGGGGAGGTTAGGTACAAAAAAAGGGCAGCCTGCCTGAGCTGCTAGACGTGCCACCTGACCCACCCATTGGTGAGAGGAGGATGGCTTAAGGCTCACACCTTCAAGGAAAGGAACTGATATCCACAGGCCCTGGTGAAATCCAGAAACCTGAGAGAGGTGCCTAAGGTCTCCAGGCAATATCAGTCAGCGACTTCAGAACGGCTTTCTGAACAGCCAGCCAGAGGGGCAGAAATGTATGTAATTGCCCTATCCCTCTCCCCTAAACATCTCTTCCGGCTTTAATGAGGACATCTGCAGACACTCAGGATCTCTGAACCCTCTGCTATAACTTGGTCCTCGAGTGCTTACAGTCAGTACTCATGGGGGAGAAGATCTAGCTGAGTTTCAAGCCCATATTTCTCATCATCTGGAGTCAAATATCCTGACTGTGAAAGTTGATGGCAGTGAAGGTTTAGTGAGGAGTGGCTCAGAAGCAGAGCTTGGTGAGAACTGGCTCAGCAATATTTATATCCTTAGTTTAGGAAACAAAAAATATTTTGTAATTATTAAGTGCAAACTAAAGCTTTAGTGTAGAGAGATGAAAGAAAACAATGAAGACAAATTTGCTGATAGTCCTGAAGCTAATATGAAGTGCTGAAATATTGCATTCGTTTGAGATCTCAGAACTGTAATACAGAACTGTACAGAAAGGGGCTCATAGAAAATAGATCTCTAGCATTCCCTACACAGTAACTGTTTAAAAAGCTCATTAAAAACGTGAGTGAAATGCAAGTCCCTTTATCAGTATGAAAATAGATGGAAATATATTCAGTGCATTTATGGCATAGGAAAGGTTATATTTAATGTTATCTGGTCTTGGCCTTTAGATGAAATTTACATTTCGTTTTCGATGCCTCTGTAAATGCTCTACTTCCTGTTAAAACCTTTTCTAAATCCTGAAGCATGCACACGCTATTGAAATATTGAACATTTTATAGTGCTGCTGAGAACTTTTCATGACTTTATAAAGTTAATTATTGTTCTGAAGTGAGATTTTGAATTTCGTATCCTGTGGGATTGCACTGTGAATAGACTTGTTCAAAACTGAGACAATCCTATGCTCTCATCTATCTGAGGAGAGTGTGTCTGCTCCTTTGAAGGTTTATCGTTATGTCCTGGCTTTTCTGCAGTTCACACCACCAAGACGTAGCCTAAAAAAAAAAAAACCTACCCCAGATTTTGTATGTTGGGTGCAGCTTAGACTATGATAGGATGCTTGATGTTTCATTTTGTGATCCCTGTGCTGCTGAGACCTATTTAATAATAGCAGTCATTTAGTCAAGACTCACACAAGAGAGAGCACTGAGATTTTTGTTTTAGGTAGGTGGCCCAGACTTTCTAGGAATTTGTAGCCTGTAGGAAGAAAAATCCTTGCCACCACATGCTGCCTCACAGTGTCGGTTTCCCAGCAGTTTGAGGGGACTACCTTCACCCACAGGGTGCAATCTCTGACCTTTCATTTCAAATGTTAATGAAGGAATGAACAGCTTGTGCAGTTCTAGCATCATTCTTTCCAGATGGCACATGTGAATTGTCTCACCTCAGCGTGCTCGACTGGGCTGATGAGCGATTGCTGACTTTGTACGGTTAACTACCTGGGTAGTATTCTCGCGCTTTGTATTTCACCGGTATACCACATGCCTTTGTGCAAGTGGATGGGATTGAGCAACCACTCCCTGCCAGAATGAACTCAGAGAAGCCAGGGAAGAAGGTCAGAAACATCCTGCTACCTATCGGAGAACATAATTGTTTACAAAATAGTTACTCCATGTCTTAATACCATCCTCATAGGACTCCTATAAAACATCTTCAAAGATGATCCTAAGCTGAAATTTGTAACTCCTATAGATACTAAAAATCATAGACTTAGCGGTGATATTGGCTTTATATTACATCACAGTTCCTCATACTGTTAAAGTCAGTGCACAACTCCATGTTTCACAAGGAGTGGTTCATTCCTTCATTCATTCATTTCCAATTTCTTCTTATTTTTTTTACTCTCTCCGTTTCTTTCTCTTACTCTGTCATCCATAGAGGTTAATAAACTTATTATCACCTTCACCTTAATGCCACCTGCTCACTCCAGTGGTCTAACTAACATACTCAAGTTTGACTCAGAAGAATCATTCTCAGTTCTTATTTAGCATGAAACCAGAAAACCCTATTTCAGGTCTGAAGAAAGGCTTCCACTCCTTAAGCTTTTCTACTTTTTTCCCAAATCCTATTAGTAGCAACGTCTTTTATAAAAGATATTGATTTATTTATTAGTTGTTGACATTAGAAAGTGAGCCTGGAGGGTCAGGACATCTCAATAAGATTAGGCAGTGCATCTGCTCGCACACAAAGTTAGCATTCTTTATAACTTGGTAGTCTAAAATCTTTTCGTTTTCCTGCCTTTTTTGAACAATTCATACGTTTGATTAAACACATGCGGTGTACATGCTAGTCCCAACATGCCTGTTCCATGCTCTCCTTCTTCATGTTTATGCCAAAGTCAGAGCAAATCAGAAGAAAGCTCAAACCCCTGAAAACCAGTGGCTGAATTATCTCCCAAAGGAAAGAACAATGCATCGTTCTGCATCTGTCGTTTCAAGAATTATATGACACCTTTATTAAATCATTTTGAAGTATATTTTTCTATTCAGCTGTGACCAGGTTACACCACTCAATTAAATAATGATCCTCAGTCCTCTTTAGAATTAGCGATTTGATAATCAGCATCATTAGTGCAATGAGGTTGGTGGACAGCTATGTTAGACAACAGACTGCATCATCTTCATTACAATTGGGTCCACTCACCGCTCATAAGAGGAAGAGGGGTGTTCTCTGTGTGGAGGTGTTAGCTCAGCTCAGATCTTGGTTCAGAATCCATCAGACATTAAAATGAAAAGTTACATAAAAATTTCAGAAATGAAATATTGTGCTGATGAGCTCAACTGAGTAGTGTCCAAAGAATTTCATAATGACTAATGCAGGTCAAGGAACAAGGGGAAAGAATCTGTATTTAACAAATGTAATCTGCATTTACACAATATTGATAGCCCTAATTGAATAACTTACTCAATGCATATTCTTAGTGCTCATCAGATTTATTGTTTCAGGAACACATGAACAGTATAGGGCTTACATGTTAAATCCAACAAAGCTGTTTACTAAATGTTTTACTTGTCAGGGCAGTCACATTCGCTGAAGCATGCGAGCAGGAAAGAGCAATTCAGTTGAAAAAGTTATACCATGTTTTTAAAGACATAGACGTATGCAGTCTTGTCCCTTCTGTCACCAACAAAAACTACTTGGCAGAGATGTCATATTTAAATTGCAATGGTTGAGGCTGCCCCGCGCCATTGTGCCGTTCCAAGACTGCCCCATGAAAGGGCAACATAATGGAGTGATAGCTACAGGAGAAGGCTTAGGTTGTTTTTTTCAGGTGGGAAATTGTTTTTTACTCTGCCTTTAACTTAGAACAACTATATGGGACCTGACTGCAAGAGTTGCTACAATGGTCAGTGTTACTGTAACCAGAAATCTCATGTCCACTTGAGGGGGCAGGATTCACAAAGCTGAGTTAGGTGTTGCAATTCTCCATCTATTGAATGGGGAAGATGCGGGTGGCTTGGGGTAGGCTTCATAAGAAGCGGCCCGCAGCTAGGCTGGGATAGCCATAGTAACTAATCAGAAAAAAACGGAGAAAGTGTGTCATATAGTGGGGCACCTGCCTTTTACATTAGTACCCCTGTCTCCTAGTTAGAGCCCTTGCCAGGAAGTGAGGAAGATGGGTTCCCACCTTGCTTTGGCCAGAGAGGTTTGGCTGCATATTTCCTTGTCCTGGGAAACGTTTGACCTATCTGGCTGTGAGATACTCCATCCCACCTGCCGGCACAGGGCTAACAGGGCCAAAGGAGAGGGCTGACAGGGTCATGAGCAGGGGTGTCAGCTGGGCGGATAAAGAGCTGGGCAGGTCTTTGAGTTACTTCTGGATTATATCCTATGGCTGTCTCATATGTAAACAGACCAGGGAACAGAGACTGATGCCAGGACATGTCCCTTCTAGTAGACATTTCATTGTTCCAACTCTGTTTACTGCTTTGCCCCAGTCTAGTATATAAGAACCTGATGTGGAGTGGCTGCTCAATGCTATCTCCCATTTAGTGCTGTTCCTTCTAGTTGAGTCAGCCTCATTTTGAGACTGGCTATCCCCACACAATGCCTCTTGTGCTAAGTGCAGGCCTAATGAACTCCCTAAAATCTTTACATGGCACCAGTTTGAAAGGAATCTGTCTCTTCTTCATCTTCTCAAGTTTTTGTCCTTCTTCTGAAAAAAACACCACAACCTCTCCCAAATCCCTAATCCTCTAAGACCTTCAGCATCCTATTTCACTTTTGATTATTCCAATGGCGCAACTTCTATACCAGGATGAAGGATTACCAGGTGTTATCTCCCCTCTTCCCTGCATGTTTTGCATCCCTTCCCCTGGCAGGCAGCACTTTGTCCTGCGTTCTGGCTTCTCCAGCAATCGGCCTGTCAATTACTCCTTTTCTGGTGTGAATCCCTGGGCTTTTTCTGTCTGTTCTTCCTTCTGCTCCTTCTCATAGTTGTCTCTGTATTATCACTGACTCTGCTTGGCATCCTGTCCTCTGCTTTCACTTCTTTTTGCCATCAAGCTTCTTTCAGCTACCACTTTGGGGTTAATGTACACAGCACATCTTCTGCATCCTCTCTTATCACTGCCTTTCTTGGATGTCTATGGCTTAGCTGCAACTTCTTCTCTTTGCTGCTTTTCCACTACAGAAAAAAAAAATCAAGTAACCCCCCATGAAAATTCTTACTTGCAGTCATCCGTTCACTGCCTGCCTTTCACTGAGCTTCAGCACGTTGCTACCACTGACGTGACTTTTTCTTGTTGCACCTGACTGCACACTTACTTGACTCTGCACATCTTATCTCTCTGACGTGTCTCCCTGCCCACAGACACTACAGGTTGTGTAACATGAAACATAAACCAGCAGAGAGAAAGGTGTTGTTGCTTCAGTATCTACTGTTCCTTTTTCTGCTGTTCGATCCATGGCAAAATAACACATCTGAAGAACAGCATGCTGTTGGTGTTTGTTGCCAGTCTGGAAAAGCTACTCATATTAATGAACTTAGTGAAAGAGGATCAGATTGGAGATCATTTAGGCAAACTTGACACCCTCAAATCCATGGGCCCTGATGGGATACACCCATGAGTGCTGAGGGAGCTGGCGGATGTTATCGCTAGGCCACTCTCCATCCTCTTGGAAAGGTCCTGGAGATCAGGAGAGGTGCCTGAGGACTGGAAGAAAGCCAATGTCATGCCAGTCTTCCAAAAGGGCAAGGAGGAGGAGCCAGGAAACTCCAGGCCTGTCAGCCTCACCTCCATCCCTGGAAAGGTGATGGAACAGCTCCTCCTGGAGGTCCTCACTAAGCATCTGGAGGACAGGAAGGTGATCAGGAGTAGTCAGCATGGATTCACCAAAGGGAAATCATGCTTGACCAATCTGATAGCCTTCTATGATGGGATGACTGGCTGGGTAGATGAGGGGAGAGCAGTGGATGTTGTCTCCCTGGACTTCAGCAAGGCTTTGGACACTGTCTCCCATCACATCCTCCTAGGTAAGCTCAGGAAGTGTGGGCGAGATGAGTGGACAGTGAGGTGGCTTGAGAACTGGCTGGATGGCCGAGCTCAGAGGGTTGTGGTGAATGGCGCAGAGTCAAGTTGGAGGCCTGCAGCTAGTGGTGTTCTGCAGGGGTCAGTCCTGGGTCCAGTCTTGTTCAATATATTCCTCAATGACCTGGAGGAAGGGACAGAGTGCACCCTCAGCAAGTTTGCTGATGATACTAAACTGGGGGGATTGGCTGGCACACCGGAGGACTGTGCTGCCCTTCAGAGGGACCTGGACAGGCTGGAGAGGTGGGCAGAAGAAGAACCTCATGAAGTTCAACAAAGGCAAGTGCAAGGTCCTGCACCTAGGCAGGAATAATCCCATGCACCAGTACAGGCTGGGGGTTGACCTGTTGGAAAGTAGCTCTGCAGAGAAGGACCTGGGAGTGCTGGTGGACAACAAGTTGACCATGAGCCAGCAGTGTGCCCTTGTGGCCAAGAAGGTCAAGGGTCTCCTGGGGTGCATTAGGCAGAGTGGTGCCAGCAGGTGGAGGGAGGTGATCCTGCCCCTCTGCTGAGCCCTGCTGAGGCCTCACCTGGAGTACTGTGTCCAGTGCTGGGCTCCCCAGTACAAGAGAGACATGGAGCTACTGGAACGAGTCCAGTGAAGGGCAACAAAGATGATTAAGGGACTGGAGCATCTCTCCTATGTGGAAAGGCTGGAGGAGCTGGGCCTGTTTAGCCTGGAGAAGACTGAGAGGCGATCTCATCAATGCGTACAAGTATCTGAAGGGAAGGTATCAAGAGGATGGGGCTAGACTCTTTTCAGCAGTGCCTAGTGATAGGACGAGAGGCAGTGGGCACAAACTGAAACACAAGAAGTTCCATGTGAACATGAGGAAAAACTTCTTCACTGTGAGGGTGACTGAGCACTGGCCCAGTGTCACGGTGCAGGGGCAGCGCCCAAAGAGAAACCGAGCCATGGGGTCTTTCAGTTCTTTCATTGAACTGACCCTTGCCCACCTTTCAGGTTCTTTTGTGTGTCTGGTGGTAAGTGTTCACAATATATTCAACAGGTAATCAACAAATAAAGATGAGTAATTATCAATGAAAATATTTAATAATGATTAACAATGTGGAGAATCAGTAGTAACAATGCACATTAACACCTCTATCTCCTAGTTATAACAATAAATGATGATAAACTATTTACATAAAGTAGATAAGTAAGTATGTCCACAAACAAGCAACCAACCATCAAATTAGCAATTGCTATCCATTCCATAAATCCGCACCTCTACAGAGTAAAATTCTTACGAGATATAACAGGCCTTCCCAATGAACAAGTCACACTGAGGCAGGGCAGGGGTGGGAAGAAAGGAGAAAATCCAGTCTCTCAATTCCCTCCAAGCCCTCCTTTACCCAGATTATGTGTGGGGTGGCAATCCACTCTCTCACTGTAACAGCGCGTCGCACTGGTAGATACTGCTAAGTGGTAGATACTGCCGAGTGCTGCCACAACTCAGGATTGGCGTCCTGTCCCAGAGGGGAGTGCAGGCCACCTCCGCAGACCAGCTGCTTTGAGTCAGATGGATCTTCTTATGTCTTCTTGGCGCTCAACGTCTCCTCCGCTGTGCTGCCTTATACAGCATGTTCGGGGTGAGGGTGCGGTCACACACCTTATTTGGTGGTAGTCTGGGGTATGCTTGAAGGTGCTGACGAGTTCTCCAGCATTCCCCTGATTGACAGGTAGCCAATTCCTTCCTCTGCTGGGGCCGAAAGCCTTCAGTTCCGCCATTCAGGACCCTGTTGCTGGGGCGCTAAGGGGGGAAACTGCAAGCAGGCAGATTTTGCTCGACAAGGTCAATTAAAGGACAAGGCAAAGAGACACCAGGTCCACCCCGTTATTCGCTATTGGGGGAGAGGATACCTCCAGAACCAGGTTGCCCAGAGAGGCTGTGGAGTCTCCTTCCTTGGAGATACTCAAAAGCTGTCTGGACACGATCCTGGGCAATCTACTCCAGGTGAATCTGCTTGAGCAGGGGGGTTGAACTAGATAATCTCCAGAGGTCCCTTCCAACCTCAGCCACTCTGTGATTCTGGGATTCTGTGACGGTAAGGAACATATTTGCAGGCTCAGTGTTCTTAGAAGAGCTAAAAAAAAAATCACTAGGTGTTACCAAAAAAGGCAGGATACTATTAAAAAATGCACCTCATTCACTCTACATTCTGTTGCCTCCCTTCTAAAGTCACTGCAGAATAGACATCTGGCGAGTGATTCATTTGCAGGGGAAGGTGTGGTTAGTGTATCTAACATTATCTTCAGGAAAGGCTGAGTCAATCAATCATATCAATTGTTTTTTGCTTGCTCACTTTCTCATTCTTCCCAATCTTCCTCTCCCTCAGGAATCTGGCTGCTACACATACTTTAAAATTGTATGGATATTTTTCTAATGCCAACAACATATAGGCTGTATGTTTGCCATTGCTGATCCACGCAGTGTAGCAGAGCATCACTTGTAGAAAGGAAAACCATAGCGATAATAAAACGCTGATTTCATTTTCTTCACACTTTCTCTTCATTAGTTTATTTTTCTCTTCCTATTTTACTCCTTCCCATTTCTTTTCACTGATGCAGTGTGTTCATATAAGAATGCATCACAGACAAAAAGAAACCCTATTATGGCCACCAAAGACAGGCTTTTCTCGACTGCCTCATTTTTTTATTGTAAATGGACCGTTCTTTGGTACTGCTGGCTCTTTGGTGATATAATGTCTACTAATATAATGCTACTTATTTCTTCCTCTATCCAGCTCCTCTCTCCTTGAGTTAGCTTTCTTGCTTCCTACACTCTTGGCAGGCTCCTCTCCCAACAGCACGTTCTAGAGCCTGTAGCAACATGAGGTCAATGAGATGGATGTAATTGCGCTCCGTGAAAAGCAGTGTGAGAACCTGGACCTGCATTCAATATCTAAGATTGGCCAATAAGTGACCAAGGGAGAGTTGCAGAAGAAGATGAGTACTATCTCTTACTCTGACTGCTAGAGAGAAAGTGGGAAACGTGACTTCTGGATCCTACATCTTATCTGGAGCAAGAAAGAGCAAAGCCATCCAAGGTGGCATGCAGATCAGAATGATGGATGTCCTACATGAGACCACCTGGGCTTTCCATATCAGTCTCATGCTGGGGAAAGACTGTGCTGTGCCTGAACTTGAAGGCAGTCTTGCCAATCAAAATGGCTGTTAATCAAGAAACCTGTTGGACAACAGGTCCACTGGCAGTGACATTGGGGTAAATTCTTGCTTCTTCACATACTGTCTTATTTTCACAGTTTTGAAATGAATATATAGTAAAATCCTGTGTACAGGAAAGCTCACCACGAAAAATGCAGTTATGGCATTGCCTGCATATCGTGTGATACAGACATAGTGTCAGGGATGGGTATTTTTTCGTTTTCACATTACACTGACATCTTAATGCTGCTGTCACACTTTTATCTGCATTACTAATAAGGACTATAAAGCTAAAGAGAATGATGAGTCTCCATAACAAAGTCCATTTTTGCTGCAACCTGATAACATCTGCAGTAAAACAATGAATCAAGATGCAAACCAAATACGAGTGTTACCACATTGTCAAAGAACTGGATTTATGGAGGGAGTCTTTTAGGCGAGAGTGGTGGGCTTATTCTTTAAGCTCTGAAAAACAGATTTAGATTTGCCCACGAACAAACTCACCTTCCCTCTCTGGTCTACTGCACTGAACTCATATCCCTGATTTTAGGGGAAACCCTCAATAGAGAGCCTCCTTCTTACCAGCCCTAGCAAAGTATGTGGCAACATCTGGGCCTTGCCCTGTGGCAGATGGCAGCTAATGCCTGGCTGGAGGGGGCCCAGGGAGCGGAGGCTGCTGGCAGCACGACCAGACCCGTGTTTGTGCTGGCAGCAATCATGGAGCCATTTGCCAGTACCTAGTGTCTCTGGCAGATTCCCAACATATATGTGGCAGCAGTTCATCCTCGTATGTCAGCCAAGCCTGTTTTAATGAGGCTTCCCTGCTCTCACTTACCTTTACGTGCTGTACATTTGCTTTGAAGAAACTGTGTGATTGCTATGATTGCTGCTGTAAGAATTAGTTTTAAAAGGCCTCCTTAAAAGCTCATGGCTAGTAGGAGCCAAAATTACTGCTTTGAAGATGTGTTATGAATGGGGTTGCAGCACTGGGCAACCACTTAGGTCAGCCTAACAAGGTGCAGCCTTTTAATCGCTTCTGATACACACTGTGTAGGTTGCTATGCTTAAGCTATTAATATTCAGTTATTAGATAAGAATTAATATAAGTAAGTATATTAATAGCGTTAGCAATTTTAAGGCATGGGATAACCAGTCCTCTCTTTCTTTATCCTGCAGTCCTGCGATTGGCAGGGCTATGTAATTCAGCCCCAGATTGTTGCTGGAGGCCCTTTGGGCCATGTGTACGTACAAATTCTCCTTTCTTGGTGGCCTATAAATGTATAGAAATAGTGGAGAATTCTGGGTGTGTAGTTTGAATTTTGCATAATGTATTATCTTGATTTGACCAGTTGGCATGTGTGGCTGAAATGGCTTGTGACTGCACAAAGTTCCTAGGTTCCCCAGTGCCATTGCAATTGCTGCTTCTCATTGTCGAATTTGGAAAAGCCCCTTCTTTCCACTTGGGTAGGCGTGGGTCCTGGTGGAGACTGAGACCTAAAGCACTTGAAGTTCATTGCTAAGGGTTACCTCTTACTAAGCAAACCACAAATGATCTATGAAAGCCTTTTCAATCACTAATTTTGAGGAGAAAGGGGTCATTACTAAAATAGCTCCAGCTAATAGAACTTGACAGTTTAAACTGTCCAAATCATGCCAAGTCTTACTTGAAAATATACTTTAAACAATTCCAAAAAAAAAAATCTCTGAAATAGCTAACATATATAAAAGCAAATAAAAAAATGTCCGATGTGAAATCTCAGAGAAGGCATGACCTCGCTCCACAAATCTCAGCAAAATTGTTGTGTTGGCGGTGTAGCCTCCACGAACTGCTACAAAGGAATCATTTTGAATCTTAATTGATGATGTCTTTCCTCATATCCTGGCATCCAGGAACGACTTGTTCTGTCAAATCTAAATGAGATGTTTCCTGAAGAGTCAAAGCATACCGTGAAAGAAATGGCAATTAGGGAGTGAAGCCCATAATGGCACTAGCTGCATGTGCAAATTAGTCCTGCAGCTGCAGAGAGAAGTTATTTACTCATTACATTTTAACATCTTACCGTACGTTATGGTTACCATAATCATCTGAATTTTTAACAAAACTTTATTTGCTGTAAATTGCTTTAGTTCCATAGGTTTGTATGGAACAGCACTGATTTATACGTGCAAAAGCGTGTATAAATCATTCTCACTACCCTTGTTTCATTTCATAGCCAGAAGAGATGTAACAGAGGTTCTCTTTTGTAAATCTGCCTGGTGTACAAGTAATATAATGGATACCGACTCAAAAGACTTATAGGCATCAATTACTCGGAGGGTATACATACTTCAAGTGCAGTTTTCTTTCAAGAGATCACCTCCTACTTTATCTCCATTTGACCACTAATTGCAGAGAGCAGTTCTGAGTTAAATAACCGGCAGGGAAAGAATTATTTATAAAAGATTACAAGTATATGACTTTGATGAATTTTTTAATGCTGTATAGACAAGAACACTAAACCCTGGAGGAGGCAGTTGTATCTTTAATTGCAACTTGAAATGTATTTACTGTAATAGGTGACACAGTGTATCACAAATATCAAATGTACAATATTCTTTTTGTACTTGGCTGAAACTAATGAAATCTTTGAAAATGCTGAAAGGCGTACACATGTAGAAACGCGTTTGCCCTGAAACTGCAAGTCTGTAGAGCTTTCCTGCGCACGTGTCATGTCAAGTCCTTCTGTTATGAGAAGTGGGTATCTGTGTCTGTGTGTGTGCGTAAGCTTGCGCGTGTGTGCGTGCGTGCGTATGCTGGAGGGAAACGTCAGTTCAGACTTTTTCTTAGTTTTCTTGTGATTGAGATAACTCTCATGATCTCCCTCTGTTCCCTGTTAGTAGACTGTCAGAGGGAAGATATTTATTGAATGCCAGATATAATTTCATTTTTATATCCTTAAGGATATGTTTGTTGTGAAATTTAAGGAGGAGTTTTATCATCTGCCAGAGCTAGAATTTTAGCTGGTAAAATTAGCTAGTAAGTTAGCTTACAGCTACTGAGGTCTGTGGAGCTGCAGTGCCACAGGTCCTGAGCTCTTTTGTATGTGGTTGCAATGACAGAAAACTTGCACTGCAAGGTGGAAAAAGAGAAAAACTGAGAGCAAGGGAGAGGGAAGAATGAGGAATTTCTTTCCTTAGAGGCAAAAGTAAATGTCTTTACCGTTTAACATTCTGAGGAATGAGGAAATATTTGCATAATTCTGAGTAGCTGATCTAAAAAAAATAATCAGGGGAGCATGTCCTCATTCAGTAACTAGGTGAAAAGAGCAGAGATGGAGCCTGTGGAACTGATAACTGCGAAGGTCGTTCTGGGAAACTTTCCGTCAGATTAACTGGAGTGAAACATAGTTCAGTCTGCAGCTGCACAATCAGCTGTGGAGCTGTGGAGCTTGTTAGGATACCTCTCGCGCTGAAAGACCTGTCATTCACAAACAAGAGAAAGTCAAGTTTTGTTACAGGGTGCAGATGTCGGCACCGCATGTATGATTCACTGAAGCTTAGAATTCCCCTGGCTTACCTGAAAACAAATGTTCAGGTGAATTTTAAGAGTTTGAGGTTTCATCTTATCTGTGTCAGGAACATTATTGTTCACCCAGAAGCTCATGTAGAATGGGAAAAGTTCTTTCTCTATTACTTTAATTAGTAGCCCATCTATTAAGTGAAACTCAAGGCTTGCCCCATTGACTGGAAACTTGTGCCTTAAGAAAGCTCTTCTAATAATTCTTATGCATCTGTCTTCCCTTGCTGTGAGTTAGAGGAACAGGAAAAGGCTCCACTACAAATGCAAGCAGCTTCTCTCCTAAGCATTAAAGAGCAAGAAAAGTCAAGAGTTGTTGGCTGGTTTCGTTTCTAACTAACATCCTCAGATCTGTCTGGTAGATCCTCTGAGTAGCAGGTGGCACTGGTAAAATGTTTTTTCTATATGTTCTCCTATAAACTGGACCCACCAGAGTGATAGCTACATTTCTGAGTGTTTAGCCTCGACCTGTCCCACATCCATTCCAAGTTATATAATTTAACAAGCAATTACAGGGGGATGGTAGTTAGCCTTGAGTTCATTTTAGATGGAACAGTCTCCCTGTTCTTGTGGGGATGTTTCTGTATTTATGTGGCCAGTATTTGTACCCTTGGTTTGAAGTGACTGCATTCTTACCGTGCCCTGATGAGCCTTTCCCATTGCCATTGTAGCCATGAAAGCTGGAAATTGCAAGTGTTGCAGGTGGTGAGCAGCAGGGTTTGATTAATCCAAATTCCATTTTAGCATTATTGAAAAAGGATGGGGCAAAAGGAATGCTCTGCAGCTGAGCGTCAAACATATTTAGAAATACTGCAGCTATGGGGATGATGATGATATGGGTCATGCAATAATTATTTCGAGCCATGAATATAAAGTGAGACCATACCAGAGATTTGTCAGAGATCATTGCGTTAACTCATGGTTATATAAGAGCTCAGTGAGAAGGCCACACTGTCAGGCAAGTTAAGTGACTTTTGCCCACTGTTAAAATTTCACTGGAACTATGCTGAGTTACAGGCTGTTAACCTAATACCTTGCATGGATGTGAATTTGGTGCACAGCTCTGCATCACAAGATCGTACCCCCTTCATGCGGGCAGAAAAACAACTGCTGGCTGTGAATTATGGCGTTGGAGTGAAAACGAGGATAAAACTGAGAGATAATGATGACTTTCAGAAATAACAATGATAATTTCATCTTTTCCTCTTTCCTCTTTGCAACAGATTCAGTGGGTTTGAGGTTTTGGTCTGGGTTTCTTTGTCAGATCAGTTTAGTCCTGGATTTCTTATTCTTCTAGATCCTTTGGTTGTCTGTGTCATAGCCCTATAATTCTCTACTGCACTCCTCTGAAGTAAGGAGGTTTCACTGGTGCCATTTCGGGGGGGGGAGGGGGGGGGAGGAGGGCATGCCATTGTTTAAAGGTGGAACGAGATATTCAGTGTGTATGTGAAAGAGAGAACAAGATTTTATTTCTTTGGTGTATGAATTTCATGAATTTCATCTTTTCCGTGGGTAGGAAGAAAATGGTAGAAGTAAGCTCCAAATAACGTTGTTCATTTCTGCACTGTTTTGCCCAGAAATGATAGTACTGAAATCCTTACTGAAATGCTTCAGTTGAGTTTTAAAACTCACATACCTGCTGTGAAAACGTGCATACACTTGGGAGCTGAAGCACTGGCTCAGAGTTTTGTCTGACTGTCGGAAGGTTAAAATTGTTTTAAAATGCACTCTTTTATAAAACTTTTTCCCATTTACCATCTACAAGGTAATTGTATGGACATAAACAACCCAAAATGTAGCGCTCCTTATGAGCTCAGAGGGAGGCATGGAAATGCAAGGTTACAAAGTGTCCTATGCCAGCAGAACAACTCTTTGAAGAGATTAACATTTGATGTAGTACTTGCAAGCGCTTCTGAAGCAGAGCACAAGCCAGGATAGTGTAACCTCCATTGCCAAGGCCACAATCCCTGGATGTGAGGGGTGGCGAGGCCATCACTGGAGGGCAAGGATACACATGGCTATATCTGCCCAAGCAAAAGAGTCCTGGGCCCAGTAGGAGCAGTGGCACATCGTCACCCTGCCACGTCACACGGTTTTGACCTGTGCCAGGCAGTATCTTACAGACGATATGTCTGAGGGGCTGTTCCTGACAGTCAGTCTGGATCAGACCACCCTGTTTTGGAGTGGGATGAGCCTGGTGTGAGCCCAGTTGTGCCTCAGGGCAGCAGAAAGGCCACAGATTATTTTGTGCATTAGGTGAGACTACCCCGTATGGTCAGGGCTAGGATTCCTCAAGTGGCATTTTTCTTGCATTAAACAAATAAATTGTGCAAGTAAACTCAAAGAGGCTTGGGAGCGCTGGGCAGCTTTGAGGCTTCACAGCAGCAGAGGGAATAGGAGGAAAAAGCTGTTTTGTGGAGACATTTTCACTGACGGTTGGCCGAGGTCTCCTCATGTTTCCTGGCAACATGCTTGGCAAAGGCACCACACTGTAGTAAGTGGCTCCTCTTCTCTAAGCTGCCCTATTTCCCATAGCGGAGTGTCCCTTGTGCCCGTGCATTGCTGCTTTCCCATCTGCATTGACGAGGGCACAAAATAACGCTGGTTGGGTACAGTTGTTTCTTTCAGGGTTTATGTTCGGCTGCAGCTGCCCGTCAACTGACTAAGCTGGAGAGCAGCTTGTGTACTGGCATAAAATCACAGCACAGATCAGCAACCAGCTTGTCTCTCTTTTACCGTATGATTTCTAAACAGCTTATTTTCATTTTGTTGGTAGCGCCTTTTCCCATTAATTGGTTCTAGAGGCACGTGCTTTTGGCTGGCTGCACACGCGCTGTGAGGAGAAGGAAGAAGCTTAACAGGCACTATTATGCTTACCATGTAACGTATTTTATGGACTTGCCTTCCCTTTTTCTTATTCTTCAGCCTGGGCTCAGCATTATAGCGGCTGCTTACGTAGGACAGGAGTCCTGCAAGGCGATCCCCGCTGATAACATTGAGACTCGCATTGCTCTGCACGTGCGCACAAAGATCATGCCGTGCTTCGGCAGACCAACCTGACGCTGGTATCTCCTAGCACTTTGCCTGTACGTCTCAGTGATCCTCTGACGTAGGATTCGTTTGCTGCCCTTTCCCCCACCCCGAGCTGTGGAATGTCTTTGAATCTTTAAAACCAAAATAGGAGAAGCTCAGTGCCTGCCCCACCACTAGCTTGGCTGCAGTGCACCCCTCCCCGGGCATTTGCTGGGTCGGAGCTGCTCGTTTGCTGGCTCACAAGGACCCGCATGAGCCAGGGAGTGGTTGAGTAAGCTGTTGCTGGCAGGGAGCAGGGATAAGTGGCTGCAAGGGGCTAATCTCTCTCCCGGTAAAGTTGTAGCTGAGGGAAGAAGTTAAATCAAACCCTGCTGGGTGTCAAAGCCTTAATCAGGGCTCTTGATTCACAAGCATGGATATATATCAAGTAGGGGCCCTGCGCGCTTCGCACGCAACTTTCCCGCAGAATAGGGAAGGAGGGGAGGACCGGATGACTGACGAACATAACCTGCAGACCCGCTGTATTGAAAGAAAAAAACTTCACTTCCTTGCCTTGCAGAAAGTGATAAAACCCTGGAAGAGCCCTGCGAGAGCTCCTGTTCGGTGGAATTTTCCGCTCAGCGTACATACATATGCATGCTCAGGGCCGCCGGGATGCTGCCAGAATGGATGCAGGTACTCCAGAACAAGTGGCTGCCTCAGTGCTTTAAAAGACAGGAAAAGAGGATTAAATAAAGGGAGAATGATTAAAAACAAAAAACAAAAAAAGGCTCAGGAAACCTGGCTACTGAAAATGCAAAATAGTCTCTCAATTAGTCTGGGAGTGAATGGCAGGGTTTCACAGAAGACTATTTATCTGAAACTCCATATATCAAGTTGAAATGGTGATTTCTGTATTTATCTGTATTTATATGTATTTCAATGTTTTGCAGTCCTTAGCATTGATATAATGGTACAAACAACCCTTTTGGACATTGTGAGCAAAGAGTGACACTTGGTTCTCTCATTTTTCTGTGTGACAGCCAACTGGAGATCTCCTACCTAGGGCAAGAGAAGGCACGTGTACTGTCTGAGTACACTGGGGCAGGATGTGCTCTGTGCAGGGGGCTGATCCTGGGTCCCTGCTGCCCAGGCTGAACTGTCCCACTCAATCCCAGAGCTGCTAAAGAAAAAATGGTCACAGCAGCTACTCCTTGATTTTTTGGGCTATGTTTTATAAATGAGAACTGCTTTTAGATTTCTGACCCCATGAGGGCATTAAGAGCTGTGAAACCCAGCTAGACAAATATGTCCTTATAGAGTAAGGTACATGAACACCAGACGGGGGAAGGCACATGATAAAATTCCTGTCCCTAGCTATTGCCTGGAGAAACTGATTCCTCCTTAACATGTAGACTCTTATAATCTCCGTTTTAACTCTTTCTCAGGCATCGTGGCAAATCTGGGCCCACAGCTTGGCCCATAAATGCCAGTGGGCAGCCAGGTGCATCCTAGAGTAAGGCAGCAGCTGCATCATTTTTTGAGGCCAAAGCCTTCTAAGAAGGTAAACTGGAATAAAAAAAAGAAATAATGTTTATGATTGGACTGTGCACGCACCTCTTTGCACATTTTTCCAGGTCCGTGCACGGATACTCACAAGTTTGCTGTATCATTAGAGTCTCATGTCTGGATCCTCATCGTTGTATAGCCAGATAACTATTTAATGGGAGCTTCCTGGCTCCCCCAAGACCCTGCTTACGTCTTGCTGTGTAAGCCGGTATCCAGTATGACAGAGATCATTTCCTGGGTTGCTAACCAGAGAAGCAGTAATAAAAAAGTGATACTTGTGAAATGATGCATGTCCTCTGTTGTGCCCGAAATTTGACAAAAGCTGAATTTATTAAGTCAAGCCCTTAAAGCCACATGTGCACACAGGGAAGAAAGCTGGCAGAAAGGAACTGAACCTTACCATCTCCCATTGATGTCGTGTTTATTTCCGAAGAAAGGTCAGATTATGTAGGAAATGTTAAGTTTTAGTTTCCCCAAAAGTTTCCTGGAAGGGTGCTTCAACAGCATATTTTTCTATTCTGGTTGGTGTCTGGGAGCCTTAGCTCCCTCTTCCACTTTGCGATAGATTAAAAAAAACAAAACATGCTACACTTTTTCCTTACTGTTCCTCTTATTATTACCAGAACTATAACACTTAACTCTGAGTTCATTTTTCCTAGGTCTGTTGCTAAAAGCTGAAGAGATGACACATTATAAACTACAAAATCTCTGCTGTTTAGAGCCAATTTTGCACATTCAATTCTGTATGTGCAAAGATTTAAAAAACTGTGAGATTGATCTACAGATTATGAGATATAAGAAGAAGAAAAAGAAAATCGAATTCTTTAATTTTTCATTTGCTTTCCCTTTTTTAGCTCTTTGTGGAGAGAGGAAGAGTGTTTGGATTTTTTGTTGTGGTTGTTTTTTTCCTGACCTCAGGGACCAGAATTATTTTTAGTGAGAAAAATTGGATGTTCATGCAATCCTAAGATATTAAAATAGAGCTTTAATTAATGTCTGCCTCTATATACCCATTTACTTGTTGTGAGATACATACAAATATATATCTAGCTCGCATGATATAGAGAGATATACTTTGTTATGCATTAATCTATATAACAAGACAGGTTGTGAAAATGCTATGGATTGGCAACACCTGATATCCATCATCCACTTAGAAACAAAAAAATATATATTGTTCTGGTCTACCAGCATCAGTCTGCTAATGTAGGACTCATTATATTCAGTCATTCTGAAGAGGCTGTTAAACTGTTTCTTTCAGCAGATCCTTAATTAAGCCCGTTACATAAAGAATGGCAGCAGAGCCCTCAGCGCCCTACAGCTTGCTGTGATTCTAACGTCACTGTCAAGGTCCTCAGCTTTCGTAGTCCCTATATATTACAGAAGTATAATATATAATAGTACAGATATGTAAGTAATTCTGCAGGTATTTCAGAAGCACAGACGAGCCAGGGGAAGATTAATGGAATCTGACAGCATGACAGCAATGCCGCTGCACAAGTACGTCCCTCGCTCGGCTTTTTGTCATGTGCAACTGTGAAGGAAACAATCAGTGAAGGAAAATACTCCTCTGACGAATGGAATTTGGTAACAATTTACAAAACCTGATAATGTGCCTCCTTAATTCAAAGGCAATTGACAGAGATATCTTGACATTTTCATTACGGGAGCTGTCAGGAATAATCTGGAAGAGGAAAAGAGTCTTATTGGAAAGTGCCTATTTGTCTTCCATAATCTAATAATCCAGTAGTAGGGTCAAGTCATTTTTTATGATGCAGCCTTTAATCGTCTAACGATTACTACTTTTAATTGCAGCCGAGCTGCTGAGATGTATAGAGATTGGGCTAGGGAGAAACTGAGCAGCTCCAGTACTGCTCTGAGTAGTGCTCTATTGCCAAAGAGCCAGCGATTCCCCTTCACTGCCACCACCCTCCTGTGAATGAAATGGCTGTAAAAAAAAAAAAAAAGATGCTGAGCCCATTACACATAAGGCTAAAGATATAGTTATGTCATAATGCATATCCATGACAAAGGGAATGAAGATTGCATTATAAGTTTTAATTGTGGCTTTTCCCAGCTTATAGCTACCCAACATTGTCTTTTAACATTTCTATCCAGTTAGCTATGCTTATAGCTGTAGATATACCTACATTACTGTACATGCATATGTATATAGATGAGGATTTTTTTCATACAGCTGCCTCTGGCCCCTTGAGAGGCTCTGCCCCAGGCAGCAGGGAGCACCTTGTCCTGGAGCCACACACGATCCCTGGAACTGGAACTGTTTAGGAGAGAGAAACAAAGGAATGCAACTTTTGCATTGTCAAAGTCAGAATTTCATAGCCCACCAGCCACCCCTGAGAAGCTGCAATTTTTCCCTTGATTTCAGACAACAAATCATGCTGTGCTCCCTGAAGTCCGGGCGCTGTGTCTTGCTGCTCCTCGGTGGCCCCGTGTTTCACCATGGATGGGGTAGCTGTGGAAGGCCTGGCTGTTCGTAGCACCGTGATGTCCTAACGGATCCTGCCGGCTAGTCCTGCAAGGGTGCAGCAGGGTTTATGAAAAGGAAGTGAGCCAAAACCCAATGTTCTTCACACCAAGTAAAAATGCTCTCCCCCCCCCTGCCCATATATGATATTTTGGTCTAAAACAAAGACACATGCAAAGATGACCCTGCCAATAGGAGCGGTGCAATTGCAAGAATGAAATTAATTTGTCAGGCCCTGACTTTGTTTGTCACTTACCATCACTGTGGTCTCTTTTCATCTTCAGTTCTTGCTCCGCTTGGTTATTTGCTATAAAGAGTTTTATTTAGAGGGAGAAATAGAAAGAAGGGTATGTGCATCCATTATTTAATGATGAATGATTTCATCCTGGGGGTAAATGGGCAAGAAGGATTCTGATGGCAGAGTGAAGTGAATTAAAGATTGGAAAATTTCCTAAATTTGGCTGGGAGTTTATGACCTAATTTACATAGCTCTGATTTTAATGTCAGTGACTTCCTTCCTACTCCATTGGGGGTTTTTTGTTTTGTTTTTGTTTTTTTTCTTTCAAATTCAATTGCCTGTTATTAATTCTCACACTTCTGGGCCAGCATCCCTATGAGATCTAATTTAGGGCCCATATTTCCTCTTTGTAAAATAAGAGACTATTTCATGAAGAGAAAGAAAAATCAAGAACAATAGCATCTTTGAAATGACGTACTAGGAAGAGCATTTCTTTTCCAGGGCTTCTTAGGAGGGGGCTATTGTCTTTATGGGAGATTTGCCTCAGTACAATTTTCAGACTCTCACTAGGCAGCACAAAAGGCCAGACAAGGCGCTGCCCAAACTTGCCTAAGTGGACCTGATACACGAGAGGTACAGCTGTGATTAGGCCTGGCAGAGGCAATTTACGCTGCTCCATCACCTCACGTGCTGATAGTTCAAGGAAAAAGGGGAATTGCCTGTGTATAGCTCTGTTATAGGAGCAAATAAATTATAAGGGCTCAGGGATGAGTAAGTACAATGTGCTCTTCTGGGGGAGATTACAGGTTTGCCTACGGAGGGTATGGATTCATGAGAGTGTTTGATTTTCAAGCAAAAGTCATTTCAGGCATAAAAATCGGGTGCCGAAAGTTTTCGAACCTGCTCTGAGCGGTGCGTGCTCTCTGCCCTGGGTTGCTATGCTGAGGCAGAAGAGCCGCACAGATCCGGTGCGACCCTGCAAAGCTGCTGAGACCCCTGTGAACGCGGGCCCGGGGGACGCAGGATTATTGCTGCACGAGGCAGTCGCTTTAATTCTCTTCCAAAACGTGCAGCCACTGGCAGGGAGCAGGGCTTGGGGCAAGTGGCTGGGCTGAGGCGCCTGTTGCCGAGCCCTTGTGCCCCTGCTGCAGGATGCTGAGGGCGTGAACCAGGCCAGGAGACGGAGCTGCTTCACTCATCTCTCAGTCATTTGGCCTCTGCGAGACGTAGGGGAGCTCCCATCCTACCCTGTGAAAATGTCTGTGGGTGACTGTGGATTCAGGCTACTCAGTTTAGAAGGGCAAGTATTATTTTGTCAAAATACTCAAGGAACTCCCTCTGGGGTCAGATTTGCATCAAGGCCATTTCCTGGCAACAAAGTCAGGAACAAAAGCCCTTCTGAGCTGCGTGGACATGTTGGACTTTGGGTGCTGCTGCTCCCAGTTCTGCCTCCAGTTAGTCCTGCTGGTTGGCCTAAAAGCCCCCGGGTCTTGGCTCTGCCTCATCACAGCTCCTACCGCAGTATCATAAGCCCCAGCAGGATTTAGGAGACAGCAGACCATATGTGTCATATGGTTAGGTTGAGAGATGAATTATTTTAAGGCCAATCCTTTATTTTCTGACAGTTCTGGGAGGCAATTCACACTCAGAAGTTATTCTGGAAAGGATGCTGTTTGTGGAGCTGGGAACACTGACTCACTCCTGCCGTCCTCGCAGGCTCCAACGCGTGATGCAGAGGTGAGGCAGGAGAAGGCAGTGAGCAATGTCTTGCTTTTGCTGTGATAGAAATACGGGTTGCTTTGTGAGTTGGCTCTTTTCCTGTAAACTTCCCGCGTCAGATGGGAGGCTGCAAATAGCAAACAGTTGGCTTCTGGTGCCTAAAACAGAAAGGCAAAGCTTTCATTCCCCTTGCTTTCAGACAGCTGCCCAAAATACATTGAAACCACGCATTCCCCAGGAGAGAGAAAGAAAAAAGAGATTGGTTGACTTTCACATGCTTTTGTCATATTAAATCATCATGGTTGGAGTTACAAATGTAACAAGAGACAAGTTTAGTCGAGACATATATACAAAAATATACCTATCTATCTCTGACAAAGAGTTCTTTTTCTCTTTTTCTCTTTTCTGTAAATGCCACATCTCAGCTCCACTGCTGGATGGTGTATTTGCAGATGGAAACGCTCCCAATGTTTTCCTTGTGTTTCACGGTGCAAGTACTGGCCCATTGTTGCTTTGCACCATTTGGAAGGAGCTTGGCTGAAATGAATGCAGTTACATTGGGACGCAGCTGTGTTTACAGCAGCGAACGTGTGAAGAACTGCATTATTCACACAATGGAGGAAGGAAAAGTGAATTGGAAAAGCTATTTCCAACGGTTTATGTTTTTCCTTTCCTTAGGTAAATTATAATTTTTACATCTGCAGACCAAAAAGGCAATTTTAATCTGTCTATGACTACAAGGAGATGCATCTGCTGGCGGTGTTTGGAAATATTGCAGATAATATTGGACAGAGAGAAATTACATTCTAACACAAGTGGAAAAGGCATCCACCTATAACGGTAATAAAATCCTCTGATAATATCCTCAGTGATGATTAAACCTGAAAACTGGGGCTCCTTGAAAATTTTCTGTCAAAAAAGTTGGCATTTAAGTACAGTCCAATTATTCACAAAGGTTATTATGTAGTGCAAATTATTCATAAAGCATACTCTGTCAAAATTTATGACCTCTCATCAAAATCCAGCCTGAATTTGTGTTTGTGTATTTGTCTGAAAACTAAATAGTTGCATGTGGAAATACGATGATTCCTAGTAGCTGTCTGTTTAATGCCTCAAATTCCATTTTTGTTGGAGAGTTGGGTTACTGCACCGGATGAAAATCTTCATATTCCCTCCCCCAGGAGACAAACTGAGGATGGAGAGAAGCTTAACAAACCTGCCCCAGAGAAACCAAGTACTCTAAAGTAATAAGTTTTAAGTATGTTTTTTCGTTTCATTAGAAGGTTAATGAGTCATGAGCACATAAACAGTGAATAAATGAAAACGAGCACAACACAAGAGACACACAAAGAGAGGTGAGTGCATCTTCCAGTGCTTAGCGTTATAAATGCAGCAAAAGGACACCGCAGCCTTTGCTGAAGAGTCACCAACCTACTGCAGCTAATTTTCAAAAGACAAATGCCAAGGAAGACTTTAGCGCACCTTCAGACGGGAACTTCAGTGTGAACAAGAGCTCAGTGTCAAGGGAACGATGTCTCAGGGCAGGACCGTTCTTCTATTGTTCCACCACTATCAATAAAGCTAACCTAATCTGTCCCTGGTCAGTGGGAGTAGTCTGTCATCCCCTTCTCTTAGTTACTTTCCTTTGACTTGTGTTAACTAGTCACTTTAGTTTATTGTGTTAATTAGCCAAATTAGTTTAATGCAGGCAATTCTGAAAGTTTTCTGAGCTCAGCATGGGCTATGAGGTGCTCTCGGGTCTAGGGGCTACTGCTGCTCTCTGCTTTGACACGTCATAGCTGTAAAACTTAAATGCCAAGTGCTGCCTTGGATGCTTGGAACAAAGGCAACACAAAAGGGCCTGTTATAGAGACATTACAGCTAGGCACGGAAAAATTGCTCAGTGTAGAAAAATACAAGCTGATGCAGCTCAGGGGGGAAAAATGCCAGCTATATGCAACAGAAGGGAAAAACACTAAAAAACAAGTGATATTAGAAATAAATCAGATGTAAACTGTGCAGTTATGGACTTTAGAACAAGAAAATAATACACACGAGGAACTGTGTTGCTCCTTTGCTGCAAGGCTCTAGGAAGACAGCTGCTAGGTTTTTCAGGACATTTCACCAACTGGAACTGGTTTGCACTAGCTGTTAAACCCTAGGTTGGCACGGATGGAAAAAATTATAAAGAGCTGATGATGTCGATGAGTAAGAAGTCAAAAGAAATCAGGGCTGAACTCTTTTTTGAGAATTTTTTAAAAATTAATGGACAACAAAAAAGCCCTAGTGGACCTGTGCAGAAAATCGTGTCATCCTCAGGATTATTTCCCCCTCTCTAGCAGGTATCTCCAAACAGGCAAAGGTCTCTTAACTGCTTTATAGTGCTTGTAAGTCATCGCAGCCCTGCGGCAGCAGGCATCCTGGGCAACTGGTACGCGGGTTGCTCTGACCTTAGCAACTAGGCTGTTTAATTCATTTGTCAGTCACTCCCTTGTTGCCTCCGGAAAGCATAAAAGCGGTGTTATACCTTTGCCTTCACTTCACACATTTTAGAGCTCAGCTCAACCATGGTCTGAATATGTCTAAATTATGCAAAGAGTATTTATGGAAAGATTTTTAAACGCCACCAGATTTTAATGTATTCCAATACCACTGTAGTGAAGGGTCCTCTTGAACAGCGTTTCAATGGGGTGGACCTAAAAAGGTCGAACCAGAGGGAGTTCCCGTAGTCAGGGTGTTCACTGCACAGTTGTCTCTCTGGGAACTGGAAAACGTCCAATCCCCATATGCATTTAATATTAGATAGGGAGAATGTTTTATATGATACTATCCTGAGTGGGAAAAGAAACAAGAAAGGCCTTTGTTCTCTCACACAAGTTGGACACTTTCTTAGTAGCATGAAAGTGAGGAATGGATGGAAAAGAAGTGGGGAAACAACATTCGGGCATCTTTCCAGTTGCTAGTTTTGTGGAAGAGATCATATAGTAGTTCCAAAAAGTCTGATCAAATGTCCTGAATGAGATTAATAATCAGTTTTGATCAGAGGATATTCAAATATTGCTGTATCATCTCTCTATTTATTTATGCATCTGTGCACACCCACACTCAGCCACAGAGTCATGGTCAATTTCTTACATTTCTAGTGTGGCTTATACTTTCCTGTTAATGAAAGGCAGGTTAATGTTTGATCTTACATCAATAAATCTCACTGTGCTAAACATATAAAGATTATTCTGGAAAGCTTGTCCTGTCACTGCCAATTTATTGTGATAGTTTGTAGTAGTACAAGTTTACAAGGAAGCTGAAGAACTGCACTGCAATTATGTGACTATGTGAAGATAGAGATGGCAAGCCGTGTTGCAGTTATTATGATGTTACTGACAGGTATTTGAAATATGTGACTTATGAGTTTAATATTATCTCTTACAGAATTGATTTCAGCATCATAGTATCTGGATGGCATTGATTTCTTCCCTCTTCCCTTGTAATAGGGAGCTTATCTCAAGCTCTTTCATTTTGCTTGCCTTATTGATTTTCGTGTTCCCTTCGTACATTATCTCACCGGAAGCTGGTAACGAATCAATGTGGCCTCCTAAATATACGTCGGGTATTAATCCTTCAGAAAGAGCCACTTACAGCTATCTGTATCGAAACACGCTAGGCGGGCATTGTACACAGCTAAACATAAGATAACATCTTTGCCTCAACCCCGGTGGGTGACCTGCGCAGGCTTTGAGCCGGTGTATTTTTAAATGCTTGCCTTGATAGTCGAGACTTATGAGGAAAACACTGGAGCAAGCTAAAGAGACTTCAGTGTGAGTCTTTTATCTTAAGTGGTTCAATCTTTAGTGGCCCATTTCCCAATCTTCTGCTTGTATGTTGTGTGCCTTTCTCTCAACTTCTTTTCTTTTTTCCATCCTCTATATCTGATAAGACTGAAAGCCCTTCAGGGCAGGGATTATCTCTTGCTCTCTGCTTGCACTGCGCTTAATGCCTGGTTCTTAGTGGAAAGAGAGTCATTAGCACAGAAGGGACACCTGAAATATAGATAACAGCAATACTAATTATGCAAAACAACTGCAGGATAGCTTTGATTACAAATTTTCATTATTTTTTGATTCCTGGTGTTCTTACATCTTTAGGTAACATTAATACTCAATGGCTAGTTCATTCCCGTAGATCCTAGCTGACCTGCTGCAGTACACAGGGATATTCATACAGCTTTCTGCTAAACTGAGATGGGCCGACCTGCGAAAGGACTTCTACATATGCTGCTTGAACCTGGTCAGAGTAGGAACACGGGCAGCTAATTTCCACTTGAGGATGTTTTAAACGGTACTTGAGGAAGACGTAACACTATCATAAATACCCTAAGCTAACCAGCACCTTAGATAGAAACCAGCACCTTAGATAGAAATAGTTTGTCAAATTCAGGGATTTCTTCTAAGAGATTTCACATGAGTTAAAAATTTACTTGGCTGAATAAAAGTAGATGTGTATGCTCATTTTGGAGCTCTCCATTATGTGAGCCAACACTTTAACATCCATATATATAAAATGTTAATGATTACTGACAGTAGTTGTATGCCTCCTTTATTTATAGGCCCACAAAAATTTCAGCCTGTTCCACACTGAAAATAGGGGTCAGGCCCTTGTAGGGCAGAGACTCGGCGCGAAGGCCCCCACGGCCCCACTGCACCGGGCAGGGCAGCCTGCAAGGCTCTGCTTTGTGCCAGCTGCTCGCGTTCCTCAGGGGACATTGCACTGACCCGATCACGTCCGGTCGCTCTGGCTGCCTACTACAGGGCTTCTCGGCAGGATTAAAAGTGTTTTTTTTCAGCTATTGCATTGCCTGAGCAGCCTGCTTTGGGGAAGCCGGGGTCAGTGTATTTGAAAAGATTTCAAGGCTTGCAAAGGTTGAAAACTCTCTCGTTCCCATCGATCTCTCGAAGGGTCAGGCACCTAAAGGACCTTTCACAATCCTAAAAAAATCATGAATTCACTGAAAAGCCCTTGCAGGGTTTGCTTTGCTAGAAAACAGCCACATTTTGTGTTCAGATGCCTCTTTCAGCTTGTCTGCTTCATTAGCGAATGCTGTCCTAAACATGGGACGGTTGGATTAAAATTCATGCCAAAAAGCACAGAAAATGAACTGCCAGTGCAGAGCGAACACACAAAACCTGGGTGAAAAACACTCCAGAAACAAACAGCGGTGTAATATCACTGCCAGGTGGTATTCGTCTGCGAGAAGGGTTCAGTAATCTGGGATTGCCTGCGGATTTCCCAACAAACCTGAAGTAACGCCGGCTCGAGAACCCAGACGGCTCCTTGGGAAACTAGACTGCATGGGCTGGGCTGAGCAAAACCTCTCTGTACCAGGCGACCAGCTGCAGCCCCGGCAGGGCTGGCTGTCCCGAGCCGGGTCTGCTGGGCCCTGGGAGAGGAATCGGTCGCCCATGAAACCTCAGAGGCATGGACAAGGCATGACAACTTCACCAGGCCCCACGTTTCAGGTGAGCTGCAGCACAGGCACAGGCT
Source organism: Struthio camelus (assembly GCF_040807025.1). Taxonomy (NCBI): domain Eukaryota; kingdom Metazoa; phylum Chordata; class Aves; order Struthioniformes; family Struthionidae; genus Struthio; species Struthio camelus. Next base: position 51,935,886 of record NC_090943.1, read on the forward strand.
CCAAGGCTGTGCGAAGGAAATGGCCCTTCAGCACAGCTAACAGCAAAAGAGGCTTAAACTAAATCAACCGTAGCCATAGGGCACTTAACTACAAGGAACGGTATCCTGGTGTGATTTACATGCTGTACCTTGTGAAACTACAGCATCTCCGTGCTGTGCCTGAGCCCCAAGGTATTTAGATTCATTCAAGAATTCATTCATTCAAGCAGAAGGACTAAAAAGCTTACTGCGAAGCAGAAGCAAGCAAACAGAAAAAAAAAAAATCAGAATCTCCTATACTCATTTGTCTGTACAGGCTGTTTTGACTTTAAAAGCAAACAAAAAAACCCCAAGAGGCACCACAAGTCTTACCAGAATTGCAATTAAACTGTGAGTTGGCAACATTTGGGTTTGTTAGCTCTGCTGTGGATAAATGAACAAATGGCTTATATGATTTTGAAAGATTTTTTTTATCTACTCAGAAGCCCTTCTCCGTTTACAAGTCAGAGACTGTGACGCATTTGTCCTCCTCTTATTTGAGAGTATCTGTTATTCAAAGCCTCAATACAGTTTCGACTGGAGGGTCTGACAGTAATGTCACCAGACCAGCTATCACCATACTTCACAACTGTAAGAGTAATTCAATAGGCATCTTCTTTTATAGAGTGCTACAGGGCAGTTTCAAAGCCCCTACCATTTCAGAGGAGCCGACACCAACAGCCCCACCACATGAATTTTGAAGATATTCACCAGCTAAACTTCGCATCTGCAGCAAATTACCACCAGTATTAAACGATCGCTTAAAATATCCCCAAAGTTCTTCCAGATACTTTGATGAGACGGCTAATCAAAACTATCTTTGCTGAGCAATTAGTCCCCGATGGTCTCTTAGGTAATTGCTTTGTCGTGCTTAAAGTTTATAGTCATACAATGTGTTTCCTGGTGATGTGAGCAGTGGCTAATAAACTCACCCCCACTCTGGTCCCCCCCCCCCCCCATTGCCTGCCTTAACACCACTTCTGCCCAAACGAGTCCCTGAAAAGTACAGTTTTTACTGCCATCTAATGTCTACCCAGAGGCCATAATTTCCGGCTGCTCTAGTATATTAGACTAACGCTGTTAAAGCATTTGATGCTTCTTAATCTCATTATCCAAAGCTGAACACGTGGTCCGTGGCGGCCCGTGCGAGCCTTCTGCACTGCCGCAGCAGCTGATTGCGTTATAATTAAATCCCAGTCTAATTTTACATAGCAATAACTGATAGAACACAAAGCTACAAAAATTAAAGCGTGTAGAAAGGGAAACCACCCTAAACACTGGCATGAGTATTAGGCTAGAATTAGACTTAGTAAAAAAATGTTATGACAACATGCCACCGCAGTTTCCGTCAGTATTTGTGGACTGAGGACAGAAGGGACCGACTGCAACCATGAGCTCTGGCGTACCTGGGCTGCCGACGTCTCCCCGGCATTTCTTCATGGACCCTTTCCACTTTGGAACCCCAGGACTTACGGATGAATTTGAGCATCGCTTTTCAAAAGACAATTATACAGTAGACAGCCCTTTAAAAAAAAAAAACCAACTTAACTTACAGAGTAAGATTTTGTGAAGGTCAGCTTCCATCCAAGACAAAGACCTGTCATTTGATGAAAATCATCTCTCCCTCATACATGTAGATTTTAACATCTAAATGAAGATCAATGTGTTTTCATATATACATATATTATGTATATGCACATAAAAGCACTCAAACAAAAAAAGAGAAAATACATGCAGCCACGTGTAGTAAGAGAGCATAAATACTCTCTTACTGGGAGTCTAGCTGCTCATTCAAAAATAAATCCCCAGGCCTAATAGTTGAAATAAATAAGTTACTTATACTATTAGCTTGAATAAAACTATTCTGCTGCATTACTCACTGAACCGGGGAATCCAAAATGGTATTTTTTTTACATGTGCTTTCTTTAATATTATATCCATCACTCTAAAAAAGATTCCGGATTTCAATTAAATGAACGAAAATGGAGGTTGTTAAATGACAGTCATTGTGAGTGCAGCTTTTCCAGCCACATTGACTGGCTGCTCACTGATGGGTTCACTAGTGGAGTTGGAAGCCCATGCGTCAAATGCCCATTTTTCTACAGTAATATTTCTTCCTTGTTACCAGACTAACTTTTTAATTTAATATGCTGTACAAAAGCTGGCTCATCAGGCAGAAAAATCAGTGGTTATTTACTGTGCAAGCCCTAGAAGGAGGTCATGCGTGTCCCCTTCCAGCTCTAATCTTCCCTCTCTTTTTTTATTAATGAACTCTGCAACTGAGATGGCTTTTTTGATCCCTTGGGCCTCGAGATGAAAGCCTTCATGGCTTCAGCCTATGCAAGAACACGAAAAATGCTCAATTTAATGCTAAAAAACAAATTCCTGGAGGTACAAGTTGCCGTGCCATGCTCCCCAGAGACAGCACGCTTTACTAAAAGAGTCGCCTGCGCAGGTTTCAAAGCGGGATGCTGCTACTTTATGGAGAGGGCTGAAAATTATATAAACCCCTCTCTGCACGCAACAGGGGCCGGAGGCTGCAGCAGCAGTGACGACACCGGTGAACAGTCACTTTAGCCCCTTCCTGTTCTTTCCCCCACTAGGCAGTAAATCCAATCCTGCGTAGGGACGCAAACTCTTAAGGCGTGCCGATACCAGATGCCACTTTCCTGGCAGCGCTGCAGCGGCGACAGGACACCAGCAGCTTTTGCCTGGAAATAACCCCGTTTGGGCAGCTTCCTCAGCTGCAGGCGTTGTTGAGCTTATCTCGTGGCAGAACGCACACAGCCCTGGTCTCCACCAGCATTTCGTTTTTAAGAGCAGGGCTGCTCACGAGCGCCTGTTTGCCCCCTGATAAAATGCACCATTTTTAAACGATTAAGCTAAAATTACAGGTATGCAGGGGTTTCTGTGGCCAGGCCTTTTGAGGAGAGCTAAGAAATAGAGTGATGCTTTAGCGCTGAGACAGAGAAACCATGGAGAAGAAACCAGCTTTGGTCTAAGCAGCTCTGCCGCTGGCACTGTTGCTCCGAGAGCTACGGCCAGGGTGAATCTGGCCCAAGAGTTGAAGATGGAAAGCTGCAGGCCTCCGGCGACAAGACGTTTTCTTTTCACTAACTGACCCACATGAGGTTAATGTGCAGAGAGCTATTAATCCTCCTACAAACAGATCATTTTTCAGTTCATTACACATTATTGCTAAACTGCCAATATCTCTTCTTCAATTACTTGCCTCTGAGAAAAGTGGCTCACAACTGAAAAGGAGCAGAAACAGCTGTCAGACTGTTTCCTCCAATGAGATTTCTTGCTGTGCAGGATGATTTTTGTTATCATTAGGTTTCTTTGGTGGGGAGGGATAGAGAAACTGATGGGGTTTGTCTACTCTGAAATATTTTGTTCAATGTTGAAGTGATTGACCAACCTCTCCCTCCATCTCCCCACTTGTCTCTCTTCCTCCAGGAAAATAAAAAAGCCAATCCCAGACCTTTCCACGTTGTTCACTGGTTCCCTAGCAGAGGTCTCGTGCAGGCATGCGAGGCCAGCCCTGTGCTTCAAGCTGCAAGTCTGAATTTCAGACACCTGCACAGCACTGGGGCACTGGCAGGAGGTCACTTGTGCACCCTGCTTTTGCTGCTGGAGAGGGACAGCGGGGCAGGATCGAGGTTTGAAGGAAGAGGCAATGGAAGAAGATGAGCAGACAAATACTGTATTTCAGCAGACCTTTTCCAACCTTGAGTCCAAAGGAAAGAAGAAAAAATAATAAAAGACTGAAAAAGGCTGCTGTTTCTGGTAAGAGGAAAGGGCACTGGGAACAAGTCTCCCACTGGGGAGGGATGTCTGAGGCTAGCTAAGAAATGAGAAGAATCTTATAAATTTGATAAAATGAAAACATTTTTAGGCCCCACCAGCCAGGGTTATTAAATGCACTCGTTTTTTTACTTGTAGACAGTATTTGCTCAGAAATCTGATCAAATTATGACTTTCAGATCCAGCCCGTGGATACAATCCCCAAGAAATTTCAATTTGTGGCCAGAGAACAGCTACAGTGCTGTGCAACCTCAATTTTTTTATCCAAACCAATAATTTGCAGACCTAATTTGTTTCCTTATAAAAGAGCTGATCAAGAAATTAATTTCCAGCTAGGTCTCAGTCACTCACAGTTATTTAAAAACATTGCCAGGGTCCTCAGGAGAGCCCTTCACTTACGCAATACAAATCACTTCTGTCCTTCACTTGGGGGCACAGCATGAGTTTACGTGCTTTAGTGCTACTTTTCGCCTTAGCCATCAAAATTGTTATATGACTGCAATTTGGGGGAAATAAATAATATTGATTTGGGCTTGTGTTCCTGACTGTGGATCCAGTTTGGAAACTTTTCCTCTGTAATCTATCTTCAAGGGGAAAGATTTGTAAAATTAAGTACAGGTGGCCTCCTCCTGAGATCAATGGAAAGACTCTAAAAGACCAATTGATCCTGCTGTCTGTGCTTTCTAGCATTTTAACTATTCCTGTAGGAGAGGTTCCCCTGCAGGGTCCCCGCTCACCCAGTCCATTAGTCCCAAAGTCAGCCAGCTCCCACGTGCTGCAACAATCTCCTGACATCAGAACAGCCAAGAAGACCAAATCATAGCTGGTCTCTTTGGGTGGGATCTCTGTTAACTAACTTTAGCCAGCCAAATTTTATCCGATAAAGCAGCTGGCAAGAGATATACCCTTCCAGAGAATGACCCAGCCCACCTGTTTCAGGAAGTGTTAAAGTACCTGTCTGCCTTCAGCACTTAGGGAGGGAGCTTACATAAAATGCTTCGACAGCTAAAGTTAGGTGAAGTCGAGTCCACCCAACACGTAAAAAGGCAGCACTTCCATTAAACTGACTGAGGCCATCCTATAGAAATGGGCCTGCAGTTGTAATTCCTCACTGTTTTTTGTTCTGAGATCTAGGCTGATGGGCTTTGTCCCTTAGTCTTGTGAGAGGTCTTTGTTCTGCTAGAGTTATATTTATAGCTTTAATCTTGACCAGAAATGAAACTGATAAGGATTATACTCTGATCTGCCTGACCTGCAAACTGTTTGGCTTGGGATTCTGTATCTTGTAATCAATAAATTCTAGAATTAAGAGACATGTCTGCATATCCTTGCTTCCTAGGGAACCTTTATGCTTTCCAAACAAACGAGCCGATTTCAATGATTTGTTTTCCTGGAATGGAAGGTAAGGATAGGATTAGGAGAGCTTTGGCCCGGTACTGAAATATATTTAGGCACCTACAGTCCCATAGCAGTCAATAGGTATTCAGACACTTAAGAGCCTTTGGTGAACCCTGTCCTTTAGCAGTATTGGCAGTTTCCAAAAGTTGTTCCAGAGCAGCTGGCTGGCCATATGGGCTGTATCCATTTCTGTGTGTGCACAGATACCACGGAAGTCAGTGGGAGGGGACTGATTAGTAAATTACAATTTTGCCTATGCTCCCTGTGCCACCTCTTAAATCACACTTGGAGACAGCCAGGACCATCTAAAGCCGATGCCATCAAACCTGGAGGCTCTGAAATTAAGCTCTTACACCCACATCCAATGTTTACTTCTAAGCTATTTGGAGGGGGCAGGCAGGGGGCTGGGATGTGATGCTGTGTGGTGTCTAGCACCATGGACTCCTGGTCTGTGTGGTGACTCCTAGTACTGTGACTAGGAAGTTCACCCTAAAACCACCTCGTAAGTCCTAAAAGTCACTCACAAGTTTCATTTCAGTGGCAGCATATCATTAGTAGATTTTCCTGTGTCACAAAACTGTAGCTTCGGTTTCATAGTTTTATCAATGGACCAACTTTTTTCTTCTTTCCGAGGTAGCACAATCAGACTCTTCCTCGCACGTCTTTGTGGGGAACAACTAAATCTAAAGCTTTTGCTCTGTGTCTTTTCTTAGATGAGCTTAGAAAACCTTTTCAGGCTTCATCCAACCTCTGCGGAAGCAAGAGTAGCCTCAGCAGCAGATCACTTTATAATATTTAGATGCATCTCATGAATACTTGATTTTGCCTACAGTGCAAAAGGTAGGTACATGGCCTAAACTGTGACACTATTTAATTTTTCTAAATCTCTATTAAATGTCATGCACTTCAAATAATATATATGGAGGTTAAAATCCTACTATAAAGCCGCTCACCTAGACCACTCTCCTGTTGGAGAAAGAGTGTCGCTCCTGTTGGTTGCTTTCTTTTTCTTTTCCTTTTTCTTTTCAAACCTACCATTTTTAGCATCTCGCGCCAAAAGTGGTCAGTGTTTCTACCCTAGGAACAATTAGCTGCTGCCTGTTGGCCATGTAAAAGCAGCTGCTGTTTCTACACAGGAGGCCCCAGTTGCCATGTCTGAGAGTGACATTACCTAAAACAGCCTGAACCGCTACATCCACTCACCAGTACCAAGACATCTCTACCAGAAGAATAAGTGACCTTTCTTCAGGCCAATATTTCAGCAGCAGCAGCTGAAAATTTCCAGTTATTCTTAGTGGAATTAAAATATTCAGAGTAACAGGGAAAAATCTTTCAATATCTCCTTACATTGCAGGAAAACACTATTGATTTAATTATTTGAAAGATTCCCCCACAGGGCATCAGCAAGTCCTCCACATGTGAATTGAAGATGTTAGACTGGAGTTGAATTAGAGCTAGTTCTTTAATATGGCTGGACACATGGCAGCAGAAAGGCAGCTAACATCTAAGGTGTTTTCTCCTGCTGGCTGTAGTCTGAGATCTTAACCAATGCCGACATGTCAGGGCCCTCAGCAGGAAGGCAGCCCTTAGAGCTGCATTAGGATGCTGCTTTCATGGAGCTTCCTTCTGCGGAGGCTGAATCAACCACACTACCACACTTCTCAGGCAGGTGCAGGAGAGGGGCCAATTGCTTTTCTCCTGCCACTGAGCCTAGGCTATACTCCTATACACCAGCCCCAGCAAAGAGAGGAAACTTATGCCTGTGCATCTGCAGGGTCTTGCTTGAAGTGCCTCAGACCAAGACAGGTGCCAAGTCAGAAAAGTTGCGTCAGAAAGAGAGAGGTGCCTCTTCTGGGAAGCAGCTCTTAAGCCTTTCAGACTAGTATTTTCAACTACAAGTATTTACAATTTATTTTAATTCTGTGTTTCATAGTGCTACTCAACCATTTCCCCAGGAAAAGAAAAAATAAGTATTTTTTTCTCATAAGCAATTAGTTTTTGTTTGCACACAGAACTTCTTGGTGCTGGAGCAGGGTACAGACAGGAGGAAAGGAATGTGAAAATAAAGGAACAAACCCCTTCAGGCCTGGAAGTAAAAACAGGCTGGTGCACTTTTGCTATACAGGCTAACCTGCAGTCTTGTAAGCTGCAATTTTTCTGTCATTTGTGGCCTCTTAGACAGCCAGAATCGGCACCGTGTGAGCAGGCACAGGACAATCTTCCTTACATTTTTGAGCAGTGCATGCTGGAAAGCTTAGGTCCTCTGAGTAGCTACAAACTCAGCAAGGAACAGACAATAGTGAAGCAAGAGCAATTTTTCTCCCATGGCCCATGTTATGAGAGAGACACTAAAGGTTCAGAATTTAATAAGCATGAGGTTGGGCCCTAAATCATCCCTGTCATCTGCCAACTTTGTCAGTGTTTCCTACACCTATGGATATCTGTCCTGTATAAATGGGACCACAATCACTAATTGAATGAAATAAGCCACCAAAGACAACAAGCAGCTGACAGTTTTCAAACATTTGCTCACTCTCAGCTATCAACATAACTATGAAGGTCTCTTTGTTTTTCACACACAACACCCCAAATAATAAAAATTTCCAGCAGAGTTGCTCAAGTCAAAAGTTGAGCATAGACACAGTTGTGATATTCACTTTTTGCCTTGCTCCCAGCAAGGCAAATGCTCCCATGGGCACAGTCACAAGGCAGATGCAGGCTAGCCAATGCCTTGAGGAGGAAGAAGCACGATCTTAATGTTGAGCTGGTCCAAGACTGGCAGGAAAAGCGTGGCTACTTGTCTGTGAGTGAGGAGCAGGCAGCGAACAGTCTCGTCCCTTCCTGCGTATAATGGCCTCAAAATCTAAGCAAGTTCTTGGCATCAGCCCGGAGGGGTTTACTCCTCCCCATACCCCCAAATCAGGTCTCTCACTGATGTAATTGGAGCTTTATGTATTTGGTTTTGTTAAATAATGGCAGCGCTTGCAGAGAGACACCAAATGATAGAAATGAGCTAGGTATGATAATGATAGCTATGGCAATGAAAACAATAGAAGTGAGTTAGAAAATGATAGTGCATCCTACTATCAGCCCTGAGAACATCACACTGACGTCTAGATGGTTAAACACATGCTAAGAGAGTTCACAGATCCCAAGGTGAGAGGTCAATATTCCTATATTGACCAGAAAAAAAAAAAAACCAAATATGCATACATTATTTTAGGAAAACAGGTTTTAAATTACCGAAAGATTTCTTTGGAGACATATCTCCACACATCTATGCCATTTTCCATACGGCACTGACTGTGATCATGTGCCCAACGATCTGCGTTAAACTCTTGTCTGATATAAGTGACCCCATTTGAGGTAACTGGCTCCAGAGTTTCAGGAACTCCAGTCTCATGGGCACAAGATAGTTTCTAATCTTGTAATCTCATAATGTCATTGCACTGCTGTTGCTGCTTTACTCTTTAAACAAATAAATAAATAAATAGATAAGGTTCAACTCTAAGAGGGAGAGTTTCAGTTTTACAACACCTCCTTCATTCACCTGAAGCCTGCTAAACTCAACAGCAGGAGAGCTACTTTAACATTTACATACATACTTTTAACTTTTGAATCAAGTGATGGATTGGAAATTACTCTTTGTACAATTTCAGTGCAGGAAAGAATAAGCTTCCAAAAAAAAAAAAAAGTTGCATGCTGACAACTTTTATCCTTTCTTAGCAAGAATCCTAGACGTAGTTTCCAACACTTGCTCTTTTTTCTTTTGAGAGTTTTAGTAAAAGTAGTTATGGTTTGGATGTTTTAGACGTTAAAAACTGGTCTCAGACTCCTTTCATGGACAAAATACCTACTGAAATCCAAAGTGTTGTAAGCATTGAAGGACCTCATCTCTAACGGACTTCTTTGAACTCTTACAGCCGTGGGAGAGGGACGAGTTCCCCCAGGGACTGTCAGTACCCAGCCCAGACAGGAGAGCACCACTGGAAAGGATTAGAAGCCATACGAATTTCTGACCCCCTGCAGGGATCTCCACTGCCGTCTGTCATGAGTTTGACTGCTTCTTCAGTGCCGGGTCCTTAAAACCCTTTTCTGCACACAGCAGGATCTCATGCATAGCCGTTCCTGACACCAGCACTTCTCTCAGCCTGCAGACTTGGAGAACGAGATTGCCCCCAAAAGCAAGTCGTCATCTGCCAAGTCACTGCCCAGACTTGGCTCACTGTCAGTGCCGGGGCAGCGCTACCTGCTGCAAACGGTGGAGAGGTGCAAAGGCAGGGTAGCACCTCACCCTTCGGGGATTTTCAGCCGCTCTGACCCCCGTGCAGCTGCCGGCTCCAGCAGGAGACATCTCTCTTCCTCTTCTCCCCACGTGTCTTCCACAGGGCACCGTGGTAAACAAGCATGAGCATCGATGATATTGCACAGTAATCCTAGGGAAGGGGTGTTACCAAAGGGCAGATTTCTCATCCTCTTCCTCTCAGGTTTTTAGGGTACAGTTGCACACAGGTTATACCTGTAACTACCTTGAAACTTTATCAAAAATCTCTCCCTTTCCATTCCCCCAATTTAAATGTTACAGTCTTTTTCCTGGCTTTAATGGCACCAGTTCTCATCATGTGTGGTCTTCCAGTGACATCTAGGGACTGAGACTGGAAACAGCAACCCTACCATTTACGTAAGCATTATTAAAGACATTTAAAGCTGATAAAAAGGCCTATTTGGCAGAGACTCATTTTTTAAATTGATTCTGGAAAAAATAAAAAAACAAAACAGAATTCCCCCGTGTTCCCACCAAAAGCTTTAAAAAATTCTCATGAGAGAATTTGCATTCTTAAAAATCTTTCCCTTTAGCCTCATAAATCAAGCTTACATGTAATCTCTCAATAACTGTTTGCAAAACTTCAGTCACAGCACATATGTTTCATGCAGTGGACACAAGACTTCCAGTAAGCCAATGGCTTCCTACGATTGCAGTAAAGATCGGAGGAAAGGAATCCCGCACCTGCATTAACATCAATTTCATGAAACGCACCAGAGAAAAAACACTCACTGACTGACGTGAGGTTTCACTCTTGCACAGAGGATACAAATAGGATGACAGTATTTCCATGGGGAACAGCAGCTCCATCCAGACGGCTTTGTAGCTTGGCCTGAGGTCAGACGCAGCTTTGCGGTGTCGGAGCTGGAAGGAGCTGCGCTCACGCTGCTCGGAGCAACAGAGGTGAAGAATAAGCAAGCCCTGCTGCCGTGCCTCCCTTTCCTTACTGCAAGGGCAGACAGGCTTGCGCCAGAGCACAGGGAAATAAGATTAGATGGAGAACATGCTATGTACTCAAGCAATAACTCAAGGATGCCGAAAACATACAGGCTAGCTCCTTACCTTTTATAAGCAGACTGTCACTGTACAGTCTACACCCACTCCAGATTTCCCCCCCGTAAATTTAGACTCTTGATTCTTCCTAAGCCCCAAGAACAAAAGAATTTCCCAATTCCTGCCATCTGAAGGATTCAAAAAAAAAAAAAAAAGTGCATCTTTAATAGCAGGAACGTGGAATATATTCTCAGGAGGAGGAGGCATCAAACTAAGAGAAGTGCTTATACACATGCCAAGGGCTTCTATGTCCATCTCCTATGAAGTAGATTTAAATCTGCTTGCCTGAAAAAATAACATGGAGAAGGAAGGGGAAGGGAGTGGGGGGAGGCACACTCGTGGTTTTCCAAGGTTTTTGGCCAGATCCAATGGAGCTGTGCCAGCTGAGGCCCAAATTTCAGTGAACAGGAAAACCCTGTAAAGACTACAGAAAACCGTTCACATCCCTGCGCTGTAAAATGCTACTTTAACCTTGGCAGCTGTTAGTATCTTGCACTTTTCAATGAACACATTTCCTTTTCCTTTCTTAAAGGCTGAAGGCATTGTGGATGCACATGATTTTGGCTGCTACAAGCCCAGTTTAGAAGCTATTTTTGTGCTGCACAAATAGGACTTCTGAAAAACAAGAGTCAGTGGATGCTTTGCCAGCACCAGTACTACAAGCTGTGACCCTGAAAACGCGGTTGGTATAACTCTAATGACTTCAGGGCAGTTTATCCAGACACATCCCTGTGAAGGGACTGGAAAAACGTCAGCCCTTCTATTCCCAGCGGCCACTTTGCCAGAGGGCTGAACCACTTACAGAAAGCAGCAATTGCAAGTCAAATCTTTTGAGTCTGTTTCTACCATCTCTGCCGTTTCCATCGTAAAGATGTGCTGCTCAGGAATCACGGCGCAGCGCGTCGAGCTGGGGCAGAGACGTACGCTTACAAGTCGCAGGCGATCACAAGAGCAGCACCAACTGCCCCAGGCTTTGCAAAAGTTCATACAACCCAGGCTGTGCCTTTTGCAGGAAGACCAGGAAGAAAGTGCTCCTGAGGGGATCCTTTAGGACACGGAAATAACCACAGCAAAAAGGACTCTTCTGGGCAGGAAATGACTTTTACAGTTCCTATTGTAACAGAGGTCTCAATTGTAATGGTTTCTTTGTAGAAATATACCACCACAAATCATCTAATTGTAATGTTCTCTCACAGGGTATCTTTGCATCCAATTGATTCACATAAGCTTCCCTTTTACTGCCTTCCTTCTGAAACATACCTTAACAACCCGAACATTAGTAGTCTGAAACTGAACTAGAGCCAGCTAATAAAGGTATTGGAAGCTAACAGGCTAAAGATTATCTCCTGTGGTTTAGGAGAAGGGGGAGAGGGTGCTCACCAAGCAAACAGAACCAAGAATACAGCCTAGGCACAAACATTTCCAAGTGATGCACTCGCTTCTTTGTGTTACAGCATATATAGCCTTGGGACAGTTATATAAGCAGAATTACTGTTTTAAGGCTATAGATGAGCACATTCCCCCTGCACTCCCACTGCCTCTAGCCTCACCCAGCTGCTAGCAACAGGGTGCTTTCTCTTTTGTATATAAAATTCTCTCCTCAGATGCAGTGTGTTTTCTGGTGGGTTTGGTCCTTACTGATTTCTAGGACTTTACTGTTTTTTGTAATCTCCTCAGCGGACAACTTTGTAACTTCAACTCCCTTGAACAGGTTCACGAGTGCCATATCAGGGCTCTGCCCGCTTCCCAAGCATGCCTAGTTTTCAGGGCCCCTTAGACCGGAGGAAGCACCGGGTGAACGCATGGTCCCACGTGGGCTCCAGGCCTCCCCCTGATGAATAAGGCATTCTGGCAGAGCACTGGTATTATGCACATTCAGCAGTTTTGCATGAGCCAGGCAGTCCTACGAAGCGCTACAAAAAAGTGAATATGCCACAGACAGGTATGTCAACTCTGACAGTATAGAGCCATGAGAAGTTTGAGCTGTATCCATCACAGCTCTAGGCTCCACATAGTGTCTGCCTCCAAAATGATCTGAGGTTGTCTGCCGCCTGTATTCCAGCCTCCCTTTAGTCCAGGAAATACAAATTTGGCTTGGCCAGAAGTGACTGGTGGTTGTCAGCATCTCATCTGACTTTTCTTCTAGAATATAGGATGTTAAAAAGCAATTACTTTCCAATTGAAATATGACAGATTTTAAAATAAGTTTGTAACAGTTCTTCTACAGTCATCTTCACAGAATCTTACAGTTGCAGAAAGTCCTGTGTGGTTTTTTTTTTTTTTCTGTCACTTGTTTATTTTTCCAGGTATGATTGAATGACAACCTAGTTTCCCCATAACTTTATTCCAAGCCAGCTCTGAAACTCACTTCTACCAGGAAGAATGAAACATCTTGAAGGACCCAAGGGATGTCCCTCCCCTTGGTGCCCTGAATATTCTTTAAAAATAGCTTAGCCATATAAAAAGAGCAAGACAAAAGTGGGTGACGATTTCACTGTTCAGCTACTTTCAGTGTATCACTATTCACAGTATTTTGTGCAAACGACTACTGAGCACTGGAAAATTTCTCCATGTCCCCACAATATAACTATCGTACCTCTGGTATGAAGGAAAATACTTTCAGTATTCCCTATAATGACCTTCCTCATATTGAATTCGCACTCATATTGAATTCGCACTCATATCAATTCTCTTGATTAATGCGTGAATTCATTTTTAGGTTACTGACTATTTGCTAAAGCAACCTGGACGTCAGTTTTATTTTGAATCTTCGAGTCCTAATCCAGATCTAGGCTTTCAGTTACAGTTGTTGCAGCACTGACAGGCATCACTTTGCAGGGCTAACTTTTTCACCAGCGTTGCAGAGTACAGATGAGTTGATACCACTGATGCTTATTGTGGTATTTATTGAGATGTAGCCCATCATTCAACACTAGGTACCCGCAGCAAATGGGTACCTGACTTTCCCTGTTCAGGAGTAGCTAAAGGCTGCTTCCTCTACAATATGGGCTGCTCTTCAGTAGATTTTTCCTGCAGGACTTTTGGGTAGAGCCTGTTTTTAAGCTTTTTTTTTTTTTTTTTTTTTTTTTTTGCAGAACTGTTCTCATATTTGTGTCATTTGCTGGCTGCACGTAAAATAGGAACGTGCTAGTTCACATACTGGATGGCAAGTTTAGTCACCTCATTTCCACCTGTTTCACAGGGTTGGCTGTCCCATCCTTATACACAGGATTTGCCCATCTGTCCCATAGGAACAGTACCGTTTCCCTGTCTGATTTTGACAAGGACCACAGAATTAACAGCTAAAACCCTGTCTCCTGAGGAGCACGACCATGCTGCTTACAACCACATTGCAGAATTCAGCTCGTGTAAACTTAGAGACCTGTGCCACATTATGCTTTTTGCTGCATAATCATAGCAAAGATTGTTTAACATGGAAAAAAATATATACACAGCTACTTTTATCAATCTCAAATTAATTTTAGAAATGCAATATGACACTTCACAGGTGCAAGACATTCTAAAACAGCTGAGACACCAAACTTGATCAAACGATACCGGCTTGATTTTAAAATACTGTGGGCTTTGCTTATTCGAGAAGTTAGATGATTCTCTTCTACCTAAAACTGCAGACCTCAAGCCAATAGTCATCAATTGTTTTAGAGCTGTGATCATCCCAGAGGACCTCACAGTATTCTTAAATCAGCTGATATAGCTTATGTTAGAAACTTAAAACAGCAAATAACATTTCTGTTAGACTGTAACACTGAGAAAAGTACATTCTAGATAGTAGTACTGTAGATACGATCTTTTACAAAGTGGTATATACATAGGGTATTGCACGGCAGTAGGGACACTGATCAAATGCTTACCGGCAGGATTGTAAATATGTCTGCACCTTTATGGTAACAGCATACTGATCATAATCAGGATGGCAGGTTAGGACAAAATACAGAGCTCTGATGTTTAATGATCATTTCTTGTTTTTCAAATATTTAGAGTTTAAGCTTCAACAACTCTTCACAATTTTAACTATAATTTTTATAATAACAGTTCATACATTCAGAAGCTTAACTGTCAACCTCTGAAGGAAGTTTACTTAGAACTGTTAAAGATAAAGAAACAGGAATAACAAAACGATATAGAGGTCTTGCAGTCCAGGAGAATCTAAGTTAATGAAAGCAACAGTCTTAAAGCAAACTAATTTCCTAAGGGTTCTTGTCCCTCTCCCCCCAAGAGCACTCCGGAACAAAATGCTTTTTGTTTATGCTGTGCAAAGAACAGTGCAAGAAATCAGGTTTCTGTAACACCACTGTATCGATTAATAGTGCACACCTACACTTACCTGTGCACTATTCTTTTCTAAGGTCCTTTCAGTGGAGAAAATTATTGCTCTTCCACCCATAGTTGTGTTCTTCACACTTTTCTCTGAAACATGTGGTCTGCCTGTGGCCTGCCAAATCTAAGATCAAGTCTCAGATAATTCAAACTACAAAAGAGAATAGGTAGCTTACAGACTTAAATCACTGGATCTCTTTATCTACAAATACTAACTGCTCCAAGGGGATGGTTTCATTGCTCATAGCTGCGTTAAAAAGATGTAGGCTCTGAACAGACAATTCAAGGAATTCATTTATGCAACAGCTTACTCAATTATATCAGGTAATGAGAGTCAGCTACAACAGCCTAGCATAGCTAAGCCATAGCAAGTTTATGAGTTTGAAAGAGCAGTTCCTACATCCAACTACACCTTGTGGCTAAGCCAAGGTATCACTAAGGAGGCGATCTTGATTTGGAGATCTCAAGTACAGAGAATTCAAAATATCCCAGCAAAAGTACCCATCACTATTTCCACCCTGAGCTTGCCCAGTTTCAATTCCTACTAGCAGGTTGTAAAAGTAAATATTTATTATTAGCTCCCTTTTCCTGTCTAGACAATTGTGGGCCATATCCTATACCATTTTTTAAATCTACTTTAGGAATAGATGGAAAGATTGAAGCCTGCCTTCACTGTGAAGGCAGGTTTTCCAGACAGTGCTTTAAATAGTGCTTTTCCAAAGTCTTTCTTACATTTTTCAGTGTTCTTAAAACATAGGTATATATTCCACTAAAGCTCAGCTTTGACAAAGAAGCTTCATTATAAGATGATAAAGTAGAAATTCGTGGAAGCCTTTCTTCTGAAAGATGCAAACAGGCTTGGGTTTCTGACAAGGCTAGTTACAAATTTATCAACTCATTGTTCTAGTTTAAAGAAAAAAAAAACCAAGGATAAATTTCTGCTTTCCTTCTAGATTGATGCAGTTTTTATGTTGCCACAACAAATCTCATTTATTTAAACTTAAATATTTATGCTTAAATTTAAGTTTAAATGTTACCTACTATTCCCTCTCATTTTAATTTTTCCCTTCAAAGGTCAAAGGAGAAGCAGCTTCACTGCAGCATAAAAATCAAACCGCCTATCAAGTGCAAGATTGCTTCTGTCAAAAAGGACTTTTAAATGGGGAGAGCGAGGGGAAGGAGGGGAAGAAAGGTTCAAGCATGACTGTGGAGGAATGACTCAGTTAAGGAGTAAAAGTTAATGGAACACCATCTGAAATGAAGACTGACTCAGTAACACATGATACTTGCTCATCATTTGCTAATCTGCAATTTGAAAACCCACCAGAAGTACTCAGCTAATACCACCAGTGAAATAGGAGAACATACCACTTGTTTTTCCTCTTAGTCAGGAAAAAAAAAAAGTTCTAATTGAGAATGTTACTTTTTCGGCATTTGATAAAATGAAGACCACTAAGTGCTATATACCCCAAAGGATTAATCATTTTAAAGCCTATGACTCAGGCAGTAGGTAAACTCATAGTACAATGATTTTATTCTGCTAATGTGCAAGACTAGCATTAGTCTTCTAATTCCATGGATTTGAGTTCTTCTGTGCTGACAGTTCACATTCTGCAACAGGCTTTCCCCTCACCCTCCTGAACACATTACACCTTAACAACATACTCTTTTCTAGAATATCCTCTCTCTGGAACAGTAAGATCAGTAACATTGGAAAAATCCATGGAGATTGCACAACAAAGACCGAACATCAGATTCTTACAGGCAGAATTCTTACTTAGATCAGCCAGAGTAAGAAATTGATGTATGAATGCTTTGTAATGCTCCCTTAATCATTGTTAGTGCCATAAAGCACTATCTGAATTGAGAAATATAAAAAAAGATTCAGATAAGATCTCCATAAATTGATTGCTACTGTTTAGAAAGGCAAGTCTCTGAACCTAAGTAGGGACACTGCTAATAGAAATAGAGTCTTGCCTATTCTTGATGTTTACTTAGGTCATCATCAACTCCTTTTCTCTGAATAGGCTATTAAAAGCCTCAGCAGTCAAGAAATGCCTCTTTCTCCCTGTGAGAATGTGCACTACTACAAGAAGTCTGTTAACATTTTCCACTACTATTGTGTTTTCCAGGCTTGGCATCTTCTGGATGCAGAGCCCATTTCAATGTCTATCCCACATGGAAGATAGCATCTGCGTGTTTCAGAAAATGAAGTCACTTCACTCTATAAAAAGATGTGGTCTAATAACTGGATAGCAAATGTTTACAGTTAACAAAAATTAGATGGAAAGCTTGGTAGAACATATCTATTGAATGAATTGTCTGATAGAATAGCAGACTAAATTAACTTCTTGTAGTTATACCCAAACCCCGTAACAAAAAATCTTCGGATTAACAATTAATCACAGTAAAACTTTTCACACCGGATTCCTCCCATAATATTGATTTAGAGGCTGCAATGACATACATACAAAAAACCTGTCAGTGCAGAGCGTGCTCCTTTCCTTACTTCCACAGCTAACACCGTGAATTAAAGCACTCTGCTTGCCAACATGAAACAGTCATAAGCAGAAGCCAGCTCAAGATCTTTCCCCTCATTCCGTAACGGGAAGGATACAAAATCCTGTGCATGTCCTTCAAGTGGTTTGGGAGCCCCATATATGATCTAGATGTTTAGCATGATCTTAGCAACAGCAGCTTTAAGGAGTTCAGCTTAGTTTAGTCTTGCTAATACTGATATTTCATAGTCACTGCAATTCAGTTTAGAGGGAAGAACCAGTTACCTACTCAAACAATTAACGTCTTATCACGCTACTACTGAAATACACCTACACAAAAGATTTTAAAGCTTTAGTCTTACAGTTACAGCAAAAGATCATATCAAGCTCATGTACTTCTGAGTAGCTAATACTTCATCACAAAGATTTGCCAATTTGTTCAATAAGCAGTAAGCTACGCTTGCCACAAAACATTTTGGCCATTCTTTAGTAAGGCTGGTGTCCTATTTTGAAACTTAAGCTAAAGGATTACAGATACCTCAGAAAATATATGAATAAACTTTTATTTTTTATCACAACACACACTGTTTTATTACAACCCACACATTTAAGTCAGGCAAAGTAGTAAACTGAACAATCATTTCCATTGGAAATGTGCTAAAGTTCACAAGTGTCTTCATTACCACCTTACTGCAGTTTTCTTATGTGTTTCTAGTCTACATATCACATGTTTCATGCAATCATGCAAAAGTGAATCAAATTTTAAATGTTCAGGTAATAGGGAAGTCCATTCACTGCAAAGATTCATCTTCCACAAAAGAGCCAGCCTAGGCAAGAACAAATACTGCAGGATTCTTCATGAGAGCGCAGAGTATTTTAGAAACCATGAACTTTCAGTTGTTCTTCCTTAACAATGCCAACCTAAAGGAGAAAAGCAACATAACTGAGTAAAGCTCACATGCTGATATCAAGTTATGAGAACTGCATACTCTGATTAAAGAAATTTTAATACCACAGATAAGCAATAAAGCAGCTTTCTAGTTTCCAAAATGCATTTAGGTTAAACAAGAGAATTCATCACACAACAAGGAAAATCCTCTTATTCAGTCTTGGCACTTATTCTCTGATGGTTTAACATCTCAGTATCATGATTTACAGCAGTAAGCTAGTAAGTACTTCTGATAAAATCCCGTGTGTTTTCAGTCTCAAAATTATGATTTGCATCAAACACTTCATTTTACAGACAAAAAGCTTAAATTGCATTGTCAGAGAACAAATGATATGTTCCTGCAGGGTAAACATTCCAAACCATTTTGATTCTTACTGGAGACTTACTCTCATTTAACGGTGCTCCAAGAGTCATTTTGCTTTTTAGTTGAAAAGGTAAAGAAATTACAGTAGACATCTTTAACAGATTAACATCAGTGTCACCCGTCAATCTTTATTGCTTCTGGAGAGGTTTAGAATACTGCAAGGTATTCATCTGCAGTGCCTCACCTCCAAGAGGAATTGGCAGATGTTCTTCCTCTGGTCACCTTGAAGCTGGATAACTTCACCGTATTCAGGATGTTCAATCACGGTACCATTACAAGCAAATTTCTAGAGAGAAACATTCATACCGTAAGATTCTAATGTACATTATGATTTTAGCTGGTAAGCCTTTTCAGCAAAATTTTGTCACAGAAGCTGCTTATTAAAATCCTGAAGCCAAGAAAGGCAAGGCTACATTTATTCTACAGTGGTTTTGAGAGCAAATGGAACATATCTGGTGATGCATAAAAACAAACTAAGCTGTGGATAGTAAATCCAAGCAGGGACAAGATCAGCTACCGTGCAGAAGCAACTGGCCAATACTCAGTACAAAAACGGAAAACAAAGTCACGAGATACAGCCTTTCAATAACACACTATTTTAAAACAGGAAGTAAATATGCTTTTATCTTGGCAGAACTCAAGACCTTTATTTCAACAGTAATCCAACTACAACAGAATAAAAAACACAAAATAAATTCTACTTAAAGTTGATTTGATTCTTCACATCAATAATGCCAGACATCTGTGAGATTTAAATGGAACACTCAGAATATATTTCTATTTACTGGAGTATTACAGGAAAGAAACATTTCACTTTTTGGCAAAGATTACTATCACTGGACACTGACAAGAGCTTTGAAAAAAAAACAGGGAAGGGGATCAACCCGAATATGAAAGTGATGGGCACTGGCAAGAAAGAAATTAATGTTAAGAGGAAGAATATTTTTATAGGTATCATATTCCTTTACATAACATCTTTAGTTTTTAATCAAAGCAACAATTTCACCTTTTTGAAGGCTTTCACAAGTTTCTTTTTGTCATAATCATCTGCAATTCCCTGAACAGTTGTTAGTGTCTTTCTTCCGTTTCGTTGCTGGATCCTTATATGAATGTAATCCTCAGTCCCTGCTGGGAGTAAGTCGTCACCCTTAGTTGCATCAGCAAAGGGGTCTGCAAGAGTAAAAAAAATCATATGTAATGCTCATGAAAGAACATATCCAAACTCAAAAACTAGCAGGTAAGTGTCTCACTTCACTAAGAGCTTTAGGGGGATAATCTTGCCATTTTGTTTTCCCTGTTCCAGAATACACTATTAAGTTGAGTACTTTTTTCTTCAGTTGTATTAAGTCTAACCAGTCTAGTAACTCACCCTAATGCTGGCCAGCTATTAAGCATCTAGTTTCTTTAATAACTACTTGGAAATTCAGCTACAGTATCAGTTTAAGACTTCACTGCTTCTTATAAACCATAAATTTTGAAGCCCTCCATCTGAAAAAGTAGTTCCTAGACTAGAGTTATGCTCATTTCCAGCAGTGAGAATATTAAGTGCACCTAGGGTTACACACAGTCATATGCATTTTAAGTAAAATAAGGTCTGTCTGGGGAGGATATCTCATTAGATGAGCTGATAATTACAGAAAAATAAAAGGCTCTGCTTTATAGGTCCAAAACAGAACTCTTGCACCATGATGACTACCACACTACCAGCATTTAAGTTGTGTCTGCCTACTAACGTAAACAAGACATAGCAACAGACACCAACAGATGACAGAAGCTGTGTGTCAATCAGTATGACTCTGCTAGGAGGTAGTTTCAGATAAGAATCATTACAATTCGTTTATACTTTGTCTACACAAAAGTCCATTCTCTAATTCTTCCAAGCTTCAACTTATGTAAAAAGGCAAAACAAGCATGTATTTAGGGAGCAAAGATGGGTTTTCAGGTTATACTACTTATTTTCTATTTTCCACAAAAACACATTTAATTATATATTTTATTTGGAAGGCCTACAAGCTTTCTAAACAGTAACTCCTCCAAATCAGTCTTAAAGCATGAAGTGCCTTAAGTCAAGATTTGTATTTTTCATCTACCACTATTAATTCCGGATACTAATCAGGAACATATTAAAGAGTCAGATTTTCAGAAAGAGCAAGTTCAGCATTTTAAACTTATGTAGTTTAAGGTGTTTTGGATGGAAGTTTGAGACATAAGTCTAAAAACACAGATAAAGTTTTGCCATCCACTGGATACAAGCACTGCAAAAGAACACAACTTGAGCAGGAATAGGAACAGAAGTAGTTTAGCAGACACGTTGGCTCTAACAGAATCAAGAATGACATGAGCACGAAGGCATTAAGCTGCATGGGGGTGCAAATGCCACAAGAAAGAAGTACAGCCTAGTTGCAGGAGATCAGCTCCGTTTTCACAGCTGGTAGGACAAACACTGATGGAAAATTTCAGTCACAGAAAGGATTAAAGAGAAAGGGGAACTGGACTTAACAAAGAGTTTAGGATTCTAGACTGGAGGTAAAGCTAACACTGTAGGCGATAACATTGGTTTACTTTAAACAAATCCTTTGGGTAGCACATTCCTAAGCATGGGATGAGTTCTCAAATCATGGTTACCGCAACTTTTCCATGCTGCTTATAAGTGCAGAAGATCAGAGACAAAGCTGAGATCAAAACCTTGACAACGTTATCTTAACAGAGTTACTTGCTCACTTGTTGCATATAGATCAAGAAACGTGGAGAATCACAGCCCAGCAAGGTACAACTTCCATACTAATACAAGACAAATGACCTACTAGCTATATAACTCAATCTACATAAACAGTATCACTTGTAAGGCATAAATCAGGTTTTGGAGCAGGGGATAACAATATAGATGAGGCAGTTTTGCAGTAGGTTAACAAGCAAAGAGATTCTTTATAGGAAATGAAGTAGTAAGCTGATTATACCCTTTCTTGTCAAGGCAATATCAACCCTAGGCTCCCTCTGCCACCCAAGATTACAACTGTGGGAGTGCAGTTGACAAAAAAAGCACAGCCTGGGGCCCTAGGAGAGATTCAGGCAAACGCTGCAGGTTGGAGGCGTCAGAATACTGGACAGGACAGCACCTCCTACCAGAGGGGGAGCTGAGCGGGAGATCACCCTCCTATCGGATTTCTCTCTAGTGTGTACACAGCACACGTCCCCAGACAGATGGCACAGGGTGAGTGACCAGGAGGACGAGTCAACGGGGATCTCTCTGGAGAAAAACGCTGGCAGAGCACGGGTTGGCAAGCCAGCCCCAGTAACCGTTTCAGTGCCACCAGGGAAGGGAGGGGGTTACCCACACACCTGACACTCCCAGTCCAGGAAAGAGAGGGAAAGGTGAGCCGCAGGGGAAGGCAGGGAGCAAGCAGCGAGCCGCCTCTTACCGAAAGACTGGAGGTTCTGGATAGATGACATGCGACTCTGCGGCGAGAGGCTGGAGCAGTGGAGAAAAGGCCGCGGTGGGGTCCGCTCCGGTCACGTCTCCGGCGCCGCAGTGCCAGCGCAGGGGTAGGGAGCGGGGAGGGGAGGGAGCGGGGAGGGTGGGGAAACAGCGAGGGGAGGGATAACAAAACCAGTGGGAGGGGGAAGAATCTGAGAGACAGAAAAAGAGAGAGAGAGGAATAAATGGAGAAGACTGCGCAAAAGGGGAAGGAGGAGGGGAGGAAAAAAAAAAAAAAAAGCAGTCAGGTCGCCCCACCAGGCGCCCCCCGCCCCGCAGCAGACCGCCCCGAACTACCGCTAACGGGCAGCCGCCTCCGTCTCTCCTCGTAAAATGGCGGTTGGCCCGTGCCGCGCCAGGCACGTGATGTCCACCACCGCCCCAGTGCTGCATCATGGGAAAGAGAGTCCCTGCCCGCCCCGCGGCCACGGAGCATCTAGGGCCGCGCCGGCCGGCGGGACTACAGTGCCCAGAGTGCACCGCGCCGCGCCCTCCCCCGCCCTCGCCGGCAGCTCCCGCCCGCCGCCGGCGTCGAGGCGGTTGGGCGAGCGTTGGCTGCGGGCGGCGCCTGCGGCCGCTGCCGTCTTGTTGCGCGTGTGTGAGCACAAATTCCCGCTTTCCCTGAGGAAAGTATCCTGCAATAACTGGAAATAACTTACTTAGAAGCTTAGTGTCGCACAGAAGCAGCCCTGCAAGCCCCGCTGGCGGGCAGCTCGAGCCGGTGTCTCTGGAGGCCGCCCAGCCTGCGCGGCTGCCGGCCAGGTCGGCCCGCCGGCCTCAGACAGGGCTCGGACGGCGGCAAGGGGGGGCCCCTCCTGGGTCCCCTCCCCGCTCACGTGCCTTTCCTTTGGCTGGTGCCCTTTCTGGGCATGCAGTTGCACTCACCGCCTTGCCTGCTAGCGCGGTGGAGCCGCTGTGTTTTGGACGCCCGGGTAGCGGCTGCGGCGGGTGGCCCAGCAGCCAGCGCCTCCCCAAGCAGGCACAGCCTCACCGGCGGTGACTCTGACTGACCCCCGGGGGGAGAGGATGTGCGTCCCTTTCGTTTGGTACAATTTGTGGATCCTCATAAAATGAGGGGAAAAAAAAATCCTACAGACCCCAGGGTCACGTAGGAGGGAAGAGGATGTAAACAGCCACCTTTTTACTTTGCTATCAATCGTTTGTCCACCGTTTGAGGTGAGGAATGGATTGCGTTTCCTTGGAGCACTGAGGGGGTGTGGTGAGCGGGCGTTTCACACTCTTCCTCGCTGCCACCTGCTCCCACAGGTTTGGAGGCGGTTTCCACAGGGCGCTATACAGGCAAAGCCAGCTGGACAGGTCTGTATCTCACACATCGGGGCTAAACCGTGAAGACCCGCTCTCACTCTGTTCCTCTTCTGCCTCCTGCTACAGAGGTAATGCCATTTTCCAAAGCCTCTGGGTACGGCTGTCTGTGCCCTGATGCCAGCCACGAGTAGTATGAAATGCTGCTGTGCAGATTCCTGCCCTGTGATATGGCCTGAACAAGCAGAGGCGCAAACACACCTTCATACACTGCCTCTGCTCTGTGGGCGAGGACAAGAGTGGGATGGAAAAGTGAGAGGCCAGGAGGCTCTGCTGTGAGTGGGTAGAGCCTTGTTCAGAGTGGTTTTGGGGCCTGAGAAGCAAACCCCTTCCAGATGGAGAGGATGCTGCTGCTGCTCCCTGAGGCTGACTATCACAGAGCTTCCCAACGTCGCTCAGGATGTCTGCACGCAATGCACTCAGAGCTGCAAAGCAGCCCATGTCTGGAAGAATTCCCTTAGTCAATCAATACCATGTATCTATCGCTGTTGGGAAACTCACAATCCTAAACTGCTGCCAGCTGACTAACTGCTAACTACTTACACGTGTGGAGAGCATAAAAGTTGTTGAGGCTACAGTGGTAAAGGTTTGCATTTAAACCTCTGCCCTTAAAAAGAAGTGCTTGTGTTATAAAGCTTGCCAGTCCTCAGGAGGTGATAAATGGCTTTGCAGATAACACTACGCTGGTTGCATTGGCACAACTGCCAGAACATATATTTCCTTTTTTTTTTTTTTTTTTTTTGGCTTTTATACTAAGCTTCAGCCTGCTTTAATCAGAGGGGTATTTCTCTACTGTGGTCCAAGGCCTGGATCAGTACTGCAGTGGGTTTATGAAATTTGGTGTGAATTGATCTAAGAAAGTTGCTGCTCATGGCGGCATTCTGCAAGGAGGCTTTTCTTTTTCCTTTGGGGAAAACAGGGCGATTTGCCAAGGTACAAACCCTCTGCTTACCCTCTGCTACTGTTGCTAATGAAGCCTTTCCCTGCAGGATGGATTGCAGAGAAGGGTTGGCTAACTCTTACCTAGGCAGCTGCAAAATGATGGAAAAGGCACTGTTGGGAGAGTAATGGAAGGATGGGGAGGCACTAATTACAAAGCTTGGGACAAATAGCTGCTTCAGTCATGGGGTATGCAAGGATTTGGACAATGTCTGTGAACACTGTGGCTCAGAACAAGATACTGAGAAACCTTCTGGGCAGACTGAACAACCTTAAGTCATCCATCGTTAGGGACGTGTCCTCTAGGATGCCTTGAGCACCTCTTTCAGAGAACTTAACGTTACTAGTAAGCGTGGGGAGTTTTTGGCTCTGATGCATTTCTGCAAGCTTTTCATCTCTATATAAATTTGTTGTGTCTTTTCCTCTCCCATTATCATCCCTTGAAACTTTTTTCTTTGCAACAAAGCAGACTTGTCACCCCTTTTTTTTTTTCCCCACAGCCACTAGTTTCTGTTACCTTGGCTGGGCCAGTACCACTGTCTGTGTGGGGCTTTGTGATGAACCAGATCAGCAAACTGATTTGTGTTAAAAATGAAAGGTTAAAATCTCAGATCTACTTTGCGTATGTAATGGTATAACAATTGTTCTGGCACAAGCAGAGGGGTCAGTGGAAGGGTGGGGACTGGCCTGGCCAAGGATAAGAGGACCTTGGGTCTTCAGACACAAAACCAAAGCCTGAGCCCGCAGGTATACACATGTTCTCTGCTCACGGTGTCAGTCCGTGTGCTTACTTTGAACCCTCGTACATTGTAAATGGTTTTGTACCTCTAGTTCTCATTGTGGGTCTATGGGCTCACTGTGCAGCTCTGGGATTTACTCTACAGTTTACAAACAAAAGAGATTTGGTGTGTGGGAGATAACAAAGCTCCTTTGTAAGTCAAGAAGATGTGACTTTGTTGTCTTTAAAATAAAAGCGGAACAAACAGTTCTTAAGTGCAAACCTTGACAACTGCAGAGGGATTGGAAACAAATCCTGATTGCACATCTTGGCATGCAGTGCGTAGCAATTAAAATGAATACCATGGCAAGCATGCTTACTATTTGCTTGGCAGCCTGGCTCGACGTCCACCTCCATTGGAGCGAGGCCTCTGTGAGGCTGTGTCAATGTGAAGAGCTTTCTCCCAGCTGTCCTCGCTGGAGGGAGTTGCAGGTCTCGGCATCCTTGCGTCCATCACTTAGGGCTGATACAGATACAGGCTGTGTCAGCATCTTGCAGCAAAAGCTGGTAACTGTGGGCAGACACAGGTGGCATCTTGCTGGAGGCAGACTTCTCGTGTTTTTTTGCCCCTTTGAAGGCTGTCCATAAGTCCTTGTCCTGACTGAGTCCTTCAGCCAGTGCTGGGGCAATAGACCCAGGCAAGTCTTGGTCCCAAGGGCTTCCTGCTATGCTGCCTGCCTGCAGAAGGGTGGAGCAAGCAGGCATTGCGCAGCAATAGCAGACAAAAGAAGTAGGAGCAGTTGAAATATGTTTAAAAGCTGAGTGGTAGCAAGACGTGTTGTCACTCGGGTACTAAGTTTCACCTTATGCCTGATCATTGTAGAGCCAAGGCTGGTGTTAATCTCATTCACTAACACCTATTGGATTTCATTGTTAAAGTCCTGGGTTGGGAATGATAATCTTGCCGTTCCACGACTGATGTATAACTTGGCAGCTGTTGTGCAGGAAAAGAAGAACATCATCTCTAATCACCTTGATCATGGCTTCAAGCTATTTAAGTAAAGTAGTTGGAAGACCAGCTGAACTGAATAGCAATTAGGGATCTCTCTGCTTGTCTTTTACTGTACCTCAGTTCATCTGTCTTGCTGTATGTGAATCATTGAATGTTATTTATGACTTACTCAGGTGCAGGGATTAAATCACTCACTACTGTGCCCATGAAAAATACGACATCCTGGAGCCATAAAATACACTTTTGTGCAAAGTACTGTATAATTCAGAATCCACCTTCAGAAGTCTACTCTGAAGTACTTCAGCTGCCCTTTAGGAACAACGAGTAACCCAGACAGGTGGGAGAAATCTTGTTCTTTCCAGAAATCACTGTGTCAGAAACTTGGGCTAGCAATACCATGAGAAAGCCTTATGACAGGAAAGAACAACTCACTCAGCTGGTAGGAGCTAAAGCCTTGCTTTAATTTAGGGCTCTGTATGACCTCTGATCTTGCATGCGTACACACACATGCATGTCCTTACCTTCAGCTTCTTCCAGTCATCTCTGAAATAGCTGGAATGAACCACATTGTTTTCCATTTCCTAGAGGCATTGTTTTAATACATACTGCAGCAATTATTTTCATGTGCAGCACTCTGATATTGCAAATTTTATTCCTTAGGAACCTTTACAAAGCTGAAAGGTTCGTTAATTTAATAAAGGATTGCTCATGTAGGCAGATCCCCTGGACCTAGTCTTGCTTTCTGCCTTACCAGTACATGGCAAACACTTGCACTTAACAGTCCTCTGTAACAGCCTGGAAACCTAGACAACTAGTGCTTGAAGCATGTGGTGTTCAGAGAGGTGTTTCAGTTGCCTGACAAAGTGATTGTGTGTAACATCTAATCTATACCAGAGCACAGGCAAATGGCAAACAGCAAGAGGAATTTCCAGCAATACGACGACTATATGTACAAAATCATCTCCACTCCAGTACCAGAAAAGTGCTCGTGCTGGCCTAATGTTGGCAATCCAGAAAATAATCTCTCAGTGCTGGAATACTATGCTAAGCACTTGCAAGAGAGGAAAAATATTTCCTTCCTCCTTTTTCTCTTGAGATGTAATATCTTCCCTCCTTCTGCTGTGCTACTGTACTTACAATATCCAGCAGCATTGGGAAGCTACACATCCCTAAATACCGTGTGGAAGGCTGTCCTGTGGGTTTTCTAGCTGAGAGAATGAATAGTGTTCACTCTATGTACGCTATCAGCAGAACAATTTTGAAGGTGGCTATAACCATGCCAAACTTGACTCATGCTTCTTTTCCATCCAAGCGCTCTCTCTGGTGCAAAACCTCCAGTGTGCTGAGGAAAGGCTGAGCTGCTGCTCATGCCTGAGCTGCCCAGCCGCTCATGAGTTGCTCCAGGAAGCATGTTCTTCCTGGAGGAACTGGGCAGCCTGGAAGCACGCTGGTGGTAAAAACCTAGATACCTAGTCTAACTTCACAGAAGGCTGAATTACAGGCCGTTTGGTTTAGCTTCAGATACACTTTCAGATTTCAAGCTAACCAAACCTTCATTTGAAAACTAGGGTGGGGGGGAGGCGGTTCATTCAGTGCTCTGCAGTGACGTGCAGAGCAAGAAGATAGTTTCTGTTTTAACCACTAGATGGTCCTGTTTCTCAAAGAAAAACATACTCCAAAAGAAAGCCAGTCCTGGCTTTTCTCTGAACCTGAGTAATGTTAGTGGAGAATGGCTTTAATGTAAAGGCACAGATAATTACAATCATGTGCAGTTGCTTGATTGACATGATTTGCTGAATAGATTAAATGGAACTTTTGCATGAGTCCTGCAAACTCAATTAGTGCAACTGGGCCTCTTATCAATTGTTGATAAAATATTTCCTAGTCAACGTCAGTTAAGAATGACTTGTTTCCAGCTCCAAACAACATGAATGTCAGCGTTGCCCATCCCTCACATTCAAAAATAGGTAAAATCAGAATGGCAATGTCATTTCTTCATTGCACATGTAGACATCATGCTCTACATGAGTACAGAAGGCTGGGCAGAGTCACAACTGGTGCGGAGGTTCAACACCATTGTGTTTGCAAACTATTCACATCCTAGTGTGTAAAACACTAAGTGTGGTGGGCTGAGACAAAAAAAAAGCTTCTGTTTCTCCATCCAACTACGTTAAATGCCTCTGCTTTGATAGTTTTCACCTTCAGTTTTTAGATGGCTCCTTCCAACAAAAGAAATACAGAAAAAAAGTGTTTCTGATTACTTCTTTGAGTAGACCAGATTTTAGACTCTGGCATCAAAACTGTAGTTGGCGCTCTCTCCCCAAAGGCTGTTCCCCTATAATAGACTCCCCAGACCTCATCCTGTGGGGTCACTCCAAACCTCCAAGAGATGCCTTCAGCTCCCCTTTCAACCATTCATCCTGCTACCTGCTCTCTCCTTAGCCTTTGGGAAATTGCTCTCCTTCCTGTAGCCCTTCACACCTATGTTACTGCTGCCTTCCTGAGAAGCTACATCCCACAGCGTCTCCCTGGTCAGCGATCCCCTCTGCACCCACTGAGACACTTCAGCTAACAGTGGGCTCGGCCCCGCTCCTGCTTCCATGAACCTATGCAGGAATTTTAAATGCAGGAGTTCTTGGTCACGTGTGGAGCAGGGATGTGAGGGAAGCCTGGGTCCTGCCTGTGAGAGGGGAGAGGGAAGGGAACAGGCCATCCTGGATGATCCAGGATCTCTCATTCTTTCCCTGTGCCTCCTCCTAAGTCCGAACAGCTTTCATATTTCTGTGCTGCATGCACTGCCTTGCTTTCCTCAGCCAAAGCGTAAGACTTGCTGTGAACAGGATAACAAAATAAAGCAAAATCACGACTGCCTGAAAAGACCCTGAGAAGTCAGAGTGACTTGTGTGAAGGTTTTGAGTACTATATATTGCACTTTGATAGCTCAATCATGGTCTAGCAGAAAGAAATGACACCTCACAGTAACTGAGAAGGGAATAAAATAGTATTTTGGTAAGAGAAACGCCTGATGAGGCTCATTTAAATAGACTGTCACTTAGTTTAGTAGTGCTCATTGCTTAGAGCTTTTTATAGTAGCCTTTCATTAAGAGAAAGACTGAAAACAAAAAGGAAAAAAAATAAGTGCTTGAAACTGGCAAGTGGTGCGTTGGAACAAGCACACAAACGTCCTCCTTCTTGCAGCAGGTGAGCGCTGGGGATGTCCTTGGCACAGGATTTTCTGGATGCTGAGAGTTTACATGGGTTCAAGAAGCAGCCATGGAAGAAAAAAACAGTCCATTAAGTCAAAAGACACGTTTGGCTCAGGAATCCTCCTAACCCCAAATTTCAGGGGCCTGCAAGAGCATTCTTGTGTCAAACATCCAAATATACTGTCCTGTTTTTAGACTCTTCCCTAGATGTTCTCCACTAGCCACTGTAGAAGACAAGACACTGCAGCAGATGGACTTTTGGTGTGAATGGGGGCAACGGGTTGTATTAGAGCATTTTAAATGCTGGCTCTCCTAATAATGATTTATCTTTCTTTGGCATATTGCTTTGCAGGCAGCGCTTACCAATGAGCAAACCATGTTAACATGAAGACATTGCACAGCTTTATTTTACACAGTAGTTTTCATGTAGATGGTAATCGGCGAAAATTATCTGTGCTAATGAAAGGCTCACATTGCAGTGGCAGCAAAACTAGCATGAGTAAATTGGATGAGATTGGCTTTTACTTCTGTTTTAAGATGAGAGGGTCACTCAACAAATCAGCCAGACAAGAAAGGGTCCTACATATCCTGGAGGGAAAAAGCCCTCACTCCAGCAATTGCCCACTAGAGATCAAGAAAGGATACCCACATTAGCTGGACAAAATAAACATGGAGAGTCATAAGAGAAAAAAAAAATCTATGCTGCAAAACCATGAAGGGTTTTACTTACTAAGAAGCCACCCTTTGCATGTGTGCACACCCAATCAGCGCAACAGAAGCACAGCCCCAGACCGGCTCTTGGATGCGAATTGATTTTTAAGTAGGGAGTGCTTGCGGGGTTCAAAGGGAGTATGCTAAAAGGAGGTTGCTGAAGAAAGCAGGTATATGCATTATTGATTGTGTCGGCTTTAGCAAGGCCTTTTGTGCTACCGTGGACCTGAAGTGCTCTTAATATTTTGCCATTGTAATCTTAAGTGGGCTGAGTAAACTCTTGAAAACTTGGATGAGGAAGACGCTTAGCTATTACTGCATGGAAGCTGGAGAATGGAAGAATATTTTTCCGGCTTCTTCACCACTGGTGTTCATATATATGTCTGTGGAGCAAAATACTACACACAAAGAAGAAATTTATTTTAACCCTCATAACTAAGTGATCCCCCCTACCCAGATGCTGGGAGGTCATCTGTTTTGATATATATAGATTGCATAAGGGCATGGAAGGGCAAAATTTTAATCATGCTTCCTTGTACAGGCACCACGCAAATTGCCCTTTGGAAAAAAAAAACCCTGCTCGTTTCTCTTGGGAGGTGGGTCTAGTGAAAAAGTGTCATTTCCACTGTGAAGGTTGCTCAACTGGAAGCATCTCTATTGGAAAACTGAGCAACAGATTTGCTGTTGAAATTCTGCTTTGCTCTGGCAGAACTGCAATATTCCTGTTCAGCCTCAGCCTATGGAGTCGTGTCTTGCAGTGACTTGCAGTCGAGTCTCCTAAGTGCAGGTTTAAAAACTGCTTCTTCAGGTAGTCAGGCTCGCCAGGCACAGAGCACAACCCTGGGTCTGCACAGATCCCTGCAGCAGAGCTGGTGGTCACCAGGCAGCCCGGCAACGAGTCGCATTTCAGCCTCACCGCAGGATCACCGCGAAGCCGTGAAACACCTGCCCGTTTGATTGCTGCCTCTCTGCTAGACATCATGGTAAACACGCTCTTAGCTATTAGAGCAGCAAGATCTGTAACGGCAAGGCTATGATGGCACATTAGTCAGGAAACAGAGTTTAAGAGAGCCTTACTGAAGAGATGGCCATCCTAGAAACAGGACTGTTCGAGGTACTGGCCTCACACAGACAAAACTTTTCTCTGCCGCAAAACTTCTCGGCATGCGCTTAGATGTGCTGCTTACTCAGAAATGATGGAATGAGTTGCTTCGGTGCTTTGCCTGCATTATGGCTTAAATCTTATGTCTTTACTTCAGATGTATGAACCTCACACTTGATTGATTAAGCACGGATGCAAGTGCTGCATTGGGGGGGGGGAGGGCTGGCACACATGAACATCTCTGGTGGTCTCCCTGGAGACCCTGCTCTGCTCCCAGCTTGTCACGAAGAGAAACACCCAGCGAGCGGTGTGGGACAGCAGGGTGCATATCTGGGGAGGGGGATGCAGGGGCAAACAGGGGGAAGGGGAGGCAGGGGTCGCTCAGTGCCCTCTCGTCCTCTCTCAGGTCGATGACACAGCCTTGGGGCTCAGGGAGCCCATGACCGGCTTGAACATCTGTGTACGGCACGGGCATGCTGTGGGTTAGGGGTGCAGGCAGACAAGCGCTGTCGTAACGCAGCATCCCGAGCAGAACAGGGCGGTGGGACGTGTCCTGGCTGCTCTGGCTGTCCGGCCCTCAGGGTTTCCGGTCAGCCATCTCTTTCTCTTGACGCCCCGTTGCTGGTGCTGAGTGTTTCCCGCCACACCACCACCCAGACACACACTTTAGGCGGGAGCATCTCCGCTGAGCGATGGGGAGAGCCGGGCTCGCGTGGGCGGGAGCGTCCCAGCCACTGCTGCTCCGGTCTGAGCCCCCGGCCGTCAGGGATGCGGCAGCGGCTCCCTCCCCTCCGGTCTGGGGGGGGGGCTCAGCCAGGTGTCCTGTCGGTGCCCCCCGTGCCATCCCTCAGCGCCGCCCTCAGCTCTTGCGCCCTGCCCTGATCAGTGGATTTTTAGTAAAGCTACAGGTCTCTTCTCTCTTTTTTCCAATTTAAATTTTGCTCCGTAGCACTGCTGACGTCCTCCTGGCCCACCTCTCGCTCCCCCCCTTCAAGCCCACTTCCCTCGGCTATAAAAGGCGCCAGCCCCCAGCATCTGCCCTGGCTCTGCTAGGAGCAGCGGCTACCTGAGGAGCAGCCTCGGTGCAAACGGGTGAGTGACTCCCACTAGCTGCTTCTGCACTCGGCCTCGCTCTTTCTTGCTAGGTTTCCTTCTCTTTCTTTTTTTTCTTTCTTTTTTTTTTTTTGTTGTTTCCCTTTTCGGCTTTAGCTTTTTGCTTTTCTCCATTAACATACATAGCTGTGCTCCATTGCTTGTGCAGCCTTCGCGGCGAAGGCGAGGTGCCGAGGGAGTGGGCTGAGCCCCATGGGCGGATTCATGCTGCCACCACCGCCGCCGCGCGCACAGGAGCGGGTGACACCACGGGGCGCAGCAGCGGTGCCTCTCGCGGCGCTCAGCCCCTCACGAGCCCGGAGCCCAGGCCTGCGCTCAGCCGGGCGCTGGTCTCCCGCGGAGGTTTCCAGCACTGCTGAGCAAGGGCTCCCTCGCTGCAATTTAAAGGCTCTTCCCGGTTTGGGACGGAGCAGCAAGGGAAAGGGAGCGGTGTCAACTTCTTGCTGAGCTTCAGGAACAGAATTGCTCCTGAAGTTTTTAATTCTGTCAACTTTTGTTGAAATTGGTAAGTTTTCAAAGTTTTTGGTGGTCATTTAATGGGCGAGTTGGAAACAGCTGTTGGGCTCTGGCCGTCTGACTCTTGTTTTCTGAGTTTTCCCTTTGAACGAAGGCTGCAGGCTGTGGCCGGTCTGGGACCGAGGTGATCTCGGACCTAGTGACAGGGTGGCGCTGAAGTTAGAAGTGCTCAGCAGCACGAGGGTCGGCCTCGTGGCATTCGCTGTGCCTCACTTTCTCCCCATGCAAACAGGCGTGGGACTGTTAGGGAGGAGGAAGAGGAAAAATCAGGGAGGACGGGAAGTGCTGAGCCACCTGGCGCTGAGGGAATGGCTGGTTACTTACGGAGGAGCAGCAGGAGCCGTTTGCTTCATAGAAATCTTAGCCAGGTCAAGGGTCAGAACAAGTTGTTGAATAAATAATAGCACTCTTCAAAGTGGCCTGAATCAGGCACAGGACCAGGTGGTGGAGGGCAAGAGACAGCATTGCTCGGGATAAAACTTGTACTAAAAGCTTTTCCCTCTGTGTCTATCACCAAAGAGCTCCAGGCAAGCTCTTCCTTTCTGTCACGCAGTTCCTAGGAAAATAAGCTGCAACGTGAGAACCTGCCTGCAGCTGCGTAAGCACATGGGAGATTCCTCGAAACATCATCATTTTGTCTCACTGAACTTAAGCCTTTGCCAAACACGGAATGACAAGAGATGAACGCTAGTTTAAACTGAAGACAGGATTTGTCCCATACAGTTTTACGTGCTGAGATCATTTAGGCCTGATTGTCATGAGATAATTAAGGAGTTAGAAGAAATTAATTCACCCTTCTGTTAAAATTAGCAGTTAAAGTCACTTTCCTCTAAGCTGCCTGCTAACTAACTGTCAGTGCGGAAAGGAAAAAAAACCCAAAAGACAGACCTTCACTGAATCCTAGGTGTTAAGAAGCTTTGGACTTTGCATTTTAATGAGACATGAGCAGGTTCCTCGTGTGCGTTTGCTGTGCTGCCTGTGTGGTGTGCTGGCGAGCGCCTTGAATCAAAAGAGCTTCATTCATGTGCTGCCCATACTGGAGGCTGGCTGAAGTTTTAGCAGTGCCGTGCCTAGGTGGCAATGGGGGAAACTCCCCTCATGCAGGGAGACCCCTCTGCATGGGCAGAGCCAAGAGCATCTCCTAGAGCTCTTCAGCTGCACATCTGGCAGCAGCAATGCTTAAGCAACCAGGGCTCCTGCCCACTTTGTGGGCAGAGGCTCCAGGCTTTCAAATATGTTGCCAGCTCTTGCATACGCTATGGGGTAGACAGACTGTCCTAGGGTTAAAGCTAGGAGGACCGATGAGAGGAAGGCTTGTCCAAGATGTCACGGAGACAGGGGGCATAGTGGGAACTAGCATCTTAGATCATTCACCTCCCGGATCCTGCTTTCCAGACCCAGCACCCTCCTGCAGTGTAGTTCTCCTTTTACAGCTCTTCTCTCAGGTGAGGTTTCTCATTGGGCCTCATCCAGAGCCATCTGCAGGATTGGGACATCCCCGTAAGCGGAAACCATAGCTAGAAAACTGTACTTTTGTGCATTGGCTGCGAAAGTGTGAGCTGCCGGGGGAGGAACTTGCCCTTTCAGTAGTCCTTTCTAATGCATTTAGTCATAAAGAGATTGTGTAAAATGCAGATACTAAATATATTTTACAAGTGAAGAAAGGAAGACAGAGCTAATGGCTAAAACACACTTTGATGGCAAATGCAGACGGCCACACAAGAGCGCACTGCAGAGTCTGAACTCTGCATGCACACATTAATCCTCACAACATCCTTGGGGTGGGATTGGTGACTGAGTGACCTGCTAAAAGCTGCACAGAAAGTCAGTGGCAACCTCAGAGCCAGGACACCTGCATCCTGCAGAGTCGTGGCATGGGCTTTCACTGATGACGAGAATAAGCTTAAGCTGTGGACTTACCTGAGTAGATGGTTCACTGCATAGCCTTTGCCTTTACACAGATATACCCGGGACATCCCCAGCACCAGTGTCTCTCAGAATTTAGGTGTGAAATGGCTTTGATATGAACATCCTCTTACAACTGACGTGTTCCTTTGCTGAGAGCTTTAAATCATTTGTGCTCACTTCTTCCTCCCAGCCTTCCTCCACTGCTGCACCATGTGGCCCGCGAGCTCGTGGACACGGCGCGCCCAGTGGTCGCCGAAGCACTTAAAGCTGGTCACCGTCTACGTGCTGGTGCTCTTGGTGTCACTCAGCTTCGCTTCAGGACAGAGCAGGCTATTTAAACACCAGATAGACAACAGAAGTACGTATGAAGCTCCCCTGCTACGATGTGGCAGACTCCCGCAGAGCGACCTCGCCGGCTCCCGTGCACTGAGGGGCTCCGGGGCCAGCTGGCAGGCAAACACCTGCAGCAAATCCCTGTGGTCCTTTCTACAATAAAAAGGTGGTGTGGGGTCATATTCTTCAACTTACATTCACAAGAGCCGCTTGTGCCATATGCAGATCTTACTCTCCATCTCACAGCCTTTAGTTAGCCAAAGAAAACAGTGTAATTTCTGATCAATGTATGAGGAGGTATTAATGTACAAAAGTCCCACAAAGAAAATGAGAAGCATTGAATATTTAAGCAGGTAATTTTAAGATGTACTCTGCAGATCTGTGGCAGTTCACAAACTACTAAGGCGTCACAAAAAAGCAAGCGCCAGTAACTTGCATTAATTTTACAGAGATCTTCAATTCTATCGGGATACACAAGAGTAGTCTGAAAGCCAAAACATAAGTGGTTGAAAAGCATCCACTCAGAGACACTGTGAGAAACTGAGGCTGGCCAGATGAAGGACCACAATCCAAAAGGCCATTCTGAGAAAACTTTTATCAGGAAAGTTTGCCTTCCTCAGGGAGCAATGGCTGATAATTGAATGTGGTGCGGGAAAGAGGTGGGTGTGAGGAGTGAGGTGCACGGGCTGTCTATGGCACATGTCTCCCCTTTCAAAGAGGACAAGAGAGCTGGAGAACCTCAGTTTTTAGGTACCAAAATGAAAGAAATGAAAGGGCTTGGTCTTCAAGCAGGGCGGTGGAAGGTGGTTAAGCACTGTGTGGAAACATCTACAAGATGCTTGCACAGTGCCCCACAAATTTTTGGAATGATATTTATGGAGGAATTTATGGAGGAAAATTGGTGGATTTTTTTGTCTTTGGTAAAGCAGCAAAAGGCACAGGGGAAAATCCTGCTGCCTTGCTTAGACTTTTGTATGACTTGAATAATGTATAACATACTTAAATTGAAATCTATTCTTGTTCCTGGCATTCCACCTGCTTTGGGGTGATATGAGCTTTCCTTAGGGTGTCAGCATCTCCAGCGCCTCTGTAGCTTCTCTCAGTCTTTTTGCATTAGCTATGGCTTAGTCTTTTAATATAAATATAACCCTTCTCCACACCTACTCTAGAACTAGACTATGCCATAAGTCAAGTATAATGCACTTCAGGTGCATTAAAAAAAATAATCCATATGTAAAATAACCTTCTTAACTGAAAAAAAGAATAGGTTTTTGTAAGTTTCCCTCTCACACATGTACCCACTCTGTAATCCAGCTGATTTATTACCCTATAGGGGTAGCATGTCTGGTGTATTCAGTAGAAAGGGAGGCTGGACAGCAGGAATTTCAGTTTTGCTCCCTGTACCGTCACTGCTCAAGTGTGCTGCACCTTGGCAGGTTCTTTGGTTACGTTAGAATTGCAGATAGCAGCCCAGAGAGCTGAAAATTAAATTTGCATCTGAACCCTCTTTCTTTGGACTCTACACATGGCAAGCATCCCTCAAAGGCACCGAAAAGCTGTGTCTGGCTGCAAGCCTGCAGCCTTTCCCCTTGTTTTTTTCTCCTGAACCCTGCTGAACCTCCTCAAAGTGTTCAGGAAATGCTGCCTTTAAGTGCAGAAATAGATGCTTCACTGAATGCTTTGAATTACAGGTCCTGAGATTGATCCTTTCTGGTACGTGGGACGTGGCGTTCGCCCCATCGGTCGGTTTGGGAAGAGGCAGCTAAGAAGCGGCCGTGGCAACTCAAGGCCTGTGAGCAGACACCTGGATTTCATCCTGAATGCGTTGTGGGAACAAAAAGTGTTGGACGACTGGTGATCCCTCCTCCCCGAGGCAGTGACTTGAGCTCCTCTCTCTGAATTGCATTCTCCGCTGCACCTCACACCCCTGGTTCTGCCTTTGCCTAGCAATCCCACACTCTTGTGCAAACGCCTTCGAAAAGAAACACATTCAGGGTAAAAGACAATGCATTGACACCGGCACTGAGTGCAACCATTGCTTGTAAAAATGCTTTCTCCTCTCACATCTTTTCCAGTCCCTTCCCCAGTCCCTAATGCTGCTGTGCACTGTAACATTAGGTTTGTCCAAGAACCAAACAGCTTTTGTACTGGGATTTAAACTCTGCAGTGTTAAGCGTATCATGAAACCTTCCTGTCATGTTTCAAAGTCAACGGTTGTTGATATTTAAAAATAAAAAATAATGGCTAGAAGAAAGAAAAAAGGCTCTCACTAATTTTTAGGGTACCTGCATGAACAACCTGAAATGTTTGTGGTCTGCGCGTGGTTTTCATACAGACTGTTAACATCCACTCACAGGAACGTAGCCCACACGTAGCTCACAGTGGCCCTCTACCGCTTTCCTGTACAACTGGAGGGGTATACTAATGAACAGAAAGGAGTTTCTAACAAAGATAAATATTTTCTCCCTGCTTTAGGGTAGAAAGTTAAAAAGCCATTGGCCAAGCAGACTGTTCAGAGTAGTCTGGTACCTACTGCTAGTAATCACGCATCACCATCCAAAAGGGTAAAGGGCCTAAACTACCTGATTCCCTTTAAAATAACATAATTGTTCATAACCCCGTTATCTGGTCATGCTAAAGTTGCTCTCTGAGGATCACAAGCAATGTACAATCCTGCTATATTAGTCCACTCAGTAAGCCTGGAGTTGTGACTTAATGCCCAAGTTTGCCTTGCTGATTCACTTTGTTATAGCCATTTTATAAGTGTTATTTACAATCTTGATTAATAACTATTACTAGCTAGAATATTTGAATACAGTTTAATCTGTGGCTTATATCCAAAAAAGACAGCTTGTGATTTAGCTAATGAATGACAATTAAAGCCAGGCCATGAATTGTATTGCAGAGAACAAATTAGAACTAACTTCTATTTCTAGCTGTGTCTTGTTAGAATTACTACTAAAATTTAAGGGTGGTTGAATTAATCATGACAGATAATTTAATCCTTTTTTCTGTTTGTGAATGAGCAATAAGTGTCATGAATGAGTGAATTTTTATTATAATAAGTTATTATTAGTATTTATAATACAGGCTTGATCCTTTTCAGTTTGATAAACAGCTTGTAAAGAGATTTGAGATATTAGCTTGTTTGCAAGCCATTCTATTATCACTCACTATCTATCTGCACCACATGAAACTGCTGCTGTTACATCTTCTGTGAGTATTTCTTTAAAATTAGGAACTAGAAACTCCTCTAGTTTTTAAATTATATCTACGGATAGTCACAATCATTAGCCATATTGACTGCATGAATAATAAAAAAATCAGTCATCGCCATCAGTGCAGCTTCTGTGTTAGTTCAGTTATGTTACTAAATTACCAAGCCAATTGAAGACACAGAAATAATTTTGAGATCTTTGAGCATTATTAAATATTCCAGGATCAATGAACGTGATAAGATGTAGGCAGACTTTGGCTGTGTGGCCTTGTGGAGGAACACCTTCTTTCCTTGAGACCTTTTGGAAGTTTCTTTAGCTTTTAAGGACATGGCATTAAAAACAAAAAAAAGAACCTTCGCTTCAACCATATGTGACCCAATATAAAACCAGTAGGTTTTAATAACGTTTTCATTTCTGACGATGTAATCTCCTGTTTAAACCATCACCTAATTTAAGTGCTCCGCATCACCATAAGCACACCAAGACAAATGGACAAACCAACAAAATTTTGACAGTAATCTTAACTTGAAAATGGGAAACGGTAAAGCAGAAACGTTGAGAAGTCAGAGAGTCAATGTAAAGAGCCAAACGCTGGCGGTGCTGGTGGAGAGTCCTCCTCCCAGCCATGGCACCGTGAGACGTGGCCTTCCTTCACCACAGAGATCAGACACAACCCATCACATCCTGGCACATCTGCAGTAGCTACAGCATTCACAGTTTGCACCTGGGATACAAGGTATCATCTGCTGAGCCAAAGTGGTACTTAAACCACATTAGTTGAAATGAATGCCCTCTCACTCTCTCATGTAGTAGAAATCCTGCTGATAAAAAAAAAAAATCAAACTGG
This sequence comes from Struthio camelus, assembly GCF_040807025.1. Lineage (NCBI taxonomy): Eukaryota > Metazoa > Chordata > Aves > Struthioniformes > Struthionidae > Struthio > Struthio camelus. The sequence goes on from NC_090943.1 coordinate 51,975,056, forward strand.
TATTAATCTAATGGGACTTTGGAAATTCTAGAATAAGGACTATGGGTAACAGGTTCTAACTCAGTTTATCACTTTGTAACAACCTCAGTGGCACTTACAGAAATTTTGCTCCTTAGCAATTGTACTTAGCCCAACAGACACAAAAGTTTGGAGAAGATTAAACATCACATGCTCTTAACAGGATCCTTCCCACTCCAACCCCAATGGACTTGGACTGAGTGCGTTTAAGTATATTCCTCCCCTCAGCTAACCAAGACCACTCTGCGGACCGTCCAATCTCCTAACGTTTGACAGGGAAGCGTTATTTGTGGGCAGGCACAACACGTGGCAACACGTTCTGCGTGTTTCCTGACTGGAGTGCACATAAATCCAAACAACAGAGAATAACTTTTGTTTTTTCTTTATGAATCAAGTCCTTGAAAAGGCATTCTTTTCCGTAAATTGCTTTACTCTCTCATAATTTCTCTTGACAATAATTCTTGGTGAGTATGCAGATAACAACAACAAGGCAAGCTTAATATTCACTCAGACTTAATCAAATAGATCTTATAGGATTCATTTTACCCATTAAAATATTTTCATTTATAAAAATTAATCTAAATATAAATATTAACACTAAAGATTGAAATCACTTGATGACAAAATAATTCTTTGTGTGCTATAACATATGTTTTTATGTTTTTTTAAAACAGTAAATTATATTTTTGCACATATTTGGCACAATAAACATTTGTAAAAATTCAAATGCTTTATAGCAGGTGGGATTTTTTTTTCTTTTTTTCTTTGTTTTGCAATGCCTACACAGTACACATTTTTCTGTCAAAGACTGAGTATTTTAACATTGTAACACAATAATAGTTGCTTTTCATGCCTCTTATGGAAAACATCCTATTCCAAACTTTGTTTAAATCACACTAACAGAACAAAAGCCAAATAATTATTCTATTAAAATTAGTCATTTCTGTATTGATATTACATACACAATATTAGTTAATATTATTAGACGAATATGTAGACCAACCACCATTAATGACATTTCATAACACGCATACCTGCATAAACCAAAACCTGGGAATGTATTGTATACACACACGAGAACAGTCAAGGGAGGAGGAGATTGAATAGCAAAAAATTACTAGGCATCCTACTCTGTTTAATCTCCTTTACTGGATTGCATATATAAATAAAATCTATTTTTATAGGTATACATATGTTAAACAGAGTGGACCGATTTCTGCCCTCACATCTGTGCAAACCAATTCAAGAGAACTAATGTTGTATGGGAGTAAGAGAAGGCATAATTTCACCCAGAACAAACATACTGGGTCACGTTATCGGCAGATTGAAATTCATTGACGAGACAGAGCAATGCTTTTGTATAGCAGCTGGAAAGATGGCTGTATTTATTCTAACAGTTCCTGACATATAGCCAATACCAATAGCCATATATATACCAATGTAGTGAGAAGCTAAAATTCAAAAGTGGCTGACAAATTTGTAACTGGAACTTTTTTTCCACCTGTCCCATCCAGCCAATCCTTACCCGCCCCACCAAATCCCAAGCCTTGTCAGGAAATTTGCCAGATTTTACTCATGTCTCTTCTCCACAGACCAGAACTGACAAGACAACAGGTGCCCAGGTACAGGCACTTCCCAGCCCTGTTTCCAGATGTGCTGAGCGCTTGCAGGGCTGGGTGTAGCGGTGCTGCAAGGCAGTGGGGGGAGGCAGGGACTGCTTTGCTGCCGCGTGATAAAACGCACAAACTCTAGTAAGTGACGTTCAGAGGGAGCACCGGGAAAAGATCAGCTCTCCTCACCCCTTGTAGCCATTACCCTCAGGAGAGCTCATCACCTATTCTGAAAATCAGGTTACTCTACTCTCCCGAATGGACTGAAAATTTGGACCAGACTGGAGTCAGTCAGAATTTTTTCAGTGTTTCCTGTCTTGAAGCTTCTGTCTAATTTAATAAGGGTCCTCAGAAAAAGACAGGAAGTCCAACAGGTGCATCCTCAGGGCTCTCTAGCTAGGACTGGCAGAGGACAGAGACATCTCACTTGTGAGAGAGATGTTCTCCAACCTAGAGCTCCTTAATGCTGGGGGGGGGGGGAAAGGGGGAGGAATTTGTCAGCTTGTACCCTCCTTCACAGCACATTTCACATCAGCCCAGTCTGCATCTGGGTACCTGCTCTGCATTTGGCATATAAGATACAGGATACACTGGCCTATCATGTCCTCTACCTTCTTCCTTTGCATTCCCCAGGGCAAAAAGTACCACAAATTGGCAAGATCCTCCCCAAAGAGGAGGAGGGGGACACCCTATAATAGTGCCTTCCCAAGGGCCTTCCAGAATCTGGTTCCCCTTTTAAAGCACTCAGAAGTGAAAGAAGACATTTTATTAATCACAGTCCAACTCACAGTGGTCCAGTCACAGCAGGTGCACGTGACACCAGTGACAAGCTCCAGTTACTCTGTGTTGGCTACAGAGGAGCAGAGGAAAAGACAGCCAGGCTGCATTTGCCTGAATTTGTCTCCTCCTCGGAAAAGACAAGAAACAGCAGAAAGGAACTTCTTCTAGGTCGCAGACACCCTACAATGACCAATGAGTCTGCAGAGATCTAATCCACAATTGTTCTTGTACTCTCCTTTTCCAATCTTAAAGATTTGGTCAGACTTTACTCTGAACTACAGTGTAGTTGGACACCGCTAAGCGGACAATGCTGCCGAAAAGAACAAGACATGCAAAAGTGTTGGTTTTGCAACAGTGTTCAGATGTGCCCAGATGCCAGGACTACAACTCAACAGCCCTCCAGTTCCCACGTGCTGCTTACCACCAATTCACGGGGCAACACGACACCCATGTTCCCCTCTGCTGCCCATAGTTAGCCCTGGAGCTAGAACATCACCTCTGCCAAACGTACCCTCAGTGCACAGAGAAGTCTTTGCCCGTTGCACCTCACCCTGCAAACCTCCTCAAAACTTCCACTGGCTCCTGGGGAGCTGAGCTAGGTACATCAGTTCTTCACTTCCACCAAGCAGCTGAAAAGCAGCGCTCATTGCACAGAGTTGTTCTTATTGCTCGACAAGACAGATGCCTAAGTGAATAGTAAGAGGCCAGCAAATATGGATCACAGGTCTGCTTTGTTCTTTCTTTTTGTACGAAATATTGGCCTATAATTATGACTGATTAAGTGTACAAAAACATACTGCAGTTTAAAGACGACATACTTTTAGTACAATCGATGGGGAGAAAAAGTGCATCTTAAAATGTGGAGCCTTGCTTTTGAAACTCAGCATCCTTTCTAGAGTCTTGTGAGAACTTTAAGGCAGAGTTTCCATTAGCAGACCACAATGCTGAAGACTTGGACAGCTTTCTCAGTGAGGTATCCAAACGAAGCCCTATAACTGAGGCATTGTGGGTTCTTGAGGGTCCATTTTCAACTGGACATACACAATGGCTGTTAAGTAAAGGCACTCTAGTGTACAGCCTTAGGCAGTGTGTTATTGGCAGTAGAGATGTAAAAGTTTAGTACATCACAGCAGATCCTACAGCAGGTTCCTAGAATGGAGAGGAAAGAAACAAAATTAGCAATATAATATATAATACAAGCCTCCTAAAGCGTCTGGGGAGCTGGGTCCTCCTTCTCCCCGCCCCCAACCCCGCACATAGCTAGCAGCAGAATGCTTTGAGAGATTCAGCTTTTTTGCTTATTCCTCTACAGTTCTATGGTGAAACCTCTTTGTTCAAACCCTGCACAGCTAATGCATGGCCTATCTACTCCTTAAATTCTACTTAGGCTTTCTTTGAACATTTCTCAAAAATTAGTGAGATTCAAGGTAAGTCTCGCCTGCTCTGTTTACACTGTGCAGTTGGTACTGTGAGAGTCTCGGCCAGAAGTCTGAATTGCAGGAGACTATTAGGTTTTTTTTATTTTTCATTTTTTACATAAGGGTAATACGTTCCTGGAGACCTGGCTGCTGGGATACATTCATACAGTCTGACATTCATAAATTAGGGGTCAGACTGACAGTACATATAGACAACTTTCAGGAGCAGACTGCTGCTATACTACAGTATAGAGCCAGACAGCTTCCAGGACACTGCTCATATTTGTTCAGAGCTGGCTCAACAGTCTCTGTTCTTTTTCCCAAAGTATTATGAGGAGTTTTGTGAAGATGCTGAAATGTATCTGCCCACAGAAATACTGCTGTTTCTCTACCTACTGCTTTTAATAGCAGTTTTAAAAATATTTGTTATGATTTTACCATTAAGTCCTTGGCAGTGCTTTTCCTCTCTTTTGCTCTTTGTGTTAGAGATCCTTGGAGCATGAAGTTTCTGTTAAATGTTCTAACAGTGGTAACTGGAGAACCATCTATTTTCTCACCTGGAAAAAATACAGAAAGGAAGATTTTTCACATCATAGATTGAAGAAAATGTAATGATACTCCTGAAGAGTCATGGCTTCTAGAGAGATAAAACTTCTCCTAAGATAGGGGGAAAGCTGGATTTAATTTCAATGAAAAACAGCAGGCTGTGATACTCTCAATTTATTTTAGTCTGAGGCCTTGTCAATCAGTGGAGTTACACAAGGGTAAACTAGAGTAATGCAAGGTGAATCAGGCCCTAGAATTGCCAGAGAAAATGCACTGCAAGGTAAAAACAGAGTAAACATGAAAGAAAAGAGCACCGTATACTATAAAACCAATTCAGAGCCATACCCTAACATACCAGGAACACTGCTGAGCCAAATAATATAGACTGAATTCAGTGGGCATATTCTTTATGAAAACCCTTACGCGTTGTGGAAAGCAGCAACTGGCTATTGGTAATTCACACAGCGTGACTGCTCGGGCCTCACAATCTAACCTCGGGCTCTCCAAAGCATCAGCTTAACTTTTGCAGGAGAAGTATTCAGCATTTCTTGTTTCCTTTTCCCAGCCTTTTGCTTCTGCTCCTATAAATCTGCCACTGCCACAATTTCCACTGCGAAAGAAAGTGGCAATATTTTTTCATGTGCCAAATGTGTATTTTATCTTATATAAGTAAGATGGGAAATGAGGAGGGTGGGCATATTTAGGTTTGCTCTGCTCATTTTATAAATTAATCCTTCCCCTAGTTTGTTGAACTGCACGTTATATTGAAACGTTGAAAGAAAGACTGCGAAAACAATATACTTAACAACTTTAGTGCACCTTTTATTGGTGGAGCTGGAAGTTTTCTCCTCTGCTGTCTTGATGTGTCTATTGTGTGCATCTGTAAACAACACACACACATTACTCAACTCCATTACAGAAAGAGAGGTAGGACTTCCCCAATGTATTTTTGAAAACTACATAATGTTCTGGCACCTGGTTTGTTTGCTTTTGATCCCGTTTCCTTGTCAGGCGAACACATGGAGCCACGTTCAAGCCTGCAACAGTGAGAGCTGATATTCTGCTCTCAATATCTGAAATCTTCAAAGAAAATAAAAGAGAGAGACAGACAGACGGGGAGGGGGAAAAAGAAGTTTTAAAATTACTATAGACGCCACTACTAAAATATCCCTTCCCCAAATCCTCTTTAATAAAAAAATATAAACAGATGGCTGATTTCTTCAGCACCTCTGACATCTTGCTTTCCTGTATTCTTTAGTCCTGATGTCGAAAGGGGTTTAATTTGTTAGTAAAGATGATCACCAATCAGATAGGAGTAAAAGAATAATCTAATTACCCTGCAACTACAAGGAAGAAGAATTTTACTCCTTTTGAGGAAAAAACAAGAAAGGAGGAAAGAAAGACCCCAAGTCTGCCATCTCCATCTCCCAATTACCTTTAGCTATATAATTCCAAGTGCATTCAAGCAGGGTTTTTCAAAACCTACATTCAAAATACCACTTGGTGGAACACATTTGCTAACTCCAAATTATTTCCAAGTTTTCTGTACATACAAAATAGATCCTCTGTTACAAATCCAAAACTTTGATCTTAAATAATTATGCTATAATTTAGGTGTATATGTAAATAAACACAAACATGCATAAATGCATGCACACACTATATAAAGCACTCAATGGAAAACAAATTGCTAGGAAAAACAAAAGGCCAAGGAAATAAGCATTTGGGAGAAAGTAGGCTGATACTGACACTAGTGGAAACAAACTTTGCCAAAAAGGAAAGAACAATCTTTAACAACAATCTTAAGAACAGACTTTAACAGCACATATAACTTGACTCCCAATTTTTGATGGCACCTGAAGCTCTGCAAAAAAGTTTCAACTGGATCAGTCGTGTACTACCTTTTCTGTCATCTTCCTCTCGTATTTCAGGCCTCTCTCCTCCCTCGCTCTGCACCTCCATTTACAGATTTACCATAAAATAACGACTGAAACTAGTAAGAGTCACTGCCAGTTTGACATGACATCTATTTCCGTAATGCACTTCAGATGTCAGGCTAGATTCTGAGATCTTTGTTCAGTCCTAAATTGAGGATGATCCCACTGAGTAAGACAAACAGGTACTGTCCTGTTAAAAAGCCTGACACAAGGATGTCAGAGTGCCTCGCTTGGTGCAGACTGGTCAGTGAAGTCCTTGGGAGCGAGGGGATAGCAGCGTGTGGAGGTTGTTATGACCCTGAGGTCTGTCAGTGTGGCCTCCTTCAGTTTTCTGCACCATATCATGAAGCCCTCCTCCAAGCCTCAGACTTTCCGGGGCCTCCTAGAGAGGCACTGGATTGCAGCCCACACGAGCAGTGTCGTTCTAGCCAGGACGTGTACTGCTTAGCAGCTAAAGCCCTAGGGAGACTGGGCAGTGCTAGGTCTGTGCTTGGCTCACTGGCTCGCTGGCCTTGGCCTTTATCGGTAGAACAATGATACCGACATTGGCTTCTTTTATAAAGTGCTCTAAAATCTGCTGATTAGAAGAGCTACATAAAACTGTATTTGTTGTTGTACCTAATAGCCATGTGTATGATGTGCAGTGCACCACGTGATCCACCTGGGAGCAAGGAGCAGGAATAGCATTAAGATTACAGTATTAGAAGTGAATTGACTGTTTCATTCTCATATCTGAAAACGAGCTTGGGGAAGAAACAAATACAGTACATGTGGCTGTGCTGCGTTATGCATCTCAGTTAAGCTGTGCTCAGCTCCTGTTATGCAGTCACATATCCTTGGATTATTACTTCACTGCAGTACAAGGTATTATCGAAAATAAGCGTGCACTGACAAAACATAAATGCTAGGCAAGACGGTGTGAAACCTGCAAATAGGGAGGCAGCTGCGGTCCTCACCTGAAGCTCTGCGTGATGAACCTGGGCAGCTGCTGTGGCCACCTGATCTTCCAGCTCGGCCAGCTCTGATTCTGCAGTAACACTGCTGATCTTGCGTGCTGCATCCTCCAGACTGTTCAGTTGCCCCTCCAGCCCATACACTGTGCCGGCTGTCAAGTACACCTGCAGGGCCAAGGCAGGGAGAAGTGTTAGTGATTTCTGCTTTGTGTGCATGGAGGTTTGAGCAGACTGCATCTTCCAGGATGCCTCTGAGTCCCCGCCCCCCATTGCTAATCCACCTCTAGGAGATGCTGGCAGAGGTGAGTCATGGGAGGGGTAATCTGAATACACATACCCCTTAAGGAAAAGGGAGGCATGAGGCTGCTGAACTCCAAATTTCACAGGCAGTACAATTCCAAAACAGAATTTTTCCAGATTCACCACCACCAACAACCAAAAAAAAAAAAGCTGAAAGTTTGCTCTCACGGTCCTCTGACAATCAAAATCTGTGTAGGAATAACTATTCAGCAGCAGCTTATAAGTGCAGCACAGGGAACTCCCTCCCATCCCTCTCTCACCCAAATCTGGAGCAGCCATAACCTTTCCATCTCTGGAAGCTTTGGAGTGAACCTGTGAAAGGTCGATAGACTTATCTCGGCCAGATAAGAGAGAATAACACACCCCATAATTTAGAGATCTTCCCTAAAACCACACAACTCTTTCTCTTCAGTAACATTTTCACCCACCTACAATGCAGGTAGAGGTAGATAGCTGCAGGTAGAGGGTTTGTTTCCCATGTCCCAGAGCAATAAATCATGGTGCATTGTGTTCTATGGGTTTCTTTTATTTTGTAAAGAAATCTAGCACACAGAACTGGATGGAGGTCCACAGTTTATAGAAGAGAGTAACTCACAAACATTGGCCCTTCAAGTGCTATGCTTAAAACTGTCCCTGTGAAAATACTGCACCTTCTGGCTATATCCTAGATAGCCAAGAGACTGCTTGTCTGATGCTGGTAACAGGAAAGTAGAAAGGAAATACAGATTCTGATTTTCCCAGTGGTAGCCTCTCTTATTCTGGTAGCTGAAAAGACTGTGGTGCTACAAAACTACTAAAAAATTAAATATATTCTGTGGCTAACTTCACAGTTCCAGGGGCAAGCAAATAGGATCTAAAGAAGACCCTTGAGCCTTCACTTCATGAGTATTTCCCACTCAAGTCATTATATCTGCCCATGACTCCTGGACTCCGCAGTCCTTTTGACGTAACAGCTATTGAGATCATTTCTGGCCATGCTGTGACTTCCTGGATCAAAAGAGATGAAGGAGAATGACTACAGTAAGATTTAACTCTTTCTTAATTGCTTTTTATTATTGTTTGTTTTTATTATTGTTCCTTAATTGTTTACAAAAGATTTTTTTCTTTGTTTCAATCATTTCAATGCATAAATTACATATATTTTTCCATGTACACGACTGCAGAGAAGCTAATGCACTACATCTAACATGAACTGTCTCTCATAAGAGGACAATCTTTAACTGCAAGGATAAAGTCCTTGAAAAATTACCTAGAATGAGTAAGTGATCTGATTTAATGTCTCTGTTGAAGTACTTGAGACACAAGTGGACCATAAAATTAGCATTCTGATTTAAATAAAAATTGCTCTTTCCATTTATTTTCAATGATACTTCTTTGTGAGGGCAGGGGCAGAGTCTGAGATGGGGAATGTTTGGGAGCAGACGAGGTTCAGAGGGGTAGGACGTGGGCTGGAAAACAACTCAAGCAGACCTAGGACATTTGAGCTCCAAAAAGGGGGGGTGAGAGAGCCCTGGGCATCATGGGGCAGGTGGGAGGGCTCTGGGTAGGACAGGCCCTGTGCCAGGAGGGCTTGCCATTGCCATAGAGTTCCTCTCAGTAGGCCCCTAGCCTGGGGCTGGTGTGGGAGGGGATTTCTGTGAAGGCAGCTGGTTTTAGCCAGGAAGAAGAGATTCTGGAAGAAAATTTTCAGGTGGCTAAAGGAAAACAGGATCTATGGTCTTGAATTGATCGGGATGTTATAATGGGACAGCCTGAAGGAAAAAGCATTAAAATATAATCAGTTAAATGTGGAAAGAGGAGAAAATCGAAAGTTAAAAGTATATTGGACTCCATTAAGTGGACGCATAAAAACTTCCAGTGAACAGCGTCTTCCCTCTATGATTCAGCATTAGATCTTCCCTTCAGATGACAGGTACTTATGCGAAAGGACGGAAGAGCTGAACGTGGCCAAACAGAAATGTTTGCATAACTCTGTTTCTCCAGTCTGCTCTTTTTTAAGAGGAGAGCAGAGAGCTTCAGGTCCCTGGCTGCCCAGCACAGCACTCTGGGTAGCTCCTCCACTTCTTGTCCAGGTGACTCGAGACCTGCTTTCTCTACCTGTCCTTACAATAATAAGGCTGGGACTTGGAGATGTGTGGCTTTAACAAGGCATGGTGCAGCTGCACAACTATAGAGATTCTAGGGCACTAAGTTAATTTTTAAGATAGGGATTCTAAAATTACCTATAAAACCCAACACACCCAACTCCCCCTTCCCTCAAATGTTTTAAAGCACATATCCATAGAAAAGAGCTGAGCACCCCTTTGCAATGAGTATTTTTTTGTTCCGTTTCATTTAAGTAACCCAAAGTTAACTCTGAACATCCATTGACGCTACCTAAGCACTCTCCCTTTTCAGTCGTCCCAGGCTTGCACGTGCACAAGCATACATACATACACACACACACATATACACACTTGACAGTTTTGCACAGAGTCACATTACATTTTCTTCCAGTGTGGTGAGCTGCTCGTCGAGTCTGACCGGGTCGGTCCCTAACGGGAAAGTCCCCCTCCCTCTGTCGTGGAGGTCAGCTGGGAAATCGCAGGGACCTGTGGATTCTGCTATCAGTTCCTCAGTGGCATTGATGACTTTTAGGACCTCTGTAGATATGTTGCAGAGAGAGACAGCAGAGTACTTCTGTTTTGTTACAAGAGTAGACAGGGAAAACAACAGCATTAAGTTAGCACAGAGGGGCAATAGGTAAAATACCTTGCTTGTAGCTATAGCTTTTAAACACGCTAAAACAATACACCTGGCTAGTTGCCATGAACAGACGCAAGAACTATGTAACGAAATCTGGCTGTGGTGGAATCTACTTCCTCTCTCCTCTTTTTCCCATATGCATGCTGATAGAGCACCCAAAATAACATACGCATGCAGATCTGCCACAATACAACTTCTAGCAGGGGGCTGAAATGACCAGGTCCAAATCTTATCCCAAAGGAGCACAGATATACTCAGCTTTAAAATCAAAGTCAGCTAGATTTATCTATTTTTGCAACAGCATTTAAAAAAGATTTGTAAAACTTAATCTTCTTTTTTTTTTTTTTTGACACAGGCAAATAGGTGTGGAATCACCCATCTCCGTATCTGCAGGAGCTCCCAAATGGCAGACACTGAGGAGGGAAAGCAGTTTTCAGCAGCTCTATGAGAAGAGTAGTTTACAAAGATGCTTACTATGAATTATTTGATAGCCCCCAAAAAGGAAAGGGCTATAAAGGGGCCTGATTTTTTTTTTAATTGCAATTCAACATTTCAAAAATATTTATTAAATAAATTATTTCAAATAGCAAAGAAAAGTGTGCAGTTTTATCCAGCCCCTTCCCCACTTTTCTTTAACTCTAAATCTTGTTTATCAGCGGTCCTGATCTGTAATTTGTTATCAGCGATCCTGATTCTGATGATTCTCACATGGGCTTTAGCCTTCAGGACAACTGCTCTGCTGGCAATAAAATTTCACGTGAGGTACCCTCAGGCATCACACTCAACATCCAAACTAGACGGCTCAGAGATTGATCCAAAACTAGTTAAGTCAATACAAATACTGTCACTGAATTCATGTGCAATATCTTCAGTGCTGTTTTGCCTATAAGAAAGTGATGGAAAGCTCAAATCTAAATTTAATTAAGTCCCCAACTTGCAAATACTTATGCATGTGAATTAGGGGCCTACCTACCTGTAAATTTTTCCCCAAATGGAATATATGCAGAATCCAAACGGAGGAAACAGACAGTCTCTGGATTCTATACAATAGATTTTGTAGTACGGAAAAGTGTAACTGATTAAAAGCGTCTTTAACAACAAATGTGTATTATTTTTATACTACATTAATCAATATGTCAGCCGGTCTGCTTAGTGGGGTACAGCAGAAATAAGGTTCCTTTGTTTCACACAAACTTGAGTGAGTTTACCTGGAAAACCTCTTTTATCATATCTTTCCTGTAATAAGCTGTTCATTTATATGTTAGACAGGACTTTTACTGAAAAACTGCACTTCTTTGGCAGTGTATGCTCAACAGTTATAAAGCAATACAGAAGGCATCTTATAGCACTGTTATTCCTTTGAATTACAAGAAATAATTAGATATATGAGATTAAAGAGAATGAGAACAAAGCAAGTATAGTTTGCTACAGCACACAGATCTTTAGCTTGTTAGGAAAGCCAAATCAGTCCTGAATAAGTAAGCCTAGGACTTTGTTACCGAGAACAAATACTTGAACCTCATAAACAGCCTACTGCTTTTTCCATTTATTTTCACAAGTGCCAATTAGGTTAAAAACAGATCAATAATTTTATAGGATGGAGGAGGAAATCAATGTTGCTTTGTTTTATTATTTGCTTTTACAAGCACCTATTTCTTATTCAGTTCTATGAGTAGTGACCAAAAAAGGATACTACATTTTTTTCCATCATCTTTACTGGTGTATGTTCTACATTTCAAGAAGTTGTAGCCTGAATTTAGTGTTCACTATTTCTTAAATTTGTATCCTTTAATGCTAATAACAGATTTCCAAAAAGGATTAAGTTAAATTAGAAAAAGGTGCTCTTATTCCAGAATATGAGAATTCATATTGGCATTTGTTACAGAACAATTATCATCAACAGTTTTTTTTTTTTTCTCTGGTAAAGTGATCTGTGATAGGAAACTTAATGAAATGAAAATTTTGAGGAAAATACCGTACCTCCTCAATATGTACCTGAGGAGGGGAAAGAAGTTCAACAAGCAAGAAATATGATTTTTAGGATTCTGAGATAAGTTCTTCGTGGCAGATGTTGGACTTTTAAAACTAGGGACTGGCTTCACACCGAATGTGGTACAAGGCAGCTAGATGAATGTTCACACAGTGTGTGCATCAATGAATGTATCTTGATCATGGCCTGTTGGTATCTTTTCCTTAGATTAGAGTATACCTGAAAAGTAGATCTCCCCCGACTTAAGGGTACAAGCAATATAAAAGTAATGTACTTAAATTTAAACTTTGTGAAAGCTTCCTGCTAAGGGTATTTGGAACTAGGCTTTGCCCTGGCCTGTGTCTTACAGAGAAGCAAGACGACATTAATGGGAGGCACAAAACCAACACGTAGGGAGTTCAGGGGTTCTTAAATCAGGTGCAATTGCCTACTTAACTAATGCTTTTGCATATATTTCTGCCTGTTTTTCAGCAACTGTTAAAAGATGTTCAAACAACTCATGTTCCAAAAGGTCCTGTCTGCAAACTGAGTGGGGTAGAAAAATAATACTGGAAAAATAATTATTTAACAAGTGTGAGGGGATCTCCCCCCCCCAAAACCTGTCCTGTTTTAGTGCAACAAGTACTCCTGCTACGTTTACTGCAGACCCTTAGGGCTTGTCCACCTAGCTGCTACCAAAAAGAGGTGTTATCAGACAGCCCAACCATGCTAGGCATAAAAGGGAAGACCCTACGTGTGATTTCCTACTGGACACGTGGAGAGTGACCCCTAATGAGCCATTTACATGAGTCCCAGAGCTGTGACCCTCCATGCGCAGAACAGCAGCGTTTATGGCAGAGCCACAACATCAGTTTCCTTAAACGAACCAGCAAAGAAACAAGCAGACTAAAAGCTTCCCACAACCCTTTCCCCTCCCCAATTACCCACGTCAAACTGAGAAGTTATGAGGTTCTATAAAAATCACCTAAAATTCAGACGCACGCACAGCGAAATCATGCTGGTAGGTGGACATTTCAAATTGCTATAAAGGCCTCTCGGCTGTATAATTTATCTTGCCCTTGCAGGAAAGGTCACTGTTAACACCTACAAGGTATTCAAAGGGACAGCTCTCACGCCTTCATGAAGTCTCCCCCATCTGTCTTGTCAAGCAGTCAAAGAACTAATAAGGATGTGACAGACACATAAAGCAATTTCTGTAACAAATATCTAGCATAGAATAACTAAGCATAACCATTCTTCCGGAAAGAGTGGGATGCATCCTGATTTCAGCGATGCTACCGTGCATGTGGCTTAACACCACCCGTCTCAAACGAAATCAATGCAGCTGCTCCAAATTTGAATGTTTGCACTGGTTATTAGAATTCAATTCCCGACTGAATTTGAGATTAAGAGTTTAATGGAATAAGAAAAACATACTTTTTATCATAATTAGTGCTCTCGCTTACAAACACATTAAAGACAAACAAAAGGAGTGATCAGTTTCTTGAGTTCTTTGTGGAAGAGTTTTAGAACTAATGAATTACTAAAAAAGGGTGCACGTGCAAGCAAATATACATATACCTTCATGTGGTCATGTGTGTATATAGAGAATATGATAAACACAACATCGCGAGACATCTTGACTGTCATTTCTGTGTGTGGTTGGACAGACAGAAAGGATTCCTGTTTTGCTGAAGATAACATTTCAGTGATTTAAGCTAGCTCTTGCTGAACTTCAGCCATTTCCCTTCTCTTCTGCTGTCTCTGCTGCCACTGCTGGTATTTCTTTTGTTTTTATTAAGGGTGCTACACTGGAGAGTGCTTTGGAGAACAGTATTTGCATCCTTGCACAAAAGCTAATGAGTAATAGAAATAAAGCAGGATGAGAAAACTGAAGCAACATAAAGTGACCAGACTGCTGTGAGTGGATGAGCAGTTAAGCCCTTGTACGTATCCCAGCAGCCCATGACATCTCTGCATCAAGTTTCTGCTGGTGAATGTCATTTACTTTATGATGAATGTTCTTAATGCAGTTAAGTGACCCCAGAAGTGTTCACTTGCACTATTTTTTTCTCCATATTTTACTCAGCCATTAGCATATTCCCTTTTTGCTACCATAATATTATGCTATCATTAGGCTTTATTAAACTGGCACTGGGGGCAGTGCCTTGCAGTTCAATACAGAACAGGTCACATCAACAGTCAGATCAAGAATTAGAGCAAGGGAAAGTTTCCATCATTAGCAGCCCTGACAGTATTGACGGTGTCCTTGATCACTTCTGGTACAATGATTACCTGCTCCATTCTCAAGCCGCTCTATCACGCTCCTGGTGGTGTGCAGGTTTCTCAATCAATATCCCTCATCCTCTTTTCGTAGGATGTTGAGGGGGGATGGGGAGAAGTTTCTCTTTGTCTCTGGTTGATTCATCTTTAAGAAGCCCGAACCCAGGCTTGATTAAAACAACAGAAACCAAATCTGCCCCTCTACCACACACACCTTTCACTGGACAGCTTTGAGAAGGCCCTGAAAAACCCACCAAAAGTCCCTCTCCTGCACTGGTGAGCAAGATCTTGGACACCGGATGATTCACAGTGTGGGACAAACAGAGCCATCAAAGCAGAACCACCAATGATAGTCTTCACTCCAGTCTTCACATGACCTAAAAGTGAGCCCTAACTGCTCTATACCACAAACACTGGGAAAGAAAAGGAACAATTGCCTTGATATCTGATGAAAGACAAGTTTACTGTGATCAACTATGGAACTGAGGAAGGAACCTACTGTGCAAGTTTGAGATTTGCCTTAACATCACTATCTTCATCTACGAGTGCTTGCTTAGAGAAGGAAAGCTATTGTCTTACAGAGTGAGCTCTTCTATAGACACTGTCCAAAGAATGACAGAGAGAAATATAGTCTCTCTTTTCAACTGTGCTAGGTATTTCTCAACATTAGATTTTAATTAATGAATTCAATCCGCCGTTCTAATGTGATTATAGATGCTAATTATTTGTAACACTTGGTTTCTACAGACAAGTTTCCCACAAGTATAAGAGAGGAAAGGTGAAATATGGTCCAAGTTGGAAAGGGAAATATTTCTTAAGTCTCAAAATCCGCACAAGATTCTGTCAATATATCTATAATGGACATAGGCTTATGACATTTCACAAATGGAAAAATATTTTTTAAAAGGTCATTCTTAAAGAAAATTAAGATCCAACAGGTGATTAAAATACAAAGGATAAAACTTAACTCTGAGTGTAAGGAAGAAAGAAAAAGCTGAGAGGTGGATTGTTTTGTTGAACTAAGCACCAATCTTTGATGCAAATAAGTAGTTCCTATTTTATGACTGAGAGAATCAAACACAATCAATTTGTTTACTGTTATATACGAGATATTAAAAATGGCATGTAAAATACAAGGCAAGCATATCTTTGCTCAGTGAACAAAACGAAAATCTGCATTAATATCTGATGCAAATCAGCTGAGACTTAAATAACACATAACATGAACCTTCTTACTACCTGTAAGAACCATAAAGCAACATACATTAGCAGCAAAGTGAGAAAATGCCTATGCACCGTATACAAACTCTACAATGAATTAAGGGTTCTGCTTATTTTTTAAACTGGGAGTTTAGAGAGATTTTTGAAGCCTACTAAAGGCAGAAATTGCTAAAAACCATCTTTTGTGGAATTCTCCTTTTTTTTTCTTCTAAAATTTTTACATATAAGTGACTACATCGGAATAGGAAGATCATATTCCTTATCTTTGTCCTCTGCTCTTCTTTTCTAATAAAAAAAAAAATTCTTATTGCTAAACCAACTAAGAGAGAGACAGTCTGCTCTACATGTCTACTTCATGCTCATCACTCCCATCATAGCATCTGCCTATCTGTGATTTCAGTCTCTTCTGTGTGTGATGATTCCTGAAAGGGGCCAAGAGAATGTGGCCTAATATTTCCAGGAAAATACCTTGAATTTGGGAATTCTGCATGAGAAATATGGAAACCCTCAACTTCACTTTATAGCATCTCTTACCATCTAAGAGATGTAAGAAAACACAAGACAAAATAAAGTGCTCTCACCTGCTGCAATACAGTAGATAAAAACTGTAGCTTTAAATGAAGATCAAAAGCCTTTTGTTTTTCCTAGATAGTTGGAAAGCAGTTAACAGAAAGGCAGAAAAGATATGTTAACATCTACACAGGTTAACATTTATATAGGTTCAGACTTAGAACTTTGGGAGGAACAGCAAGGATAAAGAAGCTAACAAATATGTCACAAAGTTTTGATATTACACATATTACTAAAATATTTAAAATAAAACAATGCCTATGTGATTTTTTTTTTGTGGGATTTAAAATCATCTCTCATTACAACAGATATTGCAAAATGACACATTATTTTTATAAAATGAAGCAAATTGTGAACTACTGATTTCCATTATCCCAAAACAATGTGGCAGTAGCACTAGGAGACTTTTGCAGCAGTGTGAAGAAAAAGAAGAGCCTGCTGTAGCTAGAATTCTGGCCTCTACATGATTGCGATTTGGACACTGCATGTTTCCAGTTACAAAAGGGTCTGCACCTCACTTATGCTGCAGTCAGATGCTCACGTCAGAAACAGCTGGGCTGACTTAATATGTCTTGTGCCAAATCACTTCCTACTGTTTGCTGTTGTCTCTCTCTTAAGAGTTCACTGCCCCAAAAGGAACAAGTGAAACCCTTCATAGTACCACATCACCAGTGCCAAGTCAGCAGGCTTACCTTAATCCCTCCAATTTATTAAGTCTGTTTAAACTAAACTGACTGGTTTTGCCCTGAAGTAACGACACACCACAGTTATACTGTTGGCTGTGCTGTGACAGAAGTAACATCCAGCTGAGAACCAGCACTTTCTTGAAGCTCTTCCAGCTAGATCTAAAGCGCTCATCTGTCACTGCCAAGTCTCTGGGATGCTCATAAAAAAAGACAAGTTAATAATAACTTTTTTGTGGCAGTCTATTTTTTTCCATTTTGTTTCAGCAGCATAGGCTATTATGTTCTGATTTTCTGTAACTCTATCTGTAAAATGGCTTTTATATTTACTTGCTAAGTAAATACATTTTTGGTAATAAGACAACTGAATGAGATTCCCATTTCATGCATGCTGGACAGAGTTGGCTTGGGCACACATGGACTTAAGTATCATATCTCAGATTAAATTTGAGTCTCATTTACAAAGGTGCTGCATTCCCTGCGTGAAGCCACCTGAAATCTCGCATTTTCCGCACCTCTCCAGGTAGACGCAATGGGAATTTGATCCAGTTGCTTAAACACAGACAGATGAGGTGCAGTCTGAAACACCTTAAAGTATCTGAGGACTTCCAAACAGAGCTGTCATATATGACATGGGACCTGGAAGATATATGTTTTCCAGCAGCTTAAGGCCATGTGGCCTTAATGCTTTCTAGAAAGTATTTCTGAGGTCTACTGTGAAATATAGACCTAGCCTATTCATCTTCATGGAATATTAAAGGAGACAAAGAGAAAAGAGAGCAAGAGCTAAATATACCTCATTTATCATACTTGGCACTCTTAGTATCATTAAGATACTCCCAAAGATTTACACTTTTCTTTTTTGTTTCAGTTAGGGTTTTAGTAGGAAAAAATGGAAGAAAAAAAAAAGTAAGGCATAAGAACTGTGCAGATCACTGTGCTAAAAGTGAAAATCAACAACATGTCTCACTAACACAAAGGTCGCACAATGTGATCACGGTTTGTTCACACCAGAAACCTCGAAGGTCGAAGGCTAACTCCAGCCTGAGCACACAAGTCTCTGTGGCCTTTCATGACACAGGTAAGACAGGCAGGCTTTTCAGGGGCCTGCCCACTCCTGAAAGATTATGAACTACTTTTGTAGCTTAATAATCACAGAAGATGATCTACAAAAGCAAGCCTGCTACAAGCTTACACTCATTTTAGAGAGCTGCAAATCTCCATAAGACCATTTTGGGTGACAACAAACTTAGGAATTTTGAAAATGACTGCACGGAAGTCATCAGGGTATTTAAGTCTAAGATACAAAATTAACATTTGTTAATTATTACCCACTGAAATCCTCAGTATCCCATGTAAACCAAATAATAAATTCAACGATCAGCAACTTCAAACTTGTATCTTAAAGCTAGGCATAGAACTATAAAGCTCAGCCTGAGGAGAGAAGAACTGAGAACCCATAAATGCCCTGCTTGAGCTAATTCTCCACTGAAGACTCAGGGTGTGCCAACTCCTGCCAGCGGATACAAGTCTTAAAACAGCTAATGCCCCTTTTAAAGCATCAGCTCAGCATGGGATTATATGCGATTCCTAGCTTCTATCAAAAAAAGGTGTCCACACTTTTAAAGGTGCAGACACGCCAGATTTTCATGAGCACTAGGTACCTAATTTTCAAGAAGAAAGATGCTTTTGGAAATCTTGTCCTATGGCCAGGTATACTGTAACTAGAAATTCTCAGTGACTTGAAGTTGCTAATGTGTTCCAGAATAAAGCTTAAAAATAGGAGCACTAAAAGTTAAAAAAAAAAAAAGTTAAAAAAAAAAAAGCAGCAAATAAAAATGATCAAGTATGCATCACCAAGCATACATACCGACTTTTAAGACAACCACTTGATTTTTGAGGATCTGGTTCTTCCTTTCCGGGAAGCTGGGTTTAGCAATACTGAGGATATTTTTAGCATACATTCCCTTTCCTCATTTGTCTTTGTGAAATAAAGTTTCCAAAAGAGTCCACTGTTAAAGTCAGGATGACTAAAATACAGTGTTTGATCTAGTTTCAGGAGCTCAAAGCACACTGTAGGCACTTGAATTCTCATTTTAACTGCCTAGAATTAGTGCATGGGCATGCTCAATGTGAAACTTGATGCCCAGGTCAGAACTCGGGGGCTCTGGCTGAGAATGCTAAAGTGCTAACATGAAAGATCAGTAACTCCCTAAACATGTATTCTTCAAAAAATCAGACTTCTTAAAGAGGCATCAAACTGGGACGTCCGGCTTTTGAGGCATCTGAAATTACTTGTTTCCTGAAAATACTGTTTTCTTACCCATATCCACTGAGAAACTTCATCTACTCATTTTAAAGTTATTGCATATGTTTTCTGAGTTTAGATAGCTCTTCATATTTTGGTTTACTGAAGCCACAAATGGCAACATATGCTGTTATCTTCAGCATTTCATTGTAAGGTGTTGGTCAGCCACCTTATCAAAGAGAAGGCACACGTCAGAAGATTTTAAATCACCTTTAGGATAACTGTCAAGAATAAGAATGAAAGCAGCCTGCTTGTTTCTCTATAGCTTGAGTTCCGCTATCAATTCCTCTGAAGCATGACCATGAATAACATTGGGATATTTTAGTTTCTTTATTATAGACAGAAAGAATACATACTGCAGCCATGAATGACTAACTAAGACTTTTTTTCAGCCAAGAACAATAAAGAATTAAGAACTCTGGACATTCACTTTTTCTGAACAAGATCTGTCTTATTTTTTTTTGAAGCTTATGGAAATTGTACTGAGGAATAGTATATTAAGTTAAGCATTACATTATTTTAAATAACTGACATGCAAATGTTGGAGTAATAATAAAATCAAAGGAGAAAAAACAACCAATATTACTTTGTAGACTCATGAAGATGAGTAAATATAACACAAATTACAGATTTGCCCCAATGGGTAGGGAATAATTCTAAATTTCGCATGCCTGGCACAATTCTTTTGAGAACGTGCCTCTGAGTGGACTCCGGTCAGTCTATTCCTGGCACCTTTCTCAGGCACTTACCAAATGTCTGGAGGCCTGGCTGTAGGACCGGAAAATCTCACCTACCCAATATAACCGCTCAGCCCTAATATTGTCACCAGAGAGAAGCAGGAGTTTCCACAGATCTGTGGAAGGACAGCCAATTTGCTTATTCAAGCATTTCTTCCTTTTCACTGATTATCGAGGAACTTCACGAAGTAGTTTTAGGCAAAATATCTATCGCCTCCATTCAGAGAAAGGGGAATCAGTTGGAAACATAAGAACAAGCAAAGAAAACAAACAGAGCTACCTTAGTGTAACAATCTGAAGGTAAAAATACACACAAGCAGCAGAAAGGTGGGTTTGAGAATGTCCCTAGGAGGAGATGGTTTGAAGCTATGTCTCCAGTCTGTCTTAAGACAGGGCACTCTCCATCCTTCCTGTAGAAAATGGGATATTCACCTTGGGCAGCAGAGTCCAATTGGGTTCGAGTTCTTTCTTCCAGAGGGGGTTTTGTTTCAGTTAGTGATGGTCTGATAAAAAATGCACACACACAAGCCCAGTGCTGCCCACTGCTAGTCAAGCACCCTTATCCTGCAGATCCATTTAGGCTCATTCTTGTCTGCTGTGTGCCTTGATTCGCCTCTTGGTGTCTTGACTACACCGTGGCTCTGCTTTGACAGGGGATGTGGACAATACTCTAATGGGAAACACATTGTCACCACCAGGAGGTGGAAGAAGGATCAGTTGATCTATAGAGACACTGTCCAAGTGTGCAGGAACAGGGTCAGGAAAGCCAAAGCCCACTATGAGTGGAATCTGATCAGGGAAGTGAAGGGCAACAAAAAGGGCTTATAAAGGTGTATCACTAGCAAAAGGAAGATGAGGGAAAATGTGGGCCCACTGCTGAATGGGGCAAGAGTAGCACAGGGAACACAGGACATGAGAAAGGCCAAGGTACTCAATGTCTTCTTCTCCTCTGCACTTGGGAATCCCAGGGTTTTGAGACCAATGGGAAAGTCTGGAGCAATGAAGACTGACCTTCAGTAGTGGAGGATCAGCTCAGGGAACATTTAAACAAAGTAGACACACACAAGTCCATGGGATCTGATAGTATGCACCCATGAGTGCCGAGGGAGCTGGCTGGGATCATTGTGAGGCCGCTCTTGATTATCTTTGAAAAGTCATGGCAAGGAGGGAGGTTCTTGAGGACTGGAAGAAAGTGAACATCACCCCTATCTTCAAGAAGGGCAAGAAGGAGGATCCAGGGAACTACAAGCCAGTTAGCCTCACCTTAATTCTTGGGATGGTGATGGAGCGAATCCCCCTGGAAGCCATTTCCAAACATATTAAGGATAAGATGATTGGAAGTAGTTAGCAAGGATTTACAGCGGGGAAATCATGCCTGACCAACCTGTTAACCTTCTATGATGAAATGATTACCTCAGTTGGCAAGGGGAGAGCAGCAAATGCCATTTATTTTGCCTTCAACAGGCTTTCAACACTGTCTCCCATAACATCCTCATAGACAAACTGAGGAAGTATGGACTAGATAAACAGACAGGGAGATAAACTGAAAACTGGCTCAACTGCTAGGCTCAAAGGGTTGTGACCAGCAGCACAAAGTCCAGCTGGAGGCCAGTCACTAGTGGTGTCCTCCACGGCTCAAAATTGCGACCAATACTGTTAACCATTTTTATCAGTGATCTGGATGACGGGACAGAGAGCACCCTCAGCAAGTTTGCAGACAATGCAAGACTGGGAAGGGTGGCTGATACACCATGGGTTGTGCTGACGTTCAGAGGGACCTTGACAGGCTGGAGAAATGGGCCAACAGGAATCTCATGAAGTTCAACAAAGGGCAATGTAAAGTCCTGCACGCGGGCAGGAATAACACCATGCATCAGTATACGCTGAAGACTGGCCTAATGGAAAACAGCTCGGCAGAAAAGGACCTGGGTGTCTTGGTGAGTAAGTTTGACATGAGCCAGCAATGAGCCCTTACGGCTAAGAAGGCCAACAGCCTCCCAGTCTGCACTAGGAAGAGCGCTGCCAGCAGGTCCAGTGAGGAGATTCTTCCCCTCTATTCAATGCCGGTGAGACTGCATCTGAAGTGCTGTGCCCTGATATGGACTCCCCGGTACAAGAAAGGTATGGACATACTGAAGCTAGTCCAGCAAAGGGCCACATCGATGATTAATGGATTGGAGTGACCATCTCATGAAGAAAGGCTGAGAGAGCTAGGAATGTTTAGCCTGGATAACAGAAGTATCGTGGGGGATCTTTTCAACGCCTATAAATATCTTGGTGGGGGGGTGGGGGGTAAAAAAGACAGAGCCAGACTCTTCTCAGTGGTGCCCAGTGAAAGGATAAGAAACAATGGGCACAATTTGAAACACAGGAAATTCTATCTAAACATAAGAAAAAGCTTCTTCACTGTGAGGATGGCAAAACACTGAAGTAGGTTGCTCAGAGAAGTTGTGGAGTCCCCATCCCTGGAGATGATCAAAACTCAACTGGACACAACCCTGGGCAATCTGCTCTAGCTGATCTTGCTTTGAGCAGGGTGGATGGACTAGACGATCTCCAGATGTCCCTTCCAACCTCAGTGATTCTGAGGCTCTGTGATTCTGAGTTATTCAGCCATGGACTACTGCAGCATAAGTATCTTGCTCATCCCATAGGCAAACAAC
Organism: Struthio camelus; assembly: GCF_040807025.1. Lineage (NCBI taxonomy): Eukaryota > Metazoa > Chordata > Aves > Struthioniformes > Struthionidae > Struthio > Struthio camelus. Next base: position 51,997,797 of record NC_090943.1, read on the forward strand.
TTCACGATCAACACACATCCTTTCTAAGCAAATAAAAGCTCTATCACCAATGCTTGTTAGCAGCATTCAATTTAGCCTGTCTTTGATTTATTTACGAAGACTACCCCATACCAGCAATATCAAATTGGTCAACAGGATATATAGGCTATATAGTGTTGAATAAGATGCTATTAAAATAATAAATCAAAACTCTAGAATTAAGGGCTGTGGATAGGACTTTCTGAAACGCTCTTATATAGGTGAACTGAGAACAGAAAATGGCTATGGAGTACAACACCAAATTGAAATACACCACATGCTCTGATGATGAGAAATTCAGAGGAAGAAAGGGAAGAAAGCAGGAGGTAAGTCCTGTTGAGTGACACTGAAATCAGGCCTCTTGCTGTAAGGATAGAAATAACACAAAAAGAGGATCTGATACATATCACAAGCAACAATGGATTTCAGTATCACTAGAATATTTTACTGTTTACAGAAGCCTGTTAGCTGACAGAGTAACAGAGGATGAAAGCTTTAAAGAAGCACAAAATATCCCACAGGCGTAAAATATTCCCACAGAGAGGCAGAAGAATCTATGACATCGGAATGAACTAAATGATACTGAAAAGAACAGAACAGATAACAAGACTGAAAAGACTTAAACCAACGGGTCAGCAAGGAGGAAAAAAGGAGATCTAGATATGCTTTTAAATAAACATACAAGATCAGATTCTTACTCAGTATAAACTCACATCATTGCATTAATATCAGTCACTTAACAGGTTTACACAAGCTAAGTTCATTGCTTTTGAGCTGGTCCTGGAGGCTTACAGAAAAGAAAACACACCTTAATGGAAGCTTTACTTGTGCAAGGGTGGCAGGCTCAGACCCAGTGTAAAGGACTTCGTTTTTATTAAGCAAACTATGTTTTATTTTCCAACCAGAAGTTTCTCTTCCTAGATTCTAGATTTTACAATGTTGATCGCACTCCTCTATATTGACTACCTACCTTCTTTAACTCCTCGTGAATACTTTTGCCGTTTTCATCTGAGGACAAAGTCTCCTTCTGGTTCTCAGGATCCGTTCTAGGTTCTGACTCTTGTTCTTCACCAGAAGAGGTTTCCTTGTCACTCATTTTAGCAGCAAGCTGAAATAACCTGGATTTAAGCTCCTCTTCCATAAGGTCAGGCTTGATTTTATGATGCTGATCCTCACTGCTTATATCTGTTTCTGATAAGTCATCAAAATCCTGCACAGAAATTAGAAGAATATATAATTACTGTACAGGTACAGAAAGGAAAGCAAACAGCTTCCTATAAAACTGTAGGTGTGATTACTCGGCAGAGAATCTAAAAAGACACCACACTGTAAGTGTGCCAACAAAAATTATCATGTCTTTGCAGAAGAAGGCCAGTAAATCCATACCTATTGGATAATATTTATCATTTCTAGTTACTTTCACATTGTCTAAAAAGGAACTACCAAAATCATTATGTATCTGTGTGCAAGTAATAAAACAAAAGCCTAAATGACATTTCTCATTACCAACACTGCATAGTCACCATTCTCAGTTACGGTCCAGATAAAGAAACTGAAGTGTGGGAATGAAATACTTATCTATAGGAACCTGGCAGTTATGTCCAGCTTGCAGTTGAAAGCTGTGCTCAAGTTCCCTTATTGCTGGTCTTGAGCATCACCAGTGTTTTTCTTAAGGATTACTGGAAACTAGTTTCCAAAAATGTCACCCTTAGTAAGTGACTGTGCTTAAAACTGTCAGTTTTCCCAGTGAATGTTTACCTAGCTGTATCCACTACGGTTACAATTACTGTCTAGATGCCTCCTTGAAACAAGCTCAGTCTTTAGGAGTACCTTATTTTCTTATTTTTGGATCCTTAAAGGTGGGAAGTACTCAAAGTTTCAGTTAACTGTGGTGTTACAGGAAAAAGGAAAGGGTTATAGGAAAGGGTGTTACAGACTCAACCATGGTAAGTCCCCCAGTTTGGAGACCAAGCAGAAGAAAAGCAAAACCCTTTCACAAGTCTGTTTGGTAGGCTGCCTGCCTAGTGCTTAATGTGGAAAGAGGCTTTTTTTGTCAGCCCTCTCAGGAAATCTGAAAATATCAGTTATACTACAAACTGATGTCCAGATACATATCAGCTTATTTTCTGGAGCGGTGCTATCCAGTTAGCACCCAGTTTCCCTTGATTTCCTCTCCAGTCAGGAGAGAGAGACAGGCATCTCCTTGAACAACCCAGTCTACCTATGATGTTAACTGCTTCCTGGAAATGCTCTTTTCTCCCTGCCAACTGCTAAGAGAGAGCTTAGAATAATTAGGCACTTTGGTGCTTCAGACAAGTGCATAAAGTAAGGTGGAATTAGGCTGGTTTTAAAGCAAAGAATTCTTTGAAATAGACTATAATCATGCAAAAACATCCAAGAGGAGGATGTAAAGAATCCAGCCTGGAACCCAGATGTGGTAATCACACTGCAGTAGGTCTCAGGAGAGGATTTGGAGCTATTATTTGATAGGAAATTATTCTTATTTGCCTTAGGCTGTCCTACGATGACAAGACCAGACACTGCTGGAGAGAATAAAAGCTGTGTTTTCTCTACCATTCACTTGGAAACATATAAACAGGAGGTTTGCTTTGCACAGGTACTCTGCCTGCAATCTCAGAATCATTGTTTATGGATGGACCAATTACCTCCAATTTTTACAGTAACTGCTAACCCTGACAATTTCCTCATAAACCTTGCCCATCATACTGCTCTTAATAGATTGACACATCATATTCTTAATATCAGTCTTCACTGCTCATACAGTAAACTGTAGCGCATTCTCTAGCACTCTCACAGCCATCTGGACAATTTTTGTCTGCAGTTACTGGTGAAAAAAATTATACAAATAAATAATTACTTTATAGTTCACTTTCAGGATACTGAAGGCCTTTTGGAAAAACAGGGTTTGAAAGTATATGATTAACTAGAATAAAAGGGGAACCACAGGCTTATGCTGAAATTTAAATTTTTCCCAAACAAAAAGCTTTTGCAGAATAAAAAGCCCTCTTACATGTTCTGAAACAACCGTTCTGAATAAGAACAAGTCTTCAAATCAGTGTGTTTCCACTTTGATTTTATAATACGTTGTGATGTGCTTTTAAATGTATTTAGAAGACTGGTGTCATTTCACTTTTTTAATTAAAAATTGTTGACTATATTGCCGTAATGTGCGTCATCAAATCATACCAAAAAGAAATTGTAAGACATTTTTCAGACAGATTTTGTATTTCACTCAGCAATTCATTACAATCTCCCAACAAATTTGCTATGGATAATCTGGCATATTGATAGACCACGATAAAAATCAGAAAGCTGTTGCATCAATTTGTACCGAGGAACAAAAAAACTGTAATTTATAGGATTTGGAAGATAGAGAACATGGCTGAACAGTGCAGTTGCGTTTTAGGGGAATATATTTTAGTGGAGATTCGTCTCACCGAGTATGTGCTATTTACAGTTAGCCATCTAGTCTAAGCTATAACCCCTCTTTATTTAATGGGGAGACATAGGCACATGCAAAGAGGTACTCTTGCCCCTATCTAAACATGTGTTTTATGATTATAAGACTTGCTAGTGAGCTCTGATAACTCTACACCAGGAGTGTGGACTTCCTCCAGGAATGTCTAGGTGGGAAGAGTATAGTCTACCTTGCAGCTGAGTCTGCAAGGGAGGGAAGGCCATCCCATTCCATGCAGACATTTTGGGCAGATCAAATGTTTGCTATTGTTTAAATAGGCCAACAAATATGGCTACAAAATCTAGCAGGGCAGCAAGAAAGGCTATCAGTTCAGAGATGCAGGTTTTCCTGCATTTCCACCTCATCTGCTGCGCCACAAAGTACCGACACATGACAACATTCCATACACAATTGCTATGAAGACCTCTTATGCAGGTTTGCTTAGCTTTTAACTGCTTAGCAGATATGTAAGAACAATAATGCATACGTACTCCTATTCAAAGTACCACCAGTTACTGTAAGGAATCCACAGTGAGAATGGCAAAGTTACAACTCCTCTTGATCCTGAAAAAACACCAGTCTTCCAGATCACACATTGCAATGCCTGTTAGGTTCATCTCTGCTGCCTATACCCAGAGCTCAGTGAAATCACGTAGAGACCTTAAGCTGACTTGCCATGCGTTTTGGATGAAGGCCTGACAGGACAATGTAGCTCAGTTGCTCAGCTTCAGCAGGATAAAAATGAGGATATAGTTTTATGAGACAAGGTGAGATAACGTAATAGCCCAGTGGTGCTGAAATGGAGCCATCCTGTACCTTTCCTTCCTTTACCTGGTTGTAACGATTTATGTAGGCTCAGCAAAGGGGTCCAAGTGCCAGAGCTGACACAGGGTAGGTATCGGACCACGCTGAAGGCAGGGGAAGGGAAGGCACGAAGGCAGATGGAAGATGACGTTCCTCTTAGCAGCAGCAAACTGCTATGTTACCTCAGCCACATGTGCAACGGTTACCTGAAAAGTTCTCAATTCTAGCTTATGCTTTAATGCAGGTAAAGGAATTTTCCTAACTCATTAGCACACAAATTTGAAGAGCCTTTTGCTAGATTTCGCAACACAGGTGCAAGACATGAGTTGCCCTGGCATTCCTAGGCTTTTGTTCTGCATTAGCTAAACTTCTGGGGGAGGATCCACCCTGAGGGAACTGAGCTTACTACAGCTGCATTCAGGTATGTCCCTTTAGCCAACTTTCTACTTCCCAGCCTCCTTACAGTAAGCTGGTGGAGTATTTACATTTGCAAGACCTGTTAGCTCTTGCCTACATGCAGAAGTAATGATATCCTCTAATGCTACACTGTGATTTTTGCTAGTGGTAGGCTGCTTAGCTTGTGTGTTGAGCTTTTTTGATGGTGGCAGTGAACTATTCACGACAAAAAGAGTACCTCTTTCATGAACTAACAGATTAAAAATTAGATGCCATGACAACAGATAAGAATAATAAATACACTGAAAGTTGCTATTATTATTTTTTTTATGGATACTATCTTAAACTTCACTGCTCTTGTTTACTGTTCATGCTTTAGCTCCATCTGGCAAGTTTGGCATAAATCATCGTCTAAGTTCTCATTTGCCTCTACCAGTAGCAAATAACACTAACATCTGCAAACAAGAATAAAGGGCCACCAGATTAGCTGAAAACAGTTTCAGCAAGGGCCTGGGTAGAATACCACAGCCACAAGCCCAGTTTTACTGAAAGAAAATCAAGTATTGCTAGCTCAAGTGTAAGCCCTTTGCAGACAATGAAACAGGAAATATACTTTTTCCTAATACATATTCTGCAAATCCTTGCGTGCCTTGATAACTCAGTGTAATCCTAACAACCCAAAAAAAAAAACCCCAAATGAAGCAAATCAAAGTACTGGTTTGGAGGCTACAGAACCAAACCCATGTTGCACCAGAAAGCCTTCAGAGAAAGCACCATCCAAATAGGAAACAGAGATTAGAAACCGCAGGCTTTAGAAGAAGACGACACAAACTGTGAGGCTTGCAAGCAGTTTCTCAGTGAGAGCCAGTGTACTTTACAGGCATGCAGTTTTCAGTAATTACATCCCAAGCGCCATCCCGTGGGGACTGGCAGGCTGACAGCAGTCATCCATTACCTGGCAGCAAGGCAGAAGGGGCAGCAAGGCTGTAATTAACAGGTAGAGCCTTTTCATAAAAGAAGCAAGCTCAAAATGAAGGCAGTTCCTTCACCTGAAGCAATTAAGCAGCTCCACTTTCCATCCAGAATATAAGAATTACAACTACATTGAGCAACGTCTCCTCTCAAAAATACGGTGAAAGGCAAGCTTTCTGCAGACACAGATCAGTGGCGCGAGCGGTCATTTCTTGTAAATAAATTAGAATTTAAAAAATAATTATCATTAAAAACAGGGAAGGTAGAAGTAAGGTTGCACTTGTCAAACAAGCTGTGCTTCTTAATTCAGGTTGCATAGGAATATTAGTCTTCTACGTTACATATGCAATCCACTGATCAGAAACTTACTACTGTAGGACTTTACAGTAGGACAGTTTTCATGTCCATGCCGGCTTGCTTCATGACTGCATTTACAGTGTTTCTACAGGCAACCCACTAAAGCAAGGTTTTTCTTTTACCTGCCATATAGTGGTAAAAATACAAAACAACACATCTTGGTGTCTATTTTCAGGGTCCCCTTTTAAGTCACTCCAGACTTTATATAATCAATTCTCTCTCAGTCACAAAGTCAGCATTCTAGTTTTGAGCCCAAAATCTGTTTCAAAAATGCCACAGCATTCTTCTAATCCAGGTACTGGATCTGGATTAGAAAAATCTAATTTTTAATAGAAATTCCGTTGCGAGTTACAAAATTGTTTCAGGATGTCCAGAATGTCACTGCTTACAATTCTCTAAATTTGGAGCAGGGAGAGAAGAAAGGGCCCGTTTTCATTCCACTGTAAAGCCGGAGGAGTAGCAAACAAGAAAGTAACTGTCACTATTTGAAAATTAAAAAAGAAAACCAAGCTTTCAGACTGCAAGACTGAAATCCCATTCCACAGTGCAGATGAAAATACAGTGGTTAACAAATAAACATGTTATTGCTGCAGTGCAGTAAAATAAGGAAAAAAGTATGCTTTTTCACAGTAATCTACATATGATGAGTTGGGTCAGTTTCTGATGCCCAGATGCAGCGTGGTTTAGAAGAGCACTTGGTATGTTTTCAGGAAATTCTCTCTGTATCATCTCAGCATGTGAAAATCTATGATTTATTTAAGACCTCACAAAGAAGCTTCCTTAAGTTACACTGCCTACAACTTACCAAGAAGAGAGACTGTCATTTTGTACAAACTACTTCCGTGTCGGGTTCTCTCTGCTTCAGCCTCAATCATTTTACCAGGATCAATACATTACTGTGGGGATCATATGAAACCCTGTCATCCCTTTAATCTCATTTTTCTAAGGAGTATAAACACTGGCTGGTTAATTTATTATCATACCGCAAATCATATTCCCTATGCTCTGAATCCTTTTAATTGCTTTCTAGAATTTTACAATCCTAGCAACGTCACTGCTATAAATTCTATTAGCCAGTCCACTCTTGCTCTGAGAAGTGCTTTTATGTACAGGCGGCTGGAATAACTTTTCACTGAAGGTAGGCACCAACTGTCAAAATCAGCCATTGTGTGTGTGTGTGCGTGTTAACACAAACTAAAGCAAACATGCTCATATTATTATACATAAAATTCTTAGTTCTTCAGTAACTCGTATGCTTATCTTTTGTGTTGCAAGTGAATTTTATTACTTTAGAAACACTAGTGCGCTCTCTGCCTGTCTCACTGTGATTAAAGGAGCAGGAATAGCAACAGGAACAGTCTCTTTTTGCTTAAGTGGTAAAATGAAGGGGAAAATTGGTCAGAATCCCAACCCTCGCATTTTGAGCACGACATAGAGGTATAAGCAGTACACAAGGTGCAAGGCAACTCACAAGAGCATTGGAAAGGACAATCTCTTTTCTGCATCCTCTTGCATTTTGAAGGACACGCTGTGAGCTGCTGAAGGATGTAGTCAAATACGTCTAGAAGCTCCCTTGCCTCTCTGTGTTCGCTACAGGAGGAACATCTCCAGGACCTTATCTGTGGGCTCTGCTTTTGTGCTCTCTGCGGAGCAGCAGTAATTCAAAAGCCACAATATGAACACAGACATGCATGCACACAGAACATGCACAAATATGCAAAGGCATAAATAGAAATACAAAAGTCCCTTCATGAAAGATGATCTTTCCGCACCCCTGGAAAGTTCAGTACTTCTGCCTGATGCTCTAAGAAGTCATTATAGATAGATTATAAACGTAAGAGGACATAACTATAGATGAATCAGTACAGAATGCCCACACCTGTCTCCTAAAAGCAGATGGAACAGATAAAGAATTAACAACAGTACATTCAGTATTAAAAAAATCTGTGGAAATCCCAGAATCCAAATCTTGACTTACAATCAGTTGTGCAGTCATCTTTCTACCAGAAATAGAGGCTAGTAGTATAAGGAAAGAAAAATAATTCCAGACATCCTAAAGTATTCGGATGGCTTTAAAGATTGGATAAAGTTGCTTGTAGATGGAGACATAGGGTGAAGACAACATTTACTTCCTTACTTCCGGCTTACCATTATTCTACTGCAGAAATGATCCTGCTACAGATTTTGAAAGTTAGGATATGGGAACAGGACCTGGAAAAGGGGTTCAGCATTCTTCCTACCCAGACAGATAATTAAAGCTAAACATGTGCTTGTAAGGCTAGAAAAGTTTGTGGGGACAACTAGATCCCTTACATAATTTGAGTTCCAGGCCTGGAGAAACTCTGAACTGAGAGGATTACTCTATTTTGTGGTTATCCCATACTTGTTTAAAGCAAATGTTTGGGGGCTACTTTTCTGTCTGAAAAAAGTTTTTCCAAGTTAGAGCTGTTACATTCTGCTGGCCGAAAGCTTGCTTTTTAACAAATTACAATTATTTGAATGAATGAAGTTTATACACACTCACCCTAACACACCAGTACTCATAATCAAGAGATTAATTAAAAGTAGGCATCACTTGGACCATATTTCAAAAATATCCCTTTCTGAATTTCTGCTCATTAACTTTAGCCCTTACCAGGACATTTGCAAACAGCACAGAGTAGATTCCAAGGCATGTGAGTTGCTTCTTACTCCAAAGAGAGGGAAAAAAAAAAAAAAAAAAAAAAGAGAGAGACCAAAAAAGGGGGATTACTCAGCACGCCAAATTTGTTAGCTGTTTGCAAATTCTGACTTTTTTTGTTGTAAAACCACTGTATTTTATAGCATTAATAATGTCATTGATCAGGTGGAAGTGGCAGATTTGAGAAAGAAACAAAGACTGTTCACGGTATATGGAGCACTTTACTTTTGCTTCTTCTCAGTTTTGAGACATGAGGGAGGATAAAGGTTGTTAGAACACTCCCCCCTCCTACTCAGGGTTCATATGTTACTGTCAGCAGAGCCGCCTGGTTTTGCCCAGCTTTTCTTGATGCCACATTCAGTAAAATCAAATGCAATTACCTGACTTGTGCTTAAATTCTTCTTGTTGGTTTTTGTGCGATTTTTTCCTTCATTTACTTCTTCAGAGATCATTTTGTTCTTTCTCCACCTTCTTGATCTCTTTTCTAAATCATAATGGACTTCTTCAGTCTCACTGCTGTCTGAATACTCCAAGCTGGTTGCCTGTGGATTGAAATTTATGTCCAGCTCTCCATGGAAGTGAGTTTTTTCCATTCTAGGCTTATCACCTTGAGTTCTGCTTTGTAGCCAGAGAAGTTTGCTAGGTCCTTTGACTTCCTGGAAAGAGTTTACTGAAGATGTTTCAGAATCGGAGAACAGTGTCTCAGTATTTGTGTATAATCCAGAGGAAGGTGAGGTTACTGCCTGGTACTGGTCATTGCCATAAACCCACTCAGCATTGTACTGGGAATCGGTATAATAGAAATCATCTGATGATTGCCGAGGTCTCCGACGCAGCTTGTTCAAGGCCACATTCCAGTCATAGTCATCCTCGCTGTCTGAGCCCATCTCGTCATATGCAGACACAATGCTGGATTCATTCTCCAGAGCTTTGAATACTTGACTCTTTGGTTTAGCGAGCATTCGAGGACGAGGCAAAGTGACGTTCTGCAAAGCTACCCAATTTCCATCAGTGCTTTGAAAAACCGGAGGCGGATCTATGAAAACGAAATGAGAACAACCTCTTCAATTATCATTATGTTATCACAGCGTGAATGGTTCATTTTCCTTGACAGTTTCCAATCAACTGGCCATAAATTGGAGGGTTCAACAAAAGCAATGAACAAATGTATGGGTTGCTGTTACATTAATTCTACCATATTCTGAGCCATGCTGTCATATTCTTTTCACAAGTTATGGAGATGGCTATTTAAAATGTAAGAGTGTTTGGATCACAGCTTTGTTCTAAAAGCATTAGGAAAGGATGAGTTAACATCAATATATGGACACGTATAAATTCTGTTTTGCAAACATCTTCAGTTCTGTGTGAAGTTTCAGTCCCTCCTCTCAAAAAGGAAAAATGGAAAAAGGATCCGAGAAGGGCAATAATGGATGAGCCAAGTTCTGAAATGGCTTCAATTTAAGGAGGGATTTAGTGAGGTAGACTCTGCAGGCTGGAGAAGAGAAGACTGAGAGGCTACACGACAGATGAGTGGCATTAACAGTACTGATAGGGGATCTCTTCCAGCGTAACTACTAGAGGATATCAAATGAAACTTGTAAGATCTAGGTGCAAAACAAACAAAAGCAAGGAGGAGGATGTAACGGGTACTAGACCTGTGGAGCTTCTTGCTAAAGGGTGTTATGGATGCTAGAAATTTATCTAGGATGAAATGGAGATGGCGATGGCGATGTACATGGAAGAGAAATCCATGGAGGATACTAAATACAGAAAAACACTTCTAGCTGAGGCAGTCCTTCAGCTGAAAGTGACTGGAGGTTGGAAGCATACTCACAGGCAGCATAAAAAAAATACTTGCTCTTTCTTGTAATCTTTTCTAGGCACTTGCTTATGGCTACTGCTGCCGCTGTGCTTGTAGTCTAGATTAAATGGGCTTTTAGCCTGACCCAGCACAACTGCTGTTACATTCTTAGACTTTTTAATGGTGTATTTAACAATTCTGAGAGAAAAATATGCCACCAATATGGTCAAGAAGTGCTGTAAAATTCACAGAGTTTGCATTACTTGTAAATTAATTTTCCATTTCCAATGAAATTTGAAAAGTCTCTTAATTGAAAATGTGAATATGTGATGTCTCTACCTCCCACAGCAGTTGAATAAAAAAGCAACACGATGGATTTACATAGGCCTCTCGGCGTGCTGAACCAATTTCTGTCAGCTTACAGATTGCTTTCAGAGGCTCAATTTGCCATTTCTAAAACACTGCAGAAATACTAATTACAAACCATTAGTTTACTAAAATTGTAAACAGAACATTGCTATTTAAACATGGAAGAAGTAAAATCTGGATAGTGTTGTAGGTGACAAATGAATATCACCTACATTACAAATACATGAGCTCAAGAAAATGATTTTTTTTTTTTGCTTGGACCTGTTCATGCAGAATACAAGTATGAGGTAATTTCAGAGTGTTGAAAAAAAGGTCTGTGGAACACTGCCATCACCAAAATACCCACCCAAAAATAAAGCAATGGTGGAATGGTAATTAAACTTAGGAGCTGTGCAAGATTTAAAACAGTTTTTGTACTTGTTACTCATTTACGTCTTTTTGGCTTGTTTTCATTTCTCAAATTTCTTGCCAGTTCTAAGAACTTGAGAAAATGGGTTACTGAATTCATTCTTACTCCTGCTTAAAAAGTAAAGTAAATATTAACGATGTTCTTGTAGCAGTGACCAGCTAAGAATATATGTGAGGTAAGGCTTACAGGGAAAACTAATAACTCTTTATTGTGACAGCTGATATAGGAAGAATAAAAAGACAAACTTTTAGGCATGAGGAACTTCTGCTTATCCACTTTTTCCAGTTATATTCACTAATCTAAATGTAGGATTATACATGAGAGAGAGATAATCTTCTCTTAAAAGCATTGCTTGTTTAAACAAAACAAACACTTTTGGAAGACATAAATCTTCAACAGAAATTGAATTCAGCTGCACCACATTACACAAATGTAATGCAGTGGAGTTCCACATCATTATACCTTCTTCTCTCCTAAACCATATCCCTTTATTTTGTTTAGCAACTACACAGAAGAATCAGTCAAACATCCTCAGCTAACTGCAGAAAGGACAGGATAGTAGTTGATTAGATCCCAGAGAGCAAGTAGGGTGGCAATGAAAGTCTTTGATAACTTTATATCCAAAACATCAAGTTAATTTTATCCCAATTTCAAGTAATGTCAAACATTTCCTTCCTGATTTTCCAAAAAAAAATTTGAAAGAATAGATTTTTACACACAATTCTGTGGATACATATCATAATTTATATGTGTGAAAATGAGAATAAATTTAAGAAGCCTCATTATGAAACTGTTGGTAAAGGGGAAAAAAAAAGCACAAATTCAGGACTTGGCTCTTGAGTTATCATTTAAACTAGGGCAAAGTGTAATCAAAATGAGCTGTTAACAGCTTTTTCCTATATGACTAAAAGGCCTACAGATGTTACCACTCCAAACTCTTAGTTAATATTCCTCGCATTTTCCTGTATCCTAACACACAGCCACTTACTACTGCAGAGGTGAGATCATATTTACACATATTAACCCAATCAGCTATACCATCTAGCTCAATAGGCATCTCAATTTCATCACAAATGAAATTGAGTGGTTTGCAGATTAAGGAGGCAAAAGCAAATCCTCTGAGTAGAGCACCTGAAAGGAACCAGGGTCAATTTGTGATTCTGCTATGGTTAAGCAATTGTTAAGTACCAAATTGCTGAATGGTTAACTTCAATGAGATTGAAGTGGGTGCTTAAATTTAAGCACCCAATTAACTGCTTTACTGAAAATAGGCCTTCCCCTAAAACACTGCCCAGGAGAACAAGGCTTCTGATAGGAGGCTGTAGGAGCAATTCACAATGAAATGCATACTTAGTTAAGTCAGAATTTAGCACTACTTTACTATCACATTTTCACTAATGGGGAGTATTCACACTGTCTAATTTTCAGCTTCTCTCCTTGTCAATTAGCATTACAGAAAAACTAAACTAATTGCCAGTCTGTTTGATGGGCAGACCCATTCCTTGGTCCCCACTATACCCAATCATGTTTTCTGGCTGCTTCTGTTTTGCCAGTGCCTAGCAAATCAGTTGAGGGAGTTACACCACCAATAAACTGACCTGAAGTTTTCTGTTTGCTTAGCTTCCTCAGCCAGATTGCTACGTGGGTCAGATGGGCTCTACAGCTGGTACAAGAGAAGGAGCAGGAACAAATAGCTCCGGTTATGGGAGGACAACAGCAGTATGTAGGTCAGCTTTGCTGTTCCATGTCACTTAGAGCCATGGGCTGCTGCTGAAATGAGCAGTTTTGCCCTTCCCCTTATGCCAACACAACCATTAGTGCAACTGTGGGGATGAAAACTAACTTCTGTGTAGCAGTTGCTTGATGGCCTTGTGGCCTCATGGACACTAAGGCTAGAAGACGAGAAGCAGCAGAGATGTGACCTCCAAGAGCAGGATTCCCTCTGCTTCTTCAATGACAGTCTGTACTCGTGTCACCTTGAAGTAAGCAGGGAATTGCACTCTGTCCCAAGGTGCTGATTCTGGAAAGGGGCTGACTCATGAAGCTCTTCACTACCAATGGTCACATCCACACAAAACCCCATGCAAAGAGAGAGGACACAGATCTAGGGGCGCTGCTTGTCTATGATGTTCCTATCCACAGAGCTTCCTCATAGCCGTGCAGAAATAGCTGTTTGTAGAGTGGCACAGTATATCGCACCAGTGAATTCATCTGGGTAAAAATAGGTACAAGGGTACAAAAGGTACAAGGGACAATTCTGAACTTGGATTCTTCCACTGTACAGTTCACCATGTAAGCTGACAAGCAGGTAACTCAATGTTATCTGAAGACAGGGAAGGGACACTATGGGCAACTACAATCTCCTTCAATTGGATGGCAGATAAGAGACAACAACATAGGGCTCCTAGGCTCTTGTGTCTTAGCAGCTATGATGTGCATCCAAGTTAAATGCCTGCGGTGCCTCAAACTCCAAAATCAGTGACCTCAAGACCCAGTTTTTGGATCCTTACTTGGAAAAAAACAATGGCAGGATAAGCAGCGACATAGCTCAATAAAATTGCCATAACTTAGCATCACTGAATTCTCATAGACACATGACACCTACAAGCATGGAGCTCAGCAGGAATTTCCTGGAGAAGGTCCTTGCTTTAAGTCTTATTTGTTCCATGGGGTGAGAACCAAAAAAGAACAAAATTCGTATCAGAAATATTTACTTGTTTCATTTAGCCTGTCCACACTTTTCCAGCTGGGTAATGCAGAGAGCTTGCGTTCCTTCTGTTTTCCAAATTGTCCTTTTTGCTGCCTCCAAAGAGCCTCAGTCACAGAAGATGCAGGGTCTAGACCTCTACTGGGCATATCTTCGCTAGCCAGGGAGAACGCAGACTGAGACCTCTGTGGGAATAAAAATCAAAGAGCGTAATTTAAAAATAGAAATTACTAATTATTAAACTCTTTACGGGAATTAGCATGAATATTCAGTTACCCATGAAAGTGTGGGATCTGCCAGCATCCAGAGATGGAATTTAATGTGTTCAAAAGAATTGTTTCAGTGCTAGATTGCTTATTCATGTGCATTTCTGATGCTATGAGAGGAGGCAGAAAACTGTTTGTACTACCAGGGGCCAGATGGAAAGAAGCAATTAAGGTGAAGCTGGTCTGAATGTATATGGTGAGGACTGATATCTAACTGCACCAATTTAAGCTAGCCAGAAAGAGATCCCACTGCGGTGAGACGTGATGATCTATTGTTGGCTCAACAGGCCATCTGTTGTAACAATTTTTGGAAGTTAAAAATTAGGAAAAAAAGCAAACAAACAGCCTGTTCTACAGAAACAAACCTGCAACTCAACTGATTTTAATGTAGAATTCTTTTGTTTGCCAGGGTATACACGTCACACAATATGCTGGGCAGTTTTAGTTAATCTTGCTAATGAATTCAACAAATTCTACAACTGTACATCTATTTCTAACATTGTCACATTTCAAGTCAACTTGAGGTAAAATACTGTTGTGATTGGTTAATGAAGCCTGATTATCACCGCGGAGAAAGGGTTTTCCTTTGTATCCACACAGATAGGTCAGACATTTGCTTTTGACTTCGGCATCGGGGTCAGCTCAAGAAGTCATCAGCTGACCCAATATCAAAGTCAAAAGTAAGACCGTCAGCTTTGGACCTGAAATGTGAGACAGTCTAATCCATCACAACCCAAACAAAGATATAAAAATATACGCATTCATTTTTCTGTCCTAATATTAGATTCCTAAACTTATACCTACAAATTTACATTGGCCAGATTTTCAAAAACTCTGAAAGCTGGCAGTGTCCTGCCAATTTCAAGAGAATTCACCCGTCGTATTAGGGCACATGTTTAATTCTAGAAACTTGGCTACAGCAGTCTGAGTGAAGCTTTAACATCTGGCTGACAGTATTTGGCTGCAGCACAAAATTTTTTTTTTTTTTTTTATTAATAATGCTGCTTTTGATGACAATACATACTTAGGCAACTTGTATCACTTTCAAAAATGACAATCTAGTTTTCTTCCATAACTGCTTACCACTCAAAGACTGTGTAGGCCTTCATTACGGAACTGGTAAGAGATTGCTTGCATATGCCGGGGTTTCATTAAAACGAATGCTTTCAGGTAGCTCAGTTTCTTTACAGAGGCCAAGTTGGCACTCACAGATCTTTGTATGTTTTAACTGATATTCAAATTACAAATAATTAGCTAAAACAGTTAATCTCAAAAGGGCCACTCTTTGCCTGCATCAGAGCTCTGCTTTGCACTACTGCAGATGAGGGAAACGATAGCTTGACTTGAAGATATTTTCATGTTCCCTTCATTTCACAGGGCTGTATAAACACTGCCACTGGAGTCCCACTGTCCTGAAAGCAACACTGATACCACTCTTCCGGCTGCACCTCCTCCCAGCTGAAATGCTCCTGGGGGGACTAGCACACCATGCTAGAAGAATTAATTAACTGCAAATCTTTCTGAAATCTTGGCTCAGCAGTACGATTTCATAAACAGTTTCAGTAAAAAAGAAACACATCCAACCATCAGGTACTAGTCTGGCTTCTGAACTCTGGAGAAAAAGCCAGAATTATTGCCCTAAAATCAAATATTTTACATAACTGCGATGACCACATAACTTAGTTAATCCTATCAATGCAAAGACACAGGTCCTACTGTGATGCATTGGAGTCTTTGCTTTCAAATTCAGTGACATCAACTACTAAAAACCAGCTCATAGCACTGTATAAGTTTATTCTAAGTGGTATTACATATTTGCTTATATAGCATAAAACTGTTCAGTGTGTGATATTATATATGCAAGTTACAACACCAAATACTTACATAGTTAGATTATGTCTTGAATAAAAAAAAAAGAAAAAACCTTTACATTCTTTTTTAAATTACAAAGGCTGAATTCAATCTTCATGACTTTAGTGAATGTTACATTTCACTGTAATATCTCCTGCAGCAAGAAATACATTTCCACTTGTTCTTAAGATAGTGGCAATAGCTGCAAAGAAATGGTTTTCCTCTATTTGCTTAATTGTCCTTTTGATAGAACTTTGCACAGAGTCAGTTTTACCTGTACACTGGCTTCTTAGCTAAGAAGCCCCTTAGAACCAGCCAAGGAAAGGGGTACTGAATCAAAAAGAGGAATCTTTCAAATGCATCACTTCTACTTTCACAAACTTCAGCTATAAATACAGGCATTTTCAAACCTCAGCCCAGATCTTTACCTGATCAAGATAATCTGAATATCTACTGCTTGACTTTACTGTAAAAAGGTTAATAATTAAATACAATACAGACGGTTAAACATGTTGTTTTGGTATTGGAATTTGCTCCTTTAAACTTTGATTTCATCCTGCTGTGTAATTTTGGTGAAAGCCAAGACATATGCACAATATAAACTATTCTGACACAAAGTAGCTCCCTGAATTATGACAAGCTTTAACTCTTCTGTGGCTCACTTCACTTAGCTGTAAAGGAAGGACTACATAACTTCCCATCCTTATAACCAATTAGGTCCAATTCATGCTTGCCATATACTCAGAAAATTTGGTTTTACAGTTGTTATATACTGAAAACAGCAAGTTGCTGTTCCTGTCACTGTTTGCACAGTACCAAGAATATATCCCCTAAGGCTCCTCCTTTTGCCACATATAAGGCAAACACAGAGGGATAATAGATGCTAGAGAACCCAGAAGAAGGAATATCCTACCGTTTAATCACTACTGTCTATTTATCCTTATTACTTTAAAAACTTAATCGTAAGAAGGCAAAAAAAAAAAAAAAATCAGGAAAAACTTAACTAGTCTGTTGAATGGAAACTTGGGCTCAGACAGTGAAAGTAATGCATGTTTCTTATTTATGTAAAATCTGTAGGTTTGACAACTTTTCTGTCATTCTGTTAAAATGATAGCTTCTCACCTGCCTACTCACCATTTCATAAACACTACAGTAAAGGTTGCCTCACAGTAACGGTAGTTTCCAGTTAGCTTTCAGCTAACTTGGGAACGGCTAACAGCTTAGCTATGACAATGCAGAACGCGACACAGGTGGCAAAACTCATTGGAGCGGCTCAGCAAACCATGCCCTAAGACCTGTGCTTCTGCAGCAGCACTGCTAGTAGTACTGACAGAAAAAAATTTGAAGTTGACTCAGGCACATCTACGCTGTAGGGCAGACACATCCTTCTGATTCACTACTTCTACATGATAGCCTGAAGGACTTGAACAGAGAGAAGATTAGCACAAAGGACCTAAAGGGACAAAAGGCACTGAAAAACAAAGAAGCACAAAAAAGACAATGCGAAAAGAGTCCCATGTGGTATGGCAACATAGGATCTCAAAAAAATATTTCAGAAGCTTGTCCCAGACAAGCTAATTCTTTTATGTTGCGTGCTGAAACCTTTGGGTCAGGTCAGAGGGGAAGTTTACCACAGGTAAACCCCAAAATTATACAAAATAGAAGTGTCAGTACCTATTCCTGCACTAGGCTTGGGTAACAGAAGCATGTCTGTGATGAGAATAAATCAGTCTACATTGACAGAGGGATGCTCATTTTTTTCAGAGCAAAAAGCCAATGTTTGTCTATGAGCTCCTCTCTGATCTGCCACTGGCCTGAATGATGACTTATCTGAAGTGCAAATGACTCAAGCTCTTGTTTTGTTTTGTTTCCTTTGCAATTAACAGCAGGGACAAACTAGGAAGTTAGTCATTTGGTATGAGGTTACACAGCAAAAGCTCTAATCTAGGTTGGCACGCTTGTGTTAGCTTCAACTCAGCTGGCACAGCTAACTCAATAGCTCTACAGCTACACTTGCATGGGCTTCAATACAGCTACCAACTATGCTGCACCCTTTGCTGTCCCCCTTACTTCCGGCAGGCAGAAGAATTACACATCCATATGCTGCACTCGCATCTCCTCTGTCACAGTGGTAACAGCTCATCTCTAGATCCACAAAGGTCATTTTTCATAGAAGAAGCAAAACACTAGACATAAGGGAACAGGCTTGAAGAGCATACCTGGAGGCTGATGCTCCATATAGGTTCCCTAGGCATGGATGCAGAGAGGTCATAGAGGTCAGGCTAGCTACACCTGTAGGCTCTTGAATTACTTGGCATCAGAACAAGGGGCAACTATGGATTGAATGGAGAAGCCATGGCCCTGAATCTTCATTATGTGCCTAAAAACTCGGACAGCAACAAGATCTCATCTATCAAGTACATCAATGCAATGTAGAATGGAGAAGCCATGGCCCTGAATCTTCATTATGTGCCTAAAAACTTGGACAGCAACAAGATCTCATCTATCAAGTACATCAATGCAAACTTGACAAAACAATTAGAATTCCCTGCTAACCAACTTTGTTTTTTCCAGTGATGCTGCAGTTTAATCTGCCATTTGATTGAGTGATTGTAAGTTTTTCTTTTAATATGTTACAAGCATGGAGAGATGCTGTTATTCAGATGTTTCATCTTGGATTTTGTTCAGTCTTGGTTTCAGCTTAGCATGAACCACCATGACCAATGACATATATCTTGGAGGATGTTAGAATTTAGTATTGCATTTGCTTACCTGAATTGCCCATCAATACATTCATTTTACAGCAAGCACTGCAGGGATGATGAACAAACCCAGCACATTTGCCCAGACCATCCAAATACTACCACAGCCTCAGTATGATTTTCAAAAGGAGGTATGAATGTAGCTGCTTTGGTACCTACTTATGAAGACATGAGACATCAAGAAGATCCTTCCCCTTCTGCACAGCTACAGTTATTGGCATCTCCTCTAACCAGAAGCTCTGATTCCTCAGACAGCTAAAAACTGACAGTCAGGCACTATTTCAGATGTATTTATCTGCAATAAAATACAAAGCTGCCCAGTACGTTTGCAGTCACACGCTAAGGTACTGCAAGTGTTAGTCACTGCAAAAAATCACTATATCGGCAGATGGCACTGCAGCCAAGCAGGTCATCGAGCCATGTGTCCTGCACACACTCCTCCCTGGGAGGTATGTGGTACAGTACAGAACAGCCTGCAAAATATAGTTACAGTATCGACAGGCATTTCCAACCACTTTGCTTAGATGAGCCTTTTCCCACTAAATCCAGCCTACTGGCATCTGTTGTAAGATGCTTGTTTCA
The DNA here is from genome assembly GCF_040807025.1 of Struthio camelus. NCBI lineage: Eukaryota > Metazoa > Chordata > Aves > Struthioniformes > Struthionidae > Struthio > Struthio camelus. The sequence continues at coordinate 52,017,249 of NC_090943.1, forward strand.
AAAAGAAATTCCAGGCACATGATTACTCTTGATTTCTGATGTATAACTGTCTTGCTAGAGAAAACGCACCAATCATCTTATACTGGGATAGCATTAAAAGGAATGATTTTTCCATGTACACTCCTGTTTCACTGCTGGCCTGCAAAAAATAATAAGGCAATGTGGTTTCCAAAGATTATAGGGGCAGTACATAGAAAGTAATCACATAAAATGCCTCCTATCACTTAATGAATACAAATATTCCATCTCCTGAATGTCTATATTGTAACATAATTTGAGAGTTCATGCTTCTGAACACTGAACTCATAAAAACAAAGTGAATAACCTTAATGCTAGAACAAATTTTTATAAAAGATACTTAAGAATGTTATTCTTAAATTGATAATCTATATGGATTCATTTATTTACCTTGGATAAATCTTTCATATATATTCAAATATTCTTTAAAGAGATAATATACAGATTTTGCTCTACATTCTTTCTCCAAAAATGAAAGTGTATCACCAATGGACAATTCTAAATAGAGGCCCAAGTGGTAATTCAAAATATGTCCCAGAAGCAAGTGACTGAACTCTACAAAGCCTATTCTGGATTGCTCATGTTTTTCTTCTCACTTCTCTCCTATTTCACCTTATTTCTTTAGCCGGCTTTAACTGGTAAAACCCTAAGTTTATTCTGCACTCCTTTGCACTAGATAAAGGATTCTCACAGCTTCAGGTGGGACTGAGAGCCCTTGGTGCCCCACAGGTAGGGCAGCTGTGAGGTCATCACTGCAGGAGCCCTTGCAAAACACCAAGACCGCAGCAGTGGGCTTGCGAACAGGGAGGGCACCTCAGCATCTGGGCAGCAGCGTGCTGTGGAAGCTCTGACTTGTGGGGCAGCTGTTACTTCAGGCCTTGAAACTATCTTGTTTATTCAAGGAAGGAGCCTAGAATTGACAGCACATATAGAAATGACTTGGACGCAACCATAACTTTCCCCTCTCCTCACCTGCAAATTGTAGGGCTATGCCTATTGGTGGTGCAGTGAAAAAATCTCACCCACTTCTCATCTGCGCTTTATAAATACAATCAATGCACAGACAGAACCAGCAGGTCCCACCCACCTAAGCCAATACAGTAGCAATCCCTAAACACCAACACCTAATGTATTCTTTGGCAAGTAAACTCCCACACCAGGAAGGGGACCGTACCAGTTTGAGAACAGTGCCACTCTGCCAGAGCATATTTACCCTTGGAAGTGCTTTTTGCTCTGCTCAAATGTATGCAGTTCAGATATTTATCAGTGGGAGTGAAATACTGAGGGTTTCAAGCATCTATTCCTTAGTTAATTTTCTATGTGGCAAGGTATCTGTTAGCATCCCTAAGGTTTCTGAAAAGAAGCAAGAACAGACAGATAAATGGGAGATTTTTCACATTCAGTTGAAAGAAAACTCCCTTCTTTCTTCCCCTGACTCATACCTGGTTCAGATATCATCCCATCCTGAAACGCCACTTCTAGCAGTGGCACGCATCCAGGCATCAGGTGCTGTCTGTAAATGCTTGAGTAACAGACTGGGAGAAAGCAACATTAACTGCTCCACCCCCTTGCAAAGGCCTCAGGGCAGCCTCCTTCCAGGGCCTGCCCAAGCTGGCTGCTTGTTCACCAGTGACATGGATACAGCCCTGCTGCACTTTAGAGGGGTCTGCCATCCTTCTACCTGCCTCTCAGGCAGCCATTCCCTTAAAAAAAGTCCTTGCTGCTTCAAAAGAATTTCCCAGGTAACACCCAGTTAACCAGGAGGGAGTCCATCAGCAGTATGAATTACACAGGTGTGCAATCACATGTAGAGCCACAAGCGGGTGTGGATTTGTTTTGGTTTGGAGTAGATAAGCTGATTCTGAGGACCCAGAGAGCTGCTGCAAGGAAGAGAGACAGGAGGTTATTCCCCAGGAAATATACTGAGGTTGAGCAGGCAAGTAGCTCTGCCCATCACCACACAGAAGTATAACCCAGAGAGTTGATGGACTAATTTTTTTTTTAACTAATAAGTAGTCTTTGTGACTGTGTAAAAGCACTGTGAAAGTGCTTTTACTTTTTATGTAAGGAATTTGTAAGCTAGTAAATGAGGTATATTTAAATATTGGCTCCAAAGGATGAGCATAAGCATCTTTTTGTTGTACTTACAGAATCACAGAGCGGTTGAAGTTGGAGGGGACCTCTGGAGATCATACTTAGGTGGCTACCAAGTTAGATAAGTGCTGGGGAGCATAACATAGCCTAGTTCAATGTCATGGATGTATGTGAACAAGTCCATAAAAGTTGATGGTAAATCAATTGTTATATACTTTGATAGGAATAAAAAGAAGATGTAGCAATGTAGTAGCTAAGTAGTACCTTTACAGGTACCCTTTATCAGTTTGGTCATTATGATTCCTCACCTGTTCCCCCAGCGGCCCATGCTTTTTCCTTCCTACTGAACTTTGAATTTTCTATTACACCTCTTTAAAAAACAAACAAACAGTGCAGGTACTTTCCAGTTGCATAACACCTTTCATCTGAAGGTACTGAGAGCTTTATTAGTATCATATGATATGATGGATATGAAGGTATTACTGTATTATTTACAGATGAGAAAGCTGAGTAATTTAAAAGGCGAGATCCCTGTTCTGGTGTGAAGCGATATGATTCTAAATCAGTACTATTGTACTCCACTGGAAGAGTGCATTTGTATAAAAGGGTAGGGAAAGGCGATGAGTTGGCATTTTCATCTCAAGTCTAATTGCAGCCTCACACAAACTCATTTTTTCAAGAGAATACTCTTTACTGAACGTGTTTCTTCTTTTCATTAATTTCCAGGTTGCTCACGGCACTGAGCAACCTTTCACGTCCAGTTCTTATCCCTGTCTACAATATTATGATCAGCAGAGCACTCGCCCATCACAGACAATCACTGCACATCCCATTCAGACACCTCCTTGGCAGAGAAAGCTTCAAGTGTTCTGTTTTTATTTGCTTCTTGCTATCACAATATACACGATGATTTCATCTGAAAATAAAGTGGGATTTGTCAGGCAGCCTATCTCTGAATATCACATTTTTAAAATTAGAACTCAAAGCTTTGTAATACCCAGTAGCGTGTTAAGATAGCATCTTTAGAACAAAATAAATAAAGCTGAAATTGAAACAACAACATAGCATCTAAATTCTTTGGAAAATGAAATTGTAGAATGACCATCCTTCTTTTCTGTGATCTCCCCTGTTCCCTCCTATGCCTTAAAAACTACCCTGGCTTGCTGGCAGTAAGTATAATGCGTCTGAATTTAGGCCTGCATCGGTATGGCCATATAGCAAGCATCCTATACCATCCTTCATAATGGTCTAGAAAACTGTCTTCCTGGATGTTTGTCAAGTGCATGTGCAGTGCTATAGAACCAAGAATCAGTAATGTTCTGCTAGAGCTACTTCTCAGGCAAACTCTGACGATACAAACAACTTCAAAAGGACAATGCTATCACGTTTAGCCTTACATTGATTATTTAGCTGCCTGAAGCCTTAAAAAGCAATACTAATTGGCTGAGTCAGGCTCGCCAAAAGCAGTTCTATTCTAGCCTTACCCTGCAGTGGAATGAGGGAAATCAGTCAGGTTACTGGGACATAGCTGTCTTGATCTGAAATGCACAAAGGGCCATATGGTCCAGTAGCGCCAGACCACTTCGCCAGGGACATGGAACTTTACACTGCATAAAAATAGCCTTCCACTGATGCACACGTCAACTGCACATCATAGTTGCAGCACATCTAACGCATATACTGAAAGTTCTACTGGATGCTGGTAGCAGGACGGTAAGGCTCTTGGGTCAGACTTTAAGATGCCTCTGTGATATTAGCACAAGAAATGTTGAATGTTCCTGCCTGCAAGTCTTTGCCACCTTTGGCTGCATTTGCTGGTAATGACAGGCTCAAATTCAGGAATTAGAAGGGAAAAGAAAAGGAAAGACTCCTTTATAAATATCCTATACAGTTTCAGGACATGCAGGGAATTTTGCACCCGCAGAGTCAGCAGGTTACAGCAAAATGTGTAACCCTAAAAAGTACTTAAAGCAAGGAAGATCTTCTCACCATGAATATGAAAAGAGACTCATTATTTTCTAAAGTACCAAGTGTTTTTCCCTCTCAAAGTTTACTGTTCTTTCCCATTCTGTCCTAGGCTGTGCAGAGAAGAAGGTGCTGCTGTTGGCTTCTACTGGAATGAAACAAGACAGCAAATGACCCACCAGAATCCCTCCGATAGGATTCCTGGTAAGCACGCACCTGCCTCACTGGAACTAGGGACACGTCCCAATAACGCTGTCGGTGCAACATTCTGGTCCCAGCTGATGTGTAAAAGCTAAAATCTCCATTTTCCGTATGACACGAGATATTTACTAACCAGACGTAACTACAATGTTTCTCATTTAGAGTCATTGACAAGTGAGAGCTGGTGTCAGCTGGCATGCCCCTCCTACAGTGTAACGCCTCCCTCATTTGAAGCAGTCTTCCCACCGTGTCACAAGACTGCTAAATGGGATTCCTCCTCAAAAAGGTTCTCTTCAAATATTTGTTTGGGGCAAACCTGGAAAAGTACAGAGCACTTGCAGCTTGCAACGATTTCCAAAGCAGTGTTGGACCTCAGGCTTGTGGAACCTTCTCTTTAAAAACAAACCAAAGGAAAGAAAAAAAAAGTAAATAACTCTCAGTACATTGTGGACCTCCTAATTAGTTTAACCAGTAAATTTCTGTTTCCCTTGAGATGCATCATAACGTGGATTTAATGAATTCCTCCTTCTCCCTATATCCCTAGCTGTTTTAAATACTACACATTATGGATGAACTTCTGTTTATATGTGCAATCTTTTAGCTGTAAAATAAAGATCACTAATACAGCACTTGAAGCACACTAGGAAGCCTGCATTCCATCAGTGTTTAAAAGGGATATAACGTGCCAGCTGGTCGTTTGCTCTCAGTGGCAGTGACGTATAGGATGGAAATGAATTGAGAGAGGACAGAATCATCCATCCTCTGGTCTAAGTTCCTCCTTTCCCAGCATCATCATACCTCCTTTGCATATCATTAACAAGAAACAGATGGTGCCATCCATCCCTTTTTATGAGGTGGTGAAATAAACTATTCAGCCTTGCATTAGCATTTTTAGCACGGGCAAGGGATCTTGAACAAACCTAAAAAACATAGAAAGACAATATCTATAGCTAAGGCCACACCCTAACACTGCATTTAAACAATCAATAATGTATTTCAGGGAGACAGAGGGTTTTTGTTTTGTTTTGCTTTGTTAAAATGGAAACCAATAGATCTGCTGCCCCCAGTTTCCACAGCTCAAGCTGTCTGCATACAGCAATTCAGTTTCATACTACAAAGAAGTAGCTTAACTTGTTTAATGATCGTTTCAAAGTGAATCTGGATGAGCCAGGAGGTCAGGCAGGGCCTCTAGAGCGCACCAGAATTTTCTGCCTGATACGGATAAGCTGCACATAAATAGCCATGATTAGAAGAAAAATTGCTTGCCAGGAATAATCGCACACTTATATCTGAGATTAGTACAGCTCCCTCTTCCCCTCTCATTGTAAACAAGTGACATCGGTAATAAAATGCAATGTAATAATAAAAACAGGTTTCTAATGGCCTGTGTTATAGCAAGGACAGTTACTAGCTTTATCATGCTTGCTAAACCTGATGTATTATCTTCTACATAGAAGAGAGACTAAAATATTTGCTGTAAGATAAATTTCCAGTTTTACATTCTGAAAACATAACTGCCTTAAGATTTGCTGCCCTTACTTCCCTTTTGTCTGCTCGTCTTGCTTTCGTTAATCATGTTTCTTCTTCCCTTTCATTTAATCTGTCCTGCCTCCGCTTGTGCCAAGTAGTAATTTGTTCGCCAGATAACAAAGAAAGTCCTCAACAGAGAGAGCTCCATCTAAATAATCCTAGTTCCCAACATGGAGTTGGGAAACTCCATGTTCATAACTCCAGCCTCGGTAAAGGTCAGCTTTGAAAGGAAAAATACCCCATCCTGAACTCTGTTCACAAAAACCTTGGCTGCACTAGGAACATCAGCCCTCATAACTCTGCTACAAAAGCCTCCTTGTTAGGGGTGGCACATACTAACAGGAAAGCGCTTTTATCATTACGGGCAGATCTCTGCTCAAACTGAGCCAACAAACAAGCACAGCTCAACAGTAAGGTGTGTGCACAAAAATCAAGGGTTTGGGGTTTGTTGTAGTGGAGCAACAAAAATTTGCTGTTACTGCCTTGGACTCAAAGTTGCAAAATCCACCTGGGAGGGAGCAAGAAGCTTTTCCTGGGAAGGCCCAATGCCGTAGGGGCTAACTTCCAATTTCTGTAAAAAGGCTTTCGTTCTGGAAAGCAAAAGCAATACTTATCGCAGAAAAAGTAACTTTCTCAAATGATAAACATAAGACAAACCAATGCAACTCAGCTCTCCAAAACTGCTGACAGACACGTGCTTACTATTCACAGTTGACTGAAAGCAAAGTTGAAAGGAAAGCAAACTCAGCTAAGGACTTCAACTTGTCTCACTGCTGTTGCTCAGAATCAAGCAGGCAGTAACTGCTCTGCATTTGCGCTGCGTGAATTGCCTTTTGGTACACTTGCCAGTAGACGCTTTGTTAGAGCTTGTGTAACTATATTTCTGTTGGGCTAATAGATTAACATAACTGGAGCCACTGGGACAACCAGCTTTCCAAGGATGTCCAGTCATGCTAAGAAAATTCTCTTCTGTTCAAAACAAAGCAAAAGCAAACACATGCACACTTCAAAGGACAAAAACCAAACAATAAAAAGACACTAGCAAAGCAAAATACAGCACTGCAGGAGTGATAAGAAGGGGTGAGAGAATCCAGAGCACACGACCAAATTCATTCTTGTTCCTGAATACACTACAGGAAGACAATCAGATCCAGTGGTAATGAATGTGGTGAAAGAACCTCAATAGAGTGGAAAGATCTTATAAAGTAATGAATACATCTGGATCTCTAGTACTGATTGATGGCTGCAGAAGATTTGAAGATGTTATGTTCACTCTGCCTGTTCCCACCTCTGCATGCCATTTTTCCTAGTCCAGTATTTTCCATAAAGTCTACTACTTCTCAAATCAATGGAGAACCATTTCAGAAAAGAATTTCAGAATGTGTTGGGTTCAAGTTTAATTCTCCAGATCAGAAGAACAGCAGGCTCTTGAGGTAATAACTGAGGATTTGACTCATGTGTTCCCCTAGATCTTGACCTTAAAATTCTAGGAAGAAAATTCAGTTAAACTGGAGGAAAAATTAACTCTCTCTCTCCCTGCTCTTACGTTCCACAACCAAGTTGCCTAGGAGCTACAGAGCAAGGCGCTTAAAAATGGTCACTCTGACTTGTGACTGCTCAGAAAAAAACAGCAGCTCGAATTACTGCTACCAATTTAGAAATAGATGGGAGAGGAGAATGTGTGTCCATATCTCAGCGATTCCAGTCCACAGACTAATATTCTGGGATAAATCTATTTTCACTGGCAGTGTAAGCCAGCAAACTAAGCTGGGAAGTGAGGCACAGCGTACATTCAGTTCTAAAGGCTCTACTCTGCTCTGGCACAGAAGCAGGACAATTGGGAGCAGCAGCTTAAACCACTGTAGCAAAATTCACTGGGACTCATCTGTCACTGTCCTCACTCTCCGACTGTGAAATTGCCTATCCAAGCCTATAGCTTATTTTCACTTCTTTTCCCTTGCCGCCCCTCCTAAAATGTTACTAATGCAGCTTGTCAGATTTTCTTCAGCTTTATAGCAGGAGCTAAAGGCATTGTGCTGATAAAGTGAAAGGAGGAAGAAATACTCTTTAGTATAATACAAGACATAAGTGGTGCTCTACAGTTGCGTTTACTTTTTTGTTTTTGGTGGTGACTGTTTTCTTTAAGATAGCTAAGAAAGAAAATAAACACATTAGAGAAATCTAATACTGTACAAAAAGGAAGTACCATTCAGCAAAAATCCAAATAAAAGCTAATTGAGCATAAAAATTATTTTAAGGAATCGATACTGAAGCATCGAGTCCTGTTAGCATTCAAATCAAGCAGCAAGACTGCTGGTAGCCTGACTAGTAAGAATTTAGCCCTCAACACAATCACCAGTACAATGCAATGTCTGCGATGTACTTCCAAAGCCCATAATGTGCTATGGAAAGCATGCAACTGAATGACATGCCTGTCCATGCACAGGTTTCATATCAGTTTTCTGCAAGTCTGTACATACCATTCCAGGAACTTCTACTCGCACAGAATTCCAACTTTGCAGTTCTGTGCAGCAGAAAACATCAATAGTTGTGCTTAGTCACTCACCCATAACGTGTAGGACCCCCTGCGACTCCCTGGAAAAGTCAGCATACTCTGATCAGAGACAGCAACAGATGCCAGGCCACTGCTCCTGGATGGTGGCCATTCAAAGTCAGCCTCAGTCTGCTCAGTTTTGCTTTTCTGCTTCTTTATAATCTGTGAGATTGGGAAAAAAATGGTACTTGGAAAATATTGTCTGAGCCATATGGAGCAAACTATATTAACTCTGTCTCAAGACAAACTGCCTGGGAAGTACATTTGAGTTTCCCTTTGCTTCTGCTTCAGTTCATGCAAGGATGATTCTGACAACCTGCAGGCATTTCTTCTCATCTGAAGTCACACTGCTTGCAAATACACAAGCACTGATACAATAAATCATAATAAACGCCTGTAGAAACATCACAGCTGAATTAAATAAACATGGAAACCTGCTCCTACCAATAACATTTTAAACATTAGCCGTATCTAAGCGTCAAGAATTTTCTCAGATAAGTATGTTTGCAAAGAAACACAGAATACTAGATATGAGGGGAATTTCAAAGGCTCCCACGGCATCTAGACACATTCCCATTGAAAACAAAGAGGTCTTAGGCATCTAGGCACTATTTTTGCCTTTGAAATTCTACACTGTCTTCAGAGAGAGAAGATCGTATAGACTACTTATCATCCTGTATTAACAGATTGTTTCTGGCCACACATCATTTCCACAACTTTTCTGATTCCAATTTAAAACAGCTACAGAATATTATTCTACGTCATAAAAGACCTCACTGTTAGGCAGCTTTTGATAAAAGTAGTAGCAATTCAAGCTCAGCTGAGATGGGCTCTGGACTATCACAGAAGAATTAATCTTCTAACATCCCTGTTAAAAACAAGGCAGATTATATCCCATTGAGCTGCTACTCTTCTGACTTTTCTTGATGTCCTTATAAGCAACATATTCTTTTCCTGGTGTGATGTCCACACATTGTTAAATATGTTAACACAGATGTGGTAATTTGCTTAATTCACATACAAGGAGACAGACCAAGTAGAATGGTTACCTCACCGATCACCAGGGCTCAGCAGCACTCTGTTCCTGCTCATCTTGCCTGGCTCCTGACTGTCTAGATAAACTCAAGGGGTTTTCATTCCCACCTGCCCTCTATTTCTGCACTGTGTCAGTGCCAACTGCCAGCTTTGCAGGAAGAAGAAAGAACTTTCCAGAAAAGGCCAAATAAATCAGACACACAAAGAGTTTTGGGAAGTTTTGGGTATCTCTCATAGCATCACTGTCAGAACCATATTTTAATGATCAATGTTTTATTTGTATTTGTTGTAGATGCCAGGGTTGGTAGAGCTCGTATGGTCAAGAGCCATGCTCCTTTACACTAGAAACTTTGTGCCCTTGGGGAGAGAAGTAGAGACACAAAAGTCTAGTGAGCAGGGGCCTTCTCTTCCCAGCAAGTGCCTCATGGACCTAAGGGAGTGGTATCTCAGCTCTGCGGGTGGAGGCCATCAATTTAGGCACTGTATTAGGCTCATTTATAGACTGATCTCTCTGTGAGATATAATTGATCAGGCCTAGACTATGATAGTTAAAAGTTGCAGCCTATCATTTACTTTGTGTTTCCTACACCGGTGTCATTCTCTGCTAGCAGAGTTAAAGCTCACCACACTATAGGACTATGTTTTGGCCATTAAAACAAGCCATGGTGAAGACATAGAGCGTACCTTCTGCACGATGGTTGTGGCCAGCTCTTCTATAAGGTCCTCCTTGTGTTCTTGCAAATAACAAGCCTCGTTCTGCTTGTCCTGCACGAAAATGGACATCTATAGATGCTAAAATCACATTAAAACAGCCTTTCCACAGAAAGAGTGTAGATAAGGAAATGGGTAATACGTCCTATCGGCACTGTAGGTAGAAATTACAGATACTTGCATTGCATGTCACCTTCTGAAATGCAACATGCATCTTGAACGCAAGTTCAAAAAACCCACACCACACCTGATAAAATCACTTTTAGGTGATGTATGAAGATAATCATTACTTCTTTATGTTTTCTTTTATATTTACTTGTCTTTCTACCAATACTCCAATTAGAAGAAAGAGAACGGTCTTATATAATTAACAAAATGTTTTAGAAAATGTTACCAGGCTGTCACTGTAGGTCTCTGCCTTAGAAATAGCTTCTTCCACTGCTTCCTCTGCAACACGTAAGGCCACAGCAAGGGTATCCATCATGCTGTGTCCTAAGTGAAGGATAAAACGAAATCACCGGGTTCATTATATACTTATATCTTGCAACATGAGCTGCAAAGTTCAGACCCATATTCTGAACATACTTTCAGATCTCAGTAGTAAGACTTTGGTATAGGCTGCTGCAGAGATTCATCCCAGACCCAGATCCAGGCTGCTCATGAGAAAGTTTAGTTCCTTAACCGAAAATTACACAAAATAATATAAACATCTTAACATAGAGAGGGGAATTTGTCTCAATTTCTGTTTTAAGCCTAATTGAAAAAGATGAATAACACTTGTGATATAAACATTTTAAATTTAAAGAGTATATAATAAACTATGGTATTTCTATGCTGCTTATTTTGGAATCCAGTAAAATAGTTAGGAGGCAACCATAAGAAGAAAATTTGTAAAATTCCTATAAACACCAACAGGATCTAAGAAAAAGAATGAAAAAGAATACATTTATGAGCATAATAGAGGAAGCAGGAAAGAAGAAACAAACACTGAACACACGTAGTGTTAAGAAAACCATGGTAAAATAAATGTGTATTAGCTGGAATACTGAAACAAGAGATATCAGCCTGGAATATGTGAATACAAAGGACTTTCTTGTATCTTGCTAAAAGATTGTCGGGTCTGTGAACAAGACTTATCAGCACTCTAGGCTATTTGGCCAGTAACTCAATCTACAGGAACTGGGTTTTAATCAAATGAGTTTTTAGCAGCGTACCTTCGGTCTGTCTGTAGAACGTAGAGTCACTGCCACAAATGCTTCCTTCATTTTCTAAGCTTCCTTCAAATAAATCTCCTTCTGCTCAAAAAAAGTACAGCACATTAGTATGAGAAGTACCTGTTAACAGCAGAGGTATTATTAGATTAGAATATTCTCGCAAGATACGATGGTACTACACAAAAAGAGGGATAACTGGAAAATTCCTACTAGCTTTTGTATAAAACATGATTGCAGCAGCTTTTGTACAAAACACGTTTGCCTTTATACAAAAGACGTCATATTCATTTTGGATGGAAAAAATTATTTGTACAGCAAAAGAGAAAGAGAGGAAGAAGCTACTAAAATATGAAATGTACATGGTGAGCGTTAAGTACAGGGAACTTGCTTTTAATGTGACATTTGAGGTTGAAATAGATTGTATATTTTAAAGAGCAATGCTGCATAAATAAGCCAAAATCCAGACATGTATACTAGTATTTATCTTCAAATGGAACAAAAGGTTTTTCCAACAGTCACACAGAGAGTAGAAAGTCAGCAGTGACATTTAGACTCAGAGACCTTCCTTGGAAAGGGATTATAGACAGTGCATACGCTACTCTTGTCATACATACTTGTCATTGCATTGTTCACAGTTCCATTTTATATATGAGGTCAGCGCAACTATGACTTAAAGATAACACATAATATCAAAGTTCTACAGGATCTATCATCTTAGTTTTTAATTCCATTGTCCTACTTCTGTCTTCACTGAAATTAGCATTCACACATTAATATATATTTGTTCTCAACTTTTCAGGAAACTATTAATTTGATACAGAGAAAGCAAAAAGACTAACAAATCAGAATTTAATGCAGAAGTCACCTCTTTTACCTACAAGCTTTCAGGCCAGTATTCAAAAGAACACTTAAAATTTTCACCCAGGATTACACAGTCTGTTTATCATCCTATGTAACTTCTGAAAACGACAAGCTAAAGACTACAGAAAAATTAAGTCTCTGTACAGATTTCAAAAGAATTACCTCAAGAAGGTATCTGGTCCAATAATGTCAATAAAATCTCATGCTCAAAGATTAAGCTTATTGTACTTTGAGTAATCTAAGTTACCAACACGATACAAAATACTACTTCTTTTAACCTCTTTTACATCTCCAATTACTATTCTGGCGGACAATGCATCATAATACCATAGCTAAGGAAGAAATATGTTTCTTTATTTAAAAAAGTGCCATCAATATTAAATCAATATCTTTTAACCATTTACAAACATCAGCACAAAAATAGGCGGTGGCCAGTTTTGGGATCCTTAAGCAATGAAAACCCTAAAGGAGGACAATCTAAATTTTGATAAACTTTGACCTACAGAACGTATCCCACATTAACCAAATTTTGCTTCAAATGTCATGGAAATGCTTTGCTCGGAGGAAAAATGTTGAATGCAAATTCTTTACTCATTCATTAACTACTCAGAACAGTGGCGAATTTTGGGATGCAGAACACAGTAAAAACTGGAATTTACTTTATGGATTGAAAATCACAATTCTCCAGAATCAGTGGCATAATTAAGATTAAACATTCTTTGAACTGTTAAAACAGCTGTCTAGGCACTTCAGCTCTTTTTTCTCTCCACTACGGTATTTCTGAAAAAATATAACTTAAAAAAAAAAAAAAAACTCTTGAAATAATCTCAGAATTTTCGTTGTCTCATCTCGTGTGTTAAAGTGGAAAAATTAATAAGACAACAAATCAGTTGTACTTACCTACTATATCAGGACAAGCTCCACTTTCCCGTCTATGCTTCCTGTACAGGTTCTTCAGGACTTTGGCACTCCCAAAACACTTAAAGCGGCTCTTCACATTATTATAGTACCAATCCAGAGATTGGGTCCTTAGAAGCCTGAAGAGGAAAATAAATGATATTTTGGAATGATTATGCAACAAATAAAACCAAACAGTTTACCACACGTTTATTCAAAAAAGGTCCCCAAAACACATAGGCCTCAGAGCATAAATACATTTTTTTACAGTTTTTGTCTTACATATTTCTGGTGTACTGGGGCAAAATGTGAAAGGTAACTAATGAGCAAATAGCTACTTTGCACTACTCAAGGTTTTGTTTTGTTTTTGCTACTATCAAAATAGGTGTTCTCCCTTTTATGTTATAATGACATCACTGTAACTTTGGAAAGATATAAACAAGCCTTTGGAACAGCGCATGAAAGTTTTAAAAATAAAGTTTATTTACACAGATTAATGGATAATAGAGGAACATTAGCCCATTAATACACTACGGAAATAATTTTTTTCACAAAATATCACTGCTTTTATTTGGGGAAAACAATAGACTAGACAAAGTCTAAATAGAAGACTTAGAAGCAGAATAAGCAAAGAACAACGGGTAGACGACTTTTTTGTGGGGAAGTACTCAAAACTGCAGTTTGGCCCCTTCTTTCAATACTAAGCATCATTTGCATCAGTAATTCATTCGAATGAATGTGTCTTCAATGCTCATACACTTTTTGCAAGCCATGAGATACTGCGAAGGTCTGTATTCTTTTCCATTTGGCACGGGGCTCTTGCTTCACCTCTGTTACTTTAGTAACTGGCAGTAGCGAATCCCTGCCCTATTCCCAGATTCCCAGCCGCCAGTCACTGCTGGGTAGCCCACAGCAGATCCACGTATTTCCTACAGAAGGAGATCCAAGGGCCCCAACTATAAGTTAAAGCTGAGTTATCCAATAGCTTCCAGGGAGGAAAAAGGTTTGAACCAGTGAGTAAGAATTAACCGTGGCCGTTCTTTTCCCTGGTTGATCCCATTTCTTCCTCTGCATACTGCCAGAGTAGTTTATTTTTAATTAATGACACACTTACAGTACAGTGACCAAGATATTTTTATATGACACAAAAGTGTCTCATGTAAGACAGCATTTAGTATAGTCTGCAAAGATAATCTCCCCTCTGTAATAATTATTAAAATAGGCATCTTAAACCTAGAATCCTTGTGAAACTCGTCATGTAATTAAGCAGAGAGCTGATTCTTAGCACAAAGATTTTAGAAAATAAAAGGCTAAGGTTACTATCCACTCTCAACATATTAACCAACCAATTATTTGGACTAACTATCCAAATAAATGATGTTACTAACAGTAGTGCACCTCCAGACTCAAGGAAATTCAGATGACCCAATTTCATTTTTTAAATCTGGGGCCTTAGGCAGAAAAAAACAAACAAACCCCCCCTGTAATCCTTAGATTTTTCTTCAGGGACTCTGGACTTTCCCTTTTAATGTGCAAAGTGAATGACACTGCACAATTTTCTTTAACATACATCATTTCACAAGGAAGTAAAATCTCTTTAATATACAACATTTCATAAGGAAATAAAATCTCTTTCTGAGAGACTAACAACGTAGTTTTCACTCAGCACTAAACCTCTGGAGATACTTGATAATAACCAAATACACTGATCCTGAGATTTCAACTAATGCTTCCAAACCGTCTCAGGGTTTTTTGGGATTCAGGACACTGCTAAAAAGTAATATCCACTTCATATAAAGCAAGAACATTACAGCCTAGTCCACTTCTCTGTCACCACTGGAAAGTGTCCAATAGCATATACCAGCAGTAGGAAATTAAAAAATGAAAACCAATGAAGAACATCATATTCTAGCTGCGAACTCTTAAAGTTACATTAGTTGCAGCACTGAAGACAAAAGAAAAAGCACGTATGCAACAAAAGAGCATTTTTCCTGTAGGCTTTATTAGCAATTACATGCAGGAGAGATGTTGCCTCTTTACTTTGCATTTACACAGTAATCACAGAATCACAGAATCACAGAATCGTTTAGGTTGGAAGGGACCTCTGGAGATCATCTAGTCCAGCCTCCCTGTTCAAGCAAGGTCACCTAGAGCATATTGCCCAGGATCACATCCAGAATACCCTAAGCCTAACTATGGTTCCCAGGAGGTAGATTAGTCCCAATGTCTACCATTCTACAAATAACACTAACATGTGACAAAAGCAAAAATCCTTTTCTTCTGGAAAACGTTCTTACAGACTGCCCGGGTGCACAAATGACCTACACACCTGATGAAGTGTGAGTGACTGGTGACAAAGCACAAACAATGGGAATCACCAGATGGCTGAGGTTGGGAGGCACCTCTGGAGATCATCCAGTCCAACCCACTTGCTCAAGCAGGATCACCTAGAGCAGGTTGCCCAGGACCATGTACAGATGGTTTTCGAATATCTCCCAGGATGGAGACTCCACAACCTCTCTAGGCAACCTTGTCCAGTGCTCAGTCAGGCTCACAGTAAAAAAGTATTTTCTTAAGTTCAGATGGACCTTCTTGTGCTTGAGCTTGTGCCCAAACTGAAGGCATGCTTGTCTGTGAAATAAAAGATTTCCAAATTCCTTTAATATTGCCACCAAGAAATCTGTTATAATGTCTGCTCAGGTCCTGACCAGCTGAACAACAGTTCACAGCAAGCACATCGATGGATCTATGAACAAAGGCAATTTTCTCTCTAAACCTGCAGCTCTTCGGAGTTTTGAGATTCTACCTACTTTGCGCGCAGGGAACTGGTTGCTGTCATGGAAACTAGCTCAGAAAGGAACAAACAGTATGTCTTCTCTCGCTGAATTTGATTCACTGTTGTCCATTCAGTTTCTGCAGGTGCTGGGAGCGTAAGATTTCAGCCAACAGCATGGAGTCATGATCATTACGATGGTTAAAACTCAGTTTGCATGGGTTAGAAGAGGCTAGAAGGAGGTATTAGGCAGGAACGATACTGCTCTGCATAGGGAACATGGTGTTCTCGCCACACTGTCCACAAAACAGTATCGTAGCACTGTTACTACTGGTGGACTTGCAGCATTATGAGTCCTTGAAAACATAGGTTTGGGGCTTTTAAGATCGCTATCAACTACCTTAGCATGTTCACCAAGCAACCTCAGCTCCACTAGCCTGAAACACCAAATCCTCTCTTCTTCTTGGAAGACAAGTAGGCAAGTAGGCTCAGTTCTTCTTAATATTCAGAGTAAGTGCCAAGGTACCAAAGGGAGAAGGTCAGCTATCACTTTGTATCAACTGTATGAGTTAAAATGCTGACCTGGCAACTAGGAAAAAACAGAATATGGGACCACGGCAAGCTTGTTTCCTGAAAATACAATGTTTTCCTGGGCCTCATCTATATTGCTTTTATGAGAAGAGAAAATTAATAGCACTGTTCTCCTGAGGTAAGACAGTGGTTTTAGAGATAGGCTTTGTATTTGTAATAGTAATATTTTCTGCCGGGGAACTTTAGGATAGTACAAACGATAGATATTATATATCTCAAAGCACCAACAAAATAAGAGATGCTTGCCTCTGTGTACTAGGGAAACTGGTGTAAACACAAGGATTAGGAAATTTTTAAAAACTTCCTCAGTTCTGCAGGAATAACAATTTGTGGGTAATCCAATCATCTCATGCTTTTATGTCTTGGAGAGCAACCAACAATTCCAAATCTATGCTTCTGTCCTGTATATATTTTATAGCAGATTACAATGACTCTTATAAAGCTTTTCAGCTTCTTAACTTCCAAGTAAGTCCCAATGTCTCTGCTGATTCTTCCGGTGGAGAAGGAATTTGGAAAAGAGAGCAGTTCTCTGTATAGATACTAAAATGAAGGACCCACTCATGAAAGAAATAAGAGCATTTTCTCCTTATTTCAAATTCCTTTAATACTGACCTGTATTTTAAGACCATATTCTGAAAAGGCAGTTCCATAAGTCTGGAATAATAAAAGACTATGTCACTGCTACTATTGAATTCACTGCTACTATTGAACTGAAACACTTCCCTTATTACCTGTAAGAGAATGTGCACAAATTCTCTGCATAAAATGAAGGTTCACACTTAAAGGATATTAGTTGTAAGCATTTTAAAGAAGCAGGAATGGTTGAAGCTATTTCTCTTTATTTCTGTGCCATAAAGACTACTATGTCTCTATTTCTAAATGGCCTGGAATGCTAAGGACATTATTTATGTTACATAACATTGCCATAGAGTTGAGGCACAGTATGGTCTGCTTTTGGCAGAGGGTAACATAGCCATTTAAAAATTTTGCCATACTAGAAAGTGTGAAAGCTAAGCAGACAAGTTTGGTTTAAGAGCACAAAAACTTCAGTGAATAAAGCTCCAGTCCTTTTTTAGTACAGCAATGTGTTTGGCTCTAATCAAGTAGCACCATAAGAGAACAAATAAGTCCATTCAAAAACTTTAAAAGCAAGGATATCCCATGCAGTAGTTTTCGCTACACTTTTCAAATGCGGCACTCAAATACTCAATTCTTAGGTTTATTCTCAGAAACAAAATCAGCCAGATGTGCTGGGCAGTGGGTGCATGAACAGAAACTCTCGTTGTAAGTGACGATCCCAGGGGGAACCTGTGAAAGACTCCACTCATACATAATTACAAGCATTCACTACTCAGTACACAGGGGGTTGTTTAGTGTTTGATTTACCATTTTAGTAATTTTTTCTTCAAAAAAAATTGGGAGCTTTTATTTGATCTAAAGGCAGCATGAAGCTTCTGCGCAAGATAGATAGTCTCTAAAACATAGCACAAACTTAAACAAAGTTCATGACCTTAATGACTACTCATAACACAAGTTAAACTACAAGGAAGCATTTCATAACAATGAAATTTTTCCATGGACTTTGTGAGAGATTTCCTCCCAAGTGATTCAGGCACATGCATCACTTACAGAAATTCAACTGCAGCTCAGAAAGTCAGGAGATGCTTCTGAAAATCTGAACTCTACTTATATTATTCTCAGATCAGAGTGAACAGATAAAATCACTTGGGAGTTTCCTCGCTGTTGACTTCCACTGGAACCTAAAGACCCCCTTTTCAGCTTTCACTCCTATTTCACCTTGTCTACCATTACTCTGTATCAGGTTAGGCCAGTAAACTCTCCTAGTCCCAAAATCAGAGCCACAAGCTTCACCTGCACACGAACAATTGTTTGTACAAACAGATATGCAAAATAAGGCATCTGTCTAAGCTCACCTTTATATACATTATGTGAAGCTTTAGATATGCGTTGCATGTCACCCTGCTAGAGTCTTTTACGTTTCCTTGGGGTGGACAGGTTCACTGGAGCCCTAGCTGCCAGCTGATCCTCTTGAGGTCCATCCTTCTCCCCACAACCATAATCTTCTCCATCTTTCTACCTGAACCAAGGAAGCCATACTATAGGCTAAATGACCCGACTGGTCACCTCACTGCAACCCCACTGATTCTGACAATGGTCCGTGGGGTGTTAAGATGTCAAAAAGCTGATTTTTACAACACTTATGTGTTGTAATAATCATATAATAATATCTTCAAATAACATACGATATTTCCTTTTGATGGGAGAGGGTGGTCCTATTACACTCAAACACTAGTCTCTTTTTTTAAAAAATCATTTCTCCATTCCTCCCCTAATTACTTCTGCACTGCTGCAGCATTTAACAATAACAACAGACCTACAGGTTTGTTGTCATTTTCATTACAAACTCCAATTTTCAGGGGCTTGGAGCTTAGTTTTGAAATAGTCCCCATGGTTTCTAATCTGTGAAACAGGAAATATTAAAAAGGACCTAAAAGCAGACCCCTAATGTCAGTAATACAAAAGATCTTCCTAAAACTACCACTAAATATTTTTGAACGGGCTTCAGCACTACTCAGCCCTGAAAAGCAAACGTTCAGCAGCAGTTTTTCAAACAACTGATGATCAGCTATGAATGAATGAAGTTCACAAGAAACCAAATAGTTTCTGAATACAACTTTTATTCGAAAAAAAAGGGAGAGGGGTTTAAAAACTGTGGCACTGTACTTCTCCCGCTGTGCATATGCACTCCAGCGGTCCTCATGTAGCATACGGCATCAGGTCATGCAGGAGCTGCACTAGGTGATTGACTGGATTCAGTCAGGAAGCAAGTTGCTTTATGGTTCTTGGCCTTTTTTTTTTAACTTTTGTGAATGTGTCAACTTTTAAAATATTAAGTAATTAAGTAATCAAACTGAAGAAACTTTAAAAGTTTAAATTTTCCATGGAAAAGCAATATCAGTATTTAGCTTTAGCTCCTTCAAAGCACTCTCAGGGCTCCTTGAACTGCTGGGAGGCTCAGCCATGAGTGAAGAGAGGGAGAAAGGTCAGGCCCAGGAGGAAAGTTGCCTCCTGAGCTACCCAAGAGCTGGGGACACTGGCAGATAGGACCCCTCTAAGCCAGACCTGCTTAGCCACGCTGCTAAGGAGAGGGGGGTGCTGCAGCTAAATATTCTTGTCTTTAACCATGATGTCCCCCTTAGGCAGCTGAAAGGACCTCATGTGACTGATGCTGTAAGGACTGACATCCTTGAAATCCTGTCCCTCCAGGTAGCTGCAGGTTCACCACACCTCAGCTGAACTAGTGCAGTATTGCCCAACACTGGTAGCTGCTCAGCCGTGCCAGCTATCACAGACCCCCCAGTATGGGCTCCCTCCCTGGGCTGCCCTCACAGAACAAAGCTCAAGATCCTTGTTTCTATTTCCTTGGCACTAAGCGGCGTCAGCCCCATGCCCAGAGAAAGAGTTATTAGTATTTAGCCTGTCACCACTTCTTACTTACCCAGTTTCGGAATCAAATTACTTCAAACTCAGCATCCTGAAATATTCTTTCTAAGCCAAGAGAAATATTTTTTTTTCCTTGGACTGGTATTTTCAAGCTTGTAATTTACTGCTGTAGCTAAATTGCTGAAGTAAAGAAATAATTGCCCATTTCAGTGAAATCAAACACACTTCCAGGTTAAAGAAGGCAGCTTCACTTTTTTTCCCTTATGGGCGAACCATAACTCTAGTACATAAACATTGCATTTATACATATACCCTGCCAATGATCAGTTCCCTAAAAGTCAGACTTATAAAAAAAAAAAAAAAGAAATGTGAAAGTTCAGCCCCTTGAAACCCTGAGCGTGAACTTCTGTAGGTTCCATTCTGGCTAAGCTCGTGACGTTCAACAGATGGGACTTACACGTCACTGACTTTTCTATATATATCCACTGCTTGTGAAGGCAACCTTGTTGACACTTTAAGAACAACAGCTCCTAAGCGTTTAGTCCAAAAGACTACCATTAACTCTTCACAACACTTTCTTCCCAAACTTTAAGTTGAAATCCTATTTATTTTCTTCTTAAAGATATTCTCCAACCCATGTATGACATGGGAAGTGCTACTCCAGAAAATTTAGTCCTCCAGCGATCCATAGCCTCGATGCAGAACAGCAAGAAAATCTTTCCCAACCCCCCTTTCTAGCACAGGGTATGAGGGTAGCTCCTGCTGGCTGATCAAGTCTCTCTAGTTGGCCTCTGCACGCTCTCTCAGCTGCGCTACAGGATTTTACGCTCTGGACCTGAACTGGGTTTGCCAGCCCTGCACAAAAGCTGACAAGCAGCATCGGATAGCAATAACCTGGTAAGAGATTAGGCTTCGTGTTTATGCAGCAACAGCGGGTTACACCTGAATTACATTGCTATATGTGCGAGCACAGCACATGGTCCTGCGGAGGCACATCACAGGGAAGGTTAGAGCAGTACAAGGTGAACACTGTGCCTCTTCCGATAGCGCTCTCCAAACTGGTCAGCAAATTCCCAGCAAGAGCAGAGGAGAGGCCATTTGAAATCAGAGCATCTATCCCAGAATGACAGCTACCCAGCCCAGTGAAAACATCATTTGTCTTCTCTGCAAGTGGAGCAAAACAAATGTCCATGTCCCTGATAGTGAAATTATTACTTTCCTGTGCCAGCAGAAATGAATCCAGCCCGGTAATTGCACTGCCGCTTAGAGTATGCTGATTACTTCAGTGAGCTCAACCTGCAGTATTATACTATATAAGGCATTTCCTAAAAATACACATTCTCCCGACTGTTCAGTGAGAAATAATAAGCCTCCATTTATCATGTCCTAGTTTTAGCTTTTAAATTCCAACATGGAGCCACACATAAGAAATGATAAATTAAGGTTAGCACAAAAGAAAAGGAGGATAGCTTAACTTTATTTGTTGCCAAAAGACAGCTGTATATGCAACCCTCAAATGTGCTTACTTTGTTTCTTTTAACTTTGAGTCAGTGGTCAGAAAGTTAGATGTAGGAGGAAGACAGAGTAGGTTTTGTACAGAAAATCTAGATATACTTTCAAAAAGGAATAAAAATCAAAATGTATAACAAGTTACAACTAATCCTGATATACTGAGGGAAATATGGAAATTTCTGTCACCTGGGATGTTTCAATCAAGCCTAGATGACTTTTTAAAAAGATACGCTACGGATTACTCAGTGTAGTATGTGCCAGAGTGCAGGAATCACTTGCTGTGGTACAAGACAGGCCAGGAAGGCGAGGTGGTGGAGTTGCCCTTTATGTGAGGGAGCAACTAGAATGTGTGGAGCTCTGCCTCGGGGTGGATGAAGAGCAAGCTGAGAGCCTATGGGTAAGGATTAAAGGGCAGGCTAACATGGGCGAGACGGTGGTGGGGGTTTACTACAGGCCACCTGATCAGGAAGAAGTTGTCAATGAGGCCTTCTACAGACAGCTGGAAGTAGCCTCACGATCACAGGCCCTGGTTCTCATGGGAGACTTCAACCACCCTGACATCTGTTGAGGAGAGAGCACAGCTAGGCACAAACAGTCAAAGAGGTTCCTGCAGAGCACTGATGATAATTTCTTGACCCTGGTGGTGGAGATGCCAACAAGGAGAAGTTAGATGCTAGACCTTGCGAGAGCTGGGCCTGTTCAGTCTGGAGAAAAGAAGACTGAGAGGCGATCTCACCAATGTGTACAAGTATCGAAGGGAGGGTGTCAAGAGGATGAGGCCAATCTCTTCTCTGTGGTGCCCAGCAACAGGACAAGAGGCAACGGGCAGAAACTGAACCACAGGAAGTTCCATCTGCACCTGAGGAAAAACTTCTTCACTGGGAGGGTGACAGAGCATTGGAACAGGTTGCCCAGAGAGGTTGTGGAGTCTCCTTCCCTGGAGATATTCAAAACCCGTCTGGATGTGATCCTGGGAAATATGCTCTAGAGGACCCTGCTTGAGCAGGGAGGCTGGACTTGACGATCTCCAGAGGTCCCTTCCAACCTAAACCATTCTGTGATTCTGTGATACCAGATTACATTAAGTGATCATTATCTGGCCTAGCCTTAAAAAATTTTACTGCCTCATAAAAAAACAGATCATGAACCACACTAGTTCAGATAAAGGGTTCATCTAGCCTCTGTCTCCAGTGTTGGTCATTGGCAGATGCTAAGGAAGAGATTATAGGAAACACACAAGTATGGAGTAGCCTCCATTGTCAACACGCTCTCAGCTTCCAGCAATTGCCAGCTGTAGACTCCCTGTGCTTGACATTACAATAGACCATCTTCAAATGACAATCACTGATGGACAGATCTTCTATAAATGTGCCTACCTTAAGCCTAGGCATACTTTTGGCTTCCTCAAAACCCTTTGATGACATAGTCCTCAGTGGCACACCCCAGAGAGAGGCACTGCCTCTCTTCACTTCAGTGTCTACCACCTATTTCCCTGGGTGCCCCACACTTCCACGTTATGAGCAACAGTGAGCAAACATGCCTATTTAGCTCTTCTGTGATACAAACATACTTTCTTTGCTTTTTTTTTTTTTAAATAAAATGCCGTTCTCAATGAAAGTTGCTCATGTTAAGGCTTTTCCCACCAGATTTTTCCTTTCAACGACACCCCAACGACATAGGTAGCACCTCTGCAGAGCACCTGTAGCAGCATAAGCCACTGGCTTATGCCAGAGAGGTTTCTCCCATCCTGTTGCTAACTGTAGGGTTAGACAAGTTTCCAGCATCTACTGTATATCAGCATTCCTACCACGGGATGCTGCAGTAAAGCTACATAACGTTAGTGTGCAAAACTGGAAAAAAGCATTAGTGAAAATACTTGCATTGTAGAAGGGCTTACGAAAGTCAGCACATAATCTGCTGGCTTCAAAATGAAGTTAAAGTTCACAAAGATTCACATTTCCCTCTATCAGGCAACATTGCAAAGCTTGCTAACAAAGGAAAAAAATAGTCTGAGATACGCAGTATGCAGAATCCACTAAAAACACTTTCTCCATATTCACAGACATTTATTCGTGCCCTGGATTTGTGACCCAGACTCCCACTGGTAGCTTGACCATCTAATTTACATTAAAACAATCCATGAGATTGCTAATCTTTGAACATATAATTCAATCATCGGAAAAGAAAGTAATCAGAATGTAAAAAAACAGCATCTGCCTCTAACAGACTTCTTGAAATAATAATGGAGGAGGTACAGCTACCCTTTCTATTAAGAAAACAACAGATTTAACTCATGCTGTATTAAAAAAAAGAAAAAAGAAAAAAGAAAAAAGAAAAGAAAAAAGGAAAAAAATTGTTGTAATATATAACCTCTATAACAGCAAAAGCAACATTCATTAGACATCACATCTAGACTGCAGACAAATGCATGTGCTCATTTGTTGACATTACATAGAATGATTTAAACATTAGCCATATGTGGCGGCAAATAACTTTATTAATATGAATTGAGTTTGCTCAGTGGTATATTATGACCTTCCAAAACTCCAGCTGCAAAGCTTAAGCCCATGATAAACAGGAAGTCTGGAGATACACCTGAGACGCACAGCCCTGCAAATTTAGCTATGTACCTCTGATAGTTTCCTTAAGCCAGTCAGAATACTTACACCCTGAAACTCTTTCTGAGAAATTCCAAACTTTACATATCACCTTTGGTTCAGATTTACACCCATTTGCCATTTACATCCATGCTGCCATCTAACAATAGATTTTCTCTTACCCACCACTCTATGCATACGCCTCTACCACGACATCCTCTTCTTTTTGACAGCCATCTGCATATTTAATTTTCTTTTTCTATGAAAATATTTGGTCTTCCCAGAATTTTGCAATCTTCCTATTACATTTTCCCACAGTTAAAGAGACTCCTTTGACAGAAACTTATTGCAACAAGATACCTCCCTTTGAAGATTTCTGCCAAGAGCAAGATTTGAACAAATGCTGGCTGGATGTAGGTCAGGTTCAGTGGCTTTTGCACATCATCCCAAGTCAGGCTAAAAAGTTTTTTGGCTTTACTTGGGCACAAAGTCATTACTCTAGTTTGCAAATGAAGGTTGTGAGCGTGAAGGGATGATGAGGACCATTTTCAAGTCTGTTCCCTAGAGAGGGTAAGTGTCCTCGAGCAGGTGAGGAAAACACTGAGACAACGCTGGGTATTGATCAGCACTATGGTTTCATCCTCCCGTAGGAAAACAAATAAAAACATGGACTTTGTAGCAGTTATAAAAGTCAATTATAAAAAGAACTGGGTTTTCAAGCGTCACTGCAGCAGAGTCAGTGCCTCACTATAATTTACTTGACAGTAAATATCAGGGGTGAAATCACAACCATGGAAACTCAACAGCAATTTAAGCATTGACCTAAGTTGGACCAACACCTCTCTTCAGGCATATACTCTGCACGAGCAATGAAAGATGTGAAAGACCTTATCCACTACAGTAGCTCAGCAAGAACGAATAAGCTTTGGCCATGACAACACATTTATAAGGAAGTTTGCCATGTCCTATAGTGATTAGTGGACATTCTTTCTCCATTTTTACTCTGAAAAGTGAGCATCACTGGCTGATGGCTTATTGAAAGCTGGCCTCTGCACCTCACAGTTCAAAAGGCCGCATTGCACGGGAGCTTGCAAAGTGCTGCAAAAAGGGCAGTCTGGGTTACTGCTGCTTTCCAGCCACTTTGGTAGACCCTGGGCCATGAAAAAAATGGGATCGTACAGATGTACCTCTTGCCACTGCCCAATGAGCAACACCCAGCTCTACAACTAGACTACTCCTAACGGCTCCCAGTGCCACAGATTCATCCCAGGCCATCCGCTCCAGTGTTCCCCTATCCTGCTGTTCAAGTTTTCTTTACATTTACGCTGAAACTTTCCTGTTTCTATTTAAACAAGATAGATAGCTTATTTTTGCCCCTTCCTTTCTATTTTTTAAGGCTAAGCAATCCTGTTTCACCACAGATCATGTTTTCTAGCTATCCAATCATTCCCACTGTTTTTTCCTGGGACTCTCCCCATCCCAGAGCGGTCCATATTTCTGTTTAAATGCAGATCCCAGAACTGGGAGGCCTTGCTAGTTTTCTTTTATGGAAGTAACTACTAGGATGGGGTGGGTGTATCACAGCACACACTCTATGGATGAGTTTATACTGAAATCGACACTTATTCTACAGGGATGTGAATCAAACCAGGCCCATGCAATACTATGCCCATCAACATCTTGCCCAGACTTGCAGCTTAGAAACTGCCAGCTTCTCAGAGAGAAGGATCCTGTCAAACTAAGTCAAGGGTATTTTCACTCCACCTTCCTTTTACTGACAATTACATGGATTACGCTTTGAGAAATGAAGGTTAGAATATATCTTCTCACTAGCTGACAGATATCCCAATATATCATCATAGGCTAAAATGTCATCTTTGTAGAAAACATCCAGGCACTCAACTGTTATACCTCCTTATCAATGAGCAAATAGCTCTCCAGGATAAGAAAATGACAAAGCTCGTCATTCACAAAAAGCCTTATGGTTACATCTGTACCAGTTCTATCCTACCCACACAAAAAACCCAGCTGTGTCCATTTTTTCTCCTGCTCTCATTCCTAGATTGATGCTCAATGAGCCCTAAGAGTAACTGGCCACTGTGAATCACTCAGTGGCCAAAAACGGTCTGTAATCTTGACCTAAACTGTGTAAATGGAGCCCAACAACTGGACATGTTCTTTCCTCAGCCCTTCTAGGTGTTTCATTTGAGGCCTGGAAACCACTTCCCCACCATACTGCCAATATTTGCCTTGTAAGCCTTTCATTAAAATTCTTACCTTTTCACAGCTGAATATTACTTTTCAATCCAGATCAAAAATAAATAAGCAGACACTGGATATTTGAAAATAAACCAAAAGAAGTCCAAATATGAATGCTTGTGTAAAGCTGGAACATTCTGATATTGGCAAAAGAGAATATTCCAGATTTTTATTTTGAAATGCTTTTTATGAGGCTATTTTAAAATACTGGGTTTATTCATGATATTTATCTATGACCTATAGGATTTATTTAATGACAAAAAATCATAAATATACAACCAAAAATGTCAACACTGAACTAAACTATCCCCTTTTAATCAAAAGGAAATATTTCATTTTATTTGAACCCACTTGCTCCATAAGTTTCATTCCAAATGAAATTTTGGGGATTTGTTTCTACCTCACTTTGCAGTAAAATGCATTTTCAGCATCCCAACATTTTTCAAAGGGAAGAAATTCCATTTCCTAATCATCTCATACCGGATATTTTTTCAGGCAAATGTAAAAACTAATCAACACTTCATCATTACTAAATTTATGACACTCCCATCCACACATCATCCTGAAGCAAAATCCAAATAAACATGAATCAGAGTAAGTTAATATGGACACACTGAATACTGATATACTGCCGTTTACTCTCATACTTGCTTCTTCTTGCTACCCAATGGATTGCTAAATCAATGGATTTTTTACTTCAGATTTCTGAAATAAAACAGGGGGGAAAGAATAAAAATCCACACTGGCAGTACCTCAAAATAAATACAAACATATTTTTTCTTAAAAAACAAACAAACAAAAAACCCCCAAAACAGCTAGAGATATTCATAAATTCTCAACTGGATAGGCATTCCTCTGCTATTGTACTATTACAGCAAACACTAAGAATTTATCCTTTGCACCTATCCAGGGAAATGAAGGAACATTTGTAAAAATCTACTAAAAAAAAGCTTCAGAATGCAGAAAGCAACATCAACACACTCTCAGGAAAATACGCTCATTGAACTTGTCGTTAACGTTAATGAAATGAAAATATTTTCAGTCAAAATATAACTGAACATAAATAGCTATGAATAAATGCACCTTTCACTGACATGAGAAATGATTTCTATTACCACAGCAGATACCAAATGAAGCAACAGAACATAAAGTAACTTCAATTAGTTATTTAAATTACCTAAGTGAAGGATTTTCTTTCTGCATACTTCATTTCTAATCCACAGATTCTTGAAAAACAGCTGAACAAAAAAAAGTGAGGTTGATGAAACATAAAAATTTTCACAAAAGAGATACAAACTCTGGTCCATCAAAAAAAAAAAATACCAGAGGATAAAGCACGCAAATTAATTCTGTAATCCTGATTAGAAAAATACGCAGGGCTTTTAACATAGAGCTCAAGAACACCAAAAAGACAGCAATCCTCTGCTTTAAGGTCTGTTTCTGTTCTTGTATCAGGAGAAAGCTGTGAACAAACTGCTGTGAAATGCCAGCAAAGATGAGAAAAAACATCACCATGTAAAATCAAAGAGAAAGCAAGACGCATTTCAAGATTATTTAAAAAAAAAAAAGGATCCAAGCAAGCCAAAAACCTTAAAACTTTGGTGGGGACTGAAGAGCTGCAATTTCAGTTCCTTTCTTTCATATCGGTGATCTCGACCCACAAGGCTAACTTTTGCTAAACTAAGCCATACAGTCGTCTTCAGGGAATTAGGCCGCCCCCTTTCTGAGACCACATGTATTTGTAGCTTTTCAACTTCAGAAGCCACAGAGCAGCTTAAGAAACATATTGAGCGGCAAACAACCACATCGCCGCAGCTCTTCCCTGCACAGGCCAAGGGCAAATATGGACTGAGGCGAGCCTATCTGATGGTGGGCAATGATACTCTACCATGCTGCATGCCAGGGAGCATCTTGCGCGTACAGTGGGTCTTTCCAACCATTTGGTCTATTTTTACAGCAAACAAGCCTTCTGTATTTTGTGCTGTTTGTGAAAGGAGATCTCTGTGACTAAGTCTTTAAGCCACACAACGCGTGCTTTTTTTTTAATTTTAAACCATTTATTTTTTCAACCCAACTCGATAGGCATCACGCTTAAAATGCACTTTTTCCCCCTGGTGTGGTTTTCCCTGCTGCACAGGCAAGGTTTTTAGTTTGAAGCTTATTGTACAAGCTGTCCAACAGTCTGACAAAAGCTAAATTCCAGCTTATAGCTGAAAACCGTAGGAAAAATTCCAAAGCCTTGACAAATTATACAAATGAGACTTTAATCCCAGCTGGCCTCGCTAACTGGGGCTCTACATCTGGGCACGCATACAAACATACTTTTCATATGGATTTTCAGCTATTTGAATAATGAAAAATATATAAAAACATATTTCTGTAAATACTTGTCGCAATAATACTATCACAATAACAAACAATAAACAGTCCTACAACACAGATTAGCCAGATTGTGAGGGAAATACAGCTGTTTAACCCCAAAAGCTCTGAGCAGGACTTGTTTTTAAAAATAGATCTGCTGTCCAGAGCAGGATTCACTTCGCTAACAAACAGAAAGCTCCAGAGTCACGCAATCCTCTCATCTCCAGGGCAAGCTTACTCTCATTGGTGCAGGGTGGGGGTATCCTCACAGGACCACCCAATTGTGATAGGATGCAGAAATGAGATAACGGCATGTTTGCTCCAAGTTTGATCGAGACCAAGCAAGAAAAAAGGAGGGAACTACAAGAAACTGTGAAGAGGGGAGGGGGGAACAGGTAGAAACTGCAAAGCTGCCTGGTCACACAAGCAGAGGTGACAGACAGCATGCAACAGACCCCACAGTCTCTTAGCGCTGGCTTTCAACTCCTTGCAGTAAGTGGCCTGCAAACATCACAGTCCTGCTCAGCTATGCTCATGACATTCACTCTAGAAGAGCCCCTATTTCACTTATGGAAGAAGAGCATGCCAAAGATTTTCCAGTTCCCGTAGAACTGGGATGAAAAATAGGGTACCCAAAGTGGGTGTTACGTGACCAAGAAGCTTCCACTTGCTTAACTGTGTGAGGTATCACTACAACAGCTTTAGAGACAAACCCAAAGAGGCAATTTCTGAAGGATAAGGAAATCAAGTTAGATCTATTTAACACTGTTTTCAGCTGTGCTGCTGAGGCCCTAAGCGAATAAAGGGACTTAAGGAAGACCCACTGCATAACTAGGATGTTTCCATGTAGAATAGTCTGGTAGCTTCACCTGATACTGGTGGAGAAAGTCCTACTGCAGTAACAGGAATCATCATGCTCTCCTCTACATGGGCTGTGCATGGAGGCCAAGGGAGAGACAGCGGACACCAGAAGCTAGTGGTAGCTTCCGAGACATCGCTTACCCTTACCTCTCAGAGGGAACAGAACGTAGATCTCAGGCTGAATTCCTCCCATAAAGAGCGACTTGACTGCATTCTGGGCAAGCAATCACAACTACTAGGATTTCCAGCTGACCAGACTGCTTGCACTGTAAACTGCTGGATGCTGGTGGAGCTCATTTGTGGACTGCCAAAGAGCAACTGAGCTGACAGAATCAGAGATGGATGGGTGTGTGCGTCTCTCCTTCTGTTTATCTAAGGTGGAAGTTGCCAAGGAACAAATTAAAATGCTCTTTCTCTTTGCACATAGGCAGAATTTCTGTCACACTGCTGTAGAGTTACTCATGTGCTGACCCTGCTTCTACCATTCTTTTTTCTCCATTCTTCTTTTTCCTCAGGAAATATGAAGGTGGGATAAATTTGCTTGCATTGATGAAGGTACACTTGGAGAGTACTAGGGCAGGCAATCAGGAGAAGGTGGTACATTAAGAATGCCCTCAGTGTATGTGTCACTCCATTAACAGACCTTCTTCTAGGAGGTCAGAATACAAGAAATCACCAGTCCTTGTCCAGCAGATCCCAAGATATGAAAAAGCCAATTGCATTAAATGCCAAAATATTATTAAATAGCCTGTACCATTTTTTATTTGTCCTGATACAAAAAAAGTGAAGGTGTTGGCAATTTCCATTACATATATGCCCAGAGGAAAATAAACTAATAACTATTTTAAGGACGGTATTATGGATAGTGCATGCATCCTGTTTTCATCCAAAAGGCGCAGAGCTTTGCAGTGAATTCATACGGAGAGACCTCCCAACTTTCGTCTGTCCCCCTGTACAAAAGACCTCCAGTCAGGTCCCATGACAAGGGGAAGATGGTATGGCACATGCATGCATGTGGCATTCTGTGGCAGGCACACCGCAGTCACACAATGCAGAGGGAGGTGGCCTTTGCTGGGCAGCTCTGGTGGATCACCAAACCGCATCTTGCCCAAGGTTCCCAGTGCAGGAGGATTACAGCTCAGCAAGTGGAAGGCACCTGGGTACTTGCAGGATTGCAGGATGGGAGCTACAGCACCAGTAGCTTTCACTTCACTAGATTGGATGGGTCTCCAAAAGGTTCAGGGTACTGTTCTTGCAGGAAACAATTATTTGACACTAAACCACTAAGAAAAACACACTATCAAGCTTTGTTTTCACATAAGGTGAAAGAAAGCCTATTTTTAAAAGGATGCCAAATAAACATACAACTACTTGTTCAGGCCAAGACGACAGGAGAGTGGTAACCAGGAGCCTCAGAAACCCAGAACTGTGCTACCAAAGGCTATAAAGTCCTAGGTAGCTCTTCCCAGGCGTGTTTTAAAAATACTATAAACATTTTCACTAATATAACTACTATACTGTAAGCTAAGTTAAAGATTATTTTGGACCTAGAAAAACATGGAAAGAGTCATATAAACAAGACATAAAACAGATTAGTCTTCAAGAAGACAGATTAGTCTATATGGAGTCAGATGGACGCATTAAATCTGGTAAATGTGTAATGAAAAATGTAGCGACAAAAACAATTATCTTCTAGTTATGAAACAAAATGTACACTGACTACTCAAGGGCATTTAGCCTTGCTGCATTTTCTTTTTAATTATGACGAACTTTCATCAAAAAATATATTCTTTTTAACTTTCTTCAGAAGTTCATTTTGGAAAGAGTTAAAGAAACCCCAGGGAAAAGAGGAAAACAAACAAAAATCAGGAAAAAAAAATCTGACTTGACTTTCAAGATGGAAAAAATAAACCGTTCTTCTCTCCCTGCCCCCAAAGGTAAGAGGTTGTAACAATATAAAGCTGTGGGAATGTCTATTTACTTTCACTATATTAAAGGAAAACAATAAAAGGCTCTACTTTCATCGACATTCAACTCCTAGAATGAAGCATAGCCTAAGTAATTACTGTTTAGTATGGATGCTTTAAAATATTTGTATTTTATACACCTAAAAATTCATCTGCAATAATAGTTAAATAAGGCAACCTAATATCATGATATTAAATACTCCACAAGTTGCAACAACGGAATTATTTACAGGGTACACCTAAAAAAAAAATACTTATATGTAGTGAACAGGGAACAGATTATCTGGAAAAAGTCTAAAAGCAGAGTTAACAAACAAAAACTTGTTGAATAAATAATAATGGAAGTACTTCTCAGATGAGGGCCAACTTCCAAATCCTGTGATGTAATCTATTTTCCAGATCCTAATCTTTTGAAAGATTAATTTCTTTAAGGAACAAGGGGCTACAGCTCTACAGTAGGTGAGAAAGCTAATAAAAATGTTTTGAAATATATCCTATTACATGCTTAATTATTTTATGATATTTTATTACTCTTCACAATCAGTAAGTATAACCATATGCCATAGTTATTTACAACTTATTTACTCATTAGCAATAATGCCATTACTCTAACACAATCAGATCTTTGAAGGGAAGCTGACTAAAATACCAGTTAGTAAATAGAGGAAACAGTGAGGTATCCTTTAAGTCCATTTTGCAGGTGAAAAACCGAGGCACCAAAACACTTGCTACCAGTAACTTCAAAAATCTGGCATGTTGAGAAAGGAATGCATATATCCTGACTTGAAAGCCTGTGTTTCGGACTCAACATGACTCCTTTCCTCTCTGAGGCATAACAATCTGTCCAAAAACTCTGTTTTCCTATCTCCAAGTTGTACAAATTAAATATTTTGGATGAAAAACTTAATGCTAAAGAGAAAAGGAAACCAATGCTCTCAACGTCTTTAAGCATGAAGAAGTCTAAGTGAGATCAAAGGTTGGAGTAAGTTAACGTGACAATTCCATCCAAATCCGCTAGACAAGCGGCGTATCTAACCTTGGAAACATCCCATAGCCAAGGATTTTGCAGATTGGTTCATTAAGATATACAGCATGAACTATAAATGCCCATTTAGCGCTATTTCTATTACAGCAGCTACATGCCTTTGCTCAGAAACTTGTCGGAGAAGTAAGACATTCACATGTTACAATCAACGATCCGCAAGTTCAGTATGTATGATACATCTCAGCCAGCTCCTGCTGTACAAATCCCTTTGTGTAAGCCTGTGCTCTCCTGTGGCCCAACCACGGGCTGGCTTTAGCCTCAGAGGATTTGGGATGACACAGAAACCCACATGTCCACACCTACAGACTTCTTCACAGTTTCTCATGTTTCCCCATTCAAAAAAGATCATAACTGCTCTACAGTTGTCAACAGGATAGCATTTTTGAGAATCGCTTTTGGTGAATGTGATCAAAAACATTCTGCATTCACATAGACATCATAGTGGCAGGAGTCAAGTCAGCTTAGCTGAATGCTTTTAGTTTTATTCCTCTTGGTCTGTAAAAAAAAAAAAAATCACTCTAAGTTTTGGCATTTCCTGCGATAATCAGAAGCACCACACAGTAAGAGACAACAGGGAAAAAAGGAATTACATCCTCATCCGACAACACTCTTAGAGCCAGTGTGTCTCTGTGAATCCACCTGTGCCACACAAGTCTGTGTAAACCCTGTAAAACAGGACACTGTTTGAAAGTCTTGCATTGATGCTGTTACAATGTAAGACATCCAAAAAATTGTTGCCTATTCTGTAAAAACGTCCCCTGAAAATTAATATCAGGGCTCCGATTTAATCTTCAAACACGCACATTCAGAACAAACTGGCATCTGTAAGTCACTGGTCTATACATGCGAACATGAGGATAACAAGATCATCAAGAAAAAACAAATGACAATAAAGATGCTATCATATTGGGCCGTACAGTGCAGAAAGCAACTGGAATATCAACTTTCATTCTAAACAATCTAGGCAATCATATCTAATAACCTAGATGGAACAGCTCCTCCTGGAGGTCATCACTAAGCATGTGGAGGACAAGAAGGTGATCAGGAGTAGTCAGCATGGATTCACCAAAGGGAAATCGTGCTTGACCAACCTGATAGCCTTCTCGGATGGACGGACTGGCTGGGTAGATGTCTCCCTGGACTTCAGCAAGGCTTTGGACACTGTCTCCCATCACATCCTCCTAGGCAAGCTCAGGAAGTGTGGGCTGCATGAGTGGACAGTGAGGTGGCTTGAGAACTGGCTGGATGGCCGAGCTGAGAGGGCTGTGGTCAGTGGTGCAGAGTCAAGTTGGAGGCCTGTAGCCAGCGGTGTCCCCCAGGGGTCAGTCCTGGGTCCAGTCTTGTTCAACGTATTCATCAGTCAACTGGAGGAAGGGACAGAGTGCACCCTCAGCAAGTTTGCTGATGACACTAAACTGGGGGGAGTGGCTGACACACCAAAGGGCTGTGCTGCCATTCAGAGGGACCTGGACAGGCTGGAGAGGTAGGCGGAGAAGAACCTCCCAAAGTTCAACAAAGGCAAGTGCAAGGTCCTGCACCTAGGGAGGAAGAACGCCATGCAGCAGTACAGGCTGGGGGTTGACCTGCTGGAAAGCAGCTCTGATGAGAAGGACCTGGGAGTCCTGGGGGACAACAAGTTAAGCATGAGCCAGCAGTGTGCCCTTGTGGCCAAGAAGGCCAATGGTATGCTGGCGTGCATTAGGCAGAGTGTTGCCAGCAGGTGGAGGGAGGTGATCCTGCCCCTCTCCTCAGCCCTGGGGAGGCCTCACCTGGAGTACTGTGTCCAGTGCTGGGCTCCCCAGTACAAGAGAGACACGGCCTACTGGAGAGAGTCCAGCGGAGGGCTACAAGATGATGAGGGGACTGGAGCATCTCTCCTCTGAAGAAAGGCTGCGAGAGCTGGGCCTCTTTAGCCTGGAGAAGAGAAGACTGAGAGGCGATCTCACCAATGTGTACCAATCTGAAGGGAGGGTGTCAAGAGGATGAGGCCAGTCTCTTCTCCGTGGTGCCCAGCAACAGGACAAGAGGCAACGGGCAGAAACTGAACCACAAGAAGTTCCACCTAAACCTGAGAAAAAACTTCTTCACTGTGAGGGTGACCGAGCATTGGAACAGGTTGCCCAGAGAAGTAGTGGAGTCTCCTTCGCTGGAGATATTCAGAACCCGTCTGGACGTGATCCTGGGAAATATGCTCTAGAGGACCCTGCTTGAGCAGGGGGGTTGGACCGGATGATCTCCAGAGGTCCCTTCCAACATCAACCATTCTGTGATTCTGTGAACCTAAGACACCCATATCTCTGTGCTACAGGGCATAGGAAAGGAGCATACAGCCACAGAGCACAACAGAGCTGCAGCCTGTGCTGTACACCACCACCTTAAGACCTTAATAGGCTACGTATGCAGCTTCAGATCTATACAGTTCTTGCGTTCAAGACACCCCTGTTCCGTCTGCCAAGGCCAAAACATGATAGTCATTATCACACCACTTCAGCTGGGTTATGGCCAAATCACCCATCATTCAGGGTCTGTGCTACCAGTTACGTAGTGCAATGATGAAACTTAATTGGCAGAGGAACATGCTCCTTCATGGGGAAGCTCACTGCTGTTAAGTAAACATCTGATACCAAGGGAGCAATATGTTGCTGCCTTTGGAACGGAGTCACTTCAGTAGGAGGACAGGGAGGATGGGGAGAACACTGAAAGCTTTTTTCAACATTAAGTCTTCAAACACATCATAACCCAATTTGTACAGATGCCAGCCACTCCTTTTGGCAGAATACAAGATGTCTTGTTGTATTCTACAGCCAATTTGTTGACTCTAATTAGCAATTTGGGAATAGAGAAGAAAAAAATAGAAATAAAAAAAACTGAGTGCACAGTGCCAGTTACTACAGTGGGACAGACATTGCATTTCTTTTTTTTAATGTAGCTGAACAATGGCTGCATACAGCTGCTTCCTTCAACAACAACCATGGGTGAGTGTGGCTCCATATTATATTTGGTTCTGGTCAGGTAAATGCTTGGTCTCTTTTCTATGCAAAGATCATTTGTGATATCCAGAGTGGACACCAAAATGTAGCCCATCACATGTTGCACGTGAAACCAGGTGGCAGGGAACAACTGGTCTTTGATTTTTCCTACTTTCTCTCATACTCTATGTTTCAACTTAATAGCATCAACTTGGGCATCTCGAAATATCTCACACTCAATAAGCACATGGAGAACATCACCATGCACTAGCTAGCCATTCAGCCTAGCTTAAAACATAGATCATATCTAAATGCACTACGTTTCAGGACATTCAGATAAGCTTCTCTTAAAGACCTCTTATTCTATTTTCAGTTTTTTTTTCTCACAGCAAATGGAACAAAGTGCATGGTGTCAATACACTAAATAACTACAGAAATGGTAAGGTATTTACACAGTCATTATATTCTCCCACATGAACCACCATGTTTGTGTACCATCAGTTATTATATTCTCCACCATGAACCACTAAAGCATTCCTACCACAAAATCCCTGAGATTCCACAGATATTGACAGATTAGACTTTTAAGATAAGAAAATCAAAGGCAAAAGAGAAAAGACTGTGAGGATTAAGCAAAGAAAAGTCAATGTGGTAAGGAACATGTGCATTTATTTCTCTCCCTCTTACCTAGGCCTCTTTCAGGGATCCTTAGACAAACAGTCCCAGCGGTAGCTTTTCTGGGGTTTGCTGTATGTTATCTATGAGCCTTTTCTTTTCAAACAGACTTTTTGGTCTCTTATTCCTCCCAGGAATGAAGGCTGGCATTAATTCTTCTCAACCACAGAAAACTGGTACTTCATTACCACTCTTCAGTAGGATAGCTGCATGCAGGGGCTCACACTGCCACCTGCAAACAGACTCTATTTGGCTGAATGAGAAGAAACTGCCAAAGTCCTATCACGTCCTCAGCTGACCTTAACTTCTGGGAAATAAACTTCCAGCTTGTGGCTATGACTTTCTTCCGAGGCTTCCCCCAACCCCTGCCTAGCTGTGCTCAGGTACGAACTCCTATGTAGGGAGCTCACTCCAGGATTTGAAATGGCTCCATAGATGCTCCTGCCTTTATCCGAGTCTTCAGGTAGAAGATAGTGGGCACTATTAAGTGCTTAAGCTATGTCTATAGAGCCAGGATATCCAGGAACACTGCCTCACCTCTCCAGTATATATTGCAGGTAACGTGCACCTCATGAGATAAACGCAGAAGGAAGTCTTCTTCCAGATACATTTTTGAACCTCTGCTCTCTTTATAGGTGATAAGTGTGCGGGGTGACAATTCCAGAAGTATGAATAAAGCATACCTAAGCGAGACAAGTAAAGCACTTCGATATGAACACCCTGCTCAAAATAGTTTATGATCTTCACTGCGGTCAGTGTTGACATCTACACCTTACTCAGCACCCTTCAATCCTTCCTCCTGGCTCTCTTCCCTGGCTAATGCCACACTACTCTTTTACACATGCAAGAAATGCATGTGTATAAATAGAACAACTCTTCCCTCCTCCTACCACAGCCTGTCTTCTTTTCTCAAAACTCAAGGGTTTGGGTTGTTTCTGGTAAAGACAGCTGGTCCTGGTTGAGTACAGAGCACTTTAGCAACATAGGTGGCTGTCAGACGTTCATCCCTGCTAGAACAACTTTTCATAATTTCTTTCTCAATAGAAACAAGTACATGTTAAATAGCTGCCTTCAAAAGAAAAAGGAAAAGGGGGAGAGAGAGAGAGCTGAAAACATGCAATGGCTTTGGTAAGAATTGCCATTAAAGTGTCACAGACGTCCATGAGAGTTCTCACATAGAACTAACAAATACATTAAAAACTACAGAGAATGTAAAAATAGTAAGAAGTTTAATTGTACTTTTTAAGGTAACTATGCAAGTTTGCATTCTGAAAATATTGGACATTCCCAGTGAGACATGACATTTGATTTCAAAACACTGACTTAGGACAGTCAGACATGAGTATTTGGCTGCTAAATCATTAGTATCTCTTTTAGGAAGAAAGAGTTCCCAAGGGGCATGATATTTATACTGAAACACTCAAATATACATGATCAGAACAAGATTAGATATAGAGCATACACAAATCTTTAGCAATTAAAGAGGCTATACAATTAGTGTGTGCAGTTTCTCTCTTTACTTCTAGCTTTTCCCTTCATCGTCTCCTAATAGTCCTATTAGGGCAATTAGGCCTAGAGGCACGCTTTAGCACTTCAGCCAGGCTCAGGTTAACATATCTGCTGGCCACTGCAGCCTCACCTCTTGGGCTAGCTCACCATTTCTGGCATGCACATCCAGTAACAGGCAGGCTGCCCATTTTGGCCAGCAAGTCTAGACTAGCCAGAGGGTACAACAGTTTTCACTGAGCCTGCTAACCAAACAAAGGTTAGGGACACAGCAAGAGCTATGGTCTTGTGGCAGGTAGAAAATAGAGGCTCTGAGGCAGTACTGGAGGCATAAGCACAGGGAGGAGTGACAGATGCAATCCAGGCTACCTTGCATTTACTAGTCTGCAGTCAACTCACTTGAACCATGCATTTCCGCTCTCAAAGATTTAAGGTCAATCAACCAAGGTGTAAATTTTCGCTATTTGTCTGTGTCACTGCAAGCTACTGTGATGTACTGGAGCTATTACAAAGTATGGGAACATTCAAATATCCCTTCCCTTGAGGACAAAAGACAGTGAGTGTCACCAACAGTCAAATAAGTCTTGTGAAATTTTACGTTCCTCTATGTACTTGTTTTAAAAGGTGCGTTACTATGTGAAAACCTTAGCTTTGAGAGAAAACAAAGAAAATAGGTTCACTGCGCAAAAAGAAACAAGATCTGAAAGTCTGACTACAGAGGTGAAAAAACACTCTTAAAGATCTGCAAACACATTATTTCCTATAAGTCTAACGGTTTCCTTAAGGTCAAGTCGTAATACTTAATGCTTGGTCTTCTTGTGGAATTAGTGCTAGAATCCAGAACCTTAGATTTTATTTATGCCCATGTTACAAAGCCAGGGCCAATCAGTCTGTGCTAAGCAGCAAAGTGCAGCAGCTAGGCTGCTTCTGGCACTCAAAATAGCTTGTTTACATCCAGAATGTGTCTCTCGAGGTCACGTGCAGTGGGCAGCACAGGCGTACTCTGGCAAGAAAGGCTAGCGGATTTCTAGAAGTCCTTATCAGGAACAGGGGAGAGAGAGAGATAGAGAGAGAGAGAGAGTTCAAGCTCCACCTGGACCTAGTTCCAGTCCTGACAGCAAGACTAACATGTTCTCACTGATGGCATGGTATAGTGGCAAAAGCCTAATAAAGCTGCTGGAGACAAAAAGCATCAAAGGCACAAGAAAAGGGGTTTGGACAATCTGTGATCCACTTCTTCCTTCCCTCATTATCATTGCTCTAACTCTTCTACAGTTCAACTCAGAGGGGATTCCCAAGATCCAAAATCCTCCTTCAAACCAAAATCCAGAATCCCTATTTGAAGTCTTATTCCTTTGCATTACACTCAATATGCCAAGTTTACATCAACACTTCATCCCACCAACACCTCAAACCTAGCATACCCTAGTATAATTAAATGCCACCTCCCACCTTGGCTTCAAGAACTGATTTTTCTGTGTCTTCCTGGCACTAGCTTTACATATAGCGATATTCATCTACCAAATTTCAAAGCAATATTAAAAGTGTGAAGGTTACTTGATTCCAGAAAGTTTTCTTCTCTTAAGGACTCACATAAGTTTCTCTACTTAACATCTCAGGCAATAACCAGTAGCTGCTGTTTACGTTTAGTATGCTAGCATGAGAATGGACCGAGGGTGATCAAGGAAACCAGCTGCTTACTGTCCACATAAGACTTCCAAGTGTGCTTGCTAGAATAGAATGCCCTCCATCATGTTGGCGGTGATTTTGGGGAATGCAGGAAAAAGATATCTAATGCAGGTAGCAAAGAACATAACAGATTTTATGTAAATTTTGTCCAATGGTTCTCCAAGTTAAAGCGGTTAAGAAAGCTGAAAGGGTAAAAGCCACAAAAATGTTTTTCTCATTCTTTTTAGAGAAAGGTTGACTGTACAGCACTGAACCTGTCAACTATAAAATGTTTGAAACTTTCAACGCAGAGATTATGTGTATTAAGGTATTCCAGAAGGTTTGAAATAAAAATTATGTAGACATAGCGTATTTGAGAAGCTTTTTATGTAGCGATACCCTAGGAGTACTTGCTGAGAAGAGAACTATCCAGGGAAATAATGTGTGTCTCTACAGAGTTAAACAAGAGAGGTCAGGGAGGAATCCCTGACCCCAAAGCCAAAAGACAAAGGCTGTTCTGCTTCAACATAGGACACACTGGCCTACATAACACACAGCTCTGGACTGTCTCTTGTTCATGTGGTGCTCCTATGTGATCCTACAACAAAGTCATTAATGTTTGTGTGTTTTAATGTTCAAGTACCTGAAATAAAACTTGTGCTAACTTGACAGTTAATTTTTGTCGCATATATTAACTGACAGCACATGGAGGTGCTTGAGGTTGCGAAACCCTCTGATATAGTGTTGGTGCACTGCATAAAGTGAAGGAAATCAAAGCCAGTGTATATTTGGTCCAAACCATCTTCTTAGAGAGATTCCTGGGTGAAGAGTACTGTAAAGAGGAGAGCGACGTCTGGAAGAGAGCTAGTTAGACTGCTCCACTCCAGCAGAGTGATGGAGCTAACTATTAAATAGTACAGGGCTACGGGTATACCACAAATCTGCTACTCTTTCTCTTTTATTTAGCAGTGTAGACATACTCAGTGAGGATTTGGGGTTCAGATAAGTAAAGAGTCAGAATCTCATCCAGTGAGATGTTCCTTTCACAAATTTTTAAGATGACAACACACAGTATGAGTATTTCCATATAAAGTTTTATTTTACTTATGAAACCGTGAAGTCAGTAAACTCTGAATAATAATAATAATAATAATAATAATAATAGTTCACATTCAAAAACCTATTTAGACATGTCATTGATAGCACAGAGGCAAACAGATTAATGATTGTCTCTATTTGTTAAATGCCCTTTCTATGCTTTATGTCAAAGTTCAGCCAGACAGCTCCGAACAGCATTAGGACCATTATTATTTCATGATATTTGATAGGAAGTGGTTTGTAGCGCCAGCTTCTGAAATTAATTTCTAATTTATCAGCTGATTCATTTGTAGAATTTGTCAGACACCTGTGACTTAAATAATCATTAGTAGAAAAACAAAGGGTAGGGCAGCGGGGCTTGTAAGATATAAATTGGGATCCCTGCTTATATGCAGGTCCAGGAAAGGTTAATGAGTCATAAATATATAATAAGACCAAAGATATTCTGTGTTTCAGAGAGCGCTCTATCCCAGACACCAAAAGACAGCACATACATGTAACAGATAATATTAAAGTGTTTATGCTTAACATGGACCTCAAGACCAAGAAACATGACCACAAGACTTCACACTCCTACATCTCGCGTATTTCAGCCTTGAAATGCTTCCTCAAACTAATTCAGCCTCAGATATGGAAAGAGCACAGATATGGGAAGAACTTAATACAGTTTTATGTGACAAGTATAATAAAGAACTTCGTGTTAACTAAGCTTTCTGTTCCAGTTGCTATATTTTCAGTATAATCAAGAATTTAGGTGTTTACCAG
The DNA here is from genome assembly GCF_040807025.1 of Struthio camelus. NCBI lineage: Eukaryota > Metazoa > Chordata > Aves > Struthioniformes > Struthionidae > Struthio > Struthio camelus. The sequence continues at coordinate 52,058,441 of NC_090943.1, forward strand.
GTTATATAGACAAAAATGAAATACTGAATTTAAAGTAGGATTACTGGACTACTGAAGAAAATTCGCAAAGCATTTTTTTTGAAAATGCTTCTTACAACACTTACAAATCTCTGCTGTAAGAGAGACAAGAGGCAGTCTGAAAAGACCCTACATGATTTCTGTAGAAAACAACCCTATCTTTAAACTCTTTTGAATAAGACAAAGCTATTTCTAATGTAAAATTGCTTTTCAGACTGCTAACTTGTTCATGTTTTGCTATTCACAAAGCTTGGCTGGATGGATCAGTTTTATTTGTGGATATAGCTGATTTCTAGAGTACTTAGGATTCATGCCCCAAATGAGCATACCTTCTCATTAGAAAGTAACATAGAATGACAGGAAGAAGGACGGCTCTGACAAGTACGTAAAATAAGGTACACACAGGTTTACACTCTTTGTTCTGCCATTACATCTTCATTATGAGAGACACTGTTTCATACTTATCCTGGCGTTCCTATGATCAGAAGTGGATTCCTAGAACTGCATGAGATTCCCCTGTTATGTTATCTGTGAGAACACACTGCAGAATATGTAAAATTCACTTCTCAGTTTTGCTGTTGGAGTCTTTGATGAGTAATGACACACAAGAAACTGTTACCTAGGAAGGGAACAGGGACCACTAAATCACAAATTCTAAGGGCTGCCAATAATGGAAGTTTCGAGAGAGACTTTCCTAAGAAAACATGTTGAAATCTGTGTTGAGGTGACAACAGCTATCCCAGAAGGCAGTTAGACCTGCAATGGAGGTACATGACTATTACTATGGCTTAGAGAATCCAGAAATAAGGGTGATGGCTACCCTTAGCTTTCAGTATAACAAGACCTAATGAATTCCTTATCATTTAGCAAAATGCCTTCTTTTCACTATTCAAAACATCCATTTCTGAAGTCTTCCTAATAATCATTTTCAACTTAGGTATAAGATAGGCAACATGACTTTTGAAGTGTTTTAAGACAGCTTTTCTGTTACAAATTAAACTGCCTCTGTTTTAAAGTGATGATACTCCTTGTCTCTCCCTTGCTCCCTTCTCACAGGTGCACCACTTTTCTTCCCTTTTAGCCTCAGGCTTGCCTATTCTTCTCTTTTACTCCCCCTTTTTTTTACACCCACTAGATCTGAGTTCCCCTGAGGAACTAGTTCACAGTTATCAGACAGCCAGTCTAGGTACACAGCCTGCACGTCAATCAGACTATGCAGAAAGAAACTACCATTTGTGTAACTGGGTCACATGCCCCACGACGAGAAGTAAACTAGCCCAGCACCTGCAAAAGTAGTGGCACCTCTGACTTCAGGCAAGCCCTCCAGGCACGGCTGATCCATGGCCCTGGGAAGCCCGGCATCATTGACTGAACGTTCAGGCAGGCTCAACAGTGCCAATGGACAAGCTGGCAGGAACCAAGGCAAGACTCCAGCAGATCTGACAAATTCCACCAGGAAAAACCAGAGAGGCTTCAGTTCTGTTCCTTAACACTCTCCAGACCTGGAGTACCACAGGGAGACGATGCAAATAACAGGTTCTTCCATTTTACTGCTCATGTTATCTATTTAGATGGCACAAGTTAAGTGTGAGCATGTTATTTCAGAAATAAAAGCGTGTGGTTCAGTGTTTCCAGCAAGCCTTCAGCCAACACTGCTACTGTTGTTTGTGGAGGACCTGAATCCTCCAGGAGAGAGTTCCCAATAACTTCATAAGAAAGGAGAGATTCTGGGTTACAAATGCTGCTGCACTGAGTGCTGTAGAGTGCAGAACAAGTGCACTACCTAATCTCTAAGCAAACTAGAGGATAAACCAATTATGTGCTTTTTTAACCTCCAAAATACACATAATGTTTCAGCAGCATTAACACAGGCAGTCCCAAATAGCCAGTGTTGTTCAGAATCCACAATGAAATCCTGCAGAAATATTTAAAGGACAGAGATGTTGAAAGATGATAGAGATTTGGTTTTATATTCACTAGTGTCCTGCAAAGGTGATGCACAAAGAGGGTCAAATTCTGGGGAACTGGAGCCCCCTTATTCCATGACTTATTGACCAGCATTCAGAGTACTTGAGCTGGAGCAGAGCATGGCTTTTGTGGGATGAGCAGTATCACGGCAGGAAACCCATGGTGCTTCAACCCAGCAGGGCTAAGCTCGTCTCAGTTTCTTCACTTCTGCACAAGTATATTCACCCTAACATTGCTGATTTAATACATTTGTAAGCGTGGGATCATAAAACTGCAAGGGACCGGGAAAGATCACCCATTCACCCATCAGCAGTGGCACAGCAGGTCACTGTCACACAAGAGAGAAGGAAACCCACATTCTTTGACCCCTTTATCCAAGCATTACCCAGGCATCTGGCACTTGCCAAAGAAGTACCACCTTACTGGCCTGACAGGTACGAAATGAGTAGAAGAGGCAGAGAAGCAACTGTGGCTGCGTGTGACCCTCTGGCTCGCAAACACTGCACTGCCTCGATGGGAGCCCAGCCAAGCCTTTTACCCGCTTTGTAATATTGCTGGTGGAGCAGAGGAAGGGCGGACAAGCAAATCCACTGAAAATGAGTCAGGCAGGCAGAGTCTTTATCAAATGACTCAGAACAACAAGTGAATAACAGGGATTATGAAAGTACAGACACTGTTCCATGAGACCGTTCATGTGACTTGTGTTCTCCAGTGACGCAAGAAGCAAATGAACTGAGAACTATTGACAACGTACGACTCCTGTCTCGCTGCCTGCAATACAATTCAGAGGATGCTTCCAGAGATAGGCTGAGCCAGAGATAAAAAGTGACATGAGACAGCTGGGAAAGAAAGAAAAATCGGTTGATTTTTTTGGCATTTTTTTTTTCCCAGAGAAATGGAAACAAACTGATTGCTAACAGCTTATCAAACAGGGCTCATTCCTCAGTGGTACTGTTTATTCTCCAGGAGAACTAGAGAAGTTTTCTGCATGACTTCAATGCTGTCTGGAAGTGTAGCTTTTCAAAGCTCTGCATGCATCACCTGAGGTCATGGCGTGTCTCTCTCCACCAGCCTGACGTGGGCTGGCATGACCAGCAAGCAAAATCCACGCCAGCACTTCCCAAAGACCTCGCAGTAACTACGCACACTTAAATAGCTATTATTCCTCCTAACAGTGCAGCAGCTAAATGGGAACTGAAGTCATGTGGTCTGTCACCAGTATTTGGGGGCTGGTTTTAACATCCCTGCACATCACCCAGTCTCTGTGCTAGGACAGCAATACTGACAGTGCCCAAGGCTTTTTTAGCATTTTTTGATCTGTAGATTTTGAAGCATGTTGTGCAAGTGTACAAAATTCTACCTCCATTTTACAGATGGGGAAAAAAGAGCATTAAGCACAGGTAGTGGTAGCTAAAATATCTAGTGCTAGTGAGACACTGGTCACATCAAAGGAATAAAGCCACCACAAACCTTCAGGATTTCAATATACATCAGGGGTCAGTCCACTTGCCTTCCATTTGTCACGTCTGACAAAACAGTTCCTCCAAATTCAAAATCATTTAGAGTCAAGTGGTATTGAGTGAGACATTGAGTGGAAAGAGATAGGGAGCAGATTACAAATAGTTCAGATCAAAAGATTTCTCAGGGGAGCAGACTGGCAAGATCATCATCTTCCAACATGGAACAGAACAAGGCCTATGAAGTGGTAGCCTCATGCGTCACTGACATACGTAAAACCTGTCCTGTTTGGATGGAAACCTCTTCAGGAACGGATGGGGCCACTTCCACTTATCTTGATTCTCCATCAAGAAGTCAGGAAGGAAGTCATGAGAGGATTCTTACCTTGTGAATGCACAGCATGTTCACATCTTTACTTTGTGCTAACTCCTCCCCAGGAAAAACTGTGCTTTGGATGCAAGGTTTCCAATGAACTGTGCGTCACAGTGGTAAAATACTGGCAGATTCAGTACTTTCTAGCAGGAAACTGTGCCAAATGAATGCCTCAGCCTTTCCAACAGAGGTAACCTTTTGGATAAAGTCATCAAAGCAAATTCATGAGCACTTCTAGCCACTAAGGATCTCTTGGGACTTTACATAATAATACAGTGTGTCATATAATATGGGTATATAATAATTTAGAACGAGTCTTCATTGCATTCTAGATTAGGAAATGACACCTAAGATCCCCAAAACACAGCCATTCTTGGATGGAGGAGTTGCCAAAATGTTCTCTTCATTCCACTTTATACAGTTTGATAGATTCTTTTTCACAAAATGCTTGTGTTCTGTTATTTCATGAGTCTAAACAGAAGACATATCAGCTTTCTAAACTACTTTTCCCAAAGAGAGATGCTACCTTTCTTTTCAACAAGAAATGACGATAGTCAAAGTAGGGAAAAAGCTATAGCAGCAGGTTGAATAATACTGAAAACACAAGTATGCCACTCTCATTAGAAGCATTACTGTAAAGAAGTAAAAAAGCCCTCTTTTTCTGCCTTAATGGCAGAATCGCATTTGCTTATAAACTGCAAATCTGTGTGTCCAGCCCTGATGTGAGAGTGAAAATAACAACCACAAAACCACACAGCTTTACAGACTGACTCAGTGGATGGAGGTTCTAGACCTTGCCCTCTCATTTAACAGGGGTTAATTAAAAAACAAGAATACTTCCTTCCTCTCATGTTAACTACATTAAAGTTTATGGCCATACAGTTATCTGAAATAGAAACAGCACTCATTCCCAGTTCTCTTTAATAAAAACTTCTTTTTGTGATGTGGTTTTGTAGCTAGTGTGGTCAGCAGCACTAGAATCTCAGGCTCAGCTTTCTCCCTAAACCCACCTGTTTGCTACAGTATTTGTCTGAGCTCTGTCTTACCGCTCCTGTAACTTTTATAGTCTGGTTGTGCTACTGAGCTACTGTAACTCTGTGGATCAAGCAGAAACATTCGCTTAGCAATTTTTGGAGAATGCTAAATCTTGCTAGCCAGGCAGGAAAATGGATGGAAATAACCTCACCAAATTCTATGCAGGTTTTAAATTCACTCAACCCGTTACAAGTTTCCCACACTGGATCTGTTCTGGAGTTATAAACAGGTCTCCTAACTCACAGAAAGAACGAGCGCTACATTAGCAAGTCAGCATCTCTTCTGAATTACTTAAACAACTTATAAAAGTATTGCATATTATCACGTGAATCCGTTCAGGGAGCACTTCCAAACTTCATGCAACTTGAGTGTATTAGAAGCAATGTTCCACATACAAAAGCACAGAACTAGATTCAAGCTCTGTTCATTTTGTGTTTCCTTCATTCCTCATTTTTAATTGCTTCTATGTCTCTTTAAAAAGGTTTATCCTCAGGCATATTTAAAGGGTATTAACCTATGCTCACCAGAAAGCAAACGTGCTCATAAATTGTTTCACAGAACAAAATTCACTTTTGTCCGCTACCAGTTCTTCCTTCTCTGAATTACACTGTCGAGTCTGCTGCCTCCCGGAAGCATCAAGCAAAATTGGAAGCTACTGGTAAAGCAATTTTTGAAATACTTTTTTCCAGAAAAGCAACACCAGAGTTTAAAAAAAAAAAAAGCCAAGCCCCAACAACTTTCTCCTGTGCTATCATCAAGTAAAAGCACTGAAATTACATCACCCTGATACAACACTACACAAAATCATGGAAGAGTATCAACACATCCAGTACATAATTTCCTTTATCGACACTGAGATATTGGCTCTTTTCAAACTCGAGAAAAAAACATTCTGAAGCCACAAACTACATCCCGGAGCTATTCATACTAATGCATCCCATCACACTTGCTTATCTTTGGTGGTATGATGAGCTCATACTCTGAGTTGAAATGCCTATGGGCATTAATAACAAGAAAACTTTTAGAAAAGCATATACTGGTATGGAAAATTTAGAAACAGTCTTTAAAGCTTTCTTGTGGATATATTCTATTTTTTTAAAATTATTAAGTATTCTTCAATGTACTTTCCGAGGCCTCTGAAATCTTATTTTTCAATTCAAATTGGATTTTTTAAAAATAATACTTTTGAAAACGCCAAAATTATTTTGCAGGTATTGAAAAAGAATAAATTGTCATTAATGTTAAATGCTTCAGGGGTTTTCTGTTTATTCATTTTTTTTTCCTAAAGAACAATTCCTCTTCTATCATTTCTTCTGACACGCTATTTTTACCCTGTTACTGCTACACTATCAGAAAAGTGAAGAAGTGAAGATTTAAAATAAAAGTGTTGGAGATGGGCAAAAGCCTTTCAAAATTTCCTTGGGTTCGGAAGGTTGCCTTTGCCTTCCAGTTTTCTGCAGTTACGTTTTTGCTTAAAAAAATGCAACTGTGATTGCTTGCTTTATAAAAGTATGGTATATACTGCTCAGTAGTTTTCATGTGTGCTTGTTTTGGAGGTAGGTTAATTAACAGCAATTTCCTACTGATTCTCAGATTTCTTTAGCTTTGCAGTTGAGGATCTGCAATTAATCTTTCCAAACTTCTTTTTTTAAAACTTTTGAACAAAAGGCAAGAACACTATAAGCTATGTTCAAATAGTGTCACAACAAAGTACTAGTGTTTTTTCAGGGAAGTAGAAGGCCTTTCCAGCACAGTCATGGACTGTTCAGAGACTCATATGTAGCCTTTGGCTGTTAGCATGCACTTCCCATCATTCGCTCCAGACCAGCTCCCTAGGAGACTACCTTGCTATAAGCTTGCCTATAAAGTTTAAAACCCTACTTGGAAGCTCAGTTTATTTTATATTTATGATTTTTAATCCCTTCTCAGGACCCAGCAGAATCACACACTTTCTCCTAGTCTCTGTGAGATAAACAGTTGAGAGTCCAGATTGATATGAAAATTGCATTGCTGTGTATAGGAGCTAAAAATAAGACCTTGGGAGGATGCAAGCTGAACTGTTTTACACTTTGTGCATTTTTCTTCTGCTAAGAGATCACGCCATTTTTCAAAAACCCCAAGAGCTTGGACCAACACACACTTGACTAGGATCACTTTGACTAGGTGACTTCAGTAGGAACAAGATAGCACCCTAATGATGGACAGTAGCAGCAACTCACATGTTAACCGCTCAGTGGGCAATTGGGGGCTTGTGACACAGAACACATGGCACAGAAATGGTAGGATGGGCAAGCTTTATCTGCTGAGAAAACTATGATAAATCCATTAGAATTATCTGTGAAACATAATGGTAAAAAAACATAACTCAGACTAAAGGTTTTGATGCAATATACAATTAAGCGTGTGGAATGATTTTTTTTTTTTTTTTGGCCACAAAGGATAAGCCACAGTCAAAAATTCAGAATAACAATTGCACAGGTAATAAGAACAACCACTCTTACATGAGATACCTGGCCTTAAATAAACATGCAGTCCAGAAACTTCAAGTGCTTCACAGCCCAAAGACCATCAGCTGAAAACAGTGGTGCGTACGTTCTTCGAGTTTGTTGATGAGATGGTGTTTGGTCCCCTCCTTTAGAGCATTTCAGATGAGACACGATACTCAAGTCAGGAAGGGAGCCAGCAAGCCCAGTGCAGGCCGAGGTGGCAGCTCCTGTGAAGGTCACGGCCATGGCGGGAGCAGGGAGAGAGGAAGGAATCATGGGTGTGATGTTAAGAGCCAACCTCTTGTTAAGACAGGACCAACAGCCATTTACCTCTTATGGTGAGCACGGAAGGGGAGCAAGAGATTTTAAGGTTAAACTAAAAAGCACAAAAAAGCTGATTCACTGGAAAGGTCAGTTTGCTCCCAGCATGTGGGATAATGCTGGGCAGGGTAATATCTGAACACCGCAGATGAGAGGAAGCTGCAGATTGCAGTCTGCTAAAATAAATAAATAAATAAATAAATAATTTGTTGCCTCTTTCTAAGTTCTGAGTTTGCACATTGACTGAATCTGGGCTCTGCAATCATTTCAGCTATCCATGTCTCAAGGGGAAATTTTTCATTTAGTTAAGGTCTAGATAATTAAAGAAATGACAAACTTCAAGGTTATTTATTCTTTTGCAACAGAATAACAATTTGGCATTAGAGTATTTAGTATTTGCAGGCCAAAGAGGAGGTTGGAAAATTCAATAATTATAATCAGATGTGCGTAGCTCTTTTCATTAAAAGATTAAATCTAATAAATCACAGTTAACGTTTTTTTGGTTCCTGTTAAAACCTATTCAAACACATTTAAATTTGTCTTGAAAAACAGGGGAGGGAGAGGAGGAAAAAGTAGGCTTCACTTAAAGCAGTATTACTTGCACTCTTTGGATATTACCAACCAGAACCTCAACAGGAATAAGTTAGGGTCAATTTAATGAATTTAATGAAACTTAACAGTTTATTCCAGTTGAGAACCCATTGTGATACATACAACATAGTAATAGGGAAACAAGATGTCGGGAAAGTAGCTTGAATTAGATGTATGCTGCATCAGACATGAAAAAGCAGCATTATCTCTAATCTTAAGTAATGATTTCTTCCAAGAAAGCTCTAGTTACATTACGACGGTGGGGAGTATTATCACTCCAGCTTTATAAAAAGGAAAACCAGGATACAGAGGGGTTAGGGTGCATCCATGCAAGATTTTACAAATCCCATTTAACAATCTATATTAACTCAATCAAGTTGCTTTTTAACACTTTTCTCATTTTATTTCAACAGTGATTTTAATCTGTATGGGTACTTTAATTAAAAAAACTAAAACTAAATGCCCTCAAAGCTTTAGAATTAGAAAAAGAGATAATTTTTCCTCAAGCAGAACCGCTACTACTTTGTTGCACTTTGCATGGTCTAGGAATATTGGAAAAATTCAAGACTGATGATAATTAGCATCCTATTTTGCCCAGATACTTTTTACTCTGCCTCGGAGACTGAATGCATTTTGCATTTTTGTTGTAAGGGATCATTATTTTTCTTAATACTTGGACACTGATGCCATCCAGTTACATGGTATTTTTTGCCTGTTCAGGAGCCTTATATAGCAACAAATACTTCTAAGCTCTGCTTGTGACAAAAGTTACTAATTTTTACAGAATCCACTCGTTCACTGTCCAAAGGATATTAGCAGCTTATTGTTTTTGTCTGCTCACCCCTAAGTTTTCTGGAGAAAAAAAAAAATCCATCCATTTACCAAAAGAAAGCTCTTTAGAGGGATCAGGGTGACTAGAAACAGGACATGTCTGCGTAAAATATTCAACCTAGTTACCCTACCAGTGCAAAGGAAATGCCAGCAGGGTCCTTGAGAGAATGCAAAATGAAAATCTATTTTCATGTCATTCCGTTATATGTTTTTACCTTTCCATCTATGTAACCACATGTTGCATCTAGAACACAGCACTCATCAGACGCTTCACAGTGCAAATGATAAACATATGAAGTCCATACCTTGTACTTCTCAAGTAAGTGGGAGTTTTGCTATGGATCACAGTAATTCAAAAAGAGGCCTTTAATAGGAACATCGGATACAATGCTTCATTTCTGGCTATCATCAAGCTCATCCAAAAGTAACTAATAAAATGACAGAAATGCTTTTGACTGTTCATTTATGATGAATTCTTCTTACATTGTGAAACAATCTATTGGAATACAAGAAGATACTATCAAAATGGGTTTGTGCCTAATCAGTAAGTTATATCACACCTAATCTGGGTACAAAAGGGACCTTAGCCTTCTGTATCATTCATAAACTTCATTGCAGCAGTGTAACAAAGCTAATTGTACTCTTGGCATTGTTCTTCAGCGATTGCTGTTAAAGTGCTTATTCACCATTTCTTCAAATTTATTATCTAAGCTCTTATAAATGAAATTAACGGGTTTTCATCTTGTCGTCTCTTGGGAAATGGTTATAATGCACTAAATAAGATTTCCTATCCCGCCAGCTGGATGGGTGACTCTCCTTCACATTACACCATCAGAATGACTGCTTTTCTGTGTCTTTTTCTCATATAAGTAAAAAGAAGTACAAGTAAGGCATGAGTAACTTTTGAGAGCAAAACAATGAGTAACTTTTAGAGCGTCAGGTTACATAATTATGGACTTCAATGTCCTCCTATTAGTTAGTGCAAATGTGCAGTGACTTCTTCAGAGTAGGACCAGGGCCAGAAGTTCAAATTCACCTCTCTGTGGAAATGTCAGCACTTGGAATCGAAAACTCTGTAATCTTTCCCTCTTCCCTTTAGAAATAAACCAGGAACTATACCCAGGAGCCTGCCAAAATCCTTAAGGATCTCTTTGGAGTAAAGGCTCGATGAGGAGATCTTTATACAGCAAACAGAGGTAAGGCTGAACCGGCCCTCAGCAGATGGGGAACAGCACGCCAGCAGAGAACTGATCGAACTCTCTATTGCACATGGGGGCGCTGTGCCTCATGTGCCACCAAGCGCAAAAGGCAGGCTCCTAAAAGCCACTGAACAGCCACACAGACACTGAGCGAGGAAGAAATGAGCGTGTGGAAAGGGGTGCTCAGCATATGGCCGAACTGAGCCCCAAAGACACCTGTCTGCACTCTGCACCATAGCAAACTTCCAGGGCATTTCCATGGTAAATCTATGCTCATAACTTACCCAGTTGTTCGTATTATGCCACTTTGCCTTTGCCTGGCAGCCTCCTCCTACCGCTGTACTTCCCTTTTTGTTCTTTACTGCATTTAGCATTCACCTGACAACTCAGACATTCAGAAAATATGTCAATGCATGCAATTAAAACATCTGACATCTGGTGTACCTCTTACCGTGGACCTGCAGAGGTACTGGTGACACTGCAACAAAGAAAACATTTTTAGTCATACCTGTTGCTACACACCTATATTTAATTTCTTGCTTGAGAGAAATACTGAATAGCCAGCTGCATACTGTGTGAGCCACAGAAGTCAGAATACTCCTCTTAGCACACACTCCGGGTGTGCTAAGTACTATGTTACTAAAAACTTGGGGAAGAGGGTGAGGAAGGAGTCCCTGGCAGGTTGTTCCAAACTCCTATACCTTGCCTATGGCTCCCACCCAGCAAATAGTTGAAAATTTGCCTGGACACACAAGCAGACCTCGCGACTCCTCTGCTAACCCGGGCATCAAGCATCTTTGAGCTCTGTCTGCCTCTCGCCTGCAGTACGAGTCCTCAGCGGCTACACAGGTAAGGCTGGTTTCCCGGCCTCTGCCTCAGCCTTCTGCTCTCGCTGTGCACTCACCACGCACATTTGTCCATGAGATGTACCTTGGTCCTTCTAATTGCTGAAGCATTAGCAGGAATGGGAGAGATTTCTTATTACTCTCCAGGAAAAAGGTCAGAAAATAAGTATTTCCAAGCTGTATATCAACAGAGGATACTCCACACAAAGGTAAGTTATTAAAAACACTACCATCCCAGGGCTAGCACCTCTTTAACACCAAGAGATCTTTGCAGCTACTTTTTTCTACTGACAACCACAGCTGCCCTGCCCATTGCTTCCAGTGTTACAAACAATTACCAGTTATTCACGTAGCCATATTTTCTATACACAAGTACACAGACTGATTGCTGGGCACAGACTAGATCTTCTCCACAGGACAAAAAGCAGAGATGGGAACAACTCAGCAGCAACAACAATCTTGTGGTACAGTCTGTAACAGCACGCACTGTATCAGCTTTGTCTGATTACACCTGCGGGAGAGACACTACATCCGTTACAGCTGGGACCACTATGAGGGCGAGAGCAGGAACGTGCTTCACTGTGACCCAAAGCAGCTCACTATTTGAGTACGCCTAACTTGTTTTTATCCTATCCTACAACAAAAATAAATACAGAAGAAATTGAACCTGCTGTGGCTGCCAAGGCAGAACATGGAAAAAAACCAGTTATTCTCCTATTACCTAAGCTTAAATATGGGCAGCATAATAATGTTTCAGCTTCTGCTCACTACAGAAGTTGTGATTCTCTCTCGTTAGTGGGATAACATATCATTGCTCCATCGTCACAACACAGATGCTGTGATGCATCTGGTAAGACTTCACACTGACGCTTGTAAACCCTGTGTTATGACTGCAGCAGCAGCAAACAGTGTTTTGTGTTAATGCTGCTTTCCTGGAATACATCGAAAAGGCATCAAGAGAGATCACCTCCAGAGGCATTACAGAACCCTTGTCAAAACACTGTCAAGACAAAAAATACATGCAATGCTGAAAGAAACACGTCCTATCTCAGTAACAAAGAACCCCATGGATCATGCCAGCAGATCGTTAAATCAATCAGTAGTTTACTTTGCATCAGTGAACTCTCAGCGTTTCTGTTTGGCCAGGGAAACTACTGCTATGGTTGTGTTGTTCAGTCGCCTAAGCAGCCACGCAGCACTGCACTGCTTGGGATTTCAGCAGTGTCAGGGATTGAGTAAACGTTTTTATTTACTCATCAATTCTAAAAGTAGCACTATGTTATTCACATTAGCCTCTTTGTTGCCAAGTTCGCATTGGTCTTGTTGCTTTTTGAAGTCTACATTTTGGGACTAAGCTATTTGAAAAGATCTTTTAAAATTACGAATGTAAGCATAAATCAAAACATCTTTAGGAAAAACAAAGCTCCCCCTAGCTAGACCAGATAAACATTGTACAGAAATACAATTGTCACAAGTTCAAAAAACAGAAACTTTAAATTTTTGTGATGTCATTCACTATATATTCTCTGCTTCTCAGCATCCATCTCCCATCACAATAGTGTAAGATAAGGCCAATCCTATGATTAAAATATACACTAATACTGTGATCTCACAGACTTGCATTGCAGGGACAGTGATGCACAACACAAGGAATGAAGTCATCTCATTTTAATATCATGCAAGACAAAGATACGGGCATCATAAATACAAACGGTAAGAAATAAAGCAATAGGCAGATTTACCTGGAGTGGTTACTGTGCTCTATTCCTGATCTGTTTCATGTTCCTCTCAGCATAATCACCCCTAAAGTATACTTCCCACTTTGTACTAAATATTTTATTCACCACATATGTGTTCTTCATTATTAAGTAAAGATCTGTAAGATTTGCAGATGGAGGGGATCTGGCAGAGGGAGGGGCGGACAGAAGCCCCCCATTCCCAGTTCTTGCAACTAAACTCTCGCGCTGCAGGTGGACAGAAGGGCTGTGCCGGGGAGAAGGCGCAGTGTGTATGCGGCGCCTCTCACACAGCGCTTCCCTTCCCAGCAAACGCCACTCGCTCTCAGAGGAGCCGCCTGCGGTAGAATAACAAGAGAATTTCTCAAGTGCTAGTGGAAGCGAAGGAGGGGGTGTGAGGGAAAGCAAGGGAGGGAAAACGCTCTAGAAGCGGCTTCTCTCTACAGCTAAGGGAGGCTGCACGTCCCTGCTTCGCAGGGGTCTTCTGAGGATAGACACACAGAAGATTTCAAGGCTTTGAGATACTCTGTCAGACCTAATACAGAGAGACAGCTAAAATCGCCAAGGTTAGGAAATGCAAAATATTAAGTTTCCAATAGCAACATCAACACATCCCTGTTGCAGTTCCTGTAATGTGATGTACATTTTAAGGTAAATAACAGTATTGGGAGATAACAGGTTTGGCCTGGGATCGAGCAGCTCTACTACCCATCGCCAAGACTCACTTGCCATTTTTGTTTGGTTCTGAATTTACAAATATCATTTTCCCTACTCTAGTCTTTAATATTTTCTCTCCCCTGATGCTGAAAAAACAACTAAGACATTAACCCTCCCAGGTGCTCAGACAGCTCTGCTTACAGTCCATTGCAGGATGGCAACTTCAGTGATCACACAGAAGAAAAGCTATTTTGCACGTACAATCCCTGAGCAGGCCTACACAGAATGCGTGCTAGAAATAAAGAGAAAATCAGACTTTTTTCTTTGTGATCTGGGCAAGGCTCATCCAGTCCTCATGAAACTGCAAGGCGAAAGACCTGCGGAGCCTCACGCTTTATACGCGAGGGTCACTCACCTGCCATCATCTCCTGCAGTTCCCTGACAGCTCTAGGAGCCAAGCTGATGCCCAGCGGGCAACGCTGGCATTTCCCTCCAGGCCCACGTGCCAGCCACCTACCTGCCCGGGCCTTGTGGCTCGTGGCCCAGAACATCCCTGGGCCTGATCCGAGGGATCCCCTTCCCCCGATTTGTGTTAAATAACAAGGGGCTGAAAGGTCTGTTCTCAAACATATACTGCTAACAGCAGGAAGACTTTTTTTAAAAAGGAACTCCAACTCTTCAACTACTCCACAGCCTATTGTCTTTCCCCACTTGAGTTATGCAGCTCTAAGTGATCTGAACCCAATTCTCCCTCACCCACCACTTTAAAACGTTACTTACAATCCGTTTTTAAGAAAACTACTATTCTGTTAATAGTATTCACAACAATATAATAATGATTGCACTTTATAGTCTAATAATAATAGTTGAGAGAAGTGTCCCTCAGGGAGAATTTGCATCCTGATGTGGTTTATATACGCTAAATCCTGTGCAAATTAAGAACCCACCGGCACATTCTACTATAATTCTTGCCCATTTTGTACATATATTTGGTGAAATCATCACACTCATATTACATGAGAACAGGTCCCCAACCCATTTGGGAGGAGCACGCATTGTTGCTACGGCGAGAAATGAGATCTGGATCCCTCGTGAGAGTGCTCCGGCAGGTGGGTGTTCGGCATGACTGAAATGGCATGGACAGTGGGTGGCAGCAGGTTATTGCTTCTTTGCTGCCTTATGTAATTAGCACCACAAACTCTGGCCTTGCAAAAACTCATCAGAGGTTAAGAAATCAAATTGATGCGTTTTTATTCAGGCTGCAGTGTTCTGGCCTTCAAGATTCATATTTTCTGTTCTAAAGAGCTGAGCATCAGAACTATTTTTAAAAGGGAAAACCTGAGATTTCTATCACTGTGGAAACTGAAGCTTTAAGGGAAAACACAATAAGATCCATAATAAAATCATGACTGCCAGCAACCTCACGCAAAATGTAAAGAAGAAAACCCCAACAACATCGTGTTGTCATCAAATACAAACTGTTGACAACTTACCAGAAAGGAACAGCAGGTAACGCAAGCCGGACTGAGAGTGCCATGTTAATGACTGATGGAGCCAGGCTGGGACGTCGAATGAGAAAGGGGAAGGGGCTGGTGCTTGGGAGGGGAGGGAGACGCTGTTCCCAGGCAGGTGCAAGCACCAGCTCAACAGGCAGCGCCACGTGTACTGCACTCAAAGCGCTCGTGTCGGTGGGAGCTCAATGTCAAAAAGGCCATTGCGATTGCTGAAAGACTTTCAAAACAAGAATACGCCTTCAAGGCTGAACGCAGAGACTCCTAACAAGTCAGCTGAAGGAAAAAGTGATTTGCTCACAGGACTCTCGTGCCACTTACCTTTCTGGCAGCCAGTTACTGGTGTGCAACCTGGCTTGCTTACTTCTATATGCAAAGTTAGTACATGGCTCCAACTAGCTCTGAACAAGGACACCACCATATATTCTGTCTACCCTGACCTCCAGTGGATCTCGATCTCCATTAAACACAAGGCCGTCAGCCATTGCTGACTCCGAATGGCAACGGAGGAAGAGCAGCCAGGGCCACCGGGGCCCAGGTGTTCTAAAACGTGTCATGCAGCTGCAGGCCCGGGCACAAGCTTACCTGACAGAGAGACACTCACGCTAGTCACAGGAGCAGCAGGTTGGCAGACCACGTGACAGCTAAGCATGTCTCACTCCTGGGCCGCCCACACCGGCGCACGTCAGGCCACACTCCTGTGTGTGTGATGCCAGCATCACAGAGCAGGAACAACACTTGCACGAGTCTCGATCTAAGCACCAAAGACTTGATAGGACTGAGGCGTCAGAGAGAAAGGACTTGTGGTTCCATCTCCCTGCTGTACATTAACACAAGGCCCCATAACTACCATCCTGTGGTGAAGGTTAGGCTCCTTACATCTGTATATCAGAGATAAGTAGTAAGACTGATATGAATGACGATTGTTACAGTCCTAGAAGCCCCAGGGCCTCAAATAAGACCCTGTACAAACTGTACAAACAACAAGATGCATCCCTTGCCTGGAGGAGCTAATCATCTAAATGAAAAAGACAGACAGAGATTTGGAAGGGAAGCAGAAGCATGGAGAGGTCAAAGAGATTTGCCTAAGGCCACCTAGCCAGGCAGTCAGAGAACCAAAAATAGAGGATAACCCCCGTGATTGTCAGCCCATTGTTCCCTCCACTAGACTGAATCTCCCATGGTGGATGTGACATTAAATTGTTATTTCTGTTTCACTGCTCTCATTTTTAAAAATAAAGCTTGACAGTATGTCTCAGCATGAGCTGCTTTAATCAAGGCCACACAACCATATTTAAAAATAAGAGTGCAAACAACTTCGGCTAAGAGAAGAAAGCAAGAAAGCAAGGACCCTGGACATAGGGCTTGGAAAGCACATCATGATTACCAAGTATCCCTCTGTTAGTAAAGAAAAGGGTGACTGCAACTTTGAAGGCTCTCACTATTGATGCCTCTTCCAGAGCAAACCCTGGGCAAGAAGCCCAGCTGATGAATGCTACTAATGATAGACATCATTAGGAAAGCAAAAAGAAAGGTGGAAGGGTTAAAAACACAGGAGCGATTTACCATCCTAAGGATATGTCTGCAAGAGCTCTGAATCCAGCAGAGTACCTTTTTCTGTGCAAAGCTTTCTTTACAACTGAACAAGATCCTGATTCCTTTGTATACCACTCTGAGCTGCAATGCAGTTCTCCTTCAAAGCACAGGTTTTCATACCATTTATATGTTGCTTTTGGGACAAAATATGAAGTACAGTTTTTCCAAAAGGCCCATGTCTATATTAAAAGACTGTGCTAGCATTACCTCAAGCGTCACAGATGCAAAACTGGGGGGCTTCCACCAGGGTGGACCTGAAGCAGGACTTTTTCCAAAAATCCCTCATGAGTATATGACAGTGTTTGCAGCCCTCAGCAGGAGGAACTACCCACACGTACCAGCCTAGTGGACCAGAAGAAAGAATTCAATTACATGCATATCTACACAACAGCAAGTCTTTCTGGGTGCATTTATTTTCTATTTCATCCCTTTTGGAAAAAAAAAACACATGGAATTCTTTAAATGTTTTTAAACATATGGTTTTTTTGTGTTATGTGCACAGCCTTTGGTCCCTCAAATCTGCCAGTGTTTCTGTACAAAAACAGCACAGTTTGCATGCAATGATCTCTTTGCAATTTAAAAGCTGCAATGAATGCATGTGTGTGCAAATATCTCATCATGGCTTCCAGGTGAGCTTTCCCTTCCTTTGTCACAAGCGGGCTACAGAACTTGATGCCAGTCTTAAGACTCAAAAGTGACAATTACTTCATTCCTTGTATCAGTATCGCTAATTCACCTTTATATATTGCCTCCTCCTGATAGCTGCTTTGCATATTCCATCACTTCCAACCTTTTGGCACGTTAACCATGCTCATTTACCACATTTTCACTGAAAGTCAAAATTCAAAAATTAATTCAAATTGAAGCCACGTATGTAACTGTGACTTCATTACTAGAAAGCTGAGGGTACTATTTTAACAGAAGCAATCACATCTGGCACAAAAAACCCACTGAAAAGACAATGGAACAACATAGTCTTAAAACACACTGCAATCTACTATTAATTCACGAAAGATACAGCACCATTTTCAGAAACTGAAGTATGTCAGAATACCATACTTGGAGTAACAGAGGGAAAATACCTTAAATAGTTTATTGTTTACTGTTGTTAAAAATGCTGTAATATCTTGAGCAATACAGAAAGAGATTTCAACACATTATCAGTGACCCTTACTACTTGCTCTACTCTTGAAAAAAGCATAAGGAGTTTATTTTTTCAAACATTAAAAATGTCATTATTTCTAGGCTGACTTTATCCAGCATTCTATATGTCTATACTATGGATTTCTGTGTATCTACTTCTAGGGTATCTAAACGTAAAACCTTTTGAAGGCAAACGGCAGAAACAGCTCCACAATTCCACATACGCACATTTCCAACTCTGTCTGGGAGCAGAGTCCTTTCCAATAACACAAGAAGGCACAGAAGGCACAGAAGAATCTCAAAAGCTCAGTTATGCAAAACGTTTAAGCATACGATTGATTTAAATTTTTTAAATAGAATTATCTACAGATAACGATTTTACTGAATTGTGTGCATATGCTGTTCTGTATTTTGAGGAAGGAGTGCGTCTTCCTATACATTTGGGTAGCACCCATCAATTTATGGATGCTTTTAGAAAACAAATAATAACACCTGAAGTATCACTGGTTGCAACTTCTTACATGAGTATCCTCTTATTTAAATTGGCAAGTGGATTAAAAAGATTCTATTTACTGAAAAATAAATTTTGTATGAGAATAGCTACTCACTGCATAGTTAGTGTTTTTTATACAGGTTTCACAGATATGTTTGATTGTACTTCTAAAAACGAAAAACATTAAAATTCTTAGATGTATATAAATGGCTTGGTAAGATCCTATGGAAATTAGTTCTACTAACTTAAGAGTAGTATTTATACCATTACTTAGAACCCTTGTACTTCTGAAATATGGCTCTGAAAGAGTTATTTTGAGGGTTCGAGAGTTAGGATGACAAGACTGCAGAAGGGATGTGGGACCTTTTGTTACTGTGGCAACCAAATAGTTACGAGTTTTCATTTCTTGTTTGGACATTTTCTACTTCAGGCAGACGTCTATAATAAAACGCCAAGAATCATACCTGAACATTGTGTTTGACAGCAATGGAAAGATTCCCCAACTTGAAGAGTGTTTTTTCAAAAGATCTTCCTATATTTAAAAATAGATTGGATCTGATACAAGCTAAAATACATAAAAAAATACAAGCTAAAATGACTTCATTATTACGATGACAGTGTTGGTATACGAACACGTCTTATTAAGATTCAACAGTCAGATACTAAAAACTGTGGCTATGGCAACACTAACTTCCTGTTGTACTCCTCACAGCACAGTGACATTTCAGAATATAACACTGTCAAACTAGAATTATAAAAAGAAGCTCAGGGAATGTATGTAGTGTAAATCCCTTAGAGCAACAACAACAAAACCTTAGTGAGATGGCAAAGCTTAAAAAAAGGAAGATTTTCAAAAGAGCTTAAGTTTATACTACATATTGGTAGTTCAAGTAGGAAAACCAAAGTTCTGGCTTCCCATCTGTATATCCTAAAATCCACCATGTATTGTAGGTTGCACATGGATTTTAGTTCAGTATGGTCCATATCCTGAACATCTGCAGAACCCACTCTCTTTGCCATTTTCAGGTCAACACTGTATATGTGAGCAAAGAAAGTAAGTAACAGAGACTTACCCCAAAAAAGAAGTAGCACTAAATTTTGGTTCTCTTATATTACAAGGCAGAGTACTACGCCTAGTCTTCTAAAACGTTTAGCACAGGAACATACTTGCTTACATGAAAATATCCCTCTTCAGGATTTCCAGATATGCAGCACACTGTTGGAACAGTAGCTTGCAACAAGTCAAAAAACACAGCTATGCTAGGCAAAAATCCAACCTGCTAGCAAAATGAGAGTGATCTGGATGATTGGTTTAAGACTTTCCAGCACTATTATGCTTTTAACATAAGCTAAGCATACTCTATTCTGCCTGTAAGTGAACTGTTTTGCCCATTATCATAGGAAATTATTAAAAGAGATGGTCACACCTGTATATTTCTCTACTAGAAGAAGAAAACTTTTGCAAGTAGCAGTAATTTTCCTATTTTCCTCCACACACGCTTCTGTGTAGGAACTATCAATAGCTGTTCTATTAAGTAACTGCCTACAATAAAATTAAGCGTAATATCCTTGAGGATGGAAGAATGTTAAACTTTTCAACAGGCGATATGCATCACAGTAGGAAAACTAAGCATGCAAACAACAAAAGGCTCCTACAAAGATAACTTGCCTTAAGAAAGACAAAGTGAAGTCTCACTTGTAAACTCACCACAGAAAGCCAACTTGCCATCAGAATCAGAGTAACCATAAAGAAAGATAGCGAAGGACAGAAATAGGATGGATAAATGTTGATGTGCTACATATCATTCAAATTAATTATTTTTTTTTCCAATAACCCATGTTAGCAACTGATATCTTAAAAAATAGGTTAACTGCACAGAGGTTTCTTGTCTAAGGGAAGCATCAGATGTAAACCAATGGTGTAACCACTTAGAACAGGACTGTTAAAATTTTGAGGTAACCATCTATGCTTTGTACTAGTAGAATTGTACATCGTGCTGAAGAACATGACTTATTCCTCTAGGTGCGGTTTTTAAAGAGGCCTTTCAGAAACAGAATTCAAAGGATTTTCTTTATATAACTCTAGAATCACAAACCTCCTTTGCATTTAAGCTCTTAAATCCAATGGGCCCAAAATAGTGAACAAACATGTCTCCAAGTTGAAGAAACACAGTTCAGGAACCATGTCTGATTATTTTTAAAAGTCTCATAAGTTGTACATTCATTGCATCAAAATCATTCCCTTGGACCTGGAAAGAGTAATAATATGCAATTATGTGGGAAATATTACATTAACCAGCACTGACATGAAGTTTCCACGTTAGCCCATGTGACTTATGAAAGGACTTTTGGAATGTGTATAGAACCTTTAAAAAAAATTTATATATAAACATATATATACATATATATACACACATCTATACATATATATTATTTATTTTTTGAAATCATTATATAATCATTCTATAAAAATGAAGCAGTTAAAAATCTATTAACATATCTCACATTAGGATATAAACCATCTTGTGTTATTATGCTCTTTGATCAACATCCTCAGAAAAGGTTACGAAAATTTTCCCTGCAAATCTGAAGATAAATCAGCACTACAATTTACTATTGCATATCCAGCAGTATCCCTGCAGTGCAGGGGCAGCAGAAGAGCCCTGCTGGCCCCAGCAACAAGAAAGCAAAGAAGAGGCGATATCCCCTGCATAGAGAAGCCTGCAGTCTGTCAGCACAGGGAAAAATCTGAGAGACAAAACTGAGTTTGCTAAACTACCAAAGTCTTCAGGAATATTCTTAATTTGGAGCACACAAACGGTTCCACGGAAGTTACTCCAGACATTACTCTGGTAAGTCTGTGGCAAACTTAGTGGAGCCAGAGCTTCCTGCCTCACAGACCAACACTGTAGATAGGAGATTTTATTTTATACCTGTATATAAATTCATTTCCAAATGGGAAAGAAAACCTTCATATTGGCATTTAAAAATGTATGTGTATAGTGACATATCCCTTCACAGACAGGAAACATGGATGTTTTTACAGAACACACCTAATAATCCTCTGGGATCCAGCAAGATGAATAAATCCATGCTCCCCACTGACATTAATGAAAACAAGGGGAAAAACGCTCAGAACTGAAACAACAGCTCTCGCTTCCTGCTGTTTTCCAGCACCTGCTGGTTTCTTAATGCTTTGAAATGAAACCACCTTGCAAAAACTGAAGAAATACAACAGAACGTAATAAGGCTGCAAGGCAATATGGAAGCATTACATGTGTCTCCCTTGTGGAAACTACTGAAATGCAGAGAAAGATAAACATACCCTGTAATGCAATTATCTTCTAAGCACTAAAAGGGCATAACGATCAGAAAAAAA
This sequence comes from Struthio camelus, assembly GCF_040807025.1. Lineage (NCBI taxonomy): Eukaryota > Metazoa > Chordata > Aves > Struthioniformes > Struthionidae > Struthio > Struthio camelus. The sequence continues at coordinate 52,080,080 of NC_090943.1, forward strand.
GATTTATGAGCATCAGCTACAAAACAGCACAAAAATAAATGAAAATACTTAAGTATTAATTAGTTATAGGAAGCGTGCTCCAAATAAGTTACCTATGCGATTGCCAGAGGGTGCACAGATAAGGTCTGACGCATCCTGCAAACTGGCTTGTAACTTACTGTTAAGTTTACCTCACACACATCTACCTGTTGTTCATTACTTTGATAAACTGCTGTTCTGAAAATCTGCCTTAGTCGGAACATTTTGAAAAAATATCAAAGTGGTTCCACATGTTCAAAGAAGGGAGTTAATGAGTGTGCTTTTCCCATACTTGAAAAAATTAATCTCGCGATCTTCTCTTTCAGATGCTTAGCTCTTGCATGCAGTGGACAATAACACTGAAACGGACACAGGGAAGTTTGCGCTTCCCCTTGAAAATGCACAAAATCTGGTAAAAGTACACGATTTTGAGAAACCATAGCACAGTTCACAGGGGACTAAGTAGAGCTGTGCGACTCAGTTTTTCCCTAGTTCCACCCCAGCCTTCCACACCTAGGCTGTGAATATGCCACACGGGTGCAAAATCAGATCTGTTGCTAACACACTCTGGGATCAAAACAAAACTGCAGGAGAACTGGGTGCTCACTACAGCATACGCTCTTGCAGAGCTAGGAGCAGAGCCTGAGTCATCTGCTGTTGACAGATCTCTGGGAAACAAACTGACAAAGTGTCCTGCTTCCTTCTCACGCTGCTTCCCAAAGGATAACAACCTACCATGCCTCTTGCCTCAAGTGCCAAAGTTATGCTGGGTTCGCTGAAACATGCTGACCTTGCTAAAGACACCTTAGGTCTCTTAGTCTAGCGGCACATGAGGAAGACTCCCCCCCACCCTCCTCATATATAGACTACCAAAGCTGTGAATTCTGTTCAGGAATATAAGCTGGTTCTCCAGTTTTGGCTTATTGACTGTGTTCTTTTCAGCTTCTGAAACAAATGAAATGGGTGTTTTATTGACTGGATAGTCCTTTTTTTTTTTTCCCACAGTGGGAGCACGCTAAGGCAGAGATGCTGTGGATAAACTGGTAAGAAAGCACAAATTAAAAAATGTTATGAATTACGCCTTCATAGACAGCCTTCATAATCATTGCATTGCATAATTGTCATGTGCTCACTTCTACAGCTTAAATGGTCTTCAAATATCTTCATGCGTCAGTGAGATAGGGCATTAGCTCATCTTTAAACAATCCCAATGATTTTCTTCTTTTTTGTAGCCTTCAAGTTTCTAAAGTGTCATGAATATTTTAAAAAGACAGGAAAGTGAAAAGATAACTAGATTACTATTCATGCAAAGAATAAAACTGTTTTATTAGCTGATAAAACATAATGCTAATAAAAGTATCCAAGACCACCAAGACCCATCTGAACTCTCTCTTTTCTTTCTCAATAATAATCAACTATTATATTTCAAGGTAAAGAAAGTATAAAGAGAAAAGTGAAATCTTACCATGGAAATGTTTGACAGCAAAGACAAATGGCAGGTCTCCAGGAAAATGGGTCAAGTTTTAAATAGCAGGTATCTAGTTTAAGTACAAAAGCATGAAAGAAAGTAATAGCTCTGAAAAATACGCAAGTTGTCTGCATACAGTTACTTGCCTGTGCACTTGCAATTAGTTTTCTCAATAACTGAACTTCTGTTTGCAGGCTGGGATTTCTACCATTTTACTGGGCAATAAACTGACAAAATTGTTTCCAGAAATGTAGGATTTTTTTTCCCAAGATGTAATTTCAACCCTGGTTTTAACTTTTTATGTCAATTGTAGGCTATTACAGCATTGCAGCTCCGAGCCTGTATCAGCAAACTCATGTAAAGAAATCATAAATTTGTGCCAGCTATGCCAAACCTAGGAAACAAAAAAGGTCAGCTTACACCTAAAAGAGATACCGATACCTTAAGGTATGTAACCGCAAAGCAGAATTACTCAACCAACCACACCATTATGGTGAATGTACAAGGTTTGCAATTTCAGGCTCGATTTAAAAGATTTTTAAAGACCATTTTATTTTTCATTCCCACAGTATTATGACAGCAAGAGTTACGCTTCATTGGGGAATACTACATGGACGTGTTTATACCATCCACGCCAAGAACAGCCTAAATCTGAGGTTACTGTCTTCCCAACAGAGGGCTAAGACTTGTGCCCTTGGAGAGATCGGTGAGCAATGCCTACTATTAAAGAGGACAGTCCTACTGAATCTAAGAGTACTTGGAAGTCATTTTGGGAAAGAGAGGAGATTTTCTAAGAGTTTGTGACAGTGAAACATGATGTTTTAGTTCCTCTGCTGAGAAAGAAGCTGTCAATTATAGAGAACAGCAGAAAAACGATGACCTTCTTCAAATGTAACAATTGCAGAAAGGTTTCAGTGATACAGCAAAACGGGAAGTCTGAACAGTTTGCATTGTTCCATCATTACTTTATATTATGGACAGAAATGACTGTGAAATCATATTAAATTCAAATTAATCAAGATACTTATAAAATTTCAGAATATTTACTTCGAATCCCTAAATATATTGAGTAATCCTAGAAGTAATATGAAGTATCCTTCTTGTGTAACAAAGTACTTGAAGCTCTACTTCAAATGTTAAACTCATTTTAACTTCAATTACGGAAGCACAAACAGTACTGGCATAATAACATCAAGTAACATTTCACAGATAATGTTAATGAATATTTATTTACCTAACCCGAACCAGGACACATGACCACATTAGATATCTGAATGCTGACTCTGAAAGGCAGATTTGGTTTCTGAGTGCTTTTCCAGTCCTCTGATAGCACCACTGTGTATTTCTAAAAATTCGAAATTTCAATTTTTTATGCTTTTCTTGTAATGGGGCAAAACAGGTTGTAAATACATAGAAAAGCCATTTAGATTTGGTGCTTTTAGAGACAACTATACTCTTGGCATCAAATGAAACACAGAACTTGAAAGAAGTTCTTGCAATGCCTTTGTCTAAGCTAGTTAAAAGGCTACAGGTATTTTGTAATCTAACTTTTAATGTAAACTTATGAGAACAGGAATACATGGGGGAAAACAACCAAAAATTGTGATAATGTTGTAAAAGTAGAAAGCTTGGTAACATTCCCTCATGAGAGTGTATTATGACTTTGAAAAATAATTTTTCTTTTGCAAAACCACACAGACTAGCTTAGCAATTTGTTTAAAAAAGTAAAAATGCCATGGTACAGCTCCCTGTCATAGGAAAAAACAAAGCTCACTCAAATTCTGATGTCAGCTTGAATTGACTTAGTTTAGACCCACCAGTGTCCCCAGACACTCCCTTTTTTTAATTATTAATCATAAAAGCAGCACACTCTTAACTAAATACCAACAGCAGGGAGAATGGCCAAATCGTATTACTTTCTACAGGCTCTGAGAGGCAGCAACTGCTACATTTCTTCTTAGGGCAACGGTCACACTCGAGATGATTCTGCAGAAGCATCTGGAGACAGTTGTTCAGCAAGAACTACAAACAGAAGAGACCTATGAGTTTTGCATCCGAAGGGAAGCCTTCTTCCATTTGAAACCATACCCTGCCAGCAGGCTTCCCTTCTGAGGCTGCGAAGATTTGGGCTCTGGTTTTCAGCGCCACAGAGCACCCGACTCCTTCAGGGAAGATAGCATGTTGTGATAGCCAGTCATTTTAAATGAGGAAAGGGGGGGGAATTTCTGCTTGTCTTAAATTTCCCTCCCCCGCCCTCCCCTCCATTTGATTTTTAGATAAACAATCAGTATCTCGCAGTTCTGAGGAGACTAACAAAAGTCACATCACAGAGAAAAGCAGCCAAGCTACTTAGCACTTCAGTTTTGCTAGAGCCTTTGCCACTTCAGGAAAAGGCATTTTTGCTAGAGGAAACCTTCCCAAAACCACGGCAGAACAGTTGTGCTTTCCTATTTGGTTTAACAGGAACTTTTCCCTGCTGAGGAAATTCTCACTAGCTGAGTCTCACTTGAGAACATCCTTGAAAGAAGCTGATTTTTTTTTCCTCCACCAGAGATTGTTTTTTTCCTGCAAGAAATAAGTAATGGGATTTGGGCAGTTCTGGCCATACTGTTTAAATAACAATTTCCTTTCCACCCCAAGAACCTTTAAACAATGTCCCAGATCTTACAAATGAACAGCTTGATCCACTTTGCTACATGACTTTATTTTCCAGAGGTTACAAGAGTGAAGGCAGTATGGGCAGGACAGAATACTTTGGATATGTGCTAGTTCACTATATTTCTGCAAACCATGCTAAACAGAAATGACTGGAGAGTCCTGACTCACTTACATATAGCTCTTCTTATTCCTGCCCCCAGCTCCCCAGATGTACCATCTCTGTAAACTTCCCCAGCTGATCCCCAGAGAAAGGACAGGAGATGTTGCTATTTGTGTTAGCATGCCCGTAGCCATTTGTATGAACAGAATTTGCTATGATTTAAGAAACACAAGGGACCAGGTTACTCATGAAAAATCCCATCAGAAGAGAACATTAATAGTTTATGTATCAGCTATCCAATTTCAACCAAATCAGCTAGCTTCAGTCACAAATCTTAACTGGACTGTTAATTAGGATTGTATGATAAACATCATCTGTGTGATAACTGGGCAGGAGCACCAGTTTTAGATTTTGTCTCACTATTAAAAACGCTAATTAAGACCATGAAATCTAGTATCTAAAGACAGCTACTATGGAGGAGGTGTTTCCCTTCAGTAAACGTAAGGCTTTATTTTTGTTGGTTTTTTTCTGATCGCGAGCACATTTCCCATCTGCTATGCTACCAACTAGGAGCATATACCAGAGAGCTCTCCTCAGATTTCACTTGACCGTTGCTTGGACAGGAAAGGCTGCTTTTCCCACTGGTCTCTCTGAGGTTCAATTGCACTGCCTCTACCATAGAAAAATACATTGTTGCAATAACAGCAGTAATGATTAGCTATTAAAAGTATATGTTTTGTTTGGGTCTGATGGCTGAAGCCCCAGGTCTATGCTCCACTGCTGCCCAATATTATAGCACACAAGGGAAGCAATTCTAAGCCGTCTGGATGCCTTTCTGATTCTGGCCTGACTTATGGGGTTATCCAACCTACCAGTGAAACAAGTAACTTACGCTCTTCTGCCTTGGAACAACCTTGTCCAAACTCATATACTGCCAGGCTGCAGGGCACACATGGAAACAGAGTAAGGCTAAGAGAGAAAAGTAGACTGGTGACACCCTGCTTCTGATAGATGAGACTCTACTGATCCTTATAGATGACATAGGAGCAGAAAGGATTTAAAATGTCTTAGCTAGATGGCATATCTGTGATTTTTATTAAGATGCAGTAAAATTATCAGAGCCTGGAGCCTTTCAAAACCTTGATTTTGCATATGGAGCTCCTCACAGCCATCTTTTCTCTTTTTTTTTTTTTAAATCAGACACTCCAGGCCTATATGACCTCAAGTAAAACAATATTTATACCAAGTGCACAACAACACCCTTTTATCAAGGGAGGGATAATGATGTGTCTCTTGTAATGGAGCAGAAAAGGCAAAGGTAGAGTGACCTCAACACCAGGAGGTGAGCAAGTTACGAGTAGGAAAGAGAATCCATGTCCACATCCGACTTCAGCACCTAAAGGTCTGTCACCTACAGAGTAATAAAAAAATTATTTACTCTATGTACTGTAAATAAATTATATTATCTACAAGCCTTTCCGTACACCTGTTATATAAGTCATGGAAATACATGAAGGAAATACTTTTCTCTGTAGCAGAAACACTGTTCATCTTCATGTACTCATCTTCTACCTTGCATATACTAAAGCAGTGCTTTGAAGTTCTTCTGCCCTTCATCAACCATCCAAAGTACATACTTGAGATGTATAGAATGAGCATCTGCAGTCATTTAGTAAAATGGAAGTGTTCAAATAATTTTTGGAAGCCATGATGATGCCTTTATAACTTAAATGAAAAGTGTGCAAATATCAGACAGCTCCTGAGATTCAGCACAATTCAGAAGCCATGGCCTTGCTTTGTCCATCAGTTTGCATAAATTCACTTTCTGTTCTAAAAAAGTAATTCTGAGAACTAATACTTTTCTGCTTAAGTAACGCTGGGACAGCAGCTTTCTTTGAGATATAGAAAGAGTATAAGGATTTACAGTGTATTTATGTGCCTTTTAAAATATGGAACTGTACATTTTAACTGAAAAAAACATAATCTTTGTGTAAAAAGAATTAACAACAACTATGTAGTTTTAGCCTCAGACTCAGTAAAGGCTAAACTCCGCTTACTGGAAGACACCTAGTTATGCAAAGTGAGAGAGTTTGGAACTGGTGATAATTCATATTTGTATTCTACCAGCACCTATCAGCTGTACCCAAGATTCAGACAGAATTTAGAAGTAGTCCTTCCATAAGAAGCTCTATACTAAATATACAAAAGAATTATCATCATCATCATCTGTTCTATTTCACCCATAAGGAACAAACACATGCAAAGGTTGATTCAGCTGCCCTCAGCCAGAGATGATCTGAAGGCAAGCTGGGAGCTAAGTCCTGACTTCCAGATTTTTTAGGTAGTAATTTCACCACATGATTCTTCAACTGCAGTAACTGATGCATCTGAGCAATTGCAACCGTGGGTGGACACTGCCAATCTTGGCCCAAGCCTTCAAGAGTTTACATATATACGCTCATTTAACACAATATCCAGTGTCTCTTTGAAAGTCAGATCTGAAAACAAGCGCTCAAAAGAACCTGCAGGGCTGGACTCCTGACTATCTCAGATGAAGGAGGATATCTATCCTAAAACCCCTTAACTTTTCTCACTTCCAAATTATTTTCGAAGCTATTACTGTAGCTAAGCCAGGCTGATCGTCTGAGAAGTTTATCTGGAATCCATTAATTCTACTGTCAAAACACAGTGAGCTCAGCAAAGTGCACAGTTTCAGATTCACCTCAGATTTTTTCTCAGACTCTTGTTTGCAAAGAAGAGTCATGAGAAAGTTTTGGATATTCAATTTTCAGATAGCTACAGTCATCTCCTAAATAGCACAGAGTATATGGCCATTTCTGTATTCCATATAAGACTCAGGTTACCAGCTCAGCTATACCATGATAGTCCAAGAATAGGGCCCCAGCCATCTCCCATAGTCTCCTTGTATCCAGAGTGCCGAGGTATGCACTGCATTACATATATTCTATGATCTTGTTGTCAGAGACCATCCTAAAGACCAGGTGGAAACCTGGCTGGACCACTGGGCTGAAACGCCTGTGATCAGCACTACAAAGTCCATTTAGCAGCCAGTTACCAGTGGTGTCCCTCAGGGACTGATAATCGGGCCAACACTGTTTAATGTCTTCATTAATGATTTGGATGATGGGACTGAGTGCACTATCAGCCAGTTTGCAGGCAACACCAAACTGGGGGAGCAGTCAATATGCTGGATGGCCGGGTTGCTGTTCAGATGGACCTCGACAGGCTGGAGAAATGGGCTGATAGGAATCTCAGGAAGTTCAAGAACAGCAAGTACAAGGGCATGCATCTGGGATGGAATAAGCCCCTGCAGCAGCTCAGGCTGGGGACAGAAAGGCTAGAAAGGGGCTCTGCAGAAAAGGACTTGGGGGTCCTGATGGACAAGCTGAACACAAGTCAGCAGCGTGTCCTGGCAGCAAAGAAGGCCAATTGCTTTTTGGGCTGTATTAGCGAAAGTGCAGACAGTAGGTTGAGGGAAGCAGCTCTGCCCCTCCATTCAGTACTTGCGAGACCACGCTTAGAGTCGTGTCCAGTTTTGGGCTCCCCAGTACCAGAAAGATATTGATGCTTTGGAGTGAGTACAGGGGAGGGCCACCAAGATAACTGGGGAGCTGGAGCACATGACGTACGAGGAGAGGCTGAGAGAGCTGGGCTTGTCCAGCTTTAAGGGAAGGCTTGGGGGGGGGGGGGGGGAAGGGTGTTACATCGCTGTCTACAACTACCTAATGGGAGGTGTAGAGACGACAGTGCCAGACTCCTCTCAGAGGTGCAGAAGGATGGGACAAAAGGCAGCGGGTAAAAGTTAAAATATGGGAAATTCTGATTAGATGCAAAGAAACGTTTTTTCACCATGAGGATGGTCACACACTGTGACATGGGCCCTGAGAGACTGTGCGATTCTCCATCCTTGGAGATATTCAAAACCCAAATAGACTTTACCCTGAGCAACCCGCTCTGCCTGGTCCTGCTTTGAGAAGTGGGTTGCACTAGAGATCCCCAGAGCTCCCTTCCAACCTGAATTATTCTATGATCTTGTTGTCAGAGACCATCCTAAAGAGCAGGCTTAAATGCAAATGTAGCTGCTTACCATCCTAAGGGCCAAAACCAAAACCTGCTAACAACATTTTACTTACACTTGACCTTCAAGATGGCTCAGTTTTCAACAGTGCTACCTTTGCCAGCCCTGGACAACCTGTTATGCAACACTTGCTTTGTTTCACCTTGAACCTGCCCTATCACCACGGACTTACCTGGGCTCTGGGTTGACCCCAACGGCCACCTCCAGCCTGTCCTGCTCCCTCCCTTGAGGGCCTTCCGATGAGCCCTGGCTGGCGAGGCCCCTATCCTACTGGCCCACGCAGCCCCTGTGGCTCCCAACTCTGTCCTGTAGGGAGCAGCCAGCCTTTGCTGTGCCCTGACAAACATATGAGGAATAAAGCACATATTTTTTCTGGCTGATTGTCCTCCTATTGTAATTTTTTTTTCCAACTGTTAAGGAAAAAGCCATACTGTAAAATCATAGCTAGCTATGAACTAGAGTTCTGGTTTTGCTAGTATTAGTTATAATAAGTACTGGAATATAGTAGTATATGGCACCTGTCAGGCAGGTATCTGTCAGCCAATCTGCAAATTATTTACCGGAAATGTTGTTCAAAATCTTGAGCATTATTCTCCAGTGTTACCAACCTTTCATGGACATGTGCTGTTTAATTGCCAATGAGAAATTATGTTGACATGCTAAATAACTAACATTTCAACCTTCTTTAACTACATTTTGTCACTATTTCTCTTGCCAGAATCATCATCTTTGGTAGCAAGGGGGACACTTTTAAACATGTAACGGAATCATTTCCTGCCAAATATGAACGCCTTGGGATTTTCAAACCACAGGAGACAGAGGCATTCAAACTGCAGTTCTCAGTGAGCACTTCCTTGCACTACAATACTCTACATTTTCTTTTCTTTTTTTTTTCCAGAACAATTTCCAAAAGTGTTCCTTGTCAGATGTATTCTTTGTCACATGTACGCACTGCTATCACCGAAAGAGGCTTGGGTACCTGTGAATAAGCAGGCTTGGGGAAACAAGTCATAAAATCCTTCCTTGCCTCTAAGAGGTATTAATTCACTTCTGGTCTTGCCAGAGATTGAAAGTGCTTTTGACAACTGCAACGAGCTGAGATACTGAGAATCTAAGAAGTCCCCTAGGTTATGAAGCACAGCAAACACATCGGCGAGAGCAGTCACAACTGTGACTACTGATGCAATTTCTACCATCTTTTACAGTGATTTCTTCTACCACACAAGCATTTATTCAAGTTTCCGTACTCCAATCTCTACCCCATGTGCCACTACATTGCCTGGTCTGGGAAAAACAGAAGCACAGAGCCTGATGCCATGAGCAAATTGAAGACAATGTGAACTATACTGTCTTAACTACCCAATTAACCTCACGTATGCCCTCAGAATCTGATGGATGATGGAAGAGAATATTCCTTAATTGAATGAACTCTCTTATTCACCAGTAATTAACTGTCTAGGAGCCTGAAGAAAAGAGAAGGAAGCCTCTCTCACGCGGAGGCCTGGAGAAGCACCTCTCAAGTCTTCATATCAATGGGCAGAGACAGAGACAAGATCTAAAAGAATCTGTATTGACATCTAACTTCCATATATTGTCAAGGGACATCACTCACCAAATTACACTGGTAAGCTTTATAATATATTAAATTTCAAATCAAAATGACGAGGGCAGACACTATTACAGACACAGCAGCAAAGGCCATCTCGCTAAAAAACTACGTCCCCAAAGTGAATGAATTCAGCTGAGGAAGCAAAATCACCCATGCCCCAAAACAGGCCGCAGAGAATGGGATTAACAAAACAACCAGCTTCCAAAATGCGTTAACGATTCCCAGTCGGCACCTCACAAGAGACAAAATTCCAACCATAAGCCATGCTGTGCTCATTCCCTGAAACATCAGTTTTAAATATTTTGGGAGGCGGTGGACAGAACGAAAGACAAATTTGATAAAACAGCTGTTAGACACAGGGAAACTCACTCATCTGCCTGATTCAGAGGAAAGGTTTGAACCTCAGCTCCTGTATTTCAGGCAACTGAACTGTGATCTCTCAAAGGCTCCTTTTCAAAATTTCTGTGTGGGACCTCATCACTTTCCAGTTAAAACAAGTGTGCGCCTGTACAGAACCTCCGTTTTTATTAAATTAGCTTTCTGATGAAAACATTTCATCAAAGAAATTTCCAAGCATACTATAAATCGAATGCTAGTCTAAAAATGAACTTTTACTAGTCCACTTGTGCTATATGATCAAATGACAGATTCAAACAGATTAACTACTTCACTCAAAAGTGGTTTGTTTTTAGAAGGTTTTCTAAGCACTATGTCAAAATCCCGTCGTCATTTCTGAAACAGTTTCTGCAAAGAAATGATACAACAACCTGAAATTAGTGGAGACTTAAACTCAAAAACAACTTTAGGTTACAAATGGTTTCCATCCTAAATTAAAGTGACATTATTTGCAGATACAAAGTCAATACAAGGTTGTGCGCTAGCTCCCAAGCTAAAACGAAAAAGATATTCCTCTGGACAGCTCTAGCATAAGAGAGGTTAGGAAAGGTTATTGCACAGTCTTCCAGTGCAGGTAACTTTGGCTGGTATTGCCACCTTATTTCCTGCTCCACAAGTGTAGAGTGATAGTTTGAAAGCTGCGGGTGTGAAGGGTGTGATAGGCATAACTAACTCTCCAGCCAGCAACCACATCTGGAGAAAGGCTTCAAAAAAGCCCAGGAGCAGAAAAGATACGCTACTACAAATCAGTACAAGAAAGCCATATTCTTCATTTTGTTTACGGATTTAGAAAACATTTACTTGTCTTTGGCAGAAAGACCAGGCAATTGCTTTCTCCACTACCCTTTTTCTGCAGGTTATAAAATCAGGAGAAGTTATTGCCTTTCTTTCAAAATATAGAAATGCACGATCTCACAGATTCTTATTAAAGACACTAAGTAGTAAGTGCTTCACTATGTATTTCAAGTGAGAGACGTTGTCTGAAGAATAAGAGCATTGAGGGATTTATTTATTGGCGTGGTTAAGCTTTTTAAAGATGACAAATTAAATTCTCACTTTAACTTCTCTGGTAACACAAGAGCCTTTTAAGAGGATACTACCCTTGATTGCAGAGCACATTAGCTAGAGGAAAGACACACATTTTTTACTGCTGTTCACTGCTAGTGGCTACAAGTCTGGAGGATTTCCAATTTTATCGCCAAGAGAAAAAATGCCTGTACTAACCACAGCATTTATAATGCTTTCTAAGAGTATCCACACATAATTGGGCAGCTGTTCACAGCTAACAGGATAAATCTCTTGGAGGAAAAATACGCTAAGGAGGCCATAGAAGGCCTCTGATCCTATAGAAGGGGATAAAAATAATAGGATTTAGCACAAAAAACACCATGAATTACTTGTGGTCTGTGGAAATAACCTTTGCATACAGCTAATTATGACAGAGACAGAGGTGCACATAATTTCGGTATAGTCATCTCGCCTTGTGAGGGGTGCAGAGGATCTAAAGGCATGCAGTACGTAGCAGGTGCTCCGTTCTTCAGATGGGAGAAGATGCCTCTTGGCCTGCACAGGAGGTTTCCCCTCCGGACAAACAGTTCTTTAAGGTCACAGCTGGCCCCACAAACCATTACTAACCCAGCACTTCCAAGGCCAGGCTTTGCAATTAAAGCAACAGAAGATGGCACGCACACTGTCCCTTCAGAACGCCCATAATACAGTTTGCACGCTGACTTTATTCTTAGGGTTAATCATGTCACTATCAGCTGGAGCAAGTATTGATTTCTGCATTTTGTCAAAGCTTGGTGGTTGCACAAATAAAGCGTGAGAAAGCCTGAAGGCTCAGCAAATGCACACAAGAGAAACAAATACATCAAGTCAATTAGTAATCTGTCATATCTATCATTTAAAACTGTTCAATATAACTGACAATTAGCTCTCCTCTGTCTAAAGGCTACCTCATGAGTGCTTGCCGCAGCATGACTTTTTTCATTATTATGTATATTTTATGATACAAAAGAAGTGATAAGGCATAAATAACCAAAATATGTTTTTCTCCACCTTAAAAATAATTAAACACAGTTACCATTTAATAGAGACAAGAAAAAAAAAATCCAGTGCAATGAAAACACTAAGATACTCTGACTCAACCCAAAATAGAACATTTGATGTAGATAGGAAGCTTTAATAAGTATTAGCTCTTCTTAACAGTCTGTTTTTTTAGAAGTCATGTTAGCAGTAGTTACAATGTAACGTTAAGAAAAATGAACTATGAAAAAACCTAACACAAATGTTTTTTCTACTGAAAATAAAAACCACTAAATTAATTTTTAAAACCTTGCAATCCTTTTTCCAGAGGGACTTTTATGGAAACTAATTAAATGATTTTTTTTAAACAAAAAAGAAGTTTAACAGCTTTTTCAGATTAACATGTTCTGAAAAACATTTCCCAACCAACAATATGCTAAGAAGATTTCAGAAACTCATCTCAGGGGGAAAAACATGAATCAGAAGTCAAGACCCTGCAGGGTAAGTAAACATAACGTGGTCCCGAAGACGAGGAGGAAAGGCTGGTGCTCAGTGGAGCTGGGGGTGGCACAACATGCTCCAAGGCTAACAGGCAGTCCAGTATTGCTGTGAGAGCTTGGGAGGGAGACAGCTGGGGTTGAAATGCCTGGACAGCAAGTCTGAGTTTTACGAGTCAGCCTGGTTGAAGAGCTCCTGCTCTGAAGCACTGTATCCTGCATTTTGGCGAATGTTAACATGGGACTGAACCAACATGCTCTCCCTCTCAGGAGAATGAAAAGAGGCCTGAGACCTTCTGCCAGTGATCAGACAAACATACAGCAGGGGGAGAGAAAAAGAGGAAGGAGAATGGGATACGCAGAGAGGTATATCACATTCCACAACTACCTGGCCCATGGTGGCATTAGTATAATTATCAGTCCTAAATGTAGCCTTGGTTTCCTTGTAAAGCTTCTGCAGGAGAGGGGTTGTCAGAAAGGCAAATTTCATCCTCTCTGTCAACCAAGAAAACACCATCACAACACACAGGAATGATCACCCCGCTCAGGGAAGGACTGAATTGGTCCAGAAGCAACTTTCTCAACTTGAAAGCAGATGGAAACATCAAACTGTTGGCAAGCCAGCGTGAAAGGGAAGACTCACTTTCCTTTCCAGGACAGAAGTCAGCAAAAGAGTCTAGCCAGATTAAACATGTGATGCAGATTTAAAATAAGAAGAGTGATGTGATTCCTAGCACACATTAGCTGTAATGGACTCGCTTCAGGCAAAATCTCTATATTAATAAAGAATGCATTAACTGGGTCATTAAACTCAAAAACAAAGGTACAAGCATTACGGAGTCAACCAACCAGTCAGAACAACGCAGTAGTCTTTGACACAGTAATTTTTTTCTTCTTTTTTGCGCCTTGGTTTGCAATTTTCTACTTTCGAGCACTCTAATTAGGTATTGCCATCTCTTGTTCAACCACTCCTAAGCTCATATCTTTCCTGACAGTCACCAGTCACATCTAGGGATGTCATGGCCCACAGCTCTCAGGTTGCTCTGCAACAGCACTCAGCTGCAGAGGAAGGTATGTGAAATCCCCACTACAGAACTGATGCAAGGGAAATTCTTCTCCAGCCTCTGCCTGATACTTAATATTTACTGTCTCAACTACTATAAGGGGTGATGGTCTCACTTGCCACATAAGTGCCCACACTTAAAATAAAAAAGAATCCATTGTATTTTTATTAGCTTTCAACTTGTCACCTTTCAGCTTCATTGAAAGTCCCTCAGTTTTTGTATAACTAGGTGAGTCCAATCTATAATTTTTATACTATTTATTTTGTGGAAAAACTGTATTACATCCCTTCTTATTCCCCTCCTCTAAATTAAGTAGTTCCTTTTTTTTTTTTTTTTGCACACTATTTACATAATAGTACCAGGGAAAGTGCTCTATAACTTGTTTTATTATGACTTGCTTGAGGTGGCCAAACAGGGGCAAAGGTTTATATATGAGCATTGAAAATAACATTAGGACAGTGTATCCTCATTCATCCTCTATAAGAATTCAAGCACTTATTTTTCCATGCTACTGCAACACATGAAGCAAAGGCTTTAACTAAGCTGACTGCAGCAAAACTTCTTTTATAATAACAGTACATTACGGATACTTAGCACTTTACAGCCATAACATTTAACTTTTCAATTACTGACCTCCAAGAGCTCAGCATCATTAAATCTATTCTGCACATGGGAAAACGTGAAACATGGAAACTTCTCCAAGGTCACTCAACAATCAGGCTAATAGCTGAACTTGGAATTCAGATCTCCTGAAACATAGATTGGTCTTCTAGGCACTCAGCCACCCACCCACTCTCAGGCTGGTCAGAGCTAGAAAAGATCACCTAATTAACACTGCCATTTAGCCCTTTTAATAGACCTCTCTTTTCCCACTCTTCTCTTCCATTCCATTTTTAGATACTTTTCTTCAAACTGAGTGCAGCACTGCAGTCTGATGTGTGTTATGCAAGCACAGCTTTATTCTGTCTAGCAGAATTTAAATTCTTCCCAGTGCATACTTTAGAAATAATTAAGACAGATCAAAATAGCAAAAAAGTAAACAAATAAACCAAAAAACAAACAAACAAACAAACAAAAACAGAGATCACCCTACCAAAGAAACCAGTTTGCATTATTCTCTTACACACGTTTTTTTCCTACAAAGCCAAGGAACAACGAACTAAACCAAACTCTGTGGACTACACTGTGCCAGGCTTCTGTGCAAAATCCAAGAGCTTGCCCTTGTTGCTCTTGGGTACAGTAAGCAAAAGTCTGTGGGGCCTGTGGTCTGCCTTGAGGCTTCTACAAGTTCCTTGTGGGCATATGAACCATACAGTATGGCAAAGAGAAGGAGATAAAGAGATGGGATGGAAACTACAGAGATGATGGTGGGAGGAGGAACAAAGTAGCATGCATTAGTGAAAGGAATTGCATCTATTTCTACAAGAACATGCAGCTGAGGAAAATGGTTGTAACTGCTATTTGCTTAAAAGTAGCAAATTTTTAGAGTACAATATGAATGGTATCACAGAACAGAATCACAGAATGGTTGAGGTTAGAAGGGACCTCTGGAGATCATCTAGCCCCCTGCTCAAGCAGGGTCCTCTAGAGCATATTGCCCAGGATCGCGTCCAGACGGGTTTTGAATATCTCCAGGGAAGGAGACTCCACTACTTCTCTGGGCAACCTGGTCCAGTGCTCGGTCACCCTCCCAGTAATAGAAGTTTTCCCTCAGGTGCAGATGGAACTTCCTGTGGTTCAGTTTGTGCCCGTTGCCTCTTGTCCTGTCGCTGGGCACCACGGAGAAGAGACTGGCCTCATCCTCTTGACACCCTCCCTTCAGATTGGTACACATTGGTGAGATCGCCTCTCAGTCTTCTCTTCTCCAGGCTAAAGAGGCCCAGCTCTCGCAGCCTTTCTTCAGAGGAGAGATGCTCCAGTCCCCTCATCATCTTTGTAGCCCTCCGCTGGACTCTCTCCAGTAGGCCGTGTCTCTCTTGTACTGGGGAGCCCAGCACTGGACACAGTACTCCAGGTGAGGCCTCCCCAGGGCTGAGGAGAGGGGCAGGATCACCTCCCTCCACCTGCTGGCAACACTCTGCCTAATGCACCCCAGGAGACCATTGGCCTTCTTGGCCACAGGGGCACACTGCTGGCTCATGCTTAACTTGCTGTCCACCAGCACTCCCAGGTCCTTCTCAGCAGAGCTGCTTTCCAGCAGGTCAACCCCCCAGCCTGTACTGCTGCATGGCGTTCTTCCTCCCTAGGTGCAGGACCTTACACTTGCCTTTGTTGAACTTCATGAGGTTCCTCTCCGCCCAGCTCTCCAGCCTATCCACGTCCCTCTGAATGGCAGCACAGCCCTCTTGCATATCAGCCACTCCCCCCAGTTTAGTGTCATCAGCAAACTTGCTGAGGGTGCACTCTGTGCCTTCCTCCAGGTCATTGATGAATATATTGAACAAGACTGGACCCAGGACTGACCCCTGCAGGACACCACTAGCTACAGGCCTTCAACTTGACTCTGCACCATTCACCACAACCCTCGGAGCTCGGCCATCCAGCCAGTTCTCAAGCCACCTCACTGTCCACTCATCCAGCCCACACTTCCTGAGCTTGTGTATGAGGATGTGATGGGAGACAGTGTCCAAAGCCTTGCTGAAGTCCAGGGAGACAACATCCACTGCTCTCCCCTCATCTACCCAGCCAGTCATCCCGTCATAGAAGGCTATCAGATTGGTCAAGCATGATTTCCCTTGGGTGAATCCATGCTGACTACTCCTGATCACCTTCTTGTCCTCCACATGCTTAGTGAGGACCTCCAGGAGGAGCTGTTCCATCACCTTTCCAGGGATGGAGGTGAGGCTGACAGGCCTGGAGTTCCCTGGCTCCTCCTTCTTGCCCTTTTGGAAGACTGGGGTGACACTGGCTTTCTTCCAGGCCTCCAGGCCTCTCCTGATCTCCAGGACCTTTCCAAGATGATGGAGAGTGGCCTAGCGATAACATCCGCCAGCTCCCTCAGCACTCGTGGATGCATCCCATCAGGGCCCATGGATTTATGGATGTCAAGTTTGGACAAAAGATCTCTAACCTGATCCTCCTCAACCAAGGGAGAGTCTTCCTTTCTCCAGCCTTCCTCTCTTGTCCCCAGGGCCTGGAATTCCCGAGGACTGGCCTTAGCAGTAAAGACTGAAGCAAAGAAGGCATTCAGCAACTCTGCCTTCTCTCTGTCCTTTGCCACCAGGGCACCCAGCCCATTCAGCAGCGGGCCCACATTTTACCTAGTCTTCCTTTTGCTATTGATGTCTTTGAAGAACCCCTTCTTGTTGTCCCTGACGTCCCTTGACAGATTTCATTCCAAATAGGCCTTAGCCTTCCTTGTTGTATCCTTGCATACTCTGACAACGTCCCTATATTCCTCCCAAGTGGCCTGTCCCCTTTTTCACATTCTGTGTACTTCCTTCTTCTGTTGGAGTTTTGCCAGGAGTTCCTTGCTCATCCATGCAGGTCTCCTGCCCGCTTTGCTGGACTTCTTACTCAGAGGGATGAACTGCTCTTGGGCCTGGAGGAAGTGATACTTGAATATTAACCGGCTCTCCTGGACCCCACTTCCTTCAAGGGCCCTACTTCATAAGATTCCTCCAAGTAGGTCCCTGAAGAGGCCAAAGTCAGCTCTCCTGAAGTCCAGGCTTTTGATCTTGCTTATTGCTCTGCTTCCTCCTGGCAGGATGCTGAACTCCACCATCTCATGGTCAGTGCAGCCAAGGCTGCCCTCAACCTTCACATCTCCAACCAGACCTTCTTGGTTTGTTAGTACAATCAGAGGACTAAAAAACCCCCAAACAAAAAACCAAAAAACCAAACAAAAAACAGAATAAAACCCTTCTCAGTCCAGTGCAGATAACATGTACACGGCAGAGCGAAAAAATACCTTTTGTGCTATTCCACACAGCAAATGAATGTTCCCATCCAATTCTATCTCAGGAGAAGGAAAAATACACATTGCCTGACATTCACATTATAAAATCACAGCTTCAAGTTCAGTGCAAGTTTGCTCAAATTTCAGACAAGGACCTTACACAGCAAAGAGATGCAATTCTCATATAGGTACACACAAAGCCCCAAGCTGTGGTTCAAGTCGACTATCTAGAAGGTATTTTAATTTCCTTTTCCTGGATGTGTGAGTCTGCTTGAATGCAAAAGATGGCTAACCAGCATTACACCTTAATTAGCTTCCCACAGCCCAATCATGAAAACATTGTTTTGTTACAGCTGAATGCATCAACAAACAAATACAAGGTCCAGTTATTAACTAGGACTACTTCTTTTTCCTCCAATACCAAGAGTTTGCCAATTTTGTAGGGGGGAGAGGTTTGCATAAACGTTATGATTTTCAGTTCCAACTGTAAAGTACCTATTGAAAGCTAAGGTTCGACATCATTTCTTTCTTTTAAGCTGGTGACAAGAAATCATTGCTATGAATCATCTTGCCGTGAAAAACGAAGGCCCAGGCCAAAACTACATTGTGCTTTGCCAGCCACTACCCATGTACACAATCCTAAACATTGGGGCAGAAGGGAAAAGGAGAAGGTGAACTGGAGAGGCAAAAGATGTGTGCTCAACATCTCTCCACTTATCAGCACCCACCTAGCTTAGGTGGTGGGATGTTTAGACTCATGGGATGAGGAAGCTGCTTCAAGCCCTGACAGTGAGAAAAATAATGGTCACCTTGGTGTTAGATGAAAGGAAATAAAGAAGTATTCTCATCCTGCTTCTATGCAGATGAAGCAACTTCAGTCAGCAACTCTTGCTGCAGAACATCAGAGAGGAAACTTATGGAAAAGGCACGTGGTTTTGTACTTCACATCATAAAGTATTTTCCTTTCCATAAAACTTTTCTGTAATGACATACTGATTTGAACATCACCTCAGAACAAACAACAGGGATGCACAAAGCAAATAAACCTATAACTGACTGTAAAAGAAACATTCACTACGCAGTTAACAGTGCCGGGCTTGTGAGCTCAGGCACTGAGGTTAGCTTTGTCCAAGTGTGAGCACTGCCCCAGCAGTGCCTTCACTTCATTTCTCCACTTGTGCACCGGTGTTTTAGGTTATGTTCCCTAATTCTCTATGCTAAGACTTCTCAGGTTCTTACCCAGTTAACCACATGGCCAGCAGAAGAACCGGCCTGGCTTTTTGAGTAATTGTGAAGGGAAACGCAGCACAATGAGCCTCGGAGAGACTGCTCCACAGGCTGACCTGCAGCAGAGCTCTCCCTCCCAGCTGCTCCAGGTACCACAGCTCAAGTTTCCTGAACTCAGGTCAAAAGTTTGCCTGTAGATTCAAAAGCTTTCCTATTGAGATTGTAAAGAGTTTTACGCCAAACTTGCATAAACTAAGCAGAGGAAATGCACCCTTTTGCAAGCTATACACACAACAGCTTTACTGCATTTTAGCAAAAAAGCACTCCGTTTTGTTGACATTAAAAGCCCACTACAGTGAATAGGTCCTCCAAACAAAACCACTAGAAGTATACAGATTTTATTTAGGAACTGTCCTGGGGCTGGCAAAGCTCCAGCATAGTTGAGGGGTTTTCTGACTGCCCACGAACACAAGATTCCTATTTTCTGTTGCAACTTTCATGTTATCAAAAGCCTTGCTCCAAACAGAACAATTTTACACTAGTGTTAATCACAATACACATTAGTCAGAGACAAATGTATTGGGTGCTGCAGGTAGACTAGACCTTGATAAATTGCCCTCAATTCTCACTGTAATGTACATTAAAGAAAACCTTATTCATACGCTCATTTTCAAATTCCAGCAAGGCAATTCAATTTGCTACTTATGCAAATTGTTAACAGTCTAATTAGAACCTTATCTTTCAACTAGGCACCATAACCAGTTCAAAAGAAAATGTTGTAAAGAACATTCAAAAATAACTCTGGATTGAAAGTCTATGAAGATATAAATACAACATTCTCTCACTTCCTTGTCTTAAAGCAGCAATCAAATTAGTGTAGCAAGTTTGGCCAATATTGGGAATATGAAAAACAAAGAAGCTGTTCCCTTCATTAACATTTAAATAAATCTATGCTGCAAATGACTCTAGTGGCAATTTTTGTGACCCATTTTGAACAGCTCAGACTACTATTTCGACTGCACGAAGTCTGAGTTTAGGCAGCATGGTTGCATTTTTCTTTAGTCAACATTATTAAGGAGAAAAAAAACTGGTACTTGAGTCTCTGTCTCTTAATAACTGCCAAAGGACCAAAAACAACAAAGCAGCTTTTCTTAAGCAGAACAGTGACTTCCTGCAGACCAGGTAATGCTGCTGTATTCAAAACCCAGTTCAGGGGAGCTAAGCAAAAGGCTGCTAGATAACAAACCCTCATCAGCTGAGTGAGCGTTTTGACAACAACTGAGAGAATCAGGCAGCAGATGGATATGAAGGCATTAAAGGACCAGGTGTATACACTCCCACTCAGAAAAGAAATAGAGATCTTCTGATACGGAAACTGAGAGTCCAGAGAAGGGAATCTAAAACACTGGAGGATTCAGGCTCAACAGTCGTGGTGAAGCTCAAGTTGTCAGTCAGAAGCTTCTATGCCTTATTTTGGACGGATCTGTACAGACCTCTCCTACAGTCTAGAAGTGGCTGGTTTAGAAATCATCTGCAAAAATACACATTTTACTGGCTTGCAATAGGCTTTTTTAGTACAAGTGTTAAACTGGAAAGCAGAGTATCACAAGCAGGGTGCTCTGGCAGATGGCTCCTTGGGCTTTGGAAAAGAAAGAGGAGAGATCTTGGCCAGAGGGTGTCAAACAAACGGAAAGCTTGCTCTGTTTCTAAAGATCCCCTCTATGACATCAAGAGTGTTAACGCAGAGGGCAGAGGAACTGTGCCTGGAATCTACTCAGAGTCAAAAACATTTAGGATTTACAGTCTGAAGCAAGCTGCCCAAACACATGGTCTTATGAGCATCTAACAAGGAGACATCGTACAAAGCTTTAGAAGAGCTGAAAATGCACTATATAAAAATTGAAAACTTGATACTAACAATATACAATTTTATCATAACATACTAAGAAATTAAAAAAATACATATAAGAGAGAAAAAAAACCCTAGAATGTTAATAAAGGCATCCAGAGGTGAATCTAAAACAAAACACTTTTGAAACTGATATCAAATTGAAAAATGTGAAAGTTGAAGGAAGGTTCTTCAGTTCTTCGCAAGAGCTATGCAGACACAGCTATAAAGACATTTCAGAGTAATAAGATTCTGTAACGAGCTAAATCTTACAATATTTAAAAGATGCATTTAACAACAGATGTGCTTTAAAAGGAGTGTTTTTTCTCCTACAAATACCAAAATTCTCACTCGCTTATAGATAAGTTTGCTGCCTTTGGAAGAAACAGGGGCTTTAACCTCATACACTCTTTGGCCCAATTTCCCACAAACATTCTGTGTTTCAAACGCTGACTTGCGTATTTGCTCTCTGATAAATGTTTAATGTAAATCTCTGCCTTGCAAGACAAAAACAAAATTCCACAGAACAGACATCTCCATTAGGGTCATGCCCTGAGCAACTAACTCACGTGTCACAGTGTCTTCAGTGTCAAGATCACCTTGGTGCAGGAATCCATTAGGAAACCATTTACAGTCTGTAAAAGTTCCTGCTACTATTTTGGGGGAAGATAATGGGGAGTAACATCCATAATAAGGTCTACAGAGGTGGGTACCGCTCCCAGAAATGTTTTAAATCTGAACCCAAGCGATGGTTACACGATGTATTACTTTCAAAAATATTTAACCGTTGCCAAGTCATTGGTTCTTAGGTTCCCAGGTCACACAGGAACTTTTTAGTATTTCACAGTGTGCAGTTAAACATAAAGTATCCTTCAGGTAATTCCTCAGATTAGATTCTCAAGTTCTAATGCCTAAGATGAACCACCTTTACAAAGGTAGTTCATGCTGAGAATGCTTTATAGCCTTTCCTACAGCAAGGAACTGCTTCTGACACCATGGAACTGGTTGATATATTCCAATTACCTACTAAAAAGGAAACTTAGCATTATTCCAGCTCTGCTCTAGAACAGAACTGAAGAATACAAGCAGATCACTGTGGGAAGTCTGAACTGTAAATGTTGATACTTTTCCAGTTAGACAGACATCAAAGTTCTTTTTGCAGCATTAAACAGCATTAATTGGGCAAAGATATGTAAGGAGGGGGAAAAAAAGAGAACAACCCGAAAATGCAGTCCTCTCTGAGATATTTCTGTTCGTATGTGTTGTGCGGTAAGATGTGCAGAGAAGCAGCAGCCAAACAAAGAACCACCTCCACTATGTGTGCTGTCCCACAAATAGAAAAATAAAAGACATATAAGAAAAAGAGGATCTGGGGACAGGCAGGAGGATATAGTCCATGCTCCATCTGAGGGGTAAGTCCTGAAAAAGGGATAGGAACTGAGAGCAGACTTTATCTGCCCCTGCATTTTTCCCTACAAGAAATACTGAGCACTGAGTGTGAAATAAATAAATAAATAATAACTGCTCAGCAGCCTTTGAGGAATCCCAGTTCCTGGCTCCCCTACAGGGTTTTGCAAGTTGCACAGTCCAATCAATAAACTAGATCACAAAATGGTTAGCAGCAATGTTTGTAATTTATTCACTGGAAAATTACTCAGGTTTAGTCTCAGAGCTCATAAATAAAGAATATGTTTATAAATGAATAATAAGTGGGTGACTATGAGGGCTGCATAGGATTGTGGGAAAAGCACTGTCTCTTTGAGAGTCAAAAAGGAGAGCAGCATTTTTATAATATAGCTAAAGATTTTTCTTCTGAAATGAAATTCTTCAGAGACTTTTTTTCTTCTTTTTCTTTTTCTTTTTTTTTTTTTTTTTTGCTGAGTCAATGACTAACTACAGTAACTGCTGTTCCTCAGCATCTGCAAACCTGGCTGCCTGCTCTGCTGCCCACATGGGTGAACTCAGGAGACGTGGAAGAAGGAAGTGTAATTGGAAATGGTTGAACGACTAAAGTAGAAGCAAGCACCGGCTCTGTAGCTCTCCATGCTGCTGGGAAAGATAATCCTGTCATTTGGCTGGCTCCTCACTGATGGAGGGAAGATATACCCAGCCAAAAGGCAGAGAAGCAGCAGGTGCCCTGGGGATGCATCTCCCTTTGGGTCCAAATGCTGGCAATTGGAAATGGTACAGGCACTGCTGCCTTCTCTGAAAACGGGACTTCACAGCTGCCGGAGGACCTAAAACATGAGGACCGACTTATCTGTAAACCATTTTAAAACATTTTTTGTTTTGTATTGTTATCAGCAAGCCCAAAAGCCAGACATTTCTCTCTGTTTAATACTGTTTTTGTTTTGCATGCTTTAAACACGTGCTCTCTCTGGCATCAGTGTTCCAGCAAACAATCACCCCAGCAAACTCAAAGAGGCTATTTCCAGTTTGACCAGCTACACTGAAAACGGATGTGCTAAGTCTGAACACACACACACACACTACCCCCAGGGAAAGGACAAAAATATATGCGGGAGAAGAAGAAACAAGCATCACGTGCCAGGTACTCTTAGTTTCCTGATATAGCACAGCTCACACGTCCTTCCAGGGCAGTTTCCACTGGGATGGGACTTGGACAGTGAAGTTTCAGCCTCTTCCCGACCTCGAGTTGCGTGCTCCAGCTGGATCCTGCTGACCTCCATGGGGTTTGGAAAAGGAAGGCCTTTCTAGCTCTCTTCACCCCTCAACAAGGAAGAAGTCAAGTGGTTCAGGCACAGACCCAAAGACCATTGCTAGAAGCTAGAATACCTCTCCAGGAGTCGTCTGAAAGCTGCTGCAAATTACTTATACTTTAAAATCATTTTCCCAAACGTATGGCAAGTGTTCCCATGAATGATGCAGCCCATCACTGAGCACGTTAGGGCACCATGCGTGACCACAGCAGCTCCGTTTTCAAGAGCTCCATTTTCATCACACAGCTCTTAAAAGCAGCAATGAATTTTCAATTAAGATTTCAGATTACTATCTAGTAATTTGGTTAATCTTCAGTCTCTCAGTCAAGAGAACACACGTCCATTTTATTTTAAAATAAGTTCACAAAAAAGTGGCCTTTAAATTCTCTTTCAGCTGCCTCCTTTCATGGCCTGGCTGTACTGCCTGAACCATACTGTACAGAAGGCATGAACCAGATACATCTTCATCAAAGACAGTCTTTCAGTCTTTGTGAAGTACTCCTACTGTGAAGTGAAATATTTAGCCAAAAATCCTTGTATTTTGTAAATATCTTGTAAACTGCTCTAGGCATTAACCAACCCCTGTTATTCAGCAGCTCCAGAGGGGAAAAACATCTTAAAATACACCAAGGAACAGCTGCAACTTTTGGGATGCAAGAGGCAGCCTGTACTACAACATCGCACTTAGTTTTGGTGAGTAAAGTTATCTGAACACTGCTTTCTCAAGGCTGCTGGAAAGCTAATACAAAGTTGAGGTCTCAGGCTACAACCTGCTAGAATGGTGTCAAACTCATCAGAAAAAATTTGGCAGTTGTGAGTAAATGGAGCCAATGTCTAAACAAGCATAAAGAGAACACAGCTTGCTGCTACAGGGCGCTCCTCCATCAAGACTGTGCAGGGGTGGTATCATTCCTTTCTTGTAGAGATTCCCTGATGGCCCATTAAGTTGCATTAATATCAGTGAGGTTTCTGCACAGCTGGAAAAGTTATGTTATCCTCCACAGTTTTGTAGAAATCGGTTTATTGTTTTAAGCGGAGCATCAGTGAATAGGTCTACACAATGTGAGTCCATTTAGCTTCACCACTGCCAATCACAGTAGGAAAAGTACAACTGCAATAATGAAAGACAGACAACCAAAATAAACATAAGATGTTATTGGTTTAATTTCGGCATGTTAAACGAGACTGCTCTTACAATCCTTATTCACAAGTAACCTTAATAACATTAACGTCGACTAAATACGCAGTTCTGCTCCTATCAAAACTAAGAAGCTCATAACAAAAACATTTGACCATCTAAAGGTAAATGTAAGATCTACCTGCTATCCCTATGATTTTGAGGCCCTGTGTCAAAGGGCACACACTTTATGCACAGATACTATGTAAAAGCTTAAAATTCAGGTGGGTGTTGATGAGAAGCAAGGAGGACCAATGAGCGCTTGGTGAGCCCAGAAATACTGTACAGTGTTGGAATGGAACTGAGCAGTTGTCTTAATCCTCTTTTACCACCAAATGGGAAGACTGAGAATACACAGCCATCTTTGTCACGTTTGGTTGGCTGTACTACTCAGAAACGTTAGAAATCAAACTATGAGGAACCAGGCTATTTCATTTACTCTGCTTGTCTGAGTAAAAAGCCTTGATGAGTACTATGCCACCACAGCTAAGAGCGCTTTTGGTACCTGGCCTGCAATGCAGACAGGAAGGATGATCACAGTCACCCTCCAGGAAATAAAACCTTTGCGGTTGTTATGTGTTACTTTGTTTTTCCGGTGCTATCTTTAAACGCGTTGGCTATGTTAGCCTTAAAAGGGCGAGACAGTAAATCACTCTGATACCCTCTGCAAATAAAAGGCCTGGCGGCATTTTCTCAACAGATGTTAAAAACTGTAACAGGTTGCACTGCTATTTGGAATAGTTATTTGCCAAAATAAGCCCAAAGCATCCCCACTAGTAAACTTGCCATTTAGAAAAGCACTTCAAAAAACATTCACAGCTGGATGACCCATTCACTAATATTATTCCTTCCTCTCCCCACACATCAGTGGGATTTGCTGAAAAATAATTAACTGCCTTATGACTGCCTGTGCTCAGGTTACACTAGCAACCTAGATATTTAACAAGGTCACAGCCCTGTACAAACTAAGCCCAATTACTTTTTGCTGATTCATCAGTCCAGCTAAAGAACCTGGTAATGCAACAGGTAACCAAACACTTTAGGAACAAATCAACACCTGCATAAACAGGTACTTCATGCCTCAGGAACAAATCAACTCCTACATAAACAGGTACTTCATGTCTTATCTTGCCAGTGTCAACTACTGACAAACAGACGGAAAAATTCAGGTCAGGCCACAGCTGCTTTACAGGAAGCAGTTGAACAATAGGCTCCTACCTTGCCTGCTGGCAGACACTGCAAATCCAAGCCTTCTCCTTCTTCTGGTAAGAACTGCAGCTCTTGCAGATGTTGTACTTGCAATCTTGGCACTGTCGCTTGCTGTTGATAAGAAACGTGAAAGGGGAACAGCAGCGAATACAGCAGTGCTCGTTGAACTTCTGCTGCTTGGAAAGGATGCTGCACTTGTTACCCTCTTCATCCAACTTCTGCTTCATTTCACTAGAACAAAAAGCAAAAGAACAAAAATATAAAGAAAATTTCACTGGGAAATCTCCTCTTTGCCTTTCTCCTCCCCACATACCATCATGTCATACTGTTAAAATAACTTTTGCAGATGTGAAACGAATGCCAGAAGTATGCATTCTAAATCCAGAACTGGGAAGCAAAAGCTTCTATATTCCTCGGAGCCACACACGGCCAAGCCATTTAAACTCTCTGTGCTATGAGCTAGAGCAAATAATCTCCTCTCATTCAACTCCATCAACACAGCTCCTCAGGAGAGTCTCTCCTCCGTGTATTCCAGCTATACGAGGCGCTCGCATCGTTTGAGAATTCATGGCTACTTCCAGAACATTTTATAAACTGAAAATCAGTCCGTGAAAGCAAAAGGCTTGTTGCATTGTAATAAAAACACTCTGGATCAATTAAGAAGCTTGGTAAACAAAAGTTCTAAATTTGTTTTGCTCTGACTCCTGGAGTCACATTACTCATAAATAGCTGCAATTTTGTCAAGGAATTTAATCATATGTTTCATTTCAAAGAGATTTCGGTGTTTTACTAAGTCAGTCAGCAGCCAAATGATGATTGTTTCTGAAAGTGTCTCTAGACTCCAAAAAGCTTTCTGTATTTTTGAAGAAATGCTCATTTATTCAAAAAAAATTATATCAGAACTGTAGTATTCTCTAATTTGCAATCTCTCATTTTACAGTCCTTCTGTTGTTTTGAAAATTAGGCACTGTATTCCACATTATGAGTAAGAAAAAAGAGCCAGAATAATGTATCTGGCCTATACAACTAGTATATACATTAAGAGAAAACAAAAAGTCAGGATTCATGGAAAACATGCTGTGCACACATAGAACACAGAACAATACTGTGCACATATATACATTAATTCTTTTTGTATAATAGAATGAGTGGTGGCTACCTCAATATGTCTAACAGCTGGTAAGAATCATTTATAAGATCAGTGACACAAAAGTCTCTGAAAAGACTGAAGGTACCCCAAGAGACAGATTAAGCTGCAGAAAGACAGTCATGACGTGCTGACTTGCACTTAAAGTAATGCCCAAGCATCTATAGAAAAAAAAAATATACACACACATACACACATATATAAATATATGCTTATTGCATGCTTTTTCAGAAACTGGCCCAAGATCATCTATAAACATCATTATGGGCCAAGCTTGGAATGCTAAAACAGGACCATATTACTATGATATACATCTTCTCATTTGCCATTTCTGCCTCAGATTAATAACTCCAAATTTAAAAATCTATTCCGTGAAAGCCTGACAAGTTCAGTTCTAAACCTCACGTCTAAAAGGCAATTAAAGTAGAATGAGGTAGAAAGAATGTAATTTCTAAACTCGCACATACATAATATTTAAGCCTATTCTAGACACACACCTTTTTTAAATTTAAAACTTTAAAAACAATGTATTTTTTTGTAGCATGTCCCCAATACAAAGGCTGTTTATCTTCGACCAGCTGCTCAAACCCAAGGAGACACTCTTTTGGAGTTTCAAAGGTAAGGACTATTTTTTTTAAGTCCTTATGTCCAGATGGCAAAACTTATTTGTTTCTCCAGGTTTTTAATTGAAAAGTTTAAGATGAAAAAGGTAAGAAATTATCATGCATGAGAGGAAAAGTCTGAATTAAGAAAGTCAAATCGGCTTCCTCATGTAAACTGACAGAACTATCCCGCAGATTAAATTGGACCATTACGCTCATTTGTCTCATGCCTGCTCCTCCATCCCCCCCACACCAAGGTAGTGCCTGAACGGGCTTTCTAGGAGAAAGGGGGAAATGGGCAGCTCCCTTCCGCCCACAGCGCTCTTCCTGCTCCCCAGAAAAGTGGTGGGACAGTACAGAACAACTGTGCCAGAGGCCAGGTGGGAACCCCGGGTCCCAGGACAGAAGCTGAGAAGGCGAAGGCTACGTGAGATAAGGAACATGCATGACATGGAGAAGAAGGGTTAGCACCCCGATATGCTGTAATCTTTAGGGCAAGGAGTAGACCCCAAGAAGCAGGTGCTGGCCTCCCTGTAAGAGAAGAAGAGCTGAGGTCGAGGTCAGGAGGAAGAGCGAGAGAAGAGGAAGATTTTTGTCCATATGCACAGCTCTTCATTAATCTCCCAGAACTAGCAGCACTTCAATATTTGGTAGCAACAGCCTGCAAAATCAATACAGGCACGCTCAATGGCATTCTGAAGTCTCATTAAGGCTCTGAAGTGCTCCAGCAAGACAAACCACAGAAAAGCCACCTATAAAAGCACTACAGTGATGCTTGCACAGTATAAAAGCAGGCAGTTTGCATTCACAACAGAGCTAGTAAAGCCTGATACCTAGGAAAAGCTGAGCAGACACTGAAGCCTTTTCATCAGTACAAGCATTAATTACATCTCTCGCCTCTATCCAGCTGCCAACAGTCATTACAGTTGTAGAACTTTAACATCTTTAAAGCATCTGCCTCAATGTCAAATAGGGCTAAAATTGGCCAATGGATTCAAAAAGTCAATAGGACAGGGTTGAGCAGGCAGGCAGAAAGCGTGACAGAAAAAGCCTCATTTCCACAGGAAACCAGGAAAAGCCAAAAAAGAAAGTAACGCACATCCCTCCAGTGGCTGTAACAAATTCAGTCCCTCACACACTACCCACCAAAGGCTATTCTAGTTTCTATTAGGAATCAAATGGCAAAAGGGACTCTCGGTAGCCCTTGTCAATTGAAGTCAAAAGGCTACTCTCCACACACTTTCCTTGGAAGTAAAACGTGTTTCACATGAAGGTGAAGAACCGCAGCACACTGGCAGACAATTAATCTGCCTGTTTTGGGAAAGCTGAATGGTCACCGGGATGAGCGGGCTCTGGGTGAAATCCAGCACTACTGAAGAAAACCTGATTTCCCTGACTTTAGCAGGATAATTACTGTGAGCAGGTTGATTAACGCAAGCTTCAATCTCAATACACAGAGAAAATCTGTACATCGCTGGAATTCAAGAGGTACAAGGTGAGCTTCAAGGCACCCTAAGTTCCAGATTTTCAGTCTTCACTTTCAGGATGTTCAAATGGCTTTGTGCAAGGAGACTGTAACAAGTGTTCAAGAAAAGGATCAAAGTCAACAACACTGATCCTCTCACACACTGAAACTTGCTTCCAAAAAGATAAAGCTCACCTGTGCAGGAGCTGGCTGTTTCTAAGAGGTAGGTCAGGAACGACATGGCCATCAAAAACATCTCTACTTCCTTCCTACACAACATCATTTTTCTCAACAAAATAGAAATGAGGGGGAAGGCACAGAGAAAAAGAGAGAAAACGTTTGTGTACCTATATGCACTTATTTGCCTCAGCATTCCCCAAGGAGGTAAAGGGAGCATATTTATAGGTACATATAATGTGTGTGCAAATAAAACAGGTGACTAAAACAGACTGCACACAAAATTCTGCTTCTGGGGAAAGATGCAAAAGCAGGAACTCCAAACAACAGAATTTATTCACCTCACTTAAGTCACAACTGAAGGCACTCTGCTATGGTTATGTATAACACAATAATAACAAGCATCTGTGGAGGAGAGAACCCCTGCTCTTTGAATGAATCTAAAAATTGTATTTAATTTTCTTTTTCAAGTGGCTGCATTTCACCGATTGCTTTTAAATATAAAAGAAGAAAAGATACTCAACATGTCTGTCACTAAGATCAAACTTGTCTGAGAATATTTTTTTGAATTATAAGCTCCAAAAAATACAGGTGCATATTTAGATTTTCCGAGACTTGTACTAATTAATCTGTGACAGTTCGCATAACAAATACGTAATTAACTTACGTCAATGTTTGGCGCGGTAGATTCCTTCTGGCATATAATCCCCACACAAACTCAAATTGGGAATACTTTTTTGCAGATTGCTTTGTATCTAGTTTTTGCTATTACATCCTGAGGGCAAAAAGTCTTTTTCTCCTCTTCACCCTCTACACCATTTTTTTCTTTTTCTTTTTTTTTTAAGGAAAGGTTTCATCATCATGGCTCATTTCTATTTAACATCTCAGAGAGTTTTAACCAACTTCCTGAGAAGCAGCCAGATCTGCTGCTTTGCTACTTTGTAACAGTGATTCATGAACAACAGGGTAGGTTAGCTATCGTGTTATGCTGAAGACATGTACTGTCAAGCACATTACAAGGCAGGATGCTGCCGAAATGCCGTTGAGCCGACATGCCACACGTCTTACCACATGACTGCTTTTCAATAGTTGGGCCACAGCCTCTCTAAAATACCTTGTCTGATAAAGCCATCTTTAGATTCTGTGGATGAGTAGCCCCTGTTTTTTCCATAAATATCAGCACTACTTCATACTTGTAAATGTAGGAAGGTAACTGGGACAACTGAAGCTACAGGATTGTTTTCCTTGGTCTTCACTGCCACTGATTTGCTGAGTAATTTGTCTAAAGCCACCAGCTTTTTACGAGTTTCAGTTTCTCCATTGTGCAATAGCTATAATAGTAAAATTCACAATAGGAAGAAGAAACCTGTTTGGTGTAAAGAAATACATAAATATATACAGAACACTTTTATAGTACCTTTCATTTAGTGACCATATAGTCCTCTCCACTCCTGTAGTTCTTTAAGCAACACATTTAGAACTAATACTCATAGAAAACACCCCTCTACCTTGTGTTTCACCACAACACCTAATTGCATTATCCAAAACCAACTCCGATCCAAGTCACTGATATAACATTCAGCCAATCAAGTTCCTACTTTAAGAGTAAGTATGGTAAGATTACTCAGTACAGGGCTCTAATATCTAATGCTTTATTTGTACTCTGAAGTGGACAGGTTTATTCCAGTAGGTTTCAACAGGCCTGAAGCACTTCATCTCTGGGATTACAGGGCCACTGCTCAAAAAATAGACTGGTTATTTCAAACATAGTTCTTCAATGTTTGCCTAAACATTCTGTGTGAGAAAAGCCTTTCTGGCTCTTTCTCCAAACCCTCTTATAAAAATTAGTTATATTTTAACTGGCGGTGTGATCAGGATGTTTGTTGTTTCTCTAGGCTGCAGTTTGATGTTCACGCAACCCAATGGCTACAATTATTCTGTGGTTTAATAAATGAAATGGAAATCCTAGATGGTCCCATGCACTTTCCCCCAAGAGGCACCACTGAGATTATATGCTTATGGGCTGGGGACAGGTGGAGCCATAACCTCAAATTGCACAATTAATAGTACTATACATGTTGGCAACCTGCTATAGTTAGATAAATACTCTGGGTTTTTAAGAAAGCTGGAAGGAAGTTTATATGACACTTGAGAAATAGGTTTAAAAAAAAACAACAAAAAACAGTTATTGCTACGTGTATACGCCTAGGATGATCAAACTCTAAGTGTCCCTGTTGGGGGCTGCAGTGCTAAAAAAAATTCATAAAACAGCAGTACTGTAGGTCATGCACAGCTTTATTACAATATAAAACTAAGAAAAGTATCTGTTTTCCATAGAATGAGATGAACAATTACTGGTGGAAACCTGACACTGGGCTTGACTTGCCCAGTGATTTGAGTAACAGCGCTACCATGCCTTTTTCCTCCAACAGATAAGCAGTTAAGATGTTTGCCTGGGATGCAGGAGATTAACTCCTGAGGAAACCCTTCAACCTGATGTCTAGGAAGGTGGTGGTAGTGAGGAGGTTAAGAGGTTAAGTCTTCTCAAACAGAGCAGAGACCTGAATTATTCTCCTCTTCAGGATTATTCCATTTTATGAAAATTATTTACAGATATTCACTGGAACACAGAGCTAGACAGAAGCATAACCAAGTGGCCCAGGCACTCACACAGCTCGGACACCTTGTCTTAGTCTTGCTTTAAGAAACATTCAGATTTTTTCTTACAGATTGTGGTAAATCACCAATGGTTAGCACACTCTTCTGAGAGATGGGAGATGAGGCTGCATTATGGATGTACTGGTGTTTTGCTTTTTGTTCCCAGTTTTAGGAAGGCTCTCCAAGAACCCCTTAAAAGTAGCCTCAGGTAGAAACTTTAAGGAAAAGCAACAGGACCAATACTAATTGCAGCAGCAGAGACAGTCCTTCAAAAAGGAGTAACATCTATTAGTCAGCTACAACACCACATGCCAAGCTCAAAGACCGAGTCCACATAAGCAAATCTGTGTGTCAGGCTGTCCTGAAACCTTACTTGGCCTCTCTGAGGGAACGTCTCCAACTGTTGGGCTGCATCTGCGCTTATATTCACCTCACACTAGTCCTCTGTTTCACACTGGCACCTGCCTGTTTAAAGGTAAAGTCCAGCTGGTGAGGTTTTCATTTCTTCTGCCATTTTGCCAGGTGATGACTATTTGGATAAATACAGTTTTACCGACTATTTAACTATTGTTTCTCTTTCCCAGTACAGAGTAGAGGTTAAATCTATTCTACTCCCTCTATGGAAAAATGTGCAGGAAAACAGGAAAACAGAGGGACAATGCCCATAAGAGTTACAAAAAAGAACAAAAAAAAAAAATCCTGTAACCTTAACTTCTTCCTCATGCTGACCAGAGCAACGTTGCTTTGACCACAACTTATCAAAGAAAGTTTGGGAGACTTTTCCCTGCAGTACAACAGCTGAAGGCTTATGTTCCCAGTTCTCTTAATCCATATTACCTCTGTTTCATAAAAATAGGCTACATTTTATCCACTTGGCACTGGAGCTTTTTGTCTGTCAGACTACCGAGTAGTCAGCATACGCTGCAAAATGCTTTTCCTAGGGGAGAAGTTTTCTGCTTAGCTGTAGAACTGGTTGTCTCTCTTCACTGCATCTGTTTGCACCATCTCTCCTGCCAGACCAGACTTTAAGCTGTTCATGAAGATCACTGATTTCCCTTAAAACTGGGTTTAATCTTAATTTCACCTTCCTGTGCAAATCACTGATGTGTTTCACATAGCATGAGTTCTGGATTTCTATATAATCTAGGGAGCAGCTCCGCAAGTTTTGATGTGCCTGTTCCCAGCCTTTCAGAAAAGCCATTTTAGCCAGTCCTACTTTGTATTTTTCCACTCTCACAGTCAGCCCAAGCCTGGTCTGCGGAGACAGCAGTTTCCTTGAGGGGTTCCACAGTCCTCATCGATCAGCTGAAAATACAAGTTTCATCAATGCCCCCTGAGCTATGGTGCTTGAGGACAAAAGGCCCTTCCTATTTCCAGACAAAAGCGTACACAGCATTCTTGTCTCTGATCCCCCTAGCCCAACTGTCAGATGTGCCTCAGATGCTGTGGTGGTGCTAAAACTCCTGTAATCCATGCAGAGCCTGAGAGCCCCCGACTCCATTTGGGCTGGCACAGTGCAGAGGGTTCACAGCCTGCCGACTGGAAATTCTCTCCCATTCACAGGTTCCTAATTTCATGTTTCTCAAACTGTTATTACCAAAAGCAGTTCCCACCTCTACCCTCACTTCTCCCTTTTTCCCCTAGAGGTGAACAACCAGATTAGTGCAAGGCAGCTAAATTTAGTGAAAAAACTCACTGGAAAGTTTATAGCCCCTCTCCCATCTCCACACAGGAGTTAACTAGCAAGAGATGCCAAGGAGAGCTTCTCAGCGTTCATCACTTCCATCGTCTCTATGCCACAAAGTGCACTGTGCAAACAGTGGTGAAGCTATATACTGACAGGGTCAAATATCTCTTTGGCCCCACTATATATAGTGAGGACCAAATTCTCCCAAGCAGGCATATGCCCTCATCATTATTTACTCTCCTGTAAGGATTTCTTTTGGCTGCCTCTTCTTCTCAGGCAGTTCATTCTTTCACATCAGGATGAGCATCTAATGTGACTTCTTGGTCCTCTCTGCCCCTGGCAGCGTTACACCATCACCACAGACCTTTTATTGCTCGTACGCCTTCGTTAAATTGTCCCTGATGAAACTCTACAAGCCTCTCTTTAAAAGAGTGGAGCACAGGTTAGCATTGTGCCCCTTTACAGCAAACACCAAGTTGATTCATCATCTTAAAAATACAGATTTTTTTAGGCTCCTATCTACACATAGTCGCAATTGTGCCTCATGTGGTATATTTAACACTTGGTATGTCTTTTAATATTCTACATATTGCTATTATGTCAAAAAGCCATGTTAGTACATATGCAAACACACTGCCTACAGTTGGGGACCCTTCAACGAACACACATCACTTCAATCTGTGCACAGGGTATTGATCCAGCAGCAATAGCCGAATTTCAGTGAAAATCAGACAGCAGGGGGTGCCTCACAAAAGTGGGGAAAAAAAAAGTAACAACATCAAGAAAATCCAGAACAAAACAAGAACAACATAAAGTCTTCAGGGGGAGGGGAGGATGCAAGCACAAAGATGCTTATAAATAGTTACGAGTAAGCGACTTGTATCAAAATCAGCAAGATGAGTATTTCACAGTCCAACTACTCCAACTGTAGTTTCATTCTCTTACCTCGTATTTCACTAGCGTCTCGCAAGGTTTTTTTGATGATCTTGTCCCATTACATTCTTTAAAATGGTTGTGGAAGACTTTGTCTTTTTGTCATTTAATTCAAAAGGTCTGTGATGACATCCTGTCGCTGTTAAAACTCAGTGCTAAAGTATTGGTGACTTCTGTGTGCTGAGACGGATCACTACTGGGGACAGGAACAGAGCTGACTTCTCTCTCATTTAAACAATTGTAAAGCAGGGATGAATGTAGCAGGGTCAATGATGTGAACACTAGAGAGCAAGTAGCATGCATGAGTGTAGAAGGATGGGGAAACTGGACCCAAAAGATAGGATTTTAAAAAGCATTCAACGCTTAGTTATGCTCCAACTTTAGCAAATGCAAATATCCTTCTACAAGCTGAGACAGCACTGTAAAAATAACCATCTACCTGCTAAAAAGTATCATGCTCTCTTTCAAAAAAGAAAGAAGTCCAGCACAGAGGAAGCACTGGATTTTGTACATTTGCAGACACTTCTGACAGTGGGAGAAGAGGTACACTGACACCTTTGTATCTCTTATTACATAATCATAAAATAAATGTTGTGAAGACCAAGCTGTGAAAGCTTCATGCTAATCATAGTCAAGCCAATTACCTTGCTGACAGACCCAGAAAATGTCAACGTGCTTGACGCTTACCTGTCTCAAAAACACACACGAGACAATGCAACTGCTAGGGAGAGAACAGATTCAGTAAGGACCAAGATCAGATTCAGTAAGGACCAAGATCAGAAGTGAGTACACGTGCCCCAGAGCAGTTCCTTGCTAATTGTGTCAGGCTCTATCCTAATACGATTACAGTTTCATGTTCGGCTCAAGCGTTTCACCAAATAAATGATTTTGCTGTGTTACTCTATAGACGCTGTACTAGTGGTTCTTAAGGAACATTTCCTTTTCTGTTGCTGGCACAAGCACTATCAATCACTGTCTATAATCAACTGGAAATGACCACCATGTCAGAGAGTAATTAAATGATAATAAATGATATACTGATATTATTTTAAATACCTTTTTCTCACTCTGTAAAGTTGTAAATTGCCAAGGGACATTGCATTTAACCCCATTTTCTTTTGTCGTGTAGGAGTTCACAGGACTGCAGACTGTGCAGTACATTTAACTGATACGACTTTGAAATCTGCATATAAGGGGAGCAGAGAGGCAGAAGCAGGTCTTTAATTACACAGCAGATACCCCGGGGAGCTCTGGGAACATCAGAAAACTCCACATGAAAGCTGAAATGATTTTTTCAAAGAAGCAGTGCTGTGAGCATGGACTCCTTTGTCCTATTCTACTATTGCTACGTGGGACACATGAAACTGATTTTGTGTTTTAACATTTTTTGGCTCACTTTTCCTTCTCCCTGCCTTTTGATTCCTCCTCTCTTCTGCCCTCCTATCTCAGAGACTGCTTGCAGGAAGGTACGGCTTTCTGAGGAGGGCCTCCTTCACTAGTATTTAGGGGAAGCATCTGTGCTGCAGGTTCAGGACATTCTGGTTAAATCCCGGGTTTAACTGATCGATTGAAAGAAAGACCATGGTGGACACCAACTGCAAGTGAAGATAGGCTGAAAAGTTTTCTTCCTTTCTCACTGTTATATCCTTACTGATGCTTCCCACTGAATATTGTGGACATTAGAAGTTACTGAGATTCAGAGACCCATTGGATAAATGAATGAAAGGAAAGTTCATCCTGGGCTTTTAAATACAAAGGTACCTTCTCTGGCTTAGGAAGACCCCAAGATGCAGACTGCTAGAGAATAGTGGGAGAAGCGGTGCTGTATGTTTGCATAGTCTCTTAGACTCTGACTCTGCCTTCGCTATAATTACCCATTAGGTAGTGGTAGGCTGCAGTCAGATCCACCCTTAACCTTCTTAACACCGAACAAAACCAGCTCCCCCAGCCTTTCCTTGTACGTCATTTGCTCCAGCCCCAACCAACTCAGTAATTAATACAGTCACGCTGGACTAGGTTCACTTTGACAAAGTCTTACTTGTACTAGGAGACCTAGAACTGGACACAATGCCCCAGATATGGTCTCACCAGTACTGAATAGAGCAGAATAATCACCTTCCTCAACCTACGAACTACACACTCACCCAGTATGTGGTTAGCCTTCATTGCTGCAAGGGCAGCACCAGCACTCCAAGATCCTTTTCTGCAGACCTGATCCCCAGACAGTTGGCCCAATACTACATGGGGTTGTTCCATTCCAAATGCAGGACTTGCCATTTGCCTTTTCAGGAGGTTCCTGTCAGTCCATTTCTCCAGCCCATCAACATCTCTCTGAACTGCAGCCCTGCCTGCCAGTGTGTCAACCACTACACCTAATTCAGTGGTATCCGTGGACCTGAGGAAGGCGCACTGCTTGCTGTCCAGGGCATTAACAAAGGCATTAAATCATATTGACCACACTATCAGCCCCTGAGGAACACTGCTTGTAATCAGCTGTTAGTTATTTTGAACCATTGGTCACTACTCTCTGAGCTTAGTGTTCCAGCTAGTTTTTCATGCACTTTGTAATTTCATCCGTCTAGGCTATATTGCCCCAATCTGGCTGCAAAATTGTAAGCTTTGCTTATTTTTTTTTCTACCATTTTATAATAGCTTCCTGTTAGGTTAGACACATGTAACACATTATGTTGTACTAGTCTATAAAACATTCTAGCAACCTAACAGCAACAAACCATTACAGTTTTAGCACCTTTATTAAATTCCTTTCCTATTTTTTTTCATTTCCACATTCAGCACAATGATTTATACTTATATAAACATTTACTACAATCCTCTCTCCATTTCCTCTCAATAAATGTCATTTTGCTCTCCCTGAAGTATATTCCTCACCGCCTGTCTGGAATCTTTCTATAACTAACACACCAATATTTCTTCCATCCTTTTAGTAAATCTCTAGTACAATTTCATTTTATCCTTGAATGTCCTTCCCAAATCATCTCCAGAAGTATCCAGAATTGCACTGAAGTCAACTCCATCCATACCCACCTACCACAAGAACTTTATTCGATCTGATAAATTCCATAGCCTGACAGCTATCTATTCCCTACCTTCTATTAGAGTTATCCTGCATATTAAGCACCCAGAGCATGGTTTTATAAGTCTCTAAAATGCATTATTTCTGGTTCCTGTCTATATTTACTATTTAGCAGCTCAGGACAGCACATTTTCTCACAGATCTAGCCCTGTCTTTTTCCCCTGCCTTGTTGTACCAAGTGAAAAGACTAGTTTAGCAGAATTCATTGCTAGGTCCAATCAGTTTTAAAAGGCTGAAAAGGCTGAAAACTAAACTCCTAGCCATACTGACAACCTCTACTACCTGAATACTCAATTGCTCATTAACAACCAGTAGAGGAAAATAAAGCATTCAACAACTATTGATACAGTTGTACTGTTTTTCTGCACTTCTCTCTCGTTTGTCACACTCTGTGGCTCTTTCCATTCCTCTCTTGCTGAGGAGTTTCACATTTCTCCTACCAGGTCTTCACTTAGAGCACCATTTAGGGTCATCCGAGGTTAATGGCAGAGCAGTTCCTTCCGAAAGTACCTGACCAGTAATAAATAGACAAGCAGTCTCAAGACTTAAGTTATGTCCATTTTAAGCAACAGAACAAAAATATTTAGAGAAAATAATTAAAAAAAAAATCTATATACTTATCTATCATGCCATTTCCTGATGGCATTAGAGAGTCTGTCTTTTCTTAGACATCCAATTTTATGTCTGTATCGACTTGAATAACTTCCTTTAAGAACAGAAGCACCCCTACCACATTAAACAGTACTTCTCCCAGTTCTCCTTTCACAGTGCCAACTGACTTGACCTTATAAAACAAGATTCATTGCCTGGTTAGCGCACAGTAGTAGAATAACTCAGATATTATCTCTGAAAAACTCTTAAGTATTCACTGTGAGGTACAGCCAGGAAGAAGAAACGATGACTCCAGTAACACAGACCTACACAGATTTGCGCTAGAATCAATGTCGTTACTGCTTTACTGTTATTTACTTCCCCCAGTACCAGAAAGTGAAGGGAGTCCTCCTTGGCCCTTCACATGGAGCACTGAGCAGAATAAGCAGCAGAGCTTGCTAAGGAAGTGGCCTGTACAGTGTGCTGTCATAAAGTGCAACACAAAGACACTCCTCCCACTTTGTATCTGCATATGCAGATGAGATGAGTAATATTTCATATGGGAAGCCTTCTACCCGATCAGGTTGGCTTTCAAAATTCCCCAGTGCTGAATACTGCCTGCCCTTGAGAGCAGCTGCTCCTCCAGAACCCAGGCAGGCTGCGAACACTTGGTAAAGTACCTTCTGCACAAACGCAGGGAAGCACACAATGCAACGTGGACAAATCTGCACAGAATCATTCCACGCTGAAGTCCACAGAATATTTCTCCACATTCTGCAACAAATACAGGAGCTCTACTATGCCACAAGAAGAAAGCAGAAGGTATTTACCAAATGTCCCAGGCCATCTTTGTAACAGGGAATGTTTTTAGGTGAAACTCCTACGTGATCCTATGAAACATGGCAGGCTTACGTTGTATAAAGTGAGGAGAAAAAAAAAGCCTCAAAGGAAGAGCTCCTCACTAACT
Source organism: Struthio camelus (assembly GCF_040807025.1). Taxonomy (NCBI): domain Eukaryota; kingdom Metazoa; phylum Chordata; class Aves; order Struthioniformes; family Struthionidae; genus Struthio; species Struthio camelus. The sequence goes on from NC_090943.1 coordinate 52,119,454, forward strand.
TGGTCTTAGAGTGAATTCCTTCTGGACCCCATTACACATCTCAGCATTTTCAACAGGTCTGCATGTGCATAGCTCCTAAAGTCCACTTCCCTAGCCCAGCTCATCATGCTTCCCATGCTCCTTATGCATAGTAAATACTGTTCTTGGATACACGGCAGACTCTGCAATTCAAATTAAAAAAATGCAAACCGTGCAATTCCAAATAATCAATACAATAAAGGTCAAGAAACGTCAACTTGCTTATTTCAGTAAATGTAAGCCTAAAAAATGATTTTCCTAAGTACAGAAACCATTTGGAACATCCATGACTTCTTTTGGTTTGTTTTTTGAAGACAAAGAGTTATAAGCTTAAAATCAAAACATACCTCTACTGGATACAAGACAGTATTTTGGCAGACAAAAGAATCTGGTTCCACAGAACGCATTTTATATTTAAACAACATGCTACCCCCAGTGGGTTTTACATCAACAATGTTTGCACTTGCTGGAAGCAATATCATGTCACATATTACAAACTAGATAAATCTCTGCCAACAGCCAGGAAAATATTGGTAGCACCTTCACCTCCCCACTTGCATACATATTCAAGGTAGCCCTTTAAAAGGTATCAGCATATGCTATTGCTATAGTAACACAAGTATTTGACAAAGACTCAATCTTCATTTAATATTTTTACAATAGTTCAGATTTCTCACAGTTAATGCTCTTAACTTAATCCAGAAGCTTTTTATTAAGGGAATGTTTTTGCAAATTTAATAGCACACTATTATTTTAACATATAAAGGAATATACAGTAATGAAATGAAAGGAAATCAGTAGGGAACTGCAAATAATATAAAAAGCTAAGAATCTGGTAAATTTAATTAGAAAATAATGGTCTTTAGTTTGCAGCTGCATTTATTAGTCACATTTATTTAGCTTTACTCTGTGTATGGGTGTGAGCACACAAACGTATACATATAGACAGACTTCACTATTCAATGACCATTGCAAACAAAGGCTGAGAATCTCACCCACATTGTACCCTCCATACCCCAACCCCATAGAAACGTATTACTAACTACTGTCCTTGAAAAGGAGATTCAGCTATAGAAGAGAAAACAGGACCAGGTTAAAAGACCAGCAAACATTAAAAAACTACTGATAAACTAAAACCAGCTGTGCAGATGTCTTCCACAGCTGTATGTACCCTAATAGCTGTTCCTCAGCCCTTGAAAGTATGTCTCATCCAGAGCAGAGACAGCTTTATACAGTGCAGTTTCCCACAGAGGGGAAAGGACACAGGGGAACATCAGAGACCTGGATTTTTCACTCCTCCTCTGGGTCCACGTGTGTCCTCTCCTTCTTCCCAGTTAGGTATCTATCAGTGTGAAGTACAGAGAGAGCTGAGTGGAATGTTTTTGGTCAATGACAAAACAATTGAAATAACCTAGAAGTTTTGGAAAAAATGAAATTCATCTAATTCAGCAACTAGAATTCAGATGTAGTTTCAGATAAATAGTTAGGGCAATATATGGAAAAGTCAAAATGGTTCTTTGGTGCCTTCAAAGTGATATATTTTGAATTTTTAAAATGGCAAGTTCTGCTTTGAAAGTGACTTTTCCTAATAAAGGAGTTACAAATGCTTTTTTTTCTAGTTCTGCAGTAGACACTGCCATTCAGACATCTGATGCCTCTTTTCTTCCCTTCTGTCCATAAGCAGCAGATGGAATGCAGAAGATCACTTGTGTGGAGCTTACGGCACTGTCAGACCACCGACTTGGCTCGTGTATTGAGCACAGGCCCTCTGGCTACATCTGCATTAGCAGATAATTCAGTACGAAACCAGCAGATCAGCAGACTGAAGCTGACAGTGCTGAAGACCTACACCTACACAACACATGCTTCAGGAGGTTTGCTTCAGGCAAGGCTTAGTCTGAGCTCCTGGACCAAACATTCCCACCTCGCACATGGTTTGAAGCATGTCTCAAGATGTGATTGATTGGTTCAGAGACTTATTTCTGCAGTGGAGAAAGTACATAACCAAACAGAGCATATTTGGTGAGCACCAGGAGAAAGCTTTGGTCTAGTTTCTTCCAAAAGGAATCTAGCTTCTGCGCACCAAAGACAGCTTGTTAACTAAAACACAGTATGATAAATGAGGATGAGTAAATTTGTATCAAAACTGTACTACCGTGCTGAACTGAAATGTTACCTTAAATGCAGTCACAGGCAACTAGAGGTCTGCAACAGCACTGTCTACTGAGTTCGGACAACTATTGCAGTATCTGCAAGATACATAGCCATGGCTTGCTAACAGCAAAGGTTTGTATGTTTCTACATCTATCTTGCTGACAGTTAACAGCAATGCAAGATGCTGATTTAGAAAGATATATATGCAGCAAAAAGTAGTTTCTGATTAGGAATTTTCAATCTTCCTTTAAAATTATTCAGAAGTGCACAAGACTTGCACACGGGCTTTTGAGATTTTTCCTTGTAACAGCATTTTAAGTTCAATGTATCATACACACTTCATTTCAAGATACATCCTGGATTGTCTTAGTTTAAAAAATTTAGCATAATAAAGCACTAGGATCCTAATTTGCATCAGTAGGTTTGAAATACCTTTGAACATAACTGATCTAATTCTCCATATCATTGCATCAGTTTATGCTAATGTTACTCCAAGAACTTCATCAAAGCCGTGGTACAGCAAGACACAAATGGTGTGATGGAATAAGGAGTCAAATGCTATTCATTTTGTAACTATGATCTGAAACAGTACCAGAAACAGTCAGACTGTAAGCTCTTATTCAGTACTAGAAAATATGTGCACAGTAAACTAGGGATTCTCTCAGGAAAAAAAAAAAAAAGATATTTTCTCAGACTTTTCTGCTGCCTTGCAAACCTTGTGTTTCAGTCAACTCTTCCCCCACCACACTTCCAAATTAAACCAATGCCATTTATCAAGTCACCTTTCTCCTTAGTAAACGTGGTTCAGATTTACCTACCAGGTTCACCTGCTGGACTAGACAAACAGGCACAGGCCTTCTCCTAAATCCTAAATCTCCTAAATCTACAGTAGCACTGACAGACAATTACCCAAGGTACAGATTAAATCTGCCTCTGATGCAGGACTGATACACGCTTTAAACCAAAAATTCCCCTTTTGATGTGCTTATGCATTAAAAGCAGAACAGTCAGAGATCCATGATAAAAAATAAATGAGAATAATATGAAGCTGTAATCTTTCAAAATAACCAGAGTAGAAAGCATAGGGATCACCATGAATGCAGGACCTCAAAACTTACATAATTTAGTGGTCACAAAGGAATATCTCTGTAACTGAAATATCTGTTAATTAATAACAACTAATGAAGTGCATGTAATTAAGCTCCAAGCGGAGCAAGTTTCTCCAGTGGGAACCATAACACAATAATTCTTATTAATTTAGTGATTAGAATTCTGGCACTGATAAAATAAAGTTTTTGGTAACTGAAATACTCAGTTTAGCTTCATCCATTTAGTTGCAAGTACGTGAAAAGGCTAAGATGCTCAGAGTGCTTGATGCTCAGAGTATAAGGCAAAAGCAAGCAGAGATCTCCCTCAAAAAATACAGCAAAAATGCCTATGCATTTACTTGAGACTTTGCTGCTGAGACAAGGGAAAAGGCATGGCTATGCTTTCTATAAATATTTCATAACTGTGGAGGTGCTTTCCATTTGAATTGTGTCTCTGTCTGTCTCAACAGTTTGATTCAGGTGCAGGAGGGTCAAAGTTTAGCAGAGCATGTTTTTCTGCACAATCTTCAGTTAGATAAAGGGGGAGAAAGTAAGTTTCTTTTATTAAAAAGTGATGGCTATGGAAGGTAACAGAAGACACAGTGACACAGTATTTATTCCTTCAGTATCATGGACATCACAAACAAAAGGGTTGTTGTAGCAGAGACACTGACACTTCAGCTACATGTTGAATGCATGTAAGTCTGTTGTCTTGATGCTGCTTTACACCATCAGAATGGGGTAAGTTTTATTCCCTCCAACCCTCTAAACATTTAACATTTTCTTTTCCTTCCTTTCCTTAAAAAGCAATTGCAGTTCCTTTTTTTGTTTGTTTGTTCACTTCGTAGACTGCCACACTTTCACAGCACCTTTATGTATATCCTGGCCATAGCAAAAACATCCTGGAAAAGGATAAAGTTACAATAAATTGATAACATGAGACATAGAGGGCCAAAAGTAGGCCACAAGAACCAGAAGCCAAGTATCCCCCACAAGCAAGGGCTAAAGAGATCAAGTGTTAGCTCTTGGCACATCCAATCAGCAGCCACTTCTATTCAGCCAAGAGTAAGAAAAATACAGGCAAACACTGAGATAGCAACATGATTTGTTTTTTCACATACATGACTATAACAATTTTTTACCCCCTTCTGTATTTCTTGGCATCTTTTAAACTACCACTGTAGGCCAAGGTGGCAAATATCAGTTACTACTGCAATATGTATAAATCAGACACACAAAAAAGAGGACTTTAGCATTTACTGCAGAAAATAAAAACATCCTAAAAATCTTGACTGTCAGCCAGTTATTTTTATTGTGAAAAACAATTGCACAAATTCCTGCTTGAAGCAAATGGCAATTACATGAAATATTTTTGAGAGCTATAAAATACAAACTGGAACTCACGGGTACTTAAAATCAAGTACTCTCCCCTTGAGCAAAAAAGGAAAAGCTTTACAGGAATTCAGTACACTGGTTATATCTAAGTAACTGTGAAAGCAGAGAAAACAAGCTCAGAAAATGATCAATAGTTAATAAATGAAAGCAAAGCTCTTCTTAAACAAAACAAACAAACAAAAAAATAGACCCAACTTGAGAAGACCTGCTGATTTATAAAAAACATTATTCAAAACCAACATCCAGTTCAGACATAGCATTTTTCTTTTTATCATCATTAATAAAAATATACACACGCCCTCCAGAACGCACAGTCAGTGACAGCGAAGGTTGCTTTGTCTGAGAGATTTCCCCCTTTCAGGAAACACTGAAGTGGCACAGATTACCTTGATTATAGTTCTGTTCATTTTCTAAATAGTGCCACCAACACAGTGCTTCTGTGTCCAGGAAGTACTTAAAACCCTTCACGTAAACAGGTAAGCTTCTAGCTCACTTGAAAAACAGAATCTATGTCAGACTTCAAGGCTTGTGTTCCGGCCCAGGAAATCCCAAAGAGCAGATATCATGTTATCAGTTCCAGCACCTCAACTTACACAAGGAAAGTTCTCTTTCACTCTCCCACCTTCCCCCTTCTCTTCCAGATTTTTTTCAGAATTCTCCTGATTTCTTTTCACCTATTTTACTCTTTTTGGAGACAGCGTCTTCTGCTGACTGCAAATCTCCATGAAGGACATAGAAGGCCTTCAATGATAAACAGTGATCATTATTTGTGTTACTCAGTCACATTTATCAGCTGAGAGAGACCACAGAAACCAGGTTCACGCTAAAAACGCTTACTAGAAATTCACAGGCTTTGTAGATTGGTCTGTCTTATGATTTAGCATCACTGACTGCAGAAAGAAAATGCAAGAGCTTTATGGCACGTCCATACACCTGTACATAGTGATGTCCAAAATAAATAAATAAAGCTCTAGAATAAAGTACTAGCTTGCCTAACACCAGCACGTTCTGCAAAGCCAAGGATCTCAAAACACAAGGTATAATGATATCCAAGAAAGAAAAATGAGTGTTTAATGACTAGCCTTCATCACTGAATCTTGATCTTACTAGCTCCAGAGCAGCCTCAGGATGACAAACTCAAAGATGCTCAGCTTACTGGAGTTAAAATAAGATAGCTCAGGAGCAGCAACAGGGGACCAGCCCTAGATTTGTAATGGAGATATGAAGTCAAAAGGAAGTGAGGAATGAAATAGGGTTAACCATGGCTATATCCAGAGCTTTTCTTTCTCCAGAACCAATATAATCATCTCTCTGCAAGTTTTCCTATATTGTAAGAATGAGGAGACTCCCAGAACCATGAGGAATTCTGACCCTAATCAAGTACACTTGCTGAAAATGAGAAATGAACCTAACTTGCCCTCTAAACATGGACTAGAGTCTGAACAGTCATCATCTCTGATGATGTGATGATACAGTCAAACAAACCAGAGCCCACAGAGACTGCAAACTCTGAGGCCGCAGGGCACTCTATTTTACGTGACGCTATATAACGTGGAAGTAGTTGACTGAAACACAGTTTTGTCAAGCCTCTAGTCAGGGCACAGTTATATTCCAGCCGCTACTTCATCTGTCTTGCATAGAGACAAGCCAAGACGACTTGGGGCAATGTGATCACAGATGTAGGAAACTAAGTGCTGCCTGTGAAACTAGCCCTTAAGAACCCTGAAAAATACTTGATGTATTTGTTCCCATTGAGCACTGTGATGCTGCATGCCCGTACTAACAGTATCCAAGGTAGCTAGTTGAAAGGTAGGACAGATCCTTGAGTTAAAGGGATTCCCAAACACCACAAGCTATGAGACGCTGTACAGAAAAGAGGAAGCATGCGTGGAGAGAGAGAACAGTTAACAGTCCCAATCAGGCTGAAGTTTTTACGTTCGTTAAGAAATGTCAAGGAAATAATCACACAGGCCCAAGCTCTGAGATGAGTACAATCCTCAATTATTAACAGAGTAACTCTAAGAAAATCACTGTGGCATTTCACCTATGGCAGCCCGCTTGAAAAACAAAATAAACAAATACATCATGTGGTCTGCATTATATGTATGCTATACTCTAACTGAAGTGTTATCTTCTTCATTAATATGAAAATAACCAATTCTTACTCAAATCCTTGTTATTTATTTACTCGTTACTACAGATATGTGTCAAGATAAGTACTTGCATGTGTACATGTACACACGAATATTGAATCATCCCTTTTATCCACCACACCGAATTTGAGCTGAGTGAGAAAGATTAGATTTTTGGTTCCTCAATTACGGGATATAGAATGAATGGTGCTTAAAGGAGCTTGGTTTAAAGCGATGGCTCTGTCTTTCTTGAAAATCAGGTCCCCTAAAATAAAACTCTCTCTTGCTCAAAGCACATACACCAAATTTGAGAGATTCAAAAGTATGGCTCAAGTAGAGCTTCAATACTCTGTATTATTAATCAGTAAAATATCAGCTGTTGTCACATACCATTAAAATGGCTTATATTCAACATGTTGCATTTTACCCACAATACTTGCTTTTTTCCTGTCTTATATGAAAAAAACCCCATAAATATCAAAGTAAAAAGAAACGTTGTGCTGAAGTAAACTCTCTTTTCTTTAAACTGCTTCTACTGTGCACAGCTGAGAAGTATCTTCAAAATCTTTCCAAAAGTGTTCAATGACTTGAACTTCTTCAAAATACTACACGATAAAATATTTATTTATAACACTGCAGACATCCCCTGATTTATTATTTAATCAGAAGAACATAAAGAGAAGTTTGTAGAAGATCAAAGAAATACGGATGCAGTAGGAAAAGCTGTAAGTTATGTAAATTGCATAAACATTTTAAAATATGCATTATAGGCCTGTACTTTTTTTTCTATCCAATTATAATAACCAAAAACCCAACTAAACCCCTGAGAGCATGTAAGTATTTTATCTAAGGAAATCTTGTGATATGTTCAACAGAGCACAAAATGACTCAGCTTTAACTTCATGGTTAATGCTACTATGAGATTCTCAATAAAAACAAAAACATGTCATCTAATTTTACTTAGGGCCCTGAGCTTCACTTCTAAGATTGACAGGAGCAATGCTCTCCACTCCAATAAGAGCACAATTCGATCTATTTAGAGTCACCCACACACTTTGCTGCAAAAGAAGATGACATAATACAATTGGTGTCAGCAAAAGATTCACCTATTCTAGTACTTTAATATTACAAAACACATTAGATATGGCAAGCATGAAAGAAGGTGAAAATAATGGCATTTATTTTAACTAGCAGCTTTATTTTAACTATCAGCTTAACTAGCAGAACGTCTGTCTTCAACTTGGACGTGCATTCATATTAAAATACACCTTTTAGGATGCAACATTTTCCAAAGGATTATCTTTCTAGAGCTCCAACACTTCTACTTGATTAACAACTGCCTTGCAGTTTCTTTACTTTCTCCAATAGCCCTGCATGTTTGCAGGTCATAAGCTGACAGTACATATGCCTTAACATCACTTATTTAAACAAAAAAAAAAAGTCCCATTGCTGAAGCAGTAATAGTAAGGATTCAAATGCGTATTTAGAACCAGATGCTTGACAGAACCACCTCTTACTCCCCTATTCTTTTGCTGTTCCATATGGGGCCAGGCTCATTACAGAACCTAACGAGAGCATACAGCTTTAGGGAGGGTTGGAGGGGCAGAGTGTTGAATTGGCACTCAGAAGCATGGTTTTCCCACCAGATTGGACATTAGGAAAAATTCAAACTGATACAGAACTGATATCAAAAGTATTTTGCTGAAAGATGTATCAAGCGGATGTTGTGCCTTCCTAATGGCTCAAGCATACAGCTTCCTGCTGTCTGTCCGCTCACTACAGCAAGTGGAACTCAAAAGGGAGAAGCTACTTTAACTATTATTACACAGTATCATAGTTACTTGCTATTACTTGTCTTCCCTCCACCTCCTCCTCCTGTTTTTCTACCTGTAGCTAATATAGCAATTCATTCCATAATAGATACAAGCCACGACTACACAACTCATGTGGGGCATTCATGTGTTCTCATGTGGAGCTTCACGCTGGAACATCTGAAAAGGAAGTCATGGCAACTAATGTATTTCTGCAAGCATCAATATTGCTTAGGAGATATTTGCCCGTTATCATTTACCTCTTCTTAAAATAGGCCAAACTAAACAGCAATGATTCCCATTATATTTTGCATTTCCATGCGTTGCTAACAGAAAAAGAACCACATAGGTCTCATTACAGTATTGCCCTCCGGAAATAAATTTCACATTTGCAAAATGCTCATTAACTCAACCGCTATACAACACAGATTGCCATAGATTGCATTTTTCACCCATAAGAATTTTAAACCTGATTTTTAATGATTATCCTACATATTAAAATGTTGAGAAGCAGTAAAATTCTGGCATTTATTTAAAAACCAGCAATTAATCTTGGATTCCCCAAAACTATGGTTTTAATCATTTTTTAAAATTTCATTATCTTTTCCAGCAAAATTCTCAACCTCAGTTAATTAAAATTGTCTGTCTCCCTTTAAAAAAAATGCTTTCTATCAGTCTTATAAGTATCAGAGCACTGCATTTTATTGACTAGAGAGCATCTTCTATTGAGAATTATCTGCCAGCAGCACAAGAGTTCATCACCATACTGCAGAGATGCCGGAGCATAGCAATTCATTGTAAAAAAAATCAATATTGTGCTAAGAGAAATCATACCTTTCCATGCAAGTGACATAGAGACTACTGATTTACAGTACATTACTGCCATTATTCAGCAATGTTATAATTTCCTCCCTCTTGGGGATATCTACATGTCTCTCAAGCTCTTCACATGTACTGAACCTCAGAGACTTTTAAGCTTCTTAAAACTGAATTTGCCTAATTGCTATTTTTAGTGAGCTGTTTAAACTTACAGCTAGCAATTTATCTAAACAGCTTCTCCATTCAGCCTTCACTTAAAACCCAGTCTCAGAATTAAGTTTCACCTATCCCATTACTTTGAAACGCACAAAATCAAAACCTCATATTACCATTACCATTAATAATATCTCAAGGCTGTATCCTGTGCTGTCTCTAACAGACTTTGAAGCTTACACATACATTCATTATCTCTCACTCTGATTAGTGTACCTCCGCTTTCCTATTCTTAGTCCTGCTTCCTCTTTATTTTCATATCGTTCAGTTCAGCCACTAACAACTGTGAAGTGATGGATTTCAGCCTTGGAAAATAAATACAACATAATCCAAGACTATGGTCCATCTAACACTTGGATTATGTTTTTTGACCAGATGGCTAGGGATCACGGAAACATGGAAGGTTTATTTCTAACTTCCCTCCCTGCTCCCACCTGTAGAAACATTCCTGTCTTTTAGAGAGTGAAACTTATTACTCTAACTCCTGAAATCCATAAAAGTGTTTTAAAGTTTTGGAATATTTTGCTCGTCTATTTCTCCTAAAATCTTGCTAACATCAAAATTATCTAGAACAATGAATCCTATACCCTAGCAAAAAGTATTTGCATTTATTTATTGTAAATTTTATGAGGGTGCAGCTCTTATTAGAAAGGTAACTGCAAGACAGCTTCATTCTGTACCGTATGATATCTTCTATACACTTACTGCTTCCTCTCTTGTCTCTTCCATAAGGCTAACACATTCACTCCTCTCATGTGCTTTTTAATATGAAAGCTGCTAATAAAAGCTCTCATAATTATATATAAGTTCCTTTTCCAATTAGAAGCAATGACTATTTTAGGCAAGAAGGCACCTCCAATTTGCACAGTGGAATTATGAGGCCATCAGTGTTATCTTCTATTCTAATTCCTGCCTGCTTCAGGCTTAGCTACGGTGCATGGGTAGAGTTTTGCCGAGGCATGCACGGCTCTTTTTCCTACCCAATTGTTTTACCTGGTTTCTCAAACTCAGTTGGGCATATAGTCTGTGTTCTGCTATCCAGTTGACATTGCCTGACATCTCCAGAAGGGAAGGGGAGCGGGGGGGGGAGGGAAAAAAGGAACACCAGAGCTTGAAACAAAAGACTTTACCTGCATCCTTGCAGGCACTTTTGACTTCATATAATTAAATCCTTTTGTGCCTTCTGAACATTTTGCCATCTATCTCCAAAACATTAACTAATAAAACAAAGAAAATAAGTTCTTTAATATAACGTCCCACACGCCTCTAGCCAAAGTTGAAAACTCATTGTTTGTTCCTTCGTCTTTGCTTCAGCCACAGTTTCTGATCTAGAAACAACTCCCCATTTCTAACCTCCTGGTTACATCATGGCCTTTACTTGACCTTTTTTAAAAGGGATTTTTTCAAAAGCCTTTTGGAAATCAAAAGAAATTAATCCTGTGGAGTTACGCAGAGCAAATAACAAAATGAGTCAAGGCTAGAAACTTACCACGACACCCAGAGGAGTTCTCCTTCTGCGTTTATAGTATATGTTAAGCCTACTTCATTTTAAATGTTTTAATAAGCACTCATGGATTTATCTTAATCGTAACAAAATTCTGCATTTCATTACTAATATAACACTCTGAAGAACTAGATAGTTTTGTTCTTTCTTCATTTACTAAATGGAGATGACAACATTTATCCAACTCCTCCTGACACAACTCCTCCTTCATCACATCTTCAAGTGAAACGTAGTATATGAGACGCACATTGCAGACGTCTTGATTTGTTCTTTGTTGTTAAAGATAATTGCATTTGAAAACATGTTTTATTTTAAATGTAAGATAAGATGTTTCCAAATCTATTGTCATTTCTCATTTTCAGGTACAATTTAGTAATTAATGGCTAATGTTACAAATAGCTAAAAACTTGTTTACTACATTAACAAAATAGCATTCAAGTACTCTACAAAATAAGAAAAATGTATATGAAACACACTGCAGGCTTGCAAAAAAATTGCAAAAAAGGGCCAAAATGTTTTGCAGGAAATCAGGAAGGCAAGACAATGATAGGATAATCTCCTGAGCCACACGCATCCTCAACACACTTTCTTTTGATCCTGTTATTCAGATATTCCTAAAGAAAACTTTATCCTCCATAAAATCAAAGATGACAAACTTCTTTCCCACGCACATTTAAGCTTCTACAGGAGAAAACGTTGCCATCAAAACTTTTTCAAAAGATTACTTTAAACCTCAGAAGCTCCATTTTGAAGCTCACTGTAGCCTTAAATAAATGTTTTCGTACTTATATAAATTCCTATTTGTGATCCCAAGATCCAGTCATGACCTTTGAACGTCTACTAAGCAACAGTAGCTACCAACACTTCATTAAAGAAGCAGGAGAAGAATGCTTTAGTTATCGCCAAGAATGGCTGAAATAACCTGCCCAAATACAGAGTAACGATATGAATGACATCATCTGGGCCCTGATCTTTTAAGCAGCTGCACAGTAGGAAGAGTTTCGTATCTATGCAAAACCTTGATGAAGTTGGTGAAAGGCTCCAGATGGACCCAAAAATCTTTCGGATGAGGCTCAGCCTGGGGCCCAAAGACTTGCACTAAAATGTAATACTGTTTAATGTATGTTATTTTCATTAACATACTTTCCCCGATGAACTGCATTCTCCTCATCAAAACATTGACATGGCCCTTAATGCTGCTAGGTGTGTTTGTTGCTTTTCCTCTTCTTAAAATAAACAGAGCAAAACATGATTTCTTCTTAGAAAAAAGGTCTCTAAGACTATTGATTCAAAATGTCATTTTAACACGCAACGGAGCAAGCCTCCCTCTAAATGTTAAGAAGAAAGAGGACAACCTTCCTTTACACTAAAGCAATAGAGACATCAAACACACAGCTTTGGAAGTAAAATGTCTTACGCATAAGTTAAAACCATCTAAAAACTGGATATCATGAACTGGGGGCAAAATCTAAATATGAACTGTTTCAATCTGAGATTTGTTAAAAAATCACCAACAGCCATGTGGGAAACTACTTCTCAACATTAAGGATTAGAAAAGACATTTCCACGTGGCCATGACACCGCAAGGTACACTACTGGGTCCATATCTGAAAAAAAGAAAAAGCACAAGCAAAGCTTACTAATGTACCAAACAAAACCAATATCTCACATTTGCAGAGCACTCATCACAGATGCTTTTCATGGTGTTTCATCAATGTTGATTAAACAACGTATCACATAAATGTACTGAGTATTTTTAAAAGCAGAACGTAAGGGACATAATTTGTATGCACCTTCTGAAAACTTACATACAATGTGACAAAGAAGCACAGAATAAATATTTAGTCTTAAGCAACAAGTGAAATACGCCTGTGCTGTGTGGCAGATAATTTCAAAATAAACTGCAAAATGACTCCATTGTGTTTTCAGTGGCACAGCAAAGGAGGCTCCCCTTGCATATGAACAATGGTTGGCACCAACTCTTGCCACTCCTGTCACCTTGCCACCATGTCAGCAAAGCTGAAATATGTTTCAGTAGCAGAGCAAGATAAGACAGGACGGGAAGAGCTTTTCCAAGCAGCATACGCCAAAGTAGTTTCGGTGGCATAATCTTTAATTAGCTATTAAAAGGACGGAGTGTCAGAAAAATCTTTTTCAGTTAAACCAAGGTTAAAATAATAACCAGCCCTGGCTTGATCACTTTACCTACCCATGGGCTGATGGGATATTAGCATCATTAGATAAGAGTTAGTTATTATAAATTTAGCATAGAAATGCTGGAGTAACAGTAAGGCAGGGCTTATTGGTATACTTTGCCCACCACACTGTGTTTACCAAACTGCAATGTAAAGTGCTGAAATTCCTCAGTGAGGCAAAATTCAGGTCACTATAGCAGGTAGGCCAGGTGATACGTAGCTATTTTGGAGTGAGGGGGAAACAGCTTAAACCCAACAAAAAGATCAGGACACTTTTAGCTCAGTTAGGTCAATTTGCACAGCTGAATGTGTATTCTTGATATAGTGTTTGGAAAAATACTGGTCCATCAAGTCACAGATTCATCTCTTTCCAGCTCAAGAGATTTCCAAGTATTTGATCCAAACAATTGTGGCAATTGTCTTTCACTTTGTGTTTGAGAATTTCAGATACCGTGGAAAAGGACGGGCACATTTGCACTCCCAGCCCTAAAGAACTGCCCTTATCACTGCCAGTGGAAAGGTTGCTTGCAGTTCCCAGGGCAGCATAAAACACTACAACTATGAACACGCTTTGAAGCGTCCCACAACGCCTTTAGAGATTGCAGTCAACAGTTTGAGAAGTGCTGCTCCCAGTCTATTCTGTCTCCCCGTACAAAAGCCATTCTGCATCTTTCATTATACTTGCTGCCCTTTTCTGTGCATTTTTTAGTTCTGTCCGTCTTGTCTAAGCAGGGTGACTAGAACTGAACTGCCCATACTATTCAGGATGCAGGTATACTGTGAAGTTACGAAACAACATAGCAATGTTTTCCGAATCCTAATTTTTTATTTCTTTCACAGTAAATCTTAAAGGTTGTGATCAAAATACAAGTAGAACAAACCACTGAGTGTGTTTGCAGAAAGAAGTTGGTATTAGTGATGCCAAGATCTCTTTTCTCAATGGACCTCTTTTTCTGTGTATGCATATTTTTGCCTCTCTGTTACATAGAGTAACATTCAACTGGTACGTGAGTTTGTGTACACATATATATACATATGTATATATGTATACATGCACACACACATATAAATTTTGAATTAATCAACACTGAATCTAACATGCTGCTTCACTGGCCAGTCACTAACGATCAGAAGTCTTTGTGCAGCTTTTCTCACTCAGCTCTTGATATAATTTTTCTGAATAATTCTGTATATTCAGCCAAATTGATCATTGCGCTATTTATTCTTTTTTCTATTATTAATGACAGTTTCTAAAGGAAATCCATAACAACCTCATACTAAGGAAAGTGATCATTTAGTCCTACTTTTCCCTCCACCTCATTTTTTAATAAGTATTCCATGAAATAAATCCCTCTTACTGCTCAACAGCTTAGATCCCTCAAGAGCCTCCAGCGAGGAACTCATTAAAAGCCTTTTAAAATCCAAATGCAGTACAACAACTTGATCATTCTAATCCACATGCTTCTCCACTCCTTCAAGGCTCTTTACTCAATTTACAAGGAGTGACTTTGCTCTCCAAAATCACATCGACTCCTCTCCAGTATTAGTGGTGCAAATATGACTGATTTGTTAATAAGCTTGCCATTCATTCAGTATAGAAGTCAGACTTCCTGGTCTGTAGTTTTACCATCTCTGCACCTCCTTTTAGAAACAAGCATCACATATCAAAACCATGAATCTTCCTAATACCAAGAACAATTTAAGAGACAGTTTTCTATCACACTTCAACATTTCATTTTTGAATTCCTGTGGAACCTGTGAGTAACTGCCATCTGCTCCTGGAGACTGATTTCTGTTCCTTTTACCGATGTGGTAAAAAACTTAGTCCAGTCCTTTCTGATTAAGGTAGACCCTCACACAGTGAGAGACACTCATGAGAAAACTGCCCCAAGCTCTTCTAAAAAAAAGTCAATGTGAAACATTTGTTTTGCATTCATTTACTAGCTTTATCTTCCTGGAGTGCTCCTTTTCTATCCTCCTCTTTAAATAGCAGACTTGCTGGAAGACTCTCTGGAAAGCTTCCTGCTTCTGATCTGTCTGCAAGAAATCTTGCTTTTATTAATGATTCTTCCTGCATAAGAAGTGTTTTAGCTCTCCTAATTCACAGGGAAGTTATCTCCTATGTTATGTAAAACCAAAACAAGTGATTGAAATGGATTCCTAGTTGGCTCCACAATGAAACTTCACTTCCATTTCAAATCTTAGTTATAGGTTATTTCCTCTCCTCTTCCTCTCCTTGGTCCTGTTTGGATGACCAAAGAAACAGTTAATGCTAACAGTCTCATTAATACCATCTGAATTGAAACGAATGGGATAGTTTACATATCCAAGTGACTATTTCAAGCTTTTCTGCAAATTCAGGTAAACATTACTGAATTGGTAAGGTTCCTTCCCAACATGTTTTCCAAAGCTTCCGCCATAAAGCAGCTAGATTTGTTTTCCCCATAACAGTATGAAAAACTGAAGCTGTGTCCAAGTGTTTCGCTCAGCTTTTCACAGCCAAAGCGGACATGACAAATATCGTAAGAAACCCTCATCTGAAGATAATCACATTCCAATAAAATGCCAAAAATATTTCAGAAATAAGTAATCTACCATCACTATTGCTGATAAGAGAAGGACATCATCACCTACAAGGGAGCTGTCAAACAAGTGACTGGAATAAAATATGACCATATATTTGTGCAACGTCCTGAACAAGTCTTCTAGAACTGACGATAAGATGAATAATATAAAGATAAAATGAACAATGCACTGCTATTTTTTCATTTCTGCATAATTCACTTTATAACTCATTAGACCATTCCAAACTGTTGCAAATGGAATGCAGAGCTGCTGTCACTTCTTTCTTATTTTTAAACTCCAGATTCTTGACTGTATTCTGCTGCCTGTAGTTAAGCAATACTACAAAAGCAGATGCCTCTGGTTTCCAAGAATAGCTTTACTGAATGCCTCCATTAGAATTAAATAAGCTAGAACCCAGGCATTCTTGTAAACGACACACTGCTATTTCTTCTTATTATTTCACCTATAAACCTGATTATTTCACCAATAAACCTCATTAACCGAGGTCCTGTACAACACTAAGAAAATAAAGACTGCAAGTGATACTTTGCTTACGCTCTTGATTGTGTGCTGTAATGTTCTGCTACATAACCCTCTGCAAAAAATTAAGTTACATGCTTACTCTATGAATTTTCTCACCTACCAAACCTGGAAAGAAGGCTGTCATATGAAATAAGTTCATTTACATGGAAGGTTATCATTAAGCACAGATTGGCAAAAGATATTGTAATCTTACTGGCTTTCATTTGCAAAAGAAAACAACAACAATGCCTGTTGTTACTAAGTATTCTACGACTTATTTCAGTAATAGTCAATTTTCTTGTTGAGCTTGCAAGCAGGCAACACAAACATCTAATTTAACCATTGAAGTTTTGGGTGAAAATTCAGCTGCAATACTAATTTCCATTAATCCAATACATTATATATTGGACTAACTGACTGTAATGCTATAGGACACTTTCCACCATCAGATTAAGAAACTTTCGTTAGGAAACCAACAGACCTACCATGTATAAAACATCTCATCAAACAGAAAAGGAGCCAGGGGCCTTGCGAGTGATGTGAGCTCTGAATGAGAACTCTCAGATCACCCTCTAACAAGATCATCTCCCTGAATCTACCTGAGCTGCACTCAAAGAAAGAATTGCAAAGCAAGTTTAAAACACAAATGCGTCTAGAATCCTTCCTGAGCCTAAGCTCTTCCGTCTCATATCTACCAAAAAGAGCCTCTGTATGCCAAGGAACACTTGGCAAGACAGCCAAAAGGTGGTTTTATTGCTCTTTTTATCTCTGTTCTGTGCAGGAAACGTCAACTTCCATCACTTTTGCAAAACGGAGAAACCGAGAAGAATGTTGGCTTTCCTATCTCCCTCACGCTACTGCTATTTAACAATTAATTTATAAAAGTAACATATAACACAAAGAAAAGGTAAACTAACAACCCTACCACTGTGACATCCCGCGTATACAATTCTTGCATGAAAACAAAGTGAATCGAGTTAGAAATATGTAAGTCTTAATTGCAAGAGTCTGGGTCTTATAAAGTTTTACAAAAGGCAGGAAGAGCCACATGTGGCACACCAAAACAGAACAACTTTCATTTGACTAGCGTGTAAAATTACATGAGTGCCAGTATAAGGACTGAACAGATACAGCAGCTTCCAAGAAGTTGCAGAATTCTTTGGCAAAAGCGACTCAGAGCTGCTCCTTTCTAAATGGATAGTTCTTTAGGGAATTGATGCTAGGATATGGCACACAATCAGTGAAAAAGAAAACTGTTTCTCAGCCATATTTCAAAATTTTTCATTTTTAAAGGAGCAGGTTTCAAGTGTGCAATAAACAGCTCCACCTACTGTCCCTAAAAGCAAGAAAAGCATTTCCCAAATTCGTTCCCAGGCTGCAGCAAGCATAACAGGTCTCTCCCCATCCTGCTTCCACTCTGCCCTTTTGTAATGAAGGGCTACACCTGAAAAACCCCAGCCTCAAAGCAAAAAGGACTAGAGAACTGACCATGCAATCTCGCACTCTGCAGGTCTTCAGATCTCCTTTAGGCAATGGAAGGGCCACCCCAGCCTGGAAAGGCAGGGAAAAGCCACTGAGGCAGACTCTCCCGTCCCACACCTGAGGCAGGAGCCTGCAGGAGGAGGGAGAGATGCTCCCCCACAGGCCCCAGCTCCTTGACACCTTGCAAGGACGGCAGCATCTTACTGCCAGTGTCTCTCTCCCAGGAACGAAAATACATCTGGTTGGGAAAATACTGAAGTGCTACCTACACCAAATCAAAGCTTGATGCAATTTGTCATGGAATTTTCTGAATTT
The DNA here is from genome assembly GCF_040807025.1 of Struthio camelus. NCBI lineage: Eukaryota > Metazoa > Chordata > Aves > Struthioniformes > Struthionidae > Struthio > Struthio camelus. The sequence goes on from NC_090943.1 coordinate 52,137,667, forward strand.
TAACATTTAACCTTCTTGAGTGCCAGAGGGAGGGTATTCAGAAAGAGGACGCAACAGCCAGCTTCAACTATCGCCTTCTGCGTGACATGAGGAGCAACACAGTACCAAACCCTATCAAACCAAAGAGTAAAAAACTCATTTAATCAGCCCCTAGGCTTTCACAGTAGCTCAGCTGTTTTGATGCACTGGTCAGACTTTTACTCACACTAAATTATTTGAGTGAAACTCTCCTCGTAAACTAAGTTAAAAATGGAAAGGAAGGAATGACTGTACTCTTTTTCCCTGTGAAGTACCAGAAAAATACTCAGATACTATAGTGATGTGATACTTTTAAAAAAAAAAAAAAAAAGACTCAGGATCTTGAGACTGTGTCCCAAACTGTGGTTTGTAACTCACAAGACTCCTCAAAGAGTCTCCAAGCAAGGAAAAATAACAATGTTTATTTAACATAATGTTTTAAAAACAGAAAATTTCCTATTTTAAGTAATCAATGACTTAATATACCTAAAATTAACACAGATGCTACTTACATGCTGTCTTACAGTCTGAATTCTGCAAGTATAGTTCACCCATAACTGCTACTCTAATCAGCAGGCTTAATTTAAGCCCTTTGCAAAATGAGAGCTACTAACAGGTTTATGAAAAAAGCAAAGCACTATTTGTCTGGCTGGCTATTTGGGAAACAACATGAATGCTGCCAGGACACTACAACAGAGCAGACTCATCACCAATTATCACCGCAGGACAGGATGATGCCACTAGATTTGTAATTACTATGGCTGTTAAGATGGAAAAAATACCCTTCATGCAGAAAAGAAAAAAAAACTAACCCTGAAATGATGGAGAAGTTTGCTTTTTTTTAAAATTAAACTGAAGTTAATTTTGCTGAGAGTAACTTCTGCTCAAATGGTAGCCAATTGGCACAAAGAGTCATAAACCCAATGATCATAATACACCTAACAAAGGCAAGAGTTATGCTGCCTATTTCAGAATAATCCAACTTAATTTGCTTTCACTGGGCTATGCTGCAGTAATGACATTAAAGGAGAGAGGTGTGCAGAGCAGAAGTCACAGGAGCAGCATATGGCTTTTCTTTAAAACAGTTCAAACAGCCTTCCCTCAAAGTCTTAGGTTAGATCGTCATCAGCCAGGACTACTTTACCCCGATTTTCAGTACTTATCTATAAATATCATCTGCCAAATATCAAGTCATCAAACTGCAAGGCTTATAGCCTACAACACAAACGTACAATGAATCTGCAAGATCCTTATCCTAGCAATACTTCTCTGTCTTGCTCTTACTAGAGACCACTTTACCTCCTAAATTTAGGATCTGTCACTGTATCAAGTAGATTGCGCTACAAGTTTTGGCTGAGTAACAATGCTCAATAAAAGTACATTCCAAAAGCAGTACTGCTCAGAAAGAAGTACAAGCGATAAGCCATAACCTAACTCTTCCAGGGAAAAGTAGAAACACCCTCTCAGCTTCTGCAAAGGACCTAGCCAGACTGGTAAGTGCAATTACTGGCAGCACACTGCTGCCTAGAGGGACTTTCAAAAACAGAAGCTGCAGGATTAAGAATGCCATTTTTCATATATACAGACCCATCCAATAAAAAGGGAAACCTTTTCCAGAAGGAGGAGGAAGAATTTATATTGCATTATTCTGATTGCATTATTTTGATACAATGCTATACTGGATACAATTTGCTTTGTTCTAGAATATGCGGTTTCATGACATCTTAAGTTCTCCTGAATTACTAGGATAGCATATGGGAACGTGTCCATTTTGAAAAAGCTGCGACTTTTCCCTTTTCCCAAGCAGCGCAAACACAGCTGGCCAAAGCCCAGCCTCGCTCCAAGAACTGTTTGTCCCACCTTAAGTAATGCCTTGCTGCAGCAGCACTTTTCTTATCCACTATCATCTACTTTGTCAAACACACTAAGAAGACACAAAAGAACCGAGTGTGTGGGTAGGCAGGGGCCGTAAACCTTACCTTGCATTCATAAACACTACGCTTACAGGATTTCACAAGACTGTCTTTAATAACAGCTTAGATAACACCACCCATACAGCCAGGACAGCACAAAACCCACCAGGAAGCTATGCCAATAAATGCTTCAATGTTTAACTTAGCTAAATTCCACATTGATTCTGTTAGTCTGCAAAGAGGGATACCTGAATTAGCTTCAGCTTTAGGCACTATCTGATCTGGCTTGACTGCAGTGAAGATGTAGTTTTCCCACTCCATCTCTTGATACGATTTATCACCACATCCAATGAGAAAGAAAACCTATGCTTCTTCACTCACATACGACATTTAATATTTGTGTCACTGACCACTGCTAGATAAAAAGTTCAGTAAATTCAGCGCAGAAAAACAAACAATTGCACACACAGCTCTAAGGTGTACAGAACAGGAAAGGTGTATTTGTTACTTGGACTGAAACATTTATGCAGGAGATCTTCAACTCACTGTGTGATCAAGTTTCCTTAATACATCCCATGAACTTATAATTTATAGTCTCTAGTCCAGCAGAAGAAGCAAATGAGCTGTCCTCCTTTGGGAGAGGACAGTCAGAAGGTGGTCAACAGTTGTGAGCACACTGTCAGTGTCCGGCAAGACAGCTCGCACAGTCTGTCTCTCATCAGCCCTTTGAATCTAGTGGTAAGTGCAATCCCAGGCACATCAGGTATCACTGTAATAAAGCATTCATTACAACTAAAAGTAGTGATAGTAATCTGTACTTTGCATATCTGTTCGAATAAACTGGGTAAATCCTGATTTTGTTCTTGTCATGGATAAACTTGGTAAATCCTCTATTTCTTTACAGGGATAAAATATATAATCCTGTAAAATCCTGACAAACACTGAGTGTCTAAAAGTCTTCAATATAACATACAGTCTGACTCACACAACACCCCGAGAAAAACGGGATGATTATTTTGTTTTCTGCGATGTCCTCTCTTGCTCAGTAGAATAAAATAACTAAGTAGAGACTGACACTGAATTACAGTTGGTGGTTTATGAGAGATTTTTATATAATTTTATCACAGAGCATGCTATTATATTGTAAAATAGACATTTAGTGTTTACATCTGTTAAAGACTTCTATTCTTATTTATTATAATGTGATTAACTGCATAGCTGTAACATTATCAAACAATGGAAAATATATTGTAAGACTCGAAGGTGGGGGAAAGAAAGGAGAGATACACAGCACCAAGAACAATGGGCATAAAATCTCGGTTCATTATTGGCATCTTTATTATGAAGAAACATGATCAAAGCTCCCTTGTACTCAAAAAGGTAGGAAAATCTGTTTAGATGTCAACCCTTAAGAGATCCATGTCTTACCATCTAGAAATCTGGACTTTATTAGATTCCAGAGGAAAAACAGAAAGCTCATAGTTTAGTCTCAAAGTCAGGCCTTTTCTCTCCATCTTTTTTTTTCTTCTTCTCTAAGTCAAGGCCTTTGTATTCATTTACAAGTCTAAGTTCAATATAAACTATAGAACCAAATCACATCACGGGTAGACCACTCTGGCTGCATCTAGACTTGCATCCTAAGAGGGGCCACAGTGCAGGGTAACCAGCTGTCCAGATCAGGTCACTGGAGCACAAGGAGAAATTTCTCCAGGCTTCCCCAACACGAAAATCACTCCTGAGTTCCGCAGTAAAAGCATAACCCCTCTCTCCTCCAATTCCTTACATATAAAATGGAGATATTTTAAAAAGAATAAGATGACTAAATTCACTAAACTGATACACAGACACTCTGGGGATTTGGGCCATTAGAGTATTTGAGCTAAAAACTCAGATGGGTAACACATTTTTGAAAGATTTAAATTAATTTCCTTGCACCACTTCTACGTTATTTATATTCTCCTTTGTGTTAGAGTTTAGGTAAAAGCACATCCTTGGAGTAACTCAAATTATACAGAAAAAGTAAATAGGACAAGCTTTCCACACTCTCCATTTGTAACTCAGGAAAATTAGTATGAAGAGAAAGATGTCCACTCTGATTCACAGCTTTATTTCATGTTGCTGGAAAGACATCTGGTGAAACCAGGATCTATTTTAGACTAACGGGAATTCCTGTTAACAAGCAACACTCTGGACTATTTCCCCTTGTAGCTTTATTTCCCATCTGGCATGGCTGAAATAAGATGGGACATTCATATTTTGCACATTGCATTTGCAAATCTCAAGCAGCTTTACATGAGCCAGCGCTCTCACGCTCTCTTCTAGCATCAGAGAGCAGAAGCCCCATTAAGATATGGCCTGTACACATCATTCACAGTGAACCTGCAACACAATGCAATTGAAAAGAGCACAGCTCTGACCAAGTGGGAAATATAAACAGATGATGGACAATGAGCAGCCCATAAAAAGAAGGGAAAAGCCTAACGGCTTCCATCTTCATGATTTTAAGACTACTCATTTATGTACTCCTTTCAGCTGGGACGCATATTCTAGCACAGCAGAACTCTAACTGCTTGTCTAGTGGGAGCAACCATAGCGAGGGAGGATTAGGAAAGAAAGTTTTCCTACGAAATGCAGATTGTCAAAGGCCTCATGCTTTGTTTTGCTCTTCTTCTGCCTCCCTCCCACCATCAGAGAGAACACTTAATAGATGTGGAAATCAGAAGCTGATGGACATTCATGTAACCTAGTCAATAAAAAAGGTGTCTACCAAGAGTAAATGCTAAAGCTAACTCCTTGGTTAGTGCCTCAGGAGGAAAAACAAACAAACACAAACACAAACACAAACACACACACACACACACACACACAAAATTTGAATCTTTTCTGAGTCAGAACTAGGAACCCTTTTTTCTAGCATTTCCTTTTAAAGAGGGAAGATACAGGAGATTCAAAAGGACAAGCACAAATCTCTGGCTAGACTAAACTGTTCATTAATCCTTGCAGTTAAATGTTGTCAGTGAAGTTGTGACCTGTTGCTTGAAAACGTCCCTTCTTTGTTCTCAATCATACAATTGCTCTGATCAAATATTTCCACCTATAAAGAATTTGGCGCAGAACCTCAGTTACAATCTTTGAGTGCTGAGTACGTGAATAAACAACCTAAGAAGAATTTTAAAGTCTAATGACTCACATGAAACTATATCTAAATTCTGCATAATATTATTGTATTCAGCACCAATTCTCCAAGAAAACGCAGCATGCAAAATGGGATGCTAAGTATTTTACAGAAGAGTATTTACAACAGAAATTTACAAAAAAATGCAAAAGTATTTTCTTTCTTACTTCTATATAAAATAGACGATACTTTAAATATCAGGTCGATTCTGACTTTCAAAATGTTCCTCATCTGAGAAAAAATAAATCTGCACTGTAAGATAGATGGAGGTACTCAGTGGGTATTCACTGCTGAAAGCTCCTTTAAATGGCTGATTGAACAACAACGTCCATTAACTCTTGGCCTGGGTTAAACAAACTAACTGCTGGGAGAGGCCAGTCCATGGATTACAAACAATCTCCATGACTAATGATCACCTTGACATTACAAAATTCTATCACATCATGAAACAAACATAAGTTACATCATATCAGTATGTTTCGGAATACAGTTAAATACTACTTGTACTTCACAGATTAATTAAACAGTAAGAAAAGTCATCATTTGTACACTGATCATGGTACACTTCCATTTGTCACAAAGGCTAGATGAGAGAAGATATTCATTTGGTGCTGGATACCTTAGAAATATCCTTCTGGTTCATTTTCCACAGGTTCAAGACATTTTATTACCTGGAACCTTGGCTTCAACTACTGCAAACTTGATTGCTGCAGAGACATTAAGATCAAAGAGATAAAGTGAAATAATTAAATGTTTCCTAAACCACTCATTGATCCTCATATTCCTTTAAATTAAACTAAACCCCAAGCCTTTATGGCTGACAGACTAGAGAATATTAATTATAAAGAATATGAAGTTAAGGCCATACTTTGGCACTGCTTTTTCCCTACTAATATGGTCAAACAGTATCTAAGTGCTTTGTATTCACCCACATTTTTCTTTTTTTATTACAATTGATTTTACTCAAAATTTGAAACATGGAATTTGAAATAGCTTTTTATTATTAATTCTCTCAATTATCTTCAGTGTCCTATTTCCTGTCCTTTGTCCTACTAAGAGGAGAGGTAACTAACAACTGATCTGAGCAACTGAGGGCTCTCCAGGTAGCTGAGATATTTTTGTGACACACTGAAACACAGAAATTTCTACTTTCTTGAGGCATATGTGACAGGTAGCTGGCGAGTCACCGTAAGCTATGCATGAAGAGTTACGGTAAACTGGGCAGGGAAGGGTCTCCATGAGATCAATTCGTCCATACCTCACCCTCAAGGCAGAATCATTTATGTCTACGTAGCTGCTAGCACATATTTCTTTATTCTTAAACACCTTCAGAGATGGAGATCCTGAAGTCTTCTTAGGTAAGCATTACAGGCCTTCGTTAACCTCAGTGTTTAAGGGTTCTTTTCCATATCTACCCTTGCTCCAATTTAAATCTATTAATTCATATTCTATCACTATTTGTTTATTCCTTTTCCTTTTTCAATAATCTTTTTACATATTCAGTCTTTGTAGTATGCGTCAGCCTGTATGAGTTGGTTTGCAGGACCGCTGAAGAATAATACCTATAAAGTATTTCAGACTCTTTTTCTTTGGTGCATGCCATATTTTATTTCAATTATTTAAATGAGGTTTCTCAGTGTTACAGGGCTGTTCAACAAGCATTCAGAATAACAGCTGTATGAGTTGTACTTCTATAGAAAGACAACTCCCACTTCTTGCACAGTACATCAGAAATGTTCAAATGGGGAGAACGTAAAAGGATATGGGAAGACCACTACTGTTCATGTTTTCTAATCCAATTCACTGTGGTCTTCTTTCTTTACTCTACCTATTCCTCATGTGACAGTTAGGATCATTCGTCCTCTTCGGAGAAATTCATTCATAGTCTTTCATGTCCAAGAGTTAGCTAGAATAAGAACTTTATACTTACTTTAAAAAACTGTGTGAGAAGTAGCTCGTATGATGTCTTACGAGACATAATGGATTAAGTCTGAAGAGAGAACAAACTGCTTTCCATACTTTCTCTGCAAGTATCAGAACCAGAGCCATAACACAAATCTCACCACATGCAACCCCCTATTCCTCCCCTGCTCCACGTGGTAAAGCCTACAATAGAAAAGGAAAGGCACTATAAACAGTTTGAGTGCGCTCGTTTTCCATCCAAAGCTAGTAGTACATAATAAACAGCTTAGTGAGGCTGGAATTTGGACAACTTAACCTCGTGGTCACAAAGACCCATTACACACACCCCACTTTAACAACAAGGCTCATCCTTTTAAAGGAAGACAAATATGGACACGAGATGTCCTACTAAGGATTACTTAATATAATACTTCTCACAAAATGAAAAACTATGTAAGAAAGTATTTTGCAGTCCAACAAATTTTTCTATAACTAGACTTCATTATTTCTGCCATTCTACTACACCAACCATGACATTAGCCTTTGTCCTGTTTTTATGTAGTCTAAGGATGTTGCTTTCCACTTTGAACTATGCACCCCACTGAGTGACTCATTTGATCAACCTTTGAGCACAGGATGAAAACATCCCCTGAGTAGATCTCACAAACTGAATTATTCTGAAGCAATTCCATCCAAGCTGAAACCATAAAATACAGAAGAGAATATACAGAAATAGAGAAAGCTCTAATTAAAAGAGGAGGTAAATGTGAAAACCTTGTACTACGTAGAAAGCAGTTTAGCGTTAACAAACTGGATAAGACCACCGATAAGGCATTGAAGTCTGCTGTGGAAATGAATGCCAGGTGAAAATGGATACAACCAAACCACTACTAGTGAGTGATGTGGTATCTATCTTATAGCAATGGAGTCCCCACAACTACCTTCAATTTTAAATAATCACAAATAATAGTTCAACGTTTCTCTAAAGCCCTGAATTCCTACTCAGACAAAACGTCCATTGACTTAAGAGTTTTCAGGAAAGGCTGTAGTGTCTTAACCAAATAAAAAAACCCAAAACCACCACCAACAAAAATGAAGATACATCTGCATTACGTTACTACATTCATCGAGTCTAAAAATCTCTTTAGACAGGGATCAGCTTTTGCTCTGTCCTGCCTGGGCCTTTAAATGAAACTGCATTATAGGTAAATGAATAAATAAAGGCATAATTTGGGCCTAGGGTGTTTAGAACATAGATATTTCTGAAAGAATAATTAGAATTTAATACAAAAATACAGTGCCCTGCAAGAAAGGAAGTTAGGCTGCACATGGACTGAAACTAATCCCTTTTATTCACCTAGTTCTGGTTAACAACGAATTGTAAAATTCTTATTAAAAATAATTAAAATCCAGAACAGTTTAGAGTCAGATATATAATAGGAAGTTGCAATCTATTTACATTTTATTCTAGAAGATATTTCCTCAGCTGACAGAGTTCAGCTTATTCTTATTTCTGTTCTATCCAAACATCCCAAGAAAGATTACTAATTTTTATTCTGTTCTGATATTTTAACATAACTGTGGCAGGATGTTTTGTACTTCACTAACATGGAATTAGTCTTTAACAGTTGGACAGATGAAGAAATCCTGTCTTTGATTCTTTGAAATTCATGCATTCTCTCCTGGTCTTCAGAGCTTAAATAAAACTTGCTTAAATGGTCTTAATTCTGCCAGAATTATTACCGCATGGTAACAAACTGCGCAATGTAAACCAAACTAAACTGGTATCTTTTGTTTTTGATAGAGGTAAAACATCTGACAAGAAATAGTCAGAAATGATATGTTTTTCCTTCACTTCTTACATATCTACATCTATAATTACTCATGAAATTCAGGTAACTGAAGCTGTCAAAGAAGGTCAAATTATAAAGGCCTAGTTAATTTTACAGATGCTCATCAGAATGAATTAAGATTTCTCTGGGAAAACACAGAACCTTAAAGGACTAAACAATGACCACAGAGTAAGAGTTAGTGGCTTAAATTTATGAAATTTTGCACATATTTTCATTCTGATCCAAACTGGTTGCCACTCATTTCAAACATTTTATTGAGTTTAGTTACAGAATAAACCAGGAGTGTTGAAGGATTACAAACAAATTATTATTTTTGCCACTTAGCTTCTTATCTTCACTTCTCACGCAGGGGAAATTTTTAATATTTTCTCTGTACACATAGGACAGAATAGGATAATGTTGTTACTAATATTCACAGTTTTCCAGTTGTTCTGCAGCGTAGTAGAGTACCTTTCTGAAGAAAGAAGGAAAAAAAAGATATGTACTAGGAAGCCACAGATTCATTTAAATTTTATTCTGAAAATAATCTGACAGGCTGAATGCAAGATATTCTTTTTCAGCCTTCCTCCAAAACTTATGAAAGAAAGAGACACGTGTCTATAACATACATTGGCATAGTATATTCAAAGCACATACCAATACTTATAAAATTCTAGCCGTCTTGAATGCAGAGAAAAGCTCGGGAAAAAAACAAATCGAGAAAACTAAAATAATAAAAACCTTAATGCAAGTTATTAAAACACTCAAATTTATATTTGACTGCAGAATTTGTATGACGCATCGTTGTATGATGCATCAGTATTTACGGCCAGCTACATGAAGTGCACCTTTGGAGATCGACTCCAGTGAAAAAGTGAGACAAAAATACAAGATCCATTCACAGCAATCCTCTGTTTCAGAGTGAAAATGAATAGGATTACACCGTATAAACAGTTCTACTTTATGTAAAGGACACACGATACCATGTGGACACTAACTCTTCTGCCAAAAAAATGAGAGAAAACAGAGTTGTTATAATTAACGCCATTTTTCCACAGGATGGGTTCTCCCCCACCCCCGCACCTCAACAAGACGAAAACTGATACAATGGAATAGCACATCTTAACAGCGGGGGAAAATATTGCTGCTTAAATAATAGCAGAATTTGGGGTTTGTTCGTATTTTGTTTGCTTTAAAACAGCCAGTATTATTTCCCCTGTCCCAGAAATACATGTATCAGCTCCAGCATATATGTCTCAGCAAGACAACACCATTGAAGACACAGTATGTATTAAATAATCACAGTAATAACGTCAGCAAACAACAGCATGTCCTTGTTTGATAAGCACGCAGGCATTTCTCATCGTCTTTAAAACACAATGTAAGCTGTAGCAAATCACTCACACACACAGAAAAACATATATTACGCATAATATCTAGATATATCCATATACAAAATCACTTTTGAAATTGTTTTGCTTTCACAACTCTTACGTTCACAGTCCTGCGCTGAATGGCCTCACAACGTGTCAGTTGAGAAATCTGGTCACCCAGTTACCAAACACACAGCTCCGTGAACACAGAATACAGGTAATGCTAACAGCTGAACCTTTTTGCAATGTAAACTCATACAGATGATGATTATCTGAACAAGCAGTCATTCAGGATTGATTGAAGATCCCTGTTTGCTCCTGCATAACAATAACTGGAGTAGAATCTCTCAAATTCTATTATATAAAGCATCTTGTGCTTCTTTCATTTCAGACTGCTTGGACAAAAAGATAGGAAAATCTCACTTAAATACCAACAATCACTTTGAGGACAGAATCTCCCTGCCCCTAGCCCAGCTCCCCCCACATTTTCATACCAACATATTTTCAAGAAATACCATGCTTTACTTTTAACAAATAGAAACAAGCCCTAGAACTTGCATTAATCATCTCCCAGATACAGTTTGAGAGCGGTCTGTTCTTAAATATCTCACAAGTATACACATAGACCATCATCACTTTTCCTCAGAAAATTGTACTTTTAATAAAAGCATCTTCCTTTAATAAAAATATCAGCTAATGCTTGATCTCTGGCTATTTTGAGCCAACATGCACAAAGACAGAGCTTGCCAATTTACATGGAAGCAACAGAGAAACAACAGCATCCAAGGGTAGAATATAATAAACCTTTAGCTATTGCTTGCTTTGAAGGACTATTAAAATGGTTATATTCATATAACCAAACAACCAGCAAGTTCAAAAAAACCAGTTTCAGCTCTATTTATATAAGACATACAAGTGTGGAAATTATCTGATTATAAAGGCAGGCAAGGTTTTTCTGGCAGTCCCCCTAAATTCATACACTAGAATGCTTAGAGAAGTACATTGTATTTATTACCTATTCAGGATGGCACACATTTTTCTCCAGTATCAATCAGGGCAGCAATCAGATTAGAGACCCACAATGGACAAAAATTAGGAGAGATCTACTGGGGCACTGTTTAAGGACTTAACTAGAATAGCATCGAGCTTTGCTACTGCCTGAGTTTCCCTTTTCTTCCCCATTAAGAAGCCTTCCCTCAGCACCGTAGTCTGCCTTGCTTGAGAGTCGGACTTCTGAACAAAAGCACTTCTCTACCTCATCTTGGCCATCAACAGGATGAAGACGAAAGGCTTGTCAGGCTCTCCAGCACTACAGTGACATGGACTGAGTCTTACTGTAGTAAGGTGGTGGACAACCTGCTCACAGGTCACATCCTATTACCTGACCTCCGGACTGAGAGAGAAGTTACGTCAGAGGGTAGGCAGAACCTAAAACGACTTTAACAGCAAATTCATACACCGACAGAACCTATCTTAAAATTAACTGATCCTTAATTGAACTCTCCTGGATCAAAAACAAAGCGGTAACGTTCTATAATATATAAATAACAAAGACAAACTGTGACATTTTCATTTTCCTCATCTTTTGTAGTGTTTAGTCATAGTGTATATGCTTCTTGCTCCATTGTATACTATTAATATGGAAAGGTTGATCCTAAGCTGACTTACTTAGCATTAGAGTTCTCTACACTCAAAATAAAGGACTGTTGCTGTGTTCTGCTGTATCACAAAACACTATAGTGTCTTCAACCACCTGAACATACTATGTACATGCACATAAACACTAATTCCTCCCAGAGCAACACAGAATATCAGTCAGTGACACATACATACCAATCAGCTTCGATTTTTCATGGAAGTCTTCCATTCTTTGCACAGTGAATAATTTAAACTTTTTAGCATGTGATACTGGCCAACTTACTTTTGCTGACTGGTCTTGCAGAAAAAGACCACTGAGTTAGCGTATCGATTACTACATCAGATATTGAGTATCCATGCACTTCACAAAAATTATGAAATATTATCACTGTCATTAGTCCATTCAAGTATTCTTGAAAATGTGTTGGACTTCATGCAAATGTTATTTTCATAAGGCAAATAAGATCATTCTAATTGAGCAACTGTTACTTGCTGCATGTTCTAGAACTTTCACTTTGGGAAAAAAACTGTAAGTTTCCATTAAGTTCAATAATGTGTTCCTTTATGCTTTAGATTATGATTAGACCTCACCTTTTTTGTTTTGTTCAAATAATATAATCTGCGATGAAAATATTGCTCTATGTTGCCATTCTTTTAGTAATTCTGCAAAGACAGCTGGCTTGGAGGATATAACACATTGTCAACGTAAGCATCAAGGAAGATGCACAAATGATTTAATATGAAAGAGGTAAGCTCAAGGTTTCTGTGCATATTTAATCTATTTTCCTAAGGTTGTTACCTTAGGAAAACATCAGCTCAGTTTGAGATATCTCACTTTGAATGTTCCCTGACTTCCTTAAAAGGGTAAAACAGATACAAGATAATGTACAGGTCCTAGATAACACAAGAACAAATTCAGGTGTAAAAAATGAAGTCAAAGACTCTTCTAGAACTGCAATTTCATTTCTCCATTTGACATTAATAAGTCATATTTGCTTCCTACAACAGAAAGATCAAAACACATAATTATTCAGTAGTTGCTTAACATCCTGAACTCACAAAAAAGCTATGGATACCTAATTATGTATATCCAATAGTGCTGGTCTATTAGGCACATAAAATGCATCTTTTAAAATTGCCTGACTACAATTCCAGTCTCCTGGGTAATCCAAAAAACATGACAAAAACACAGCTGAAAGACACTTTACCTGAGAGAAGAATTACTTACAAAAAACTGCACATTCTTTACAACATTTGCCTAGTTATACTATTGCCCTTTTGCCCTACAGTTAGCCACCATAATACTTTGTGATTTAGGGAGCAACAGTGAAACATTCCAAGTTTTGAAACTGAAATTTAATAACTTATTTTGTTGATTCTCTTAATTCATAAAGCTGTATCTCACTTTGATATGCTCAGAAAAGACTGTTTGAAACTGGCTACTATCACATCCAATATTTATACCTACTATTAAATAACACACATTTTGTTGGTTTTAAAACCTTGCCCAATATGGTGACTGTAATCCTTCAATGTTTTTATTAGACTGATAAATCCTCAACTACAGTTTCTTGTTTCCTCAGCCCTAGTCCTATTAAGTGCAGGCTGTAGGTCAGCCTTCAAATCAAAGTTGAATTCCGTTCTTTTCTTAAGGTACGCACATGGAAAACTTTATGTATGTATGTATGTAAGTATTACTATACAGTTAAAATAAAAGAAATGAAATCCTGGTCCTGTGCATGGAAGCTGGTGCAGAGCAGCTGGGCAGAACTGCTCCCAACCCCGCGGATCTCCCCCAGGCTCAACTGGCTCCGGTGCAAGTAAGAGAAGGCGATAACACTGAGGCTGTTGGCCAGCAGCTCCTGCTCACTGCATGCAAAGAGGCTCTGCACTCCCAGCAGCTGTCCTGCAGCCCCGCTTTCCTGCAGTGACAGACTGTAAGGCTGTAGCAGCAGCCTAGGTGAGCCATTATATTCTGGCTGTTTCAGCTGACTAGATCTAAGAAGGGGGTGGTCAAAGTAAACTGTTCTTCACTGTTGTTCTCCTCAGTCAGGGCCATATGCCCAGTAACAGTCTGTCCCCTACCAAAAGCTGAGCATGTAACCCCAGGTGTGGGACTAACACCCTAATCTCTGCGTAAACCCCAGCATGAGGCCCAGGGCACAGGACAGAAGCCTAAGCAGGCGGGCCTGCAGCAGCTCCTGCTGCCGTAGCCCACAAAACCCCTGCTCATCCCAAAAGCCCTTGGCCAAGCCTACCATGGCCACCAGGCTCAGTCCCCAGCTCACGTGGGAAGCAACATACTGTCAGGCTCTCGACCAGCCACCCAGTGCTGGGCTCCCTCCCAAAGTCTGCCAGCAGACTTTGCCCCTAACGCACACTGGGCATTGCTGCTACTTGGATATCATAACCACAGTAATGAAAAGCAGGACCAAGATTTGGCCAAGAATACATAGCTTTAAGTCCTTTCACCAGTCCTTTCACTGTCTCATACCCCAAAAAACAGAACAGATAGAGTACACCTAAGCCCTCATTCCAGCCCTAATACAAGTTTCTTAATCCAGTGTATCTACTAATGCTAGCTAGGCACCTCTGAAGGCTTGAAGCAAGCTAATAGCAATGAGACACCTCACTGAATACAATACCTTGTTAAAATTTAGACTGCTGGACTATGGTGATTGATACAGAAATCCTGTGGGCTAACTCAGAAAAACACAGTTTGATAGCGCTTTTCATGAAGTTTTTCAGCATACAGTGTGTTTTGTATAACTTACACCATGCATTATCTTCGGCACTGAGGCCTTTTATGATTAGAGACATGCTGTGCTAGGCACTACACAGACGTACAGTAAGAAACAGCAACTGTGCCAGTAACTTGTCCAGTCTGCTCTGTCTAGTTAAGCAAAACCCCGAGGAACAAAGAGAATTAACTTGCCAAGATTCACACAACTACTTGGTAACAGAGACCACAATGTTCTTCTGACTCTCCCAAGACCAAAATTGCCCCATTTCTGGGTCACATTGTCCCCTTCTCACAAAGATTAGCATTCCCAAGGAAAGCACATTATGAATGAAATTAATAGGTGCACAGAACACAAACCTTGCAAGTGTTTTAAAACCTAGCAGTATTTGGCAAGCAGTTGGGATCTTGTGGCCCCAGTGATTTTTCCTTAATGAAAAAAGTTTATTTCAACTTCTGCCTGTGTCCTTATCTTTAAATCTAATGAGGAAGTAGCTTTTTTCTGCTGCTTTCCAAGTCTCTTTGATCTTATGATTACTTATCTGCTAGTTGCCTGCCATTATGTAGAGTCTGAATTATGTATATTGATGCTAGATAGTGCCAAGAACCCTACGTACACAGGAATAAAGAGCAACTACTCTTTCTACTCTGTTGGAAGTGGTTCACAAGCTTAGGAGGGCGAAGAGGGATATGCGAAGTTGTCCCAAGATGATTCCACACTTGCCACACGCCCTGTACAGCCCTAAATCATGTGGAGAGGCACAAGGAAAAAATAAACAAGAATTTAAACTAAAACAGTGATTACTGCTGCCCTGGAACCCATCTTTTTTTGTATCATTTCCAGCCTGGAGGCACCCACAAGATCCAAGACCCATTTTTCTCATTTTGGTATCTCCCCCTATATGTGTTAGCTGAAAAATAAACCAGAAAGGTAGCAGGGATTTTTTTTTAAACTCTTTCCATTATTTATTTTGGGATCCATTATGTAAACAGTCCAAGATCCGGCATTAGTACTTGCTATAACTCTAGGAAAAGGCAGGAAGCAGCAAGAAATCAAAAAGGTTGTGACTTTCTCACAGCAATCAGCAATTTTCTAAGCATAAGAGCGAAATACCCACAGCTTCACAAACTAGACACACAACCTCAAAGAAATCACTCAGGGGAACTGAAAATTAACAACATTTATGTTAAAATTAAATACTTGGGTGGGTATAAGCTCTGTCTCTTGACAAATTACAGTGCACAGTTCCTCAATGCCAGTGGCCACAGCCACCTTGTAGAAGTTTAAGCTCAGGATGCCATGTTGTCTCTGCTACAGACCAACAAGACTATTCAGCCACCAGCTGCAGGGTCCCAACTAGCACAACGCCTGCAACAAGTCCCACCTGGAAAAATTTTCTACGTATGTACACATGGATGTGTATATATAGACAAGTGATCCAAACTTCATCAAATTAAAAGTATGCTGCTCTCAACTATTTTAAGTAGCTGATCTGAACTGTGCAGAGATAGGATGGTAGTACCAGTTAGCCCTACCAAACACACACTGCATTAACTTTCTAGTCTACCTGACAGCTCACAGGGAGGACAGAGGCCTTACCAATAGCATGCCTAAACTCTCGGCCCACAGAGCTTATTACTGCACTTCAGTGAGAGATTTTCAGCCACAAGGAACAAAAACAGCTCCTTTCTGCCTGTCTTTACCTCTACACCAATGACAAAAGCAAAATCTCCCCATGCCTTCTCTTTTAGAGATTTTGCAGTTCACATTCTTTGAGTTCTATCACACACTTGTGAAGAAATGAGAGGATATAACTCCACTGAATATATCTATGTATTAAGGCATACAGAAATGTAATAAAGAAATAGTCACTAGCTTTTATTCAAATCAGTGTGTCCACATCCTATATTCATTGCAGACTCACATTTCATTATTTTTCCCTCTAAATGGAGCTGATGGTATTCTTGCCCCTCACTGATGTGTTCCCAGGGCCTTTAAGAGAAAAGCTGCTATACAGAAAATATGGAATGATAAATACTCTCTTTATTAGCACTGCAACTATTGATCTCAGACTTAAGTTAAATCCCTGAAAATACTTAATTTCCTAGTAACATCAAAATTACTTTCTTTCCCTCTCTATCCAGATTAATAAGAATACCCAGTACTGTTCAAGTTCCGTTCCATTTAGAACAAAACCTAAAGGACACCATAATTGTTTTAAGTAGTTTAGGGGAAATATTTTAATCAAGCCATGTTGCTAGAGTTAGCAAACATTAAAATAATATTGATTCCAAAATTATTAATGTAAATGCTCAGCGTAACTTGGGCCTTTGCCCATTGCAATTCTATATTATCAAGCAAGGACACAAAAAACATTAAAGGACACAAAAATGCGAAAGGATACTGTTGGAACTATTTTAGCGTAAAATTTTTAGCGTATTTTAGCGTATTTTAGCATTTTGAAATCAAAGCTTTTTCAAAACAAAAACGAGCAAAATAGTTCCTGATTTTTCTTTTTCTAGTTTCAACAGGATGGTTTTGGTGGGGGAAGAGGACAAGGAGGTAAAGACATTTCCCTGCTGCATGACCCGAACAATGCCAAATCACCCTGACTCAAAAAAATTTCAAAATGAGAATGGCTACTCTCACCTTAGAGAAAGAAAGCAGAGGTCTGCGAAGTTAAAACAAGCATGAGCTATAAAAAGAAGCAATTTTGGAATTCTTTCAGCTTTAATAATCTTTACACCGCTATGCTCCTCTTTATGTTTCGTATCTCAGAAACAAATTCAGAACGAATTGAAATATTAAGCACTAATTTTCAAAATACCGATTCTTCTACTATCAGGGGAGTTGGGTTAATATATTTTACATAATAGTATAGAGGGTAGTGTTATGAGCCAAAAATCCAAGGAAAAGTTAGTTTTTATTTCCTGGTATAGAGGCACTGAGTATCATACCAGAAATTCTTACATTCTAAACTTGGCTGTGCCTCTTTTCCTTCTGTATCTGTAATGTACCAGGTTTCTAAAGGAGGATTATTTGTGTTGCTTTCATTAGTAAGATTTAGATACACTGGAAATCTGAGATTCAGAATATATACAACTCCATAAGAACTGCTGTTCAGAACCTGGAAAATAAAGCTATGTATAAAAATAGATCTAAAACACACACAGGCAAAACCAAGGGAACTTCTGTAAATAATCTGTGTTATAATTGCTCTGTACACACGAACACACATTTAAAACAGTAGAAGAATATTTTGGCCTGCTTCACCCAGTTGCTGCAAGAATTTATTAACACTAGCACTTTTGAAGACCAAAGCATAGCATTATTATTATAATGTGCTCTCAAGTGCGTATCTGGCACACCATGCCACACATCATGGAAAACATAAAATTTTGGAAAATGGAAGTTTCAATGCAATGAATGCAGAGAAGAGTCAGCCTGGTGCCTCGGGCTAAGCCTTGGCCACCAGAGGAGGCAGCCTGCCCTGCAGAAAGCTCCTGGGTGACATCTGATGAGGCACTTCTTGTCTTCTGCCCCCAGACCGCACCTGCACCATCCATTTTACTTGGATATAACATGTACCCAGAGGAGTGTAAGAGGTGACACAGACTAACGACTGAAGTACTCAGATGCTGCTATAGTTAAAGTCTAAGTACTAAAGCTGAACAGGTGCACAGAAAATCTTGCTGTATATCAAAAAATACAAAGCCTTATTAGAAAATAAGAAAATATAATGCAGGCGCTAGAATAAAGAGGAGCTAAGTGAATGGTCCAGGTGCAATAAAAACACAACCAGCTCTTGACCCTCTAAAAGCATCAGTGAACTTGGATCTTCACATATCCAGAGCCCGGGCTAGTACATTAAAATTGGATTTAGATTGTTTTGCTTGAACCCACAGCAGTCTCTGGCAAGATACCCATCATCTTCAGCAAGACTGAAGGAACAGAAGCTTAGCAGAAATGCCAGGCTGCTGAAAATACTGCAAATCACCCTTATTTCCTGAGGCTATCAATGCTAAAACGTCAGTCGTAGGTAGTCATTTGGATGCAAATGTGGTTGCATAATGTTATTATGTAGGGATCCTGATATAATTAACTATTAATTAAATCATATACACTAGAATTGTGCTTGCAGGCAAGCTAGCTTTTCCTCAATTCTAATTAACTAAAATATTACTGAGTAAATACTGGAAAAACAAAATGATCCATGTCTGCTGATGTTGTGTTTTCTTAGTCATAATGGTGATGATTTAAAATGAAATCATATTAATTAGGAGCATAGTGGTATAGGAAGAAATTGTCTGTTCCAAAGCCATTTTAAAATACCTTATTGGCTGGCAATATGAATTACAGAATACATTGGATCTATTCAAGACCAAAAGACCTGAAAAATCAGTGGAGACAGAACTTTATTTTGTAAACCTGAGTTAAAGGGACTAGAAGTAAAATTGTGCAGGTGTTCAACCTTTTTCACAGTGGAATACATAAAGCTCTCTAATTCAGGACATGACGCAAACACAGCTTTAAAGTAAAGCTGCCTCTGTAAGATCTCCTAAGAGATTTGTAATAATTTGCATAATTTTTGAAATTTGCATTCGATGCAAGGATGCAGCCCAAGCACACCTTTATTAATCCGCATAATGAAGGTGACGGCCAACACAACTAAGCTGGAAAAAGATGCAAGTTTGTGCTTTTGGATTCCAACATCATGAAGGAAAGCAAGATGGCAGAAAGTAGGCCAGGCTGGCATTAGAACAGTGTCATAAAATTACACAAAGTTGATGACCCCGAGTAAAACAGTTTTGAAGCCTGGTTGCACATTGTGGGAAGATTTAACTCCTTCCTATATCCAAAATCCCTTAAGAGATTTTGCAAGAAACACAAAAAGCACAAATAACTCTGTGGGAAGGATGCCCTTCACCCATTGTGTGGTGTTTCACATTCTTTAATCTTTTCAGAGGTACTGTTAAGGTGAGGAGACATCAAATGCTAGTCACTCTTTTGGAGGGCAAATAATGAAATAATGAATATAAGGGAAAAAACTACAGAATGAAAATTAAGCCTAGAGAAGAGTGATTTCCCAAGGTCCCTTCGGACTCCATTTGTCCTTCCTAGAATGAAGTGCTCAAAATATGCGTTTGGGATGGTTCTAAAAGGCTGAGGGTGCTAGGCAGTTGTGGGGGTGGGGGAGGTATCCCAAAAACAAACAGATAAGGGAAATTAAGGAGATTCCTAATCCAAGGAGATTGGCCACCTGCCAATGACTCTTTCCCATTTAAAATGAGGAAAGGAAATGCTTTCATACCAGCTGTTACACATCACCTTTCATAGTAGTTGTGCAGCAGCAGCATATATATACAGAGGAGGTCTCTTAGCCCTAAACCACCTCCACCTCCAAAACGTTAGCCCAGCTCCAGGAATTAATTGCATCTGGGAAATTACTGACAGATAGGACACTCTGAGAGGTGTTATTACCTGACCCAGCTTTAGCAGCCAGCTTTGCTGGAGAACAGTTATATTCTGCACAGCATTTGCCTGCTGAACAGTTCCTGGACACACAGTCAAATGCAAACACTGCATACAGTACAGTGGCACAGTCTAGAAGTGCTGCAGTGGGGTTTGAAACAAAAAATTAGAAAGGTCACAATAACCCTTCCAAGATATATTTGGAATAAAGCTTCTTAACCCTTCAAATGGCCACCTTCAACCTCCATATCCTCACTGGAAGCAGAGAATTATTAAAAATAACAGGAGTTATTTATCAAGTAAGATCCACAGACTTGGATTATGGCCAAACTACATTAAGTGAAGGACTCAAGAGCAAAGGGTGAGCAAACTGGCTGGCTGTTTGCCTCCTTGAAGCTCCAGCCACCATTTACAGCAGCTATAGATGGCTGTAAGTTACACAAGCTTGGAATAAGGTAGCTACCTAATCTATTAGCTAGTGAGAGCTGATTCATTCTTGGTAACATTTCAACCACCAGCGATACTCCTAGATTTAAGTCACTTGCCACAGGAGCTTTGAAACAGAGAGGAGTACCCAGGTGGACAACCATTCAAGATACAAAAGGCCCTCTAGCTCTCTCCAAAGTCACTGGAGCTGCAACTACTTTGTAGAAAACATATCAAGACGTTGGCGGGTTACAGGGCGTTCTGCTCCTCTGGAAAGCAAGCAGTTTATCAAATGCAGGCACTACTGTTAATCCTATAGCTAGAGGGACGACAATTCTCTACCTGAAGATTCATATTAAAAAACTCCTGTTGTGATCATGACACTTGAGACCATGAGCAACTCTCTTGTCTTTGGAGCCCCTCTGAATGACTGGGGCACAGGGGTTAGCTTTAGAAAGATCATAGGTGGAAAAAAGAAAGAAGTACTAACAATTTTTGCATCTGATGAGGGTAAATCTCAGTGATTTCACTGGGTTCATCAGGTTTCCAGGCCTTGACTGGATGCTTAAGTACACATTTGCATTCACTTCAGATCACTTTTGTACAGTGCAAAGGATAACTCCTCTGCTGTATATATCAAAATAAACCATACATATTTCAGAAACATCATAAAAGAGTATTCAGATGCCTATGGAAAAAAAGATAAACATATCAAGGAAGAACCTAAAACTTGCACATATTTCATGAGATTAGCAACTATTGCTTTAAAAACTAGTCAATTTATAATGTAGTCAATAATTTATATGCCAGCTTGGTCCAGGCTGACTCCATTACTAAATTATTATTATTTATGTCTTTCTTAACTAACTACAAAGTGAATGACAATGAAAAGAAAAGTATCTGTTTAACCCTGCAAAGAATATTCATGTCTACTATGGTTTTGGAGTATAGTCAGGTCAGACATTTATTTCCATAAACTTCTGTTTGAAGTGTTTGTGGTATTTTTACTTCATTTATTTAAAAAGAATTAGTTTTATATGCTTATTAACTTAAAAGGCTATGCAGTCACCTTTTCCAGAAAAAAAAAATTATTATTATTCATTCACTGGCATACTGATCAACATTTATATTCTCTTCAATATATATTGTTCATATAGCATATGAAATGAATCTTTATCTAAAAAAATGGAGGTAGTGTCTTCCTTTTTTTCCCCCCCTAGAATTTGTCAGTCAGACACTTAGAAGTACTTTTTAAAAAGGGCAAGAACTTCTGAAATGTATTGTGAAATAAACATCTTTATTCCTTGATAAATAACAAGTCTGTTACTTAGAAAAGATGGCATTTCAGAACCAAAATCACACTTCCAAACATGCCTCATCACAATCTTTTTTTCTCAAGTACATCCTGAAAGTATTTCATTTTCCAGGGAGAAGGAAATGGAACTGTGGAATAATTGTTCCCTCCTCGATCCTATCTTTTCACAGCCAAGGAAGGAATCAATCAACACTCACAGATTTAAGATATCTGAGGATTTTTCCCCTAACAGCATATCAGCTGTATGCTGACCTCAGCATCAGGGTGATTTTCTTCTCCAGCTTTCAGACATAAGTACCTAGGTCAAGTCTTCACCTGACTTCAAAAATTAGCACTTGAGTATCCAAGCTCTGTGACCGTGAGAATAAAGATTTAGCAGATAGGAGAAATAAACCATCTTACAGGCGATATTTCAGACCGAGATGAACTGAGAAATGATTGGTAAGTAATGTCCAATTTGTTGTCTCTGAACAGCAAGACTAACTCTTGCAGTTGCTTCTTGTGACCTTCACAAAAGTCGAATAGACTAAAACCAATTAGCAATAAATAAAAGTCATATTTACATTTGAAAAACAATTGCTATTTCAAAATGGCAAAAAAAGAAGTTTATTACTTCTATTTCAGAGCACTAAGAATGCAGAGACATTGCAAACTAATAGAAACACAGTCTCCTTTATGCTGGCCAAAAGATCTTCCCTCCTTTTCAAATTGCATGCTGTATAACTTAAATGCATTTTTATTTCTTTTCAGACACTTTGCATTCAATATTCCTACATGGTACAAAACACTGTTGGTCAGCCTCATGCATATATTAATCAATACTCCTAGATAGTTTAACTCAGTGTATTTTAAAGGTTATATTCTGGACCCCTTAAAATATTTCCAGATTTCAAAACATGCATGACTTCTAGGATGACTGGATTCATCACTAAAAATTCTTGCACAGTAGCTTGCGAATGGTTGTAAAAAATGTTTATTTTAGTTAACTTAATAATCATGTGTTTGCAGATGAAGGAAGAATCATATTTGTTTAGATGTATTTTTCCTACCTATTCACTGTTCTCTTTGTAGTAACAAAACCTCTCTCTACTTCAGTCCAGATATATGAAGTGTACTAGATGAAGTTACAGGTGTAAGAAAAAAAAATCAAAACTATTTCATTACACACTGAAAACCTAAATTAAAGGTGAATTAAAACTCTCAGGCTAGTCTTTAATTTTCATTGGAAGAGCTGTATTCAGAAATTTGTATTTTGCTGCGCTTCAGTTTATTTTGTCTTTGCAGCCTGCAGACATCAGATACCCTCAGATAAATAAGCTAGTCAATGTAATGAAACACTCATACTTAATTAGAAGGATTTAACTGAGATAGAGGAGCAGATTTGCCTTGCAAGGGAGGCACATTTTAAAAATAGTCTAGCCACAGCTCTAACGAATCAAATAATAAAAATTCAGCACAATACAGTAATAAGTCTGTGCTATTTCATCTTTCTCTCTTGCATTATTCTCTACTGAGCAACACTAGAAGTCTCCCTTGAAAATACCAGGGACTAAAGTATATCCATTAGGAAGCTATTGCTTTTGTGCACAGTAAGCAGGGCTTTTTTTAAACTAGAATAAACTATTTCACTTGAACTGCTTTACTCTCATATGCCTTTTCCTTAATAAATTAATTCACACATAATTTCTACCGATTGCTGTTAGCATTTTAGAAGCACGATGGTACTAGTAAAAATAAATTCCGTACTCTTAAACTCTTGATTTCTACTAATTCTTGTCCTTTCTTATTTTCTCCAGTTCCAACACAAACGTGAAGCATTTATCAGCCAAAAAAAGTACCCATCCCTGCATTCATTGACTTTTATATTACAAATTTGTCCACAGTGGTTTATTTTGAGGGGCTGGAATTGTCAGAACGTTGAATGAGGCTCATTTCTATCTCTCTGCATGTATAAAGCCCAAAAGAGGGTTGTAATCTGCTGTGGACTTTCAGATCACCAGCAATAATAAAATACTGATCAAATCCGTATTGATTACGCAAAGAGTTAGAAAGGCACTATTCTTCTCTCCAGGATTTGTGCATACATACTTGCAATACAAGTGTATATACTGGGAACTGCTGCTCAAAGAAAAGAAAAGAGGAAAAGGATGCAACCACTGGAATAAGGATTTTTTTTTAAAAAAATAGATGGTAAGATTTTAAAACAATATTAAGACTATTGTATTGACAGTTATTATAATGAGATAATGCTGTGCAGGAACAATAGTGCCAGAGTCACCACACTATAGGCAAGCATGAAATAGATACATAGTTCAGAAGTCAAAAATACACCCATAGAATGCGTAACAAGTGACATGTCATACAACACTCCAGCCCTCTAGACCTTTACCAGAAAAGTTAAAAGACACAACAGGTAGGCCACAGGACAAATACAGAAGAAACTGGCATCTTGGATCCATGCTATAGCAGGGAACAGAAAATTCCTGTCTGGTCCTGGGAGTCAGATATCCAGTCTGCAGACAGAAATGATAAAATTCGTAAAGCTCCAGTGAAACCACATGAGAATATTCCTTCCTGACAAGGGCTCTGGCTCTTAGTGTAATGCTGGACTGGACAAATTGTAGCTGTGCCAACTGCCCCTCAGAACAAGTAAAACTTTCCAGCTGCTTCCCACATTCTCCCTAGAAATCATATGAAGCATTATAAGAAAAATAAACAAGATAAGTCAAAGCAAACACGTAAGATTTGATCTGGAGATGACCAAAAGACCAAAGAAAGAGACTAATACAGTAGACACAAAACATAGAAAACAAAGACAATAATTTTGCACATTTCCCTTTTAGGAACAAGAGTGAATCAAAATACCCAGAACCTATGAATCGGAGCAGCTGGCCAGACCGCTCTGGGAGGAAATGAGAAGCACGCTTGTTATAGAATAGAAAAGACAGAAGAAATGAAGTCTAGCAGAACTGGCAGAATCACAAATGGAATCAATCTAAGCTAATCATGTCAGTAAGTAAGGGAGACTTTGAAAATGAAGGACAAGGATCTGACTTGGGTGAACCCAAAGAAAAGAAGCCAATGAAGGAAGCAATAAGCCACACAAGCAGCTAAAAGCGGTAGGTGCGGCAAGAGACATCAAGATTGGACAGATGAAATCATAATATATACAATGATTATGGCATGGCCTACCATTTGGAAATCAGCCAGAAAAGAGAGGTCAGGTGTGGCAACTCAACCAGCTGATATCACGTGTCAATATTTTTTGATACATCTCTGAGGCCAGGACCTACGAGAAAGTACCAGTCAAGGATGACCAGTCAAGTCAGAATCAAAGTGATGGGGCAAGATGAGGAGTTAATCACCTGCAGTCAAGAAGGGAGGGAGCAGAGGAGGCATGGCTAGCAAGGTTTAGGAGCACTATTTTAGCTACAAATAGATAGTTAGATGCTGACAAACATTTGACAGAGAGGTGGACTGAAGTCTGAGTTTGGGCCAAAAAGGAAAGAGGTCTAGAGTAGAGTCAGAACACTGTATTACTCATAAAAAGACAGTAACATTATGATAAAGCACAGAGAAGCAAAGACCAACAAATAGAACTTACAGAATGTCCAAAAAAAGGTGGAACTAGCACTGGAAAAAGAAGAATCTTCCAAAGCAAGTGCTTAAAAGACACTTAGGAAAAGGAAATAAGGATAAGGTCGTTGCTCTTGACTTCTCTCCGGCTAAAATTTCAAGAAAAAAAAGAATTTTCTCTGGCTCTGAATTCTACTGCAAAGGAAAAGTAGTTTAATTGTGAAATTATTTAGTCAAGCAGTACAGTAACCCTGTAGGTCTGCTCTTTAAAAGTTCTATTGTTCATGTTTCTCTGCCTTCTTAGCACTTTATGGACTTCCGGAATTACCATATTCACCAGTATAACTGAAAGCTATTTGGGGTAGAAGAACATGGTAGAAGGAATGTTTGTTTGGCGACAAGGCAGAGACTAGGGATAGCTGCAATTCTTTGCGTTAGGGAGATGTAGGAGGCAGCGTGAAGCTGAAGAATGAACTTAGTAAATGGATAAATGCCCCAAAACATATCAAATAGTGAAAGAGCTAAAAAGGTTCCACAATAATTTGTCAACTTTTCAACTGAAGTTTGAGAACCCTTAAATAGGGCATGACTATTTGAGAATGGTGTTACCCTATAATAATAAAACAGAGGAAAACCAAATAAGCCAACATCTGCAAGAATCTCTACGTCTGAACCTTTCTTAGCCGTTTTTCTTAAAAACGGAAACAAGAACACACACAGTCCCATCCCTACAAGCTTGCAACGCATGTAACGAGAACAGGCACAGAACAGCAACACTAAAAAAGCTTTCTCTTTTTTCAAGATTTTAGTTGTAGCACTAAAAGCCAATTTTAACACTGATTTCTTTTCCTGTGGGTTTCATTATTTTATCAGCTTTAAAGTTGTATGAAAAAATTTACAAAACACAAAGTAAGTTATAGGAATGGGCTTGCAATAAGAATCACAAGAAAGGGATTTTTTTCTTATGAAGGTAAACAGCTTATCTCCTATCCAAACAACTGTTTTTTGTATTCCATTTATGCATAGTAATGAACAGAAGCAGGACAACTTTATAGACAACATTACTTGAGAAGCTCTGTTCAACTAAACCACATGAAAATTAACCTTTCCTATAAATACATCATATTTAATGCATCCATTTATATATCATATTAAACAAGCATGCACAGATCTCAGAGTTTGCATTCCTATCATATACCAGCTTCAGAAAAACTCAGGGCAAAAGGAAGTGCTCAGAGGCAACAAAATTGGGTTTAACTGCTCCTTACGTGTTGGCAAATGTAAAGCTGTATATCCTGCAAAGTCCGAGTATAATGCCTGTTCAATTCTTATGCTCTGACAAGCCTGATCCCTCTCACCGTTTGCTACATGGATGCATTTCCATAGAGCCCTGGGCTAGGACCAACAACTCGCATCAAGACAGGCCACTGAGCAGAGGGCAACTACTTCATCATTGGCAATTACATCTGAATTTGAACTTGTGATTCATACCCTTCATAGCTTCATACCCTGTCCCCAGTGCATTAAAATTATTAATTTTTTCAAATATAGGCAAGCTAGTGTCAATGGCAATGACTAATGGGGAAATGGGGAAAAAAATTGTGGCTAAAGCAGTCTATATAGTCAGGGCCACAAGATTTCCGATGCACTATATCGTATCTTTCCGTTGTTCTGTTCCTGTCATTAATTTTCTTGTGATATCTCTTGCTTTCACCTTAAGGTAACATAGATGATGTATGCATCCTGTCTTTTTCGGCTTGAAAGACTACAGAGGAAACATGCCTCACATATTTTACCAATTATCACAAAGTACAATCCTGCCCAATTAAATTGAGATTTTCAAATTGCTGTACAGCTTAATTACTGGCAATTTAATTCTTTGTCACTAATTCTTTGTTTCATTCTTGAAAAGTGACAAATCTACATATTTTTCTAGACTTTCATGTTCTGCAATTGATTTTTACCAAGCAGTGTTCCTCATTATAAGTTGTTTTATGTAATTAAATTACCCAAATATCTGTGAGCATGACATCTACATATATATAATGTTACTGTCCTTTATTCGAACACATTACATACACTATTACAACAAGATGTTACCTTTTCAGTTTGGTGTTTTCATGATATTTTTCTAGAGTATAACTTCACATAGCCATTTAACGCTGCTGTTTGGCTTTTACTGAGAGCAGCTATCGAGAACCTTGAAAACCTAGGATTTTAGACTGGATTGCAAGCTCCTTTTATAGCAACTCTATCAATAAATACTGCAATAAAGACTACTGCCTTTAGATGCTACCACAAGCAGAGCAATTACAAGAACACATATACATGTCTGCTACAAGAAAGCATGGATGGAGAACATGAAACCTTTGTTTTTATTTTTAAGTCCTACAGAGCCATCTCAACTGTACACAAGAATTTAGTATAAGCTACTTTTTGACATACAAATGTAATGGAAGCCTGTCAGCTAAATAGAACTTGAGAATAACAGCATGATAAAATATTATGCTTAATTAAATTACTCTTTTCTGTCATTAGAACCTCAGAACGTTTTATGGAACAGTTATATATATTCTATTACTTTCTAATACAAGATCATTAGATACTTTTCTAGCTAAACAAAACCTACATAGCTTGAAATTTCTAAAGGAGTAACTAATAAAACAGTATCACTGTTTCCAGTTCTTTAAAAATATAGATATATATAAATTATGCCTATATATATAAAAAAATTCTTTTCTATGTGTGAAATTACTGCAATTAGCCTCTTTATTTCTAATGTGTTTTAAAATTTGGAAAATGATTTCTTTATCTGGATCTGTCTGCATTTAAGTAGATTTTTAAAAGAGAGTTTTTCCCAGGCTGCACTACTTTTAATGTGGCTTCCTAAGGATCACACTGTCTGTCTGCTAATCCCTAAGAGTTAGGCCCCCACTGAGAGGGCATTAGTTTTATTTAACCGAAAGGGAAAGTTCAACAGCAGGAGGCCAGGCAGCAGGCACACGCTGGCACACAGATAGGCCCAGGGAGCCCCACCAGCGCTGCTTCTTGCCCAGTAGCTGTAGGGATCAGACAGGGACCTGGAGCTGCTGGGGAAGGGAGGAGGTATAGCAGGCTTCTACTATCCACAGAGCAACTTCTTAACACTCTGGTGTGATTTTAGGAAAAGCTGTTGTAATGCTATTTTAAACTGCCTGTTCAAAATCATATTGAATGAGCTGGAATAAATGGACAGAGAAAGCAGGGCAGTCAGCCTCAAAATATACTCACCTTGGCCTTCCGTGACAGTGGGCAGTACTGCTATTCTGCTCTCCCAACCACATTTCCCATCATGGGCCAACAAGGCAGAGAAGGGTTATCGTTGCTTAAAGTGGCACACTGTGCTTTTTATTATAAAGCACGTTACCTAGATGTGCATGCATTCCCTTTCCTAGCACAATGGTCAAAAAGACTTAAGTAGCCAGCCAGGCACTATACAGCTCAAAGGAGCTCGTTTCCCATGCAGAAAAATGCCTGAATCCAAAGTAACAAATTTTTAGTCCATTTCTTCCCTAGCTGCTAATTGTACACACTTTCAGGGCCTTATCCTGTTGCTTTTCAAGAAGCATTCATCCCAAGGGGAAAAAGCAAGCTTGAAGACCTCTATAAAAAGACTATCAAAAGACTAATTCATGTTATCAATCTTAAAGCAACAATTTCTACAGTTTCTGTAGACAGCAAACTCAGGTAGGTTAGAGAAGAAAGGCATTCAAATACATATTTCATCATTCATTCCAGCATATATTAAGTTCATAAAACATTAACCATGGGTAACAAACTGTTTTCACTAAACGTTATGAAAAACAAATCACTACAAGCCTGCGCGCACACACACAAGGACTCCTGGCTCCAGGGCAAGAAACATGGTGTTTTTTCAGAACGAGATGTTGTCAAACAGACATCACCTCAATATCACAGCCTGACCAGATCCTGAATGCAATAAAAAAACTGCAGCCTCAAAATATGTTCATTATAGTGCATGTGGCACAGCTTTAAAAAGGAAAAAAAAAAAAAAAAAGGGGGGGGGGCATGTTTTTGTCAATAGCAGTCTAAACAGACTGACTTCAGCCACAGAAGCAATCAGAAGTAAAAAGGAAGTTTTGATTTTCATAAGAACCCTGGAAAATATTTGGACATTGCAAAAAATAAGTAATTTGCGTTCATTAAATATCAAAATATTAATGAATTTGGTACTGTAAACCTGGGAGAACTTTTAAAACAAATGGAAGCCAGTAGAGAATTTGCCAAGCAAATTCTAATAACCGTTCTTCAAAACAGACATTAATGAATTTCCACAATTACTGTGGAAACATCTCCTTTTTTTTTTTTTTTTTTTTGGGTAAACAGCATGTTGCACACTGCAGTATTAATTCAACTTACAAGAAAATACTCTTGTTTGAAAGGGTTTCTTTTTAATTATATTGTCTACTAATGTCTGTATTTTCTGCCAGGAAAAATATTCCTAGATATTTCATGTCATGTATGAAACAAACATGTTTAAAATACATTTCAAGAATACATCCCTTATTGTGCTTATTCTCCTCTCTGCAATTTCCTTCTTTTCCATAATTTAGGCTGCTCTAACTTATGCCACCTGCCAACAACCAAACGTAAACGTCTACCCTAGCTATCATATTGCTACCTAATTCTCCAAATACTCTCACAGCAGGGACACTGGGCATTGATGGGCCAATCAAACTGACTCAGCAGTCCTGAAACTGGGGGCTTCTCATCGCCCACCCAACCCTTCTCTCTTTTTGGCTTCTGTTTAAAGAAGTTTAAGCTAGCTAACCAAGATGATTCCCTCCATGCAATACTGCTGCAAGTCAGCAACTCAAACAAACCTGAGAAAACCAGTGTCTCAAGCAGTTCACTGGTGACACAAACTTGCCAAGTCTTGGCAAGCAGAGGCTAATGAGAGTGCATGCTATGCGCTTGCCTTTAACACTGGTCATCATCTGCAGAAATGGGCACTGTTTGCTGTCTGTGTCCTTCCTTTCCATATGTTCCTTTCTTTGGGTTTTTAAGGGAGTGAGACTGTTCAACAGCAGCAGTACTCACTCCACCCCTTGATGGCTAATTTTTCTCCTTTCCTCCAAAAAGGATCAATTAATATCTGTAATAACTAAACATAGGGATTTCCATTATATGGTATAGAAGTAACTACATGTCAGTATCACAAGATTTGTTAATTAAGTGCATTCTTTTGGTTGTTTTTTTCCTTCTTTAAACAAAAAGTTATATAGATTCCCCCCCCAACTGTGATTGCTCATTGTGAGACCAAGTAGACTGAGGTCTCAGTACTCAGTATAACCACATCTTGCAGAGCTATAAAGCAGTGTTAAACACCTTGCCCTTTTAGATCTTATTCATTCTATTTAAATTCAACATAATATAATGCAACCTAGTCCCAAAGACAAAGTCTTTGAAATCTTGAAGAATGGGTATTGACTGAACTTACCGGAAAAATCATTACAACTCTTTGCCTTCCATTGCACAAAAACAAAGTCTTCTACGTTCCAAAACTACAGGGCTATAACCAGCGCAATGGTCAGCTCAACTCAGGAGTATTAAAATTTGCATAGCAGCTCAGGAAAGCATGCTCTTAGATGCAGTTATTTTACGCATGTGCAAACTTCTATTAGAGCTGGGAAAGAGAAGGCATTTCTAGAAAATGCCAAAATCTGTTTTGGTCCCAGTGTGAAGGGAAAATCAGAAATTTCAAATTATCCACAGAAGGGGGAAAAAAACCATCTGGAGGACTCTTCTACAGTTGCCAGCTCTGAAAATCACAAGTTGGCAGTAGTCTGATGGACAGATTGCTAAGAATGGAAATGACAGGTAAATATGCCAGACAGTTTCCTATCTCTTAAGGCATGGAGATAGGAGAGAACATCACCGTGTACTGTCAGACCTGTACTAACTGACTGGTAGGGAACAGGACTTCCGACCTTAGTTTGTATCCCTCATGGCCCTTCCAGTGCTCTCCAGTTACAGACAGCATAGCTGAGAGATCAGGAGAGCGAACAGCAAGTCCTCAGGGGGGCACACAAAGATAGGGAGGAGGAGAAAGGACAAAATCCTAACCAGAAGGAATTTATAACACGGAGTTTCTAGTCAATCGATTCCAGCTGCATCCCTCTCCTCTTTGACTCCCTCCCTCTTACAGTATTTCACCATCCAGTCTTTTCAGGGACGGTATTTCCTCTCAGTTGTACTATCACAACAGTGATGTTTGTCATCTCACCTTTGTGAGAATAACAATAGATATGGTTCCCTATTCCCATGAAGCGATCTGGAAGATGCTGTTGCTTCTGGAGTTATTTATATTTGGGATGCTACTGCCACAAAAGGGAAGAGATAACAACATAAACAAAACCTGAGTTTTCTGCTGCACAGAACAGCAGTCTCTAGCTGCTAACAGCAGCAGAAGGCCTCTGCTCAGCCCAGGACCTTTGCTCAGGACCTTTCTCATCAAGGGTTCCCAGATCCCTTGGTACTGCTCGAGGCAGGTATGTGAAGGCACTGGGCATCACCTTCTCCTGAAAAGGGAGAAAGCAGGCTCGGCTTTCAGATGACCCCATGCATAGTTCTGTGAGGCCTTCTCTGAATGCACAGTCATCTGTTTTTCCCATCAGTACCTTTTTTAGCTGCTAACTGATCCTTTCAGTGAACCTTTTCCCTTCGTAAGAATAATTTCCTCACTGCACAGGCAGTTTCTTATTCTCATGCTTCAGATACATTACAACTCACTGGCATTCCCATGGGTTCATCCCAGTAAAAAGTATATACATCTGATCCATACTGTTCCAACATGTAATGCACACGCAACAACACTGACAACCTGAATGCACTAAATACTAAAAAAAAAAAAAAAAAGCATAACTGATGGTAGGGCAGGAGGAGAAAGTCCCAACTAAGATCATTTCTGTAAAAATAACTCAAATCCTGTCACCACTCTCTTTTAAAGTTCTTAATGATTGAATTTAAAAAAAAAAAAAAACAAAAAAAACAGCCTCACTGTTCACTTGGCCTGCTCTCCAAATAAGAACTGGACATAGTGAAATGAAAACAAACAACAGATAAAACTAAACACTAAAGGGTCCATATCTCAATTGAAAACATGAGCTGCAATAAGCCTGTTTCACAATTCAGCCATTAATTTAACAACGATACCATCCATTCTGGTCTTTAACAGCCTCTTATCCACAGACCATCATCTCTGAAGAACATCACAGCCCATCTGCGTACTGAGATCATGAAACAGAAACCTATATGACTGCTGGGCATGTAAAAGCATAACTGACCTTCTACCATCGTAATAGCATATAAATGCTTCCCATTATTAGAGTAAAAGATGTTTATAACTAAGCCAAGGTGAGGCTGTATGTGGTGAAGTAGAAAAAGGAGGACGCTGTGTACGCTGCAGGTCTGCTTAATAGCTCTGCACATCCAGCACAACACTCCCATCACAGATGGCCTCAGTCTCTTCCTGAAGGGTGATGGAGGACACCAAATTCCCTTTATGCCCATCCAATTTAACTGGGAAGACGGATTTCACACCATAGATCACCAACTACTTGCTCTCTTAACAGAGTGGCTGCACACCAAACCAAAAGGGGGTGCTCCAACACCCCCTTTCTGCTCCTTGCTTTTCAGCCCTCCTGAAGCAGTGCAGTTCCTCGACATGACTGCTGGATCTCCCCCACCATCTGCAGTGA
Organism: Struthio camelus; assembly: GCF_040807025.1. Taxonomy (NCBI): domain Eukaryota; kingdom Metazoa; phylum Chordata; class Aves; order Struthioniformes; family Struthionidae; genus Struthio; species Struthio camelus. The sequence goes on from NC_090943.1 coordinate 52,170,808, forward strand.
TGGCAGGAACCACCCCTCACACAGCCACCATCCCAAGGCACAGCCCATGCAGCACTCAAGGTTGGAGCGGACCAGAGCAGGGGAGCCATCGCTAAAGATCTCATGCTGGGAATGCTGATTCTCTACCTTACGAGAAATGAAGTTACACTAAAAAGGTGGGTCGCACTTCAGGGGTGAAGGAGATAATTTAAAGAATGAGTTAAATTCCACAGCTTGCTTCTCTCAAACTGTAAGATCATTGGACTTAATACTCTATGCTTTTTTCTCATGAGAATACTGTTGTCAAGTGATAACACATATTTCAATAAAGATGGATAAATCTTAATAAAGGGGTTTAAAAAACAAACTACTGCTAGCGTGAATTTTAAACCTGAGAAATGCTGGTAAACATGACAATCTGTGACTGAGCGAAAGGGTCAAGTAACTTCCCAGCAGAGATTTTCTTTACTTCTCAGCGAGGTGAGCTACAATTGGAGGAAGGAAATGCTTAGGCACGACATTTCACAAGTTAGAAGTTGTTCTTGTAAGGCAGAACAGTACAATTCAAAGCAAGGAAAAGCACATACCATTACAGGTCAAAAACCTTAAAACATGAAGGGCAAACATTAAGGGAAAAACTGAAAACATTAACAGTTTGTCTAGAAGGCCAACAGAATACCAAAAACCTACAAAACAAACCTACATATATAATGAGAAAAAGAAGAAAAACTAATGTAACTGAAATTTGGTAGAGCATTAAAACACTAGGCTCAAGGTAGTTATACTGAATACTGAAAGAGTCTTATTTGTCTTTTAGGAAATAAGCAGGCAGGATTTTAATTTGAAAAGGGAGAAACAAAAGACACATGCAGTCCTCTTTTTGAAAAGCATTCACACTTAATGAACACTCTTCAGAAAGCCAGAGAGCTATCTGTTCAAATCAAGGGTTCTTTAAACAAGACTATTTTAATTGTTCTCAAAATACCAATGCTACCTTCATTTATTAAAAAGATTTATCAGTGCAAAGTTTCACCATCACCAGACTATTTGAAGGACTGCAGTGCATACACTGAGGATTTGGGGAAGAGCAGAATGAACTATTTTGTATTTATTTTCAGTTTTATTAATAGAAAAAGGTTTAACTGTGAGATGTTGACACATATTAAGGAGAGTGTAGATCCTTCTGCCATCTGACACAGTAACTATTTTTTTTATGCCTGGTGTAAAGGCTAAGTGATTCACACAGACACCCCCCTACTTATTGCTGTTTCCTTTAACTCTCCTCCCAAATAATCTGGTATTTTCAAACAGGCGAGTCGAGGTGGCTCCCCTTCAGTTTCCTTCTCCCATTTAGCTCCCCAGTTGAGCTCAAGTAATTTATTTAACAATATTGCAGTAAATATCAGCCGACACACTCAAAACTAAAATGATCACTTGGAAACATACTGAGGTAAGTCATGCTATGTGGAAAACAAAACAATATCAGAGACGGTCTAGACTTCAGACTAGGCTATGGTTCTTTTTGAAGAAAACATGCAAACAAACCAAAGGACATCTGAGTTTTTACCACATTACAGGTTGCCATAAATATGGATCTACTAATTTGGTACAACTGTGCAAAACTGTAAGACATCTTTACAATTACACATGTTAAGAATATGCAGATTTCATCAAGAGCTAGGCCACATACCCTGAAGAAGGGCAATCAATTTAAATATTTGCAAAACTTGAAAGGTAATTTTGCAAAAGTCAGATTATTTAAAAAAAATATATATATATAAAAAATAATACTACATATAAAAATAATTATATATATATATATATATATATATATAAACACAATGGTTTCCAGTAAGTTTTTTTTTTAATAATGAAAAAACAGGTGGCCTTTACACAAATACAGCAATCTATAATGTCCATACTATCACTGAGAGTGAGGCATCATTAAAAGAACCAGGTACAGAAGCAAAGAAATCTGCATCCAAATAAGTGTTTTTCTTTTCATTAAGCTACAGAGCTATGAGTAATTTGCATAAATGTGTTAGCTTAAATGACATTATTTAAATTTACAGTGGCCTTGTGTATGAGAAAGGTGGCCTGTTCTCACATGAAAATACAAGAACACAGAAAAGGCCCCAATGGTTCATTAAGTCCATGTTCTTATTGCTAATAGTAGCCAATACCAGATGATTAGAAAGAATAAGAAACAGCACAGATACAGACTGATGTTCACAACAGTAAATCCTCCCAGATCCTGGTGACTAGTTGTTCAGTTATCAGCCATAGTCAGACTGAGTAGTGTCTTCAGCAGCCACCAATGGTTCTAGTCTCCATGAATTTCCTCCTGTTCATTTTAAACATTTATATTTCTGGTCTCCACATATCCTGTTTCACAATTCGATTATGTGAACCATAGTAACTTCCACAGTTTGGTGGCAGGGGAGGTGGAAGAGGGAAAGATGCATTTGGGCACCCAGACTTTTTTCAGACTATTTTGTTTTTAATAACTGTATCTCTTTGGTCTAATAAAGGATATCCCCTCTACCTATAAAAATCTTACATTTTTTTCGTAGACAATCTTGCCTACACTACCAATACAATTTGATCATGGATTCTGTGAAGGAGAATATACTGTGGTTTGTTTATTCATTTGCTCTTTGTAAGCAATGTGCTTCCTCCCTATTTAACTGCGTACCCTGACTCACAACAGTACTGTGAAATGATGGAACACCGTATGCTATATTCACACTCTTTACAACACTCAATATAAAAAAATCCCCAAAACTCTTTATGAGCTTCGCCGAATCATAGTTGTTTCTTTTCTGAGCTGAAGAGTGTTAATCCATTTAGTCTCCTTAGAAAGAAAGTATTCCATACCTTTGATCAAAACTGTCCTTTTTCCTCTACATTTACTATAGTTATAATATTTTAAAGATTGGGTAAGTGTAGCATTAGAAAAGTGCATTCATATTGAGAAGTGACTGAGCTACAGATCTATACATTAGTACAAGTCATGTTCTCTGATTTGTTCTCTATTCCTTTCCCAATAAATTCTAAACATCCTTTTAGATTTTTGACCACTGAGTACTGAAGCAACTTCTAAGACATTAAAGTCCTTCTTTACTGGCAACAGCTAACTTACAGCCTGCCACTAATTTAAAGGTTAAGGTTTCTTCCTCTTCACTATGGACATTACTTGGAACTTACCAACATTTAATTTCATCTGCATGTAATTGCTAAAACACAAGGTCCCTCAGAAGCCTTCATATTTGCTTTAGACTCACAGGACTCTTTCTCCATAATGAAAAACTGACAAAGTATTGCAACCTTACGCCTAATACTTCAGTACAGGAAATTCTCTTGATTTCTTCAGACAAACTCTGATGAAGAATATGTAATTTAGCTGTGCTGCAATCACATTACCCTCCAGGAATGCCTCTTCTTTTATCCTAATTATCAGCTTTGCTGACTACCTCACTGACTTGTTTCTTGCTTATCATGTATTCGAAAATGGTTTTATTATGATGTGTTATGCACTTAAAGTTGGTCTTCAAATTCTTTCTTGGCCGTTGTTACTGTGGTTTTGCATTTAAAACATCAGAGATTTAAGGGTTTTTTTTAATTTTCTTCAGCAGACATGACTTCCAATTTTTGAAGGCTGTCTTTTTATTTATAATCAATCTTTCATTCTGCTTTTTAATGCTTTTTTTTTTTTTTGGTCTTTTCACATTTTGTCTTTTAACTAGTGGGACATATTTACTCGAATCTCTATCTTTCAACAGTCTTCATGCTCTTCATCCTGCCTCCAAGGATTTTACCCTTTTAGCTATTCCTTTTATTTTTTGTTAAATTAAAATAACTTTTCTAAATGAAAAACTGGACTAACAAGACAAAACTAACTTCGAGGGAGGTACAGCAGTGTGCCACCATCTCCCTGGTGGAAATTGCTATGCAAATAAGAAAAGGCCTTCTCTATTCTGCAGCCATCATTATTCAGTTTCAGCCCAGTAATACATAAGATCTAGTTCAAAAAAAAATTCGGGAACACTTTTCAGTTGGTGATAAAACTGCAAAGACAAAACTTGCTTTAAAACTTGCTTAATCTTATTGTTCGATGCAAGTTAAACATAATTCGCTACCTATACCAGTCCAACTCTAGGATTACATACAGACTTAACAACATCAACTGTTTCAGATTATTGAAAATTTCAGCACCAATATTTTTTCAAAAATATTTTGTTTTGTTTCACTACATCTATAGCCAAGCTTGGTAAGTCATTCCCTCAAAAGCCCAGAAAAACTTGGTAAGTTATTGGAAAACTGAGAGTCATTATGGGGAAAAAACAAACAAACAAGCCAAATATATATATGCTTGGTAGTGTTTTGCTAAATTAGATAAAAATCTAAAACTCTGTACTACATGCTACATATTCATTTGCTTACTGAAGGTTTGCAACCATATACATATTACTATTCTTTGTATTCTATTCTATTTTTATTCTATGTTATTCTATAGAAACTCTATTTCTAAATCTTGTATTTGCATCAAAATTTTTATAGTCCGTTCACCCTTCTTATTGCTCCTTCTCCAGCAATCTCTAGGGTTAATAACTTTGCCCCATAAACTCCATCCAGGTACTGGCCTGGCATAAATAATTCAAATAGTTCTCTTAAATCATAAAAGACAAAGCTGCCAAATAACAGTTCCTCTGATATTCTTGGGGGGGGGGGGAGGGGCGGGAAAACACACCCTGCTTTTCTGCCAGCAAAAGATAAGTCATATAAATAAATTAAAAGAAATTCAGTATACAAAAGGCAGCTGATTAAGCAAGAAATAATAAAATCAACAAAAACCAAGCCTACCCAATCTAAATCCAAGGAATGCATTTTAATTTTCTTTAGAAAACTGTTTGCTGTTAGTCTTCTAGACACTTAAGGTATTTTTCAGGATGAATTGTTGCAAGTCAGCCTCCTATAGGTGATCATTTACCTTTTGATAAAATTGATTATATGCAGTTGAAGAAAGCTGCTTGAGCTGAAAAACTGGGGTTCATAAATGAAAGCAAGCCCATATAGACTTGTCAATGTTAGAGTACTCTAAGTGCAGGGTGTCGTTAAAATATCTTTTAAAGTTCTGTTTCATATACGGTAAAATGTAATTACTAACACCAAAGTAATTAGGTCTAAAAGCTACTTATAATAATGCTTTGAATCATGTGAACATTTTTCACAACAGAGTGCTCTGAAAAGGCTTGTACTGCCACGTGCAGAAGATTATACGATACTGGAAGTGATCAGGAATGGAACAATGTAAGGAAAAAAAAAAAGATCCTGCTTTTAAGTGAAGGACTATCATGTTTTTCATGTGCTTTTCAGAATGCAGTAGCAGGAATGTTCTTTTATTGTAAATATTTTATTAATTTTTTTGTGGCAATAATTTTGAAAGCCACAGAACAAAACAAAAATAGACAGAGGGTAACATGGATGTATCACTACTGAAAAGCTCCTACTAGCCAAGAAAGCCAACATTACTGAACGCTACCTCTGCCATCAGCCTAATGCAAGTTCAGATGGTGCTATGCCTACAGAGATGCCCCTTGATTTAAAAGTCTCGTAACAGCAGACACTATACTAGAGCATAATGAACCACTGGTAAGAGTTTTGCCACATCTATCCTTAGATGTGCAATCCAAAAGAATCAATTATTCACCTGCATCAAAAGCACATTAGAACCTCTCAGCCTACAACAGAACTACTAATCTCCAAGTAATAGCTTAAACAGGAAAGCCGTAACATTAAGAGGACCTAATACTCTAGGTCCTTTTTGAGCTTTGTTTTGTCTCGTCTTCTGAAGGCTATTAGCAAATTTATTACTAAAGGCTCTTTGAGAAAGGGACTGCCTTCCTGTCTTTATAATGTTACAACTTAAAATATAAAAACCTTTAGAGACTGTCATTAAGAAATGCTTGACAAGTGGAGAGGCCTATCTGTTCTGTGCCAGCCCTCGCCTCCCTCCCCACCTCCAAGTACATTTTTCTTTGAAGTCCTCAATAAAAGGAGAAAATGGCAAACTGAGACCTGGCAGATTTTCTTTTTCCCCCTAACAATTTTATACCTCACATGGTCACTTGGTAAGTAAAGCAGCATCTTTCCTCAAAGACCATCTCCCCATACAGTTACTCCTGAAAAAACAGCCTTACTGGTCACTCACACAAAGCAACTGCATTATGTCAGTGTGACTCACTTCTCAGAGATGCACAGCACTGGTCATTCCCATCAAACCTAAAGGCACTGACCGGTATTACCCTCTTCTAAACAAGAAAAAACAAAAACCCACAGAAAACATGAAGGCACTACCGCAGGTAAATTGCAACTGACCGAAAGGTCATCACAAAATTCTTCAATCTGCAAGAAAGAGCACCATCAGCTTACATCAATTATTAGCTATCATGTACAAAAGTGAACTTTAGACCTTGAAATAAATAGGACATTCACAAAGCCTATAAGAAACATCAACTGAGTGAGAAAGTGCCATTGCAATTAATATTTCTGGAATAAAACTGCACTCTAAACTGCACATAGCGTGATCAAACTTCAGCAGTCTTGTTAAACGCAGAGCTGTAGTTCACATCAATACGCTGCTCGTTAGAGCCTGACCCAATATACACAGACTGGGAGAGCTCTGTGAAGAACAACACTAATTAAAACGGATTCAAGTATGTTTCACAATTCTTTTTGCAGCAATGAGGCAACAAATCTCCACTTTCCTATTATGTTTTGGTATTAAATATGAATCACAGTGGTAATAAACTCTAGTAAGGTTAATTAGTAAGGTAATAACAATGGAATATGAAATCGTCATGGGACAGTTGCTACCTACTGCAAAACAGAGAATAAGATGGCCATTAAAAACTTAAGGGCAGACAAGGACCAGATGGTTTTCTGAATGACCGAATCTGAACTGGATAAATACAGTGTAAAGAAAAATCTTCAATACAATAACTTAATAATTCCAATAGATCAATTTTCATGTTAAACTGAATCTGAATGAAACTATTCATCCAAAGTGCACAATTCTGAATATCATAATTTTTTCCATTCTAAATTTAAAAAGCTGTCCATTGTTAACCTTTTATTGAATAAAAATATGGAAAAAAATAATTGAAAGCATCTTCCATGACGCACCGTGTTGACGAAATTCCATCAACCACTTCAAGAGCCCAACCAAAAAAGGGAAAACTATGATCCCGTAAGTTTGCACTCTGTTAAGGAAGTCTGAAGAAGGGCACGAGGCATTCAATCTGCAAAGTTTTTGGAGCAGCCCCGCAACAGACCTAGTGGATGGCTTCATGTGAAATGAACTGCTAATTTGATTTGACAATTCAGAACATGTTCAAAACATGTCAAACCCAACAGCTCTAGCATCCGTCTTAATTTGTACGCTACAGCTGCTGATTACAATGCCAAAAGTTTTTAGGGGAAAAAAAATTATGAACATTTCTGAAACCACAGATTATGTGCAACCTCAGTTTTGCACCCCTCCTGAACAAGACAGTGTTTGCGGGATCCATCTCTTGACGTATGACAGTAATTCAGTGAAGTCTGTTGTGTAGGCACTGTGCGCCTTCAACTCTCAGTGAGTGAATTAGAGCTAGGGATGCTTAGTACCTCTCTGAATCAATCTCTTAATGAAGCAAGGAAGAGGTAGCATCCCTAGCTTCAATTACTGAGCACAATGCTTGAAAAAGATGATAGTGAGAAAATTGTTCCCAACAACGGAATTCATGTTTACTTCAAATCGAAATCAAATGAGAAACTTTATTAAAAAAAAGTATAATCACAGGATGTCATGCTTGCACAATTAAACTAGGGTCAGAAAACACACAAGATCATGTGTTACTAATTAATACATTAATGTAATGAAAAGCTGACTCCTTAACTCATGCTATGGCTTCAAGATGCTCTTGAAATCTTCTCCCACAGACAGTCTTGACTTTCAGGGTTTTTTTTTTTTTTTTTTTTTTTTTTTGACTCCCGAAGCACACACTTCTAGTATGAAGCTTTTCCTATTTTCCATGCCATTTTCAGGAGCTATTGCTGTAAGAAGTCTGAGGAAATTCTATTCCAGGGCCGAGCAATATATATGTATACACAACCACCAATACATCAGTTTTGCTTACAAGGTAAGTGTTCCCAACATTCCTTAGTTTAGCTAATCTGTAAGTATAGGCTTAAACTAATTTTTTTAATGGACTTCAGAACAAAGTGCAATGGCATAGTACTAAAACACTGTAGATAGCACCTAGTGCCATTCAGCTTTACATCTAAACCCTGGGGATTTGCTTCTTCCCATTTCATTAGCTTCCAGACAGGAGGAAGTGCTGCATATATAAGAGAAACTACACTATAAAACAAAATTATCCACTTTCTAATATAGAGTAATATGTAAACAGTCTTTTGTGTAATCAAAATCTAAAGATTCATATGAATGAATTCATATTGCAGTTTAATGACACCACAATGTTAATATCTGTCAACACTGTCTCTGTACAGAAAGTGATCTATGAACTTTTTGTGTAGGCTCCAGAAACTATTTATGCTCAAAAATATTCTAACAAGTTCCAGCTGAAGAATATTCTTTTCTTTCCATTCTTTCTGTGTCTTTTTACCTCCTTGTCCTTACCATTATCAGATCAAAGGTCTCCTGCAAGGATCTGAGAAAAAAAAATCTGGACCTTTCAGACTGGCTAACCACCTCATGCTGTCCTCATTTAACCACCTGAATGCTTTCCAGCATCTAGAAAGTAGAAAGACAAAAGTCATTTTCTATTATGGAAGGGCTCTAGCTCCTTTAAAACAAAACAAAAGCACACATTTAGCCTAACACAAGGAGAAAACCTACAATATCAGAGCTATTGTTCATGACCAGTGCTCCACGAACATGAAGACCTGAGTATTTTTTTTTCCTATGTTATCTGAAGAGAATTATCTTTAATAAAACCCATCTAGGCCTTATGAATAATACACCCCAGTTTCAGACAGCCCAAAAGAACAGCTACTCACTGAAAAATGACTTTGGGGAGGGAAAGAATAAATAAATAAAAAAGCCACATTCTTACTCAACAGATCTGCTTTCTGATACTTTTAGTCAGAAGGGCATCCATTCACTTTTATAGATTTAAAAACACCTCTCCTCCCTGCCCCCCCCAAAGAAAAATCACTGTTAGCGTTCTTGCCAAACCAACACTACTAAGAAGGAGTGCAAGCCAGCGTGATGTGCTCCTGCTGCCAGAGCTATTCTGTGCACCATTTGAGTGGTGACACCACTACCACACCAGCTAGCCAAACACCCAGAGGAGCAGGGTTGCTGTAGGACACTGGGCTCAAATGGGCCTTCATCTGGCTATTCCTCCCCCACAGGGGAACCAGCCAGAAACCTCTGGAAAATAAGACAAAAAGGTCTGAGGGAGCACACAAACAAGTAGGCTTGACTTGAGCTCTGGAAACAGATTTAGCCACAGCAAAGGAGACTAAAAGTTCAGTATTTGAAACCAAGGGGAATTAAACACGCTCAGTGCAAAGGTAGCTGGCAGCTGCACCCAAAGCAACTACTGACAGAACTTACTACTTTCAAGACAAACTGACTAACTTAACAAAAAAAGGTTGAAGAAGTACAGAGATAATACTGCTACTGATCTCTATGAAGGTTTAAACGCCCATCAAATAAATTACTGCACTTCTGTCTGCTGTGAATTACTGCAGTGCTCACTTCAGTTTACTGGAAAGATTACAAAGTGTTGACATTTTTTGCTATCCTTTTAAGGCATCTTCAAAACATTATAATAAAATGAAAGGTTCAAAACGTAGTTCAGGAGCTATGAAGGAAATGTATCTATTGGTCAGCAAAGGCTGCTATTCCAGCTCCAAATTCTATTTTTAACAGAGGTACTTGCACCAAAGCCAACAGCTTCACAGAGAAGCCGGCCCAACCAGGTTTTAAAGGAACAACATATATACTTATGGACAGCCTGTCACTTGTAATATATCTACTTTGAAAGCAGGATCTGGATGCTTCAGGTTTACAGGCATCAGTTGAGCACTATCTGTCAAGCCAAGAGAATGTCCTACTTGAAAGCTATTAGTTTAGGGTGGAGGCTGTCAAACCTAGACAATAAAACAGCTCTGAAAGTGTTAAGATTTTATCAGTATTTGGGAGTAAACAATACTGTAACCCAGCTGGGAGTGAACTTGTGCATGTATGTGCCAGGAACTACAACTTCAATCCCTAGTAACAATATGGAAAACGTAATACAGAAAAATATATTAAACAGAAGTACAAACTACATGAAGCTTAGACACATTGCACATACATACGCAGCTTCCTTTTTGAAAGGAATAACAATTCATAGATGTTAAAGGACAGGCTCAATAGAATTATCAACTTCAATTGTGAAAAGTCTGAGAAAGATCTCATTCAGATCAGAGATATCCATGCATAAAAATGCACAGCAAGAGATACGGCATCTTAGAATTTTAGACTTCTTTGTGATACATGGGAAAGGATACGTTTCTAAGACCTATTCCATTTACTGTTTTCATGATTTAGCAGATAGGTAAGACAGCATCTAAATGAAGTAAATTGAAAAAAATTATTCAATAAGCAAATTCTTGAATGGAAGATGATGTAAGAAGTCATCATGACAGCTAAATAAAATAGATCTAAAGAGGGCAGCAAAACAGCAGAATGCTACTCAGTTTGAAGTCAGTCAGAAAAACTCCACAAACACACCCACACCCACAACTTTTATGATTATTAACCTCAGCTTTTTGTCCCACTCTTCTAGCTATTAGCAGCTAGACACACAGGACATTCCAGAGGGATAAATCCAAAGCTCCGTGCACAATGCTAACCTGACTTGCCTTGTTTGCTTTTTGACAGCCTAACACAGGAAAACTTACTTGCTCTGCTTTGCCCAGTCTCTGAAAGATAAACTATTCTGGCTTGACAAGATCTACGCGTCTGCCAGAAGCCTCCATTCTAACATTTCTTTTTTAATGGACGTGCCTAATTTGGAGGGTGGCAATGCAAGTAATAAACACCAGTTAATACGTGATTTCATTAAAATCGAAATAATAAAGCTGATAGCTTACTGACATATATTTAGTATGTAAAGAAAAACCCAAAGTTTAAAAGTATTGGGCCCTTTGTTGCAATGTGTAAACATCATCAGCCAAGAGAGCAACAGTAGTCATCTTATGCTTTGCTGAGAAGGGTGCATACAGGATTAAAGCAGTCAGATCTCCAAGACTGCATGGTTCCAGAGAGCCCACATCCCCAAGATTAAATTTTTGGCTTTTATTAATACTACAAACTGCAAGTGGAAGAACAAAGTTCTGTTAAACCAGATATACAGGCTTATTTTAAGAAATGCCAAAGCTCTTAAGTCAAATCCATGAAGCTAAAAAAATGCTCCCGGCAAGGTTGCACTGGAGCCTAGGTCACCATACCCAGCTAATCCCTTGCTAAGGTCTCTGCCTTGCTACGCAGTCTTTGTACCCATTGGACAACGTTGGTTTCCTCAGGTCTAATATATGCTTGCAGTTCTGTTATAAAAGGATGAGTTTTATTTCCCAGGGTGCTTAGAGTTCTATCTCCTGCAGTCCTGCCCAGTTTCAAATTTCTGTATAAGGGGTCACTAACTGGACAGACCACCTCTAAGAAACAGCACAGCGCAGAGACAAGCAGGGCTGCCAGCTGCAAAGTGTGATCAAAGACCTATGAAAACATACCAGTTCCTCTGCCCCACACTCCTCTGAAGGAGGGCAAAGTTTAAAACAATTTTAGAACAGTGCAAGAAACAAGAAAGCTAACAGAACAGCCAACTTCAAAATGAAACGCAACACAGTTTTACGCTGTTATTTCAGCTGCCGTTAGGCTATCATAAGAATGGCAGACCTAGCTTATAGACAGGCTCCAACTGCTTCTTTTCTGCTTCATGACTAGGGCCAAAAAGCACAGGAAAGAAGCTACAGTCCTCCAAGTGAGCAAGCAAGAGAGGAAGAGCGAGACAGACACTACACATACCCTAATCAGAAACAGGTAAGAATTTAAGAATTAGGCATACAGTGTAAACGTGACTTTTCTGAAGAACTTTGCCATACACTACAAGATCAGGTGAGAGAGAGAAGGATAGAGCAGGCAGCCCTGCTGCAGTAGGAATCAGAAACATTTTATGGAAATAAGAGCAATTACAGACATTTCAAAAACATGAAAGCCTCATTTGTCCTATGAAAAATGTATTGCAATAGCTAAACTCTCCCAGCACTCTTTACAGGAAAAGGCACTGCCAGAAATCTGTTTAAAAAAAAAAAAAAATCAGTTGCTGGATGGGGAAAACAAATGGCACACTGTCTACTTAAATTAGGTTTATTTCCCCAAAACAAAGCAACCCTTTTAAACTCAGTCTGATCAATGCCTCTGACACCTATGATCCCACACATACTATTAAACCTATTCCATGGAATTTTATAGGTATTAAATAACCCTGAAAGATTCTGCATTTATCCCTACCAGGTATGTGTGACTCACATTTCGAAGAGGGCACTGTAAAAATATACTTGGCAGCTTAATATATTGGATCCAATTTATCACTGCACTGCTTTAGTTTTACTCCAAGATAAATCCATTAAATTAAAAGGCTTTCCTGATATGCTGTAAAGGTCTTTACTTCCAGTTCAATGAGTTTACAGGTATCATAATCTTAATTATATTAAAGCAATCAGAGGTTTGAATATACTACTTTCAGTAATAAACATTTTTTAAAAACCATCAGCCACATTTTACTGTGTGCATTCAGAAGAGCCAAGTTCACTTTTATTAAATCAAAAATAGATTATTTAAACCAATGACACATTTGTAGTTCAAGCACAGCATAATACAAATATGAAATGAGAAGCTTGCATTATAATATTATAGTCTGCAAGTGTTTATGAAAGATGACAGAAAGAGTCCTAGAAAGCAAAGACTTATTTGCCCAAAGAACATTTCCAATAACATACACCTTTGACTACCCCAAGGGACAGGCAAAACAGTTTTTACATACACAGCGGAGAATACTACTCTAACTTAAAAAGGAAGCTTAATAACTCTTGCCTATCAGGAAGCAAATAAAAAGAATTTTGCATCTATCATTTTAGGCAGAGCGCTTTGAGTCCCTAGATTGTGGGTTGTATTTTTAATATCTGGGTTGACAGCACTGAGTGATTTAGCTGCTCCCTTCCATCCAATTACAAGGAACACCGTTTACACAAAAGCAAATAGCTGGTTCTCACTTCCATAGCCCTTTTTTTGTAGGTGCATTGCACATGTTCTTGTTAAAGCCGCATCTGTGCTGTAGCACACTAAGAAGCACAACCGATCTGCTTGAGGCCAGAGGCAATTTAGTCACATTTGTACTGCCTGGGAGCTAGTGAGCCCTGCAGGCATAGACATGCTGCATTTAGCTGGCTGTAGGTCAGCTTGGTGACACCCAGCACTAGCATGGTCTTACTGACTGCTGTCTCAGCTAGCTTTACTGCCAGGGCAGTTACCCCCTAAACAAGAGATACAAACAAAAGCATGACGATGGGCTTAAAATTACCACCTGTGTTTACCACTCACTGAAACTGGCAAATTGGTCCATAAGGACAAAAAAAGCTTTGAAAGGATGTCAGAGAGCACCTGGCAGCCAATGTAAGAAAGGCCTCTTTTAGAAAACTGATCTCCACTTCTCATCGCTAGGGAGACACAGGTGGGAGACAGGCAAGCTCTCCCATCTCTTCATTACTTAGAATCTTTTCCCCAGGTATTTTATGATCTTTTCCTCTCTTTAGTGCTCAGGGTTACTGAAACAATGCCAGACCACCCGGCAAGAAGTACAGAAATATGTGTTTGAGTCAATCAAGCTATGATTTGTCTCTGGAACAGTGTCGTAGCACTGGAGGTACAAAGAGGAAAGAGCGAGAGACCAACCAAATCAGAAAATTAGTCATGGCAACACTTAAAGAACATTCAAGCGGATGTGTACATCCTACAAGAGCAGTAAGGGAATTTTAGCTACCATATACAAAGCTGCAAACCATTTCTTTGTATAAGCAGATGAACTTCTTTGAGCACTCACCTGGTAGTAAGGATAAAGACTCTGGACTTCTTTAAGTTTCCCTCACGTTCTCTGTCTTCAGATCAGCAATGAAGTTTTACAATACTGTACCCCACACAGATAAAAAAGCCTTATACATCTTTACAGAGCAAAACAGTTATACAGAGATGCTGAACAACTGCCCCAAGGTCAGATGCCAATATAATGACTACACTGCATTGCTTCTTTTTTTTGCTTAAAAATACAGCAAATTTGTTCTGGAGTAGACAAAAAGGTAAAGTGGATCATAGATACGAATACTACATTTGTCCAAAGCATGAATGTAAAAAACCTTTAACTGCAAACAGAGAGAAGAATGCAGAAGTGTCATCTTTATATTGGGGGGGGTGGGGAGGAGAAGGGGAAAGAGGAGTACACTCTCCACTGGTCCAAAAAAAAAAAAAAAAAAAAAAGGCAAAAATCAAATTTCCTCCTTCACTTACTACTTTACAAAATTAAATATAGGATAATTAATTTTCTTTTGTAGCCTAAATTTAATCATACAGTAAAGATACTTGATGTGATCAGACGAGAAACACCTACAGAACAGAAATTCTGAGGCACTTTCAACCATAACATTTGTGACTTTCTCAGTCAGTAATTTACAGCATGGTATATAGATATCTATCCTATTCTGGAGTGCAAGTAACATTCTCAATCACAGGACATAAATCAGTGTTAAGAAAAAAATCTCATTAAAAATAAGAGACTAAATCTTACATACTTGTTTACCAAAGCCTCGTGATACATCCAGAAATAAAACCCATCCAAAATATTTACAGTACAAGCTGCAATCTGTCAAATGTGCCTTGTCATTAATTTTTTTTCTTCTTTGCAAGACAAACATTAGCAGGCAAAGTCCTTCAATGCTTACTTCACTGTTAGCATTTTGAAAAGAGCTTCAGCTTCTGCAACCAAAGCTAAGGGTAGATAATCCATCAACACTAGTGGAAACAAGCTAAAGCAGAGAAAAATCAAGTATTGCCCAGTACATGTATCCTTTTAATCAACTGAAATCTGCTTTTCAAATGGTGATTTAATCCTTAATCGTTAACATCAAAACTGACAATTGTAAATGGATGGACAAAAGACAACTCAAATAGCTAAATAATTGCAATTTCTCTCAATATGAGAAAAAATTTTAGGTACCTAGTTATAGACAAAGTTAAAAATTAAGAGATATAGAAAATGATATCCGATTTCTATCTACCCCAGGGAAAGTGAAAACATTTTAAGAAAACTCATTTTAAGAGGGCTCAAATAAAAGGTTCCTATATGCCCAAAATTTTCCGTTACAGGTGTTAGTGCAGCAGACTTGGGTTCATGTGATAGTTCCAGAAATACCAACCAGAACCGAAATACAACTCTCCCCTTTATTTTTTTTAAGCTGCAGACTCACTCCCACCGCATATTGACAGTTATACATGTTTGATGAAAATAAGCATACAACTTGTTAATCCCCAGAAGCCCTGACGACGCAACAGTGCTAAATTGAAATATGGATGCTTTTATTGCTCCTCGTGCAATACCTTTCAAAAGATCTAGTTACTCACAATCATGCAACCCTACTAGCGATGAAGAGGCTGCACAAGTGATACTTACCGTCTCACTGATAATGCCCAGACTTTAAAAGGGCAGTAAGGCATGAAATTGAAAGAACTCAGCTCAACTTTTGCAGCAGCAGTCACATTTGTAGAGTTAGCAGTAAGGCGACAGAGAACTCATCTGACAGAGATCACTAAGAAACAGGTAATACAGGACTTCACCTAATGCCAATCATACCTGCTGCACCTTGCAGCATCTCGGTGAAAGGCTTTTAAATTACCTCCCTTCTTCCCCAACATGGGGCAGAGATTTGGGATTCTGTTCCGGCATCTCATAGGATAATACAAGATGGAGTCTTGAAGCTTCATCTATGGACACACATAACCACTCCTTTCAGTGACATAAATGCACATTTTTCTCCTCTCACCACACACTTCATGAGTCAAGGAAGTGGCAGGATACTGAAGTACCCCAACACTAGCCTCGTGCCATCTGAGAGCTTCCCAGCACAAAGAGAAGCTTCTTGCAGCTGCAGTGCTCTATACAGATAGCCAGGATTGCCGCAATGCCAATGACAACCTGGTTCGGGTCCACATGAAACAGCAGACTTTTCTGTTTTTAGTGATGGCTGTTGATCATATGAATTTCCTCTACCAGAGCATCACTGTGCCAGACTCCCTTTCCAATGATTTTTTTTTTAAATTTTTTTGTAATCCCACAAGGTTTTACAAAAATCATTAGGGAAAGCGGATACCCTGCCAAAGGACCTTGCCAGGAAAGCCATCAGCTTTTTATTAGTCTACTATCAGGGAAACTATGAGCTTTGTTTAAAAAGAATCTTTATATTGCTTTTACTGAAGTCAATAACGCACAGACAATAATTATGTAACCCAAGAGTTTCACAATAAGCAACAATCTAGGTGCTTTATTATGGCCATAGAAGCAGAATATTTACTGCCCCAACCCCTAAAACTGTGACAATATGTAGCAATCGTCTAAATGTTTGCTTACCTATTAAAACAAATCTTAAATATTTTTCTAGAAAGTACATAATGTGTGATCAAATCAAATGAGTGAATAAATAATAGCTCATGAGCCAGGTAGGAAAATGAACCCTTAGCAGGATTTAAAGCTTTGCTAAGCAGCAAAATACTTGAAAATAAACAAGAGGAGGAGTTGAGGGAAAAAAAAAAAAAAGGAATCTTATGGTATGTATGCCTACATATGTATAGTCGCATCTATTCAGCACTTAATACAAACAGCCTCCTCTGAAACCTTACTCCAGAGAAACTAAGATTCCTAAAATCCAAATCAAAAACATTTATGAAATATATCACAATACCTTGATTTTGAGAACAAGCTACATATGACTATATGATGAAAGATGACAGGCAGACCACCTCAGTATGATCATGTGTTTCAGGCTTATTTATATTTAATCTAGCTTTCTAATGTACATTTTTATCACTGGTACAGAGAATATTTTAAATGGAAGTAACAGTGGAAATAAACCAGTAATGTCTATTACACAACCAAAGGTTTATTGTTTACATGGAAAGAGGCCCTATTGCATTAATCCCAGTTACCTCAGCTAAGTCAGTACAATTCATTAGAAAGACAATATAGATGATATGGGCCCTTCTTAAATAGCTTTCAGGATTACTGTATAATTTTTGCTCCGTGGAGAGCTAAGGAGCACTACTGGTCAATCAGGAGGAGATGTGAAGGAACCAAAACATATTTACTGAGCCCTTCATTAAACGTCTAGTGTTTTCAAGGCAGACCAGGCCCCTCACCATCAATAAGGGACTGAAAAACTGATGCCTAAGTAAATCACTTAACGCATGAGAAAGAGAGGTCTGGGAAGCTCTTTACATCCTCAAGTTTTAATTCTGCATTCCCAAATACAAAGGGCAAACAAAAATCATAACTAGAAATTGGTTTAACGTATATTCAAACACATGGTATCTCCTGATGTTTTACTCATAATATGGCAGCCTTGAAACATAACTGCCGCTAACCTGCTACGTATTCTCTAGTCACAAATATCTGTGGAGGATTTGTGCTTGCCTTTCCAAGGTTGGCAGCATACGAAAAGATATAATGCTTACTATTTCTGTTACCCAATTTTTGAGAGCTTCACAAGAAGTGATATTCATTAGCATCTCTACCATAAGCTAATTCAGTCTCAGTTTTACTACATTAGGCACCTAAAATGTTTGGTGGGAAGTAGAACCAGATTTCCAAAATGCAATAACTTAAACGTCTAAATCTCTTGAAGTTAAAGTGCCTCCCTGGCTGGTTTTTACTACTGAGAAAGACAGAGGCCAAGTCCCAATTTTAAATCCTCTGTGCTAACTGCTATTACCTAAAGTGAAAGCATTCATTTAGGAGTGAGGAAAAACTCACAGTACTGACAAGGAGTTTTCTCCAAGCAAAGCTAACTGAACTAGATTAATAAACTATACTAAAAGCAGCCAAATCATGAAAACGGATGTGCAAGATAAACTGAATATGAGCTGTTGGTTTTACCGGATGACAGTAGCTTCTGCAGTGTTCTTTTTTCTCCTTCTTCTCCCTCTTCCTAAATTCCCCTATCTCGAATAACCCCAAACACCATTACAAAGTGAAGTGAAGCACACAAAATCAAAGGAAATCCCACCACAATAAATATATTAAACGTGGAGAGAAAGAGATGCCTGAAATTTTCTGCCAAATTTCTAAGAGGTTACTCTTCTGTAGCAAACACCATACGTTAGGATTAGGAGATTATTTCATTGAGTGAGGAAAGTATCATAGCTGTTCCCAAAATATCTGCCTGTTCACATACACTGTAATTACGCATTGCTTATTTACTCACTGCATTAACCATCACTGCTAAAGCACTAATCCCTACAACATCAAGATATTATAAAAATAAATATATTTTTATTTATTTATTTAAGATCACCATTTCTGCTCAAAGGGATTACATCAGACAGTCACACCCTCCTCTGGCAACATTATCTTCTTTGTTAACTTTATTCAAAGTACGTGTAGCTTGGCCAGGACTGCTTGTGTGAAAAAGCATTTCAATGTAGGAATTCAAGCCAATCGTCTCCTGCCAGGCTGCTTAACTGCTGAATCCCAGGAGTTCCAATTTCCATCCCTGGCGGAAGTGACTGATGCCTCAGAGCACACCTTACTTAACCAATGCAGCTATGATATACTAGGGGGGAGGGGGGAAAGGACGATTTTCAAACCGCCCACGTTGTCACAAAACGTGGCAATGCCAGAGTCAAACTCAACTGGGGCAAGGTGGTCAAAACTGAGTACTCCTGAGCAGTGTACAAAGTGATTTTCTGTTTTCAGAAGATGAAGCTGCTGTTCTTTCTTTTGTGAAATTGAGTCCTAGAGTTGAATAAATGAGTTGCTGTGTCTTTTTACATTACCCAAGGGCAGAAAGACTTTGCTCCAGAGTGCCTGGAACTGCTTCCTGAACTAGTTAAAGACAAATAAGTTTGAGAGAACTGCTGGCCAGCTAAACACTGTTAAAGCTTCATGGACTGTACGAAGGACTAACATGATGTTTTTGTTTGATTTGGGAAGTGATTCCCTCCTGTGCTACTAACACTCCTTTTTTGTCCTCATTTATATTCAGAATGGAACAACAACAACAAAAGATATAAAAACAACAGCTTAGAACTAAATTAGGAGTTTGACAACTGTAAAGAATTTAAAGACTGTTCCTTCTCAGGCCCACTATAAAACATTTAAAGGACATCTTTCAGCAGTTACTTACAGACAACTGATGCAATCTAAGCCAGGAAAATCTCTGTCATAGTTGGCTGAACTGTTATCCAAATGACCGAGTGTTTTAAACCACTCTAAACGTGCTATTACTAATGCAATCTAGATGTCCAGTCTCTCTGAAACTAGGCCACTTGGAGAGAAGCTAGTTTTTCAAATCTCGTGTTTGCACCTTTAGAGAGTTCCAAGTCTAACCCACGTTAACAGAGAACAATAAGACAGACATATGTTTGACTTGCTATAAATCTCTTATTCCCACAGCTTTCTTCCCCCAATTTATCACTCGCTCTGGCACTCTAAAAGGCACACTTTGTCAGTGTGGTTGTGTTGATTAGATGAAGTTATATACAATACTAGCAATCAAAGTCTAAAGAGAAACAGAAATTGAAGTCCACATAGAGGAAGGAAAAACAATGATCAGGCTACCGTAAATTGCCTTTTGAGACACAGACAATCCACCAGTCCTGGGCTGATGTATATAACCACTATCATTTTTACACAGATTCACACTCTTAAAACCCAGTTATTCAGTACTACCTGTGAACAGACAGTTGTTTGTTATATGTCAGCAATAAAGAATTGTTCTCAAGAACTGGAATGGCCAAAATATGAAAGGGAAAAACATGACATTCATAATAACTTCATTTTTACTATGAATTAATTAAAAATTTTCTTCATATATATGACCAAGGTTCTTTACCTGAAATACAGACCTCACATTCTACTATTATGGACTAAATGCAGGTACCTGTAATATCAAAATACTTAAACTCAGCAGACAACGTTTATGAGGCATATACAAGCTTCAAATGATATGTTGCAATACGGGACAGACTTCCTTACTTGTGACAATACTATTTAGATTACAGCCTTCTAACGAGAGATACTGCATAGCTGTCTCCAAGTATGACTGTTCTCCTCCTTTACGATAAAGTTTTCAAGAGATATGTCACATGTGACATCTTGCCATCAATTGCACAGACATCAACTCAAAAGACACTTCCATCCTTTTGTGTGACCAAGGCAATGAAAGACAGCTACAGGATTACCTCCTGGATGACTGAAGTCTGGATAAAATACTAAGCAGTCTTTAAAATTAATCACATTTTCAGAATGCGTACTAGAAACAAGCATGTATTTTATTTTCTTATACACAGAATTAAAAAAAAAAAGAAAAAAAAGAGTAAAAAAAATCAGTCACCTCCAAGAAGTTCAAAAACTATACAAAGTCCATAGGACCACTGCAGAAATACTGAGGAACGGACCTCCTGTTAACGAACAAGCCTTGTATCTCATAGGACATGCCATCAGTACGTCATCGGTCAACCTCACTGACAGTGTCGAAGTAGCCAGGAGAGATACCGAAGAGACTTTTCTTCGGTCAAGTCTCAATCAACAAAATGTTTTTGTAGCACACAACTTTCAACCCCTGCCACCTCAAGCAGGCTTCTGTCTTTAATCGCTTCTTGATTTAAAGTTCTTTTGTTTCAGCTACAAACGGGGAATTCTAGTGGTCTCTCTGTTTCCAAACTATTTCACGTCCAACATACTTGACAAAATTTCCAGACTATCCTTTCAAGGAGAAAAGGCTGAGGAAACAGAACATCATTTACATTTTTTATCTTTCAATATTTACTAGCCAAATTATAATCTGAGCAGCAGCAATAACCACAACTATTTTGCCACAGGGCTGTATCAAGTTTGCCTCTCTGTAATACACTGAAGAACTGCATTTACACAAACCCCTAATTTCTGAAAATACTAGTCCTACTGTAAGCCAGCTTTATAGAGAGACTTGTGTATTTTTCTTCATGGTGTCTGGATACCAGTCAAAAATATACAATAAATGATGTCACCCATTCTAATTTTTAATAGGTGTAACAGCAATAGGAAAAAAAGAAAGTATGTTTGAGTTCAGCTTCTTTCAAGAAAACTGATATAAATCATAACTAGCAGAAGAATCAAAGAATTAAAGCAATATAGGAAGAGAGGCACAACCAAGTGTCACATTGACCAATTATAATTCATTCGAAACAAAACAAATAAAAGGAACAGGCAGTTACGTAGAAAGTCATTTTGTCCTGCAATCTGTTGTGCAGTTCAGCAAAAAACACTTCCACTAACCTCAGAGTCAAATAAATATTATCTGCAAAGAAGGGCAACAGTAGACAAAAATTACCACAAGTTCAATCAGAATGAAAAAAATATTACTTTGCAGCAACCACTCATATGCATGCTCCTATCCCAAAGGAAACATGAACCTCTTAATCCCTCAGTGGTAAATTGTAATTACCTCACCTTTATCAAAGAGTAGGAGCACAAACTTAAATAGGGGCCATTATAGCAATAGCTTGGTATCTAACTTGCATGGAACAGTTAGCTGAGAAAAAGACACACAATTTAATGTATTAAACTACCTTTTTCCCCCCCTTCTCCCTCCTTTCCCCACCCCTTTTTTTTTTTAAACTATTTTCACAAAGGTGACATAAGCAAATCCATTTTATTTAACATATGTGACCAAGAAGTATGCCTACAGTTAGAAAGTATCTCCAGAGACACTCAAGCATTTCTGAAACAACATTTTGAAAGCAATGACGAAGTGTTTTGACATCTTTGAATTTCTCCCTATAACACATACCCCTTCCAGTGGCCGGAAATATTCATCAATTTCATTTAGAAATAAAAATGCTGAAAGTTTTACCTTTCGTCAAAGAAAGAGCAGCCAGCTCTAACGTATACTTCTTACCTCAGCCTGCTCCGTTGCCTTCTGAAAATTTTCTTGTGGCCCTTTGAACTCACCATAAACACAGAACGTGCTTTTAAACACAGAAGTCAAGCTCCCTTCTAGCTTGCATGCTGTGGCGTTTCTGGAAAGCAGGCAGATCATAATGTATGACAGTCCAGCTTGGAATGAAGTAGAATGATGAAGAATCCAGTGCAAGTTTTATTAACGTTAAACTGATAAAATAGCTTTCTTCCCGTGAATTTCTCATGAGACAGGCTCTTAGACTCAGGACAGTTTTCTAAGGGCTACTGTCACATTTAATACTGAAAGATAAATACAAACTCACCATGATGATTCGTTAGGATTCACTTTGACCTCTGCTGATTCAGCAGCTTGAAGCAGATCATATGACACACCCCCTAAGCTTCAGCACTGTGAACAGTGAAACAAAAAATTCATTTTGCTCTCTCCAGTATTGTGGTCTTATCTTTAAATGTTCTTTCCACAGACTGATCATTTTTTCCTGTGCAGATTCTCTGACAGACTTCCAGCTCCTAATACGTTTCAGAAAGGAAGTATTAACAAGCATTCAACATGCACCTTTCTGTAATCAAAAATGCTGACAGCAGCAGACAGCTCCACACTGACTTCACTGCATGATGGCAACTCAACTTCATGGCAGTCCTTCTCCACTCTGCCATCTTCCAGTGCTGCTTCTTACAACCAACCGTTCTTGGTCCTGCTCTCAGTGGAAGGCATAGGAACTAGCCACACAAGGCACCTGGATGTCTCCACAGAGAACAGATTTGAGATTAAGTCCCCAAAACAGTAAAAATTAATAAAATTCTTGGAAAAAGTAAAAATAAACATAGGCAAAAACTGTCCTCGATTCGACCTAATTTTTTCTTCTTTACGGAAAAATCAGTGAATCCAGTTTCCAATGAATATTAAATTCCATAAATTTATTAATTGTCTCTGGAATAATGTAGTAGGGCTTTTTAAGAATGGTTACTATTTTGTAGGCAGAAGCAGAACAGTCCTTCCCTTTTGCAGTGTTTCATAAAGGCATACTTTTAAACTTTTATAATGCATGTTTATGAAGTCAAACTTCTAGAAAAATGCTTCCTTTAAATGACAAGTCATACTTCAAATTGACAGACTTCAGAATGATGAGCAGTATCTTTGATTTTCTTGAAAACCAGGGTTGAGAATATTTAAGACAGGAAGCCATGCAGCTTCAGATAGATCCACAAATGGACTGATGCAACAACCAAGGACATTGTATAACATGTTGCTATAGAAACTCATGGTAAAACTATTCCCTTCTGGCACCAAAAAATGCATCTTAAATACAACACTGTTCTTCCAAAACTGTGAGACTTGGCACATACCATTACTTCTTAGTGAATGTTGTATGGAAATCCATTTAGAGTATCCCTGTATTACAAAATTTAATAAGACGAATAAGCCACAAATAAATTGCATTATGTAGCATTTGTTTGCATGTTTGCTTACATGTTTTACTGTAATTTGGGAAAGTAATACAAATTATAATACATCTGAATAGAGAAGCCAGCGCTTAAGTTAGACTTAGGTCCTGCCTACGCAGCAACTGGTAAGTTGGAGAACACTGATAAAAGATCTTGACTCTTAAAATTCCCTAAGCTGGTTAAAACTCTGCTCCTCCGAAAAAGCCACAGGCTTTGTACAGCCCAGTGACTGAAATCATCATGCAGAACACCAGTTATAGGCATTTTAATCACTTCTGTAATTGCAGCATTCTCTATTTGACCCCAAGACTACAAGAATGGCTGACAGAAGTCATAAAAAACAAGCCCATGTACTTAAGAGTATCCAGGACGTGGGTTACCCAGTCCACAGTATCAATTTAGCTTTTTCCAGCTTTGAATTTAAACCACACTGACCAAGTACTGATAATTTGTCCAGGACTTTCTCCTCAGGAGCAAGACCCTGAAATTCAGCTGTCCAGGACCTGACACTTGTGCTGCCTTTCCTGTTCTCCCCAGCAACTTCAGCAAGTGATTCCCAGAGAGTCATGTTTGCAGGCAATACTGATTACAATTTTCATCTTCAGAAGCATCAGATTCTGAATCAGATACTCATTGCTTCACCTTTAACAAGCTCATTCTTTACTTCAGCTAGAGCATTGTCTATCCTGCCCTTAGAAAGCTGTAAAAGAGATCCTATAGCTTCCCCAGCAACCACTTCTACCAACTGCATGTTAGCACTTTTCCCTGTATCAATGCATGAACGTTTTTGTAAGTTTTTTTCGTGAACTAAATGATAGCACATTGAGTTCTATAAAAGCGGTTTCAGATAAATTAATATTGAATAACATATTTGACATGATTGGCATCCTGTTTTTTTCAGAAGAAATTGAAGCACCTTCTCTGCAAAAGACGCTTAAGACTTTTAACATTTTCAACAACTATTTTCAGCATGACTAAATTGTACAGACAGGAGTCCATACTCAAGAGAACATCCCTTCCTCATGAGAGAGGATTACTCCTGCAAATCATATTTACCAGCTTAGACTCCTCATATAGAAGATGTCCGAGATTAAATATTGATTTTACACTATAGCTGTATTATAGGCATGCTCACTCCTCCGAGTAAAACAATGACTGTTAATTTGAATAGTCGTAACCTATGACAAAGACCACATTAAGGTTGCAAAAATTGTTATAATGCCCCTGCAACACCATGTTGCCCTCTTTATTAAATACATACTGGGTAAGACTTGCGTGATCTATGGGTATGTGGGCTGTACTTCAGCTGGCTACTTCAGCCTGTTCAGTATTGAAGGTGTTAGCTGGGGACATTTCTTTCTTTATAACTTTCTCTAATATTCATTAAAATTAGGCTTTTTCCTTCTTGCACCTTTTCATAAGCATGCTATCTCATGTTTTTTCGTGCTTGGTTCATCAATATTTCCCCCTCAGTTGAGACTGTATTTGTAAGCACATTTAAAATAGAAGCCAAAAGTCATGCCTGGAATTGTCCGTATTAAAACACTCAATGCAAAACTCAAGAGTGACAGTTATGGGAATGAGGTCCTGTACTTGCAAGATGACTGTTGCTGAGCAGTCCTGACCAAACTTCCCCTATAGCACCCATATGGCATTCAGATAATAATTGCACTCACAGTAGTCTCCACTGAAGTCATGGAAAAGAAAGAGATAAAAAATAAAGGTGCATAGAACCAGTTTAGAGGAACCTAAGCCTAAGCTGCTCTTTGGAAATATCATTGTTTTTTATCCTCAGATAGAATAACTCTGGACCCAGACTTGTAACTTAAAAAGCTAAGAGTTCTTCACCGTCAATGCTAGACTCCTTAGAGTAAACTGATTTATCTCATGTAAAGCATAAGCTAGATCCTCCCATATAGTCAACTGCAATCACTTCCTCTTTATGTAGGTGGAGCAGGGAGCAATGCTGAATCAGCAGAACCTACACACTATCTTTGTACCAGGTCCCACACTTGTGTTAGAGCAGGGAGTTGGGGGTGGGGGTGGGGGGAGGAAATCAAAGGCAGAACAGATGCAGACTCGACTAAACACAGCTACACATGAGCAGCTATGCTGTATCATTACTAAGATACCTACTTCCTTGCATAATCCCCCATCAACATTATTTGAAAGCAGGCAACACACTTAAAACAATGTTTCTTGAAATTAATGACAAGTAAGTTTCTAAAAGCACTTAAAGCATATCCTTACCAACTCTGAAGCCATCCAGCTTTTATGCAAAATTAATCCAGGTCACTATTTTTTGACAAGCAATTTTGATTCTTTGTAGCAAAATTCATGATGCTATAGAAATATCTTCATCTTAGTATTGATTAACAAAGTTATCTCCAAGATACAGTGATGCTGCGCTAGATATACTCTACCCATGTCTTATAAACAAAAGCAAAAGAGGTAATCACATTTATAGATTTTTAAAGATGTGAGGATCATTGTCTCTGAAGCAGCAAAATAACATATTAAGTGGAAGCTAAGATTCTGATGAATCATTTGTTACACTCAAAAATAAATTTACATAAATGAATACTAAGCTTACGACGGCTCAGCACAGCCTTGCACTGAAGAAGTGTGCAGCTGTACTAACTTGGGAACAGCAAAGAGCATCCTCCCCCAGAGGAGCAGTAAACCACTCCAAGCCTTTTATCACAGGGAGAAAATGCGTGTGTCAGGACAGCCCATAAAGAAGGGCTGCTCATTCTCCTTAGCATGTGTCACCTTGCTTTCAGGGCTAACAGGCAGAAAAGGGAAAAGTTGCATGTTACCTCTTCCTTCTCTGGTCCCCTCAAGGAGTTAATGAGCAGGCACAGGAGCCAAAGCTGTGCTTGGCTGCTACAAAAATCAAAATAAGGGAGAGGAATGGTCTTTGTGCTTTCCCCACACTGTTCACTGAAGCAAAGGACAGGCAGACTCACCTTACGAAATCATTTCGGGAAAAAAAGTACTGATGTGAAATTTACCTGCTGCAACCCTGGAGCCTGTGGACAAGATGTGACCAACCTCCCGCTCCTTTCTCCCCAGGAAAACAGCTTTAAAATTGCTTCAGCTTAGGGGTGAGGGGAGGAAGGGGAGCGCAAGAAGAATATAGTTTTTTGTTTTGTTTTTAAGGTACTTGACGCAAGCCTGCTATAGGAAGGAGGAATAGGAACTAGTATGCAAAATCAACCGGTTCAACAGGCAGCTATTTACCCAAGGGTCTCACTTGCCAGTTTGATATGACTCACACAAACATTTCTGCAAATGGAGCTTGGGAGGACTTTTATATTTCATCCACCATAAAATCCATGACACATACTTGTGCATACACTGAAACTTACTGTAATATGACAAGAAGTGTCAAAATGGTTTCTGGATTTTGTCAGCTATGAGGGGGTACTTCATAAAAATCCTCTTCATGAGCCAACTTAGGCTCCAATGAGCAATGACACAAAAGGAGCAGAAAGAATAAAGAGCAGGTAAAGACAACTATGATCACTTAAAAATTGTTTCATCCTCTTCTGAGCTAGGCTTTGTACTAGTGCCCCACCAATTTTCCGGCTAAAAAGAAAATCAGAACAGCCAAAGCGTAGAAGGCCCTCCACTGAGAAACTATACATTGTTTTTTTCCTACAAATAAAACAATGCTGGAGATGGTTTTTGATCATGGATGACTGGGTTTTTCTTTACCACAACTAAAAGTGCTACTGCATAAATAAAGGCAAGTTGATTCAAGCTGGCGTTCACCAATGAGCTACCAAAGACACAACATTAGGCAAGACAGTGACACGTTCTGCCTGTGGGGGTCAGTGGATGTTTAGACTCATAACACTTCCCTCATATTGTTCCCGTGAGCCCACATAGCTAGATTAAATGATTAATGCATTACGACCACACATCCATGTGGTATAGGAAGGTCAGTAAGTTTTCCTTTTAAATATATTCTCCCAGCTGATTAAGAACAGTGGTTAAAGCAAAATAGAATCATTTTCACTGACAAAGAAACATTTTCCATCCCTCCCCAGTGCAAGTTTTAAGGTTTACCATTAGAATATCCCCATACAAATAGCGGATTCAGCTTTCATTCAATATGGCAACGGAAACTTATTAGCCAGCAGCTATAGGAAGATGGGCATAAGTGGCCTCCTAAAGTAAAGTAGCTGCTCGAAGGTTCCTGCCCCACACAACCCAGGTGCCCTTTCTATGCCTGCCCTTTTTCCACCCTTCTGGCTTTTCCTTCCTTTGCAGTTGTTCTGAATGTTAGAGTCAGTATTAGCATAGTTATCCTTTAACTCGTCCACGTGGCTGAAACGGAGATGGTTAGGAACTTCTACAAGCAATAAGATGACACTTTTTTTTTTCCCTGTAAAATGATAACTCCCCTATCACTTAAAACCTCCTGACTTCACAGCACTCCTGACCTGATCAAATGAAATAGCACACTTATAGAATAGCGACTGTAAAAACATAATAAAAGGGAGAACTGATTTTGGCCACAGCTGGGGACACTGAAAGCACAGTGGCATATCTGGAAAATCTGGAAAGCCAAACATACTGGTAGTAAATAGAAATAAACACAAGGCAGGAACCTCCTACACATTTACAGATGTAAAGAGGCCTTTCTCACAAACATATGTTCGGCCTCGTAAGCTCTTACAAGCCCTACTGTGCTGTCTCTTTAAAAAAAAAAAAAGAAAAGAAAGAAATTGTGGATATGACAAAAAATTATACATGGCAAAAATAAAGTTCAACTCTAGCCTTCCCCATTGCTGCCATTTTGCAGATGCATGATCTCTCTACTTAAAAAAATCCCCAACACCCCAACACACTCCATTAAAAACACACAGGCTAATGACCATATCCAGCTAACGTGCTCCGATAGCAAATTATGACAATTAATGTCCTGGTAGCTCGCTAGCAGCCTGTAGAGCTTCTGTGGCAGCGGTGAAGTATGCAAGGCCGAAACATCAGCCTAGTTCTGAGCATGCATGCTGAACAACTCAAATGGAGCAACTTTATAATTGTACCAGATCTGCAAGGTTTGCCTAGTTCAACTGATTCACAGAAAATCAAGCCCATCTATTAACAAGTCTCTGTGTTATAAATTCAGCCTCAGTGACTCTGCATGATTACACTAACATTGGAGTAAATAAAAACATAACACTACTGCCAAAGAACAGAACCAACACATAATCAAATAAAAGAGATTACGGGTGAACAAGTAACAAAGAACAGTAAATATTATTAATGTGATACCAGGCAGAGAGCCATGGCAAAAAAAGAAACTGCACAGATATGAAGCAGCCAGGCATAAGAAATCAACCACACTAACCACTAAGTATAACTAATTACACATAGTTATCTTATTGCTATATTATTTTTTATCAGGCTAATTGTTTCACAAGAAGTACAAGAAGAGAATTACGGGTCTGTCTGGTGACACTAACAAACCGGGGAGAAACATTTAAATTAGAGAACTACTGCTGAAGATTCTTATTGCAGAGATAAACAAGACAGCTTTGCAGCAGAAAATACAAAATATGAGCATAGCTTCTTCCATATATTACATTTCGTTTCAGGATTTACCTAGTTCTTATGTAAAGGATGACAAAACCATATTATTATGAAGAGAACGTTTGTGTGTAGGCATGTTTTATTCATAAATATTTAAAAAAGAATTCAAGAAAGGTCCTTTACTTTTTTTTTCCCCATACCCAATTTTAAATGCGTTATAGTACTGTCACATCAAGCAAAGCTTTCCCAGTAGCTAAACTGCTACCTATGTTATATGAAGGTCACACAGCTGACTACACACAGATATATGGAACTACCCAGGCAAGAATACAGAACTTCCTCCATGACATATTAGGTCATTTTATTTACAGTATTTGGAAGTACGAATTAACATTCAACCAATTGAAATATTGTAAAAGAGATCTTTTATGTTTAACTCTGGCATGGTTGTCCATTTTACCTTCCTACCTTAAACACATTTGTTAGGAGTGAAGATAAACTTTTCTACTTGTTATATGTTTCTGAACGCTTCATCTTCTGCTGGCAAAGTGAAATTGAAGCCATCAACCACTTACAGTTTTCTTAGCTTGCATTTGTCTCCCGATATAGTGGAAATCGTCTCTCATGTTACCTCAAGCAGTTCTTGATCTTTAGAAGTAATTGCTATTAATGGGAACAATCCCAGACAGAGATGTCTGGGGAAACAGCTATTTAAATTTTTGTTTGGGGGGGGGGGGGGGGGAGGGAAGGAAAGCAATACATAAATAAATAAATAATATATGCGTGTGTGTGTGTGTGTGTGTGTGTGTGTGTGTGGTGTATATAAAAGTATATACACACACACACACATATATTATATATACATGCACACAGTGTGTATATATATACACACACTATGGTACCAAAAAACACACAGAAATCATTTTTATAATAAAGTATCACATGTGAAAGCTTTAACACGTTCCATGTAAAGACCAAGGTTGGTACATGAAATCAATTACAAGAAGAAAAAACCCTCACCTTCAGATAGAGCTTTTCATTTTAGTAACAGGAGTCTAATATATAAGATATATACATATATATATATGCCCTTTTCTTCGTTCAAAAGTACATTTAAAAGTTTGACAATATTTCTAGAGTGAAACCATACTGTAGACTTTGTCAGTTGATAACTTTCTAGAAAACCAATGCAGTAAAGCCAAGAACATGGAAGCAGACACAGTAACTACTCTGCTTTCTTAAAGGCTGAAGAATCAAATCTTTGTTGTAGCAAGGTTTCTGATAGAAACAAATTTTCTATTACATAGTAAGACAGAAAAACATGTTGCTAAATCACTCCATTTAACTTTATGTTTTGGAAAAAAAATAATATGATGTAGCCTTGATAAAAACCAGTCATAACTTTCAAGTCAGAAGTAAATTTCAAACTTCACTCATGATCTTCAAGGTCATTAAGATTAGTTAAACCCCTATCTTAAATATCAACCTGTACTTCAGAACTTTGTGCCAGTACTGCTTGTTATGAGAAGTACTTTGTTCTAAAATACTTTAATACTTGCAAAAGACATGAACTAGATTCAAGAGAAAAGATTTACACCCTCAGATATAGCTGGGCTGAGTTCCCGTGTTTCTGCCTTTCCAATGCTTCTCTCCCTTGTCACACCAGTTTTCACAGATGCATGACCATTAAATTACTACCAAGTCTCACGGACAACTTCAGCAGCAAAGACAGCAGGTGAGACACTCAAGACGCCAACAGAAAGAATACTTATCCAGGCTTTTTGATTCCTTTTCCAGGAGGGAAATGCCCTGCAACTTCCTCCTCCTGTCAGCACAGGTGCCAGTTCTACAGCATGGCAATGGCTGGGGCATTTCACCTAACTGTGGTGTGATTGCTCCAGTAGGATACAATCTGTCACATGCAAAAAGTGCACACTGATCCTTTTTAAGTTGTCTCTGGAATCTCTCTTTGATCTTGATAGTCCTTCACAACAAAATCAGTATAACCCATTGTAAAACAGACAAAAAAAATTTTTTTTTCT
The DNA here is from genome assembly GCF_040807025.1 of Struthio camelus. Lineage (NCBI taxonomy): Eukaryota > Metazoa > Chordata > Aves > Struthioniformes > Struthionidae > Struthio > Struthio camelus. The sequence goes on from NC_090943.1 coordinate 52,202,099, forward strand.
GCGTGCCATCCATATTTAGTCTACTGTTCCTGCAGCAAACTTGCACTATCAATACAAAGCAAGAACTTGCACAACATGCTGAAAATGAATTAAGGCCATACAGAAAGTCTTCCTTCTTGTTCCTAATGTTCCAAGAAGTTTCAGGAAGTAGTAAGAGAAAACCTGTTTTTGTCAAAAATAGGATTCCACTTAGTTCCCTGCTGCAGATTACACATGTACAAATAGTTATGTTTGCTAATGTATGCTAAATGATAAAGAAACAGGTATCATCTGTGATACTAGCTTATGGTAAGAGAACATGCATTCAGCAACTACTGATAGGAACTTCAGTCTACTCTGGAAAATAAGAAATAATGACATGTCCAAAGAAGGTAATAATAATTTTAAAAAAATCAGAGATAACAATAGCAGGAAGTATTGTTGAAACCGTAAGGAGAAGTTATTGCATCTACCAATTCAGGTCTCCGTCAGTATTCTTGTTGTCACACACAACTTTTTCACACCAAGAAACTGCTATCTTGCAACTAGTTCCATTTGTTTCTTTCTGGGTTGTTTCTATCCGTAACCATTTTCTACATAGATGAATGAAAGCAAAGTTAACTTCCCAATACAAAGGATAATATGGCCCATTGTTTATTCTGAGGGAAAGAGGAGGAACTGAGTAGGTTGAATTCTTCACCTTCAAATGTTTGCATATAGCCACAGTCTCTGAAGAAAAGAAAAGGAAATGACTAGCTATAGTGAACAAATAATTCTCTGAACATGAGCAAAAGTCTACGTTCAAGACAACCACTGCCTAGCCTCCCCAGTAGACATGCAGAGATGCTGAAGGTACCATCGTTATGATTTAGGTCAGGACAGAGGAAACACACGCATGAATTACTATGCAATAACTAGGTCTGTGTGAAGGAGCAATAGTTAATGCAAAGAACAATATGACATTATAGAAACATGGTTATGTCTGCTTCCCCTTCCTTTGCCAACAGTACCAGCAGTTGTCAGTAGTCAGGAGTGGAAGAGTGTTAAGCACATTGGTTTGGGCCGGGAAAGCTTGGTCCCAGGTGTCCCTGCAGGTCCTCCACGATCAGGCATCCCCAAAGGTAAGAGTCATGCCACCGTGCTTTGGGCCGAGGTGGATGAGGTTTACAAGGTGGGACAGCATCTTTCAGACTGCTTGACCTTTATTGGTTGGTGGGCTGCTCCGAGCTGTTGCTCATTGATTAGTGTAGTAAGCTGCTGGGCTAATACTCTTGTAAAAGTTTAGTTCTGCTATTTCTGCCAGGTAAGCATTTTTTCCCCATAACAACTGTCTAATTGTGCTTTATCTAACAAAAGTTACATCCCTAACAACTACAGAGCAACACATCGAAGATCAAACGGTGGGCCTCCGACACCAGCCTAATTATTTGAGTTATGTCAGCTCAGCAGGCCAAGACAACCATGTTCTCCAGTTTCCCCAGTAATCACTTTGTTACAACCCAAGACAGCCAGCATTTTTGATCATGTTTTTATCTTACCTCAGTCTTTCTTCTTCTTTCTTACGGAGGCTGAAATCTCGCTGAACAACCTGAAGCACGTGCTCTGCTTCTTCATCAGTCAAGCCAGAAAGATCCAGTTTTCTCCCCATTATATATTCTATCTTGGATACGAGAAGCTAGATGAATATCTGAAAGCACAAAGGGCAACAAAATGCAAAATAAATCAAAAGCACTTATATTTTTCTCAAGTATGTAAAAATCACAGGCATACCATTTAAATGGAAAGAACTTGCTGCCATAAATATCAGAGAAGAAAATCATTCACTGCAGAATTATTTCTGAAGTTTCGTGTGTTCAAAGAATATAGTAGCCCTCAATTTTAATAAGAAATGCAAAATATATATTATTTTTATATTAAATTACTAAATTATATTAAATTATGCTAGTGATATTAAATTATATTGAGGGCAAACCTCAATGTCGTCCTCAACAAGAAATACATTAAAATGACTAAATTGAAATCATATTTAGAAATTTTGTAAGACTCTATGCCATAAGTTAGTCAAATGAGTATGTTTCCTCTTTCTGTGATTGCAGGATGGAAGAGAAAAAGTAGCACTCAATATTATGAAGTGTGAACTGACAGCACTGCAATATTTGAACTACAGCTTGATCCATTTCTTTCATGGATGAATTGCTGCCAATTTGTTCCAATTTGTTTCCTGGTGATTTTTATTAGTTTTGTTGAATGCTGGTATCTTCAGCTATCAGTGTTAATTTCTATAATTTGATTTCTATAATTATTTAGGCAATCATAAACATGTCTACCTCCACATTAAATTACAATTTCAGAAACAGCATAGTTTTTGCAGCCGTTTTGAGCACTCAGCAATATACATAACCATCAAGAATAGTCAGAAGTTCTTACACTACCCTAAGAGGAAACTATTATTGCCTTTTATCCGTTATGGGTATAAAGTGGATGAGGCTATGTAAAATATGTGAGCTGGTTATATCTCAAAAAATATCTCTAAGCAAAACTGCTAAACCTATGACATGCAATTAAGTGCTCCAAATAGTACAGCAAACAGTAAAGGTATGACAAATTTTCAATTTCATTCCAATTTTCCAAATAAGACAATTCATCGGTTACTGAGATGATGGGAGGGGGGATTCATTTGTTCGTTTTTACAGTATTTCCTTCCTCCAATTATTTAGTTGCAGTTTTTGATACAAACAAAACAAAAAACAAAAAAATGAAAAGAGTACTCATTTTTTTTCCTATTTTGGTGAGGTAACCACTGAAGTTTAGAATTCACTCTTCATTCAACAAAACAGCACTGCAACAAAAATAAGCAGATGAGATAGAAGTGAAGATGAAATTAAGATGATGAGTTCCCCCAAGTGAGACAGATGCTCTCTATACATTCAGCTAGCAAAGCTCACGCTGGAAGCAAATGTTCTGGCTTAGCTCTTTGGTTCTACTATGGAAACAAAACATAACCATTTTGTTAAAGTCTATGAAAAAGTATTCCAAAAGATAAAGTCAACAATTTTTGTAGGAAAAAATGCCATAGAAACAACAGACTATCCAGTCCCTTCTTCACTAATCCCGCTTGCATGGCCAAGGATGTATGTTAAAATTAAAATCTGGCTAAAATACAATCAGGAACAGTTGTGAAGATTTTCTTCTGTCCCACACACATGCCTAGATCTTCCTGAAGTTTTCACCACAACAGCACAAAATACTCCATCGTCCTTCTCATCCAAGGTCCTCATATCAATGCCTCACCAGGCACTGGCAAGCACAAGAAGCTAGTGGAGCAGGCTTACCAAGGTTACATGCCCACACTGCAGCTCAAAGATGGAACATGTAGTCGCACTCTGGGAAACTTGCTTCCCTTTGGACTGTGGGGTACCCATGCAGCTCTTCCCACACAAAGCACTTCAGTATGAAGTCCTCACTTTGACCTTACAAAAAGCATGGAAGTGCTTCGCTAAAGGAAAGATGTGTTGGCAGCTCCACCCAGGGCAGTAAGCAAGACTCTTCCAGTCAACTTTTTTCATATCAATGGAAACAGTGGTAAATGGGAAAAAAGCAGGATATAAAGGTAAAAGAAATAAAACTATTTTTAAGCAATTGCTGTAGACACTAGGAAGACACCACCCCCAACTGTAGGGCTACAGTTGTGTGCGACCTAAGATGGTGAAGATACCTGGAGATCAAAGATGCCATTCCAATTCTTCTTCTTCAGCATCAAGTTAACTATAACTAACACCGTCATGACAAGTTTTCCCTTCAGGTCTTCATCATAATCTTTTTGGAAACTGTCAAAATTAATACTGCTTTTCACATATCAAACCTGTGGGTCTGTCTGTAAAGAAAAATGTCCCTTCGATTCAGCAGGCACAGCTGATTGTGAGCATATATTACAAGGGAGAATTTACCGCTAAATCCTCTCATCTAGGCAGCCCCATTGCCTATGATTTTTTGTTGGTTTGTGAAGACTTAATTTCAAGTATACTTATTTTCAAGAGTCACAAGCTACTATAAGTTTTGATTTTCATGCATTATACACAGAATATATTATATATATATATATATACACACACACTATTTATATATATATATATATAGTATTTTATAGATATGATATAGTCTGATATGAAATGTCAAGTCTGCATCTGCCAATATCTCATTAACCTCTAAGAAATTCATCATTTTCAGGATTTAATTTTTCTTCATGCTACTACATCACCTCTGATCCAGGAGTATCACAGCAGTTTATAAATATTTACACATGATGCCTTAAATGTCTTTTTCCAGTAGATCCACATTATGCATATTGGAAATATGCAATGACAAATCCTCTAGAGCAAGTGTAGCAAGTTACATATAAAAATGTGAGATGCCAAAATAGTTCAAGACTAAAATACCTTACGGCCTTAACTGAAATAACTTATTCACATGAGACTGTTCAGATGTTTGCCTTCATGAGCAATCCTTTTCTGCTAAATCACAAACTGAATGCAAAATTTAAGCTTTCAGAATCATTACAAAGAATAATATCATTCCCTAGAAAACTTCTGCTCAACAAATTAACATAATCTAATAGGACAGCCAAGGCTTACGATACATGTATTATACTTGCAAGTATTGCTTAAGTAATATACTAATCTTAATACTTCTTACAGTGTTTTTTTTTAATTTAATTAAAGTTTCCACATCAAAAACATTTCTTGAATTTAACACTTTCAAAAATCCACATCTTAGACCTAACAAAATGAAATGTTTTTCAAGAACTTCAAATATTGTCTGCATTTTATAATAGTCAAGAGCACAAATATGGGAAATGAGGGCAAGTAGTGCATTTCCTAGTCACTCATATGATAGATAAGCTGCTTAAAGTTTTAAAGTAACAATTAACACTTAAAACAGATCCTATGCTTGACAAAGATGAGCCGCACTGTACAGTTAGTTATGCGTGTGGTCTCATTAAATATTGTACAATACAGACCTCTTTAGTTTAATGCTACAATGAAGAAGTCAGATACATGTTTACACACAGACCCACAGAAACCCCTCAACAACAAAGACTGTTCTTTGACAATGGTGAAAAAAAAAATGTTGTCACTGTGACTGGGTTCCTCTCTTATGGACATTGACTGTTCTCTCCCTTTCTGCTCTTATTTGCCGCTCTTTCTCTTTGTCATGCACAGGCATTCCTTCATTCCACCCACAAGTCCATTTACCTGAAATTGCATATACTGCATTTCAATTCAGGCTAAAATTCTTCTAAAAATAAAAAAAAATTAAAAATAAAGAAAAGCTTCAGGAAAAGTCACGTAAGTCCACAGAGGTACAGAAAATTCTGCAGTACCCTCAATTTATTTTACAAAATCATTTCAGAACATTGGTGGGGTAGAGAAGACAAGGGACTATGAGGTATATGATAACCCATAGGGTTTGTCTGCACATGTAATTGTATTTGTGTAATCAGATTTATGATTTTTACTGACCAAGATCAGATTGTAGGCCAGGTTACATATATGTCTTTAATAAAGAAAAAAATCTGACTTCATTAAATCAACACAAGTCAGTTAAGAAAAACTTAGGATGAACCATATTGGTGCACTCTTAGATCATCTCCAGAAGAATCTGCACTTATTTAACAAAGATATAGCTTTGTATATTACCAAGATAGAAAGCTCTTTTTAACATCATAAATTTCAAAATATATACTTTTATTTCACCAATTTTCACAACAAATTGATTGCCTGATCTTGCATCCCACAAATTAGCCCTAGTTATGTTTTCAAAAGTGAGAGTAACATACTTTTCCAGGTATAAAACTAAGATTGGATGGCTTGGGGGATGTCATCATTATTCATGATGTCATAACATCAACATTAAAAAGCTCCAGGGTTGACATCCCCAGTGTTTTTTTAAAGTCAGGCAGGAAGAAAAGCTCGCAGGCTCGCTATACCTTGTTCAGCAACAGAGAAGGGCACAAGTGCAATGTCACAGAGCTCTCTGGGCCTTCTTCAACTATTGCTAAAAGAAATTTTCTTCTCTCAGACTGCTCAGCCTGTCTCCCCCCCCAAGCATAAATAAAGAGGACAAGGGGGTGTCTTCATTATTTGGCTAAATAAAAGGATAAGCAGCAGTTGCACAGATAAGTATTTATAAGCCTTGGTCCCAGATTACGTGCCACTCTACATTCACCCTGTCAGAATTACCAAATGGCTGAGGCTGGAAGGCATCTTTTGAGATCATTTAGTCCAATCCCTGCTCAAGTAGGTCACCTAGAGCAGGCTCTCCTGTAGCACTTGGTTTTGAAGATGCACTAGGATTAGAAAAAAATATAATTCTCCTGTTCTACTTGTCCCAAATCCGCCTGCCCGTTCAGAATATTAACAAGTTTGGGAAAGAATACCTTCTGTTTTTCTCTTGAAAGCCCCCTACATCTGTTAGGGCATGTTATAACATAGGTTTCCCGTGTTTGCTCAGGAAGGAATCTGGGTTTTTTTTGTTTTTTTTTGTTTTTTTCAAACTAGAGCTGAAAGCTGATCAGCAGTCACCTTTTAAAAAAAGATGCTTTCCTCTACAGTCCTTCAGCACTGTTAATCTGTAACTCAGTTAGGCCATATTCTTGATCTTCTCTTCGTGAGGCTGCCAGAATTTAAAAAAAAAAAAAAATCCAGTGGTCTAAATATCTGTTAGTTTATTTGGGAAGAAATAGGAGTGTGGAATAGATCTCTTCAATCCCCTGGCACTACAGACAAGAATATCCTATAATGCTTCTCATTTAAAAGCAATTTTTATTGTAATTTCACCCATTTCTATAATGCACTATCATCCTTGCTTTAAAGTTACTGCTGCTGCTATGTATTAATAAAACTGATATGTGAGGAGTCACAATCATAAACTCTTTCAATCCAGATATTTACAACTGAAATATTTCATTTTAAAAAAACAAACAAAAAACCACAATCTTTTCACTTACACATTCTCAGCTTTATAGTGACTAAACTAAACTCCAGAGCTTTTCTACTCTGTTCAGCTGCTCTACTACTTTTAGGATTTTCCAGGTAGAAGCTTTTTTCCTCAGTTCTCTAATAAATACATTTTCAATTCTGTGACCAACCAACCCATCTTTATTTTCTTCAGTAGACTGTCAGGATCTAAATAGTCCTGCCCCATCTGTCTTGTCATTATAATTTGGCACTATATCAACTTCCACAAAAGTCTTCTATTAACATAAGAAATTCTTTGTATAATCACATCAGTGAACATTTTTCCCTTTTAACATATATAAAGCAACAGTAATTTTTCCTAAGCCAGAATGGAAAACACAAGTACTTTGTTCATGGAGGTACTGCTTCACAACATCTCATATTTAAAATAAAGTTTTGTTTAATGAATGTTCCAAAGTAGTAATTACATCACCAGCACAAGGCACTTATTAAATTTATTTTCAATATAAAAAAAACAGTCACACACTTTATTTGGTGACAAAAATAAGTGCTAAGTGTTGAAAGTGAAAAGGAAACTTATGTTCTGGATTATCTCAGCATACTTGACCAAAACAAACTTGAGCCAAAAGAAAAACACTGACACAATATTACTGTCCTAACTCATTTCCACTACAGCTAGCATGTCATTAAATCTCAAATGAAGCAAGATTAAGAACAGTCATCTTAATTTTTTTTAAATTCTGAGAAATTCTAGATGATGCATAGCATTATGGATATTCTTCCCTTTTCACTGGAAATTAACAAATATCCCAAAATGAGTGGGAAACCGCATGCTTTTGGGAAATACAAAGCTACCTCTTCAGATTAATATTAAGTATAGCCCCAATGACTTTAACATAAGGACCTGCATCTGGTGCGCCATATCTTAAATAAGATGTAAAACAACGATCTCATGAAAGAACGTGTTAGTTTTTGTGCCCAAACCAATTTTCACTGAAATTTACTGCATTTACATCTTGCTCTTTAACCAAAACAGAAAATATTGTCCTTTCAGCCTCACACTAACTTTATGTGAGATTTGTTTAGAAAACCAAACAGCTTGCAAGTTTCTGAACAAGACTAGGTTTGTTTTGTTGGGGAGGTGAAAGAAACCATAAGTTCATTTGGTTCTTTCTGGAGAAAGTGTTCCATATGAATGCAAGTTATTAAAATAACCAAGTGTACCTTGTCTAGAAGAGTGCCAGGATATACTATAATGGCAGGAATTTAAAATCTTAAAGGACAAAGGCAAGCAGTGCATATTTTTGAATTTTTAACCTATTTAGGCAATTAACAGAAATACATTCGTGTTATTACCAGGTCTGAAAAAGCAGAAAAATGAAAGCTCTACTAAAATCACATTTTATTTTGTTGCAAATTTTGAAGTTAGCAGACAGTGAATGCACACTTAAAAAAAAGAATGACATCTCTCACCTAAAGATGGCACTCTTCCAAAGGCAGAACACAGCACAGTAAACTGCTCCTAAAACCTCAAAACTTTTTTATTTGAATGGCAAAGATGTTTTACTAGAAAAGATTAAAGATCAAGTTGGAAGACTTCATTTCTGTCATCTACCTTTGAGAGATAAAAACAAATAGCATATTTTTAAAAAGTCTTTGAAATAAATCATGACCATTTTACATTTATATACGAGGTCTACCAACTGATACACAAGCATATGCCCTAGTGGAAATTCAAAATGTGATGTAAAACTCACATCCCTGGTCCAAAATAGTCTTCTCACTGGCAACAGCATACTCCTACTGAAAGACTGTTCCAGAATTTGGCCCTGCAGTTGCTAAAGATCAGAGGTTTTTTGGTGTATGCTAACATGTATGTCACTGTCATTGGCTTTTTAGTTCCTGTATAATCAATCTTGTTGTACTTCAGTCTCTTCTTCCATCTTCACTTTTCATGTTTTTATAGCGCTGAATTAGGCAAATCATGTTCAGCTCTTTATTTTCTCTATTTAGTAGTAACTGTCTCATGAAAGAATGTGTAGTAGGAGATGATCAGTCTGTCAGTACTCTGAACATAAGGTTGATTTACTTTCCCTGAAATGAGGAAGACAGCTTGGAGAGAAAGACAAAAATCACAGTGGTAGTGCACTGACACAACTGTATCTTGAATTACTGGCTTCTTCTCCACGTGCCTTCAATCTAAAGCATGAAACGCAGCTTATTACTGTAACGGGCAGTCAACGACCCCAAGGCAAATCATTGGAGGTCAGGGAGAAAGCCAGCTTGTAGAGTACACAATCAATCATGAAGGGCCTGATCCAACCAGGGATTTGCAGGTTTACAGGCACAAGACTGCAAAAGACTTACTCTGGGTGCCTGACTCAAAAAATGGCACCCAGAACTTATTGCTTGGCACCTAGGCTGCTTTTACAGTAGGGACAGCAGGCCTCTTAACAGCTTTGCCCTTCCTCCGCCTTCCTAGAAAAAGGAAAAAACAAAACAAAACAAAAAAACACACACAGAGAAACACACAAACCACCACACAACTGGCAAACAAGTCTTCATGCTGGACTTTGTAAGCTTGAGCAAACATAAAGAAGATACTAAGCACAAAGCTCATCTATATCTACCCCTCTCCTGAGCATTAGCTCTGAGTAGCGACTGCAAGAATGCCTTTACCCATCTGTGCTGGACTGCACATGCCACATCTTTCTCCCAGGACATCTGTCAGCCCCAGTATTTCACAATCAATGGCCCTGAAATGAGCTACACAGATTGATGGGAGATGAGAGAACAGAAATTGCTATTTATTCTTTGAAGGAACAGAGAAGGATTTGGTATCTCAGTCTAAAAGGCAGACAGAGAAGAAGGGAGCACTCACTTCATGCGTAAACAGACTGATAACTAATACACTCACACGCAGAAAGTAGAAGGTTCAGGTTCAATGCCATGTTGAGCCTGGGAACGCTCAACTATTCCTCTCCCCCCTCCCTCCTTCCAGAAGGGTATCCACCTACTCTATTTCAGTTAGGTTAAGTAGAAGCATTTTCCACCTTGTACGCTTTCTGGCACTCTGCAGAAAGGAGTATCGAATTCATGGACCAAGAAGAGCACATAAGAGAAAGCCACTCGGAACGTTCCTGACGACTCGGTTTCAGATGCCTACATGCTGTTTTCTGTATGGCCTGAAAAAACTGAACCATACTGCAGCTCCAGTACACCACATGAACTGACTAGCAGCATTCTGGTAAATACTGTTTTTTAAAGTTAAATGCCTTCTCTAGTACTATAGCAGTCTACAGGTGCAAGAATAGCTACAGAGGAGTCAGCCTACAGTCAACAAAGTAACAAACAACCCCACAGACCAACCAAGATAGCTCTCGTGCCATCAGGATGTCAAAGTATCATTACCGCTATAAAGCGGTGGTAAGATTTCTCATCTAAGTTACATATACCTTTAATTTGGGGAAGAAAACACTGAAAGACGGTTGACGCTTTTGCATAACCTAAAACGGCTCTGGAAGCACTACACATTTTACATCTGTGTAGAGATTTAATTTTAATAATACAGTCAAAAAGGTATGATAAATTATTAAAAACCTCATCAAAACTTAAAAGTCATGCTGTAATCAACCCATAAAAACTACAAAAGTACACAGTTAAGTGTATTGCTTGGCTGCTACCAAATCATCTATAAAATCCATGCATTATGCAAACACACCACAAGCATACTTAAAATAGCCTACTTCACAGGACACAATAAAATGGATTTTTCCTCCATAACAACGTATGTTGCATTGACACCCTACATCCCTCTTATTAAAAAATGAATAAATAAATAAAAATCACTCAGCATCATATTCTTAAATTTGGTTGAAAAACTAATCTTTAACTGAGAGAATCCTTCTGCAGAACTAGAACAGAGATTCAGAAATTGGGATTTTGGAGGCAAGAACATGATTCCAACAGCAGTTGCCACAACGAGGCAGCATTCGCTAGTACTGCGAGATGTGAAAACAAATTCAATACAGTAAATCATTGCTAATTCAAACCACTGACAGGAAAACCCACTGCAAATTACTGAATTTTACACATTAGCAAGTAAATGAACAAAATAAAAGAAAATAAGAATAATGTCACAAGATTGTGCCTTCTGCATGCACTTTGACAACTGTTAAGTGCTTCTAATTCTGATGCATGCTAGGGTAAGCTAGAATCATAAAAGACATAACAGTGACATCTGTAAAGTTACATGTCCCAGTCCACTAACACTTAGTGATGGGCTGCAGTTGGTTGATACACAACTTACACATTATGCATAGAAAAAAGGCTTTAGAACCTTTGAGATTTTTTGGATGAATATTTTTTAAGAGATATAAAACAAAAGTAAAATAGAGCCAGAGCTCTAGACCTAAAGACTCTGAGAACCAAACTGGGGGCTGGGTCAGTACGTAGTTGGGAATTTAATGGATTAGTTTGTTCACACAAACTCGACACTGGGACTGACTCCACACCATGCCTAGAAGAGGCTTTGGAATTGGGCCTGAGCTTAGCTTCTTTTCCATATTTGCAGGGCACAACACGGACCAAATCTGAGCCCTGGCCAGCAGAAACAAACCTTTAGTTCTGGATCGTAAGCTTACACAAACAAGGAACATTAACATGCAAGCATGAGACGCGGTAAGGCACCTTATCTAGAGTTCAAAGGCAGACTTCACTGTCAGGTTTTGACTCGTGGCTCACTGATATTTGGCTCCAAACTAGAGCAGCTTCAGAGCTCCTTTAGTTTAAACGAGGCATCCAAAGTAGTTCATCCTGTTACAGATTTTGAGAAGGATCCAGACAGCACTGACACACCTTTAATCCTAATCCTTATTTTTTTTTATGGGAGGTCCCACACTGAATACTATTTGGCTGAACTGAACAATCAAGTAATTAAGCCACCATCTTTAGGAACTAGCTAGGATTTTCTTTTGTATCTGATCAACTTCTTTCTTTTTTAAGCCACTCCCTTTAATGGGGGCTGCTCTCAAAATTTTAAGCAACATTACCAGTGCAGTGAAATAGCATGCTTCTCTGATAAACCTACACGAACAAGAACACCAGCTTTTTAGGTGGCAAAAAAAATCTGGCTCTCATTAGCTTCTCCTTAGTTTTTAAGCATCAGCATCCCCCACAGGCCTTGTGGACCTTGACAAAACATTGACATCAACTTGCCAATTTAAAACACAATCTCAGTTATTTTCCATCTATTGTAATTACATAGGTGACGTATTTCCATGGAGGAGGTGCCACTCAGCTACCACGATCTTGTGAACCACATGTGAGGAACCCGAGTCCACAGTATTTCATCATTTCCTCCTTTTTTGATCTGTGATATTAACTTGGTGTGGAAATCTGTAGCCTCATCATTAACTGCTCAAAGAGAAGGGAAAAATTCAGACTAACCTTCCTCTAGAAACGAATTGGTTTCTTCTTATTTGGTACTCAATTCATGACATTTGTGCTTGCATTGATTAAAATACAGACAAATTTCGGCCTTGTGGAATTCAAGTGCTTCACTGCCATTTAGATCGAGCCCAGCTGAGGTTGTAAAAACCAACATCACTAGGTTATACCCTTTAGAATCCTCCTCAAAGGTCTTTAATTTTTTAAAAAAGATACTGCATGAATAGAAGCTACACTAAGATTCAATTTAAATCCTACTCATGGTCTGTCATACACATGTCAAAGCACTTTGGATATACATAATAGCTGGATAAAAGTGCTGAGATAACATCCAGAAAGCCACACCAAGCACTCTTGGTGCTTGATGAATGGGAATGATGAAAGAGGGGGCCGGTCCTTCTTAGGAAAAAAAAAAAAAAAAAGGAATCCTCTTGTGAGATTAATGATGGTTAGAAAAAATAAGTACATTGCAACTCAAGACATTTCAGAACTGTGCTAGTTGCCTCTCTGTCAAAAGCACTTAAGTTGTAGACTGAACATCCATGCATCAGCAATTAACAATAATGGCAAAAACTAGCACTTTTCTCTCTATTTGGACTGCGCTGTGACACAACATCCTGTCCATACAGCCCAAAAGGACAGAAGAAAATCATACTAACATGGCCTGCTGCATCAGAAGTGATGCCTAATAAACAGAGCAAAGAAGCTCTTCCGCAACTAATATTAGAAGAGATAAAATATTCTCATTGTAACAGCAGAAGAGAAAGCTTACTCCTTGAACTGTAAACACATTTTTCTTTCTTTCCTTTCTTGAAGAAAAATAGAGTATGTACTGTCTTCCTCCAAGGACAGAAAGCTATTTTACAACAGAAGACCAACAAACTGTTCTGCATGGGGGGTGGGGGGGGAGAAAGAGCAAAGAGACTGTTTTGTTATTTAAAAGAGACAGACAGAGAGAGAGAGAGAGAAAGAGAGACAGAGAGAGAGACTGATTAATCAGGCTATTGCCTGGCTTCAAGACTCATTAAAGTCTATGGCATTCCCACTGATTTTAATAGGCTTTGAATGAGGCTCTGTACTTCAGATTGCTGTCACAAGAAGAGACTACATCTCATTTTCTACAGTAAGTTATCTCAGTTCGCTTTAAATAGACTTGATCCAGAAACTAAGACTGTATTAAGTCAGTTACCTGTTTATTCTTCCTTGTCAATAAGCAATATGTTGCAAAGAAGAGTCCCGGAAGACATGATTTTTGGAAGGTGAAGCCACACAACTGCTGCACAGCAGAATCTGAGCTTGGGTCTTCAGCAGGTAGTGCAAGCTAGACTCCCTCTTCCTGCCTGCCAGTACCAGCAAAACTCAGAAAGACTACTTAATTGATTACCATGAGTCAACTGAAGACAATGCCATTGAAAATGTCTCATTTTCAAGATTCATCTCCGCAGTGGTTTGTTCCTCCACTTTGATAGGTAATATTTTATTTGGAGGTGTACTTTGCCTTGAAGAATCCAAAATTAATTTCCGACAATAATCTTTTATTTCTTAAAACTGCCAGGAGACAATAATAACTACAGCTATTAGAAAACTAGACGAATTATTAGTTTCTCTTATACAATCATCTGTAAGTAAATAAAGTGTATAGCTAACAGGAAGTAACAAGAGGTCTCGTTTCTTTAACCAGCTCAGGGAATAATGGATCAGTAAATATCTGCAAGATCAAGGCTTTTGTTAATATGACATTCTTTCAAAAAAAATAAAAAAATAAAAAAAAGCAGAATTTCAGCTGAAAAACAGCTCTGCTGTTGAAACTTAATGCATACTGGCCTGGAAATTTAATGTGTTCCTGTTCCCAGAATAGTACCCACGAGATCTAAAAACCTGTCATTTCAATAATGCTGACATTAGCATTCGACCAGTCAAAAAAGGACCACTGTGGTCCTTTTACTTTGTTCATCTAAGCCAATTCTGCTAGGTAGTTCATTAAACAGTTTTTCGCAACAGTGTTTTTAGATACTGTGTCCTAAAAATATAAGATGATGTTCATTTGCTCAAAATGCAGTTTTAAAAAGTGCTGCACAGTATTTTCCTATAAGCATTCTTCAAAAAAGAGGATAATACTTAAATTTCTACTGAAAATGAAAGGCAAAGCGATAACAAACAGGTCACAATCACTAGCCTTCACCATATGAAAGGCAGATCTTGCTAGTGTGTTAGCCACATATAAGGGGTCAAACTCTGTGTAAATTCACATAAAGTTGAGATATGCATCTTTGCTTAATCTCACAAAATTAAACTATGGCTTGAAGTCTTTCCAAATTACACTGTATTTAGTCCTTCTACAAAATTCCCCATCTAAATTTAATCCCGTTTTTGCTGCAGATAGCCCATTTGAGCAATAAGATGGTTTGCTTCCTTCCACGTCAAAGTATAACACACAGTTTATCTTCCTCTCCCCTTGAATCCAATAAGCTTCTTTCAAAACAAAGAATATAAGAAACTCGGCATTGGGAAAGGTTTAAAGCACACTTTAAACAGTATCTTCTGGATGTCAGTGGTTCACAAGTAAACCAGAGACCTCTACTATCTCTAAGAATCTACTTAGTTACTAACCTAGCGAGATCCAAAAGGAAAGTGAACAAAATACTCCATGGAAAGTTGCATTAGTCCACTCAAACGCATTAAGTTTTCTCAAAGAGAAGAATTCTCCCTACGGTTTTCACGGATCTCTGTTTGACTCATTTCTTTCAACTCATCCAACTTTCCAAGGCCAAGTTAAAGTGGTTTATACTGCCAAGCAGTAGTTTCTACTCTGATCACAATAGGGTATATTAATGTTGGCAGCAATATAAAGGAGCCGTATTTTCATACAGATGTACTGTTTATGAACAATAGCGTATTTGTCATGTACTGCTTTTCTTCAGCATTAGCCATGCATGGTTTAGCGAATTTTGTTTTGTTTAAGTACAAGTTCTTCAAGCGTTCTGTTTACTGCAGACATTAAGCAAGAAGGATGAATTCCCACTCGGGTACACCCTAAATAACCCAAAAAGGCTGGTTTAGCAATCGATTGTCAGCATGCTCAACTGTATCAATCATATTACAGTGGAAGCAAGAAACTAAATCAAGAAAAGTAGTAAAAGTTTTAGCCTTAGTTTTGTTTTGCTCTGGAGTGTCATTTTGCATCACTCCTGGAGAGCCCTGGTTAGGATGAAGACAGTCTGTAAAAAAAGCATTAATCTGTCTGAAAGAGTTTTGTATCACAATGCTCAGAAACAGTTTCAAGATGCAGTATTGTCATAGGGGGCAGTGCTCTTCTTGAAGTATCTCTTATTGTGGTGGCGGGGGGGGGGACCGGGATGAAATTGGCTTCTAGGAGTTCTCATACGCAATTAATACATCACAACTGTTGTAAATTCTACTTTCCTGTTCATAACTGACATATGCATTGTAATAAGCTAAAAAACTCCACAGGAAGGCTGTAGAATTGCTGTGTATTTTTTGGACGCTTGGGCATAAGGCATCAGTTCACATGCCCTGATCCAATCCAGTACCTGAATAATAATGGTTACAGTGGCAATTTGAAGGATTAATTACTACAGTATTTCGTGTTTTACAGGGCTCTGTCCACTTTCACAAGCTAGAAGCAGCCAGCAAGCACTACTGTTTGACAGTTACCTGCAGGGGGAGAGTCAGTGGTCTCAACGCAACTTGCAGAGAATTGCTACCACCATTAACGGGCTACTAAAAGAAACTCTTAAACAAATTAAAAAAAAAAAAACTTTCCACCTGATGACACTTCTTTCAAAGCCACAAAAGTGTTTGATAATATTAAATATGAAAACTAAACTCTCTTTCCATCCTTTCTCTCTCTAACCTTCCAGAAAAGGATTGTCAGAAGAACGAGGAAAACCCTCTATTTCCAAAATCCTTACTGTAGCTGTTCTAAAAAAACTCCAGGCTCCAAACAGGTATCCACATTTTCAGAAATAGAGGAAATAGTAAAACGGTCAATATACAGTAAAAAAAATTGTCAATACAGGTTGCTAGATAGCATTAACTGGAAAGGGAGGCACATGCACTCTAAAGCATTTTGTGAGCTAATTTGATTACACTAACTTAAAACATAATGCAAACCACAGCATACAACTCAGTCCTACTTAATTAGATTTCCTAAGACAAGTCAGCCTCAACCATATGGTATTTTCCCCAGAAGTTACAATAAACTGACCTTGATACTAGGAAAACGCATGCTCCTCCGTAAGAGGAATAAATTAAAAGAGCGGAGCCGTGTGATGTTCGCACGGAAAGAAGGCAGAGGCAGCACCACAGAAACGCTATATCGAAACCTTCGGTATTCTCAGAGAAGTTAATCAAGAGTGAAATACTCCATTAGAAAATAATAATAATAATAATAAAGCACTGCAGCGACAGGGCTTGAACAATCAGGCTGATCGCAGGGAGCTACCAAGCTATCTAGGCACCTAGCTGGCAATGAAAATAAGCCTAGCACTTCCCTACGAAGGCATCAAGTCAGTGGGAAGTCGCGACCTGCCTCAGCCCCTCACGCCGCTGTCCCTAAGGGCGGGCGGGGGCCGAGGGCGCCGCCGCCAACGGCCGCCGCCAACGGCCGCGGGACACGGCGCCCGCAGCCCGCCCGGCGCCGCTCCCGCCCGCCGCACACACGCTCCTCCCGCCGCCCCGGAGCAGCGGAGCGGGCGCCGGGCTGCCCCGGGCTCGCTCGCCACACGACCGAGCCCAGACCGGCCCCCATCCCCGCCCGCCGCGCTGCGGCGGGGGCCCTGCCGCAGCCACCCCCCCGGCACGGCCCCGCCGCGGGTGACTCTCCCCCCCGCCGCGTCCCAGCCGGCGGCGGCCGCGCCCCCCGGGCCGTACTCACCCGCGGCCGAAGGCGAGGGCTGCACCAAAACGGAAGGAGGGCAGCAACTCCCCCGCGCTGGGCAGACGGGCAGAGCCACCGCCGGCGGCTGCGGCCGAGCCCGCCCGCCGCTCATTCAGGGCACGGGGGCTGCAGCCGGCCGGCCCGCCCCAAACCGCGCTGCGCCGCGCCGGCCCCTGCCCGCGGCCGGCCACCTGCGCCGAGCTGGCGGCACAGCAGGTGCCTCGCTCCCGCTCCGCGACAGCCCAGAGCCGAGTCTTGTCTCGTCTTGTCACGTCCTGCCTGCTCCGCTCCGCTCCGCTCCGCGCCTCTCCTCCCCGCCGGACGCGCCACCGGGCTGCTGCGGCGGTGGCGGCGGCGCCAGCTCCCGCCGCGCCCCCAGCCGCGCACCGGCACCTGGCCGGGCGCCGCCGGCCAATCGGCGCGGAGGGGCGGGGCCAAGGGCGGCCGAGCGGGGAGCAGGGGCGGTGCGGGGCGGTGCGGTGCGCGAGGGCAGCCTTGCCCGCCCGCCCGCTCGCGGTGGAGGGGGGTGGGCAGCGCCGAGCCGCGCCGCTGCCCCAGTCGGTCGGGAGCGGGGACGAGTGCTGACGCAGCGAGCCTGCTGCCACGGACCGGAGAGGAGGGTCGGACCCGGCTCGGCCCGGCCCGGCCCCGGGAGCCCCTTGGATGCGGGTGCGGCTTCGGTGGAGAGCTGCGTCACGGCCGCGGCCCCGCGTGCCGGGCGGCCGTTGGGGCTGAGGCGGCCGTTGGCCGTTAGCGCAACGAAGCCGGCCGGGGAGAACACCCGGAAAGCGGGTTTTTGGGTTTTTTTTTGTCCTCCCCCCTTCCTCTTCCATTTCATTTTTCTAGCTAGTGGTATGAAGAGGAGCCCAAATGTTTATCACGGTGTCAGTCCTCTCCCTGGTGGCACTGCCGTGGCGAGTCAACTGGAACAGGGCTCTGCCTGTTAAACTAACAGTAGCCCGGAGGAAAGGATCGTTGCAGGTTCAGGGGAGGCTGCAGGAGGGAGAAAAGACTCTTCAACATGGCCTGGCCATGCCCATTTTAGTCACCTGGATGATGTAGGCCGTACGTGCTGCTTATGAAATGGATTTGTGATGGATCCTGCAATCTCAGAATAATGGCAGTAATAAGGGCTAATTTGCTGCATCATTAGACAGGTGTAGATCCAATTACTATGCCTTTACTTGTTTAAATATTTGTAAATCCTTAGTGCTCGTTCCTTAAAAAAGCATTTGGTGTGGCATACCCTCGCCTCTATGTATTGCCCATATAAAAACAGTAACGAGAATCCCTCCAACTCTGGAGGGTGCCCGCGGGTCAGCAGTGGCAATGGCCCTGCTATGGCTTAGCATGGCATCTTAAAGGATACCTAATTATGTCACAAACATACATTCAAAATCTTTACAAAGCAGCATTGGCAGCTCGTCCTTGAAGAAGATGCTCGTTCTCCAGATAAAGCAGAGAAACAAATAGATGCTGCCAGGCATACTTGTTTGAGTCTTACAGTGGATACCGTATGCAGGCCATGTGTGGAGGTGTCTCCTAAAGGAAAAGGAGACCAGTTGGTACAAACTGACAAGAATTAGTGCCATATGGATTCAGAGCACTGGATAATCATAATGAAGGTGTGGCCTGGTCATTCATTCACATGATCAGTGAGTCACCGCTGTAATTTCACCATGCTTTTTATACATCCTGTATCACTGCAGATTGTACTGTATCAGACTAATTACTTTTCCTACGGTGTTATTTTTCATCCCTGTTTTTCATGCTTGTTTAACTTTATTTTAAAATAGCTGCAGCTGTTCACTGCAAGGTACATTTTTATTTGATCTTAGTTGAAGTGCTTTGTCAAGGCAGATGTATTCAGTAAATCTTGGCAGGTTTTCAAGGAAAATATTTTCTAGGAGAATATTTTTGTTTACATTAATTTTATGGTATTACAAATAAAGTAGTTTATCAAACATTTAGTTCTATGCTAATCTACACTTGTCTGTGTTACTAAAATGGGTACCAATCTGTGAGGTAGACACCAAATTTATTTCAAAGGTGTGTGTAAAAAAAAGATTTACCAAATATTCTTCATCAAATTGTTTGTATTTCCCAAACGTACACTTACCCACATACATACTTGGGTATTTCCTAAATAGAAACACTTGTTACTTCTTTAAATAAAAATTACAGAAAGAACCAATCATCTTCAACAGTAGCATTTTTCAAGTGCAACATGACATGGCAACAAATCATCCACTAACTAAAACTAAAGGTCACTCATTGCCTCTATTAGAAGAGTAATCAATAACATGCCCCCAGCATTTTTAATGACTGAAAAAATACCTGAGCAGAAATCAATCTTCAATCTTCTAGCTGAATTACTGAAAGAAGAATATGTTTTAAAATCAGGCATCATTATGAATTAAATATAATGTTTATGATTACACAACCATCAGATCAAACAGGTAGAATTGTGCCATCACTCCTCATACACAAGTTAATAAGCTAATTTCAGGCTGAATTCAGGAATAATTTTTCACCTTTGCTTGAATATTCTGCAGCTAGGTAAATGGATATTTTTTCCTTTTTTTTTTACATGATATTTCATGTTCAGCTCCGTGGGAGATGAAATGTTGGACTATAGGCTCCTTTGTTCCATGCCAGTATAGTAATTGGTATGTTTTTACTATGCAACATTACTCCATGGGGAAGGTATTAACTTATACCACACTTAAACAGCCGTTAGCAAATGAAAGAGTACAACTAGGAGAGGGAAAAGAGAAACAACAAAGCACAAGTGAGGAATGGTAATAGCCTTGGGGGTAGTACACTGGACTTTTATATTTGTCTGCATTTCAGATCTGGATATCCCATCTGTGGTCATCTGATGTTTTTGGTGTCCCACTTCTAAAGAAATCAACTTCTCTTTGCATCAGTAATAAGTATTTTCTGATGGATGTTATTCACAGTAAAAAAGAAAAAAAAAAATGACCACAATCGCTTTTTCACTCCTATAGTCAAAGTATAAGGCATTGATGGGTGAAAGAGGTACACCAGACTTGCCCTAAAATCATATATGATCCCCTTAGCAGCCATTAAATAATAAAATAAGTATCTAAATAAGGAAGTAGAATAAACAGAAGTCTAGAGAAGAGAATCTCTACAGCCAAAGATGAGGCCCAGCTGGTAGCACAGGGATTTTTGCCAAGTGGGCAAAACGTGTCTGACCCCCTTCCAACCCGGCACAATTGACTTAAGGAACCAAGAAGAGTAGAAGTAGGAGAGGGAACAGAGTCTGGGGATTGCAAGCAGGAACAGGGCACAGAGGGGTGTGAGGGTTATCAGAAATAGTGAGTTGGTCATCAGAGAAAGGGGAATGCTTTATAATTATATCACTTCCTATGGCTCTGAAAGTCACAGGCCTCCTTATGTGCACAGTAACGTAAGAGTTACGTTAAACTGCAGGCCGTGTAATTTTTTTGGTGGCAATAACCTCAGTATGGAAAAAACTAAGAACTAAGTCAAACACAATGTGCATCTATGGTACAGCAACCATTCTGCCACAGGGTGCAAAATAAGCTATAGCATGAAAAAATCCTGTAGAAGATAGATAGCGCATGTAATAATAATGGGGTGCAGGACAAGAAAATAGGTATTTTATTGGTGGCGAGTTTCTCTTGTCACAACACAGCCTTTTTCATAAAGAAAAAAGTCATCTAAACGTAGGCTGAAATAAGCAGGTGGTTTTTGCTTGGAAATCTCAGAGCTAAGTTCAGTGGTGCTGTAGCATCAGCTTAAGCTACACACAGATTCAGGGCCACTGTGTGACTCCTGTGCCTGTCCCCGAGCTGCCCGTGTGACCAGCAGGCTGCCTTCGTGCAAGGGATGCAAGACAGGCTGAGAGCTGAGCAGAGGGAGCCAGCAAACCTGCTGAGCCTGCCTTAGCCAGGCAACATGCGTCTTGGCTGCGCGCGTCGCCTACAAAGCACGCCTCTCTGCCCTCATGCCTGTATTCATGAAACGGGGCTCGTGGCCGTCAGGAAGATTTTGGAGTGCAGTCAGGAGTTTTAGTCATCCTTTGGATTGTGTAAGACAATCACAAAACCTGCAAATGAGTACGTTTAGGTGGAAATAAAATTTGCACTGGTTTCGTGTCCCTCAGACAACATACAGTGGGATGTGGAAAAAGGGTGTTAGCAAACCCACTTAGACACACTGGATTATATAAAGGACTTTGCTGACAATCACAGAGTACTCCAGCAGTGCAGGAAGCTCTCTTTCCTGTAACAAATTAAATTAATGCAAGGAGTTTTGCAAAACAAAAGGCTGTGTCTAAACTGGAGGACCAAGGGGCTCCAGCTCCTGGATCCAGACCCGTGAGGTTGCTCAGCCTCTCCTGAGAAAGAAAGTTGGCTGATCTCGCCGCCTCTTTCCTGCACCTCCAATGTCAGAGAGGCCTGGAGGACTGGAGGGCCACTTTGATGATGGCTGGTCCTGTCCCGTGGCCAGGCAGATGACTACTGACTTCACAGGAACTTTCCTGCTTCACATTCATTGTGAGATAGGAACCAGGCTTCTGGCCTTCAATCTCACATTTTAGCATATCTCCTGTAGGTAATAAGAAAGAGGGTCCCAACTTCATCAAGAAAGTTTCCTGAGTGTCCCAACCTTCTTGACAAAAGTTGATTTTCTTAGGCAGAGTAAAGAAATTGGGCATGCAGATTTGGACAGTACCTGCTAGGAGGCACAAGTAACTATGTTAGCCACAGAGACCAATTACGAATTTCTTTCAGCCTGTTGCTATCTCCAGGCAGAAGATAAAGGTGGTAACAAGCAATCAAGTCTTTCTCATTTCAACAGATCTATTAAGACCTCAGTGTATTTCCATGAAATGTAGTGAGCAATAATTTGCTAATAACAATCTGCAGTTACAGTATACCTTATACCTTAGGGTCTCAAAGAACTACATAAATGCTAATTTATTCTATAAAGTGTGCATACAACAAGGTGCATTACGATAATACAATTGAAACAGTTAAGTAATTCATAGCCTATAAGCAAATAGGAAAGAAGTGAAAGAGCTGAGAATAACGGCCAAATTGTTAATAGTATAGAATACATATAGCATACAATTCGATATGGCACTTCACCATTACTTACCATCTGTAACTGATGCAGGAAAATGATTTGTTGTGACTGGGTAGTGGGTTGTTGTTGTTGTTGTTTTTTAAGGTCAGGTGAAAGGAAAGAACAGGAGTATGAGCTAGTAAGAGCGAAGACAGAGCAGAAAAAAGGATGGTAAGAGCTACCTATGATTATTAGGAAGAATGATCAGAATAGGGGAAGAAAAATTTCAAAAGAAACCATGATGCTGGCACTGCTGCTGCAGAGTTTTCCTCATTCATACAGGGTGTATAAATGAAAGCTTGGAGGTGGCTGAAGGAGCTGCTTGTAGAGAAATGACAGCTTTTAGTGCTCTTCCCTTATGCCTGCCAGCAAATGCATGTGGGTGAAGACGAGGTTCAGCTCTTACACTTCCTCAAGTGAAAAAAAAAGTTCTTAAAAAGGTGTGGTAAGTTCTTAAATTTCCCTGAAAAATGTACTTTGTTTTGTGACAGTGTCTGAGATACACAAGGGAAGTGTCCTTCATCTTCATTTTTTTTATCAATTTTTTTCTCCAATTAGCCCTACCTTTCTTTCAATAACTTCCTCTTGTTCCAAGACAATCGGAGGAGAAGCAGCAGCACAAGCGACATGATAAACTCAAGTTTTCCTTTAGAGCTTTGTTTATATCCTGTGCAAAGCAGTGCTGAGGGTGTGGTACCATCTTTTATATTGTTGACTGCTGCTCTGTTCTTTACAAATAAGAAAATGAGAAAAAACCTCATAGTGCCTAGGAGAGAAGTAAGAAAAAACATGCAAGTCTCCAGCTAAACAGGAAAATGTTCATGTTAAATCAGCTTTGACTTGACAGATTCCAACACTAGGTATACAGGAGCCAGTGTCAGTTTAGCTCTTGTTCTCATGTTTTCAGTGGTACTTTCTTTCAGCTTTTTTTCAATTTATTTTTATCAGAATCAACCAGTGGCTGTGAAGTTTTGGTTTTAAAACAACAGCATACTTTGCATACAGTTGTTTTTAGAGCCACTATCTTTTGATTTTACTGGTTCAAGTCCTTTAGTAGTGTCAAAAATTGCTAATTTGTTTTAAACATAACTTTACTTAACACCTTTGATCCCCAGAGCCAGACTACGTTCAAGTAGATTATTTTTCAGAGAAACTCCAATTAAATGCTGTTCTTATTCAAATAAATGGAGCTTTTTCATTATTTGAAATTATTAAAAATTAAATTTTAGAAGCTGTCATCATCCCAAGTGCTGTGGGCTAAAGCTGACAAATGAAGGAGATGTTCTTAGAGTTTTTTTCCCTTACAGTAACTGTATGCAAACAAACTATCCTTAGATGCAAAGAGTATACGTTATATAATCCTCTGCTTATATTTTACGAGCAAATAGTGTAATGAATTTACAGCAATAGTGTAATGAATCCTCACGAAGAGAGTCTTAAAAATCTTCTATCATACAAAAACAGTGAATTCTCCTAAGCAAGATTAGGCAAAATAAAAAAAAACTTTATATTAACATGTCATATTTTAGTATACCCTGGATAGAATAATTTTGAAGAATTATTTATTTTTTGAAATAAACCCTAATCTTGAAAATAATTTTTGCATGAGAACAGGGTCACCAAAACTAGCTAAGCAGAGTTTTCCAACCTTTTATCTGGGCATTATAAAATATAACCACTTCTTAAATGCACCAAACAGGCAACTTGACTCACTTTTTTTCCTTTCCCTTTGACCATTATATGGAAATAGTCATGTACATTTTTATCCACACACGCATTTACACATTCATAAAAATTTTATGCAGACATCTTGAAGTCTCTATTTCTCTGATATTCATCTGTTCTGACTCAGTACCACATGACTAAGGAAAAAATGGATGTGGTGTACAGCAAAAACGGCCGGTGACAGTGGGACAAGCTCTTTGCAAGTAACACACATCCTAGTTCATGAACATTTCAGAGCCAGACAAACAGACTGTATTAATTAGATCCATTGGCCAGTAGTAAGTTTTACACAGCAGGAATAATAAGATATTGTGAGAAACTGTCTTCACAATGTGTCTACGAGAGATGATTATTAAAATAAAAATTTTCAAGCAAAATTTTTTCCTGTGATGACTTTTTCGTCAGGTTAGTTCCTCTGTCACCAAAACAAAAGTTTCAGGACAAACACATGGTAGGGATAGTTATGGCAATTAAAAGAAGGCTACCTGCCAGCACCCCTTTTCGGAAAAGAACTGAGTCAAAGTATTATGAAAGTAGATGTGACAGATTCTGGCACATCTAATCACGTTGTTGTTAGACATACTCTTGCAAAACCTCTCACATGCCATGATTAAGCTCCATACCCTTTGAGCTGAGTTCTGTACAAACACATAGAAAATACACTGTGCTTGTTTCAAAGAGCTTAATCCATGAATGCTCTAAGTCCCCTCTCTGTATTTCGTATAATCAGTTTGTTCCTTGGTGTTTTCCCATGCACCAAATAAAATTCTTCTTATTTAACTTACCCCAGAAATCTGAAATGGCATGGGACGTACTGGAGCAGGATTATATTTGTCACAAGCTGCTGAAATGATTGTGTGGCTTTATGCAAATAAAATCCTCCAGGCATTGTCCCAAATCTACATAAAGTGCCCGTGTTTTTATATCTGCCTTGGGACCCCACACTAGCTGTTACACTTATCCATACTGTTTTAAAAATACTTTATCTGACAAGACCATGTCACTTACTTCACCTTAGCTAATCCTCGTTGTGGGCTGCAGACACAGCACAAATACATTATTGTGCAAGACCAGAATACACTGTGCAGAGCCTATTCTTTACCACTTTTAGCCCGAATCTGTGAAAATTAACACTATCTCTATTGCAAACTAGATTTCATCAGTTTCTCATTTTTATAATTTATTTGAGAACTGCCTTTCCAGTCTGGAAACTGGAGTATTTCAGCACTTCAGTACATCAGGAATACATGAAATACGTCCCCTTCTCTGCTTAAACTAACAGGGTGTGACATTCCAGACAAATATTTATGTACTGAACTTTATTTCCTCATGCAAGTTCCTGGTGAATGTATAAAGATATAGTCACTGGGATTTTGAAATCTAAAATACCTCCATATCCTAATTAATAAGAATTTAAGGGGAGAGACTGGCCCCTGATTGTACAGCTCACACTGTTTATTTTTCTATGGGTGCCAATTATTATTCTCCTTGGCAGCATCTCCACCATAGGCCATGGGGTAATGAAGAAAGCTGATTAAATAGTCTTAAGAAGATGATCTGTGCATCATTAATAAAATCATTAAAACAATTACAGATGATTTGTACTGAAGTAGGGTCTAGCTTAGAGAATTTTTTAGTCTGAAGATTTTGCACGGGCAGTTTGCAATATTAGGAATAGAAGGCCCTGCAGCCAAGTCTTAGTCCAACCGTCTTTCTGATAAAATCACCATTTCTTTCCCAACATCCAGTTTAGTGGTCCTCAACTGTTTTCTTGTGGATGTCCTTATGAGCGGTTATTTTGATGTCTTGGCCGTTTGCCGGGGATGCAGCCTTATGACTGGGAAGATGCTTGTGTTCCCCTGTGGCAGGACACTGCTGGAGTGACGGGCTCGTTGCCCTCAGAGGCTCTCAGAGAGGACAAGCACTGGACCCTAACTGTAAAACAAGTATGAAACAAATATGAATATTCAAAAGAACATTTACTAGTTTAAATTCACTTAGGCACCAGCATGGCCATAAATGGCAACCTATCATGAAAGGCTTTTCCGTGCCGTTGAATTTTCCAACACCAGTGTGCTGGTCATTTGCTGTCATGTAACATGTAACAAGTTGTGGTTGTCTGGATCCTCCCTGCATACACACCCCTTTGGATCAGACCTTCATCAATATGTGCAGTTAAGCTATATGGCTTGATTGCTTGATGGCTTGATCTGTGCAACAGCTGATGGCTGACAACTCCTACTGGAAACTCCAGTCCTTTCTATTTCAGTGCTCCTGATTCTGTAAGTTCATGTAGCCGTATCTGAATAGTGAAGCTAGAGTGGTCCTGCTGTGGAGTTTGAAATAAAACTCCGTACTCCTGTTCCCAAGTCTGGTACAGAAAAGTGAGGAGTTCCCTCTCTCTTATTTAAATTGCCTCAGGTGAAGGTCATTAATTTTTCCTTCTCTTTGAAAGTGTCATGGCACGTTATCCTTGAAAAAAAAACCCCACTATCGTTATGTACTACTAAGGCAAAAGAGAAGAGAAGAGACGATATGGTTTCCACAGCAACTATTAGTGGTGACCCAGTGTACATCATAAGTATTACGTGACTTCATTACTTCTAAACTATTATATGGTCTATATTAAACAACATTAACAGGAATGGATTCAGTTACAGATTTAATATCAAATCCCACTTGATGTACTCATGCAAATAGCTTTACTGCAAGCTATAGCTCTTTCAAAAGAAAAATAGAAGAGCAAATAAATTGTTAGGCCAATGTTGCTATAAGACTATAGCTTTTATATTAGATGTCTATTTATTTCACTTGCAGCAATAATGCCCTTTCTTACAATTTAATCTTACCTTTACTGGACACATAAACAAAAAAAATCTCCATATCAAGTACTAAACAATGAAAAGTGTTCTATCCTTGAAGGTATTATCAGGATCTTCGCTTAGTGGAAGGGGATATTTTGCCAATGGAGAAGTAAATTAGCACTGCCAAAGGGATATGCAGATAAGATTCAGTATCCTTGTAGCCCCTAGATAAAGATTTACTGCGAAGCAGGTTCTGTGAATGGAATGATGGTGAGGATAAGGATGAATTCTGGATAAGGAGAAGGAAAGAAGTATGTAGGTGCATGAATAATAAAAGTAAAATTCCTTGAATTTGTAGAGAAGGTCTAGTCCAGGAGTAGGTTTTCTGCACCAGCTACTCTGGAGCCAGCTTCCAGGACCTGAACATCCTTTTCTACTTATTATTAAATTGCAAAGGGCCAGCTACACACACTCATGGAAGTGACTCACACTGATCTTTCAAACTTAGGACAAATCTAGGGCTCAGGAAAGCGTAAAAGAGAAATAACCGATTACATATATTGGTGGATTATTCTCTATTGTTAATGGAGTGATCTTGGAATTAAATCTGTCAAGGACAACGAGAAGGGCTTCTTCAAATACATCAATAGCAAAAGGAAGACTAGGGAAAACGTGGGTTCGCTGCTGAATGAGGTGGGTGCCCTGGTGGCAAAGGACAGAGAGAAGGCAGAGTTGCTGAATGCCTTCTTTGCTTCAGTCTTTACTGCTAAGCCCAGTCCTCAGGAATTCCAGGCCCTGGGGACAAGAGAGGAAGGCTGGAGAAAGGAAGACTCTCCCTTGGTGGAGGAGGATCAGGTTAGAGATCATTTAGGCAAACTTGACATCCACAAATCCATGGGCCCTGATGGGATGCACCCACGAGTGCTGAGGGAGCTGGCGGATGTTATCGCTAGGCCACTCTCCATCCTCTTGGAAAGGTCCTGGAGATCAGGAGAGGTGCCTGAGGCCTGGAAGAAAGCCAGTGTCACGCCAGTCTTCCAAAAGGGCAAGAAGGAGGAGCCAGGGAACTACAGGCCTGTCAGCCTCACCTCCATCCCTGGAAAGGTGATGGAACAGCTCCTCCTGGAGGTCATCACTAAGCATGTGGAGGACAAGAAGGTGATCAGGAGTAGTCAGCGTGGATTCACCCAAGGGAAATCATGCTTGACCAATCTGATAGCCTTCTATGACGGGATGACTGGCTGGGTAGATGAGGGCAGAGCAGTGGATGTTGTCTCCCTGGACTTCAGCAAGGCTTTGGACACTGTCTCCCATCACATCCTCATACACAAGCTCAGGAAGTGTGGGCTGCATGAGTGGACAGTGAGGTGGATTGAGAACTAGCTGGATGGCCGAGCTGAGAGGGCTGTGGTCAGTGGTGCAGAGTCAAGTTGGAGGCCTGTAGCTAGTGGTGTCCCCCAGGGGTCAGTCCTGGGTCCAGTCTTGTTCAACGTATTCATCAATGACCTGGAGGAAGGGACAGAGTGCACCCTCAGCAAGTTTGCTGATGACACTAAACTGAGGGGAGTGGCTGACACACCAAAGGGCTGTGCTGCCATTCAGAGGGACCTGGACAGGCTGGAGAGGTGGGCGGAGAGGAACCTCCCAAAGTTCAACAAAGGCAAGTGTAAGGTCCTGCACCTAGGGAGAAGTTATCTCATGCACCAGTACAGGCTGGGGGTTGACCTACTAGAAAGCAGCTCTGCCAAGAAGGACCTGGGAGTGCTGGTAGACAACAAGCTAACTATGAGCCAGCAGTGTGCCCTTGTGGCCAAGAAGGCCAATGGTACCCTGGGGTGCATTAGGCAGAGTGTTGGCAGCAGGTGGAGGGAGGTGATCCTGCCCCTCTCCTCAGCCCTGGGGAGGCCTCACCTGGAGTACTGTGTCCAGTGCTGGGCTCCCCAGCACAAGAGAGACATGGCGCTACTGGAGAGAGTCCAGCGGAGGGCTACAAAGATGATGAGGGGACTGGAGCATCTCTCCTATGAAGAAAGGCTGCAAGAGCTGGGCCTGTTCAGTCTGGAGAAGAGAAAATTGAGAGGTGATCTCATCAATGTGTACAAGTATCTGAAGGGGGAGTGTCAAGAGGATGAGGCCAGTCTCTTCTCCGTGGTGCCCAGCAACAGGACAAGAGGCAACGGGCAGAAACTGAACCACAGGAAGTTCCATCTGCACCTGAGGAAAAACTTCTTTACTGTGAGGGTGACTGAGCATTGGACCAGGTTGCCCAGAGAGGTTGTGGAGTCTCCTTCGCTGGAGATATTCAAAACCTGTCTGGATGTGATCCTGGGCAATATGCTCTGGAGGACCCTGCTTGAGCAGGGGGGGTTGAACTAGATGATCTCCAGAGGTCCCTTCCAACCTTGGCCATTGTGTGGTTCTGTTCTCCTGACCTTCTGTGGAGCATTCAGTATTGTAGACCATAGGATCCTTCTGGCCAGATTAAGAAAGGTTGGTAGATTTTAGGGTAATCTTCTAAAACATTTTAAATCCTTTCTCGAAAGGTTGTGGCACCTCAGCCAAGATACGTCTCATATATGGAGATGCAAACCAATTAGTTGTCTTTGCAGACATATTCAGTATCTCTTTAAAGTCACTAAATGAACAGCTAGGATGACATAAACTCAAAATTCATTTTCTTATCTCTGTTTATACAGTGCTAAATATGTTATGAGAGAGCGATGGGAGAGAAATAAAAGTGATTCCCTTAGGAAGAAAATACACTCATGCCTTTCCAACTTCCCTTGTGTGGCTGTGTTTATTACTATTCAAATATATGATTACTTAAATTTATTGTTTAAAATAAAAATTATGTGAATGGTTGATTTTACCAATAAAAGAACAGAGCAATAGTGAAATGGTCCGGGGGTGAGTTGAGATCAGCTCACGGGTGAAGAATATCTAGCAGAAGCTGAACCAAGGAAAGATAAAATTGTGAAGATGATGGGAAAAAAAGCAATTCCTACAAAGCACTTTCAAGAGCTGTCAGCAACAATGAGTTCTCATTTTGCAGGAGTCACATGCCCATTTTTGGTGAGACCATACTGCTGTTTAGGAGCAGTCTCTGATTATTCTCTGATATTTAACTACAACAACACCCTTTTGGCTCCCACCCTGCTTTGGCTAGGAGTCTCCATCCCAGCGTGGTAAGCAATATTCTGGTCTTGTTTTAGAAACTCCAAGAACAACAGGAAGCTGCAGTGCAGCTCATCAGCCCTACAGGCTGCCACAAGCACATCATATATCTTATTCCCATGTGGCCTATGATGGAACGGCTTATGAAGTTCATAGTCTCAGTCCTTTCTTCCAGGTGCCTAATAACCCCAACCCAGCACATCCAAAATCCCCTTTGTGGTTCTGGGCTGGTCTGCAAGGCCAACTTTATTTCTCTGAAACTCCCCATTTGCTGACAGTTCAACCTGGCAGGAGACAGAGCCTTCTAAGGGTATCACTTGCATGTGGAGCCAATTCCTAGAGGACCAACACTGTCAAAATCTAACTGCATTCTGCTATAAAAGCACATTGATCTCTTCAACTTTTCCTAATGTTTGGTACAATATGCATTTAAAAGAAAGGCAATAAGACCCGAACACTTTACTGCACATTCCACAGACACCCAGGGAAGGAGGGAATGAACTGCACATGGGAGATGTTAGTTACATCATTTACTGTTCTATAGGAAGATGAGAAGAAACTGTATGATGGGAACAATGTCTGAATTTGTGTGGGGGAGACTGTATTAGAAACACTGGAACCAGCACAGTGAGCCTCGATCACCCTAGTAACTCAAGTGTGACTACTGCCATTCCTTGTCTTCCAGGTTCCAACTGTGCGAATCGTTCTGCCTCTCTGCCTGTACTGCGCCACATGTATTATGGATTATACGAATAATTTCCAGGCAGAAATAATTGTCTAAGAAAAAATGAACCAAAGTCTTTACAATTTTTTTATGTGATTGTGGTTATAATTTTGTTCGGCTACCACTGAGATATATACTTAATCACTCAAACACATTACCTGATGTAAAAAAAGTTAATCATTCAAAAATTATATTAACTGCTTATTATTTTGTATTAAAAAGCACTGTCACATTAACGTAATGTCATACTAACACAATACTTCTCTTCATTTTCCCCCTCTTTTTTCAGAACAGCCAATCAACTGACACCAAGTCAGATATCATGGTGATGGAAATGGTAGAAGAACACAGGAAGTCTTCTTCATTCACCTGAATGGTCTCCTGTAACATTACATCTTATACATCCAGAAAATTAGCTTGCTTGAGTTGCAGCAAGTGTTTCATATGAACAAATGTTTTCTTTTTACTTATCAGAGCATTCCAAGAGCAGTTTTCAGCTATTGACTACTAAAACTCTGCTCCTCAAACTAAATCCTCCGTTTTTTCTTGCCAAAATAAGAAAATATAACCTATTTGTACTATTCATTTGCTTCTTAACAAAGCAAGTAATAATGGACCATAGCAAGGAACCCAGCAGCAAACTGAAAAAACAGTTCTTGCACGCTTATTATGGCGATAAATTGGATTTTTTTCCACAATAAATCTTTATGAAATCCACTAATTTATGTCTTTGGCCTGCTTTCTCCCTCTACTGGTCTGAATCAGAATCTTTCCCACAGGAAATTTCAAGACCTTTCATATTACAATTTGACTTTTGTATTTGTAATACAGTAAAGAAAACATGATGCCCCTAGAGCACATTTTTTGCAGTACTAATGAATCATGTGCCAGTGTAGTTCACGAGCAAATGACAAAGACAATAGATGTCTTCATTGCTTTGGCCGTGTTTATGCTATTTCTTCTTAAAATACCTCCCCTCTCTAGGGATTTGAGCTTGATTAGTCACATGATAGCAGGAGAGTTAATCATAAATCCGTGATTAATATGTCATCCTGATCCTGATTCAAGTGGTGAATGCAGCTATTGTTTGAAGGTTGTTCTTTGCAAAGCAAAACGGAACACATGAACTAAAAAAGGTGGGGGACAATTATTGTTTTAAACACTTCTAATGCAAAAACATCACAAGGTCTCTGAGGCTTGGAGTTTCATGCTCACTAGATGCCAGGCTAGATGAAGGCTGCTTCAAGGGATGTTGTTGCTGTTTTCCTCCTCCTTACTCCCTCCTCCCTCTCCTTGGGCAGCCACATAGTGAGCTACCTCAAGAAACTGGTCTGGCCAAAAACAGTCTTCCTACACACTTCTCAAAATGTTATTTTTTAGCCAGCAACTTGCATTTCAGTCAGGTTAACAGGAGAGTGAATCCGATGATCTGAAATCTCCAGGTTCTCTGTTTTTCCTTAATATAGCCTTAATTTAACTTCCCACATTTCCGGTGTTCCAGTTTCCAAAGGAGCCGATCACACTGTTTGTCGCCTTTGCTTTCGGCCTAGGAAAGTCCCTTTATATACAATGTCAACACACTAAGTGTGCTGGCACTGAAGCGTGCCTACCTGTTTTGCTGGTTCAGGCAAACGCTTACCTCCACAGCATGTGTAGGAATGGGCCGGCCCAGAAAATGCTCAAATGAAACGTATCCTGGAAATCCGTCTTCCTTTTGATCGCTTCTTCTAGCCTAGGGAAGAAATATTGACTTTTAGCGTGACTTATTGACAAGATTTTACCTCATCACGTGCAGCTGCGCCCAAGGTGTGCATTATGGCCCTCTTGCGTGCACAGAAAGCTAACGAGATGATTTCCTTCAGTGCTAAGCTCTCCAGAGGCCAGCCTGGCTGGCTGCTGCTCCACAGCCAGCGCCTGCAGGCAGTTACAACGGTGATGCACATTTCCACTGTGCTGGGCTGCTGAGGCTGTTATTCTTGCAGCAGCAATCCACTGGATTTAAACCTGTGTTTGCATAAGCAGCAGATCAGGGAAAACAGACAGGCGCAAAAGCAGCAGGGAAAGTTTCCCAAGTCCAGGCACACCATAGAGCTATTTGTATTGAGAGCACAGATTCATTTTTGCACTGCAGATTTGTTCTGC
Organism: Struthio camelus; assembly: GCF_040807025.1. Taxonomy (NCBI): domain Eukaryota; kingdom Metazoa; phylum Chordata; class Aves; order Struthioniformes; family Struthionidae; genus Struthio; species Struthio camelus. The sequence continues at coordinate 52,235,093 of NC_090943.1, forward strand.
TGTTATCGGTGCAACCTCAGCAAACCCTGTTGTTCAGGACCTACAAAATTAATGGCATTTTTTCACCACAGCCAGGAAGCATGCAGCTTTGAGTGCAGGAGGGGGAAAAAAAAAGGATTGCTAAAAGTAAATGTAAAAATCCCCAGCCTTTAAGCACCATTAGGCTTGATGGCAATGCGTAATGTTTGCTGAGGAGCTCAGAGAGAAGGAAGAAGAGAAGAGGAGCAGCTACTTGACAGTGTGTGAAAGAATATAACCTTGCTGTCAGAGGAGGAGCGACTGTTAAGACAGAAGAAAGAAGCCAAGCTCAGTGTCAGAGACGGCTGAGCAAGTGCTTAAGGCTAATCATGATTTGGAAAAGTATCCAGGAGTTTTGTGGCAGGAAAAAAAAAACGGAAGTCCACAACCATGTGGCTAAGGAAAGGATAGTAATACTCTGGAAGTAATCCCACAAGGAGTGAAATGAAGTGGTAAGAGAACAGATCTTGATGCCAATATTTCACACGCTTTTATTGCCGGGGCTTAATGGCTTCTTAAAAGACACAAATGGGTAAAGGTGATGAAAGTGCCTGGTCTTTGGGTCAAACTCTGGCCACGATGCCAAGGCACAAGCGAGGGCGCCAGCGCCGTGCCATGCTGAGGCACGTGCATGCCCACACCCCACGGCGCCTACTGCAGCAGTTCAATCCCAGGGCAATTGCAACCTGGGCAGCCAGGTATTTTAGCTGTGGTACCCTAGGTGTAGCCCCCATGCAGTGGGGCTGGGGTGTGTTTCCTTCCTCTGGGAGCACACAGGAGGCAGGCAGGGCTGGGGCTGCACCTTGCCGTTGAGCTGCGGCCCTCTTTCATTGCTTGCAGGGATTGAGATTTTCATTTCCATGTCACAAAAGAGCTGAGGGATTTGTACGTCCCAGACATTTAACTGGTAAATGTAAGTCTCTGTCATGGCATTAAACAGAATTAATTAAACCTGAAGGGCAGAAACTGCACCCTCCTGATTTCAGGCAGACCAGAATCTCACCTCGCAGCTCTATGCTTATATGTACCCACACCAGGGCTGTCTGGGCTGAGCTAAAAACTAGTATTTGAAAGTTTTTTGAAAACCATTCAAAACTCCCTATCATCCTTTTTCCTACTTATTTTGAAGAAAACAGTGACATATCCTACCAAAGTGCCCAGGGCAGCATAAGGAGACATTTAGCTTCCTGTTCCCTCTAAAACATTTGATCTCACTTAATCCATCCCTGCACCCTAGGATGAAACAGGTGAGCAAGAAAGCAAGAGGAGTAGGCTCTGTTTCCCTCAAATCCCCAACAAGTGGGGCAGTTTCTCAGAAGGGGAAATAGTCACCTGTGAGGAATGGACACGGCCTTCCTGTGGCAGAAGTCAGAAGAGAAGAGGATTGCAATGGTTGTCAAATGCTTCTTTATCTACCCAGAAAATTAGGACAAGTCTTTTGTTTCTAGACAAGCGCTGGCCACATTGAAGCTGCTCATGGTGCTTGTGTTCTCTTGACTGTGGCTGAATAGAGCAGTTGAGCACTGGCTGCATATAGATTATGGGAAAAAACAGCCCCCACTCCGAGGAGCACACACCCACGTGGCAGGTCTGATCTGGAACCAGCTGGAAGAGGATAAGGGAAACATCAGCAGGGCTGGCAGCGTCCAGGGGAAGGACAAGCCGAATGTCAGGGAGCGAGAGGAGCAGGGAACCGCTAAGCCACAGGACCAGTAATTGTGAACACTGCTCAAAGAGGGCCTGAAACACAAACCTGGCATAAGATTAAAAGAAAAAAAAAAAAAAAGGAGCTTCCCACTTGGCTGCCTTTTGCTCGTTCCTCTTCATCCAATTAGAGATGTATAATCCCGCCAGTTTAATACCCTCTTTGATTTTTGATGGCTGAAGAACCCATATCCTCCTACCAACTTTACTTGCTATTATCATTTTGTAGCTCAGCCCAGATTAACTCCCTATGGGCCTTGCATACCTCCAGCCTGGACCACTGGCAGCTTACCTAGCTTTTATGCTCATTTAGCCATGGCTTTCCATGGCACCTGCAGTGGTGTCAAACAGGCAAAACAAAGTGGTAAATCAAATCCATTACTCATATCCATGTGCTCCTGCGGTAGCGCTGGGCCAAAGCCATCCTTCGTGGGCCACATCCTCTGCACTTCACAGAGCTAGACCCAGCCCTAGGAATTTGCTATTTACAGACTAGTCCTGCCAGCTTTCTGAATGTGCTTCTGCCTCTCCTTTCCCAATTTTCTCCAACCTGTCTTGCTTTTGGAAATTTCCCTAACACAATGCTGAGCAGAATCGAACAGTCAAAAAAAAAAAAAAAAGAAGAGAGAGAAAGCGGAGGAGGAGGAAATAAAACAGATCCCATTTCAGCGCATGGCTTAAAACTGCTTCCTATCAGAACCTGACAGTGCACATGTCATGTCTACTGTCTGCTTACTTCTTGAATTCTTTCTATAAGTTATTCTAGATGGAAGAAAATAAAGGCGATGAGCAACACTGACATGTACATGCTCTGACAACAGAAAGGGCAAAGTCCTCCGTGAAGATTTAAAAATAGATGTTCTATAAAGGGTACAGAAAGGTACACTACGAATTTCTTTCCCCCACATGCAGCTTCTGTAGGCATTTTGAATTCTGGTAGCGTCAACGCATGATTTACTGTATGTATTTAACTAGATGGCGAGGCACACTGCTATGCAACTGTCAAAATGCAAGGATTTCATGGTTTGGGATCATTATCTAATCCACTCCTCCAAAATTAAAAAAAATACAGCATTTGCCTTAATCACTTACACAGTTTCCTGATTTATCTGCAATAAAAAAATTAATGCATCATCACTTACTGCAGATCAGTTTGATGTATGCCAGATTAAGATCTGGAAACTCGGTGGGGGTGTGTTAGTATTTGGCTGGGCATTTTCCCCTTTTGAACCATCCTGCTAAACTGCCTCCAGACTGCTATAGCATATACATTTCTGATGTTTTTATTGACTTCTTCCCTTAAATTATAGGACAGTGCACAACAAAACAAACTTTTCAACTGACCAAGCATGCAATTAACAAAGAAGCTATGCATTTTGTCTGCTGTTTTCTTCAGCAGCAGTTTTTGCAGCCTTGGCTGGGCTAAAAAGATCAGAATTGCCAAGACAGTTGCAATTAATTGTGAGTTGTTCCTATTCCCTCTAAAGGCTGTTGAAAAGAAATTATATTCTCAACTCTGCCTACCAAGCAAAAGGCATTCACAATTACATGGAGATGATATCCAATCCATTTAATTAAGTTTTTATCCAGGGTTAGTAGAAGGCTGTACAAGGCCAATTAAATTTCTTACGGGGATTAAGAGACACAACTGTTGTGATAGGAATTCAATAATGTTCTATTTAGATATTTATTTTGCAATGAAAATACATTAGTGGAAAATGCAAAGTTACCAGTTACCAAGCACTTAACTAATGCATACTAAAAATGAGAAATACACCCAGGAAATTAAGGTTATTACTTAAAAAATACACACCAGACTCAGTAATTCCTGTTAGTCACTAGTATATTCTACTATGAAGGGAATTTTGATTTCAGCACCTGAATCCTAGGCTACAAAATAAGAAGTAGTTTACTGAAAAACTCCTACCAGTGCCTGCATTGAAGAGATCAACAGCACTATTCTTTCCAGGCTTGGGCAGTCCTGCACCAATTTACACAGCACTGAACTTGGCCTACCTGCATACCATACCCAGCTCTAAAGCTGGGTTTGTTTTAATGGTTTTCAGGTTTCTCTATGTGATGTTACTTTTTTAAAGAAGTAGATATATTGTCTTATTAAGCAATTCTTTGCTTATTTTAGACTTGGTTGCAAAAAATAATGACCAGGCATTTGGAATCCAATAGCAATCAAATTTTCTGAAAGTAATAAGCAGGATTGATATAATAATTATGTTCTTGCTTGAAGAGCAATTATATTTTGTTAGGCCCTCTCTCAGTTGTGTTTTGCATTCAGTTCTTCGGTAAAACCTAACAAAGACAGACGTGTAGTGTGTTATATAGGCCTGATGCCTTCCTTAGCCATGGATAGGTGCAGGGTATTATTGGAGTTAAGCTAATTTAAGTAAAGGAGACTTTCTCTACTCAGGTGCAATACACAGCCTGGAAGAAAGACAGGGTCTCCTTACCTGCCTCATGTTAAAATGAATCACATCCTGCAGTGCTGGAGAACAGTAGATGCCAGCTGGAAAAGGAAATGAATAATTCCTAACATTGATTAGTCAATTGTTATCAGAGCTCGGAAAAACGAATATTTCCATAGAGCTTTACAGGAGATGTACAAAGACACTCGAGATGTGTCTGCACTAACTCTAATGGATAGCCTCCTTCCTTCCACACCCCCTAAACTACCAACAATTAAATGAAAATTCCAACAAAAAGAGAAATGCAATTACCACCAGGAAAAAATTTCATCTCCACATCCGATTGTAATAGGACAGGGATTACTTTCCCCTCTGGAAACTTCAAACATCAGCTGAGAAAAAAGTAAATGTAGTGAATGCAGTGAATGCAGTGACCTCAACTCAGTCTGCTTCTATTTATGGGATGAGACGTTGACATTATTCTTGATCAGAGCCACTCACTATCCAGAAGAGTTGGTGGCATTGCACATCAAGTGTAGTACCATAATGGATCTGGTAAAGGAAATAAAATTATTCAGTGTCTGGCTGAAACCAGTGCTATTTGTCCATTTTACATAAGCATGAAGAACAGAAAGTCTTTCTAGAAACAATTCTTAGCCAAAACGCCTTCAGCATCACATTTTCTTCTAGCTACGTTTGTCTCTTGCTTCGTGCTTTTCCTTGATAAACTTCTTGTTGTTACTCACAGGCATTTTAATAACCAAATATTATTGAACATACTTTCCCTAAAATTGTGATTGTAAATTCCTAGTTTAATCTGTTATGTAGTTTATTTTTGCTGCAGGAACATACGTCCCTTTTATCTCTCTCCCGAGTCATACCTTTATAAATTTCCCTTTCCCTCCTTCACTCCTTTGGAGAAGCTTAACCACCCACAGGTTATATTTTTCCTGCAGGAGCACCAGCCTGCTGCTTGTTCAGTTGTGATTGATTCTATCTAGGCAGAGACCTTTTTTAATAAGGAGATTTTCAGTGCCTCAAAACCTGAGCATACTACACCAGGTACAGTATTTCTCTCTCACTATGCTGCCCTCCACACCGTTCCTCTCCATTGTCCTTCGGAGAGAGAACCCCCTCTGTGCAGAAGGCATTTAGTGGGGTGGTTTGTATGTCTTCTCCCTAAAACTCATCTTTTAGTCTGTCCATCAGAGAGCCCCTTGGTCTCAAAGCAGGCACCGTCTCTCATCTACTCTTACAGTCCACGTGAAGCAGCCAGGCACTTTCCAGCATTTAGGCTTCTCAGCTGCAGGTCCTGAGCAGCGACCACCACACAGTGAGCAGCCCAGGCCGCCTCCTTCATATGTCTTCTGGAGCAACATTGGCAATGACACAATGGCAAAGTTCCTCATACAGATGTTACTTTGCTGCTAGGGTGAGCAGGAAGTATGCGTGTTCTTTGTGAACCGACATTTTCGTCTTAAATCAGCTAGATGTGTTTCCTCTCTTCCAAGCGCACATACAAACATAGCTCCAGCAAAAATGTTAAAAAAAAAAAAAGAAAAAAAAAGAACAAAAAGAAAAAGAAAGAAAAAAAGAACAGTCTTGTACCAATGCCTAACAATGTTCAGAGGGGTAGGTTGTTGTGAGCACACAGAAGCCCGAAGAAGCCCCTTTCCAAACCACTGCATTGCTGCTGCTCTAAGAGCTTGGCAAGTCAGGGCGAGAACAGGAGAGAGTGCTTCACCTGGCATATCTGGGGACATTTTCACAGCCTTTTGCTCTGTGCTTTCCCTTTTCCTCAAGAAGTGGTGAACGAGGAGAGCAATAGCCCAGGGATATAGAAGGAGCTCAGAAGGAGCATGGGATGTCCCTAAACCTAAGGAAATTTTCTCTGGCATTGGGAAAACCTCTCCTGCTAGATGGGAAGATGCTTTAAGTTTTACTCCAGTTATTTTGGTCATTTAACTTTACTTATCCCCAACCTGTAAGTTCCTTTAATTGGAAGGATGCTGTAAATCCAATAAGCGTTTCCTTGTGAGGTTACCGCTCATGTTATCAATCCTGGCTGTCCTATGGGAAGCGGACACATGGCACAAGCAGCGAGAGCTTTCTCACGCTGCCTGGACCTCTTGCCCTTCTTCTAGATGGGGATGTCTCTGGAGTTGACAGGTATTTGCGCTCCAGTGTCCATTTAATAATGGAAGACTCCAAACTGAGGGGTGAGGCTGAGGGTTTACTCTTATGTGTAAATCTCTGTTGCACGTGTGGGGCATGCATTTTTAGTTTGTGTGATACAAGGTTGTTTGTCAGAGCTCCCAGTGACTTGGAGTGCTCAAGGGCTCTTCAGACCTTCTTCAGGACCTGCAGACCTCCAGTTTTGTTTACCCATGGAGGCAATCGCTGCCAGTACAGTGTACCTACAGTTCCCGAGTTAAAAGCCCCATCAGACTATGTGATTCACATATATATTGTCATAGACAGAGTGGCCATCATTAGAAAGAACTAGGGGTGGGAGAAAGCAGGTGCCTTATACAGCCTTATATCAGGCCTCAGGAACTTGTCAGACTCTGCTTGGCCTTGTCTTGTCCCACCTGGAGAGCTGTTTTTGCTTGTAACAGCAGTTACCTAAGGACCAGGTAGCTGTTACCTACCTGCCTCGTGTTATAATATGGTGTGGTGTAACACCTGTTGTTAGATATATATATTTTAACTAACAGATAGTGATAATATTTAGTTATTGTGTGTATAGTGAACTGTCTATGACGCTAGAATACAATGCAGCATTGAGAAGTAAAGACACAGGATGATAGCAGGGGCTTTGATAGTACATCTGCAAGTGAATTCAGATTTAAGTCAGATGACTGAAACAAGTCTCCTGTTACAGCATGTTTCAGAATGTTCCTGTCACCTTGTTTCAAGGAAGACCAGTGCACAAAGCAACACATAAGAGTTGAGTAAATGAACTATGAAGAAACAGGAACAGCAAACAACTTTCTGTATAAAAGCACTCTAATGTGAGGTTAGTGCTCCCTATTTAAATGAATCAGTAGATGCAGAGGGCTGTCTAAATTTTTAACTGAGTGTTCACCTGTAATAGCTTTAACCACAGCTTCAGCCTTAGAGCACTTATAGTTCCTTGCTTTCTCTGAACTGTAAAACGTTCACATAACCTCTGTTCTGAATTCATGTTTGACTTGACAGCAGGTGCCTCCTCCAACACTCTCCAAGCCAGTGTCCAAACTTTGGGCTGATCAAATAGCTCAGCCATGCACAGCTGTGGGAGAGGAGAATTTCAGGCTGGGGCAAAGCCCTCCTGTGCACCTTCTCTGTGCACAGAATTAACATTGAGGGCACAAGCATGAAATACATCATTGTGATTGATTCAACTTTTGCCCTAAGGTCTGCTTGGAACTGCCACTCTCTCCTTCAGGAGGATAGAATTAGTGACCATGGCCAGAACTGGCCTTTTAGAGGTCAAGGCTTGTTCTCACGTGCTTTCCGTTGCCCAAGCTTGTTTTCTGCCAGAGAAGACTGCTGCCTAACAGCTCTGTTAAACTGGGAACCAAGTGGTCATTTCAAGTCTCACACTGCAATATCAGGCTGGCATAATAATCAGCCTCTCACTCTAAAAGCTCACTACTCAGAAGGGCTATTAATTTCCTTACTTAACAGGGAACTATACGGAAGAGCTTATTGTATGGTTTCTATGGAAACAAATGATTTGCAGAGTTTTGGTGGACCCAAGTCTGTTCTAAATCCCAGAAGCTAAACGTTTGGCTGTAGTAGGCCAGCCATCAGCCACTGTGAGTGGACACAGTATCTTCTATCTGTGCCACAGCCTTAAACCTTAGCCTCGCAACATCATTTCTCATGCTACTGTTCTTATGAGAAAGACACAATATGTGCTCTCCCATGCAAAGAAGAGGAGCTGTTGGGTTAGCCATTAGAATCTCAATTTGGCCTAAAGGAGTTTGTGTGTTTCTGTAAAGTCACCTTCCATCGTCATGTGTAAGGATTTGTTTAGATGTTACGCCACCGCAAGCACAAAATACAGTGGGGGTGACCGGCGTCTCTCCCTAGACTGCAGAGAATTACTCTTTTACACTTTCATCCTTCTCCCTGCCTCCTCTCTAAAATACTCCCCATTCCTTCAGATGGATTGGTCCCTTTGCTTGTTCATCTCTCAGCTGAAGGGAAGAGGTTCCCTTCCCAAATGCGAAGTGTCGGCACATTCCCATTTAGCCTGTCGGAGTAAATCTGCTCTACAACAAGCAGTTGTGCCATTCTCCCAGGGTCAGGCTGTCACCAACCACTCGGCTAGCTGCCTGCCAACGCGTGTCATTGCAATCTGGAAGATAAAGGCTTCCCCAGCCAACAGCTTTCCTCCCACGTCTCCAGCCAATATAGGGCAACAGCTTTTGAAGGCCTGCGGTTCTTGCTAAGGGTGACTGTGCAGCTGGAGCAACCTGGGGAATAACGAGCTGTACCAATGCGGGGATTCAGCCCTGGGAGCCGACCGTCACCAGTGCAGCTGCGTCAGGGCGACTGTCCAGCCCGACTTGGATACCACATTGAGAGCTCACTGCATATTAAAAGTAAATAGGTGACTAGGTTTGAAAAAGCTAATCAAAGGGCTTCGGTAGAAAAAGGGTTGTTTTGCAGTAACTTTTTCCTAGGTTATGTTGTAAATCAGCTTTTACTTTAAGATAAATAGAAGGCATAACTCTTCATCTTGCCAGTAGAGTTTTGCAAGAATGCTACATTCGCTGTTATATTTGTTGACAGGTGAAGCTTTTTTGACCCAGACCTTGCAATTTTAATTAAAAGTTGCAAAACCTAAAAATTCAAACTGCTATGAATTTAAAATGTCATATTTACTTCATAAAGAAGCATAATAACAGGGGACTCGGGTTAGAGCAGAGTTCTGACTCATCCAGGATCCCGTACGAACAGTGGCTCATAGTGGATGACTAAGAAAGACTACCAGAAAAAAGCAAATATCTGGTGAGCTACATTAACTCAGGTCAGCTGTTTAAATGCACCAATAATTAAGTGTAAACATTTATTTTTCAAAGGGGTAGCAATGAAGGGGTAGATATCAAACACGCTATTGTAACAAAACAGAATATGCGCATTCATCATACTGGAGGAAATCACAATGCTGTTTGCAAGAACAGTACATCTGAGCCTGGCACAACTAACTAATGCATTAAAATTAAGTCTAGACAGGTTCAAATAGAATTACGATATGTCTTTGTAGATTACTTGCCAAATAAGAGTAAATTACTTACATGTTTGAAGTCAATTGTGTCTTAAGTGCTCTTCTTTACCAGTTCCATTTTAGGATTAAGGAAAGCCTGCCCCTACTGCTGGAAACAGGTCTCCCCTGGCACTCTGCAGAGTCCAGCTCAGTGGGACTGCTCAGGGACTTGCAATGACAGGCACTGCAAAGTGACAGATACACTCAGCATGATTTGACTTGGATTTCATGTCTTTTTTCCCTCCTGCTGTGTCTTAGGTCCACAGTGCTCTTGTATTTAATGGTTACAGCTGGTTAGAGCCCAGCTGGGACAGTAGCCCCATCTGGAGAAAACTTTCTTTTCATAGCAGCTCCAAAAGCACTGCATGCTACTGGCAGCACAGGGCTCCAGCGCTACAAGGCGCTCGCCATGAGCAGCAAACTGTGTCCAAACAGACCCGCAGGTATTTGAGCGGGAGTTGTGGGAAAGCGTAAGGAGTGCTCTTCTCACCGACACATCAATTTCAGGCACATAACATACTAGCCAGATTGTCCCTATAGCTAATCAAGAGAGAGGAGGACTTTTCCAGAGAGCAATTCCCAGCGGCAGCACCCTGTAGCCTCGCTATAGGCTGTATCACAGGATGTAGGCGCTCTTGGGGTAAACCTGGTGTCTCCCCACTCACACCTTAGGAGGAGCCAGAGCAGATTAGTCAGCTGTCTTTGCCAGCTATCTGAAGTTAGTTAGTACTAATATCCCCCAGTCCCCATAATGCCTTTGCACATCTCTCCACGTTCAGGGTCTTATGGCATTTACATGGGAGCAACAACATCTGCTGCAGAAAATTGCTCTCTTGTTTTGCAATAGCATAAAAAGGAAGGAAATGTTGCATTGCATTTCTGATTTCTCTGATTTGATGGGAATGCAGTGTAACTCCAAATTAGCTGTGAAAAACCTGAAGTTATATTCCTGTTAAATTAAATGGTCCAAACAACATTTTCATTTCTGGAAACTTTAATGAGGGAATAATGAAATCACTATGCACAAACAAACAACCCTGAAATCTTTCATTAATATAAACTTACACATTGTGACACTTGATAAGAGATGGAAAAGGAAAGCCTCGCAGTTTACATAAGAGCATCACAGTAAGAACTAACCTGTTCACTTTGCTCTTTTTTTTAAAATTTATTCTAGTAATTTCTAGAATTTACAAAGATGTGAAAAGTCTTTACCCAAGAGTGAGATAAAAAGCCAAAATCTTTTCTGAAGTTGACTTTCCTCAAATGGGAAAATAAGATGTTTTGAAAATTTCTGTCTTTAATGCTGGATATTTGAACTCCTTTTTGTACTGTGGACTTAAGTAATAACTCATCTACAGATTTGATGGTTCTTCAGTAAAGACTGTTTATAAGACCCTTTAAATTTAAAGTCTTTGTAGTAAAAAACTGTTCACAAATAATTACTATAGCACTCTTAAGAAACAGGCAGTTACTTTTCAGACTTCAACTTTTACTTTTATATAAAATATTATCTTTGGTTCCAAATTGATTTTCCACAGTATATGACAAAATATACCGTATTCTTGGGATAGATAGAAAAATATATACTAGCACTTACCCATGCTCAGCTTAGATAAACAAAATATACATTAATATATATAAATAAAAAAGATGCATATAAACAAGACAATTATCTGTATCATATTTAGAATATGTGTTTTACCTATGCAAGATCTTACAAGATTTTTCTGACCTAACTAAGATCTGATCAACTTATAGAGCATAATATTTGAAGAGTTTAATATCCTCCATTCCTTTTAGCTAGTGGTGAAGTCAGAGTGGACGTCTGCCCCTAGAAACTCTCTAATGAATTCTCACATTGAGTAAGAAGTGGAAAGTTGTGAGGCTTTTCCTAGTCCTGAAAGGGTTGTTTTCTCTCCAGCTAATTCCTTAATTAGGATCTGTGAACACTGGGGCTCACAGCAATATTGCTGAAGAGCAGATCTTTCTCTTATAAATTGGCAAGGCTCTCTTAAACAGCAGATGGGTAAAATATAAAAATAATTGGAAGGAAAGCAATATCTTATTCCACTGGTCCCCCACAATCTTTTTCCTGTCTCACACACACCTACGCTTTTCCAGTCACATGCTGTATGCTGTGTTCAGTAGGATCTAGGAGCACCAAGTGCTTCCCATGAAATGTACCTGGTAATTTGCTTTGTAGTGATCCTTCCTTCACTGACTGTAGGTAAAAGAAGGTGTTTTCATTTAGCTAGGCTGCAAGGAGAAACTAAGCTCTTCAGTGAGCCTCCAAGCGTTACTGATACAGCACATGGGATGGGCTGCAAACCAGGGGAAAACACGACATTGCAGATGTGGACAGGCTCAGGCAGGCGCCTGGTCCAGGCTTGCTGCCCTACGTCCACTTTCCAGCTTCTCAGGCAGAGTCATACGCTTGAGCCTTAAGGGACTAAGCTACTCAACTTGTGTCCACCTTAAATAGCAAACCCTCTTCCAGCCTATTTTTTATGAATGTCACATTTTCTGTATGGCTGACCTTTTCCTCTCCTGGGTTTTCTATCTGACTTGGCACGGGGAAGAGTAAGGTCCAGGTTTTGGAGGAGGGAGATGCAGTAGTTCTGTGATAATATATGCTGTAGAGATGCAGCACAGCCACTCTTTTTCAGGCCCCTGATTATAGGGCTGCACTGGGAGTATGCCTGGTAGACCAATGTGAGGGGATCACACTATCAAAGGCTGAGAGAAACTGGTGCAAACAGGCACATTAAATTGTTTAGTATCCTTTACAAAGCTCACAGATGATCAGCTTATTGCAGGACCAGTCTGCTGACTGACAGAAATTTATCGAAACAGTCATTAGACACTCACAAACAAAATAAGCTGCATGATTTTATTTCCTTAATGGAATGTCTCTCCAAGCACCGAAAGGCTGACATGTTACTTGAATGTTTCCCACTAGGACTTCACCTGATCAAGTTGCTTGATGCCAGTGGGTCAGGGTACAGAGAGTTCACGCCAGCTGGTGCTCCTCAGACTCCTTCAGCATGTCCATGGCCAAAAAGAGAGCAACCTTTCACTGCAGGAATGTAAAGAGAACACATCAAATTTCAGAAAGCATCTGTGGTACACACAGCTATGCAGCCGACACCCTCCCATGCACAAGCTTGACTGGCCGGGTTATATGGGGCAGTCGGGCACCATGTGGGTATATGGTTGGTGAGCTCTTTGTGGAACAAACACGTTGCCACCTGGGCAGTCCATGTGCTAGCAACCCCTCTGAAGTTATGAAGGCAATTATTACAGGAAAACAGTGCTGTTACTGCTCTTTTGGTTCACCAGTAGCTATTTCCCCTGCAGTTAGAGAGCAGAAGTAGAGCAGACTTCTTTATTACTTGAGCTCAGAGATAATAAACATACAGACTAGCCAGTTCAATGTTTTTAAACGCTTCATGTTTTCTTATTTTCGCAAATGACCCTTAAGTTCCTTTTTATCCTCTCTACAATGACAATCAGCTCCCAGCATTGCATGGAATATGCCACGTCTCACGTTGTGCTAGACAATGGTTTAAAAATCACCACTGCTTAGGTAGTGATTTGGACCATGCTGGTATTCTCTGGTGTTTCTCCTGAAGATCAAGATGAACACATTTTTTAGTGGCTCCCCTGGCAAACCTCACGTAGTGAAGGTTCCTCAGAGAACCTCGGAGATTCCTCAGAGAGAGCTTCTGCTTATCAAATAGTGCTATGGCTTCTGTGCAGAAAATAAGGACACCTACAAATTCTGGTTTAAATTGGATTATTGCAATAAAAGTTGCAATGCTGGGGTCTTGCTGTATGCTTCATTCTATGCTTTCAGCCTCCATGACCACACGTTTAAAGGTGCCCTTGTTTCCACCTTCCTGCTACCATTTTTCAAAGGCATAATTTTAATTTCATTTTCCAAATCAGAAGCTACCACTAGAATAACAGTTAAGAGTTTAATTTTCATAGTGGCACATAGTATAAGTGACAGATTAAGGAAGAACAAATATATCCAAAGGCATTTTTCTAAGAAGAAAATCTTTCAAGTTTGCCAAATTCTGAGGACTTTTTCCCTTCAGCACAGAAGGGAGTTAAATCTTGATTTCCAGTGCCCCTGGCTGAGCGCCCAAACCCCTGGGCCATTCATACCCAAGTAGTTCTGTAAATCAAGTGTTTCATTTCCTTTGCCTAGATGTCAAGTGCCTGAAAACAAACTATTTCTTTCTGAGAACAACAGTGTGTTTTGTTAGACACAGAACACATTTTTTCCACTTCCATTTCAGGGAAACCCTCTCACTTGCATCCAGGTTTTAAAGTTGGGTTTGATCCAGGTGGATTTTTTTGATTGCTTTTGCTTCATTGGCTAACAACATAAACCGCCACAAAATCCCTCACACCAGCATTTGGGTACCTTGTCAGCTTTGCTGTATGTTTTCCTTTCCTTAGTGACGCTCAGTACCACAACCAGCCACAAAGCTACCACAACAAGGCTGCTGTTAGCGGTTCAAGGAGATAAAGCCAAAAGCCTTTTTCTCATACTAAAAGGTTGCCCAGACAGAAAGTCACTTTTCTAAAACAGTCACTTTTCTTTTTCTCCTCTTCCAAACGAAAGGGAAGACCTCAGCGTTTGAGCTTTCTTGGTGCGTGCCGCAGTTAGGAAGCATTGGGGCGGCTGCTGGCAGCCTTCGCGATGGGGGACGGTTGGCTCCAGCAAGCACCCCGGAGCCTGGGCTGCAGCCCCGACAGCCCAGGGGCCCCGTCATTTCCAGGGCTACCAGCAGCCAGTGGCGGGGTTGCCCTAGACTGCGGGAACACGGAGGCTGAGCTCTCCCACGGCCGGCAAAACCCAACAGGTTATCTGGAAGACCTCTGAGACCAACGCGCTTCCTCAAGACGTTACAGGGCTGACAAAGCCTTTTTGTTGGAGTATTTGCAAGCACTCTCCTTTAGGCTACACTACAGAAGCAAGCATGGGTATAACCTCTCAGTTTTGCGTAACGATGAAAATAGGTTGACATCAAAACAGCAAGATATTTAAAGAAGTTTACATTCATTCCAAATATGCAAATTTCAAAGTTGCAAGCATTTTTTCTTTTTTCTTGTTTAAAAAGTGCCACATGGAAATAATTCAATGGCATGTAAAAAGAAGATATAAAACATAAAATATTATTCCAAAAAAAAAAAAAAAGCTAGTATAGTTGTGCCACTATTTCTGTTATGCTCTGATCACCAATCATTCAGTCATTCCAAACTCTGACTTCCATAGCCAGTCCTAATGTCTGGCAGACAGAAATTTACCCTAATATTTAGGACAGATATGTATAAACACCTGTTTGCACTTTTAAACAACTGTGTAGGTAACTAAATAACTATATCCTTAATATTGCCAATCCAGACTGTAATGCCTACTGTTCACATTTTTTCTAATTTTCCTGTAAAACACTTATTTTAAAAAACTTTTAAATATGGTAAGTTTCAACAGTTCTGGCTAAAATTTTCAAAATAGCTTGTGTGAAGGAAAGTAGGAAAAATTTCAACTAAAATTTCTCATCCATCCCCTGAGTGAAGGTAGGGGGGAAGTATTTTGGTTTGTCCATTCCCCTAAAAAGTTGTAGTTTTTCTTGCTTTAGAGTAATGTAATAAAGAGAAAGGAGGTGCATGCCAGATGTGTCCTTCTCTGGTTTATTCTGATATTTTCTAACACTTCGATAAATGGTTTTTCCACGATAAGTATTTTTAGTTAGTTAGTCTTTCTGAATACCTTAAGTTAAACATACTGACATTAAAAAAGAGCATCAGAGAAAACGAGACCCTTGCTGAAGCACTCAGAAGTCAGGAAGCACAAACACATCCTTGCATGTGTTATCACCTGATGGAGGTCCTTTGTGATACTCCCCAATTGTGCAATTCCATTTTATTATAAAATACGAAGTCATTCAGTTATTAACAAATCCTAGCTATGTGTATATCCTGTAATTATACTTCAGACTCTATGCATACATTACTTTCCCTTTCCTGCCAGCCCAGAGCTGTTCTCATTTTTAATGCAAATGCTTTATGTTGCCGGCCAGTGACACATTCTCCTAGTTTGCTTTTTTAAGAAAAGGAGATATGAACTGGTCTTATCTGTCTGTGCCCACATAATTATTTTGAATCCCATGGACAACCTCAATGAAATTTACAGAGGAGGAGATATCTCAAAGCCTGTGAAGCTATGTGGACGGGTGGAAAGGAATGGGATAGGCTGAGATGAGATGGGAGAGAGACAGCAGAGCACATCTGGCACGGGAAAGGCGAGCACAACCTGACCACTGTCCTGTGCACAGGCGGCATAGCCCGCTGCCCTGCTGACACTTGCACAACTCTGCTGAGACACACAGGGGAAAGTGCAGGAGAAAAGAGGTACAAATCTATAGGAAATCAGGCTTCCTTGGATCCGTTACTAACAGAGCAGCTTAAATTGCTGCGGGGTAATCATTACACTGTTGTAATAGGAAGAATCAAAAGGGCATGCAAAGCTTTCTAAAGCCTTTGATTGTTACAGCAGTTTAAATCTAAGTGAATCACTTCTATTTTCCACAAGCTAGGTATTTTGATATGCATAATCTCATCCTTGAGCTTCAGTGAGAGTTGGCTATTCTTCAGCTACCAGCCACAGACTATACATTTCTCTTTTCACTTTCTCTCTGGAGGTAAGGATCATCTCAGGAGAAATATATATAGACCTTAGAGGGTTGAAAGCTGTCCAGCAGCAATACAGCATTTGCAAAACTTGCTAGCTGAAGGAGGAAAGAAACCATAATAAGCTGATTTCCAAGTCCTTGCTTGTTTTTCCCTTCAGTTGTAGATAGTGAAAAAGTCCTTGCTAGAAGAGGTAAGAGCTTGAGAAAACTAACAAGAGGCAAGAGGCAGCATAAGAAGAAACAAAAATGTTTCTCATCTACTCAAGAATGAATAAAAAGCAAGATAGAAAAAATCAGGTAAGAGGTCTAGAATGAAAAAAAATCTACATACAGCCACCTGCCAAACGCAGGGCAGCTTAGTGTTATCTTAATGTACACCCTCTTGGCAGTGGTCCAGCCCCACGCAGCTCTGGAGCAAGACACGTGCAGAAAAGTGTTAACTTTGGACCCAGTTTACTCCTGCCAGCCAGCTTCAGAGGGCCACAGGACTGGTGGTCAGTCACTCCAGCCCTATGCCAATGTCGGCAGCCTGGTAGGGGGTGCTCGGCGTGGCAGTCCCGGCACTCCTGGGCACCACACTCCCCTCCCGCACACCTCTGAGGTGTTTCCTCACCACCTCCTAACTACTGTAAGCCACAAGGGCGAGGAGAAATTTTTTTTCTCGTCTTTCATCTACAGTCAGCTGTTTCAGAGCATGGAGGGGGCAACTAATTGCACCTCAGCAACCCCAGTGCAGTGTGCCCCATCACTTATCTTCACCTCCAGGGTGCACCACGGTTTCCAAGACTGGTGCAGAGGAGATCTGCTTGCTGTGCATAGGGAATGCACAGCAAAGGTGTGGGTTAGGCACCAGTAAATATCCTGGAGTAGATAAAATGCAAATACATTTCCAGTCTTCTTAGCTCCTAAAATAAAAAAATATAATCAAAATGCACTCTTGGCAGTGTACTAAAGATGTCCCCTCCCTGGTTCTACCGGTATTTTGCCATCATGAAACTTTCCTAGGCCAGAGAAACACTCAAATAGTTGAAGAAACACTACAATAGGATTTTGTATTCAGGGGCAGAATATGGGATATGCTGCAGATTATTCCACATTAGGTACAGATTATTCATCTGTGCCATCCCAAATTGTCACATTACTTTTGAGAGAAGCAATTAATTTATAAATTCTTATTTGGATTCACCTGACATAAGGAACCTCTCTTGCTTGAGAACTGAACAGTATTTTTTGATATTTCTGGGTAGTACCAAGTGAATTTTCATTTGTTAGACACTGACAACAAAATAAAAGAGTTAAAAATGTTGACTTGATGAAATCTCTTGTTTCTGCTAAGAATCTGCCCCTTTAAAAAGTTAGGATACCACATTTATGTCTCTGTTGAAAACACTTCTCCCCCCTCTCCCTCCATCAATAAATGAAGTGGAAATAGCATTAGGGAAACATGAAAAAAAGTCAGGAACAACCACAGAAAATCTGCACATATTTTATCATAGATATTTAAGAAGACTGGCAAAATGTATTGGATCCAATTACAACGCAACTCTACAAGCCTAGTTACTGAAGAAACTGTTGTGTATAATGCAGGCAGTACAGTTATCATTGCCTATTCATGTCATAGGATCATGGGATAATTCAAGCTGGAAGGTACCTCCAGAGGTCATCCAGTCCAACCTTGTGCTCAAAGCAGGGTCAGCTATGGGATCAGGTTGGTCAGGACTTTATCCAGCCTGGTCCTGAAAGCCTGCAAGGATGGAGATGGCACAACCTCTCTGGCAACCCGCTCCAATGTTTGGCAATTCTCTCTCCTGCAGGACTTGTGCCCATCCCCTGCAGCTTCTCCTCAGCTGGTCCCCACCTTATTAGCCATGAATGAAGGTGGGGGCCCTGCTTCTGACACACATTTCTTGGCAGCCCACCTTCAACCTTGCACCCAGCACACCCGTGGGAGGTGCCCTGTCTGTCTGCTAACCAAGGTACAAGCCAGTACCCTGCCTAGCTCCCTACCACTCTTAACCACCTCTTTCTAGTGAGGGCAAAAGCATATCTGCCATCAGAAAGAAAGGGATGTACCCTCTTTTGGCTAGATAACTTGAATTCCAGGTATGATGTATCAATGAGTGATTTCTGATATTCCCCTTGTGTATCTATCTCACCTATGCTGAGGTGCACCTCCTAATTTACTAGCTCATATTTAACAAAGTCTACAGCCTTGAATTCACTCTTAAATCCACCCTTGCTGCAAATAAAAGTGTGTCCAGGCAGTCTGGCAGGTGGGAAGGTGGGTCTTAATTCCATAAGATCTCTTCTACCCCTACAATGCCATGTGAACTGGGGAAGAGAGCCACGAAGGGCCCTCCCTGAGCCAGTCTCCTCTTCCCGAGCTGAGCTGTGGTCTTCCCAAGAAATCTTTAGGGTAGCAGACCTCCTCCCTGAACTGATGAGTCCATGCTATGACGCTATGCTCTGAAATCCTTTCCTGTGAGCAAAGTTTCATGGTTTCTTGGAGGTATTGGTGGCTTTTGCCACTGTTGGTCTGTTAGGTCTTGCATACTGAGTGTGATATTCAGAGTTTCTTCCAGCCTCTGCTATGGCTCTATTAACAGTAAACATTTATGTGGTGCCGTACAGCAAGCACTTCTGCACTGAAGCCCAACACGATGGCAGCTGTCAGTCATCTGACAAAAGACCCTTTCCGTGTGGTCACTTCCCAGACATGTTATCAGAGCCTTCTTGTGCTGTTTTGCAGTGGTTTGAGAGGCAGCAACTACTGAGCTAATTTTCATCTCTACACACATTATCTCAGAGTGAAAAAATGATGTCACCATATGACACAACATGAAATATTGTGATACAGTAGAGCCAGAGCTGCCTACATCTACTGAAGTGGAAGCCTAAAATAGAGGAACTGCAAAATTTTTTTCAATATTAAACTAGAATGCTGAATCAGATTGGGAAAGTCAGCCTATTACAGCTCAGAATTGGATATGCTTACCTCCTTATTTTTCCCTCTCGGGCTAAAGCAGTTGTTTCTTGCTAATGAAATTGCTGAGATTTAATATTATTCATTATATACACACACATACACACTGAACTGAACAAGGAAAAAAAGTAGCAAAGAAAATGTGACAACTCAAGAAAGAGTTGTGGTTTTTGAGATAACTATTTGCAGGCCCCTGTTTTGGATCTGCTTTGTTTATTTTCCCCCAGAAAGATTGAAATTACATCACATTACATTACATTACATCAAGTATCTTGAATTTGATAATCAAAATCTTAAATGCCCTCAGTCTTTTGTGTACCTTGAAATTCCTGGTCTTCATGTAAAGAGCATTTGTTAGCTGATGTTGTTGTGGCCTATCTAAATCTCAACACCCTTCAACCAGTTTGTTTGTATTGTCCTGGGAGGCCTAAGTCAGGACAGTACAATTAGTGCAAACCTTCCTAATCTACTGCAGGGAAGTTTCCTCGTTAGGAGAGCATGTAGACATGTGAAACTGGCCAGCTACCCCTGGCGGCTTCCTTTCCCATTAAATCCAAAGATGTTTTTACCAACAGAGCTCTGGAGGAGTTGTTAAAACCTGAGATTTTATTGCCATGTTCTAAGGCCCACAAGAATTCTAGGATACACCTCAACGGACCAGGAAAGCAAATGAGCATTACATCAACATACATGAAAATAAATGACATGTTTAACTGCCAGTCCTAACCCTTCATAATTCTGGGCTTGATTTAATCATCTGAGCCAATGGTTTCAGGGCCAAATTAAATGACAAAGGTGACAGAAGGGCCCATCACTGCTTCCCTAAATAGAACAAATTGTTCTGACCTGTCACAGTAAATCAGGATGAAGGCTTTAGGCCTAGAAAGATAGCCATAAAGATCAAATGGGGATGAGGGTAGGGGGGAATTAATATTTATTTAATCCCAGGCACTCTACTGTGACAAGACCTTTAAAATTTGATACCTAAAGTTATTTGAGGTAGTTTTAAGGACGAAACGAGGGGGTAGGCTTAAGAGACTCTACTGGCTCTGCCACCTGTCCCAGAGTCTTAGGGCAGAAGCCAGGCAATGGCCGTGAGAGTGTTTGCTGTCCTGCCTCTGCCCTGTCTTGGCCAGCAGCAAGGTCCCTCGAGCAGGAGGACAGCAGTGCAGTCTGAGGACACGACTGAGGCAGGACAACGCCACGGCAGCCCTGCAGCCAGCAAGGCTGTGCCTACCACCCTCGTACCATGCTCCTTTCCCCCATCACCTCACCTGATGCCATCATCAGCAATGTTCAGGAGACACAGAAACTGAAAGGGGCTGTGCAAGTTAAAGAAATTCAAGAAGGAAATGGTGCAGTAAATGCCATCAGTCTTATCCGTGCAATATTCAGGTCACTGCTTTAGGATGTAGGCATGCTGAGTTCAGATCTCCCCAGGGTTAGGGCTGTTTTCTCCCGCTTCTCTGAGGTTGCCTTGTCTGGGGGACACATGGGCTGGATGTCTCAGATCTTGCTGTCCTTCTTGCTAGTCCTTTGCAAAGCACTTTTCTTCTCTAACTCCAGCTAGCACATCTTAATGTTTACAATAAGTCCCAATCCTATTAACAAACAACAATAAAAAGACTGATGTCAATGTTTGGAAAACTACTTCTGTGCCCATGAACAATAACCTCAGCAGCTCACTGAGCAACAGCTTTGTAATTATCGTCCAAACAAGATAAATTGAAATCAAAGACGCAGAGCTCAAATTCACAGTGTGTCATATTTATGTAAATAGCAGAATAAAATAATCATCAGCAATTCTGAGAGGCGAGGAGGAGTGGGATAGCTTGGGGCTCCAAGTGCTGGCAAGACATCTAGAAACTTCACAACCAGAAGTAGCAAACATCAAAGTGCCAAGAGGAGGACGGATTTGGGTTCTCCAATTGCCTCATATTTCATTGAACGTGACATTTCTGCTTTAATGTCTTCTAGTATTGGAGGCAAAGTCCCCCTGGGCTAAAGGTTAAAGGAACTGACAGCTCGAAAACTCAGTTGCTGAGACGCAGAGCTGCTGAGATAAGTGCTGGGACTGCCCAAAACCCAATGGGCTGAGCAAGGGCTCGGACGTGAGACTGAGGCCATTTGGAGCACTGTCAATTCAGATATTTAACAGAGCAAGTCTCTGGAGCTCTCTCTTTCTCATTTATCCCCACTCTTCTAATGTGCAGCTTGAGATACCATATTTTAGTTTTTTTTTTTTAAACTTTCTCCACTTTAACGCCATTTCCTTACTGTAGCCCCCACATGTAGCAAACACACATGGAGAACTGAATGCTAATGATTAAAATGCTTCAGGGCCATCTTTACCCAGGGGAGGTTATCACAGCCTCCTTTCCACCTTTGCAAAAAGTTTAAGCAGAAATGTGCACTTAGATCTGGTGAAGACTTGTCTGCCTGAATAGAAGCCATATTTTCTTCTGATAAATGCAAATTGAACAACTGTGTGCCCTCTGCTTGACTGCCACAGCCAGCTTTTGGTGATGAGGACCTTTTCTTCACACCACACACACTCTTCTCACCCTCACCTTTCCTCTTCCATTGCTTTTTGGATACTGCTTCCCTTGCTCACTCTACCACAGCAGACATGCAGCCTCATCCCCTAAAGGGTCAGGAGGGGAATCCCCTGTTCCCATTTGACGCCCTCCAGAAGTTTGCTTATGACAGAAGTGGACAGGGATGCTCATATCCTGCCCTTGCATTAAAGACAAGAAATGAGACACTTTTTTTTCTCTGCAAGCAAACTTAAATAATACAAATCTGGACTTACGGTCAAGTGAGCAAGAGCAGAATATGGCTTCAGAAGTCAAACACGTTGACCTTATGCCCTGGAACTTGCCTATGAAGTCAGTTTAGTCACATATTGCTGCCTAGGAGTCCTGCTAATCCTATCAATCCTGTTCTTCTGCGCCTCACTACAGAATTAACTAAATTGACATGTGTAAAAACATGCAGTAATGAAATTCATCTCTGGAAACTCCATGGTCAATTTGCACATTTTCAAAACTAAGTTACTGTCATTTAGCATCTGGTTATTTACATCCTCAAGGGAAACTTGTTATTAGAATAGAGTGAAGGTATTTATGTTTTAAAGGCAAAAGAATAAATGACCCAACTAACAGTTTATAAAATGATCTTCCCAGCTTGCCTTGAATGATACTGCAAAAATAATGTAATGAAAAAAGCATTACAGGACCCTGATCAAACACGATGCTTCAGGGCTAAGGAACCTAATTTTCCTGCAGGCAGATACGGTTCATTTAGTCCCACAGGGTTTCATACGACATGAAGACATCAGCATTTTCTGCAGAATTAAGCAAAGTAATTAAACAGCTACTCTACCGATGCACTGTCGAAAAATACAATTGGAAAGGATCATTTCATAGAGATATCTAGTCTATCCCTAGTCAAGGATCTGCTAAGCTTACAGTACACCTGCCATGAATGAATGAGTTCCTCTGCAAAAGGCCAGGTTGCTACAGGGGCACTGCCACACCTCAGTCAGGCTTTAAAATTCCTTTACAAATGGTGTTTCTTTTTGCAGGAATGTAAAGTGAAGTAATGAAGACCCAAACCACTTTCCTTTTCACCATTTGTTATGGAATAGCAACAACAAAGTGGTTTAACAAAACAAGAGCAACCAAAATCACTCACACGTAGTCTGAGAGTTTCATCTGTGAAGAAGCAGCAGGTTTGGTCACTTCTAAGGTCCCAATATAAGGAAGTTGCTCTCCAGCTACTAGTGCCACCCATGGACTTCAGAGAAATGCCAGTGCACTCTATTCGAATGTGTCAAGCAGTGACATATGGCATCATGGAGAAGATGCAATAAGGCAGAGAGAGAAAATGAGCGGATCCTTCAGAACCCCCGCTGCTTGCTATGCCTAATCCTGGTCTCAAAGCACACACGTGGCACGCAAAAGAGGTAGCAACAGAAATTCACAGGTGTGTTAGCTTACAGATGGGGTGTAGATGTCCTCCCTGTTGACTTGGCAGCATTTTTGCGACCATGCCCAGGGATTAGACCTTGCACAGCAGTTCTCCTCTCAGTGGTGGGATGTCCTGTGGACAGGGACAGAGAAGCTGGGTCAGTTTGTTGCATGTGGTGCAGGCTGAATGCAAATAGCCGAAACGTGGCGGAGTCATGCATTTAATTCTGCTCACCTCAGTGGCATTAAGCTCAGAGAGAAAGATAGTATCTACGAGCAGTGACTCTTTCTACGGCAAAAAGCCTAGGTGGACAGTTTTATTAAGTCTGATTGGCCAGTGGTTCTACATCTATTCAGATAAACTGAGCTGCCCCAAAATTTAAAAATTTATGATGGTGCAAAACCAAGGTCTAGCATTTCTGAAATCTTTGTCTGGTGGCTCTGTCCCCGCTAGATACTGACACAATGAGACTTTTACTTACTTACTTGTTATGCACTGAGGTTATTATAGCTTCACAGTTCATAGAGTAGTTAAATTACTCTCCGAGGCTCACATAACTCATCTTTGTCAGAGCTGGGAAGGGAAGCCAGGTACTCTCATTGCTACCCCAGACTCCCAGCTGAAATAGCTAGATTTTGTGTTTGCCGGTACTTTACTAGCTTCTACTGGGAGAAACGTAAAAGCATTTCATCCTGCATTATATGCAAGAAAGGAAGCAGAAGCTGGAATTTATTTGATTTATTGCTTTCCAGCTTCAGCTGAAGATCAAACATTCTGTGGAGAAAAACATTTCCTTAGGTGGTTGTACTGTGCATATCTCTGCTCAACGCCAAACTGAGTCACAGGGACATAGGGAAAGAACATTCCTTTTTTTCACCAGGACAATTTACACCTTTAATTCAGTAGTTACAACCAACCACCCAAAAGGTATTGTTACTTTCATCTACTGGCAGCAATTTTCATTCAGTTAGCATCCAATTCACAATTGAATGAAACAATTAGACTTTGTAGCCTGACTTATTATATTTTCTCAGAAAGGAACTCTGCATCCATTAGAAGCATATCCCTATCTTTCTTCAAAATGTCACACAGGCAACAGTAATTTTATGGCATTTCACCCCATCTGTCCACATTTTTAGAAATAAGTTTTGCACTTGATGCATTTTCATGTCCTCTCCAAGCCCAAAACCATATAATTCTTCAAATAATTAATGCTACTGTTTCCTTTAGATTATATAATTATTTCCCATGTCTATTTAGCTGTCTCTTCATTTGTAGGTTTACCATTGATTAAACACAAAGTACTATGCTACTGCTAACTTTACTTCAAACAGGGATTTTCACACTAGGACAAACAAAAAAACCAGCATGAATATCTGTACATAAAGAAATTTACTTTTCCATTAATTTTAGGTACTCCCTTAACCCCTTCAGTATTATTAGAGATCTTTTGTGTTTGAATTAACTCTGTTCCTTTGCACCCAGATTCATATTTGGGTCAGATCCCGAGTACTGGTAATAGCTGAGAGGTGATTCATGGACCTAAAGGACAGTTTCTGGCAGAATCCTACCTAGAAGAGTAGTGCATGCCCTACTAAACATGGAAAAAAATTTCAGTTGTTGGATCAGGAAATACTCAAGAAGTTTGCTTTTTGTGTGTGTTCTCTTTCAGTCTACAACAAAAAAGAAAATTTTTACTTTCAAAACAAATAGTAAAAGGTAGCAATAGAAATAAAACTTATGAGAAGAGCCTATAAATTGATGGATCTATAAAGAAGTAAGGTTACTTCTTAATTAATTCTCAGCCAGTAACTGTCTGCCACCCTACTTTTTTTTTTTTTGTTTTAAATCACATGAAAATACAGTATGTGGCTGTATATCACTCATAGAGTGGTCAGTGTTTTCACCAGCATGAAACAAAACTGTCAGACATATAGCCTAAGTTGCTACTCAGCTCTCAGGCTTTAGAGGTGCTGGACAAGGCCAGGGCTCCCAGGTGCCACCGCACTGCCGGGACCCCTGCGCTCCGGCAAGCTGCAACTCTCCTGCCTTCACAAACCACGTTAGTAACTGATGTGACGTTACTTCCCATCCGCCCCACTGAAATGGCAAGGAGTGCCACACCAGATGGCCATTTTGCTAGGACCTGTGCTAATGTGGAATGCAAAGAGAGTTCCTGTCTGGGAACATGTTAAGAAATAACATATCAGTACAAAGATGGCAGAGTATCGGTCCAGACGATAACCAACAATCTTGGCACCCCAGCAGATTAACTGTTGGCAGTTTCAGCTATCTTACACAGTGTGGAAGAGAGATCTGCTCACGGAGGGATTTGAAAGATAATACTGATTACGATTTTTAGGTGGCACAAAACCAAAATGGTGCAGGCAACTCCAAAAACGCTCTATGCTTGTCATCCTTTAGCTGGGATAGTTGAGATAACTCAGCTCTCAGCGCTCAAGACACTGATCTAAAGCAAAGACCTTTGAAAGCAACAGTAAGTTTCCAACTGATTTTGATGGACCAGAAGAAGAGAACTCGAACTGCACTCCATCCTAAACAGAATCTAAACCCAAATATCTTTGAGTCCACTCCCAGCTTTCATCTTGTTTCTTTTGGCTGCATCCTCTCACTACATTTCATCGTCTTTGGGGCAAAAAAAAAATGACACATCATTTCCCACAGTTCTTACATCCCCAGTACTTTCAAGAGAGTTTGGTTTATTGCATTCAATGTATTAACTACACTGGAAAAGCAGTGCTTCTCACCTCCAAAATCAGGCTCTACAACAAGAGTGAAACAACTCCAGAAGGAACCTCAGGACAAAAATATTCAACCTCACCTTTCAGTGAACACCGCCCATATAGCATTCTCTCCTCCAAAATAATTTCAGAACAGCAATGTCATCATTTTGTGTCCAGTCAAACAGAACGGTTACAAACCTATCTGGGATAAGAGATAAACTTAAGAACCCAAGGTAAACTCTAGAATCCATTCTTTCTTAGATTTCCATTTTCTCTGGCAGATTTAAACTTACTGTGAATTATTATAAATAATTTATAATAATAATACCGAGTAATTTCAGTGTTAAATTCCCGGGAGGAAATAGGAGACGACTACAGGAAAGATGAGGGTAACACATGGGTGGCCAACAGCGAGCTGTCTGCATCGCAAATGTACAAGCTAATTCAAAATTCTGAATGAAATTCTGATTAAAATACAAATTTCTGTTGTTTTAAATATTATAACTAAATCATCATTTTCCATCTTTTTTGAAGTGGGAAAGTGTTGTCACTTCAAATCTTCCTTGTTTTGTGCAGATTTCTAGGAGAAATGGCTCTGGGATATTAATGTTTGCATTTGTATTCACTCTGCAAACAGCTAAAACGTTCACCTCCTATGAATATTCATTTTATAAAAATTCAGACAACATTTGTTACTTGCAGGCCAATAATTGCAAACATTTATTCACCAGAAGAGCCATTGCGACTGGTGTTTGCTAAAATACATATAGTTGAGCAAACATATATATATAGCTGCTTTTAATATGGAGTTTGACCAGAGAGAACAGTCTGACATGGTTGCCTGCAACACCATAGGACGTGAAGCTGTGGTCCCAGGGAGTCCCTTCCAGTCCTGTATTCCTGTCTTCAAAGCACTGTGGTTCTGGAGTGCCCAACTGAATTAGTAACTCAGTGACAGAAGTAATTAATTCTTAAATATGAAAAGATGAATGCTAACACTGAGCTATGTTGGAAGCAATGCTTTCTTCTCAGAACTTCAATCTTCTGTGTGCAAATGTCAACGATTTCAAGGATGATACAAAAGATGCCGGTGGGAAAGGACTCCCCACAACCTGCTGACTGCCTGAGTACAGAGAAGCCCTAAGTATAAATTCACAGGATAATACATTATTCAGACACAAAAGGCAGCTCCTCTAATAAACTTTTTAACATCAAAGGCCTATGTTACCAGTAGGCTACAATTCACTATGATTAGAGAGCAATTTTCTTGTGAGGTGATTCACTTGGAAAAAAAGGTAAAAAAAATCAAGCCTGTTTTCCAGAATGGATAAGTTTGTTCGCTTTTTGCAAGTGCCGTACTGAATTCTAGCAGGAAAGGTGAAGACCACACAACAAGAAGAGACATACTTCTTAATTATCAGGCGTAACACGATCCCGCCATCTCCAAACTGACTATATCAGAGCATTAGGTCACTTTCCCTGTTTACCAGAGACATGGACAGCTACCGATTCCTGGGTCCCAATCCTGTGCTGTCCAAGCATAATCTGTCATTGCTTGGTGGGATGGAGCTGCTCTGGTCACATGCAGAAGGTTCTTCATGAGCAGATGGTTGGGAAGTGCTACCTGAAGCAGCTGGAACACAAGACATCACTGGTGTATCCCCCTAGGTGGAACTTTCAAGGCCAGTGCAGCTAGGATGAACTCATGGCTGTTATTTATGTGTGGGCTGCAGTGACATGGGGGATCCAGCTCTCTGGAGCTAACCAAGTGCTCTCTTATTGTGGCTTAGGATCTGCACTCCTGTATATGGGAGTGCTCTCAAGAGTTAAGCTTTTCATATGAAGATGCAAAGGAGGTGATAAGAGAAGGAAATCGATCACAGCTAATGATGAGCACAAGAGAAAAAAAAAAAGCCCTTGGGGAACCAGAGATAGAGTGACTATTTAGGTTTCCTTTCAATGACTAACTCTTTTTCATAACTATGAGCTCTGAGCAATGGCTTTATATCAGTGATAATAACTGCAGTTAGTTCTTTAGCTTGTCTTGGCTCTCCACTGGATCCAGTCTTTCAACATCTTCATGATTATTTAGATTTTACTGTGTTCAACCTGCATAGCATCGTACGCTGTGTGTAGTTACATTTATTAATTTACTTAGAAAAAGGTATTTTCAGAAGAAGCAATAGCTGCCAGATTCTTCTCCCAGTGAAGAGAGGAAAGAAAAGACCAAAAGTCATGTTATTCCATGATATTGCTGCTCTCTTTCCCTATTAGCTATATCCTCACAATTCACAATGTATAGATTTCTTCAAGACAAGTAAATGCGCCACTGTAGACCAATTTTATTAATATTTTTAGAACCAAAGTAAACAAATGAATTTTCAAAGACTTAGGTTTTGATGTATTGCTATTTCCAAATGTTGCCATAAGCAGAAATGTCTGTGCTTCTTATTGTCAATACATTCTCCTCTTGGATCCAACATGGAGAGTAGAGACCACAACTAAGCCTGAAATTCATTTTAAGTGTTCTACCTGTCAAATAACATATCGTTTGAAATATCAAATGAGACAGTGACTGCTCAAAAGAGCTTCCTACGTGAATCAAGAAGAGTAAACAGATGGGGCCCAGAGAGCCTGACATATGTATAACACATTTATTGCCTTAAGAGTACTTTATTTTTGAATAACCCATCTTTTGCTGCAAAACACGCTCTTTGCAGTCCACTGTTATAGCTCCAGAAGGAGCAGAACAGCTGACACCTCCCTGAGCCTGCTAAGGAAAACACAATGAGCGCTTGGCATCCATGGATCACAGCCTAGTCTGAGAGGAGTGTGAAATCCTGAGAAAAGCAGAAATTTCAGATTTGAAAGGGGAAGCATTTGACTAGTCCAAGAGGGCCAGAGGTGCACAGTAACTAAGATATCTCCGTTCTCCATGAGATATTGCTCCAATGGCTTTCCAGATTCCTTTAAATATCAGTTGCCTCCTTTGTACCTTTCTGCATTACCATAATATCATAATGGGCTCTCTCATTAAAAGGGATTTTTTTCTTTTTGTTCAAAGATGAAAATGTTTATTCTGCAAGCCTACATGGTCTTTCCTTATTCTATCTGCTGTTACATCCAGATTAAGAGATTGACAAGATAAGTTGTTAAGGTTGCTTACAAGTTTTATAATACTTGAACAGCTGAGGTTTCAAGAAGCATGAGTTTGAAGCATGAGAAGTTCTTGCTACTTGTTAAACAAGTCTAAGTAAGTGCTTATCCATCTAGCCTTTTGCAGACATTTCACACCAAAGGAAGGAACTTCATATTACTTTTGGGGTGTGTATATCACCGTATTTGTGAGACCCTTGCCTGAATTTTTGGCCCTTATTAATAAGAAATTAAAATTAGTTAGTTCAACGCTCACAAAAGGCTTCCCTCTGATGACAAGGGAAAATGAACTTGTAGACTTTTCTATATACTGGGCTTGCTAATGTGTTTCAGCACTGCTCTATGAGGGAGCTATTCTTGGCAAGAGGAAAGGGAGGAGGGGGGAAGGTATTGCCAACTTTGGCCTGTCTCCCTAATCCGCCAAGAAATCAAGAATCATCGCTGACCTTGTTTACAAGAACAGACCAAGAGAGCTGCCAGTAACAAGTATGGGCATGGAGGAGTTCCTGTAACAAAAGGCTGAAAGCTTTTGTGTGAATCTGGTTATCCTACTGAACTAGCTCACCTGGCCAACAGCATATCAGAGACGCAAATCCAGAGGGAGGCCTGAAGATACGCTAACACAGTTCTGCTAACACAAATGGCATCTTGGCTGTTTGCAGGAAAACAGGCTTAGCTGGAAACTCAGCAAGATGCTGGTTTCCACTCCTCAGCCCAGCCTGGTGAGAGGAATTCCCATTTTAATATTAATTTTTCATCTGTGCTTTACCAAGTTTGGTCAGCAGTAGCCCTTCATCAGAAAACTCACTTCCTGGCTTCCTTCCTGTCTTCTTAATAAACTTTCCACCCCACTCAGACCACCGAGAGGATATCACCAAGATGTGGGTCATTCTTGCAAGTCACCTCACTGAATTGTCGATATGAGGAACTCTGGGGACTTTTTAACTGTTTTTCTTCCCCTTCATTTTCACTTAAAGAAATGACTTGCAGTAAGTCGGAAAAAAAAATCCCTAAGCCCATCGCATTTAAACATAAATATGTCCTTTAATTCCAGCTGTGCATCACTCCATGCAGAACTTTGGGTGCTGAGGGAGACTGCAGAGCCTCAGTTTTGTTCTCCTAGTGAACTGAAGGGAACACAGGCATACATATAGTTTGTTCTAAGATCAGGTCCCCCTAAAGTGTAACAGCTCCAAACACACAACTCTTGGCTTTAAGAAGGCTGCATACAGTGACTGGTTATTATAGCCCCTGTAGGAAAAACACAACGGCTAGTTTGCCAGGTTCCCCAAGGCACGTTTAAGTCAGTTGGGAAGCACCAGTATAAGAAACAATCTAGATAGTAAAACTGAAAAGAAAGTGATAGTTTTTCTGCATACATCTTCTTTTTTATACTGTTCTCCTATATATCTGCAGATAATGGGTTGAGTCTTTGGTATGGACTTAGTATGACCACATGTAGGTCCTGTGCTGTGTCTGGCAGCCACCAGAGATGAAGAATTCTTGCCTAAATATCATGTTTCCAATAAATATTTTCCAAAATATTTTGCTCTATAGGGGATCTAGTGTTTCATTGCACCTCTAGTCACCTTTTATTTATTACTTTCAGGTACTCTTTTGGGAACCTGAATATAGGGCAAGATGAAACCATATGTTCAATAGCAGAATTGCTACTTTTACATGCACGGTTTCAGGACATGGAGGGCAGGGAACCAAGAAAGCCACAGTAGCAACAATACAAGCAAAATAGTGTTTCAATGGCTGTTTCGTCTGCCTTAGCTGAGCCTTAAGACACTCAGGCCCTTCTTCAGGAATACATTTCCAAAGTCTTACATCATGTGAAAACATTCAGTAATGTAGCTTGTGCTATGAAAATAGTGGTGGATTGCAATATTCTGGGAAAATGCTTTTAATGCAATCAGAAGATGATGAATTAGGATTTCACTGGAGCCCAAACAAGGTGCCAGGCAAGGCTTATGACTCAGGCCGAAAACAAGTTAATCTCTATTTTTAGATCTAGTGCTAGCAGGCTTTTCTGGGTTTAGGGCAAAAGTTTAGATTCTAGTTGCCCCTGGGGGTTAAAGATGAAATGAGAGGCCATGAGGTTGCTCTCTGAGAAGAGTGAAGAAGAGCCATCCTGGATTTGTGGGTTTTACAGGAGTTGCTCAGCTACATCTAGGACTGCGGTAGGTCAGGCATGGCAAAGGCTGGTGAGCCAGGGAGCACAAGACAGGCAGAAGACAGGCTGTGCAGCTTACATGTCACCTACCTAGCTCTAAGTCTTTTTCCATTTGGCAACTGCACTTGAGAGGAAGCCTAATATTATCCCGAACCGTTTGAAGCCTGTCATCTCCATCCTATAAGCTAGAAAGTGCTTACTGGAATAAACTCTGAACACCACACTTACTTCTTCTCATTGGATGGACGGTGTCCTAATCCTATTATTTCGACCTCTGCCTTCCTGAGGGCTAAGCAGAGGAAAATATGACTCCAGTAGCATGAGTTTTCTGCATTGCTCGATGGAGTCTGATTCCAGCCTAACCCTCACTTAACAGACTCTTCCTTAAGGCTGCTCTAACCTTAACCCTGTCATCTGGATTTTACCACGAGCACCAAAGCTGACTGTAAGGAAGCAGCCCTTGTTGCTCCAGACGTAAGCATGGCAAGGAGAACTCTTTAAGTCCTCATAAGCCCAGTAATAACTGGGAAGCAGCCCAAGTTGGTAAAAGTGCTGTACCTAGGGCAATAACCTAGGTACTGATCAGAGCCCTACTCCAGCTCATCACCTCCTTCCATAAGGAACCTTGCTCCCGGTATAGCCCTGGCACCTGGATGCTTCTCTGCTGTACAGACACCCAACCTACCCTCGCAAAAGCTTCTGATCTGAAGCCCAAACACCACACACTTCCAATCCCAAACTTAATCCTATGTTAGAACTAGAAAGAAAGCTACTCATGTACCCAGTCAAATTATATCCGACACCACGTTGCCCACCCTAACGGCATGGAGTCCAGCCTGAAGCCCAACCTTATTTTTGGACATGCTCCAAACAAAGCTTATGGATAAAGCCTTGGCCAGCACTAGCCCTAAATCTAGCTGCCCGCTTCACCTGATCCAATGTCGAATCTCAAACGCTCCTGTCACTGGAACTCAAAACAAGTTCACAAACCTGGACCTAATAGTAGCACTGGTTTTAAAGATCCTGTCTTCATTTGAACTAGGGATTAATGTGGGATAGGAGATGTTTCTGGGCTAAGCTTTAGGTCTGGAATTAGCTAAGACTCTATGTTAGAGGTCCACGGGGTCTGAATGAAGACTAGGGTTATGCCTGTGGCAGGGTAAAGGTTTGGGCTGTGAGCTTTGAGGGTTTCATGCAGTGCTGCTGGGCAGGTGCTTGGGGAGGCAGCAGTGACAACATTTTCCTGCATCATCTCATATCTTGGCATGCAGCCCTTGCTATACCCAGAAAGATTTGACCCGCATTCCTGCTTCATCTATCCCATGCCTTTCACTAATGCCCACATTTCTGAGCTAGTAAGTGCACAGGCATGCCTTCCTCTTCGTGAACTTTTAAGCTAGTTAAAAAGGACATCATCTAAAAATTGATTTAAGGGAACAATAAGGAAGCGTCTGACTCACTGGTAGGCTAACAAACCTTGGGAAGGTTTTCTCTCGAGAATTCCAAATTTCTAGTTTAGTTTCTTGCCAATTGAAAATAATACCAGCTGTAATTTCCCATGCGTCATTGATCCAGCTCTGCACCGTGGCCACTTGGGTGTGTTTGGCCTGTTTTAGCCATTGCAGTTTTCTTTTGTTAAGTATCAAATGGCTTTTATATTGCCTAGCAATACACTGCATATCACTGAAAAAGGCTCTGGAACCTCAAGTTAGTAAGTGCCTGCAATCATTTTTTTTTCTTTCTTTTTTTAACATCTGAGTTATTTTTGAGCTGAACAGAGGACTGAATCCTATAATGTCTTCCTTCCTGTGAATACGCCACTTATCTGATTACTGAATATTGCAATAGATTATGCCCCTACAATAATTTTACATAACCTGCTAGAGATGCAGCATAGAAAAGGGACCGAGATTACAACAGCAAGATTACAACGAAAGAACTTTTACTTACAAGATATTTCCTAGTCTTTTTGCACAACCTTTGTATGAGAAGAACATTAGTATCCTTATTTTAGTTTCATCATCCACTTTTCAAAGATAAGATATACACATCTACACTAGAAACAAACCTCTGCAGATGTTTATACCTTGCACCTCATGCTATGACTGGAATTAAGCAGGGCAGAAAGGTAAGTATAACTTGGCAGGCGGCATCTTGGCAGGTAGAACCTGGGTTAGTTCTTCTGATCCACTCTTGCACTTTCCTATTTTGATCTCAGATGATACTGACATCCCTTTTCCTCTTGCTGCCTCCTAAAGAGTGGGATAAAACTATAGATTTACACTGGGATCGGCCAACATGCTTTGTTCACATGTGCTGCAATCCAAAGTGCTTGATCCAAAAAATGCACCTAGTTATCCAACCGTTACAGTCAGCGGATATCATGTCCCTAAATGCCATCACACACCTGGGTCATCTATCTACCCTTTCCTTGAGGAAACCCGTTCACTACTACAACAAGCAGTTTTGTACCCTGCTCTGTGCTCCTTCTTGGTTCTTGCAACTGTGACCCCCTCAGATGATGTCACCTAGAGCAGCGTGTTTTAGCTGTACTGTGGTTTATGAATTGTAGCAAAAAGAAATTACACATAGGCTGTGGGCTCTGTGGCAGATGAAGGAGACAAAGCTGGCTATCTAACTGTTTTGTCTGTTGGCTTCTAGTTGTATCTGCTTTCTTTAACGCTTCATGTTTAAGACAGATTGCAAATCCATACAACATGGGATTTATATGGCAGGCCCATGCTCCCAAGGATACTGCTGTAAGCTTCCATTGAAATTAACATTTGAAATAGAAAACAAGCTTTCAGAAGTGGATTATATCCAGATGGTACCAGAAAGTTGATACAGTCTTGATTTTAAGTTTCCACAGTTGAAGGTGCCTGGTCTGCCAAAGTTAGAAAGGACCAGCACTCAGCTTAGGCCTGCATATGTAACAGTCCTCTTTTTGGTCCCTCAAAGTCATACATTCATATGTATGTGGTGCCCTGCTCATGACTGCAGAGCTGTTGCACCCACAAAGGCATGCCAACCTCATGGGTGGGACAACAGCAAAGAGGCCCTATGTGACCCCCAGCTCACCTCCATGGGTCTGTACAAGGTGGTCAGAGGCATCACATAGGCTTTTTAATGGTCCAATTCAAGTCTGAAAGCATTGCATCTGTGCTTGCGTGGCACTGCACAGAGCTACCATAAGGTTAGAGCTGCTCATGAATACCACTACACAGCTCCTGAGATGGAGCTGGTACATCTACATTGTTCAACGTTTCGCCATGTGACAGTACTACATAGGGGTGAAGCTACCTGAGGGATCTCTACATAAAAGCATACGTCTCCAGAGATGCCTCATGTGGCGTTCAACCTCCCTCACCAGGGCCCAGCAACACTATTGCAGGAGAGGCAAAGAGCAGCACAGATGTGAGTTCGAATATGTCTATTTTAAATATGATTCAAAGTTCATGGTTAAAAAAGATCACTTACAACCTTCACACAGAAGAAAGGTCAACTTCATTGGATGAAATGGCTGCTACGTTTCATCCATCACCCCCATGGAAATCTTTCCTTAGACTTTTAGTAGTACTTGTAAACTTTGTCCTGTTTTGTGATACTAAAACAGTTATGAGTCTTCCTTACTAATTACTGAAGATCTAAGAAAACTGAAAGGACAAGCCAAAAAAATCAGGTGCCTGAAAGTCAAACTCTACAGAGCAATAAAGAAATTAGCTGAGTGTTGCTATTTATGATTTTAATTATTATGAATTACTTCAGCTACATCCTGATAAACGGGAATTGTCTTGTCTTAATCTAGCAAGGCACAAGCTTGCCCATCCCATGAGAAGACTTAGTACTGACTGCAGAGAGAATGCAGGAATGTGAATACAAAACTTAGTTTAAGGCAACTGGCGACAAATTGTCATAAACCTGATCCTCACGACTGTATTTCAGTGAGAGTCTGGGCATTGCCACCCTTTCTGTGAAGTCCCATACCCTTAGAAAGCTTTCAGAGCTCCGCTCTCGTGTTGCAGGATGAGAAGAGGTCAAGAAAATTACGTCGAACAAATTTGTGTCCATATAAATTACAGAGTAAAACCCACAACAATATCCTTTTCATAAAAGCACGATGATCCTGACTGCCAGAAACCAGCGTCACTGGTAACGCTTATCT
Organism: Struthio camelus; assembly: GCF_040807025.1. Lineage (NCBI taxonomy): Eukaryota > Metazoa > Chordata > Aves > Struthioniformes > Struthionidae > Struthio > Struthio camelus. Next base: position 52,270,398 of record NC_090943.1, read on the forward strand.
CTCAAAGCAGTTCTACGTATCAATTTACATTTCAGGTCCTATCTTGCAATTAAATTTCTAGAGATCAGCTTAAAATGCCTGTTTCCCACTCCCTCCCCCTTTCCAATTTTCTGTCCTCTAAGATTAACAAAAACTCCTCTGTGCCAGCAAATTAATCACACTACAGAACTGAACTGTTCATTAAAGCTGCAGTACGCTACAACTGCCGTTAAAAACTCAATATTGCTATTTTCAGCCGTTAATTTTATGGTTCTATTTGCAGTAGCCTCTCGTCTAAGTATATGTGATATCACAATAAATATCTTGATAAATCTGAATTGCCAGAGATATCAGCATGCTACAAGCTTACAGCGTGTTATGACACCTGCGTCCTTGTGCAGTGGCTCTTTGGGGTCTACAGGGTGCTAATTCTCAAAAACTCTGGCCCATGCAGGATTCCTGAACGCACTCCTGGAGCGTCCCATTATCCTATGTTAACTGATGCTTTGCCGCAGAGGATGAGCAGGGAAAATTTTCACTGCACATAGATGCAGCTGCAAGTGCTGGCTTTAGCAGTGACCTTGCCAGTGCCCTCTCTCGCTGTCCACTTGCTCTCCTCTGGCCTCTCCTTCCCTCTCCTGCTCCTCCTCTTCTTCTTCAAAAAAAGATTAGTCTTTTTCCTTCTTGGTCATTCCCCTCTTTGAAGAGAAAAGGCTGATGCTGCAAACAGTGGAGAGTTATGAGGGAACTCTGTCCTCTACCTCAAGTTTTTGTAAGCTGGCTGGGGGCGGGTGTGGGCATAGGTGCTGAAGCCTGTGCTGCCTTTGCATCCTGGAGGAAGGTCCCCAGGAAATTCATCACCTTAGCTCCTCAAGAGACATCTTTTTTTGTTTTTAATTTAAAGTATCTACCTCCCCCCACCCCCAGAAGTACCTAGAATTTTCAACCAGACCAATATTTCAGACTTTTTCTGCAAAGGTAACACTGTTGAGCAGGAGACAACCTATCCTCGCCCTTTGTACAGAACGAAGATGGTGGCCTGTGTTCATACAGCGAATAACGAGAACTTTCCATAGTCTGGGACAACGGGGACAGAAATACAGTCTGCTTCTTTTCTGCCTGCCATGAACAGGCAACAGCTGAGCTCCTTTGCCCTAATATGGCAGAAGGGTACACTTTACATGGTACCCTGCTCCCAGAGATCTCATTTCCCATTCAATACAGAAGCAAAACCAGAAAGCAAAACTGCAGCCCTTAAACACAATATGTGCCATCTCAAGGGCTGACTGGATTCCCTGAGGAGTCTACAAAAAAATGCAGCAATCCTATCAATAAAATTCTGCAGACGCTTGAGTCAGCCATTGCATTAAACACTGGAAGAAGGCCTCAGGCTTATGCACCTCTGACATGTAACTGAATTATGCATGACATTAAACACAAAATGCACCCAAGCCTCCAAACCTTGCTGCATTAAGATTCCCCTTGTATAGCTTAAACAGTATAATAGGATCTTAGCCTGAGGGCAGCAGAGCTTTGAACTTGTCTTCTATAAGAGGCACCTTGGCTAGCGTAGGTGGCAATCTTGCCTCAGTGAAGTCACTGAAGCCAGAGCGTTTCTCTGGGACGCTCCACCAAGTCTTGCTCTCTCCCTAAAGTGCAGAGGGCAGATCAAAGGCACAGCGGTAGGTACAATATTGGAGATTCATCTCTCTTCTTAGGAGCAGTGGGAAACCACCCAGACTCGGGCAAGCTCAGCACCAATTCAGGAAAAGCACCTGCTATATCATTTAAAAGCACTATCTTGTCCTCCACCACTCCTGACCTAAATGTGCAAAGAGGAGCAGATAGAATGAAACTCACTTCTCTGTAGCACACAGATCCTCAAGCTCCACTTACAAAATAATTGTGTTAATAATCTTGTAGCTCTTTTGCTCACATAGTACAGAATAGCAAATCAGACCAAGCTTTCAGATCTGAAATAGTCTTCTGCACTCAACTGCTCTGATTAAAAATACATTGACACTACTCCTGCATTACTAGCAACATTTACTGCTAAACAGAGCATTTTTCTTTGCACAGTCTAGTTGTATACTTTGCATATTACAACTGTATGTGACATGCTAAATGGTGTAATGTCATAGCTCTATCTACGAATGAGAGTCATCCACTTGGCTTGCTCAAAACATTAGGCATTAAAATCTAACCCTCACCACAGGGGTATTTTTCAACCACAGGAGTAGCAGCATCTCTGAAATGTTTTGCTCTCATCTACAAACTGTCTTTTTCAGCCTTACCAAATGCTTTGGGTCCTGAACAAGAAGTCCAGGACTCATCAAAGGGTTTTTTCCACCCTTAACAGCAAGACTATAACAGGCTCCCTCTGCTTGCACTAAGTAATGGCATGTTAAGATACACATTAGCTTCAGTAGTGCTCTGATCCAGATTGCATCTCTGCCTTCAGCCTAGCCACCCACACGCTCGCAGGCTTCCTGGGACTCTGCGGAGAGGCCTTGGCAAGTGAATTGCTTCTTCCTGGAGGCTCTGCTCTGCAGTTAAAACAGAGAGTTAAAACAGTATTTAGCTCCCTGCTCTCTATAGGACCCAAGGATCTCCTGCTGTCTGTACTGGAGCAGGAAATGGGAACAATCGACTGAAGACTCTGCAAGGAGCAAAGGGACACGTGTGCTCGACAAACCCTGGCCTTAGGGTGAAAGCTAAACCAATTCTCTGCAAGAGCCTGTGGACGTAAATCAGCCCACTCTGATGGGAGAAACATTACAGATAGAAAAGAGAGATTCTTCTTGTAACGCTGGGGCCGTCCCCTGGGCCCAGGAGCAGAGGTGTGAGGAGGCTCCCAAGCTCTTGTTTTGATCCTGTGGTTATACTGCAGAAAGGAAAGTCAGAACAGTGCAGTGAGCACATGGCAGCAGGGTGGCTGGGGTAGACCTCTCCCCACCCATCTAACTTCAGCTTTCTCATCCTCTGTGTTTTATTCTTTCCCTGGGGAAAGGCTCTGTTTCCTTTGGTGGGTTTTTTTTTTCGTCTCAGGTGTCTGTCAAAAAAGGATCAGCAAAACAACACTGTTTTGTCTTAGGCTTTTCCTATTCCAATTTGTTGTGTGTGCACTATAGGTGTTATGAAAGAAAGCAGAAACAAACTAGTGACTTAGTTTCATTCCTTATGCACATACATGTATTTTACATTTTTATATAATGACCTTCTTCAGATAACCGGTACCACACAGGAACAAGATCTGGAGCCAAAACACCCTTCTGTTAGCACTGGCAGACTAGCTATGCAAAGGAACTAACAGCTGCATACTACATTTCTTCAAAATTTATAGACTGCTATTAAACCAGCCCTGCCATGGTGTGGGTGGCTAAAAGTTTAGGGCTTTCCTTATTTATTTTTACGGCTTCAAACTTTGCAGATTCATTTTCACTCTTCCTTGGGGAGCCACATTTTAAATCTCTCTCGAGGTGTGACGCAGCACTAGAGTCATTCTTTATTAGCAAGATAATAACTTCTTTCCTGCCTCTGCTGTTCCTTTCTTCTCCCCAGCACGTACTCCCACCTCCTTTTCCCTGCCTATGCAATGTCTTTTTTCAGGTTTGCTTTGATGTTCTTACTCTAGACAGAGGTACACAAAGACTCAGGCATGGTAGCTCCAAATTCGAAGTTGCTCGGTGGCGACAGCAAGGACCGTTAACGTGTTGGCTTCTGTAGAGCTCAGTGAGAGCAAAGTTTCCTTACCAGTGTCCCTTGGTTTTCTGTGTGAATCTTTCAAAAGGTTGTTAACTCTGAAAGTCTTCAGCCCAAGGAGACCTGTGAGTAGTTAGTTGAATATGGTAGATGACATCTCCTCCTACCTAAGGGTTAAGCAGTATTTAAGGGCATCTGTATAGATGCTGCCCCAAGGTAGTGACAAATCCTTCTCTAAATACCTATAGACCTGGGAACAGTAACCAGCTAATAGCGCCTACCAGCAGTAAGTTATTATTTTCTTCCTTCCTTTGTCTGGCCTGCCCTCCTATCCCACACCTATGTGCACAGGCTGTGCCAGCCAGGACATAACAGAGAAAAGTAAGAAAGGGGCTCTCTGTCTGTTTCTCACCGTCCCTCCTATCCCATGCTGGCGCGGCCCAGGAGGGCTCACTAGTCATACCGTGTTTGCTGTCCTCTCAGACACCCCCATCCCAAGGAGTTTGAGACACTGGGCTAGGTTGGAGGAACAGGAAGCACATCTCTCACTCTTCCACATCTGATGGGGTAACATAGGGTCAAGTCATAATCTTAGAGCTCTAAGTCTTCACGTTCTTTTAAGATCCAAATGTGGCCAAGGGGAAACATCTAATTTTTGGCAATAAGTAACTCAAGGCAGATCCCTGAAAAATTTTGCTGGTCAAGCATTTTCCAAGATGGCTTACAGTTTTGAGTGCCCAGCTTCAAGCAATTTTAAAGGGGCTGTTTTTCAGAATGGGCTTGGTACCCAGCTCCCTCTGAAAATCATACCCTTTCAACTGTCTCTTAACAAGAAAGATGTAACAACATGCAACCTTACTAGTATTTTCAAAATCTTGATCTTAGTGCCTATTCTGTCCCCAAAGAAGATGCTTTGAGGGACAGACTGTTTCTAAAACAGACTATGAACCAACTAAAGCCGACGATGACAGAATGCACTGCGGCAGAAGATACTGAGTTCACAGCCCTGGAGACTAGAAAACATTGCTTGCTGATAGCTCAGCTTTAGAAGGGGAAGCAGGAAACAGTTGTTTCACAGAATAGGCATATCATAAAACATTCCACTTCAATCACCATGAAATCAATCCATAAGCGGATGGAAAGATCTTCAGACAGTCCGGCTGGGGTCCAGTGCTTTGTTTTTGATCCCATAGTGGCTATATGACTTTTGGACATAAAATATTCCTGATCAGCATGCCTCTTTCCATCAGCAGGATGATTTATTTCTTAACAGGATCGCATGTTCACTTGCTTACGTGTTGTCTTCCATGCATCTCTCCCAACCAGATTACTGATTAAGATAATTAACACAAATGCTTGAACATTAAAAAGCAACATATTTACCCCAGATCATCAAACTCCAAAAAATAGTAGTAAACTCTGGTGACCTCTGGTCTGTATCTGAACCAACCCAGTGATTATGGTGACAAAAACCCACAACATATTATCATAGTAATCTGGAGTTTGTTCTCTCCTCGACCCAAAGGAACCGCATCTGAGCTTTTGTTGTGCTTTAAAGTTCAGCTGATCTAAAAACGGTCAAGATCAACACCAAGATTTTAGAGAAATCACTAAAAGACTTCTGAGGGCTGCATGTAATATTAAGAGCTGTTATCCTTGTTTAAACTCTGTTGATGAATATGACTCAGCCCTTTTCCCTGAGGCCATTTCAGAGTTTTGCTTCTTGTCAGTACTGAGGGACATACTGCGTATCAGTCTGCTTTGGTTTGTTTATGGATGGCCTTTTCAGATTGACATTGTGGAAAATAGACCCTCATGAGTAACTGGGCAGAAAAGCATGTGCCTGTGCTCTGCCCAAGTCCTGTGCCAGCCAGAAATACCAGCCAAACCAGAAACCATGTGGCTGTGTCAGCATGACACCAAGCTCAAATGCCCTTTTCATGAAGGTCTGACTTTCAGAGCCTGTGATTAGGCATCTGGATATTGCCTGTCTTGAATTTAACAAGGCCTTTGACACTCTCTGCCATAGTCTCCTGATAGTCAAACTGGAGTGATATCAAAACGGACTATAAGGTGAGTGGAAACCTGGCTGGATTGCCAGGCTCAAAGGGTTGTGACAAGCAGAATAAATCCAGCTGGCAGCCCGCTGCTAGTAGAACCCTCTGGGGATTGCTGCTTGGGCCAATATTGTTTATCACCTTTGTTAATGACGAGAACAAGGGGGCAGAGCATATTCTCAGAAAGTTCACGATCCATACCAAACTAGGAGAGCAGTTGATACACTGGCAGGTCAGAGTGCTATTCAGAGGGACTTGGACATGCTGGAGACATGAGCTGACAGGAACCCTATGAAGTTCAACAAAGGCAGATGCACAGTCCTACGTCAGGGGTGGAATAACCCTTGCAACAGCACAGGCTGGTGGCTGGCTGGCTGAGGAGCAGCTCTGTAGAAAATGACCTCCGGGTCCTGGTGCACGATGAGTTAAACATGGCCAGAAATATACCAGGCTGCATTAGTAAGGGCATAGCCAGCAGGTTGAGGGAAGTGATTATTCCCCTCTATTCAGTACATATGTAACCACATCTGGAGTACCGTATCCAAGTTTGGCCTCCCCAGCACAAAAAAAGACATGGAATTTCAGGAGTGAATCCAGCAAAGCTGGGTCACAAGCTGCCTTCTGTGGCCAAGCACATAAAGACTCGAAAAACTGTGCAGCAAGCTTGACTTCCCACAGGCAGGCGAAGCTGACATAGCGAGTGTAGCTCTGTACAAACGAAGCGCAGTAAATTGGGCTACGGATGTGACTTCCCATGCTCTCCAGTAGGGGGAACAAATTTTACGCGGGAGAAGAGGAGAGGGAGTGCTATGGCAATGCAATCCGTGTCCCTTACAAAGCCCTTAGCAGCTTACTTCGCTCAACAGAGAGTTCTCTTCCTCGCTTTCATGCAAGGCTGTGGACTGACCTAGCTGACGAGTCTCTCTTGCAGGTTTGTTTTGCTCCAGCAGTAGAAAGAAATGTCTGTGCATGAAATTTTTGTGAAGGCTCAAGTCCCCGCTGCCTTCCATAGTGTGTAACCCAAATAGGGGATTGTATCCCTTGCACCTTTTTCACTTTCACCAGGAAAGATACAAATTTTCTATTGAAATTTTGAGATGACCAAAGCTCTATATGGAGACTCAGGAGGTATGAACTCAACAGGCAACATGTTAACAAAGACTTTTATCCAGGCATACACAAGTGGACTAATAAACATATATATGCTAGCCCATGGCACATCAAGTTATCTCAAGCCTAAAAAGCCGTGAACACGTGATAGCACAGCACCCTGAAGTCCCCACCGTAACTAATATTTCTTTTCTAATCCAAAAGGTTGAGATCACTGAAAAAGTTCGATATTTTAAATTCACGACTGCATAATTTGCTTTCTGCTCCTCTTCAAACCTCAGGATTAAACCACTTTTACTGATGGATTCAGTACACCTCTTGCTTTGTGAATCCTCTGGAAATGCAGTGAGCTGAACAATGGTACATCACTCTGTTGCTTATTGCTATCAATTTAAAATGCTTCTGTGATTTTTCAGAGAACTCTTTTACAACCTCTTCCTCTCTCTGAATAACGATTTGTTTGGGTCATTACTTATGAAATCGTTTGCCATACCACATATACTACTTCAAACGGGGTTAAAACGTACTCAAGTTACTTGACTCTTATTATTAACACTAACATACATTGAGAGCTACATTTACGTAAGCAGTTGGATAAGGCTTAACTACATATGCTTTTGTACAGAAATCAGATTCTGGTATGGAAAAATACTCTATTTTGCCAAAAATACTTCTGAGGAATTGAATATTTGGCTGTAGATGAAATGCAGTTTAGTTTTGTAATCATGTACTACTAATCATCAGACTTGACAATGGCTGTTTCACTGAAGGTAGGAAAATGAATGCATTCATATTTACTGGTGCTTTATAGGGAATTATAGGTCATGTTAACACCTATAAATTAAGTTTATTTTTGAATTAATTCCTATAAACGCAAACAACCATATACAAATTTCTCTATTAAAATGTCTGACATACATAGAAATATACAGAAACCTCCTCACTTAAAAAAAGAAAGGCATTTTGGAATTATTTTACAGCTGAAGTAACAACTGTAGCTGCCGAAAGACTCTCACCTTTCCTGTAATGACTCTGATCTCTCTCTCCAAAGTGCACCCCAGGCCTTCACCACTGCATGACCTCTCTGGTCTGTTTCAGCCCTATTTTCGTTTTCTATAGTCATGTATCTGCTTCACCTTCAGTCCTCATCTTCTCCACGTCTACCTTCCCTCTCTCTGGCCCTCCTTACCTTTCAGATTTGCAGCACTGCCCACGGCTGAGATTTTCCCTGCCTGACTCTAAGTGAGCTAGTAGTGGCTCACCCTTGCACTGCAAGCATGCAGCGATAGTGCAGGTGTTGGAGATTTAAAGAAGGAAGATCACATAAAAGGTTCAGGCAAAAAGATAAAAAGCTAATGAAATGCCACAGAGATAGAGAGGTAAAAATAACTCTTGAGGATGTAAATAATGCTTGGCACAGTGAAAATACTGAGAAAACTAGTGTCAAAAGATCTCTACATTGGAGCGTCCAGTGCTGCTAAACCTCCCAACTCTGGAAGTGAAGGTCACTGCTTATTATTTTTAATTAACGCCTATACTGCTGTAACACCTTGGAGCTCTTGTGATGAACAGCAGCCTCCTCGTGCTGAGCAAAAAGTCTGTCTCTGCCCCAAAGAGCTCATTACAATGTAAACTTGAGACAGGTTTCACTCAAGGTTCCTTGAGCCAGGCAGCGCAAGGAACAAGAACGTATGTAACACACACTGGTCCCCTCCTAGCAAGCTCCTGCTTACCAAGATGCTTGCAACAGCAAAGGGACATCTTCTGGAACTATTTTTAAAAAGGTGGATTTGTAGTAATTTTCACATTTTTTTTCCTTCCCTCTGCTCTGCAGTATGATGCATGGAAGAAAGCAGAAAATAGTTGGAAAGTTTGGTAAACGAGCGATAGAGCCTGGTGCCTCCAGCCAAGAGGAAGTAGCAGGAGACACCTTCCTAGCACAGAGGCATGGGGAGCGAAAAAGGACACAAAAGGTCCTTGAGTCCAGGCTTTTATTTTGATAAGAATTATTTTTCCCTATCTTTCATTCTTTCTGCTGATTTTCATCCCTTCCTCTCAGGTCAGATCCCAGTCAAAGCACAGAGCTAGGCTGTCTCATATTTTCTTTTGCTGACTCCAAAGTTAGAAAAGCTTCAGAAGGGAAAGAGAAAGCACAGGCAAAAATGTGAAGGAGAAAAGTGAAGAGGAAGAAGAAGAAAAAAGAAAAGAAACCCACAGAACAAACCTCATCTTACTCCTTTTATATTGGATTTGATGATGAAAAGGAAAAGAAAGGGGCACACAGGAGTTTCTGTCGTGATGGAAAACCTATAGGTTAAAAAAATGAATAAATAAAAAGGCAGTTACTCATTTTGAAACACTTCTGAGAGGAATTTTTTTACTACTCCTTCAGAATCATGCTTACGCTTCTCGTGTTTTAGTTCAGTACACTGACTGCTGACCTGAAGTGCATGGATATAGGTGTGACTGGAGTTCATGGGGACTACGAAAATCCTTTGCTCTGTGAACTAGCAATGTCCCAAAATCACATATATGCTTCCACAGAACAAAAAAAAAAAAAACAAATTGAAATAGGAGGCATATGGGACAGAGTAGCCTAGTGAAAGTCACTTTCACAGCCCGAGAAGCACTGATTTTTGCAGGGGCATTAAATTTAGAGTCTTTTACAGGCAGTGAAGGAAGGGGTCAGCATAAGAAGCTGGTGAAATAGAAGCTGTTTGGAGTATTCACAGGAAAGGTGCTAACCATGCCCTTCCTCCTCCTGTTCTTATCGCTGCCCTGACTTCCACGCTGTCCCAACTTGCCACCTCCCACGGGCAGACGGTTGTAGGGCTGAAAGTCTTGCAGGGTCTCTGCATTGCACTCCCTGGTGCCACGGCAGTAGAAAGGAAACGTAGGTGGGGAATAAACAGGGACCTTGCCAAAATAAAAACTGCACAGAAGAAAAAATCACCTGGCACCAAAATAGCCTCAGCTGATGTAAGGAAACCCCAAGTGATGGTCATTTCCCAGCTACTGTTAGCTCGAGTGTGAGGGGAAGGAGTTCGGTCATGTGTATTTTGTCTTTGCAGAGCTGTACTAATGTTCATATTCAGAAAGAAGTTCCTGAGGGTCCAGGCAACAAAGCTGCATCTTATAGCACAGTGGGGTAGGTTTGAAAAGTATTTTTAAAGCCAGAAGGAAATAGGTGGTAGAGAACTGCTGCTGCAGTTCAGAACAATTTCAAATGTCTGAAGACAATTGGTATATTCCCTCTTTTTAAAATAGAGGAAGAAGAGGAAGGAGGGAGGAAGCACTTCTAGGGGATCTCAGCCCAGGGGGAAAAATTGATCTTTTTCACTATGGAGCAGACTACAGCTGGCTAAACAAGTGCACACAACCCTGGTTAGAAAGCTGGCAGCAGCCTCCAGTAAGTGGCTTTTGTCATTGGGCAGGCAATTACTTTTTAGGACACGACTCTATCTTGGCCCAAAAGATTACTTTTGGTGCTCAAAGGGCATAACAGATAGACTCAAGCATAAAGAAAAATCCGTAGATGGAACACCGTGATATGGTAAAAAGATTTTACAAGAATGTGGGAGACTGCATCAAGGAGCAAAGCTGCTACCAAGCTATGAAAGTTAACTCAAATGAATGTCAGTAAATTACGTGCACCATACCAGCACACAGATCATCCTCCTGCGTATTTTAGATGCTATATCATTGACTATCTGGGGCATGCTTTGCTCTTGCTAGTTTTCTTTGCAGTGATTTGTGTGAGAGCTCTGCCAGCTTGGCTCGGGATGATCTTTTTTCCCACATAGTCACAGACAAAATGTAGGCAGGAAAGGACCTCCATGGGTCCCTAGTCCAACCCCCTGCTCAATGGAGGGTCAGCTAGAGCAGGTTGCTCAGCATGTCAAGTACAGCTGAATTTTGAGCATCTCTAAGGATGGAAACCCTAGGTATATAACAAAATGGGGATTAAATCAATCCCCAGAGGAAAATTCTTTCGCTTAGGAACCCCAATAATGAAATCCAGAAATGTAGGACAGGCTGAGATGTGGGACCTGAAGCAAGGATGTGGAGATTGCAACAAAAGCTAAATTAATAAAATGATAATCTCTGATTTGAAGTATAGAATCCATGAATGTCCTAAAGAGTATGTTAAAATGACACTGAGCAAAGTTCAGAAATGCTAACTTTGGCCTGAAGAGTCTAGTTTTCCTCATTTTCCCCTACAATCAGTGGGGAGCAATGGGCAATGTGTAAACAGAATCAGCTGTGTTATTCCATAACTATCTTCACATCATTGGGAAATCATTATAATGCATTGCTATTGCATATAAACATCAGCGCACCAAGCAGAAAATATGTTAGTGAAAAACAAACCTAAAATTTTTAATTATATCAGCTCAAAAATGGATTTTTACTAGAAATATTAAATGGAACATCTGCAGTTGAGTGAATATCTCTTTGCTATTTCTCATGGTGCTCCCTTTTACATAAGTGGAATAAATGTTTCATAGCAGTAAAGCTAAATTCTTGTTCTTAATAATTGCCTTTGCTCAGATTTAGAGGAAAGTCTGTTTTCAAAGTCAGAATGAACATGTTGCTCTTCAATCCAGAAGTTCCACAGAAGTATAAATAACTGAGAAGTGCTCAGAGAATGAACCTCACACAGTCCCAGCTACTGCAGGTGCTCGGCTTCCATCCATTACAGGAACCTCATCACAATCTCTTTTCCTACCCCTCCAGTCTCTATAATTCAACAATTACAGCTGGTTTATCAATGCTTACAATAATGCAGCTGCTCTCGTCTGCTTCAGATCAGGGCAGGGGGGAAAAAACAAAAAAAAACCCAACCACATAATCAAAAAAAAAACAGTTAAAAGGGAGTCAAAGGTTTCCCAACAAAATCTTTAGCATGCCTTTGACAAGAGGACTGCAACTAGCATCTGTACTTTTTTGAAAAGATAGCGGCCTATTAATTGGAGACAGGAAAAAGTCCTCAGGACTATTTCTTTGCAGAAGAATATGCTGATGCATGTTGCTAGAGAGAAAAGTGTGTTGCCTACTGATGATCAGCAGCCCTTGAAACAGTCATTGGGGGTTTATTTTGCACTTGGGTACCGAAAGAGTCCAGACTCCCACTCGAGATGGCCAGGGTAGGGATCGCCCCATTCGCCTACCAGTGCTGTTTGCTTCAGTTGCTTATGCCTAAAAGCAGCTCTGATTCCTAAGCAGGTCTGTCTCATGAGTACTAATGAGCCCAGAGCCCAAGCTCTGATGGCTATCTCCCATGTGAGTCAATAATGTAATTTGCAGCCAGCTTACCATTAGTGTACAGTAGGTTATTACCTGCAAACAGGTAACAAAAGATTGGAAGTAAAATTTTTTTTATATAAGTATGAAACTCAGCAAAGATGATGGAGCAGGGTAGTTATTCTGTAATGAGGCAATGCTCCCAGTCTCATTACTTAGCTGGATGGGCATGTTCAGATGTAACCGGCTCCATTATAATAAATGCTGTCCTAAAGGTTTTAATTCAACTTCAGTGAAAAGTCCCTGTAAATTAGAATCTGGCTGTAAGTAATCCCTAGAGATTCAAGGATGCCTACAGGTAATTATTTCTGTTTCTGATTAAAGGATAGTTTCCACATTCATTTTTAGATAGTTTGGGGCTACTTTGTTAAAGTCCACACCAAAAATAGACTTTTGACGTTTCGGTAGTCTCATTTTGTTTAAATAGCAGTAAGCTTTCTGCAGCACCAAAAGGGGACTGAATCAGTTGGTGTATGACCTACACAGCCAGGGTAGCAGCAGTGCTCGAATTGTTTTGCCATCGCTTAGGCACTCTCACTGTGGGTAACCGCCCCTCTGCAGCTGTGGGATCTGAAAGGCTAGCCAGCCTATATACCCACACTCCCCCTGTGTTTATAGGTATTTATATTCTTCTAGGCATATTAGACTAATAGTCAACTGGCTACCCAAATCCATTTTCTATTTTCTTAGTAGGAGCACCCATGGGAAGACTGAGATTAGATTACCTACAGCAGCATCGCGTGTCAGCGTTGTTAATAAATGTAGTCGGTTCTCTACAGGCATCATTCTTTTTATCCTTGTAACATGATATTCAATATACCTCCACTATGTGGATGATTTATGTAAGGAAAAGGATAAGAACTTGACATTGTTCTTAAAATCAATAACACAGAAGTTGCATTGAGCGTTATTTCACTCTAAAGTTGCAGCTGTCAGGGTATTCCCAGTTCAAGGAACGTGTCAGTCATTTCTCACGAATATATATGAATGAATGATGCTTTGAGAAAAGCCAGGATTACAGAAGATGCATGAAAACTGCTAGACAGACCGTTTGCCATATTGCAGGGTTATTGTTTGAACCCCCAAACTTTCTGTCCAGAGGTAAAATTTAGCAGTGTTACCAGCTGGGCGCCACAAGCACTCTCTGCCTACCTCAAAAGACAGCTCCACATCAAAGTGATGGGCCACCCAAAATGCCATTTGTCATTCTTGGGCAGCCCAAAACTCTTCTTGGCCACAAAACGCTTTGTAAATCTCATCTTCCTCTCCATCAGAAGTCAACACTATATTTCAGAGGACTTTATGTGTTTCCAGGAGGACCTTGTAGGCCAGCGAGAAGGAAAGGAGGCAGAGGAGGCTGCAGACATGCTGTCTTTCCTCTTGCAGAGCAGTCTGGGAGAACAGAAAACCCTGAAGACAAGGCACGTGCAGAAGAAAACCTGCCTCTTTGGTAACATCTCTGAGCCTCCTTGTCACCGGGTTGTTCCCTCCTGCCCACTTCCCAGAGGATCTGGGCAATCTCAGTGCTATTTCTGCCCGTGGCACGGCTGAGTCTTTGAGAGCCCACCAAGAACGGGTACGTTTTAAACCAAAAAAACCTTATTTCACTCCTATTAAACAATGACACACACCCTCACTGCAGCCCTCATTTTTTCTATCTTTCCCTTTACGCCGTTCATCCTTATATTCTGCTACCACAGCCATTTAGGATAAAGCTGTAATTAGCTACCCTACTAGCAAACCTTTCAATACATCACCTTCAGTGCAGGCAGATGATGAACACTGATGAAATTTACTGTAGCCCTACTCATTACTCAACCAAGGCTGTCTGTACCTCCCTAAAATGAAATGTGTAATGGTTGCTTGTCATCTGCCTTAGCACAAACTACTTTTAAGAGAAGACAACCTCTTTTTAATAGGAAATAGGCACAGCTTTTCATTCATCATCAGCAAGAGTAAAAATAACGACTACTGACCTGTGATCACAAATGCACTGTTTCACAAACTCAGAGAACAGCAATTCAAATCTGATGCAGCCAATTATAACAGACAAAGTACAGAGACATGTAAATTGGAATAAGTAAGGGAGTCTTTTGAGAGAGCAGGAGTTTAGCACCGGGGGAGGAGATGTGTAAATACACAATTCTTTACATTCCACTGAATTACGCAAACAAGTTTCATCACTCATCCTTGTCACACTAATTTCATTTAAATATTATACTTCTCAAAGCTATAAAATCAAAAGGTTTAAAAAGCAGGCCTTGAAGTATTAGTGGAAATATAGCTGAGGATTAGAAGTCACAAATAAAGCCAAGACCACCCTGTCAGGTTCCTTTTAGAAAGGTTTTGATCATAGTATATGTCATTGTGCAACTCTTTGCTCCGGTACACATCTTTAAACCGCTGTGGACTCTGTCCACTTGTGGGTTTTGATATCCCCCATTTCAGAGAGCAGAGTCATTTCAAGGCAGGTATGAGAGCAGCATTCGGCAGTGCAGTAAAGGACAACATTGCAGTTTTTCATGGAGAAAGCACTTCATCTTTGTTCCTTCTTAAGTTCAACTCCGTGAAGTCAATTATTCAGATTAACGGTACGGTTTAAACCCGGGCACTCCGCACATGAGGCTCTAACAGCTGAAACTGGGCAGCCAATCTCCCACTTCTATGGCCAGGCCCTGGACACGGCTGCAAGCATTTCATACCACGGAGACCCTTCCCAAATGGCACGTCCGGGCGTCACGGCAGCAGCTCGGATGGAAAGAGCGGGTCTGCGGGGATTTTGCAAAAGGTCTGACGTGCAGGAGGAGCGGTTGCAGCCTGGGACCCCCCTCTTGCTCTTGCTTCTCTGCCCCAGAGCGGGGGTCCCTGGAGCCAGTGCGGGGAGCTGGCGAGACCCCAGGGCTGTGGGGCGCCAGGGCCACGCCGTCACCACGCGCTGGCTCCTCTTGCGAGACGTGAGGAGCAGAGGAGGCCAACAGAGACAAACACGGGGAGAGGGTTTGCCTCTCGGCATCTTTCAGCAGATTTTTCTTAGTGCTCATACAATATCTGCCTGTGCAACAATCTGATTTTATAAATCAAAAATCTGCCTTCCTCACTGACTTCATCAGTCACAGGCAGCAGATCTTGCACCCCAAACTTAACAAAAACCAGCTATGTTGCCAAACTCTGTAAATTAACCTTAACGCTCAATGTCCTGAAAGTTTTGCCCTGTTGGAGAGTAGTGTGTCATGCTGGCACAGCTGATGTTGCTCTCTGCCTTACCTGTTTCTTTGATTACTGCCTGCTAATGTCTCTTAAAATCTTTACCACCGGTCTTTCTCTTAAGCTATGCAGCACTGCATTAGCATCCAACAAGCAACAGGCACAAAAAGAAAAAATCATGAGTTGCCGACGAATGGCAGAAGAGCCCCACGCTAGCTTCTCCCGCTAAAAATGCTTTCAGCCAAGTAAATCCTGGTGACAAGGCCGGGAGCTGCAGGAGCCCAGCAGTTTTCGCACAGCTGGGCACCGACCCCACAGCACCTGCACCAAGCTGAGGCCTTGCAGGGTCTCCGCTGGCTCTGCCATCAAAACCCGGGGTTTTCACGCGGGCTGAGGGGATGGTGCAAGTGGGGGGGACGCGGGCTGCTCTCTCGGGGTGCAAGAGCAACAGCGGGCAACGCTGAAAGCAGCAGCGGCGTCCTTGCAACAGGCACGTGCCGCTGCCCATCCCACCAGGGATGCTGGCACATGCGTGTGGCTTCAGCTCGCAGGAGCTCAAGGTCCAAAACCTGAGAGCGAGAAAGTCCCCAGCTCAATTGCAGACCTGTCCTGTCCGACTTCCCCCTCGCGCTCTGCCCAGATGATGGGTTTTTTTTTTTTTTTTCCTCTCTAGGTTTTGGCATGGCTCCTGAGTGCCAATAAGCTTTTGCTGGGCACTTGCCCAGCCAGTTGCTTTCTCAGTATTAATTCAGATTGTAGATACCCAGTGCAGCGTCTTTTGGGCTGTTTACCGGATGGCTGACTCACCAGACACACAAAAGCTGAGGGGGAAAGAAAAAAAGTACAGACAACAAAGCCCAGAGTAAGAAAGCACTGCCTTTGGAGAGCAGCCTTGTTTGATTTCATCTGTTTGTTATCTCTAGCTCTAAAGACAAAGCGGGCAGGCATTTTTCATTCTAACCTCTGCAATAAAAATAATAATAATAACAGGAAAACAAGGGTGTCTGGGGAGAAGAAAGCACATAGCAACCCTCCTTAAACTATGTTAGATAAGGATGAAGCAAGTGGATATTTATGATCCTCAGATGCCACTTTCATGGGTGGAAGTGATAAAATGCTTTCATGCTTCTTGTAGCAACATTGAAGCTAGAATCATGCAATAAATCGATAAAATTGTTCCCAGTTTGCTAATAACAGGCAGATCGATTTTATATACATAAGTTTAAAAATGACAGTCTCAGTGGATTTCAGAAAGTGCTTTGTCTTCCTTAGAACTATCATCAAATAAATGCAACTTTGTCCCTTTGCAGCTGTGACAAAAATCCCGTCAAAATTCAATTGACAGAATGCCAGGATGTAGTGTAAGTTATAAGTGTTAAATAAATTGATTTGTCTTCAATAATTATCAAGATTGGATTTGTCAGTCACATTTGCTCATAAAATGCCATATTTCAGATCACTCATTGAGCAATAAGATGCTTCTGCTCTTACAACACTTCAGGCTAACATCATTCTTGACTCTGGGAAGAACCATTTTCTCTTATGTTCCTGCTCTTAGCATTTGGCCCTTTTACAGACTAAGCCCCTCTTTGCCTCTGAGGGAAGGTAGTGTAGTTTTTTTATAAATATTGCCCAGATCCCCAGATGATATGGAGACCTCCGTGAACATCTCTAAAGCCTGGCTGCAGCCACGCTCCCCCTGTAGCAAACCTCCTGGCACTTGCCTGCCAGCTCAGGCAACTCGCTGGGACTGTTTAGGAGCGTTTCTCTAGTTACAGCCAAATTGCAGGACTAAAATGAAAACAAAAGCTTGGCAAAAAATAAAATAAAGTTATATAAATAATTTATTTGCCCCCGAAAAGAAAGGTTGATTCAAGGATTAGAAAATATGCATCGATTTCAAACTCAGCAAAGGGTTTGAGCTAGGAACTGTAAGGGGATCTACAGGCACAAAACAGAGAAAGTCACTTCCCACTTGTTTATACTGTTAGGATTAAAGGAGTAAAGTAGGTTAGAAGAGCAGGCTGAATTCCCTGCTCCATGCAAAGGGGTAGGATGGAGCGCACCTCCCTCCGCGCCATGGGTGTGCCGAATCACAGCGTTGTACCGAATTCTCAAATAAGCGGGTCTTGTCCTCTCCTGTTTGCATTCATATGACATGAGGAGTGGGGAAAGAGAGCTTGACTATCACTGAAGGACACTGAAGATATATAAGTCTCTGCTTGAATTTGGTCTCCATTTCTACTGCCCTGTTTTGCCTGAAGATATCAAACTAAAATTGAAAAATGTTGTTTGAGCATCAAAGGAAATGCTTCATTCAACTCAAAATGAAAAATATTACTAATATCATTATTTACACAGCTCTGATAAAATCAGAGTGAAGATAAACCAACTTAAAATGGATTTGAGTTCAAAGCAAGATGGAGCACTCGGTGCGAAAAGAGCATAGGAAAATGGAGGCGTGCTCGCAATTGTCTTCATTCTCAGCATCTGAGTTCAACCCCTTTCTGCTTCCTCAACTTCCCCTGTGATTTTATACAGTTAACTTATTCTGTGCACAGATTCTCCATCTGTGAATGGGAACCCTCTTTCTCCCACGTCTCAGCCAATCTTACCTATCTAGATTGTGATTTGTATTTTCCAAAGTTGGAAAGACGTCTCCTGGCATCATTAAGACGTTTTTAAGGTACACAGCACCAAGGACAACGGTTCTAATGTTAATTTGGAGGCTTTAAGAAGAAGAAGAAAAAAATGGTATTGTAAACATATTTCTTGAAAAGAAAAGTCATTGCCCCCATGGATGCCCCATGGATGGCACTGGTACTTCCAAGCTTGCCAGAGATCCCAGGGAGAGGGTCCATGGCTCCCTTGGGACCACAGTACATCCTGGGGTGCTGTGAGCAAAGTGGCAAGTGCCGACTCACTTGGAGATTCGGTGCCTGTTTCTGGGCTCCACCCGGTTTTCCTCTTAGCGCGTTTAAGCTTTAACGAAGTCTTTGGGCCACGTGATGGACCTGCAGGGAAGCTCCTTTCCCTCTGCCACTGGCTGTATTACATTTTAATACTGGCTGTGCAGTTCTTTCTGAACCTGTAATGTTCTTTCACTTGTTCAAAACAAGGTTAAAACAGAAATTAATAGTAGTTTGACAAGGTGCAGAAATGCTTAGAAGATGGTGTAATTTTACTTGCGCTGAATGTGAGCACGAAAACCTTATAGATATACTGAGAAAAAGAATATGTATATACACATGTACCGAGAAACTGGAATCTCAGAACAGCAATGCTGAAGAGACAATTTGTTTCCAGTATGACAAGTTTTTGTCTGCCAAATAAGATCAATATTGAATTGGTGCATAACACAGGAAATACATCAACTATCAGCACATCACAACACTCCTCAGACAGCCTATTTTTGGTATCTTGTTCTTTTAAACACCACCCTTCAGATAATTGGATACTCATCCAGAAGTTATCTTTCTCAATCCACTGATTCACTGGGAGAAGGAAAGGGGCTAATTCTTTCTCAGTTTTTACTTGGAAATAAAATTACAATGAGCAGCATGAATCCAAAACATATTAGCCATGGTAGGAAAAAGGATTTAACATAGAATTTTACAAGCAGTCTGCCTATTTTAGGTCTTTGGAGAAAGCATTTGGAGAACTCCTAAAATAGGCAGACTGCTTTTTAATTTTGTTTTATTTAAGCTTGTCTTCTAAACATCTGCGTGCTGATGTGAGATGAATATCTAAACTAGTAATACCTGCAGCTAGATATTACATAAAATGATTCATACCTTATCGTTACCTAGTGCTTTTTGTCCCAAAAGGATTGCACAAAATTTACAATCCATGACTGAAATGCAGTACATAAAAATGCAATGCTCCATCCATCACTGAAGTGCAGAACCAGTTCAGACCTGAAACGTGATAGCTGTTTAATGGCAACAGCGCACCAGAGTTTAAGACAAGAAGTTGTTAAATCCTGTTACTGAGATTTGGGTGGGCAGAATGTCATTGAAAGGAAACTTCCTATTTTCTCCCCTGCTCAAAAAGCAAATAAACTACCAAGAAAGTGGTCAAGAGCTCAATTAAGATTTTAACCTGAGAATTTGATTTAAAGATCAAGTTGAATCATCTTGAAAGATCTAACCGGTGATAGCTGTGATGCTTAACAGCCATGGCCTGAGCTCATTTCTCAGCACTCCTGACCCTTTCCCATTCCCTACACAGGGGGTCCAACCTAATCTCGGGACCTGGAGAGGAGGTAAGTATAGGCCCCCAAATGCTTAGGAAGGCAAAAGTTGTTCTGAAGCCAAGAGCATTTGCAAACTGGGACTGAGAGGTTATTGCATAGCACACTTACGTCCTGGGAGCTGAGCACACACTCTTCAGCAGAACCAGAGCCAACAATTCACCAGACAAAGGGAAATAGAAACCAAGCAGCTTTAGATTTATTTGCCAGTATTATTCAAGGTCAATGACAATAACTGACACTGTGACTAGAGTTAGCGTGACAAATGAAGAGGCAGTGAGAACAGAAGACAAGCTACCAAATCAGCACAAAGAGAGAGATTTCTGTTGATTGATTGCTACGTACAAGAGATCCAGCGATAAACAGAACAGCCCTGCAGCCTTACATACACAACACCAGGTACGCCTAGGCAAGTACGGCACACAGCTCTCTGAGGCTCCAAGAGCAGTAAATCAACACCCAGATCACACAGCTTATCACCCATTCAGCCGCTCCTCATGCCAAATGATATCCTGGTGGTGGCCGGCCAGTTAGCACTATTCCCAGCAAGGAGCAAGAAAGACTTTAATATTCCACCAGCCTCCGTAACCACTTCAAGCTGCTAGTTGAGTAAATGTTCCTAGTAAAAGCACATGAAAGCATCCTTTTTCTATATCCCTTGTTACCTGCATTAAATTGTTTTCTGTATTGCACTCTTGGAGATTACCAGCAACGTGCAGATGGCAGAGAGCACATTGAGCCTTCAGCAAGTAGTAAGGGCCAAAAGCCCTTGATTTCTACTCGTCACAAGTTATTTATATAAATCTGTCTTGAAAATCAACTTTCATAGGATTAAAGCACGAGAAGGAATTCAGATTAGATTAGGAAATGCTACCATTGCACGGGTTGCCAAGGTGGTGGGTTTGGCCAGCCTTCCCTGGACATGACCTCAGGCCCTGGAACTGAAGTCTGAAGTATTTTTCCATGTAGCAGCAAGGCATTTTAAGGCTTTATTGGGGTTGGGGATTTTGAGTACAAGTTAAGCTACCTGTACAGACACAGTCTGTGGATATGTGCTAAACATACACGCACAGAGACAAGTACCAGTCCCATATTAGAATTACATTGTTTTATCTACAGAAAGCATCTAAATGCTGACCAGGGCCAGCCCTTATGCCTCCTGCATTTTTTTAAAAGAAGAAGAGATGTTTGAAGGACATCATCTAAAAAGCAATCTCAGATTGCTTTTACTGTGCCTTAGGCACAGCCAGCTCTTTTCTCCCAGAGCATCTCTTGGGTGTAACCTGACAGGAGTTCCCAGGTCTAGTTTGAGCTGAGCCGTGGTAGGTGACAGCATGATCCCTGAGAATCTGCTAACGTGGGACTGCAGACAACAGACCGTGCTCTGGCTGAAGTTAAGGTAAAATAAGACAATATTACCTATATGTCTATTTCTTCGGCTACCCATTAGCAGTCTTCCCTTCCCCCCCCCTCCCCACCAGCATAAGTACTGGAGTAACTGCTACCTTCAATTCTTCAACCAAAATCATCCACACTAGCCCATCCTAAGAAGTTACTGCTCATCGGCTGAGCTGCTGTAACTGAATATTTTCAGCCTGTAGCAGTTGCTAGGATTGTAGTTCAAGATGATGTTTATATAAAGATACACATTTCTGCTTTCTTGATAGGCTAAGAGGTGTGTGAGGCCAGTTACTGCAGCACAGCTGACAAGCTGTAACTCCTTAGATAAGGCCATTCAGTCACTTGGTACCTTCTGGACTTGTCCTTGAGCTGAACAGGAACACACTTCAGCTGAATCAAAATAAAACTTTGACGGATTTTAGAGTGGCCACACAGACTTTCCTATTAGTTTAGTTCAACCAACAACACGGCGTGTGCAGTAGGTCCAGTCTATGTAAAACACAACTGGTTTAATTCAATTTGCAATGGGTATGATTCTAAACTGATGAAATTCCTCCGTGCACACACATATCTTCTTAAATCTATTGGAATCTAGAGTGCTACATAACGGATAGTTCAGCACTGGGGTTTTGGGGGAGGTGTTGAAGTGATTGTACATTTCAGACTAACTACACAGCTAGATTATTTACAGGTTTAAGTAATTTGGTGTAGTTACACAGGATTAGTGAAATATGATCACAGTCAGAGAGCCCCCAGATTTCTCTCAGGGCTTAAAAACAGATTCATAAGAGGTAGAGCTTGCGGGGTGATTGACACACCAGTCAATCATCCTCCTGGCCAAAAGCAGAAAAATACCAGTTCCTATTGAAGTTCTCTTCCTTTATCATTACAGGCATTTGCAGATCTGGGATCATGAACATATCTACAATACAGAGGATCTGCCTCTAGCAATTATCTTACACTGTGCTACGCTGCCACATGCAATTAGGACTGCTCCTTCAACACATTAGACAGGTGTAATTCTTGGCCAGAATTATTTTTCATTTGACAGCACCATAAAGAAGTGGGAAAAGACAAACTGAGACAGCAGCTAAAGCAAATGGGAGAATTCACAGTGCCTGAGACGGTGAAGAAGCTGAAGAGGACAACCTATAAGGTAAAGGCTGAGAAATATCCCTAACTCAAACCTCAGAAAACTCAGAGTGTTTTTTTCCGAACGTGATCAAGATTGGGTGCAGGACCTGTAACTGTGTCCTGCAAGGTGTTCGGATGCTCCTGCAGGGTGCCCAGCATCTCCCCTTTGGGAGAAGGGGACAGAGATGAAGAGGGCTGGAGAAAGCCAACCCCGGCAGCGAAAAGACCCTTCACGCAGCCCGGGAATGCTTGCTCTTATGTCTCCCATTAAGCCTAAAGCACTCCTTCCTTCAGGACAGCATAAAGGCTCTCTGTGTTTCTGCTACTGCTGTAGATAAACCACTTCCCCACTCTGCTTGCTGTGCTGTTTGTGCTCCAGTGAACCACCATCAGCAATATTTGATGCTTAGGTGGCATTTTTCAGAGGCAGACCTGGGAAAATAATCCAGTGCCTTCCCCATCTCAGCTCTGTCCCTGTAGGAGCCAGTAGCATGACACTGCAGGGGAAGCTCTTCAAAGCAAAACGGTGTTTTGGAGGACATAGGAAAGCAAACCCTATTCTCTAATAAGACAAGACCAGAGAGAAGGGGCCTGAGTATGCTGCTGCAGAAAAACTGGTTTCACAACTGTACGTAGGCTGGACAGCCATCAGCATTTCACAGGTTTTTCCTGTTTTCTCAGTGAATTTTTGGTTAGATTTATAATCTATCAGATTTATATTTTTTTTACAAATGAAAGAGTGCAGATTAAGGAGATGTCTCCCTTTTGCCCCTTAAACATTTTAAATACCAGCGGCGTAATGCAGGAGGTGCACAACATACAAATAAAGATCACCTGTGATTTTAACAGCTAAAAAACCCATCTCTTGCCTTTGCATGAATGAGCTGCATGAATTTACGCATTCAAATACCACATATCTGAGAAATAGGGCAAGAGAGCAAGCCATCTGGCATCTAAAAAATATTATGACAAATCTGACTCTCTGTCTAGATTTTTATGAATTGCTTCCCACAACTCGAAGAAACAGAGTAAAGGTCACTGAAAGGGGGAAAAAAATGTATATTTGTGCCTGGTTTGCCTCCTTATGCTTTTTGTTGGCTTGAGAACATGAGAAATTTTATTTTTGCATTTGGGAGAGGAGGGCAAAGATCAGGTTGTTGGGAAAAGGAAGAGGGGCCTTTGCCTTAGAAATTGAGAGTAACTTTATCCCTGTGAGACTGTAGGTAATCAGGGAACCAGCAGAAGCCATGAGTATGCAGCCTGAGTGACTGAGACAAGACCTGCTTCTTTTTCAGGCTATTATTCATTTTTGTTAGCATCTATTTAACATCAATGCTTTTTAAAAAAAAAAAAAAAAGATACCATCACTCTCACTTCACTATGAAGATCTCAGTGTCATACCCAGAAGCATCAATAGTGCTACTGGCATAAAAATATTTTTAAAATGAGAGGCCTGATTTGGCCTAAGTACAATAGAAGAGATATTTCCTTTTCAAGCTTTCTAAATAAATTTCATGGAGACAAAGGAAAATCATGCTTGACCAATCTGATAGCCTTCTATGATGGAATGACTGGCTGGGTAGATGAGGGCAGAGCAGTGGATGTTGTCTCCCTGGACTTCAGCAAGGCTTTGGACACTGTCTCCCATCACATCCTCCTAGGCAAGCTCAGGAAGTGTGGGCTGCATGAGTGGACAGTGAGGTGGCTTGAGAACTGGCTGGATGGCCGAGCTGAGAGGGCTGTGGTCAGTGGTGCAGAGTCAAGTTGGAGGCCTGTAGCTAGTGGTGTCCCCCAGGGGTCAGTCCTGGGTCCAGTCTTGTTCAACGTATTCATCAATGACCTGGAGGAAGGAACAGAGTGCACCCTCAGCAAGTTTGCTGATGACACTAAACTGGGGGGAGTGGCTAACACACCAGAAGACTGTGCTGCCATTCAGAGGGACCTGGACAGGCTGGAGAGGTGGGCGGAGAGGAACCTCCCAAAGTTCAACAAAGGCAAGTGCAAGGTCCTGCACCTAGGGAGAAGTAATCTCATGCACCAGTACAGGCTGGGGGTTGACCTACTAGAAAGCAGCTCTGCCAAGAAGGACCTGGGAGTGCTGGTAGACAACAAGTTAAACATGAGCCAGCAGTGTGCCCCTGTGGCCAAGAAGGCCAATGGTACCCTGGGGTGCATTAGGCAGAGTGTTGGCAGCAGGTGGAGGGAGGTGATCCTGCCCCTCTCCTCAGCCCTGCTGAGGCCTCACCTGGAGTACTGTGTCCAGTGCTGGGCTCCCCAGCACAAGAGAGACATGGCACTCCTGGAGAGAGTCCAGCGGAGGGCTACAAAGATGATCAGGGGACTGGAGCACCTCTCCTATGAAGAAAGGCTGCAAGAGCTGGGCCTGTTCAGTCTGGAGAAGAGAAGACTGAGAGGCGATCTCATCAACGTGTACAAGTATCTGAAGGGAGGGTGTCAAGAGGATGAGGCCAGTCTCTTCTCCGTGGTGCCCAGCAACAGGACAAGAGGCAACGGGCAGAAACTGAACCACAGGAAGTTTCATCTGAACCTGAGGAAAAACTTCTTGACTGTGAGGGTGACAGAGCATTGGACCAGGTTGCCCAGAGAGGTTGTGGAGTCTCCTTCGCTGGAGATATTCAAAACCTGTCTGGATGTGATCCTGGGCAATATGCTCTAGAGGATCCTGCTTGAGCAGGGAGGTTGGACTTGACGATCTCCAGAGGTCCCTTCCAACCTAAACGATTCTGTGATTCTGTGAAAGGAAAGGCACAAACATTCTTAGTCCCGCTAAAGGCCTTCATCATCATCTTCACAGAGGAGCAGTTGGTGATCGTTTCTGTGGGGCTTCCTCACTATTGGCTCAAAAGGAAGTCTAACAAAGAGAGCGCACTTCCCAAAGCTTTTTAGGCACTGATAGCTGTAATGGTATTTTGTCAGAGGGATACTGCAAGCTCTTGCATATCACTATATCTTTTGATAATTTAATGGTTAGGTTGATGCAGACGTCAATGGCTGAACTCAAGCGCTGAGGTCAAACACTGAGAATATGAATTTTAAGCCCTTCTCACATGTTAAGGTAGCCAGTACAGCAGGTAATAACCTCATCTTAATAACTCCTTTCCCCACACCGTTCCCCCTCTAAAAAAAATATCTGGTAAGATTTCATGTTGGTCATTTACAAGAGAAAAGATCAAAAATACACAAATACAGCAAAAAATTCTGAAATAGCTCATATTAGGGAAAGAAAGGGGGGATTTCAACAGCTTGTAACATTGCTGCAGAGCAAAGATTTACTTCCGCTTGCTGCCTAGGGAAGATCCAGGTTTGAAAGTCTAGAAGAAGAGTTTTTATCACCACTTTCAAGAAAGGGAAATACTTCATCTGTTTGGCAGGCTTGCATCCTCCTAATCAAAGCTGGAGTATTGCATGGTGCTTTTTATAGGCAAAGTGTCAGATCACTGCCCTGAGTGCTGGCCCAGTATTTCCAGAGCTCATGGCCTGGATTTGAGTGAGCTGGAGACCTTTACGTATGGCACGGGTGCTGTGTCAATGTACTTTTGGGTATGAAAGTATAGGCTATGCTGTTCATTTAGACAAAGATTTTAGGTAAGCAGTTCAGTGAGACTAAAAAGGGATTTGCCATTTAGAGCATGAAGTAATCCATATATTTATTAATAAAGGAGGAAGATACTTATAAGGAATAGAAGTGATAATATGTAAGAGCACAACTCAAATACTAACAGAGTAGCTTGGGAAGACATCACTTCTACCCACATCCAAAGAACCATTTGTTCCAGAGTTTCTAGTTCACGCTTTAGAAATGTCATGTTCAAGCTATTGTTGGAAATGAGATGCTGGATTAGATGAACCCCTGAACCAGTAAGGTGATTTCTGAATGCCTAGGTTCACCTCTTTTCTCTAGTTCTATCATCTTCCATATACATTGTTATCCAATAATACCAGTTTAGCTTCAGTTTAGGAGTTTCACATGCATTTTCACCACCTGCATGCAACAAAAGGGATGAGAAGTGTTTTAAAATGTCCTTTGCTATAACAGAATCAAAAAAGTGATTAGTGATCCTTGCAAATGGCCAAACTAACTAGTATATCATTGCCTGAGGCATTTTCTATCTTTATTTGTCAGCAGACAAATAAAGATGTTGTAGTTGGTGCTTTTTTAATTAGCGTCTTCTGGCTTCCAAATGAAAAGTTGATCTGTTTGGTCTTAAACAAACAAATAAAACTTCTAAACGTTGAGAGAAATAATTGACTCGTACTTACTTAATTGCTGAGTATAGAATCAACTACTCCCATCTTCGCTAGCTCTTCAGAAAGGGCAGCTTTCTACAAATATGTATGCTTTCTGCATGCAAGAATACAGAGCACTTGATGACAAGGTCATTCAGAAACATGAATAGCTGCACTCTCTCCTGAATTTAACAAAACAAACAAAAAAAAATCTAGATTTCCATGACCTGCTGCCTTCCATTAAAAAACATATTCCTTCAACCCTGAATTCCTGCAAGCCTCTCTCCCATTCAAACATGAGAAAGTGAATTGGTTATGTGAATCAAAAGGTTTGGAAAAAAGGTGCTTCACGTGGGCAAAAGAAAAGCCTTTAGATTAAATGTTATATTAAAATCTTTCATATGTAAAAAATGAAGGGGCATCTACAGAAACTACAGATCACTTTGTGGCAAAATAGATTCATGGGATTGACTCTGATACATTTCCCATCCAATGCAGGTTCTCACTCTGTTCTGCCTCCTTCTGATGATTCAGAGTTCTGTCACCTGTATACTCTGGAAAACATTTATGCCAATGAGAAATTCAAATGTGAGTATTTTTCCTTGGGTCAACCATTTCTCCATTTAAACGAGGAAAATAGAAGAGACTAGCACAGTGATGAGTTACTGTCGAAACACGACAAGAGCAACTTGATTAGATGTAATGACGGGAGGAAAAAACCCTTTCCCTTACAGGTTTTGAACATGACCAAAGGGTAGACACATTATACGCTTACATTTGAGTATGGCTTCAGGCAGCATGTCCATAGCCAGGGAAAGCAGAAGGGATGAAAAGCAAGTGAACGCTCCCAACCTGGTGGAGGCAGCCTTTGAATACCCTGGTAAGAGCTTCCCACCCCAAATCCTGACATACACAAGTGGTGAGCAGAAAAGTTTGGATTTCCCTCCC
This sequence comes from Struthio camelus, assembly GCF_040807025.1. Taxonomy (NCBI): domain Eukaryota; kingdom Metazoa; phylum Chordata; class Aves; order Struthioniformes; family Struthionidae; genus Struthio; species Struthio camelus. The sequence continues at coordinate 52,297,737 of NC_090943.1, forward strand.
TGTAAATTAGAGAGGCAGAGCAGGTGTTAGTATAATGACAAAAGTAGTGACATTCACTGCTTAAAATACTGCATGAAGACCTGATGCTGACTTTAGCACTCTCAAGGAAGGCAGTATTTCCATTTATATCCTTGCCTACTCAGACTGCAAACTTCGAAGACGACAGCCCTTTTCCTGACATGTGGTAAGCGCTAGCTGATTATAGCATGCTCCAGGCCTCTGCTCACCTTGGATTCATTGACATAACAGCATCTAAGAAACCCTCTTCCAGGCCGACTTTCTGCATTGAATCCAGATGTTTGTTAAATGCACTATAATACAGAGTGTGTACAGTGAAGGGAACTTTGATGCACGGCAAAATATTTATTGTAAGGTCTGTTATTTATATGCTGGTACTGTCTACTAACCACTTAAGGTGGTCCCTGTAGAAGCGAGACCACATAGTTCTCCATGAGCACCTTGCTTGGACACAGTCACTGTTCCTACTCTGAGTGCAGGTACTATTTTCCTAGCTTTGAGAAGTCTACACTAACATGTGAATGCTTCAGCAAGGCCAGGAACAGATATATATCTCAAAGAATGGCGATTATCTCAGGAATTTCTCTGTCAGAGCAAATGACTTACTGAGTTTTTAGCCCTCAACACTGAACTAATATCTAATAAGGAGAAGCTTAGATGAGCAAAAAGTTCATTTTACTACAGACAGGAACCTCAAGATGCAAAGAAAATGAATGAATAATAGTCTGTTTAGCTTGAACTATCTATGGAGATGTCATTTATCAATAGATAATGCAGTTTATTCCTCTGACATTTGCCAGTGACTCTCGAAAGCTTTGATAACAAGATCTGTACTGCCAGACTCTAATTTTGTTTAAAGTTTATTCGCTTAGTAGAAGCGCTCAGGAGAAGAGTTTGGCTCGTATTTCTAATCCGAGAAACCTTTGCTGAACATTATCAGTAAATCAGTGAAGTTATTGCATTGAGGTGATCTTGAGTATAGAAGGATGGACAAGTCTAAGAGAATTTGTTTCTTTTTTGTGTCATTTTTCTTTTCCTCCTTCTATGAGGATTTTATCCTCTGTACGCACCCTGAAGACAAATTTCTCGCCACTATACATATTTCAGATGATAATGAGCCTATATCTATGAACAACAGAAAACAGTTACTATCACGCACACATCTGTATGTGGACGCACAGAGCATGGAGGACAGAGCTGAAAAGTTATGAGAACAAAAATTCTGGCTGCATCCAGCTCTTTGCTTGTGCTTATATGCCTTCTCTGGAGCAAATAAAAAAAAGAAGATCATGTGGGAACCAGCCTGATCTTCTACCCACAAGAGGGGCAGCAGTGAGAAATATAAAAGAGAAAATGAAATGAGAACTCTCATTTCAGAGAGAAATATAATTTACTGCGCAATAAAGGAGCGAGGAAAAGAAGGGTTTGGTATTGCTTGTTTTCATCAAAGCTGCAAAAAAGTCAAGGAGTCAACCAATCAATCTACATTTGCATCTCAGTTTCAAACCCTAAGATCTAAGCCACAGAGCTGAATTTTACAGAGGGTCAATTAAAGTACCTCAAATCACAGAATTTGCAGCCTGAGCACATCCTTTATAATTTCTGTCTGGGTCAAACAAATGATAGGGATGTAGAGCTGGTAAAGTCACACACAAAGTTGACGGGAAAAAATCCTGAAATAGTTGCCTGTGCTATAACCCCTTGCATTTTCTTTTCACCTTGCCATATAACCATACGTTAATCAATTCAACCTGAACAGCTTTGTAATAAATATTGCATCAATATGGTAAGGTTAATGTACCTGGATTTGACACACCAACCCAAGGTCTACTGTTACCCAAGTCCATGGTTCATGCTGAAGCTGCAGATGGAGGTAGAATTGGTGCCTTTCATGTGTGACTTACTTGGAAAATTAAAGTAATGGGCAGAGGAAAAGTATATGCCAGTAGTATATGGGTGATCTAACTAGTGTTGCTTTCTTTTCTATGAATTATAAATTTCTATAAAACATACACAGATCAAGGCTGGGCCTTAAGAGCTTTTTCATTCCCTTTTCTTTGTAATATGAGAGCATGTTATTTTCTAGCAGATCAAAAGCATGCTTTTTATGGCTAATGAAAGTGTTCAGTGGGACCAGCAGAGGATTGCTTTGGGAGACAGCCAAGCTAGTGACCAGATAAAATGTAATTTCATTTGTTGTGGCTAGGAAACACGCAGTGCCGGCCCTATATAAAGGTATTTAAACTCGCTTAGAGAAATTCAACAAAGCTTTTAAAAAGCAGCTGCTGAAAAATGGTCTGCAGTGGAGAGGAAGGAGGGGGAGCAGCCACCATCTCCATTATGCTGCTGAGTGCCAGGAACAGAGGTATCCAGCAAAATAATGCCACTCCAGGCCAAGGAGAAAAATTTCCAAGTTTACACAGGGCACACCGCGCAGCATGGCTGATGCTTCAGCAGAGATGATCACAAGCGTAAGAGGACTGAAAGGAGCCCTTGGTGAAGTCTGTGTTTGAATAAGCATTTCTGAGCTATTCAAGTTGGGAGGTGCTGGCATAGAAACATGAATTGCAATGCGAGAAGAGCCCTCGTCTGACACCTCATCTCCATCAGAAAGCGAAACTCCAGAAAAACATGTTTCCATGCAGTGTGTCATCAACCTGAAGCTCTCTAGGTATATTTATTGCACTTTATGGTGTCACTTGATATATATGGAAGGGACATTTTAAAAATCTAAAGAGCAAACGGAATTTCACTGAGGAAAGAAGAAGAGATGATTTTGAATCTCTCTGTTTAAAGAAGATTCCTCTGGTAACATTTATTACTGTACAGTCCTGTTCTTTGGAAATGTTGGAAATGTCTTCATTTTAAAGCACGTTTTGATTAGCGTGCATTAGAGACAGCGGATGGCTAGATCACTGTACTCAAGGGAGGCAAACCCAGGCCCGTCGAGTCCTGTTCTGTAATACAACAGAGAGGGCTGCAGTTCCAGTGGCTTTTTTACAATGAGTCCTCTTATTTATTTTCCTTGCAGTGATGAGAGGCCAAAAGAAGAAACTAGGGCACACTGACACCATATGTTCAAATTTTAAATGACAAAATAATGCCTACCCCAGAGACCTTGTGGTCTTCAAACCAATGTTTGCAGAAGAGGGACTTCTGCAAAACTATGTTAAATATGAGAAGATATGCTTCCTACAGCAGCATCTTCGCTCAACTCTCATCCCCCAGCCCATTCAAAGAGAGCCAGGAAGCAGGTCAGTTGCTGGCCCAGCCTTTACCCCTGGGGCAGTTTTCCAGCACCGAGGCCAGCTCAGGTCCTGTTGCTATGCCAGGACCTCCGCATTGCCTTTGGGGAGGCAGATGTCTGTGGTAAATTTGCTACTGTAGGAAAGGATGCTATTCCCCCCTCACACTGTATTTTTGGCCAAGAGTGGAGCATCATACATTCAGCCCATCACAGGCATCCAGCAGTGTAGTGAATTTCTTCCGAGTCCTTTAATCTATTTCAAAGGATAAAATCACTCTTACAGGGAGCCAATGCAGCTGAGATAATGATTTCGGTATAGCAGAGTTTAGTATTTAATAGACATATCACCATCTGCTCTGGCTTTAAACAATAAAATCAGAGACAACGGAACCAGCAGCTGCAATCATTTAAAAAGCCAGAGACAGAGGAAGGAGGTGAGCGAATATATGCAGTACATGCGTACAAAATGATTGCAGGGGAAAGTTTCTCAAGGTACTCTGCAAGACAGAGCTTATCGCTATGTTCTGTATTCAGCACAGCATGTATCCATCTTATTTTTTCTTATATTTTAGACATAAACCAGTAGGGGAGAGGAGGGAAATAGAGCTCTGTGCCAAGATAGTGAATCCCCGTCAATGCTGATTTCTTCACAGCAAACAGAAATTCACAGCAAGACCTTTTTCCTGGTACTGGAGAGACAGTAAGACGAAATGCAGTGGGAAGAACCATATTTTTTTCCATGGGCTGCAAAGGGGTTCGAGTTGGAGCTGGGGTTTATTTCTTGCTGAATGAAAGGTCTGCATTTTCAACAGGGCACGTCTTTGCCAGCAATGCAGCACCCAGTGATGCTTCTGGAATCGAGAGTAATACGTTGAACAGACGTAAGTTACAACTGCAGTAAAGGCACAGGCAGTCTATATTCCTTTTCGGCACCTTTTTCTAGACGGGTTCTCTGCCAGCAAACTAAAGCAATAATTTGACTATTTTCACCAACTCTGGTGCAGAACATCTTTAGCTGTAGCCTGGGCTGAAAACTTAATTTCACCTTTTCAAGTGCAAGTAAGTTTTATAATATTTTTCTAAGGAAAATTTTTAAGTTCAATAAAAAACAACCAAATAAATAGTAAATTTCTTCAAGCGTGTGTAAGAGCATGACTATAAAAGAGGCTATAAAGATATGAGACAGAAGAACTAAAATTTTGGATCTAATTTGATGCTTATGTCATTTTTATACCTTACTCCAATGACACCTGTCAAAATCAAGAACAACAAGCTACTGTTAGGAGACTTAAACCCATACTAAATAAACAGCTGGAATCAGGCCCAATTTTTGAATGTCTGACACATTCAGTATTCCTATTTAAAAACAAATCCTACTGCAAATTGAAAACTTTGCCAGGGACTTCAGAGGAATACCATGAGAATGATACTAGCAGAAGAGGATACTGAGATCAGCTCATGTCTTCAAGAGCAGCTGTGAACAGAATTTGATAAAATAGCTAACAGAAAAAAAAATCCACAGCCTTCTACACTAAAAACAAAAACAATTCTCTCTTGTAAAATACAACTCTCAGCACAGTACACCGAGACCTCAAAATAAAGCCTTATTCCCCATTTGCAAAGATTGGTGTTACAGTACTGAAGGCCATACAGCCACGTATACTTGTGCTAACAAAGAATAGCTGACGTGTCAGCTTTGATTTTGTTAATAACAATCTATAACACTACAGAAATTTCAGCTGAAGCTGCTTCTCTCAGCTTGACTGTCCCAGATGCTTCCCTTTAGGATTCTCTCTTTCCTAATTCTTTCTGCGTTTTCTCTAGGGAACTCTCCCTGCCCCCTTGCCTGTACCCAAGGTTTAATGAAGAGAGGCTTGGGTCACTGCAAGCCGTGGGAGAGGAATCCCCCAGCTGCCTGAAAGAGATGATCACAAATGATCCTCTATGTGTATTCGTATTACACATAAATCATACAAATTTGAAGATCAGAAAACCTGTGTACCAATTTGCTGTGTGCTGCTACAGAGCTCTGTCTAGTGCAAATCCACATAGTCAAAATTAGATTCTGACAAGACAGTCCAGACATGTAGTATACATGTATATTAAGATTATATTCTCAGAATAGGTTGCATTTTTTTCCACTATTTGTCTTATCTTGAAGCTTTTTCTCTTTGTTCATCTTAATTTGGAAGCCAGGAAGGAAAGCCTGCAGGGGGAGTCAGCTTCAATAAGACATATTAGGGACTCTGTAATTGTTAGGGCCATTGGAAAACAGCTGAGAAATAAGATAAATTAGAAGATGAGAAAAATCATGTGAAAAATTATGCAAGTTGAGCTAATGCACTGGAAAACTACATTTAAGGGTGATAAATGCTGGAAGAACTAGCACAAAATTATAGTGATTATCAGCAGCATCTCAGGTAGCAAAATCTGAGCAGGACTTTTTTTTTTTTTTTTTTTTTTTTTTAAATCACAGCTTTTGTAGATGCAAATCTTTCCATGTGAATAGTTTGTCTAAGATGGTCGCCAAAATGAATCTTGGATAGCACAGTATCAGTTTTGCCTGGACATCTGCTACTACTGCTCTTATTTACATGTTGCTAGTGAATTTTTGCCTTGTTTGCTGTAAACATTGTTATTGAAGGTTAGAAGCATATGTGCCATGTCTATAGAATTAAACAGTGAAAGAAATGGAGCTGGTGGCTAACACTTTGAAACAAGCAGTGACATCAGCTATTTAAATTCAAAACGTTGCCAAGAACTTAAATATTGGTGAAATAAGATGTGACCTTCTCAGTCTTGAGACATGAAACAAAATTCAGGATATATAAACCAGTTTCATTTGCATTCTCTCTTTATGCAGTGTTATCAGAACAGAAGGAAGACTTGTACTGATTAGCCAAGATAAAGCAATTGATATGCTCTTGCAAAGATTGCTTATTCTGTCATATGGAGAAGAAAATATGCCACTGAAGTACATTTTCTTGCCACGTGACGTGAAATCATTAACAAAGTAGAGCTTATTTGAATACTGAATAGATTAGAACACTGTGTATCTTAATGTGGCATTGCCAAAGAAATATTCACTGTCTGTTGTACTGTGCCCTGGCTTGGGACAACGCTGACAGACATGCAGGAATCACAAGAAGTAGAGATGAGACCACACCATGTGAACAGAAATGCTCCTGGAGCCTCGTTCACTGAAGAATCACAGAGCAGTTGAGGTTGGAAGGCCCCTCTGGAGTTCATCTCGTCCAACCCCCCTGCTCCAGCAGGGTCACCTACAGCAGGTTGTCCAGTACCATGTCCAGACGGCTTTGGAAGATCTGCCAGGATGGAGACTCCACAACCTCTCTGGGCAACCTGGTCCAGTGCTCAGTCACCCTCTCAGGAACAGAAGTGTTTTCCTACGTTCAGAAGGACCTGCTGGTGTTTCAGTTTCTGCCTGTTGCCTCTCATCTTGTCACTAGGCATCACTGAAAATAGTCCAGCCCCATCCTCTTTACATCCTCCCTTCAGATATTTATACATATTGATAATGTGTATCAGTCTTCTCTTCTCCAGGCTAAACAGTCCCAGACCTTCTAGCCTTTCCTCATATAAGAGGTCCCTTAATTATCTTTGTGGCCCTTCACTGGACTCACTCCAGAAGCCTCATATCTCTCTTGTACTGGGGAGCCCAGCACTGGAGCCAGCACTCCAGATGTGGCCTCACCAGCGCTAAGCAGAGGAGAAGGATTACCTCCCTCAAACTGCTGCCAACACTCTGCCTAATGCAGCTCAGAACATCACTGGCTTTCTTTGCTGCAGGGGCTCATTGCTGGCTCATGGGCAACTTATTGGCCACCTATACTTCTCGGTCCTTCTCCGCAGAGCTGCTTTCCAGCAGGTCAGCCCCCAGCCTGTACTGGTGCACGGGGTTATTCCTGCCTAGGTGCATGATCCTGCACTTCCCTTTGTTGAACTTCATGAGGTTCTTCTCTGCCCATCTTTCCAGCCTATCCAGGTCTCTCTGAATGGCAGCACAGCCCTCTGGTGTATTAGCCACTCCTCTCAATTTTGTATCATCAGCAAACTTGCTGAGGGTGCGCTTTGCCCCATCATCTTGGCCACTGATGAAGTCAAACAGTGGTGAGATACACTGCTAGTTATTGGCCTCCAGCTAGACTTTGTGCCACTGATCACAACTCTTAGCTCAGCTAGTTTTAATTCCACCTCACTGTCTGCTTATCCAGCCCATATATCATCAGCTTGTGAATGAGCATGTTACGAGAGACAGTGTCAAAAGCCTTACTGAAGTCAAGGTAGACAACATCCAATGCTCTCCCCTCATCTATCCTACCAGTCATCCCATCATAGAAGGTTATCAGTTTGGTTAAACAACAGTTTGGTTTGATTTCCCCTTGGTGAATCCATGCTGACTACTCCTGATCACCTTCTTATCCTTCATGCACTCGGAAATGGTATCCAGAATTAGCTGCTCCATCACCTTTCCAGGGATTGAGGTGAGGCTGATTGGCCTGTAGTTCCCTGGGTCCTCCATCTTGCTCTTTTTGAAGATAGGAGTGACATTTGCTTTCTTCCGGTCCTCAGACACTTCTCCTGATTGCCATAACCTTTCCAAGATGATTGAGAGTGACCTTGTAAAGACATCAGCCAGCTACTTCAGCCCTCATGGATGTATTCCATCAGGGACCATAGACTTGTGCATGTCCAGTAAGAGTTGTCATGCAATGCCACAAAGAACAAGCAGAGTATAGCCAAATTCCCAGTTCAGCTCCTGGTATCAGGAGAGATGGATTACGACCTTGCAGGGTGGGAGGTTTCTCCCAGTTTTGAAGTCTAGTCCAAGCTAGAAGTTAGCAGCTTTCAGGATGAACAAATGCTACAGTCTTCTCTGGACTTCTGGGAAACTGTCTTCTTTCCCATCCTCTTTGAGGGCCTGTTGCCTGCAGCAGGCACGGCCTCTGCATCTCCCAGCACCTCCCAGCCCACACCATGCTGCTGGCTTCTCAGCTTCCCTCCCGCACCCAGGAGTTTCTGCAGACGAGCCAGCATCTCTGCTCATAGAAAGGAGCTGTCCCTCTCTCTGGCCTGTCCCCCTCACCCAGACTTCAGGACTCAGTGCAACACAACAGACACGTGCAAACACTGCTCTATCTATGCTCAGCTCAGCTAAACCATAAGTAAACAAATTAACAGTTATTCCATCTGCCTGGGGATATATTCACACAGATTAGCAAAGCTAGTATCCCTAGGCTCCCTCCCAGTGAAGGGAGATAAGTCTTTTTGGCTGTATTATGGAAAAACTAGGTCAGCAATTTCTGCTGACCTTCGTGCATGATTTCAGGAGAATTCAAAGAACACGCCCCAGGGGAGGAAAAAATAAAAAAATTTTGCAACCTTAAAGAAAAAAAAGAAAAAAAACTAGCAAACTTCATTCACAATCTTAACTACGCTTTATGTGTAAACAAACAATAAGTCATACAAATAAGGCATAATGAATGGACATAACTTATATCAATACTGAAAGAGAAGTTAAATGTAATGAACTTATAAGTCTCACTAAATTCTCTGTGGAGAGCTGAGGTTACCTGGGGAAGAGAATCATTTGTGATCATTTGTGATCAGTGTCATTCAGCTATCCATACTTCTGGCAAATTCCTGGCTCATCTGTTGCTTCTGTGTTCTTCTTATTGTGTTTTCCCACGACCTTTGTTCTGCCTCGCTGATGTCAAGGTAAGGCATATGTGGTCTGTAGCTCTCTCACTAAGATTCTGGTATGTACTTCTCTAAAGACATAACTGCATTTAAACCCTGCTACTGCATAAAAGTGTCAAAGACTGGTCCATACTTTCCCTCTGAAAAATCCTCTTTTTCCGTCTTGATTCTTCTGAGAGCCTAGAGAGATTGGTCTCAGAATGCTTCATTTACCTTCTGAAGAAAATCCTACATTAGCCAAGTGTTTAAAGGAGCACCCAAAGTCATCCTGGGCCTTAAGAGATGCATCCAAGTCCCATCGTGCCAACTCAGTAATTGCCTATGCATCACACTGACAAGACTGTGCAAGGAACATACTTGTATTAACCAACTGAATAGTGGAGAGGATGCTGCTGTCTAGGAGGATTTTAACGAAAATTTAGATGAGACTTGCCATGTTGTTTCAAAGATACATCTAGGACAGGATTTGTCTCAGCTGTTAACGCTTCCATACCATGGATGCCTACATGTGAGCAAATCACATATCTTACAGTCAGCAGTGAGAATTAAGAGATTTCAATGCCACAGCCTCTGGCATGTCTGAGACGTCTGCGTGGTGGCAGCCTTGAATCCCACCTCACACATACTTAGTTCTCTCCATTGACTACAAATGGAGCCAAAGATGACCAGTTCAGATGTAAACCACCAACACAGTAGGTATCTAAACTTAGAGAAAATTAACTCTAACCATAGCGTCCTACAATGGCCTTACAATATACCTCATACACTTCCAAATTTAAATGCATTATATGCTTATGGTTCATTTAACTGGGGAAAGGGAGAGGGTGTTAGTTAGCTCCTGGTGTTTAGAAACTTTTTGACCAATAAATACATAAAACTTCAGTATCATATTTCAAAAATATAGGTACACCAACTGGAAAGGTTTGTCATTAAGAATACAGACATCTTTTCTAAGCTGCTACTTGGTAAAGGTTACCATGGCTAAACCAAATCCATGGATACAGATGCCTTCAAGAAGCATCATTAGATTTTGCAAAATAAAGTGGTGGCAGTAGCTGAAATTTTGGACCATAAATTTGACAAGTGGGATGAGAACTCTGTCTTCTCAGTTTACAAATTGAAAAAGCAGTGTGTCTCCAGGCAAAAATAACAAGTGGAGAACTCTGTACTGAAAAGTAAGCCTTGCTCCTGGAAAGCAGAAAGGAAGACTATTTGAAACTAATAACTTCAAGATGAACAGCCTGATCTGAAAAAGAAGAACTGCAAAGCAGATAAAGACTGACTCTCAGAGATATGTCAAAACTGATGCTCAATAACCTCCAAAATGCTCATTTGCTCTTATAGGATATCATATCATCAGGAGGAACAAAAAAAAAAAAAAAACCTGTAAACATTGAAGATAGACACCTTCAGGAGTCTAGGAGGAAAAAGCTTACAATCTGCAAGAAAAAGCAAGATGTGCACAGTAATGGTGCTTAGCTGCCGAATCTCATCACAACGGAGAGCTGGTAAGAAGTTTCATTTACTGTAAATATACACCTGCATATGTATTAAGGTGAAATTAGAAGACTTCTTCTCTTGATAAGTGACTTGATAAGGTGGGCAATGCAAATGCCCAGCATACTAGGAGAAGCAGCAGTTTACTCCTAGCAATTCCTTCTGGAAAAAGATAAAGGAATAAAATGTGAAATACTCAATATATATTGAAACACTCAAAAAATACCTCAAAATACTTTTTACTTCTCTAACGACTGCATAAACGCAGCCATGTAAAATGCATACCTGTCTCTATGCTGGAGAGTAATTGAGCTACAGCAAGTCAAAGACAATCGATCCTGGCCATGGCTCTGCCAGGAGAGGGGAGCCCCCTGCCTGTAGTCAAATATATCTGGGTACACACCCGGATGCTCTTCCCCTTCCCGGGGGAGAGGATGATGGAGGGACGCAGGCGCCGAACCTGGCTGCTACAACCCTATGCGCGTCTTCACAGTAATTTCACAGCAAAGCACCCAGCGCACGTTCGCCCGCGGTGCTGGATTCCCATCGCTGTCGCCTCTCAGTGCTCCCAATGAGAGCTGCTCCCTGGGAGGCAGAAAAACATCCATTTAATTGTCAGTGCTTTACTGAACTTGTAACAAGCCAAGGAGGAGAGCAAGAGAACCGCGCTTTAATCAAGAGAAGATTTGCAACCAGGCAGGGTGTACGCACACCTTCCCAAGGAAGCGGCGGTGGCAGGAAGGACTAATGTATGAGGCACCATTTTTTTTCTTTTCGAGGATATGCAGCAAAATCCTCGTGAATGCAACATACAGGCACATCTGGGAAATTTCACACCCAGACTTGAAGTATCCAAGCTACAATTTAGAGTTATTTGATCGTCCTTTCTAGTAGAAACTTTTTTGTACGAGCATAAAAATATTCCTAAGAGAAATTACTACCCAGAGGCATCAATTTAGAACTGTTCAGAGCAATTTTCATATCACATTGAAATGAGACCGAATTTTAAGTGTCCATTATAAAATTCATCCCCTTTTGCCTTTCTTTTTTAAGCCCCAGTTCTGCAGAGTAAATACTGTCTTATGAAAAAAGCCAAAGGGTATAGGAAGAAGATTTTCAAAAGTAATGAATGATTTTGGATGCCTCCAATTCTCAGGTACCAAGTTTGAAATACCTTAAAAGGAAACAATGATTTTTTAGAAAGGGTTTTAGTATATCCTTTATGGAAATCCTATTTCTTTACAGGTTTTCAAAGTGAGAATCTAAAAGTCAGAATCCTTTACAATAAAATGTCTAATATTGATGCTATCACTATGAAGAATGGTTAGTAGATGCCAATCAGCAACTCTCTGAAACTGTAGCTTCAGTTAAAGCAAATGTAAGAGCAATGGTTAACTTTTGGTTCACTTCCAAACTTACGTTAATGGTAGAAAATGTCTATTCTGCATACCGAAGGATGAAGATCTAGGGCTATAATTATAGTTATGTGAAGACTGCAGCAAATATTTGGATGACTTTTTCCATGATTGATCTGGCAACAAATGATAGTCCCATAGGTGAAAGTGAGGGTTCCCTAACTCAAAACCTCAGATTTTAGGGAGCGATAAGTATCAAAATGAGGAATTTTTGATTGAAGCCTCCAAGCAACCTTCAGCAACTGCTGTCACTGTGTCATAAACAAAGATTAGATCAAACCTGGTGGAAAAGCAGATTGAAAACAATTACAAAAGTTTTCTAAACTGAGGGAGTCCTAAGAAGCGTCCAGGCAGGGATGTAACGCAAGCTTCCTTTGTCTGAAATGTTATTTCAAGGGAACACTATGCTTCAATTTCATAGTACCTTGAAGTCATACACCCTTTCAAACCAAGAGGCATTAGCTGTTATTGCAGCAGGCTCTAGGAACAAAAGCTTTCAAACCTTGCATTTCACTTTATCCACTCTCATTTACGCATTGCATTTCTCCCTTGACACAGCCCATAACAGTGAGGGACTCTTGTTCCTCCCCCGACTGTGTGCCTGGCCCTCTGCATGAAGCACCACGGCTCCACCAGGCAGGAAGAGCCCACTCATAGCTACCCTGCTCTGCTCCAAATGCTGGCTGCCAGGCAGAGGTGAAAGTGGTAAAAGGCTTGACGCTTCAGGGTGGCTTTCCCGCCATCCTGCAGCTCTAAAAATCAAGACACATCTGTTTCCTGAAAGGCAGCTAGAGCTGCTCTGAGATAGAACGCTTTTCTTGGACTGAAACAGGTCCATCTCCACTTGAGCCATAAGGTGCTTTGAACCCAAGCAAACACATACCCAAAAGGGTATGGAAATTTAACAATTGTCAAGATTAAATCCAAATCAGTGTCATCCAAACTAAAACGAGGGTGAGAAATTGAACAGGAGCCAATCTCTAGAGGCAGCCAATGCATCCCATCCAGCCCCCAAGGATGCAGGTGTACGTGAAGTGATCCCGGCTCAGCAGCCCCAAAGACCACGATGGTCCAAAAAGCAGCTTGGCCTGCCAAGGCACCCCGTGGACCCAGACTGCAGCAAAAGCAAACACCACAGGCCGCACCAAATTTGGCTCCTTGGCATTTTAATGGGAGGGGTTCAAGAGGTCCACCTCTCTTCCAGCAAAACAGTAGCCTGGGCAACACAAATGTGTCCTAGGAGTGCTCCACCCTCAAAAAGCTAGGGTTAGTACAATCCAGTTTCTAGCAGCACACACAGCATGTCCCCATCCACAGGGAGCCAGAGACTGATGTTTCGGGAGCTGACTGCAGGGTTAGATGTTTAACAGTTATGATATCACTGAGAATGGCACAAGGGGTGTTTCAGGAGTTATCAACCACAAACCCCATTAAAAAGTCTTTCAAAAAGGCCTGTTGTCCTTGATCCTGGAAGCACTTTGAAAATCCAGCTGGCACATCTAAATCTCCAAATCAGGTGTAAAAATCACAGCCATTACTCTTTGTTCCAAAGGCCTGAGACTCTAAACTAGCTACCACGTGCAAGGCAAAAGATTCACTTTCAATACGGAATTAAATAAGCACATGAGATTATATGTGCCAAGAAAAAAAAAATACAAACTAAAATATCAAAATGTAATTGCAACAGCAAGTTGCCCTAATGCGGAAAATTCAACAAGTCATCCTAGACTTCAGCTAATGTTTTATACCTCCAAAATTAGCATAATAATATTTCACAGCTCCAGCAGCCTCAAGCTAGTTTAACTACTAGTGCTACTTAGGTCTAGGAGTCTTGCCAAGAAGCTGTGATGTTTTGTTCACTCATCACTGTTAACGTGATGGGCACCATCACTGAATTGGCCTCATTTCCTGTTCTCAACCTGAGATGGCTCATTTTGGACTACAGCTTCTGATACTCGGTACGGACTACTATAAGATGCGTGCAATGCATTACAATAACTTCAGCTGATCATTGCCAGGTCATTGGAATAATATTCCCCTCCCAAGAAATCAGAGTGACTGCAAAGATAAAGCACAGTTGTTGTGCTGAGCATAATGGTGAATGGTTTTGTTTTGTGCACTCTGTCTCAGAGGTGTGTGTCAAGATTCAAGAGCGTATAGACAGCAAATCAAATTGTCACAGAGCCAACAAGAGGTGATGCTAATTTAAATTTGGTTTTGGTACATATTGATGCAACTCTAAAAGAGCTGCTTGCAGAAACTAGTGTTGGATGGAGCAATCCTGAGCTAGTTCTGTTTAAAGAATCAAAGAGAAATGAGAATCAGTTTGTGGCTATAGCATAAAAGGCAAACATGGAGAAATAAAAATAATTTCTGGAAATACAAGTCTTCCGGACTGAAAAGCTCAGAAACTTTGAAATGCAGGAGACTTGCAATTTCCATAAGTCCAAGGAAAAAAAAGTCATGTTTTAAGTTTTAATTCAAAGCCATGAGAGAAAGCTGTAGGGAAGGCTCCCACAGGGAAGGAGGACAGAGCAGTTGACTTGCTAAAGGTGAAGATAGAGTTTAAAGGCCAAAGAGATTAAAGCAAATGTAGATGCCACCCAAAACCTAAGTTAAGCTTCTTTGCCTGTTTGCAGCCAGGACAATCCTGTTAGAGAAGAAAAGGCAGTACTGCTAATAGGGAAAAATGACAGGTTTTAAGTTTAGTACAATGGACTTTTAATAAATCTATCACATGATGTCGTGTGGCACTACACAGAAAACAGCAAACAATTACTTTACTTCAGAAAGGAGGAGAAAGTCCTGAGGATAACCTTGAGATCTGATAGTCTGGCTTCACTAGCATGCAAATGTTCAGAATAATGTTGGGAAGAAAGGAGAAATTAAAGACGTAGGAACAAAAACAAAACAAAAAAAATTAGCACACATTTACCCAATTCCAGTCATATCATACTAGCCTTATGTCTTTCTTTCACGAGAAAACTTATTTTCTAGACAGAGGTAAATTGCATCTATTGGGATTTTGTTAAACCACTATGTAGAATTACTACATAAACTGAGGAAAGTGGGGATTAATATATGAAATTTCAAGTGGGTAAAGTGACTTCAAGCAGCTGGGCTGAAAAAAGGTTTCATTAGGCCAGAGGAAAATTATAAGCATAATTCATTACACATCAATCTTTTCAATTTTTCTATTCATATTCATTAGCATTTTCATTAATTACATTGACATCTTGGTAGGAAATGTGCTGATGACACCAAGTAAGAACTTGTGGTTAGCAAGGTTGACAATAAAAAAAAAATCATGTAAGACGACCTAGTCAACCTTGAAGACAGAAATAATGGAAATGTCACAGAATTTAATTCTAAAAAGTGCTAGATCATGCACTTAAATAGTATAGAAAATGAGGAACTCCTTACCTGTATACTAGAATGAGTAGGGAGTGGAGAATCATTTTATAATTGCCAGCTAAAAAGCTGAGTTTACTCCAGCTAGCAAAACATGACTGACTGGGCATACAAGTGCTCTCTATAAAGAGAGGGGAGATAAACACCAGGTAAGAAGCACAAGGTAAGCCTAAGTAGAAGAACACATGGGCATGACCTGGCCAGGAACAAATTTAGCTTGAAAATTAAAACGTGAAGTTTTGAAGAGACATCCAAAGGCTGAATCACTTAAACTATCACATTTTCAAACATAAAACCTTTGTGCTATTTCTAAATATTCTACAAATCTACAGCAATGAGAGTTGTAACCACACACAGGTCAGAGATGAAGTTGATTGCAGGCACCTCCAGACTTTGATTTCCCCTTTACCACTGAGTAGTTAAGGTTTTTCTTTAGCATATTAGTCTCTTTAAGGGGTTTGGATTATGTATGTGAAGATATGGTACTTCTAAAGTGGATCTAGCTTCATTGATGGTGGGGATTATTCAAATATGGTTGCTTGCAGCAGCCTAGGCTCAGACCTGAGGCTGTAGAAGTTCCTGTTTTGCACATTAACTCAGACTACAAGCAATTGTCGTGACATCTTCAGGTCACGAGATGAAAGAGAACATGTAGGAACGGTTGTACCGTGTGGGACCCAAGGTCTATCCAGTCCCATATGGTGTTTTCACCCACAAGTGCCTGCAGAAGAGAGCAAGAACAAAGGAAGGTGTAGAAATGCTTTGTTGCATGCTCTCTTGGGGATCAAGCGTTGAGGTACTTTCTAAACCAGAGGCGATAATCTCATACCCTCATTGCAGCTACTGCCCCTACTGTCAAGTTTGTCATCTGAGCTGAAAAAAGCCATTGAGTGTAGTCTCTGTCTTACAGAAGGACAAAACTATTTCAAACTTAGAGCCTCAGGAACCTACACTGTGACTCCCCATGTCTTTCCCCCCCCCCTTTTCTCTGAAGCTTTTTCCTCATAGATGCTCTTAGCAGAAATTTGGGAAATTCCTGTCCTTAAACTATGCCACTCAACACTACACAGTCACTCGACTTCCTCTGTAATGCTTCCATGAGCAAAAATATTAGTAAGCGAAAGCAAGCTATCCTTCTTAATGAAGCACTCTCAGCTTTGTCTAAACTCCGATTTTGCTATATATGGAAAGGCATACTGGGGTTCAAACAGTCCTAAATACATGGCTAATTCATGTAGTAATGCATGAAGGTTACATGCGGATATGAAGTAACAAGCCCTTGATAGCACTGAGCTCTTACCGGGGACCTCACTGCTCCCCAGTGCAAGACAGCAATGTAGCAAACTGCTCAAAACTACTCTGCAAATGCATAACTCATTTTCTATATTGATATACACTGCAATTGCAAAGATGAAATACATTTCAAAGAAAAATGCTGTTGTTTTACCAGGTACAGACATGTTGTATGCCAGTGCTGTTCTATAATAAAATGAATTATTCAAACTGCTGACTTCCCAGGCCAACACACCTCTCATTTCCTTGACTGTGTCCTGGCCAGTTCTCTCATGAACTTAGCTCCATTCTCTGCTGAAGTTTAGATGTGAATATCTCTAATTTACAGCAAAATACTTGCAAGCTTAGTAGGTACTCCTCTCAGTAGGAAGACCAGCAGTCACCTTCATTTAGAGACTGTAACATGGCTTTCAAGTGAGCAATCACTTGGAATGTAGCACATAAGAGGGAAATCAAATTTAATTACCCCCAGAAACAAAGCCTACTCAAAAAAAGGGCTTTTCGCTAACAATCAAGACGAAAGAGAAGGTAGATCTTTGGTAAATAAAGCGTAAGGGAAACTGCAAAACCATTTTAGAGCAAAGCAGGCATACATTCATCATGTACACAGTAAACAGGCTCAATAACAGGAATTTCTATGAATTTCAAGTAGGCAAAAAGGTTCCGTAGCGAGTGACTAGAGTAGCAGAGTTCATCCATCAAAACCTCAATTACTTCCAGTTATCCAGGAGGGGGTACACTTTAAGTACAGACCGTTGCTTGCTTCATGTCAGCTTTATGCCTTTTGTGTCAGAGGGTTTGTTTGTTTTTTGGTAAACTTGACAGCTTCTGTACCAGTACATTAGCAGAAAAGACATTCTTCAAAGAGCACGTACTGGGGGAACTGCCAGCAAAGCCTGCTACAGCAAGAGCCGAGGTTAATACAGCAGACATTCACTAGCAGAAGCTTTCATGAAGCTGGAAGTAGGCATAAAACCCTAACCAAACCAAAAAGGGAAAGGTATTCTTAACAGAAGAGTAGAAACAAAAATCACAAAGGGATCAGAGATCCTCATCTGCTGTCAGATGAGATCAGACCAGGTCTTGGCTTTGGCTATATTCTGTTCAATGTGTTTGTTTAGGCCCATCATTTTTCCCCAGAAGGAGAGAAAAAGCAACTCCCAGTAACGTCTGGGTAGGAGCAGGAGAACGAAAGAAGGTTATGGTCTGCACTTAAAAAGCTCCATCGTCATCCAGACCAGTGTTTTGTGAAAACAACAATTACCATGAGTCATGATTTTCCTAAATGGTGCAGCGTGACTACAAATGCCTGTTTATTTTGTGTGTGCCTTACGCTGAATTACATATTAGGTGAAGTTATACCGTGTTATTTAAAAATAAATAAATACATAAATCAGGCTCCCACACATTTGAAACTCCTAAATTTCCAGAAACTGAATGTTTAACAAGTCTTTGGAAGCCAGCCTAAAATCACCAGAAACAACAAGACATGTTTCAACTGACAGCCCCATTAGACAAAGGAAAATAATGAATGTGGACTCTTGATGACTCTAATGAATATGAAGTCAAATGCTGGAGAAAGCACCAGACAATGGATCCCTGTCACTACTGGGAAGAAGCTGGGGACAGGATATAACATTCTACTTGAGTGGGACTGGAAAGCCATATTTAATCAGTGGGAATGCTCAAATTCATCCTGAAATAATCCAGTGAATAAATCCAGTAAGCTAAAAAAACTGGGCTTCTGCTTCTATTCACTGGTCTAGAAAAAGCCAATTCCTGGGCTAGCTTTGCCTCTCCCGGACAAGAGAGGCCATTTAAAGTCATTACTAACTTCAAAGAGCTTTTAAAAATTCTCAGCTGGTGTAAGTCTGCATCAGGAGATCTTTGCTGACCAAGACCAGGTAAGTGCCCGTCTCAGGCAGCGTTCAACCAGCTTTCAGTGCGTTGCGCAAGGGAAGAATCAGGACTCAACTCACTTTGAGGCATTGGAGCACCAATCCGTTAAATTACTTAAAGCGATGACTAATTCTACTGCTTGGAGTTAGACTCCACTTCACCAGCTTTGACAGTTCACGGGACTTATGGCTTTCCCTAACACTGTAAAATGAATGGACAGCAGTGTATTTTGTCATCCCACTTAGTACCACCATTACACGCTCAGTGCAAGGCTGTTTTTCTTGTTTAAATGCTTTGAAGATAACCAGTTTTATACATTTGGAGTTTAATAAGTTTAACAGATTTAAGAAGCTGGAAGTAAACTTGCTGGATGCTGCGAATGAATCTATTATATCTGTAGACACAAAATAAATGGCTAAACCAAACTGCATAACGTATAGGGTAAAAAACTGGGATCGATATGCACTAAGATATATAGTGACTGTTCATATCAAATGTTTGCATGCCTGAGACATCTTGGGAAAACAACTGATTGGAAGGTGTGTGATGATGTCATTTCCTGCCATTTTTTAGAGATCTGCTTATCTTGACACCTATGCCTCCACTGTGCAATAATCAGATTGCGTCAAATAGCTCTAGTGGCCCTGAGATTCCAGGTCTTGACATCTGTGTTCCTCAAACTCCTCATGAATACAATAAGACATAAACAAGAAAACCTGTTCTCCCTTGCAAAAAAACACTATTTTGATAATGCAGACGACCCCTCTATGAGCTAATGCAGTCAGGGGGCAGCAGACAACAACTAAAAAGAAAAACAGTTTAAATAAGCTGGCAACAGCTGGAAGGCGGAGAAAGCAAGTTTTCTTCCAAATATTTTGCTTGTTTATCCTCAGGTTGTTGATATAATTTTGTAAACTGCAGCGATTAAAAAGATCCCTGGGGTTCCCAGGTGTGAAAGATCAGCTCTACCATAAGAAGCTGAGAGAGGGAATGCTCATGACCTATATCCTGTCACCATTAAATCATTTTGCTGCATACAACACAAATATTTGCATATAAATCATTACATCTTTCTATTCACGTTTTTAGTACAAACACACAAAACATACACAGGAATTATATGGAGCTCTTTCAGGCTGCCCAAAAAGGCTCAGAGACGGAAGTTCATGATGAGAAAGAGCTAACTCATAACCTGGGACGTAACTGAGCAGCCAGACCAGCAGCTTGAGTTTGTAAACAACTGAAAACAACGGTTCGAAGCAGCATGATTCACCTCTGCTTGTCTCAGTGGGGCATTAGCTCCATTCCCAGTAACGATCCTCTAAAGCGTTAGCACTGTGAATTATTTCACTGCTGACCAAAGCGCGTAATAGAGTGGAAGAAGAAAAAAAAAATCCATGATCTCCTTGGAACAAGTATCTTATTTTGGCATCGTGATAACTGAGCAATATTTCCAGGACGCTCGCAAGCCATGCCTGCAGTGCCATGGGCTGGCACCAGTGAAAAGTCTGGCTCATGCTTTCCCAGAGAAATTCCTCCATGGGGAGGCATTCAAAATGGCAGGTAGCTGCACATTACCAGGAGCGCCTGTGTCCAGCATTTCACAATTCAGTAGCCATTATGCTCCTCAAGCATTTGGAGACAGAGAGAGAGACAAAAATATATATGCATATAAGCTTTACTGATATTAGCAATCCTTACTCATGCAGGTGGTCCTGTTAATATGGAGGTTACCGTTCCTAAGCAGATGGACTTTAATCCCCTGAAGTAAAGGCAGGTGTTACAGGATTAGGCCTTCAGTGGGGCACGATGAAGCCTCCGTCTGTTTAAAATTAAGGCATGTCATCACAGCATCTGAGAGCAACAGGGTCCAACACAGAGAATCCACATGGATGTTTTGTTTTGTTGCAGAATTCGTCATATCCTCCCTCATAAAAACCCACAACGCAAAAAAGCCCAAACTTCAAACGCCCGGTGGAGGTTTTTGGCAATTATTGATTTTGCTATTCAACTAGAAAGAGTAGTTCCCATGGCAACAAGCCGATCACTCCCTATGTACGGTATCGCTTGCTCTCATAACCTGTGTTTTTTTGTTTGCTTGCTCTAAAGAAACATATACATTCACAGGGCTGCCCCTCAGGGAGCATTTTCCTTTCAATTGCCCCTGATATAAGCAATGACCTGCCGCGTGCCTGACTACTTGAAAAAACACTGAAGGCTTTCGCTGCCTCCCCGCACAGGGAGCCGCGGTTGCAGTCCAGGAGATTCGCTGCTGCAACCCACAGGGGTGCTGGGGCTCACGCCAGGGAGTCCAGTTGGCCCCACGTGGGCCAAGGTCTGCAGGTCTCCTCTTGGCTCTGGCCATACCAGGTTGAACCACTCCAGCAAAAAGTTTTTTTTTTTTTTTTGGGGGGGGGGGAGGATTAGTTTTCTGTGGTTTTAAATGATTTTTGCTGTGCAGCCTGCTGAATGCTCCAAAGCCATCTGAGACAAATTGTGCCAGGAATTCCCCCAGCGGCTGCTGGCTGGGTCCCCGACGCAACCCCACTCCCGTAGTACCAACGCTGTGCAGGGGCAGAGATGTTCCCCCACTTTTTCTTATTTGTGCCACAGTAAACCTGGTGTCAGCGAGCAGCAAGTTCATGTTCAACATTCACACTATTTCTTCCTCTTTTTTTTTTTTTTAAATGTCCAACATTGATTAGGGAGGAGTAAACAACACTCAAGCATTACAAAATTTAAAAAAAGGATACCACACCACCACAGAAAAATATGACAGCTCTGATAAAAAAAGTCAGCTACTTTTGATATTTGCATCACTTATTTAACATCCGAGCAGCACAGGCTAGCTCCGACGGAGCTGTAAATCAGCATAGCTCCCTCTTGTTTTAATAGAGGTGAAGCCAAGTTGTGCAGGCTGACGAGGAGGCTGTGTGTCTTGGGAAAAGAAACGTCTTAGGAAAAAAAGGAGACAGCACATCGTCTTGGTGTGACCTGCAGGGCACCGCTCCAGGAGATCAGAGGCACGCCGCAGGCCGCTTTGCCTGTTGAGGCACCGCACAACCCCCGTTGCAGGCAACTGGCTGGTTTGTGATTTGGCTTCATTTCAGCCGAGACTCCCGCTTCATGCTAAGAAACGCTGCTGGCCCAATGGGAGGAGAGGGCTGTAACACGCACCAGCAAGCAGCATCGCTGAGCTGCAGCCTGACACAGCTGGTGGGGGAAGTGCCACTCATGCACTCAAGCTAAAAAGAAAATGAAAAAGCACACCTGAAAACTAATCCTACAGATAGAGAAGGCGCAAGACTTTCCCTCTAGAAATTAGTTATTCACGGAGATCAACTGGGAAACAACTGGGCAGGGATGGAAAAAAAGTGCAGCTCTGCCTCAGAGGTAGCTTTCTTTGCTTCTGGTTACGCCAAGGACGAAAATCCACATACACGCACAGAAATGCACCTTCACAAGCAAGATCTTTCAGCTGAATTTTGGTCTCCTAGGAATAGCTTATGCCCCATGTAACTCTACTAAGTCCTTCACTTTCACAGCTGCAGGCCTATTAAGCACAGCCTTGGGCAGCTCAGCCAGGGTCATTAATATCCGCTGCATGAGCGGGACTTGTGATCCCAGCTAGATTTTCAAGTTGCCCTATCCAAGGGGTTTGTAAGACAGCAGCCTCTCTGCCCTGCACTGCATTTACTGTTATGGACATAGGAGAGGGAAGGAGTGTGTACGCAAGCCTGATAATTCATTAGCCCTGCAGGCAGGCATGGAGGTGAGGAAGGGCACCTCAAAGACGGGCCACTGTGAGTGGTCCTGGGAGCCTAGAGGGGCATGAAGGGAAACCTCAAGCCAGGCTCAGAGAAAAGAGCTTAATATATACTTTGGGAGATGGAGGAAATGAAGGAGAGAATGAGAGAGAGGGAGATCAGACAGGCCTTGACTTGGAAGAACTGAAAGTGCTAAACTTGAAAAAGAAGTGGATAGGCTGAGAAGGAGAATAAATATTAAGAGGAACAGCAGGCAGAAAAAAAACAGTTGTAAGAACTTGTAATCTCTCTGTCCTCACTTTTCATTTCAACGTGGATCATGGAGAGATGCAAAACAAGACTGATTAAGGCAATATTAATGAAGGGGGGGGGAAGTATTCATGAGATGCTAGATATGAAAGAGGAAGATATGAGGAGCTGAATCTGGTCACAAGGCTAGGAGTCAAAGGACAGGCAGCCAAGCAAGGTACTAAGGGATAAGGGAACATAATACAAAACTAATGGGCAAACGCAGGTCAGACTCGGATAGAAAATTGCCATAGGAGTCAATTGTTTCTTTGGTTGGAAATTTTGGCAGTACCTCTGGCAAGGGTTATCGGCATGAGCTGGGGCTATCCTTGAATGAAGGATGGGAAGAGATCAGTGGCAGGGAGCTGGCTGGAGCTCAACCCAGAGTGGCGCGGTTTTAGGAAATACAGTGCCCTAGGGTGTCTGGAGCAAGCTTGATCCTGGCAGTCCATTCAGAGATCATTACATAAATTAAAGTCACTTATTGTGGAAGTATGTTTTGTTCAGGAGATAAGTGGATGACAAGGCTATTTGTTTCTTGACTTACCTCTCTGCCCCTACAATACACACACACACACATATATATATATAAGAAAACGGGAAGAGAAGCAACAACATTTTCACTTAAAATTTATCACGTTAAGCGTGTTTGCTTAACACACATCTGCCAAGATATCACTCATCAAATGAAACTATTAAAAACTAGTTATCTTGTTTTCTGAGTACATTCAAGACTGAACCTAGACACTCTCAAATAAGATTTTTCTTCAGCTCATATCTTTCCAGCCGTTCTTAGCTTTCGGGCTGGAAAAAACAAGTATTTGGGTAGATCCTCCCGACTTCGGGCTTTCCTTGGCTGAATCTGGGTTCTGAAGTATACATTCTTCTGCTTGTTTTTGTTGTAGTTGTATGGGAGGGTTTCTTAACTGCTTGGAAAAAAAGAAAACAACATACACACCAACTTTACCTGCAGCCTTTTTCTAGCTGTGCACTGTGATTTTTTGTTTGTTTTCCTCTGCTAGTGATCAAGTCTGTAAATTCCCATTCATACAGGCGAACATCTATTTCGCAGAGATGGCTTTGTTAACAAGTATGAAGCAAACCAAAGGGTGACTGAGGGCAGGACATGTAGCAAGTATAACAGTATATAGGCCACCCTTCAGCAAAGCAAGGCAAAACTGGCTTGCCATTATTAACTTTCATTTCAGTCATATATATTCCATTCTCCTGCAACATGATAGAATGATTAAAAAGACAAGAAAAGAAAGTCACTGATATTTTACATCATATACTGCTTATCATCTAATACTGATTATTATTAGCAAAACTGCTTATTTGTCCACAAGGCATAGAAACTTGAGGTTCTTGCTATTTTTTACTTCCTTTCCACCTTCTGATTCCCGCTGATATTTATGGAATTGAAAGCTGTGCATCACCTCCAAGCATCAGGCTACACAAAGGCATAAAAGAGGAAAGAGAAAATTACTTTCTTACAGCAAGATACTTCAATAGGAATAATCATACTTTTCAATATCCACTTCTGGATCTGCCCAGAGCGGCAAATAATTGGGACTCTCAAAGAAATTCTTTGGGAACACCTTTTGGCATCAAGGTGCTCCGCACTAAAGGAGCTACCTTTGTATCCCCATAACAGCACAGTCTGCTGCTGGCCACTGTCATGGAAACAGAGCTGTGTAAGACAGCCTTTTATCAGAATGCTGTCTCAAAATTTGATACAGCCAGTGCATGAATAACACAAACCTTCTGCCTGATGATATCACCTCAAGCATCACCTCCTCCAGGCTCAAGATCAGTGCATCCCTCTGAGTAAGAAGTCCAGCAAAGCGGGCAGGAGACCTGCATGGAGGAGCAAGGAACTCCTGGCAAAACTCCAGCAGAAGAAGCAAGTGTACAGAATGCGGAAAAGGGGACAGGCCACTTGGGAGGAATACAGGGACGTTGTCAGAGTGTGCAGGGATGCGACAAGGAAGGCTAAGGCCCAGTTGGAATGAAATCTGGCAAGGGACGTCAAGGACAACAAGGGGTTCTTCAAAGACATCAATAGCAAAAGGAAGACTAGGGAAAACGTGGGCCCGCTGCTGAATGGGGCGGGTGCCCTGATAACAAAGGATATAGAGAAGGCAGAGTTATTGAATGCTGCCTTTGCTTCAGTCTTTACTGCTAAGGCCAGTCCTCAGGAATTCCAGGCCCTGGGGACAAGAGAGGAAGGCTGGAGAAAGGAAGACTCTCCCTTGGTCGAGGAGGATCAGGTTAGAGATCTTTTGTCCAAACTTGACATCCATAAATCCATGGGCCCTGATGGGATGCACCCACGAGTGCTGAGGGAGCTGGAGGATGTTATCGCTAGGCCACTCTCCATCCTCTTGGAAAGGTCCTGGAGATCAGGAGAGGTGCCCGAGGCCTGGAAGAAAGCCAATGTCACGCCAGTCTTCCAAAAGGGCAAGAAGAAGGAGCCAGGAAACTACAGGCCTGTCAGCCTCACCTCCATCCCTGGAAAGGTGATGGAACAGCTCCTCCTGGAGGTCCTCACTAAGCATGTGGAGGACAAGAAGGTGATCAGGAGTAGTCAGCGTGGATTCACCCAAGGGAAATCATGCTTGACCAATCTGATAGCCTTCTATGATGGAATGACTGGCTGGGTAGATGAGGGCAGAGCAGTGGATGTTGTCTCCCTGGACTTCAGCAAGGCTTTGGACACTGTCTCCCATCACATCCTCCTAGGCAAGCTCAGGAAGTGTGGGCTGCATGAGTGGACAGTGAGGTGGCTTGAGAACTGGCTGGATGGCCGAGCTGAGAGGGCTGTGGTCAGTGGTGCAGAGTCAAGTTGGAGGCCTGTAGCTAGCGGTGTCCTCCAGGGGTCAGTCCTGGGTCCAGTCATATTCAATATATTCCTCAATGACCTGGAGGAAGGGACAGAGTGCACCCTCAGCAAGTTTGCTGATGACACTAAACTGGGGGGAGTGGCTGACACACCAAAGGGCTGTGCTGCCATTCAGAGGGACCTGGACAGGCTGGAGAGGAACCTCCCAAAGTTCAACAAAGGCAAGTGCAAGGTCCTGCACCTAGGGAGAAGTAATCTCATGCACCAGTACAGGCTGGGGGTTGACCTACTAGAAAGCAGCTCTGCCAAGAAGGACCTGGGAGTGCTGGTAGACAACAAGCTAACTATGAGCCAGCAGTGTGCCCTTGTGGCCAAGAAGGCCAATGGTATGCTGGCGTGCATTAGGCAGAGTGTTGGCAGCAGGTGGAGGGAGGTGATCCTGCCCCTCTCCTCAGCCCTGCTGAGGCCTCACCTGGAGTACTGTGTCCAGTGCTGGGCTCCCCAGCACAAGAGAGACATGGCACTCCTGGAGAGAGTCCAGCAGAGGGCTACAAAGATGATGAGGGGACTGGAGCATCTCTCCTATGAAGAAAGGCTGCAAGAGCTGGGCCTGTTCAGTCTGGAGAAGAGAAGACTGAGAGGCGATCTCATCAACGTGTACAAGTATCTGAAGGGGGAGTGTCAAGAGGATGAGGCCAGCCTCCAGTCTCTTCTCCGTGGTGCCCAGCAACAGGACAAGAGGCAACGGGCAGAAACTGAACCACAGGAAGTTTCATCTGAACCTGAGGAAAAACTTCTTGACTGTGAGGGTGACAGAGCATTGGACCAGGTTGCCCAGAGAGGTGGTGGAGTCTCCTTCGCTGGAGATATTCAAAACCCGTCTGGATGTGATCCTGGGCAATATGCTCTAGAGGTCCCTGCTTGAGCAGGGAGGTTGGACTAGATGATCTCCAGAGGTCCCTTCCAACCTAAACGATTCTGTGATATGATGGCTGTATTGCTCCCTGTGGAAAAAGCCATGGCATGGAATTTTTTGATGTCACTACTGAACAAGACCAGGATGCGATAGAAGTGATGCCATCGGCATCTCACACAGGGCCACATAAACAACAGAAGGTATCTTCTTCTGCATGTCCATTGCCTTATTCTTGCCTTTATAGCGCCGAGTCATGAAAGACTTTTGTATAAATCCGTGTTCCTCAATCACATCTGTTAGGATAGAGAGGAGGAAAAAAGCAGAATTTTCTTCTATTTGATATAAGAAAAAAAGGGGGATGAAAGACTACTTTCCTGATGACGTTCTATCATTCTATGAATTAGTCATGATGGTCCAATTATCTTTAAATATGTACGGTGCAACCTTTTAAGTAGACTAATTTATGAGCTTATTTCATGGCCCTCTGCATCAATTTACCACTTAGTCCTAAATTAAAGGACTGACTTTTTCTTGGTGAGGTGAAACTTGAGGACGTAATAGCAGATGGATGTGAAAGGAACATTTTGTCTTTCCTGTGATAAGAGCATGATGATCCTGTTGTGTGTCACAGACAGAACTTGATCACCTTTTCCATACCAAAGACTCAATATGGAGACAATCAAGTTCTTTTTAAGTTAAAGAATAAGAATTAAGGATGAGAGACGTTGTGTAGAAAGTAGGGGATTAAAACTTAAAAGTATGGTCTGCTCCAGAGCTGCTCTAGATCTACTGCATTGTTAAAAATCAGCAGAATTTAGCCCAAACTGTACTGTACTGTGGGGATGCTACTTGGTTCATATGGCAGGTCGTTTAGTTACTTAGTGGTAATCACTTACTCCAGGACATTGCTTTCAAAAATACAGAGATTATGTTAAACAAAACAAAAACCAATGACACACCTACTACCTAGTAATCTAGGACTGCATATTTTAAAAAGGGTCAAAATTAGTCCTCCCTAAACAGAGTTTTCACCTGCAGCAGCACACGACTCCAAGCAGGTCCCTGCGTAGCTCAGTGGCATCAGCTTACATAATTTTGGACTAATACAGTTCAGCCTCAAAGGTTAT
The DNA here is from genome assembly GCF_040807025.1 of Struthio camelus. NCBI lineage: Eukaryota > Metazoa > Chordata > Aves > Struthioniformes > Struthionidae > Struthio > Struthio camelus. The sequence continues at coordinate 52,325,178 of NC_090943.1, forward strand.
CCACAACTTGATCTAGATCTGATTTGGGTAGAATCTGTCTAAGCCTACAAAGAAAAAACCCCTACATATTTACAGGAGAACACAGTTTCTCAGATAAGTGCTTACAAAATTCAAGAGATAGCAGGCTTAATCTAGCCAAATTCAGACTAAAAGTAAAAGAGAATTTTTTTTTACATTGATCTTTGAAACAAATTGGCTAACAATGTACTGGATTCTTTGCTATTCAAATTCCTTAGCTTTTCAGAAGAGAAATACCTGAGTTCAGCCAAAATTTTGAAGCAGGAATTAATAAGTAAAAAGAAGTTCTGTGGTGCATGTGACAGAGCAAGTCAGATTCAAGGACTGTAATGATTCTTCCAGCCCTTAATCCCTGACTGTTTGAGGGTCAAGATGAGGATCTCTGCATGAAGAAGTTCCCTATGCCTGCAACGCCTTCAGCCCCCAGCTGCAATGGCAAACCATCCGTAAAATGCTCTAATAGCATTTCTGCTTGCTTAGCAGCTCCCTGTTCATACATATTAATTTAAGACATCCCAATTCTATTCTTCCTTAGCGATCAGGAAGCTGTGCAGAGTCAGGACTTATGCCATCTCCACAGAGCCTATTTTTAGAATTTATCATATGCTTCATTTTTGCAGGTTTCTACAAATATATACAGCTTTTTCAATGGTCCATAGATATCACTCTATTTTGGAATATGCAACTAGATACAGTTAGGTATTAACTATTTCAAAGAGAAACAACATCAAATTGAAGCCAAGTGTCTATAGTAATGAATAACTTCAGAACTTCACTTTTAACCACTGATGAGAGAAAGAAAAATCTGCTAACACTTGATCTGAAAGCAGAAGTCAAACTACAAGAAACAGCATTCAAAATCTAAGAGTGAGTTGCTTCTGACGACACTAACCAGAAAAGGAAGAGGACTTTAGACATGGATACATCTTTCTGGACTTCATATTCTGCATATTTTGTGCAGGGATATTTGTTGGACATTACTGACCAATGAACATATTTAAGAAACAGATTGCCATAATGGTATAGCAATATGGCCCAAGAGTAATTAACAGATGCTCTGTCTGCTTTTTCTGCATCTCCCAGAGGCAGGCAACTTTGGATTTAACTGTTGAGAAAGCAGTTAACTATAAGCTGTTACCAGATGTTAGGCAGTAAGTGGGATTCTCATGAACTTTCCATCAAGGAGGAAAACCACACAGCTTCTGCAGTAGCCTCTAGATTCGGGGCGGGGTAACAAACTCCTCTCAGGACATTGATATTAAAAGTGGTAGGGGGTGAAAGGTAGAGGCTTTTGCTAATTACAGCCAAGAACAGTCATTTAAAAGAAATACTGTAAGTAAAAGCATTGTTTCATTCACAATATAAAACAGAAGGAAGCAGTACAGGTTGATGCATGCCAGAATGCTTGTAAAAGGGACAAAAACAATCCTGTGTAACTGGAAGGTGGGAGGCCTGCCAAAAACATGTTTTGTGTCTGCAATATTTGTTTAAATTCATAAATCTTTTCTTCTTGTAATTTATATCTATGGTGCCTTTTCCTCCCCAAGAACTTAATTAAACTACACAACATGTTTTATTAGCTAATAGGAAGTCCATTCCTTTTACAAGCCGATGAAAAAAATCCCATGAAAGCTAGACTAGCATAAGCAAACATTATACACCCCTGATGTGGCCAGTATATGGCCATATACATATATAGATATGTATATATACATATACATATGTGTGTGTGTGCATATACACACACCCCTAAGTATCATTAAATATATATAACCAGCATTTCTGAAATGTTTCCAGGTTCTCATAGCAGAGTGTTTAATTTTCAGTTTTTTCATTTCTGATAGACACTATGTTTACTTTGCACTCAGTTCACTCTGATCCTTTCTGTTCCCTCCTACCCCCCGCAGTTCCTCTAACAGACATAAACCAAAATTACAACCAAGTTTAACTTTGATTTGTTATGGTCCTGGATGCAAAAAAACCTTGTTTGGTCTAAAATAATCATTTTTAAGTGAAAGGCAACATCATCCTGGTGAAAGTGTTCACTGAAGAGCAGAGGTAGATTACAACTGCTCTGGAGGTGCTCTCGCAGGCTTGCAAGCAGGCACAATCTGATATGGAGCTACAACATCCCTGGCTATGGAGAAGCAAGTATTTATGCAATAAACAGAAGAATTCTGGATCACATGTGCTTGAATATAGGCAAAACCAGAGAACGTGACTCTGTAGCCATCTGAGTTTGGAAGGAAAAACTGCAAATAGAGGGACTGACTTTAGTGTTGTCCCCTTCCCTCTGAAGGAGTCTTCAATTCCAGTGCCAACAGAGTCACACGACCCCCTGCACAACCCTCGAGCTGAGTAAGCTCCCCAGAAGGCATCACTTCTTGATATTAGAAGCTCAGAGCTAATTCACTCTATGATTTTCTAGGATGACTTTTTCCCCATGCGTGAGCAACATTCTGTTTCAAAATCTGCACTGCTTGCTTTTGCTGTGCAAAACCTTGAACATTTAATTATAAGTAGCCTGTAGCTGTGCCCTGAGCTCAGCACCCGGACAAAGGCCAGCATACAATCAGTGCTCTTGGGAGCTCTGCTTATTGCAGAAGAGCAGTCTGCAGTCTTCCTCTTACTCCCTTGCAGATACGAGAGCTAGCGTAGCTCAGTGTCAACCATTGACAGTAATGAAGTTACATCTCTTTATCTAGGCTTCAAAGACCAGTCTAAATTAGACTATGCCATACATACGGCTGGGATAAGTGGTAGCATGAAGGGGGATTTTTAAAAAGCCTTAGTCCTTCCAAGGTGTAACGATGGACTAAGATGCGCGGCACAGAAAGATAAGATGTCTGCTCAGTTGGCAGCAGAATGTCTTTACTTAGGTTAGATTTACTTTTCTGGAAATCTTGCATCCAATTATGACCAGTTTCTCTAGCTTAGCTCAGTAGGCCAGAGTGTTAAGTCTGGTTTTAATTTTCACGTGCCTTGGCTACTGCGAGTGCAAGGCCAACCTCCTAAATCCCCTCCGAGAGGCTTTTGTCACTGTCCTTGCAGGCCCTCCACCATGCCCTTCTCTCCCAGGGCATCAGGCATAACCCTCCTGTCCTGCCTTTCCAAGCAGTCAGCCTTGCCCTCCCGTCATCCCCAAAAGTACATCAGCATGGGGTCAGAGAGGAGGCTGTGCAAGTCAAAACCTAGTGTGACCCCTTCCTTCCCTGAGCTAACAGTCTTCCCTTGTGCAAGTGGGAATGGCTCCCAGGCAGTCTGTTACGTTTTTCAAGCTACACAACCTTAGCTCTCCACCACACCACTTTCAGAAAAGGTAAATGCACCCTTGTAGTGGCTGAGGGGATCAAGAGTTGGGGTTACTCCTCTGAATCAGCTGTGAACATACTCCTGCTCCTCTGCAGGACGTCTGGCTTGCCTTGGCCACTTGTTACGTCACGCCTTTCAGTTCAAATCCCTTTGGGGCAGAGACTTCCTATTCTGCTCCTGGCACAGTACACTTCCAACCTGCTTGGTTTCTCAGTTCTGTAACAACAGAAAAGTATTGCTAATTCTAGTATTAATAGAAAGTATAAGAAGACTGTGCATTAAGGTCCACACCTCGACTATGTTTTTTTTGTTGTTGGGGTGTGGGGTTTTGTTGTTTTTAAACAGTACACATACATATGAACATGCGTACACATCTGCAATATCTGATCTTTCTGTGGCGCAAGATGCAAAACCCTACACATAATAGAAAAGAAATTGTATACCTTTTCACCCTATAAATTGTTCACAAATGCTTAGGGGGTGGAGGGAAAGGAAAACAGGATATAGCGAAAATCTTTTCAATAATTTCCTCTTTTCTCTCTGCAATTTGCAAGTGTCATTTGAGACTTCTCCCAAGAGAAAAAGATGCATCTTCTTTCAATGCATTGGACCGTGACCACAAGTCCAGTCTTTGTCTACTGAAAATAAGAAAGCACCTAATAGGGAATACTAGATAACAGGTATTTTGAAGTATGGGATACAATAGTTATTCCTATTTCATTCCGAAAACACAGCCTCACAAAAAAGCAATATCACTCCTTCCACAGTAAATTGGAAGAACAGCCAGACAGCTAGTTTAACATTTGACACCTCAGCCAGAGAAACAAGGCTCTGAATTTCTGCTCACCACGTTGAAAGACGACAGACGTCAGACAGCAGCTCTATTAGAGGTGACAGCAATGACCGAGGGTTATTCCTATCCAGCTGGCTTGCAGAAACCCACATCCTCACTGCTGAAACCTGCTACAACCAACAGCCTGCACGTAGCCCTTGAACCCAAGGGGCTCAAGGGCAGCAAAATGGTCTTCAGCTTTTCTTTGCCTTGGGGAATAAAGAGACTTCTCTGCCTTTCATGGTGTTGGGAAGTGAATTCACCGGTGCTTGTCAGGTGTGCAAATATTGCAGCGGTATCACAATTCCTAGACAGAGAACTAACACTCTATGCTTTCTGGTCCTTATACAAAGCTAGAACTCTCCCCGCCCTTTCCCTACATTACCCCTGTATTTAAATTCTGGCTGGGAGGCTTGATCACAGTTTTCCCTAGTATTGACAAAAGGAATTAGCCAAATCATAGACTTGAATATATTCTAGTGATTTACTGATTATATCAGTTGAAATCAGTCATTTTATTCTGGATTCACACCAGCATAACTCTACCCAGTTTTGGCCAGCATTTCTAAAATGTGGTCATTTGTGTGAACGTGTCACTAACAAAGCAAGGCAGTATGGACATCTGAGGATATGGTTATGATCAGGTTTGTGAGACTGAACGGCAATGACCGCACTCTTCTGCTGTTCAGTCCAGCAAGTTCATTTATACTCTTTGAGCCATTTGGCCTCTGCTGCGTCTTCACACTTGCATGTGCATCACAAGATTATTTTCTCTCATGCATGGTGTGCATATATACCGCAAGTAATTTTCAAGAAATTCGGAATAGTAACATCTTTCTTATGTGTTCATGCAAGTCTTGAGAAGGATTTCCAGTGTTTCATATCACAGTGAGTTGGTTATATGTGTGCCAGTTATGGGATTAAGGACACCTACTGAAACTCAACAGCAATTGCTTTCCAGACACTAAGCTCTCTGTCCTCCGCAGCAACTGGGAGATACAGCTGTGGTATCCGACAACAACAGTAGGATGCAAGCTGCAAGTATGCATAAAGACCTGGAAATCTTAGTCTCCCAAGACAAGTGGGTTTTACAGCTCTGAGACTCAGGAGGTTCGTGGCGCTCTGTGGCTTGCAAGTCCAAGAGCTGCTGCCCAAAAGCACTTTTCAGGGAAGGTGGCTCAACAGGGTCAGGGGAAACACATCACTAGAGACACCCGCATAGGGATAAACTCTGCCACCTGCATAAGGCCAGCTACACGCTCAGGTCAATAAAACAGTTACCAAACGTCTTGGTGCGTAAACAGCCACATGCAGACATACAGTATGCACTCAAAATGAAAGCTGGTTTCAGCAAAAGCCATATAAGCCTAAACATCAGCTCTGAATGACATCTAAAATGGAGAATTTTACCATTTTTCCCATTGCTAATCTCCACTGGAAAGTTTTCTAGAAGTTTGCATCGTTCTAACAAACTTTTCAGACATTTAAGTTAGTGTTTTTGAAGGGCCGGTAATGGGCACAAGTAAGACTGCGATTAGATTCTGAAACTCAAGATTTTGCTCAATTAACAGATAACAACAAAACAACTTTGAGATATATGCCTTTAATCATCCTCAAATCAGTACTGTGTACAAAGATAATTTACTATATTTGAATGCCCTATCCAAAATGAACTATAAATGACTGGTGATTATAAAGACAGACTGCCTCCTATCATCTACAGTTTTTCTGGAAAGCACAAATAGCACCTCTGTCTTCTTACTTTGCTAGACGTAATGCGTTGAAAATGTGTCTGAAATCATGACTGTGAAACACCTTATACTGATATATATGACTGAACTCTCCTGCTTACCTGTAGACAGTTACAGCATAGAGAGCAGCCGTTCATCACTACCAGCGCAGTTCTCCCTGAATTATCCCACCTTAACTCAAAGGGAGAGGAATCGTTTTCCAAACCCCTTCTCTCCCGATGTGCTGAAACTGCCTGCAGATGCCAGTCAATGCCAGCTTGTGATGAAAAATGAAACAATAGTCACAGGAGTTATCCAAACCTCTCTAAAGTTGAATGGGATCTGCGTTGACCTCACTGGCACACAAGTTACAGAATATAGAATAAATCACTAGATAGCAGCAGAATATTAGGTTACCAGCCCTAAAATCATATTTGATTGATGTTTTGCAATAAGTAGTAAAACACGCCTTTCAGGTATACCCCCTTAATAGTCTTCAAATCACAGTACCGTTGATGGAAAAAAGATATTGGTAGACCTGCATTCCAGCTACCAATATAGCTCTGCTGGCCAAAGACTCCTTTTGAAGAAAAGAAAATTAAAACAAAACAAAACAGAAAACTACCCATATTGAAATGTTCCAGACAATCTGCAGTGATTGCCCTTCCACATCTCCCATCCCTAGGAGACTCCAAAATGCTTGCATTTCACTCAGACACAAGCTGAGCCAGATGTTTCACATCTTGAGTCCCTTCAGAAGACAGGATCTCCCTCCTCTGCGTGGCTTCTGGGGCTGAGAGAAATTAGATCTAAAGGTCTAGTTATGAAATACGGAGCTGTTGCTTTTAATGTCCCAAGCTGTCATGTGCCCCAGCTGGCCCCACCGCTCTGAAGACCACCCAACAGCCCTCAGATGCCGTGTTATTTTCCTCCTGACTTCACATAGTTTCACAAACATCAATTGCATCTCTTGTCTTTTAAGAGAAATACTATAAAAATGCACTTATTTTCATTCACTTACACCTTGGGGCTCTAGCTTCCTCTGCAATGTGTGCTGGAGCCTGATCGATGGCAGGAAATGTCATCTGCTATCTCCAGGGACTACAGAGAAGCACGAGCACAAAGCACTGTTTTGCACAGACTTTGCAAAACGGTGAGCCAAATCTGTGGGCTGTATAAGTCAGCATAGCTCCTTCGATTTCAGAGGAGCTTTACTGAGATGAACTTCTGGTATAAAATTAGAGTATATTTATTTAAAAATAAATAAATCGCCCTCCTCCCATCTGTTGAAACATAGAGTGTAGATATTTAAATGAATCCATTTAAAGGATGCTTGCAATTCAATATAGAAAGTGAGGTAACAAGAGAACATGCGATCAACACAACATAACTGCTTGGCCATTACACCCCCAGGCCCGACTCACAGAAGGTTCTCGATTGCCTCAGTGCCTGGGTCCCCTCCTCATCTCCCAGCCCAGTCTGCAGGACGTGCACATTTAGGCCAGATAGGGAATTTTCCGACAGAATCTTATCTCTTTACAGAAGCACTAGAAGTTTCAATAAAACATGTTACACAAGTTTCTTGACTCTGGCTGACTGCAGAAGACAGTGAAGCACCCCAGCAGTCACAGATCTCACCTGGGCTCATATCTATCACTTGTAGGGCAATTCCTCCCACCCCATGCATCCAGGTCTGTATCTAACTCAATTCGTATTCAGTTAACAGAAGCAGAGCAGCTGCAATACAAGACTAGGGACAGAAACTCACTCTGAGAAGTTAGGACACTTGCCTATGCTAAAAGTGGTAGAAGTGTCTTTAGGCCTCAATCTCCATGGTTCACAGTAGAACCTGGGTTTCCTACAACCCAGACAAGTCCTATCCACTCACTAAATACCGTCTACCTTAGTAAGGGGTCTCTGTCCAGGGCACCCAGACCCTCCCCTCCCCCCCACAACACACACACACACAGTTACACATGCACTGACCGCAGGACCACAAGAGCTTGCAAAACCCCTGAGCAAGCTCTGGAGCACAGCTCCCTTGTCAGCCACGTCAGGGGAAAGGTGGGGGAGGGGGGGCATGCCACAGAAGGGCTTAAATCCACATTTAACAAACAGCAAAGATGCATCCTCAAGGGCCCTCATTCAATATCCAGTTCAAGAAGGTAACAGCTCGTTCCCTGGATCACTGTTTGAGCTGCAGTGATTTTTTGGATACTTCACCTGCCTAAAGAAAATAAGGGGCCCATTGACAGCCACATGCCTTCTGCTGCACTCAATCCACTGAGGATACAGCTGAGAGCTATAACAAGCCTCAGGTGCTTGCACTTTCAGCTCAAGCTACAGAAATATCCACTTTAGGTCACCACTGTTGTCACTGAAGATGCTGCCACTATAAGAGACTCAAAGGCAGAGGTAGGAACAGACTGTCTCACTCCTGGTTCTGGCACAAAACAGTACTTCCACTTGTTTGCCATGATTTCTCTCCAGCTACGCTCAGCGATTGCTAGTATTTGTTTCCCAAAGAAGTTTTGGTTCTACCTAGCCTGCGTTCTCACCCTGCTCTACTCTGCAGGGAAAGGTCTTAATAACAGTATTATGAGTTTCTGGGCTAAGAGATACAATTTCATAAATGTGGGGATTTGGCTCTGCTTAAAAAACCTCAAGAAGGAGGAATGTGTTTTATTCAACACACAGCATCAAAAGGAAAAGATGAGTTAGCTGGTCAGGCCCTACACAAAGACACTGTATAGCTGATAGTCTCAACCATGCTACAGTGTGCAAATCTCTATGTAAAAATCAGCCTCATGAAACCAAAAGTGGGAGGTAAACACTGCAGAAAGCACTAAATATGGATAAAGCACAAGTCTAGGAATGAGAAGTCTGATGTTCTCTCCACACTGACCTTCTGGAACATACGGTTTAGTGTACTCCAGACTCAGTTTCCCTGTAGTAAAACAAGAATAAAGCTAGATTTCTCCCAGGGCACAATTCACTTCTTTCCCTATAGAAATATAAAACAGAAGAACAGCAGTATTCCGGTAACTTAAAATACCACACACTGGAAACTATTTTAGCATAACTTAACAAGATAAAAGCTCAAGTCTTAGTGCCCCTCAGGGGTCTGCCTAAGTTTGGCAGGTCAAAAGGAAGGCATTTCAAATCCTATTCATATGCATAAAAGCATGAAGTTCAGAGAAAGTTCTTCAAAATTCCAAAAAGCCAGAGAAAACAAATAATCTGGTGCTCGTGGAAAGACAGAAAAGGCTGGAAAAAGAAGGTACAATCAGAATTTCTCTCTTTCACAGGGAGAATGGCAACATAGTTTTTTTTTTAAAAAAAAGGAAGGAAGGATTAAATTAAATTAGGATTAAATTAAAGGAAGGATTTTGGAGCCCTCCCAGATTAAAGATTTGGATTAAACAGTCTAAATAGCCCTTCTTCGTGCCCTATAAAATGCTTCCCATTAGCTCACAAGTGCTTCATATTTTTCAGTAATCATGGGATCATTCAGGATGGAGGGACCTCAGCAGGTCTGTAGTTCAATCCTCTGCTCAAAACATGGTCCAAACTGAGCTCAGACCCAATTGCTCAGGGCTTTGTCCACTTGGGTCTTAATAAATACAAATATATTGCTCTTTCTCTCTCTTGGCACAAGCGAGCTCAGGTTGGTTTTGATAAGAATCCTGCATTCATAACAAGCCTTATACAGAACAACCACAAAAGCAGGAGGCAGGTTATCAAACTGAAAGTATAACAGCAGAGTAACATTGCAAATCAGTGCTTGTTAACAGACTGTCCCAGGGACAAGTCAGAGGCAGAAGCAACAAAACAACAAAACCCACAAAAATCCACTTTGCCTTACCCATAGAAAGTTAATGTTTCATCAACAATAGTTTGTCTTTCTTAAATGGCCCATCTTTTGCATGTGGATCTTCACCACAAAGTACTTTAGCTATTTATTCTCCAACTGGCTCAACAGTGATTGAACAAACAAAAGTGCCTGGGATATAAATTTCTGATCAAAGTAGTGAAAGCAATTGCCTTAAAAATGTCAATGTCTCTGAACTCAAAAGATTTGAGACATTAAGCTAAATTTCACTCTTGTTACACTACTATAGTAGTTCAGTCCAACAGCAGGGGTTTGGCAATAACATTTAAATCAACTCTTCTTAGCTCTTTCACAGAAATAGAAGCAAGTATTGCCAGCAAGCATTCCCAGCCTGCTTCAGCTGCTTGAAGATCATCATCTGTTCCAAGCAGTAACTCAGCCCAAGATGGCAGAAAAGGCTGCTTGCACACATCTACGTTCATGTTTTGTTTTTAATCAAAAAGTCTAGTTTCACTGGAAAATTGAAAGCCACATGTAATTCAGTTTTAGTTTTGAAACTGGATTGTCCCAGATTGAAAAGATTAATCTTCCTGAAGATGAAATCCAAGTAAATATTTGTAAACAAGAAAGAATATGAGCACATTATTGCTCTAACCAGAGAGTAGACTAGACATGCAGATATGTTTTACTTGACAGTAGTTACGTTATACACTTAATGTTGGGCATTAAGTTCCGAAACACCCACTGTTTGATATTAATGTGTCCATATTTGGCTTTCTGTCTCAAAATGAATATTTTTAAAGAATTCTTAAAGCTGAACATTTGCTTTGAAAAAAAAAATCACTATGAAACGATGAACTTCAACATACTCATGTTTTGCATTCCTACAAACAAAACCTTTGCTTTCAACTCATTACAGTTGACTAAGTGGACACATTATTTCAAATCTCTACCTTCCTGTTCTCCTCACCCGCAATACTTAATAGCAGATTTTGACATACGTTAGCTCAGTCCATTGTGTACCGCGCTCTTCCACACACACATACGTGCTGTAAGAACTCCAAAACAGAACATGCGGGCTATGTAATACAGTCAAGGTAATACCACTGACAGGTCTTCACCTTTGAATTCCCAGAGGTTTGGGGGATTTTTTTTACTGGTTAACAGCAACAACTTCCCAATTCTTTTTCTGTACTTACAAACACAAGGATGTAAACTTGTACAATGCAATGACATAAAGTATAGAAATGTATAAGTATAAAAATGATCCACTGCATTCTATTAGTTCTTCAGGGAAAGATTTTTTTTTTCCTCCTCTTTTCCCCGGAAATGGAGTACGACCTCCTGTGTGATCTTTAGGCAGGTTACTTCTGTGCAAATTGCTGCTGTCTTAGGCATCTAGTTCTACAAATTTCATTATTCTAATGTGTTAAGGCATTAAAACGTAGACAATTAAGTACTGATAGTCTTCTAAAACAACGGAAATTAGGCACCTAAAATACCTTTTTGTAATGCGTGTAATGTCTTTGCATATTGGAAGAACTGTAGCTCAAGATTAGCAGTCATTACAAGACCATGATAAAGCCTGTCGAGAACACCATTAGGGTACTTTGAACAAAACATTATATATGTGTATGTATGCATGTATATATATATACACATACACACACACACACACGTATACATACACACATAATAATAGTAATACACAACCCTCTTCTTGCATCTGTAAGCAGAAAGAGAATTCTCACAAATCATCAAAAGGGAATGAATGCACTAGAAGATATTCAGCTACTTTACATGAAGTCCAAATAACAGCACTAACTTTTCATAGATCAGTTATATTACGAACTTGTCCTGGAATGGGAAAGGATAGACCTTTATCAATCATTATATTTTCTAAGGTAATTTTTAATAATACACAGGTATTATTACATGGAAATAAATAACTGTTCAGAAGGAAGATATATAGATAACTCATCAGGGGATTTCTTCCTTTGCCACTTAGTACGTATTTATTTTTTTGATAAATCAAAACAGCAAAAGTTTCCATTGAACTGGAGGGATGTTCTGCTATGAAAGAGTGCCTAACAAAGTTTGCCCAATAGTGCTTAAGACATGTTGGCCTGCTGTCTTGAGATCTAATACCATAATGAAATGGCAACACACTTAAGGAAAGAAACATGACAAAAACAAAACCAAGAAACATAGGGAGACAACCCAGAAGTTTTTCCTCAGAGCTACAAGGACTCAAATCACCTCTAAAATCAGCAGAATTAACAAGGAACAACAGGGTAACATTGTTTGCCTGAGTGCTGTAAGAGACCCAAACTCAGCCAAATTTGTGAAACTGTGCCCAACAGAAAGCCTTTACATGGTGTGGCTTGATCAATTTGACTATTTAGCTGTTCAAAAATAAACCCCTACATACTTGCAAAACCTTAACATCATATCTAAATACTTTGCTATTATTATACTGTCTTACTGACCGCAGATCCCAGCCTCAGTCTCACTCTGCAGACTCTGCCTGGCTTGCAGTACTCAGCTGTGATTAACACCTCATCACCCAGCCTGAGTGGGAGACAATGAATTTATTTCCTTCCAACTCCTCCCCCAGTAATTTGGGGCTTTTCCTAAAGATATTTGTGATTTAAATGACTTTACAAATTCCTTGCTAATAGTCTTAAGAGATTTTCCAAATTGTTTTTGTTACACAATGGGAATTCCAGCCCTGCCTGTATGCTGTTAAACACAGAGGACACAAACCAAGAAGAAAGGAAAGACAGCCTGAAATAGCAAGAAATCTAGTAAGTGTTCTTTAAAAAAAAAAAGAGTGAGAGTGAGGGAGAATATAAAAAGTCTTCTATTAAGGGCTTACACAATATAAGACTAATATTACAAAAGGCCTGGCCTGTCAGTACATATATAATTTTGGACATGATGAATTTTTAGGCCAACAAAACCCTCTTTTTTTCTTTCTTTACTTGTATTCTGTTTTTTTAGGCTATATCTCCAATCCTACCTGGATGCTAACAAAAATTTTATAACAGGAGCTGCCCTGGGCCAGTGCCTGCATTGGTCACACCTGTACCGAGGAGCGTCCTAGCACTGCACTCCCCTCAAATAAAAACAGAGTGCAATTTCCCTCCTTCAGAAGTGCTTATAGTCCTACCTAACAGGAGGTGAGAGAGCAGAAGATAAAGATTTCAGAAGATTTTAATAAAAATTATCAAATAAGATAGACTTCACTACAGCCACCCTAGGGCATGTTGCTGGCTGGCTTGGCACCTCTATAACAGCTGCCCCCAACTGCCTGGCCCTGCTGAGGCCTCCGAGTCGGTCTCACCTAGGTCTAACACCCAGCATCAGCAAGGATCAAAGGACCTCTGAGCTGCTTTGAATAATCTGGCAGAACTGACACCAGCCCCAAACAGAAGCAAACACCACGACTGTGCCCTTTACACGCTTCTGGATGCAGCCCATATGTTATGGTCACAGACACAAGCATTGTAACATAAAGACATCAAAATGACCAAAGCTGGCTGTAGAGTCTTTCTAGTTTTCTCCAAAGGACAGGAAGAAAGTGGAGATGAGCTATCTCTCATTCTAGCATTCCTGCAGAAATTGTGCAGCCCAAGGGATGAGATGCCCTTGCTGCTTTTGGTGCTGCACTCTCATTTCTGCCTGGCAGTACCCACAGGAGAAGTTGCGACAGCCAGAGAGCTATCACCTCGGCAGCTGACAGGAGCTGGTAAGTGACTGGGGAGAAACCTGGGCAAATGTTTGCTCCGAGCTGCTACATCATTTTAGTTCTGGGAAGAGCTGCAGACCTGCTTGTTCATGCCTTGCCACCCTTCTCAGAGAAGAAGCTGCAGTGATAAGAGTCCCCAGGAAAATGAGGCTTTCAGGAGGAACAGGATCCAGGCAGTTCTGCCTGCCCAGGACGGGCTCACAGAAGAAGGTCCACGTGTCTGAAAGCTGTTGCTTGGTTTGAGGGGCTGTCCTACCAGGGAACTGAAAGAGTAATATAGGAATGGTGAAGATCACTTATATCAAACATTTGAGCAGCAAGAGTAACATCTCCTGCAAACGTGGTGGTCTGATCAGCATTTACATTAAGCTTAATTCCCTATAAGACATTTGTAAAAATAAATATTAATTAAAATTTGTTTTATGTGCAACACAGCCCAAAGTACTAACTGGTATCAACTGAGTAGTTTGTGCTGCATAGTCCGGTGATGTCTTTGCACCCCTCTGAGAGAAGGGGACTTAAGAACAATATCTGCAAGAGACTTTTGGGCTCCCAAAATGAGAGGTAGCAGCAGGTCACCATGACCCAAAGATCCCCTAGAAGAACTGATTGCCTGGAGTGAGCATGACAATTCAATACTAATCCTAGACAAGTTTAAAGGCTGACTTTTAAGGTTCTCCTGCCAGAAATTGCATAGCTGAGCCAAAAACCAACCTGAGAGAAGGCTGGTACAGAGCCAGCCAGTTTCCGGGGTATTTTAAATGAGATCGTATTTCATTTAAATGGTTAAGGCACATAATATTCTTGACTTTTCTTTAACATACAGCCACAGGAAGGACAAAGAAATGGTTAGATAGCTGGCAAGGCCTGGGCAGTAGCCAGGCTGGTTTTGGGATCCAGTGCAGGGAACTCATGTTTTGGGCACATGTATTTGAGTCACAGGATTGTATAAGACTCTCAGCTTTCGTTTAAAAGAAGGAGCAACAAATCAGCTTCACAGCTGCTTGTTTTGGAAGAAAAGCCTAAAAACTGTGCTGTGAAAAGACACATTCTTCTCCCTTCTCAAACACTAGAGACACCAAGACCAGCAATAGTATCTGAATGTGGGGCGCCCAGCCCAGCCATCCACCTCGACACATGCCAGGTACTGGAGGCAGAAACCTCTTTTGACCATCTCTCGGCTTTTTCAGAGCAGAAAATAGCCTCTGTGACCCCATCGCTGCCCGTCTGTCCAGGAAGGAGGAGATCTGGCACTGGCTTCAAAATGAGATCCCCAGCTCTATGGAAACCCTATCAGGTGTCCAAGATGATAGGCCACCTGATGATGTTTTGTGAAGATTTCTTCTAAAACGCAGTGGCTCTGCCCAAAAACGTGGACTGCTTTATAAAGACAAGGGGCTGATCCCTCAGCAGCCCTGCCATTTCCCCCCTGAACTGGGCCACGCTGAAACCAGGCCTGCCAAGGGGATTGCGGGTGGCTCATGCCAGTTGGCCCCTTCACTGCCCTGGTGAAAGCTGGGTGATGGCTTAGCACTCTGCATGGTGGAGGACAGCTCTCCCTCTGCCCCGTGCATCTGAGTGCTGCTGAATAATGCATGTATCGGGCATCACACCAGAAACAGGAACTGACCACTGGACTGCCAAATCCCACTTGCAATGGGATTTTAAGAGAGATCACCTAGTGAAATTGGCCTCTAAGACACCAAAGTACGAATGGTTAACGGTTTGATGCCTGTCCTCTGGTGGAGCGGGGTAGTCTAACATAGCTAACGGAGAGGAATGCAAAATCCCTTTCTAAGCCTAAAGTGTGGTAGGTGCATGAAGCATAAGCGTTACTTTGCCCGAAACTTGAACAAAACCCTCCTTGCATTGGGCAGACCCCAGGCCTGCTACAGTCATGGCGGGAGGGGGAGATGGTGGGAGCCATCAGCTACTTCCTGGTCCCAGTCTTGCTTGTTGTGCAACAGCTATGGCTGAGCTGGGCTGATCTTTAAAATCTGGAGGGTGAGGGATAACGCTGCTTCCAAGGGGCAGAGAGGTAATAAGTTTACAGTAGTCACAGTGGGTCTGAAGTGCTCTTTAGGAGATATGAGCATCTCAAGTTGCTGCAGATTTCCCATTAAAATGTGAGAAGTGGCAGATACTGGCCAGCAAAGGCTTGCTGAGAAGCACTGGCTGGAATCGGGAGGGACAGAAAAGAGTGGGGAAGGACCAGAGGAGAGAAAAGAGTAGGGAAAAATTCCTCCTGGGCTCTCTCTGTTGTGCATGCTGAATTGCCCCTGAATACTGCACTGTTCCTAGCACTGGTTATTTCTGCTGGTGCCAGCCCTTCGGGGCACCCTGCTGTAGCTGGGGTGGTGGTTACAGCAGGAGCTGGCGCACTGCCTTTGGACGCTGTTCAGATGAGGCTGAAGTGTTAAGAAGTTCTTTGGCTTGTTGGCTGCTTAGCATGCTAGGAAGTGTTTAGCATCTGTTTCTCTTGGGCGTCTGTCTCCCTTCAAGTAATTACCACTTTAGCCCCTCAGAGGAGCAGAAGTTCAGGGCTCTTCCAACCAGGGGAAATCCTGATGCTGAAACAGCAAGTTCAAAAGAAAAGAAGCTGCCGCAGATGCTAAGGACCAGCTGGTGGAAGGGAGGGCTTTAACGTCCAGGGGCTAAGTGGTGACATTTTATAGTAGCACAGGTTGAAAATCTGAAAGGTTTGAATCAAGATGAAATCACATAAACCGCAAATCTGTTCTAATTAGTTCTCTTGCAGGCACTTTTAAAAATATTTTCATTGCAGTCCTTGCTCCAGATTTTCCCCAGATTTCCCGACAGCTACTCAGTATATTTTTTGGCATTCCTACTTTCTATAGGCAGTGACCCTGTTTAGAGTGAAGTTACTGAGACAGGCTCCCCTACCGAGACGATGTGGCAGTGAATATAAGAATTAGGGCCTCAAAACCATTCAAGCAGAGTGCAAAATTATATTTGCCTCTGTTAAAAAATAAACAAGTGGCTGGCTCAGGGAGCTGTGACAGAGGGGAGAGCATCATCAGACAGGAGAGTTACACCTCTTCTTCTTTTTCCTTTTGTGAGTTCAGCCCTTCCCTTCTTTTGCTTTTTTTAGAAGTGCCCAACAGGAAATTATTTTAATGGAATGATATTTCACACGCAAAAAAACAAAACCTTGTTGTTGGGTTTGTTTGTTTGTTTGTTTTTAATGTTCGAATGAGAAAATCCTCAATTTTAAATTGCAGATCGTGTTTAACCAAAGTGGCTTTTTTTCCATTCAGCTTTTCAGTTTGGCAGCCATGTTGAAGAGCCAGTTATCACACAGCGCTGATTAGAGCTCCAGCCCTGCAGGACCGGTGGAGCACAAAGGTGAGCACAGCGAGCATATTCTCTTAATAAAGTGGGTATGGCACCACAGGAATCACTGAGGTGTGAAATTCAGTGGTGCTTTACAAACCCTGATACTGGCCTCGGGAAACATCCATGGGGATTACGGCAATCAAGAAAAGGAATTTTTTTCTAATGGAAGTTTGTAATTCAACAGCATGTCTGGTCTGCCATACCAGATTTCTTTCTGAATCAGATGCTAATGAAAGCTCTGCTGACTAAGTAATGAGACAGAAAGCAGATACAGGGCGAAGGAAAGAAAATAAATAAACATTTCACACAGGACAAAACCTCATTCCTTTAAAACTGTGCCACCTCTGCCAGAAGATACGGTAAATCTTCTGAAATGGAGCTCTTTGCTATGCAAAGTGGTTGCCACCAGAGGGAGGGCCCATTACACTGCAACTGGGCACACTCATCACTGCCGGTGACCAGGCTCAGCTGCATGGAGTACCACCACCCATTTCATCTCTCTACCATGAAAACCTCCTTAGAGACGCCCCCCCGTGTTCCTCCTTTCTGTATCTCAGGCTGAGCTTGCACATGAAGGATGCCTTCTAAAAGCCTGGCCCCCTGAAATGCTCTCCCGTCCCCTCTCTCTTCAGTGTATCTCTTCCTTCGCTGTGGAGAAGGAGCTGTCCAGGGACCAGGAAGACCTGGGCCCTCCTCAGAACCCTAAGACAAAGCCACTAGACAAGGGCTAGAAGACAGTATTTTGACTGCATGTCACATTATTGACCCGGTCTAAATTTGAACTAGCTAAGAATATAGTAGCAGCACATTACATGCAAGCCATGCTACTTTCTTAAGAACAGAAGGGAGGTACAACTCTTGTAAGTAGTATTGACTCATCACGCAGGGAGTAAGAGACTGAGGTAAAGATGGAAGCAGGTTACTGCAGCATGGTATAAATGTTCTAGAGACTCACTTGAAATACCTAATCATTGTATTTGTCTTCCCTAGCCAAATTGCTTCTGTTATGTCTTAGCTCACCCTCATGCTATGAGAGTATTGTGTACTGTTTTGATGCTAGTTTTACTCTGCATTTTAATCTTTCTAAAAATTTAGCTCGAGCACCTAAGAAAAAAATAATTCAAAGCATTCCACTAAGATGACATTGCATTTCTAATACTGGTACATTAGTGTGTTGTTTCATTTTTCCAATATAAATCTACCATGCACAAGGTCTTGAAATAATTTTAAACAGAGATCTTAGTTCTGAATTCCCGTCCTCACCCAATCTCTTGCCTCTTGCTTTCGAGCCCAGAGGGAGACCTTCACCATACTTCTGAATCTGCAAGTGTTTGTGGAGAGACGCTCAAAATATGGTGTATCACTGAGCCAATGATCAAATAGAAGCTTTAAGATTACTTGACACAAACCCATGGCTGTCATAACTTGTCAGAGCCACATGGAAGCCACTAAAGCTTTAAGAGCTTGCTGCAGCAGAGGGTCTGGCTTGCGCAGATGGAGGCAGAGATCCGCAGGGAGCTTTGTGCTGTTTTGGGAAAAGGTAAAAAGTATGCAAGACCCTCTTGCCAGGATTAGATTGGCAGGCAGGTTTCCCTCAATCTTTCTACATAAAAAATACTTATTTTTCAGGAAAAGGGATTCCAGACAAAAGGGAAGGAAATTAAAATAAGGTTACATTCTTTCCCACGGAAACCCAGTCAAACACAGGAAGAAAGAAGGGGAAATCCAGTAGCAAATAGCCCTCTACCTCTGCTCAACTCCAGTTCAAAGAAGAAATAAAGTGGTTCTTCTCTTGATCTTCCCATACTGAACCCCTCCTTCATCACCAGGCTTTTGGGTACCTCTGAAAAAAACTGAGGGGATCATACTGGAATTTCTCATCCAGACTAGCGCCAAGCAGATGCGTAATGTGGGAAGGGTGTCCACCATAAATGTTCCTTTCCCAGAAACCCCCTTACTCCAGAATTCATGCACAAAAAAATGCCTTCTTTTGGGTTTCCACATACACTCTTTGAACAACAGGTTCTTCATAGAAATCCTTCGAGAGAATATCATTCTCCACATTAAGTCCTACACAAAAATGTTGGCCCTAGAGTTTTCTTTCCATTCTGTAGGAGATCTGCCCAGAAATTTCCATTATTTTAAAAATTCTCCTATTCTCTCTTCTTGTCCTTGGAAATTTCATGACCATCTTCATTTTTGGGCTTCAGTAACTTTTCAGAAAGGGAATATTTCATTGGAAAAAATGTCAGGCCTTGTGAAGCCTCTGTGCCTGAGTAAGAGCGTGAGTGATGGGTAAAGGTTTCTCTGGTTAGAAATCAAACTAGTTGTCCCAATGCCGCTTAGTTACTCACGTGGTGCCAGGATCGCCAGGCCGCAACGCACACCACTTTTCAGATGAACAAGGGCTTCCTGCCCTCAAAGCCTGTCCTCAACAAGGCCAGCCAATGACGATGGAGGATACAAAAGAAATGTAAGCAGTCTGAACAGCATGGCTGCCAAGTGCCTAAATGTATTGTTTGGGGAGCAGTTACAGGCTTATGCTCCTGTGGATTCTGGACTCCCCTGAGCATGAGTTTAACCTGAGACATGAAGTCAATGAAGATGGCAGCAAGCAGGCAGACATATGCTTATGTCTTGCCCTAAGTTGGAGTCTTATAATTGCAATTTTTCCCACAAGGGTGCTGCTAAAGGAGCACTCTATTTTCACATAGCTGGACAATATAAGCATCAACTCCAAAAAATAGTGTTGCTACTGGCTCCTACACAACAAGAAATGGAAGACTGAGGGGTTGTGTCCTGTGACAGATCCATGTTCAAAGATATCTCTCCAAACTGGCACTGCTCCAGGACCTGCCAGTACACGCCCTCCCCCTTTTTTGATTTAGTTTTTCCTGACAGGCCACCTGAATTAGCATCCCTTTGACAGTAATTGTTCTTCAGCTAAAATACAGCCTAACAGAATGCACCGAGCTTGTTACTCTCCATCCTAGGAAACTCCCTGCTACTCCTTGAGACACAAGATGAGCAAATGCGAAAAAAAAAGAACACTATGAAACAGTAACAAGAAAGAGATGAAAATAGTGATGGCTGCACCTCTTAGGGCCTCATCCTCCCCATCTTGGCTTGAGAATATTCAAATGAAGGTTATTTCTGTAGGCACAGTATGAGCTGCAAGGAAATGAAGTTGGCATCTCGAAAACCATAAGATTAGTCTCATGCAATTTCTTCCAGTGGGACTGAATAGTTCTTAAAAGTAATTAATGCCCACAGGGCACAAACAGTATATGCAACATCTCTGGCCCCTTCTTACTGCCTCCAGCCATGATCCAGGCCTGCCGTTCTGTATGGGAGCTGGAGCATTATTTGCAGAGACTGCAAAAAACTGAGAAATTTCTTTGCCAGATTATGTCAAATTAATGAGACGGTCTACCCAAATATTTACAGTGAACACCACTGACAAGTTCTTACTTACTGAATGTTTCCATGTTGCTGTATCAGAGGCCACTTCAGCCTATTGCACTGACATACCTAGACACATTGCTGCATTTCAGAGATTACATGAGAATGAGGAAAACCTCTGTACGCATATGTGCTCAGGTAAACATGTAGCCCAGGTTGGCTTTCCGCAGCCTGGCCAAAATTTCTTTTGCCAAATGAAACACAGATTTTGATCAAAAACCAGATTGGACTGCAAATGAGCTGGATCCAGTTTTATCAAGCCAATGTCACCCCAGTCTTCCAAAAGGGCAAGAAGGAGGAGCCAGGGAACTCCAGGCCTGTCAGCCTCACCTCCATCCCTGGAAAGGTGATGGAACAGCTCCTCCTGGAGGTCATCACTAAGCATGTGGAGGACAAGAAGGTGATCAGGAGTAGTCAGCATGGATTCACCCAAGGGAAATCATGCTTGACCAATCTGATAGCCTTCTATGACGGGATGACTGGCTGGGTAGATGAGGGCAGAGCAGTGGATGTTGTCTCCCTGGACTTCAGCAAGGCTTTGGACACTGTCTCCCATCACATCCTCCTAGGCAAGCTCAGGAAGTGTGTGCTGCATGAGTGGACAGTGAGGTGGCTTGAGAACTGGCTGGATGGCCGAGCTCAGAGGGTTGTGGTCAGCGGTGCAGAGTCAAGATGGAGGCCTGTAGCTAGTGGTGTTCTGCAGGGGTCAGTCCTGGGTCCAGTCTTGTTCAATATATTCATCAATGACCTGGAGGAAGGGACAGAGTGCACCCTCAGCAAATTTGCTGATGACACTAAACTGGGGGGAGTGGCTGACACACTAAAGGGCTGTGCTGCCATTCCGAGGGACCTGGACAGGCTGGAGAGGAACCTCCCAAAGTTCAACAAAGGCAAGTGCAAGGTCCTGCACCTAGGGAGAAGTTATCTCATGCACCAGTACAGGCTGGGGGTTGACCTACTAGAAAGCAGCTCTGCCAAGAAGGACCTGGGAGTGCTGGTAGACAACAAGTTAAACATGAGCCAGCAGTGTGCCCCTGTGGCCAAGAAGGCCAATGGTCTCCTGGGGTGCATTAGGCAGAGTGTTGCCAGCAGGTGGAGGGAGGTGATCCTGCCCCTCTCCTCAGCCCTGGGGAGGCCTCACCTGGAGTACTGTGTCCAGTGCTGGGCTCCCCAGCACAAGAGAGACATGACACTCCTGGAGAGAGTCCAGCGGAGGGCTACAAAGATGATGAGGGGACTGGAGCACCTCTCCTATGAAGAAAGGCTGCAAGAGCTGGGCCTGTTCAGTCTGGAGAAGAGAAGATTGAGAGGCAATCTCATCAACGTGTACAAGTATCTGAAGGGAGGGTGTCAAGAGGATGAGGCCAGCCTCTTCTCCGTGGTGCCCAGCGACAGGACAAGAGGCAACGGGCAGAAACTGAACCACAAGAAGTTCCACCTAAACCTGAGGAAAAACTTCTTGACTGTGAGGGTGACAGAGCATTGGACCAGGTTGCCCAGAGAGGTGGTGGAGTCTCCTTCGCTGGAGATATTCAAAACCCGTCTGGATGTGATCCTGGGCAATATGCTCTAGAGGTCCCTGCTTGAGCAGGGAGGTTGGACTAGATGATCTCCAGAGGTCCCTTCCAACCTAAACGATTCTGTGATTCTGTGATTCTGTCTAAGAGATCCTAGAAAAGATGACTGTATCCATTTCCAAAAATATGTAGATTTCTTTAACAGTCAGATATAACTGAGTTAAAGCTGGGAAGCGATCTCTGTGTCAAATGTCTGTCTCAAATATATCATTAGAATTAGCTCTAGTAATTCACAAGTTTTAAGCCCTCATCAAAATATCTATACACACAGGTCAGGTATTATTGTTATTACTGAAAAACCTTCTCAAGTAAAGATTACTTATAGATGAGATGAATATTGAATAAATGTAATCCATGGATTAATTAGCTAAAGCTCTATGTTAATCAGAAAGCAAGAAAGGAAACACTATCTCATTAAAAATTTAGAAGCATGTTGTGTGTGCTTCCAGGATTCAGTTACCCTCTCTTCATAACACAACAGCTTTTTATTTAACACTTGGAGGTGTGTGAGAAATCTAATGTCCTACCATGTTAAAACTTGAAACTGTCAAATTATATTGCTTTAGTTATCAATATGAGAAAAACAAAATAAATAGTATAAAACAGAAAAATTTGCCACTAGCACTCCATAAATTGCTCACACTCTGTACACAAAGTCTGACATTTACATAAGTAATAGCTAGATTCATGATTGTGCATTACTTATTCATATCTTATGTAGAATAACTCAAAGGCGAAAGACTAATCCGTTAATCCCCCTGGCTCATAATCCTAAGAAATCCTAAATGCTGCAAGACACTTTATCCTCTTAGGAAGACCAAACTCTTAAGCTAAGGATGATAGTATATTTGGTGCTGAAGAATGATAGTATTTCCCCATTGTACAAGCACATAAGTTAAGGTCAGCCCTCCACAGGGCTATTTTGGGATCTGTTGTCTGTTTGATGCGCAGACACAGAAAGTCCTCATGTGTAACCTCTCTCAGAGTGCATGTAATGTCTCATTGGTCTCTCAGGCCTGACATTCTTGGGGTTTGTTGCAACAGTTTTTATATGATTCCTTTAACAAAACCCCTTCTACCTTAAAAGAAAGATGGCTGACAAAAGGATGTGAAATGAAATACATTTTTCCTACTTCAAATACAGCATTATATAGAATATCACAATTTAATTTTTCCCCTTCAATAATTCAATTTCATATATAAACAGCAAAAAAATTTTTTAACCTTTCTCTTTTTGATCAGCTCTCATTAGTGTCCAGCCTGCCTGAAATGCACTACAAGTGCAGTACCATACAGGCAAAAATAGCACAGACGTACAGTGAGCTCTCCATCAGCCTGATTCTGGGGAAAACTACAGATCTCTAAGCACTTATCAGAATTCATGACAAACAAACAAAGCTAGCATGCCTATTGTTTGGCCTAACCACACGGGTTTTTCTGTTAAGTCTCAGTTTGCGTGATATCACTTCATTTCACAACCCACCATTTGTCTGAGGCTCCAGGGTCACTCGCCCTGTCTTCTGGATTATACTGTCTGGCACTGCCTGGTCAACCCCATCCAGCTTCTTCTGAAGGCTTTGACCACCATATTTCTGTTACAGACTCTTGAGTTATATAGACCATCTCCCTGTTGCTCTTCTAAGACAAGGGAAGGAGGTACAGGTCTCCTCTCCAGTGGTTTTTGACTTGTGGCAGTTACAGGGTTGGCTGCTGGTTGGCACAGGCAGGTCTGGGACAGCTGAGGTGCCGTTGTCCCGTGGTGCGGTCCTAAACCTGGGCATGGCTCCTAGCGAGAGCTTGTCAGGGAAAAATGGCGATCTGCCTCTCCCCCTGAGGATATGTTCCACTAGGGACAAAGATCTTGAAGTTTTTATTGTTCTTCTGTTGCTGCAAATCAGCTGCCAGTGGAACGTTGTTTCTGGAGGCGGAAGACAGCATCAGCTGGGGTTAGTTATTTTATTTATGCTGATCTCGTGGCTCTAAAGCAGACTGAGCAGCAGGTGATATGAAAAGGGTTCTGCTATATATAAGGCCAAATCTGAAAGGCAGTGCAAGGATTCTTCCCTGAAGAATTCCTCCCTTCTCTCTACATGATCCAGTACAATGAAGCTGCTGGTGCCAAGTATAATGATTTCTACTTATGAAAGGGGAAAATGCTGTCACCCAACCTGTAAGAGTGAGACTTTGTCATTGCCAGTGTTACTACATTTTATAGTGTAGGTGCAGGGAGAAAAAGTGGTTTCCACAGAGAGCTTATTGCAAATGCTTTTAACCATGGAACAGCCATGCTGATGCATTGCCTCAGGAGCACTGTATTTTACAGCTAACATTCCTGTTCTCTCCTATATGCTGGGATCCCTCAGATAACAATGCCTCTTAAGGTCCAGTGTGATCTCACCTCCACTGTGCGGGGCCATAGATTTCCCCCGAAGTTTTCTGTTTCCGTGATCACTGTAACTACCATGAAAAAATCATAACCTTGCCAGTAGCTCTGTGAACTGGAGTCCAGGTTATAAAATCAAGGCCAGGCATCCATGAGCTGTGGGACAAGAGAAGGTGTACACACACGTGTACCCTATGGGAAAGGGAAGCTAGGAGGGCACCTCTCTGGGCAAGATGGACCCCAGGAATCGCTGCTGTTCTGGGAGGCATAGCAAACCAAATCAAAATGGATCTATATTCCACCTTCCCCATCACTTTTCAAAACCAACACATCAGTATCTGGGTATGCTGAGGCACACAAGCAGGCCTAGAGCCTGCAGCTGTCTCAGCTATAGTTTAGATAATGAATGGATTTCTGACCATGACAGGCTGGAAACCATGATGCTCAACTTGCTCCTTCTGAAAGTGTTTTGAATACCTCCAACAATGAGACATGAGCATACTCTGGGCATGTAAACCATGTCTAGGTACG
This sequence comes from Struthio camelus, assembly GCF_040807025.1. Lineage (NCBI taxonomy): Eukaryota > Metazoa > Chordata > Aves > Struthioniformes > Struthionidae > Struthio > Struthio camelus. The sequence goes on from NC_090943.1 coordinate 52,349,963, forward strand.
CCTTTGGTGAAGAAAGGGGGTGCATTGCAGCACGAGCAGTGCCAATACAGAGATCGGTATCGTGGGGAGCATGGCAGGCACCCCCATCCCTCATGTCTCTTATGCTGAATGGACTGCCCTATGGTCCAAAAAACTAGCTTTCATTTAACAATGAAAAATGAAGTCCCTAGCTCCTTCGTTTGGGAAAGAGATGCTCAGGTATGAGGCCTGATACAACTGAAGTAACCTGCAGAAAACCTGGGGCAGTAGCTCCAACTGCTGTGAATTCCTCTGTTTTGCCTGGAGAGTTATTAATTCAACTGCCTAGTGACTGCATTTTGAACAATTTTTCAACCTACCAGGTTGACATGTAGCATTATAGGTGAAACTTATTCACTGGGAAGACATTGAAAGACTGCTAGCCCAGTCAGACTCATTGCTGCAGGATACACACAATACCGATGCCCTGTGTAGTGAACTTGTAGGCTTAGAGTTGTTAATAATGTATGTGCACATAACATACATTATATATTTAGTTCAGGCGAGCTGAGCTAAAGTCAAAGGTAGATCAAACAGTCCAAGGGATTCGACTTTAAATAGTTGAAAGGCTTATTTGGAGTAAAAGTCACTGAGCAAAATGAAACAGAGAATCTCCCATTCAGGCTGGCATCTCCACACGTGCTGCATCCAAACCCGAGCAAGTGTCCCATGCAAAAGTGTTCACACTACTCACTGCAGAAATGCCCATCCCTTGTTTGTCAAATCAGTTTCCTTAACAGTTCTCTCTTTTGGAAGGGAAGGCATGAATTAACACTCTCCCAGCCAACACTTGGAAAAAAAAGGGTTTGTGCGTTGTCACCATGCCAAGACCCCCAAGAGAGTGAATGCCAGCAGCAGCCTGGGGTACAGGTACACCACAGACTTCAGAGACAGGGTAACTCTATACTTACCTCTTCAGAAACTATTTATGTGCAGTTTGCATGCCTGCAGGTAAAACCCTGCATTACCAATGTATCAACTCCAAGAGAAAGCTAAAGCTCTGCTCTTTCATCTCTACTGAAGCCACTTTCTGAGGCCTGCCAAGGGGGCAGATGCTGCAGTTTTTAGCCCATGGATTATTCAGACAAAACTGTTGTCAGTGGAAGCTTGGTCCACTTGAAGATTGCAAGCTACAGAAGGCAATACAATACTTTGTGGTACTAAAGCACCTTCCAGCTGAGGGTCTCACATTAATTAATTAAGCCCCAGAGCACCAGAAGGAAAATCTATCCCATTTTACCAGCAAGTGCAATGAGTATGCGAAGGTCATGCAGAACAGAAGGAGCAAGGGACAGAGCCAGTGTCCTGACTCCTGACTCCTTGCTGCATCTATTAGCCCATGAGTCCCCTGCCAAGGACACACATGGAGGACAAAAGGTGACTACAGGTGACTTCTCAGGCACTGCACTGAGACGTTTAATAAGGTGCAGAAGGAGAATGACTAGTAGGGTTACACAGATTGACACAGGTCAGTAAAGAATATGGCATTAAGAAAGCTGACACTTTCAAAGCCTGCAGCCGCATGCTTATGTCGAAACCAGATGTGACTTGTGTCTGTGTTTCATACGATACCACCAAATACCCAACAAAGGGCTTTCCTTAATGTTTAAATAATGAAATGCAATGTAATGCCAACAGGTGCTTTTCACACAGAGAAGGGATCAGAAGAGAAAGTGTTTGGATTGGGCTGTGGCAGAACGGGCTCTTCCTTGCCTCTCCTGGTCCATCCCTGCCCTCCCGCGCCTGCATGGCTCGCGAGCAAGAGGTCACAGGCGCCTGGATGTTCCCATTTGTGTGCGATGCTCAGGAGACAAGTTCATGGGCACCGGAAGAGAGAGAAACCCGTATATAATTGGGGTGTGCATATGCAACATAGCAGCTACAGTATCTGTGCAAAAGACGGGAAGCTGTCATGGGGAAGAGAAAGAAATGTGCGTTAGAGGTCATCATGGAAGATGGTTAGTATCAGTACAAGCTCATTTCTGTTTTGATACTACCAAGTGCTTAACAATACGGCTTAGGGCTTTCCAAGCACACCATTTTGTGCCTGTCAAAGATCATGCGTTTTCAGTTCTCTCACGCAGGGAACCCTTGTTAATTTGCTAAATTAAAGGAAATAATAAGAGCATCTCTGTAGAAAAAGAATATAATGCCTAATCAATAAAGAGCATTCTGCCGCCTGCAGGCTGACTGTTAAGAACTACGTGTGTGAAATATTGCAAGTGCAAATCCCAGCAACAAATGCAATTACTCTTCGTTCTTTGTCTTGCAGCTGGAATAGAGATTGATGGACAAGTCGAAAGTGACACAGGGAGTGAAGGTAAAGTAGAGATTAAAAACTGTGGTCTTGTTCTGAAATTCAAGAGGTGATACCTTCTCTTTTTCTCTGTGGGTTGTGAGTTGCTCCATGCTCTACAATAGGAACAATTTCCAGAGCTACTTGTAAGCAAGCAGATTTTTCCCTTAGAGTTTGACTTAACGATAGTGAAACGTAAAACCCCACTCCTAGAGGTCTGTCCCCTTCTATCCATGCCCCTAAAGTAGGAGGCTGTTGCAGCCCTTGTCCCTTCTGCAATCATCCCTGGTAAAAAAGGCATCACAGTAAAGCATCACCCTATGCCAGGCTGCGAGTGATTCGTACCACACTGAGCTCCTGCTTGCTTTCCCAGCTGGGCTGGTGTTTTTCTCTAATGCTTGCTGCTGTAACACACTGGTATCTTTATTGCTCATGACCATGAGAAGACAGAAATGAAAATGGATTGGAGACAGATTAACAGCTGATAGCAAAATCAGGAAGAGCCAGTGACAGGATTAAAAACACCTTTATCCTCATATATACGGTAAATAAAGAGAAATAGTTAAGGAGTAGATTGTAACACTAAATAAAGAGAGATAGCTAAGGGGTAGGGTTGTAAGAGCATTGGATAGATAGTATGAATATAGAGGCAAATGGATAAACGGTTCACATTCTGTGGTCTGTAGACGTCCTGTAAGATCCTTAAAATATAAGAAAATAATCAACAAAATGATGGATTTTTTGAAAATCAAATCCATCTTTCCCACACAGACAAATAAGAAAATAAGATAAAAGTAATAAATGCATGTTCCAGATTCAACCTCATATTTAATAGCTCGCAAACAAAAGCCATGATAGTTAGCAGCATAAAATGAACATTTTCTCAAAGAGAGTAGGTTGTCCTTTAACCTAGATCACCATCTGAAATTTAGCTGAGATAGGCCACTTCATAGTAACTGAAACCTACCTAACCGCTCTTGAGAAATGAGTTGAAAGTCCCTTCCTATTCCCTGTGACAAGTGTGACTACAACCACTTACTCATTTGGAGTAGCACTAGCCAGCAAAAACTGTGCTTGTTATTAATTTCTAATTTTTCACCAAAATAAAAATGCAAATATTCAAACTCTTTTTTGTTTCTGTTTTCGTCTCTTGCACATTTTTCACTCTGAATCCCATTCGCCCCAGTTTCCCTCTTCCATTATAATTTCTCCAACCGTGAGGAAAAAAATCAATGCCAAAATTTAAAATTTCATTTTTCCTTTCTTTGATTTTCCTTTCATTGTATTTTTTGACTCAGAAATTTTAGTAAATTAGAAGCTAAAAGGATCTGGAAACCTTACTTTTGATTTTAATGTACTTGGTTGCAATAGGGAAGGAGCGGTTTGGGCATTTTCTCAATGTTTTACCCCTTTCCGTAATATTTTGCAATTAAATCATGCACCGTTTCAAGCCTTCAGAAGTGGAAGTGTTTTGAACGTGCACAAATGAGTTTCTTAGCTTACAGTGCCAATGAGAATGAAATGCGCACTGAAGACTACCTGCCTTTACAGGTATTTACAGGTCAGGAAGATGCCTGTAACGTGCTCTGAGGAACTGGACTTTTGCTTTGGAATTAGTCTCCAATGTTCTTATGCTCACACACCAGCCACTGATGTGCTAAAATAAGTCTTTCTGCTCTTGCATGGAAGCTGTGTAACTAAGAGCTGGATGTGGCTCTTGGACAGGGCATAAGGCAAAGCCCACTGAGATCAACGGACATCTGTTCACTTGGGTTTGCGTCAGGCATCCCCCGTGTGCTTTTCTAGGGAGTCTGTATTGTGCCAACATGGAAAGCAAAGTGTTTCCCTAAGTACTTTTTTTTTTTAATCCATTGCAGAAGATGAAGCAAAGGAAAAGACATCTAAGAAACAGCCCCTTAGGGAAGCTGTCAGGCCAAATAGACTTGAAAGGGAAAAGCAACAGATAGACAAAGAAGAAGATGAGAGCAAAGAGGAAGACAAGTGTCCTAGACAGAATAGAGCCTCTAAAAGAAAAAAACTCCAAAGAAAAAACAGTGATGGAAAAAAGACAGAAGAAGAAGTAAGCCGGAAGAGAGAGAGAGACAAAAAGGCTTCTACCAAAGAGCAAAAGGATTCAGAAAATAAAGAAGAGAAAACAAACAAAGAAAAAGGAAAGGAGGGAGAGAACAAAGAGAAGAAAGACAGGAAAAACAGGTAATTTAACAATCCCTAAGTACTGTGCCACATCACAGAACTGCAGCTATAGCTTATAGACATGACCTGAACTTGTGGCACATTGGTCAGAACTGCAAAACCAATAGACTGCAAATAAGTTATTCCTCTTTCAAAAAAGGTACAACTATAAAACCCAGTAGTGTAAAACACAGTGTAGCCAAACTGTTTCCAAGATCTTCTATCTTTATTCTTTTCTCAGCCAGGATCAGATTCATGTATGTAACTGAGTCCTAACGCTTACATTTGGGGGCAGAAAAGCCCCCTTGAAGACCGTTTCAGTGACTTAGATCTGGGCACGTTTTATTGGTCGAGCAATGGAAACATTGAGGCTCAAAAGGATCTCTCATGTTTTCAAGCCCCTTCCCCTGGCAAATCTCGTTTGTTGCATCCTTCTGCTTCTCCACGTATCTTCTGTTTCCCTCTGAAGATGTGAAAAACATTTCTCCAGAACCTGCTGCAGCACTAGACAGTCTTTCTGTAGCTGAAATATGGCCCAAAGCACAGTGTTGGGTGAGTTACGGGGGAGCATGATCGACTCCTGATTCTCATGGCTGGAATCAGCCATGCCCTGGCTGCAAAGAGCCTGCGCTGGCACTGCGCTGAGCTGTGGGGACAGTGAGGACACAGGGCCCTGGGGGAGATGCAGGGTCTGGATTCTCCAGGGACGCTGACCCTTAACTTGAGATTTCAGTATGGGAACACCCAAAAGCCTGGGGCGGAGGCAGGTCAGAGTCTGAGCAGATACGGCAGCAGGAAGGGGGTTTCTCTAGCCTTGAGCTGTCCATATCGCACCTGCCTGCCCACTAGCTTGACTCGCCTCTACTCCAGATGGTGATCCTCAAGGCAGGAGCACCCTGCTTCCCTGCAGGCCAACTGATGGCTCTGCACATCGCACGGGGTCCCTGGAGCAGGAGAGACTGTGCCCACCCAAAGCACTGTGGCTTGCATCCAACTCTTAATTTTTTTTTTTTTCATTTTGTGCCCTCCCAGTACTCCTTCCACTGCTTCCAATTCATCTGATGAGGAATCGCTTTCGGAAGAAGAGCTTGCGATGCTGATGGAACAGGTGGAGCAAAAGAAAAAACTAATTTCCACCATGAGGAACAAGCCTTGGCGAATGGTGAAGAAACTCTCGATGCTCAAGTAGGTATCACACACCAGAAACCCTTGTCACTGAGGTGTTTGCTTACTGTCAACTGCATTTTGCCTGTCTCTGAAATAGCATTTTTGCTGCTGTTACCCTAACGCTCCAGTCTTGGAAAATGCAACCAGCAGAAACCTGGCCAACCTGTTCCGGTTTAAATGATCAGAGTTAAAATGTGGAATTCATTTTTTAGTCTCTGTAACCAGAGAAGGGACAAGGTGCAAATCTGTTCAACTGATATCCACAGCTAGGTCATTCTACCCTTGTATTTAAAACCAAATGATTCACTACCGTCAGGCTACTTGTTAAAGCAAACTCTGTGCCCTCCTTTGCTTATTCATGCCCACTGTTAGACAGAAATCAAAGCAGCAAGGTGCCATGTTACTTCCCACTTCCTGAAACAGTACTGCTCGGAAAAAATACTATGTTGTTTACAGGTATTTATGGAGCAAAGACAATATTACCACACAGACCATGTTGAATGTAAGAATAGCACAGAGATCTTCAGAGACCACACAGTGTAGGGGAATCGGGAGCAGAAAGACCGTGGGGCTGACCAGGGAAGTCGAAACCCATAGATCAGCAAGGAACGGCTAAGTCACTGATGGAATTATTCAAATCCCAGCTTTATTGATTAAAAGTCACCTGAAATCCCTTTCTACCAGATGAGAACTTTGGCGTTCAAAATAGCATTGTAACATGTGCACAGTCCCACAGGGATGGCTGATGTCTCTCTCTCCGTGTTTCCCTAAGACGCTGCTCAGAGCTGCAGCGATCAGGCTGTGAAGACCAGCAGTGACTGTGTAGCTCTTCTTTTCTATTTTTACACCCTGAAGGCCAAGACCCGCTCCATCTTCCATTAGAAACAGGAGCCCTGAACCCTGCCAAATATTTATAAAAACCTGGGTAAAGAAAACTGTGTTAAAGCAGCTTTTCCGTCTCACAGGCATGCTATGAGCCTCAGCACATTACAAATAAAATGAAAAAACCCAAATATTATTTCTGACATTTTCCCATTCATAAACGATTCTGTCAGCTAAAACTCTGCCTAGGATCATGCTTGATAACACATCTCCATCCTTTTATTTTATCCCTGGACCATGGCAATCATTACCACTCTTTAATGAACCTAAACAAAACTGTTACATTGTTTGTGCAGGGGCTCTAGAAAGGATCTCAGAGTGCTGTACATTCATTAGGTACATTAGTTGTACAAACTCACTCGTGAGACAAGAAAGGATTAGCTCCATTGCATGGACGAGAAATGTGAAGCACAAAGAGAGTGCAAAGGATATCCTGAGTCCTTGAATGTAATCTCTTCTAATTTTATATAATCTACATCAACACACAATATAATGTTATTCAGGAACTCAGCATACTCTATCAATGTCTATCTAGGTTCTTTGTTCTCTATTTCCCTTAGAAACTCATTCGAAAACTAATTTCAATTTCCAGGCTAATTTTACTCTTGGCCAGTGTACACTCATTTGTCTGGCACTGAGACTGTCCTGTTCTGCCAATAGTTCGTCTCTGATATTTATCCATGGGGGCTGGTCATGGAGGGAAACACTACATCCTCTTGGAGTTTGTTTCATTAGAAAATATTCTTTTCTTCTTGACCAATGCACCAGGATAGAGAAGTTGACAGAAATGCCAGAGACTGAGAGCTCTTGAGGAGCATGCAGATCCACACCCAGGGAGAAAGGGGGAGCAAGATTTTGGGCACATCTCTGCTACATGAGTATGAGCGCTTTGGCAACCCTACAGTTAGCCCCAGGTGAACCTAGGCTCTATACAGCACACCAACACCACCAGGAGACAGTAGCTGGCCCCTCAGAAGCAGCAAAGGGCGCATGAGAAATGATAGTGCCTGTCTCAATGCCAGGCTGCCTCTGAGCACGGTTACGCTCACTGCTGGAGTTGTGTTTCCAAGGCTGGAGGCAGGACAGCTCAAGGACGCCTGTGCCGGTCGGTTTGCAGGACGACATCACCTGCTCAGCGCCTGGCTGCAAAACCGCATAGGAAATGCTCTCTCAATCGGAGAGAGACCAAAGCCTTTTCCTTCACACAACTATCTTTTCCACCTGTGCAGGCAGCACCATCCACAGAAGTGAAAAACTGAAGACTCTTCACTATTTCAATAACCATTTTGTTTATTTTTAAATTAGGGAGGCACAAGCTTTTGTAGAGAAGTTTGAAGGAGCTTTGGGAAAAGGAAAGGGCAAAAAGCTGTATGCATATAAGATGATGATGGCAAAGGTAAGTGCTGCAATGATGGCAGAGAAAAGATTGGGTACCTGGTTACATATTCAGCATATTTTCGGTGGAGTTTATAATCCGTATTTGCCAAAAGAGACACCAGGAAAACAGCAAAAGCTTCCTGTCTACGTTCAAAAAGTGCCAGCCAGCTTCACATCTTTGAAAATTACAGAAAAAATGGGGAAATTTCCCCCTACCATAATCTCATTCCCTTCCCTGAAGGGAAGGTTTGAAGAAGCAGGGAAAAATATGGCTTCTGGTTGCAGTCTCCAAAAACCTTAAACTATGACACAAGATACCTTCTAAAGATGAGAGAGGTCATCTCAAATTCATGCACTGTCCCATAGACTTCCATAAAATTTCATTTTTCTCCTTAATAAAGAGATAACAGGCAATTGCAACCGTGCTTTACGACTGAAGTTGCATGTTGTCACGGAGATTATACTGAGAGACAAAAAATGGAGCCAGGCCTGAGCTGATGAAATCAACAGATGTTTAGCCACTGGTCTGAAGAGAAGGATTCAAGTTCAGGATTTTATTAAAATAATTCTCTTGTTTTAAATAGAGTTGGTTCTGCATCAACTCTTTCAATCCAGGGGTAAGTGTGAATTTTCCACCACTATATAATACGGTAAAATCATAGCACAATAGTGCTTTCCCAAAAGCCTAGAAAGGTTAAAATTCAAATAATGAAAGTAAACACTTTCAGGAGTGAGCGGGGAATGGGAGGGGTGGATTGAAAGCAGTTTCTGAAGGAGTGCAAAAGATCAGAACCAGATCCAGAACAGAGTTTTTGCTTTGCATGTTAAGGATTTATACCCACTTCTAACAATACTACCAAACCCTGACATGAAAGTCCTACAGACAAAGCACCCTTCCTGTTAACACCTCTCTACTCACAACGCTTTTGTCTTGTTTCAGAAATGGGTGAAATTTAAGAGAGACTTCGACAATTTTAAAACACAATGCATTCCCTGGGAGATGAAGATAAAAGAAGTGGAGAGTAAGTGGAAGTTGCTCTCCTATGTGAGATGTCAACAAGATATTTTGTAAGACAGCTCTGTATTGACTCAAAAATTATTCCAGTTCCCTGGTCCCCAGTCCACCCTGGGGTCCAATACCAACAAGGAACATGTACCCTGGGCAACGCTGGTCTTCACCATCTCCATGAGCCTCGATTGCAATAGTGGTGGGAGGCGGTCAGGAAGGCTCCTGGGCAACATATGGTGGGGTAACCTATGGGTAGAAGGCTCTAGGTATAGCTGAGGACAGTTTATCCCTCCTGATTTTCTAATCACTACATATCTTCTGGTTCAAGGTCACTTTGGCTCCTCAGTTGCTTCCTACTTCATATTTCTGCGATGGATGTACGGCGTAAATCTTGTCCTTTTTGGATTAATATTTGGACTGGTTATAATTCCAGAGGTAAGCACTTAATTCCGCTTTCAGTAATATTCAGCCCACTGATTACCATGAACAATGAGAGTGATGACACAAACAAGTGTTTTATAATCCTATTTAAAAGAACAAAATGTGTAAGAACGATTATATACAAATAAGGACTTACAAGGCTGTTACTGACACAGAAGCAGAACTTATGTTGAAATCAGTACACTTAAAATGCTATTGAAGATCCTGCCCATCCAGCAGCTAAAACAGAAACTCAGAAACCTAACTTGATGCTGTTTTTACATTTTGACTGAAGTGAAAAACATAATCTATGAATTCTCCTAGTTAAAAGCTCAGGTCCGTACGAGATATAAGAAATGGACTATGTTCTTAAAGCAATTAAGAAAACTTCAGTGACAGCATGGCACCTTCCCAAAGATTTCCTTAATATCTCTGTATCGTAATCACAATAAAGATGATGAAGTAGGGACAACTATTCCTACTTGATTATTGAGAACCAGGATTATTGGCTGAAATCAAGTCCTTAACTGGATTTGTTGAGTCCAGTTTTGACATATGCTCAGTTCAATGAGCTTTCACAGACTTAAGGATAAGATTATGGTGGAAAACTGCCCAGATTTCTGTTGGACGGTGTGAATGCCAGGGACCCCCACTCCGGGCTCTGACATGTTGGCATTGACTTGCTGGGAGGATTGCCCTGGAGAGACGAAACCCGTGAGCTCTGTCAGTGTGGCCTAGCACGGCATGGACAGCCAGGGTGAGGATACCTAAAAGCACCTGCTCCCAGTTTCTGCAGCAGTGCCTCTGTGGGCCCTTCGAGGGGCTCAGCCCCCAGGCCACAGCCACAGCAGAGCCCTGCGGAAGGAGCAATCAAGTGAACGAACTTTCCCAAGTACTTTACTCACTAATGCTTGTTTGGGAAATATCCCCTTGCTGTACTTTTAAATCAGATGATTCACAAGGAAGAGTTTTATTTTTACTTTTCCACTTCTCACTGTTCTTGGAGAAGGAAAAAGATCCCATAGCCAGCTTATGATATGATCATTTACAGAAGAATTTTTTAATGTAGCCATTACAGTTCAGGCTGAATTACTCAATACAGTCTTCAAAGGCTGGGCAGTCCACAGGCAGTGGCATCTGTTCTTTTCAGTGCAGATTTTTATAGAGCAAAAACGTAGCATAGAGTCTCTCCTGAGGACCAGGCTTTTGTTCTTCTTAATGGGGTTGTTCACACTATCAAAAATAAAAGCTCTGTTTCCTCCTAGAATGAAGAGACGTAACCATTAGCATTGCACAAATGTATTTTTTTAAGAACTATGCATATGGCAGAGGATTAAATAGCTTTATATAATTTGTCTCAAAGTATGCATACTATTACTCATTGCCTAGTGAGCTGTTACAATATGGAGAGTAGCTGGGCAATAAACATCTAACCATAAATGATTTCAAAATTAATTAGATAGCCCTGAAAAATAAGTGATAGATGATATGCTAGGACCTTATGAATGCTAATGAGATATTTCGGTATGTACAGCAGAGTCTGCTTGCAAATATGCTATTAATTCTCAGCAGTCCTTGAAGTTCTCCCCATGAACTTCAACAGCTGCTGGACTTGCTGCAACTCCTGCCTTGCACGGTGCCATAAAGAGAGGACGTGCCAGGAAACCTGTTCCTCGTGTTGTGATGCTGGTGCAACCTACACTTCTTGCCTAAACCTAACTGCACTTGACCTCATCCTGAGATGAGGTTCAAGACTATATAATATAAATTCTATATAATATATAATCTATCACAAGCTTGACCAAGCACTCGTGACTCCTTTCAAGGGAAGAGTCCTGCATAAGCAGATAAAACTAATCCCTTTATTGCATTATACCCATGAAGTTCAAGCAAAGAAGCCTCTTGCGAAACTGAGGACATCTGAACGGGAGCTGTTCATGGAAGGATCTAATTCCTTGCCAAAATACTTCCTGTGCAATGGCTGCTACCAAGGAAAAGAAACTCCTTTGGTTATTTGGGTGAAATTAACTCTTTTAAGCTGCTGCTCTGATGTTAAGAAAGAAAATATATATTAAAAGAAGAAACCAAACAGAACTAAGGAAATCATTAACAAATAATGAGAAAACCTGTACGGTACGTTATACTACATACGTATCATCATTATTAATGCTCTCCAGGTCCTGATGGGAATGCCATATGGGAGCATGCCGAGGAAAACTGTACCCCGGGCTGAACAAGCAACAGCTATGGATTTTTCAGTTCTTTGGGATTTTGAGGTAAGTACAGGACTGTTAATTATGAGAGATCAATTGAATCTGTGGTAAAACCCTTCAGAAATTATCAGCTATAGGGCTGAATTTGGTTCCAAGGGAAATAAGCGACACTCGTCCTTTTTCTAGAGAATGAAGAGACTCCTGCTGCCACGCGTGGCAGGTAGCGCAGGTAGGTCCCCAGAAATATTGGACCAAAACAGCATGTGCACATGCAGGCATCTGCATAGCGATTTGAACCACTTTCATGAACAAATGTGCTTGCGGGCATACGTCAGATATGCATTTACACACACACACACACACACACCCCACACACAAACACACTTCTTGGTTTTGCAGGAACAAAGCAGAAGCACTTTCATTCAGAATAGAACGTGTCATGTCCCAACACAGAGCTGGCTGACACTACCTAAGATGTATCTGGTGGGGTCATTGAGGTGCTAAAGGACAAACTAAAGTCCACTAAGGCCAGTGGAGTTATACAGCTCCACAGTGAAGAAAATGAAAGCGCATTTAGGAACCCTGTGTCTATCTATCTACATTTTTATGCATGAAGCACCAGAAGCTGAAAGTAGGTTTTTCTGTAAGTATTAGTAGAAGCAGGTGACTGTAAGAACTGTACCATGGTGACCTTGGTGCAATTCATTTAAATCACGTTCCACTTCACCTAATAATCTGGAAAGCAACTTCAAGCTGCAGGCCTCGTTCACCCAGCAGGGAACCTTGGCATACCACAGGATTTGCTCATAACTTTGAGAAGAGGACTACTCCCTCTTATCCCTGCCACCGCTGCGCCTGTGAAATATTTACATGTATGTGCCTTATGCTGGTACAGGTTTCAGATTGGCATCTGAAAGGAAAGGCTGAGCTTGCAGTAGCCCACTAGCTCTGCTCGGGCATGGCTGCAATATCGTTTCAGATCCCTGACTGAGTCCTCGGCACCACTCCCACAAGGTTTCACTTCAGCTCACGATTTGTCAGACAGCCATAACCCAAACTGCTTACAAGCCACAGCACTAAAATTCTGGTCTAAGGAAACCAGCATCTTCATATAAGAAGAAAAAAGATGGGAAATGAACAAAATAAAAAGGGGCCACGGTAGTCTGGAGGGGAGCTGCTTGCTCTGTGTTAGTAGCAGCATTGCAAGCACTGAGGGAGATTCCAGTTTAGACACAGGGGAATGGAGTAAGATGTTACATAGCCATCCCCTCAGGCTGTCATGCACAACTAAAGATGAGGAAAACTACACTTGTGCGTATCAAACATGAACATCCTGAGAACGTATTCACTGGAAATCAGTCCACCTGAAAGACAGTTCAGGTTGAGTACCCACAGTTACTCTTTGCTTTTAGAGAGTTAGGCCAAAGGGATTAAGTGTTTTTAGGGGAGACAGGATTCCCCTGAAAAGAAAAAAGATGCTTATTGGGAATGAAGAGAATCCACTATGGCCAATTCCTCAGGATCTCATTTTCAAAGCTACTATTTCTGGAAGTTTTTTTTAAATGCTATCCGGCGCTGGTGCACACTTCACATTACCTTTTGTGGGACACAGTCCTTCCATAAAAACAACATAATTTCCTTTGTTAAAAAAAAACCCTACCTTAATGTATTAACAAGCCTTCAAACACTTGTATGTAAAGGAACCCATTGCAGCCAGACCTTTGTACAGCACTCATTTTCTGCTAAGGATCCCTTATATCTCACTCTCCCAATCCTTTTACCCACTTGCCAGCATCTAAAATTCACCAGAGCCAAAGGTGAATTAGCGACACGTTGAATAACATTGCACTGAAAAAACGCTCATCTGAGCAGCACTCTGTAAAAATACAAGAAGCATCATTTAAATCCATTCCCCCAGCATTAAAAAAAAAAAAAAACCAAAAAAACAGTAAGACTGTGTGCTGCTGAACTGCAGCTGCTAGTTTTGTTTGAGACCGTAAATTGTGCACGTAATGCCAAGGAAATTTGTTCTTGGATGAGGCTGTACCGTTGTATTACAGTAAAAGACCAACGACTGTGACCAGTCGCCTGCCTGGTGCTTGGAACATACATCTACATTCCCCTGCTGTCACTGAGGGCTTGATCCTCTGACTCCTCCTGCCACACAGGTCCCCATCCTGCACCCACTTTCTTCCTGCTTGACATCAGGGAGCAATCACATAAGTGGCTCCTCTGGCACATTTGAGAAGCAATCTCCAGCCATGGGGCAATGATGTACAGCCATAACCTCTGGAGCTAGAAGATGTCAAATTAAGCCCTTCACAGAGCCTTGCCCTTTGAAAATGAATAGATGCTTACTCCAGTATGCTCCGTAGGAGTGGTGCAAGGGGGAAATACATTGTTCAAAGCAGGCTTAAAATGAAGAGTCAATACTGCAGTCCCTGAAATATATATTTCAACAGAGAGGAGCCAGTGGAAATGTATGATTTGGCAGCAAGCAGGTCACTTCATGCATTTCTAGAGGAATAGAAAGGAATATATCTTACTTGGACATCAGACACTATGTATCACAAATGGAGTTTAAAGAACATACTGGATGATGTGTGGAGAGACGCTCATTTTTCAGTCCCTACAATATGATGCATTAGAAAGATAAAGGTTTGGGATTTCAACCTGAAAATAAACTTCACTAGGTGCATTCCAGAAGCATAATCTTTACATTTTACGGTGCTTTTTTCTTTACATCTCCCCAGCCCACACTATATATAACATGCTACGAAACCATTGTCTGCCAGGCGCAGGCTGGCTGTGTTACCCTAATTGGCTTGGCAGCACTGGCTGAGAAACGTACAAAGTTATCCTGTATCAGTGGCATGGCACTTTGTGCAGAACAAATGTGCAGCTAATGTTGTATCCAGGGATACCAAAGCTTTCTGTTAGGTTACAAATGAAAAACCTAGCACTTTGGGAGACCTTAGTCTAACTGATTAAATGAAGGTGGTCAAACACTGCAACAGAGGTCCAGAGAGGTTGTGGGATCTCCATCCACGGAGATTTTCAAAACTCGACTGGACGCTTTGAGCCACTGGATTGAATTGTGAAGTTGGCCTTGCTTTGTGCAGGGGGCTGGACTAGATGACCTCCAGAGACCAATTCCTAAATAAATTATCCAATGTCGCTAAACCAGATCCAGTTTCACAGCCCCTGGTATGGTCTTCTAGTGATGTCTCAATTTTGGTTCTTCCAAAAACTTGATTAAGGAGAAGCTTTCTCAAGTATCATAGCTGGATTGGTTTACTACACATAACTTATCAACTGAAAGGTAAGAGGCAAAAAAACAGAGAAGTACAACATGCAGTGATATACAACAGTTTGGATGAGGTATGACAGAAAAATAGGAAGAGATCCCTAACGCAGGTTAGAAGATTAGCACTCTCGTTGAATGTCTAATAGTACGTAGCAAAAAAATAGGTCTGTTTGAGACAACTTAGCTGATATTGTGTCAGAGCTTTGCCTTCACAGAAAATAATGCTTTGATTTTAGTCTTTAGTTACATTTGCTTTGCAGGTGGTAGCTAGTAAAAGGAACTAAATCTGCAGGGGACTGAACATCAGCTGCCTCCTAGCTGAAAAAGTTTCATATCATGGTGGGAAATCCCTTCACTACAGCATTTTCACAAGATCTGAATCTTTGATACTGGCTAAGAAAAGCAGATGGGCTACAGCCACAAAAAGCAATAAGGAGATTTTTTTCTGCTAGAGATGAAGCAGTGATACATAAAAACTGCATTTTAGTTTTGAGCCTGTGTTCTCTGACAAGCTTCCCCTCTTCTTCCCTCTCTTAGTAGGGTAAGAACAGTACATCAGCACCTCTCAAAAATGACAGGGCAGCAAATGGCTGAGAATGAGACACTAAAAATTTTGCCAAGTTGATTTTCCTTCTTTTAAATCTTCAATTTTCACTAGAAAGGGTATAACTATTTTGCAGCAAGCTCTTTCCTGCAGAAGAAAAGCTGCACGGCTTACACAAAGGTTTGCTTTTGGTTTTCCTCCAGGGATACATCAAATACTCGGCACTCTTTTATGGTTACTACAACAACCAACGGACGATCGGCTGGTTAAAATACAGACTACCGATGGCATATTTCATGGTTGGGATCAGCGTATTTGGCTACAGCCTGATGGTTGTTATAAGATCGTAAGTATGGCTTATGTTCCCTTCTCTTCCAAATACACCCAGATGCGTCTTGCAGCTTGTTTTCCCCTCCACCAGGCACGGCTAACGGCTTAGTCTAGCCACAGCTTGGCTCCCGCGGCCCCAGCAAGGGCCCCATGGACGCAGAGCCTGGGGCAGCCCTTGGGGCTTTGCAGGAAGCCTGGCCCTGCAATCCTTCAGGCACCATGAAAGTCTTCACTTCTCCATGCTGTGGCTCAAGTAAAATCACACATATAATATAAAAACACTAAACTTCAGTCAAATAAAGGACACAGAGGCATTTTCAGGTTTCCCTGCTACCTGCTTCAAGAGTTTCCTGAGAAAGCCTGGGATTGTAGAAGACAGGAACTGGAAATACCCTCTAGGCAAAGGAAATACTCCACTGTCACCACGTTAGCCCAGTATAAACCCAAGATGTTTGCTCTGTATGTGTTGGGTGCCTCCAGTACACCTGAAAAATAACTGCAAGTAATTAGTTCATCACAGTTTAATGAGCTACCAGTGCACCGCTGGGTGCTCTTAGCAGCTCAGCTGGCAAGTCTTAATACCTGCCAGCTGGACACATCACAAAACAAAAATCCCTGGACCGCTCCTCAGTGTAACATACCACCTTTGCCTCGAAGTCCCTGAGCTCCTGACCCCGTGAGGCTGGGAGAGTGCTGGGAAAAGCAGGGCTGTACGCTTGCTGCGTTCATATACTCTTACCTCAGCATCCACTGCAGGCTCCTGTCATGGGCTAGAAGGACCTTGGGTCTGCCTTAAGATAGCTCTTCTTCCGTTAAACTGTAGTGATTTCACCTCTCACAACCCCTGTCTCCCTGACTTGCTCACACACATTATTTTGGACTCACCCACCTCCTCCAGCCCTATTCTTCCTCCTCCTATCTAGATTGCTATACCCCTTCCTTCGACTTTACTACAGAGCTGCCTAACAGGTGCATTTTGCACATGAGGAAGAAACTTGCTTACAGGAGATTTCAAAGGCTCCTTTTCCCTTCTTTTCATTTGCAGAAAAAGGCTTCTGAAAGCCAGTGCAAGCTGCACAGCTTGCACAAGGAGAACAGAAAAGAGCCAAATGCTGACAGATTGTTTTAGATGCATCCCCAAACCAATCTGCACAGTGTAGAGCTTCAATGCTGGGCCTTAATCCAGCCCTGATGGCCCTGACTCCAGTGTGCTATCTCCAGGCACTGGTGAGAGTTCCTGCGGCCTCCCCAGGCACCAGCACAAATGGAGGCACCCAGGAGGCAAACCAAAGCCCCTCTTGCAGCTCAGAGCATCTCTGCAAAGCCAGGAATAAAACCTCTCTCTCTCTCTCCAGAGACCACACCATCCTCCCTTCCTTTGTGAGAAAGGATAAGCAAATGTATTCGTATTGCTATTGAAACTACAGCTGAGCAACAGAAACAGCCTTTTGAGCCCTTGGTTAAAGTGGGACATGGGGATTTGCTGTACATTTGCCATGAAATTACAGAGCCTGTTGTCTCGTCTTCCTTGAGGGACTGGTGCTAGGAACTCTAATGGGAGTTACACAAGTATTTCAGGGATCAAATAATAGAGACGGAACCACAGAAGCTGTATCTGCTCCTGTGCTGATTAACAAGAATAATCCTTTTTCTTCCCTTGCATAGATTTGCTGCAAGCTCTTTGACTCCAGCATTGCACAGCTATTGAAATCTCAATAAAACTTCAAATTGTGGTGGGTATTTTGGACAGAACCCACATTTTTTGACTTAATTTAACTGGCTAAAGATAACCGTTACCCTTTATTCTACCCTGCAGTCCGGAAG
This sequence comes from Struthio camelus, assembly GCF_040807025.1. NCBI lineage: Eukaryota > Metazoa > Chordata > Aves > Struthioniformes > Struthionidae > Struthio > Struthio camelus. The sequence continues at coordinate 52,367,543 of NC_090943.1, forward strand.
CACTGTAAATAGACTTTCTTCATGCACTAGGTCGTAGAAGCAATTCCTCACCTGCTATAATCACCAGTCACAGTGTTTATTTACACTATGGCTTTTAAAACAAAACCGATATAGCTCTGAAGACCTCGTGTGACGGTTCAGTCATCCTTAAACAGAGTAGGCCAAAGGCATGTGTTAAAGAGAACAAACACATACACGAACCCTTGCACCATCACCTTGCTTATCCTTATCCACCTTATCCACCAGCAATCCTAAGCCATCTGCCTTGCTCTGCAATGCTCAAGAACATCTAGTAGCTCTGTGAAACACTTCTTCTGACCTTGCCACCGTATGTGTCCTTATACAGGATGGCACGCAATGCCAACGAGAGCACAGGAGAAGGGGATGATGAAAACTTCATTTTCAGCTGGAAAATGTTCACTAGCTGGGACTACCTCATTGGCAACCCAGAGACAGCAGACAACAAGTTTGCATCGATCACTACCAGCTTTAAGGTAACCCTAAATGGCATTTATTTGCTTCCGGAGATGCTCCTAGATCCCACCAAAGCAGAGGTTTAAGGGCAAAACTGGATACCTGCATGGCATCTCTTAGTGCGAACAGGATATGGTGCTGAACCATGTCGGTTCCAGCTGTTGTGCCCTCAATCATCCCTAACGCCCTCTTTAGGATTTGGAAGACCATATACATTTAAGTTTCCTCTGGAGCAGTGAGTGAGAAACATCAGCTAGAGGCCAGCTGCAGTGGGTATGTGGGGACCTTAATCTTTCCCATCACCTGTTTCTCCTCGTTCCCATGAATAAGGGAGAATATAGGATCCAGATGCTATTGTGGGCCAAACAGCTGAGGCAGCTGCAGCTACGGCGCTGCGGGGTAGGACAGGAACGGGTAGCACAACCCACCCCACAACATAAGGCCAAGGCTACGGGCACAGCTCCAGATGTGGCCAAGAGGGCCACAACTGCCTCATTCCTCCTTTTCTATCCCCCACTAAATCCACACCCACGCAGCAGAAGCAGGGTAAGCTTTGGCCCAGACTCGTCCCTTTCCTGGTATGGCTTTTATTCTGTAACCTGATGCACAAGAGAAGGTAACAGTGTCATGGGATGGTTACTCCTACAGCTTTCTCCTACAATACAGCTTGTCTTTCCTGCTTCTCTGCCTTACTTGTGACCAAGCCTCATCTTCCTGAGCTCCAGCAGAGCCCTCTCAAAGATTCAGTAAAATTACCCTGTGTTTTCTGGTAATGCCCCAAATCCTAATGCTCTACTACAGATCCTGTCATCCAGCCCACAAAGTACCCGCCTCAGCATCCTTAAATTCAAGAGGCTTGAGTACAAGCTTCTAATTTGGAGTCTCTCTTAAAATTTCAGCACAGAATTGTGGGTTTCTTCACTTTCATTGCCACTTTGACAGGGTTCCCTTATCCCACCAGCACACTTTCAGTCTGAAATCTGAAAAATTCTTTTTTCAAGAGAATTTGCTTAGCCTATTGTACTTTTATGTGAATGTCTTGTCAACATGTACATATAGAGACAGGCAAGACCTTTACACTGCTAATGTTATGTTACATAGCGTGAGAAATTCTGGCTGCAACACACCAGAAAAATTGAAAATAGTTCCACTAATATCAGTGATACCACAATGGATTTGGAGTTAACTAATTTAAACTAGAATTTGGGCTAAACTAATTCCAAAGATGATGGAAGAAAACAACTCACGAGGAAATGAAATTTTTTTTTTTTTTGGTATCCAAGTAAAACCTGGGGGGGAACGTTTCTCCAATGAAAAAACAAACAAAACAGAAACTGAAAGGAGAAAAATAAGCCTGAAAAAAGTCCTTTTGTTAAAAAAAATCAATTTGCTTTTAAAGGCCATTTTAATGTGCTTTACTTTTTTGAATTTTACGGAGTGTGTAAAAAAAACCCCAAAATCTAGTTTTACTTGAAACACTGAAAAAAGCAGCCTTTGGACAACAGAAACTTCTTAATAATGTTCTATCTTTTGACTACAAAGCTCTCTTTTAGTCAGATCTTGTTTCAGACAAAAAAAAAAAAGTAAACAAAATACCCCAAGCAGTAGAGTGATTTTTGTGATTAGAAATCATATATAAAAGAAAAATTAAATATATTTAGCATAACTTGAAGGAATAAAGTGTACGTCATGCAATAGCCCATCCCACACTTTTTTACACACTCAAATCAGATTGTGGAAGGAGAAAGCAATAATTAGAAGAGCAGTCAGTCAGCACAAAGCTACTTAATCTGTAACTGAAATTCATTCAGTTCAATCTTTTTCATGGTTAACGCTCCAAATAAGGCCCCACAGAAGTGGGAGGCCCTGGTAGCATTGGGCATGGATAAAACCAAATGGAGCTTTGCTAAAGTGCACAAACCAATTTTTCAGAGTGTAACAGAGCTAAGATTTAGGATACTGAGCTGGAATTAACCACAAGAATTATTCACAGAGTGGAGGAAAAGCCTAACTGTTGGAGATTTCAAGGGCTCAGTCAACTTTGTTTATGAAAATGAAGCACAAGAGATAACTTGATTATGGTGTGCAACTACCTATGCAGGAGAAAACACGGAGATCTAAAAGGCCCCGTAATCTGGCAGCCACCAGCAGCTGGCCCCAAACTCGTCGAGGAAGCGCTTTACTTCAGAGTGCAATTACACAGCTACGCTCCCTGGGACGTGGCAGGCTGTTCACCACTTGATGTCTTCCAATCACGCTGGGATGCCTTTAGGACGATTTGTTTAAGCCTGACAAATTACTGAGTTCAATATAACTATAATAGCACAGAATTATGTTTTACAAGCTGGAAAATGATCTAATGTTACCTTCTAGCCTTAGGCTTTGTGCTCCTACATTCTGGTTACATGTCTGTGAGTATATCTGCTTCTTAAGGAATCTATTGTGGATGAGCAAGAAAGCAACAAGGATGAGAACATCCACCTGAGAAGGTTCCTGCGGGTGCTGGCAAACGTGCTCATCATATGCTGCTTGTGTGGCAGCGGTTACCTCATTTACTTCGTGGTGAAACGCTCCCAGACTTTTTCCAAAATGCAAAACATTGGGTGGTATGAAAGAAATGAGGTAAGGAAACTTTACTTGCAGTTTTCTACTGTAATAACCTTCACTGAACACCAGCATAATCATTGCCATATTTTGAAGGTGGCATCCAAGGCAGAGGGGATTTCTTACCGGGGCTCAGAAGTCCTTCAGTAACTTTGTACTTGTATTAGTCAGAAAGCACATTAAGTTCACAGAGAGTTTCCAGGGCAAATTAACAGTTCCTGTAGATAGGGTAAAATACTCTCATAATCGATTGCAATGAGAGTCAATGGGTCTTTAGCATGTTCATCACTTGACAATTTTTAAAGCATCTGCGTTGAATTGAATATTCAGGCCGACAAATTCTGTTGTGCCAGAAAGCTCTCTGGGTGTTGGAGATGTCCAAGTTCAGATACAAAACTAAACCGAGATCTTTTATGTCCATCGTGAATAACAGGAATAAGATTTTACAATCTGCAGAAATATGTAAGTTGTCAAAAAAATTTTATCTGATTTTGGAAAGAAAAATTGAAATTTTGAAGCTTGTCACACAATATTTTTTCAATCTATTAAAATGCTTAATTTCAATGTGTACTACACTATCAGGTATTTATATACCAAAATCAAATCAAATTCAAAGCCATGCATTTTCGAAGCTCCCTCAGAAAGCAGTAACAAAATAACATTTTCTCTCAAAATGTTTTGATTTACTTCAGTCAACTTTTCCTAAAGGAAAAAAAAATACAAAAAAAAAGGAAGTCTAACATCTGAGACTTTCCTGGTGATAACTTAAGAACTCAATATGCACTACTGTGGGTACTTGTTCCCTTTCCTGGAAGGAGAAGTATAAAAAGGAGTCCTGTCAGTCAGAACTTGCCAGTGGCTGTACAGATGCAGTCCTCTGCAGGCCAGCGGGCATTGTACGTCCGCAAGAAAAGATAAAATCTGCAAGTCATGACTGAGTTAACACTGGTTTGTCAATGACTTCACTGACTTTCATACAACTTGGTGTTTTGCAGGGAAACAAAAAAATGAATAGGACATATTTTCTTCAGCTTCAGAACTGAGCCCCTGTTGTGCTTCCATTCAAGTCTCTAATGACCTATTGCAAAAGCAAAGGTGCTGAACATAGAAAATAAACATTAGCATCGACTAATTGTTTTATGCACACAAGCCAAGTCTTGTGATTCCTGCAAAACTAAAATAGGAACCTAAGAGCTGATGCAGGCAGTAGTATGTGAGAACGGAGGAAACTAAATATTCATGAGTATGGACTGACGGGGATCAAACTCTTCCAAGCTCATCCCTTTGAGATAACAGCAAAAGTGCTCCTGCAAGAGCAAGCCATATACACCCAACCCTCAAGCCTGATACTGTGCTGACTGCAAACTAAGCAAAGCCAGGAGCTGAGCTTGTTTTAGCTCCTTCCCCTTCATAAATCCTTCAGAAATCTCTATCTACTTGTTGACAAGTTGCCTGCAGCTCCTACTCTGCTCCACGTGTAACTCAGTCTAAACCTTATTACTGTAATTGGCCTTTGCGAGTGGGAAAGAGCAGAAGCTAATTTGGTGACATGCTATCACAAAAGGCAACTTTCTCCCTATTATGTGCCATTTCCACGTTTGCTGCCCTGTTCTAATGGAAAATTGTTTCCTGATATTAAAGAGATTTGTCAGTTTGCTCCTCATCGAAATCAGGTTGCAGTGGCCACGCTATACAAAATACTGGAACGCGTACTTTTGATAACTGCTCAAAGTAACATGGTCACTGTCCTTAGTATTAGTAGCAGTAATCCAATTTTCCTCTTTTGGCAGGTCGAAATTGTAATGTCTTTGCTGGGTATGTTTTGTCCTCCACTGTTTGAAACCATCGCAGCGCTAGAAAATTACCATCCCCGCATAGGGCTAAAATGGCAGCTGGGACGGATCTTTGCACTCTTCCTTGGGAATCTCTACACATTTTTGTTGGCCTTGATGGATGATGTCAATGAAAAAGTAAGATCTTAAGTCAAAAAGCCAAGTTCACTAGATTTTCTAGAGCAGAGCGTGAGCACAGCCTATCTCCGCAGCTAACACGGATAACTATCCCCTTTGCAGCAAGCGGTTGGCACTTCCCCCCTCTCAAGCATGGACTGCAGCTGTCACTCACAGCCCAGAGGGGTTTTTAGCTGAGTTTTAGGAGCAGAGCTACCTGCTACTCGGGTGAGATGAGCAACTCAAGGAAATGCTCCTAGGCCTATCTAGCTTACCAGAGATTCTCAAATTTCTTTTTAACCCTGAAAACAGAGTGGTTATTGTCTCCTATAATCAGGGAGTACTAGGGTAATTTGAATTTTTTCCATTTGACATTCTGCAATTTCTATTAATGCAGACCCTGAGGATATAGTTTATAATCCTTTCCTCCCTCCCCTCCCCTCTTTAACATTATCCTGGAAGTGTGTTGCAGGCAGATAACCACAGGAAAGGATAAATGTCTAACTGATCCACAGAAAAATAACTGCATTTTAAGCTGAGAAGAATAAGAGGAATCAGGGCAGTTTGCTCTGCTATGAAAAATGCTAAACAAAGTGAGCAAGGAGGACTGCAGTGGAGGCTCATGCTAACAGCAGCCCTATTTTCTCGCTCACCTCAGGCCAGATTCCCAAACCTTAGCTCACCGTAAAGGAGGGCCGGCTCCTCCTGTAACGCCATTCATGCATCGGGAGCAAGCCAGTGGTTAGCGTGAGGAAGGGGAGCACAGTTCAGCTCAAGTAAGGACTGCCAAGAGCAGGTGTTGCAAGGGCCAGTCAGTATTTGCTTGCTGAAACTAGCAGTGCCCTTTAGGTCTGGAGAGACTGCCTCCCCATTCCTGGCCACAGAGAACGAGTTCCCATGCTATTTTCCTTTCCAACGCTGGTCCTGCAACTCTGTTGCAAGCGCTTTCTTGTATTAGAGGTGGTAACTGGTAGAAAGGAGAGAGGAACACTATGGCTTGGACCTCTCTGAGTGCAAGTTAGCGCCAGCTCAGGTCGCCACGTCCTCTAGGGCTCCATTTGCAGACGTTTTCAGTTGGGGCATCTCTCCCATTGCAGCTGGCTGAAGAGGATGTCTTAAGGAACATCACAGACTGGACCCTGCTTAACCACCACAACTCGTCCATGGGGAATGGCAGCATCGCCACCCCACCTCCCCTTGATCCGGCAGACGTGCCCAGGGGACCTTGCTGGGAGACAACGGTCGGCATTGTAAGAAATTCATTATACAGTAAAGTTCTGGAGTGGTTTGGGTTTTTTTGTTGTTGTTTTTAGTGTTTCCAGGATTGAAGTTTTCCTCACAAATGGCATCTCCTTTTCTAACCCCTCACATAGCAGGACCAAGGCAACTGAAATATATGGCCATGGATCTCAAACTATGGTCATGAAATACGCAGCAAGAAGTGCGTGGGACACCCACAACTCTAGTATTTTCAGTGAAGAGCATAGGGGATTCCCAGTTTGTGAGACCGTCAAGAAATGCTGTTTTCAGAAGCACTGGTAGCTCCTTCTGGCTACCTTAACTTGCTAGTTTTCAACTGATATTACAGATTTCAACATAGATTAGGAAAACCTTGCACTTTCCCAAAGAGTCACTGGCTTTTGCTCAGAACCTTTTCCAAAGATGAAGTAAAGTCCACAGGTGAGAGACTCTGAACTGACCACTACTTTGAAGCAGGACTTCTTCAGAACAGTGAAATCCCTGTAAGACTCACAAAAATAAGCCACGGTAACACAGAAATTTCTGTGAAAGTGTTTGCAGACTGCTAGGCTGTAAAATCACAATTAGCCTCTGTGTATATATGTTTTAGATTAGCATTACTGCAGCATTAGCATTCTGCTTTCATTTTATATACTGTCACAATATGTAGTGCAGTCAATAATATTAGCAGCAACCAACAGGGCTAACGGCGGTAATGGAGCTCGTGGTTCCCAAGCGCAGAGGTGAACCTTAAGCACTGCTGAGTGTCTGAAAACAGACAGGGAGTTTGCTCGTGGCATGCCTTTCTGAAGGTTTTTGTCATATAAAGAAAAATGGCTTAATAAAAAAAAGATCCATAACGCACTACCGACATCTGGGAGCTAAACGTTCTTTCCTTGTTTTAAATTGCAGGAGTTTGTAAGGCTCACTGTGTCCGATATCCTAGTGACATATGTAACCATCCTGGTTGGAGATTTCATCCGTGCTTGCTTCGTCAGATTTGTGAATTATTGCTGGTGCTGGGACCTAGAGGCTGGATTTGTAAGTCAATGTCTTTTATCTGAGAAGATAAAATTAATTTAGGACCATTTCTTTAAATATTACTGATAGATGGGCTTTGAATGGTTTGAGGTATCTTCCGGTCTTGCTTGATATTTTAATTGGCATAGTTAGTCTCTGGACCAGTTTCATCCCAGAAAAAAACCCTACAAAAATACAGTTCTCTCTCCCACTCAGGAATTTGTACCACGAAGTTGAGTTCAAAAAAATTATCCTGACGTTCATTCAGTAGTTAAAATCCCAGACCCCAAGGACCTTGTATACTCAGCTCCTCTCCTCAAAGCCCTGGAGAAAGCCCTTATTTATTGCCCACCTTGCAGGTAGTGGCATGCTTTATTCACAGCAGTCTTCTGATCTGTGTTGGAAGTTGGTGCTATTTTTGCTGCAGTGAAATAAAGAGCTTTTTTTTTACACCTCTCACGTGTGCAACACACAGCAGCACTGGACTCTTTAGCATTCATAAAGGCTATATTACCAAAGCAGCCAGTACTGGAGCTGCACAAATATAGAACAAAAAAGAAAAAAAAAAGAAAATGGCCATTGTTTCACACACTTTACAACCTAAATAAAAGAGGAGACAATCACAGGTGGATTTAGACAGAGAGGAAAATACTTGAAAGCAATATAACTATATCAATGCACCAGCCACCTTATGACTATACTGGAAGAGTTTCCAGGAGGGGTCTGGAGAAGAGCAATGAGGTGGGTTTTGCAGGTGCCTATGGGGTCCAGGCCAGATTAGGGCAGCCAGGGCACCACAGGCATTTGCTGCTCATAGATTTCTTTGCATTTCTTCCAGGGAAGCAGAGGACGTTTCTCAGAGGTAGATAGGCAAACTTGGAGCCTCGAGGGTCCCCTGCCTCAAAGCAACAGCATACGCCCCAAGCAGCATGCGAGTGCTCCTAGTACGGATGCTCACAGACCATGCTCTTCCTAAAACTTCTTGTTTTATCCTCCAGTTCATGTCCTCTTCTCACGTTGTTAGCCTTGTTAGATTTTTCTAGATGCTTTCCTCAAAACTACCTTTAAAAATATCACACAGGATTTTCTTAAGAAGATCTCCATTGTACAAATAGCTGGAAGTCTCTTCTGGCCTTCAGGCACTCCATGATTTATAAAAACCCATTTCCTCCACTTCTCAGTGAAATTTAAAAGAGCTGCTTTAGAGTTCACTTGGTGCCTCCCTCTTTCCTTCTCCTGGGCTTTTGGCATGAGCCCAGGCTTGCTGCAAGGCAATTTTGCATTGAGAAACAAAGCCCATTCAGCATCTGTGAAGGGATGAACTGATGTAACAAGCTCTAGCAGGTGAGTTTTTGCAAACTAGCAGTCTAATCCAGCTCCCAAGAAGCTCAGATGGAGCAGGGCAAAGCCTTATTTATTATGACTAAGTAGGAGCATTAAGTTGCAGCCCATAACATGAGCAGTGCTATAGGGACTGCACTCTGCGGTCTAGCAAAGGCAAAACTCTCCTTTCTTGCCAAGCTGGTTCCCATGGTAGGTGTAGGGAGAAGAAAGCCCTGTGGTCTTCCTTGTTTTTTTCCTCCCACACCTTTGGGGGATTCATATACAACTCCCAGTGCTAGAAATCACTGGTGCTCAAGTAGGGTTGCTTTCTTTTCCTTGACCTCTTTGCAAGTTGTCCTCTCGCTTGGCCTCTACACGCTGCCAAACATGCTCTGGCCCAGGAGTGAAACTGCGGGAAGTAAGAGACTCCTTCAGGGGAAAAGCATCAACCCGTTGGGATGAAGCAAGAATTCACTCTTTTTATATGGTATTAATTTGTACTGTACTGAGACAATGTCTTCCTGAGTGCAAAAAGAGGTTTACATTGAGATCTTCTATTTCTTTTTCTCTCCGCATCCCTCTCAAAGTCTTGGCTTTGCCCAAGTCCAAAAGTACTGAGACATCACCAGTGAAGTCGTCTTATCATTTTTGAATTTATTTTCTTATTTTACAGCAGGCTTGATTCCTGTTCCAAACAGGTTGCCCTACAAAAACAATCCTGAGCTAAGGGAAACACCGAAAGTTTTATGGTTCACCTCTCCTGGATGGAGCACAGTAAGAATAGCCATCTAGCCCACCCTAGCAATGGGCACCAGCACAATCGTATATGTGTTTTTCTAATGTGTATAGTGACTTTTATTTAACCTAGCCTTCCCACACAGAAGTACTCAGCACAGAGGAAAGCAGGCCCTGAAATGTATAGTTACTTTCACGGCAAAAAGAAGCCAATATTACTCTGTAATTAAAGATTTTAAGTAGAGATGGACCAGAATCAAAAAAATAAAGAAAACAATATTTGCAGCCACTTCTTCCCAAAACTGTCAAGCGTTTGACTGAAAAAAAACTCTGACTAGGATCTTTTCAAATTTTTCATTATCCAAACCAAGCTTGGTTTTGTCTTATTGTAAACCTCAACTTTACAAAACACTGACAGTATGGAATACATGCAAAGTGAGACAAAGGCAGATATACTACCCAGGACATTTGAAATATTTAAGGGCGTCACCCACCATTTTTTAAAACTGTATTCTATATCGCAGTAAAGCATAAGAGTGATGATTTCCTAGGTCCTTTCCTTCAACAAATTTTTTTTCAAGAAAACAAAAAAACCTTTAAACATAATTTAAGCTGCCAAAAATCATCTGAGTTCATGCACACAAAAACATATATATGTAGAGGAGACAATGGTTTCATCATAGGCAAACATAGCAGAATAATAATTTATAAAACAAAAAATATTGCAGACAGATTATACCTGCCTGTTCTGGAATTACCACCATTAGCAACCACATCAGACAGGCTGCTCATATAAAGTGGCATTTTAAATATTGTACGGCACAGTACAAAATGACTCCACATACTGATCAAGCCATATATTCTCTCAGGTTTCTCTCCCTAGGACCTTTGGTTCTTTTCTGCAGCAGTCTGCTGCTGCAAAACCTGAGGGAGTGGATATAGCTGCTGTGATATTTGTGCTCCAACTCAGCCTTACAACCATTCAAACATTCAATATTTTACCAGGGTGGAAATGTAAGTCCAAAAAATCCTAGTCTTATGTCATGGTTCCTTTGCTCATAGCTGGCTTTATTAGCAGGGAGAGAATACAAACATAGAGCAAATCTAAGCACCTCCACGCATCTTTCCAATTTTCTGCAAGCAGAGAGAGTCTTGCTCTCCAAATAGCACAGAGCTCAGTAGCTCCTTTTTTGCTTTCACAGCTCTGTTGCTGGGCGTTCAAGCAGGACGCGTGCAGCAGGAAACCTTCCATAAATCCCTTCACTCCAGGTTTAAATAAGCATCCCTATAGCCAACAACAGCAAGCAATAGCACATACCTCTGGTAACTACAAACTCTCCTTTTTTTCCCCCCGTGTAGCCTTCCTATGCTGAGTTTGACATCAGCGGCAATGTTTTGGGTTTGGTTTTCAACCAAGGAATGATTTGGTAAGATATAGTTGCTTTTTGGTTTTCATATTCTTTAAAAAGCTCTCCAGTGGAGCTAGAGAGCTTCCAGGCCTAGGCTGTTTGCGCTTTGGTTTCTCTGATTGTTTGACTTTCTGTGATTGATAGTAAAAATGGCAATAACATTTAAAAATCCCAGCTTAGTCATCAAAGAGGAGTAGCACTCGCCTAACTCAAACAGAAAACAGTCACGCAAACCCTACCCTACTCTCACTTTTATGAGGCCGTTCTTTTCCAAAGGTAAAACTGCCCTTTCCCTGCCCTTTAAAGATGTTTCATATGGCCTGGGGAGAGATCAGAAAGCATTTTGAGGGTGCTGTGAGCTTGCATGTCAATGCGAGGGTGGGCAGGGAGCCAGCTGAGCAGGTCAGGGAGCAGTGGCCCATCCCAGAACTACCCCAAGGGAGGACAAACGAGGGCTGCTGCTGCCCCTGCTCTGCCAGCATGAGAGGCAATAGCACAAAGCACTCTTGCCTGCTCTGGGGACTAGGATTTAATATGCCTTAATGTTTTCCACCTGTTCATCTACTGTAACATCTCTGCAGGCTCAAGGAGGTGTTTTCCCTCTGTTCACATTCACTTGGTATTTTCCAAGCTTTCCAATCTCTCCCACCTTCCCAGACCGTACCTATTTAAGGGAATTGGAGATTATGGTAGGAGCTCACCAGAAGTGTTCTGACAAAGCCAACTGTTTCTAGAAATTGCCAGTTCTGTGAGATCTGAACCTTAAACCTACATGCCGAGGCTGAATCCCAAAGGACTGGCACCCCGAGCTCCCAGCTCTGGGGCTGAACGCTCCACACACAAGGCTGTCAGCACCTGCGATTTTAGGGGACTTAGTTCTGCCAGTTTTGCCGTAGGCTCTTTACTGAGAAGCCAGGAGTATTAAAGCTTGGGGAATCCTACCTCTTACCAATGCCACAGGCCCTGCTTCCTCTGCAACCGTGAAGCTACTGGCAGCGGTGGCAGAACACCACCATGGGTGGCTGCAGGTCCAGGGGCACAGTCCACTTCAGGACTTTGCTCTAGGCATGTTTGTGAAGCACAATTTTCCTACACTTCTCAATCTTTCAGAAAAATACGTTGTTTTAGTCCACCTGGGACCAAAGGGCACTTTTTTTTTCTAAGTAATTTCTATTATAAACTGAAAATCTTTCTCTGCAGCCCTTGAACAGTCTGAGACCTTGCTCATCCTCAGTATACGGTTGCTGTGCCTTAACACAGGTGGCTTCTCCTTCAGAAGCATAGAGGTAGCACAAGCCAGCTGTCTCAGATATCATTCACAGGAAAACTTGCCACTGCATTAACAAGTTTAACCTTCTTCTTCTGAAAAAAAGGAAAAATAATCTTCCAATCTAGCAAAAAATAACACCTGTTCTTCTCCTTTCCTTTTTAGGATGGGATCCTTTTACGCACCAGGGCTTGTGGGTATAAACGTGCTGCGCTTATTAACCTCCATGTATTTTCAGTGCTGGGCTGTCATGAGTAGCAATGTCCCTCATGAGCGAGTATTTAAAGCATCCAAGTCTAATAATTTTTACATGGGACTTCTGTTGTTAATCCTGTTCCTCAGTCTCCTGCCTGTGGCCTACACCATCATGTCCCTGCCTCCTTCCTTTGACTGTGGACCATTCAGGTATTAGCAAAATACCAAAACACCAGCTTTCTGCTTTGATACACAGGAGTATTTTCATGAAATTTAAAGGCCTGGTATCCAACAGAGGTGGTGAAGTACCTTGATTTTCTGTCTTGTTAAATTCTTATTAGGAATATAAGGCAATAGGCCATGACCACCTGTGGGGTGCAAGCAGGCAGCGAGGAGTGCTGAACCTGCTCCAAGTTCTTATCTGCTTTTTTCCAGCAGGCTCTGCTAACTCAGCTGCTTTGCTCCCCTCCTCAGCTATGCGATTCCCAGTGCTCCCCTGACAAGCGCCAATGAAAGCACCAGAGGACTATAGGGATGGGACAGTGGAGCACAACCCCCCCCCCCCCAAAAAAAAGCAACAGGAGACCCCAAGCCTCCTTCCAAGACCTTCCTTAAAGCCAAGAACTCCCACAGCACAAGATGTATTTTATTTGTTGAATTTTGGTGGAAAATAGTAGGAAATTGATAGAGCCTGCACTGTTGCAGCTTTTTTTTTCTACATTGCTTTTTTTTTTTTAAATTAGGCCTGAATCAGCACTGCACAGAGCATTCGGTGGACTGGATTAACATGCCAATAAAGTCTAATTTGATTGAATAACACCATTTCCTGTGCCCACTGAGTCTGACGCAGCAAGGAGCCAGATTGGAACAAATTGTTCCTGTAGAAGCACTTTTTTAGGTTATCCATTCACTAATGAAAAACAGCAACAGAAAGCTACAAAGACTTGGGGGAGAAGGCGATAGACCAAAATTTCCTCAGTTCTATAGCAAAGACAGGTGTCAACGAGCAATGTCAGCAGATCTGACAAGAAACTTGTTGCCTGCAGGTTGTCATTTGGAGATGACTAACCTGAAAGGCGAAAGAGCTATTTTAGTTTCCAATCTCCCCTTCAAAATCCACTCAGCGCATCTCTCCTACCACAACTTGATTAAAAGCTTAACTCTCCTGGGCTTATGTCAGTTGATGAGGTTGGGATACCATTTAGCCAAATCTATCTTTGTTGATTCTCATTGTGAGGACAGAATAAAACACTTTCCTGAGCAGAATCCAAAGAGCCTGCAACATCTGCAAAGGAAAAAAGCCTAAAGATCAGGAATAGCACCAACAGGGTTGAATTCACAGACCTGTAGGTGCTGGGGGTGGAAGAAGGTCAGTTATGCAATCTAGCCCAACTCCCTGCTTGTACAGATTTGTTCTATTTTCATACAGAATATTCTCATCTGTTTTATCAATCCAGTTTAAAATGACTCTTTCACTGAGTTTCCTATTAAGTGATAATCACAGCTTGCTATTTTTGTCATTACTTAGCTGCTCTTCAAGTTGGCTCATTATTTCAGAAAGCCAGAATTTGCGTATGGAAAGTCATCTCTACTATGAAAAGCCCACATTTAATGAGACATTGATCAGAAATGTATGGTTACTGCAATTTGTAGGCTTTTTATACATTTCAGAGGAATAAATGATCACAACTCATACAGAAACCACACATTGAAATAAATATATTATCTCTTGGAGAAAGTTAATCTAACAGAGATCATTTCTATAATCAATAGGGGGAAAAAAGGATGGACCGAAAGATAATTTGAAATGAAAACATTTCAGTAGAATTTTTGCATCAAAATGCCTTGGTGGCCAACAGCAAGCAGGTGCTTAGTGAAAGGGGGAGGAAACATGCTACTTTATGTCTTCCAATGAGACGCTATTGCTGCCCTCCGGGAACTAGCTACACTCTGTAACTGACTATTTGTCTTTCTAGTGGAAAGAAAAGGATGTACGAAGTCATTCAAGAGACCATCGAACTTGATTTCCCACTTTTTATTGCCAAGATCTTCAGCTACGTGGCAAATCCAGGACTGATCATACCTGCAATTCTGCTTATGGTGTAAGTTTTTCTTACAACTTTACATGTCTAGTTGCTGGGAGGAGGTTGAAAAAAATGCCAAGATTTTAGCAAGGCCTATCTGTTGTGTTAATGGCCCAGATCCAGGCAGGGACACACTCCTTCCCATGCCCTCTTGCCCTGTTAGACAAGGCTGTCCCACAGCAGGATGAGCTGTCTCCGAGGATGCCTCTCTCTGCCCATTCGCGGGGACCCACCGTGGCACCTGCTGTCACTGGGTGCCTGCGTTTAGGTGGTTCAAATGTTTGTCACGGCAAGGTTCAAAGGACTTGCGTTCAGGGAGCAGCTGGAGTTAGCAGTTGCTATTTGAGAGCAAGGTAACCTCCGCGCTGAATCAGCTTGACTACTTGTCATCACTTCATTTCCTGACCCAATTAAACACAGCCTTTAAGCTGAAATGCATTGCTGACATTGCTGGATTTTCAGAGCATCATAGCTTCCTTGTGAAAATTTTTCAGTAGCCTGTAGGAACTAGATGGATGGTCTCAGCCTGGTTCCTTGTGGAGAAGCAATTTCCATCACAGCTGGTGGTATTTACAGTACTGCCAAGCCAGAGTATTCAAAAATTACAAGTTCCAAAAATACGATGAGGTTTTTTTTTCCCAGATAATACATCTAGAATTTGTTTCAGTGTTCTCTGATCATTTAAGCTTTGAAGTCACATCTGAAGCCCATATTTGATCCCTCGCATCTTCAGAAGCATTGGGACCAGGGCAGTTCTTGTTTTGTTTTTTTTTAGGGATATTTTTGGCATTGCTTTTCAGGTTTCCAAAGCTATCAAAAGGAGTGGAAGAGCTGTGGCCACAATTTACAAGCAGCTTTGAACAAAACAGCTGGAGGCTGGGAGAGGGTCGGGGGACATACCACACGCGCTTGCCTGCTCTTACTTTTCACTGGCCATCCACTCACATTGGAGACAGGCCTTTGGGCCAGACAGACCTTTGGTCTGATCTAGCACAGCCATTCTTGTGCACTATAATTCTTTTTTCTGAACAGGTTACATTAAAGATAATTCCATTAAATTAAATCAAATGCAAGTTCACTTGTTACTGTATGTCATAGGAGTCTCCTATTAGAACAGCAAGAAAAAACTCCCAATTTAGCTGAAAATTACTTGTCATCCCTCTACCTGTACAGACTACTTTACTGGTTTTAATCTAAATGAAGATGAGATGATTTAACTCACATAGACAGACACTGCACTTGGAAGGCTCAGATCAGATACATACAGAAGACAAAAAGTCTCATGCAACATCCCCCATACGGCCAAGTATACTATTGCATTATTAGCTCTATTCCTGAGGGCTTCACAGTAGCACTAGCAGACGCTACTGCTAACATGAGATGAAGAGTGCAGAGCTAATCCAACCCAAATGGAGGACCTTTACATCAGGGTTGCAAGTGAGCTTTCTGAGACTTTGATGCAAACCCCTCCCACCTATCCCCCCCAGAAAAGTGGAAGGAGAGGGGTAGAACTTGATATTAACATAAAATTTGGTTCAGTGACAATTTCCTTCTGTTCATTCTACTGACAGCTAGGACAAAGAACTGGCAGGAATTCAGCTCATTGCTGAAGATACTTTTTCCCCCCCCCACTCCTCATCTCAGCTATTCTTCACTCCCACGCCACCATCTTCCTATCGGCCCTTCTGTCCTTGAGACACCATTTTGTCTCTGCCCTGATTCCCTCTGCAAACTGAGAGCTACCATATGTCCAGTCTACCTAACGCATCCTTTTTTCCCCACCCAGATACACTGTCTGTGCAGCCTTTGAGGATTTTAGATATTTGCCTAGCACTTCCAGTCGTTCAGCTACCCGGAGAGTTACAGTCTTAAAAAAGTGGATGCTTCCACTGTGTGGACACAAATCAGACCTATAGCCCACTGGTAGCAGCCCTCACATGTCCTGATGGCATCAGATATGTTGCATAAGCACGGCACACTATGTGCACACAAAGTTTTCCTGGGAAAATCCTAGACAAAATTATAGCTACCGTACATGCGCCTTTCCTAGGGCTTGGATCCTTCTTTCCCCTATCTTTCCACACCTCTAACTGGAAAAATCTGCACATCTCCTGCTGGAAACATGGCCCGTGCTTAATAGTCCAAGCAACCTGTCACAGTAAGACTGGAAATGACCTAAATAAACAGGGAGACAGAATCTAATTACCGCAATTAAAATTTTGCCAAAAGAGCAAGATAATACTCTTTTCCCTTAGAGTCTTATAACTGATGGCTACAAGTCGCCAGAACATTAGTTTTATGTCTCTTTCAGCATTTTCTCCAGAAAGAAGTAGATAAGTCATATACCAGTCCCTGGTTTCCTATCTTCTCCCTGAAAGTCTTCAGCTTCTGCCACTTCTGCTGTCATGCAGACGGGGAGGTAGGGACAAGGCAGAGTTAGTCCCTCATGCTGATCCTGATCCAGCTTGCCATGAGACTAAAAACAAGAAAATGTAACTACTGGAGTTTCATTTGGCTCTGATGAGCAGAGAGACAGCAGCTCTCAAAGAAGCAGGCAAAGCAACCCGCAACAGCCTAAATAAAAAATAGTCTGTACCAACATCAACAGGTAGTTCGTAAATTGACAGTCTGTTGATTTTGATGGCAGACCCTCACAAAATGTGTTTTCCCCTTCTGTGGAGTGAATTAAGTCATTTTCTCTAGCCATGATAACTCCCTCTCTTTTTCCAAAGATAATCCAAAATGTCTCTTCTACTTATTTCCATTCATGGCTTCAGGTGCCAGGCAATGATGGGGTCCAATAGGTGACACTGGAGTCAAAGTTACTCTCCTGTTTCTAGCTGCCTGAGGACAAGGGGAAAAAGAAACAGAGGGAAGCAGCAGTACTTTGCCCCAGCACCATTTCTAGGCACATCATTGAATCTCACTTGAGTGGGGAGCAGGATTTGAACTCACGGCTTGCAGAGCTTCCTGGCTGAAACTACAAGTACTTTACCGCCTCAGAAAAAAGGAGAAAAAGACCTCAAATTACTGTATAAGACAGTGATCCACGTTCTGTTTCCACCTCTGAGGGGATGGTAAATCAGAGATGAGGGGTGCAGCTCAGTCCTGGACAAACTCACCTGCCCTTGAGCGACTTCATTCCAGGGTCAGAGCTTTGGCTGAAGCTAAGGAGGAGCAGCCCCAAACCACTGCAATAAAGCAAGGGTGGAGGAAACTCAGGCTTAGCCTTATCACAGGAATATTAGAAACAAATACTGAGTTGTGGTTTATTTCTAGGGAAAAGGAAGTAAATATGTCTCTTTAGGATAGACTCTCACAGAAAGTCTCAAGAAAGGCTATCCTGAGCATCTCCTCCTCATCTCCCATCTGGAAACCACTTTGCCTGTACACAGTGCCTTGCTCAGCTTCCAGTCAGATACTCTGCTGACAAAATCGTCTAGCCTGCTTCAAGGATGCTGAGCCAGGGCCATAGCCACACAATCAGATTATGAATTGTCAGGAATTTTTTTTTAAGTCTGCATGTCTTACATGAGAATTTTTTATTTTATTTTTGAAAATCAGTAGTGGTGAACTGAACGGATGGTGCTTTTCCCAGGAATGGCTTGGAGTCACTGAGCAGATGATGTTTATAATTTAGAAGAATAAAGGCACTCTACAAAAGCAGGAGGAGACATTTTTGACAACCAAAATATTACTGGTTGGCGGGTGGCAATGGTGGTGAGACAGTCCCAGACATTCGGGCATGTTTTAAAATATGCACCTCTCCATGCGCCAAAGGCTGGCTGCCAGGAAACCTTCTCCTATCCCAGTTGCCTTTCAGATCCCTCCAGCTTAGCTCATTTTTTCCTCTCTTTGCCATGCCCTTTTTGCAGAAGGAAATGAAACAAAAGCCAATGGCTCCACTCTGACCTGGCTGCTGCTCACCCTCATTTCCCCATCTTTGCTTCAAGTGCTGTATTTTTTTCAGGAGAGGGTTCAGGCTCTGCTCTGCCATAGCTTTCCTCATTTCTTAGTTCTTCCTAAGTTTCCTGTGAAACCTGATGCCTATCTTGTCTTAGTCAGGCTAGAGAGAGGAATCTACCTAAAAGGTTGCTGCCTTGGTTTGCAAGGTTGGTTCCCCCTTGACCGCAGCTCCAGCGCCAGGGCCTTCCTGTGATCCAAAAGGACCTGCCAGCCTAACAGAAAGCTATGCACTGCATTAGCGGAGTTGGTTTTCATCCAGATCAGGGAGTTGAACGGGCTTGTGGAGGAAAGACCCAAAGGCCAAGGCTTGTGTAGAGGGAGCATAGAGAACCTGTGGCAAGACAAGGAGGAAGCAGGATGGCCTCTTTTTTTCTTTTCCTTTAAGCGAACAGAGCTACTGGACTGGCTCAGCCCATCTTACTCAACTGTGCCATGAAGAAGCCTAAATTCCTCTTAAGCCTTCAGCCTCTCAAGGCAGTCTGCAGACAGCCAGAGAAAAAACTAGGTACTGGGAGGCAGGCAGAACTTCAGTGGCGGAGTAGAGCCCTTCATCAGCCCTTCGTGCCAACAAATGGCTGCTATGCAATCAAGGCTTAGTAACTAAGGCCTGTAGGTAATACTCCTTAGGATGTTCAGCTGTACATATGCCCACTGTATGGGTTGCAGTGGGTCCTGCTTGAAATCCACTTGTGTCAGAGCTGGTGAATGTGGACCTCTGGTCACAGCCACTAGACTGGGTTTGGATGACACATGCATACACTGGCTTTCCTAGCCAGTCACTCACACAGCACAGCAGACCCACTCAGGGACATGTGGGTGCCTGGTGTTTGAGGGCACCATCCAAGTGAGGAAGAAGTGAAGGTGTTGGAAGGAAAAGATAGAGCAAAGGATGTGCAAGACATAAAACAGGCAGGAACGTTTTCGGAGTTAATGAGGCTCCTTGGTGATTCCCAGTGCTAGTCAATGCCAGTCGCAGCCAGACATGACTTTAAACTGGAAGTTCCCTATCTGCCAGGCGTGCTGTCATACAAAGAGAAGCAACACGTGCCGGTATCCTCAGCTCAGGAATAGTGGCAGCTTTGAGTGCAGAGGTGCTCAGGAGCTCTGCCATCTCCAACAGGAGCTCTTTGAGTCCAGCACAGCACTGGGAGTTTCCCCAGAAGTAGAAAATAGGTCAAATGAGACAAACCCATTTAGCTTCGCTCATTTGTGGGCTGAACAGTAAGGTGGTTCTTTGGAGGAATTCACATTGGTTTTTAAGTCTTCCTTCAGTGCTCCCTGGAAGGCATTAACTCCAGGGATTTTACTTTCCCTCCCAATAAAGGTTTCTCTCTTCCCTGATCCTATCACTATTACAACACGTTTGTTTTTGTAGCCTTGCCATCTATTACCTAAATGCTGTATCTGAAGCATACCAGCGCTCCAATGCAGAGCTGAAGAAGAAAATGCAAATGGTAAGTATTCACCTGGCAAAGCTGTCTTTGACATACCATGCACATCAAGTTTGATGGGTAACACATACTTTTAAATTGCTTTGCACTTTAGACTAGTGATGCAAGGGGAAGACATATTTTACATTTGTTCATTCCTTTTTGATGGCATTTAATGGCTAACTGCAATGAGTGGTCATGTCCCATACCAGGCTTCTACTTCATACATCAAAACTACACTGAGTTTTCCCAGCAACTGCACTTTCAACCTACAAAAGTAAGTTACCTCAAAGTTAAGTAATGGTTTGGAAACAGCAGTTTCCTGGGGGCAATGATAAGTCTATCAAAACAACAAGCAGGTTTCATACAAGCTGAAGAGCAAAGAGCAATAAATAACAGCATGGCAATAACATTTTATACCAGTAACTCTCAAAGCGTTGACAAAGGAGGCTGGTGTCTCTATCTCTGTCGTACAGATTGGAAAACTAAGATAAAAATGAAATTGCTTGAATTAGCAGGGTAGGATTTGGACCTTCTGATATGCAGAAGTAGGGGAGGTTTGCAACATGCAGAGGACTACAGCGCAGAGACCCCTGAACTGATATGGATTAGGTCTGGAAGCAGAATATCTGCAGAAGTGCAGCTCTGCTCCTGCTCAGCTAATTAGTGTTGATGAGAAACAAAGCAAAGCCATGCTCATGTAGCTGTCCTGCTTCCAGGACCCACGCTGGTCTGGCAGTACCTCAAAGCTTTCCCAGTGGGTCTCAAACACAGTATTGTTTTGTACAATATAGACATACCAGAAGTACCCGGCCCTGCTGGATGTATGTGGACAGTATGTGATCCCATCAGAAGAGTGGTATCTTCCATTTTAATGGTACAGGGCAGAATCCAAGCCAGGGAATCAATGCTGCATAAAATAACACATTGCACAAAACAGAGGTCAGTGCAACATTAAAAGTGAGAAAGCAAGCACTGAGAAATGAGACTCCATAAATTGGTCTGAGTGCCCAAATTCAGTACTGATCACTTGTGCACCTGACTTAAAACATGGGTCTTGATGCCTAGAGCACCCTCAAGTATTGCAAGAGTTGAACCCCGGCTACAGCACAGTTGGATTTAGGAGCACATAGCCCAGTTCTTGCTATGCAAACCAACTCTTTGCTGGGAAAAGTGATCACAACCCCCCGGGAAAGCGTCACGAGGCAGAGCTCGGTGCTACTCAGAGACACAGCAACATCCACAGACAAGCACCTCTTTCTGCACACACCTTATGTATCTGTGTCCCACGGGTACCTGCAGGTTTACTGAAGTAGATGAGGGGTATGCAGCAGAGCAAAAGGGGAGGAGCGGGCACAGTCTTGCTGCTTAGGGAGCAGGGACAGGAGCTGTCTGGCATTGGCAGAGGGGTTCAGTGACTGGCACCCACTGGTGACCCCAGCATGATGACCTGCTGAGCTCATTAATATCAGCCTTGGCTGCCCAAAAAGTCTGCCAGGTTCACTTGAAGGGATGGAGTCATCCCTGTAGGTTGGGACCTCTCTGTGGAGCGAAGCCACAAACCTTGCACCGGTATCCCTTGCACCGGTCAGCTCAGGCTGGACACTAGTTCAGGCAGTCAGCCTTCTCCGTTAGCAAGCCATCCTTTTGGGAGGAGGGATGGAGCAGGAATGGCATCCATCTAAGCTTTCTCTTTGCATAAAAAAGGGAAATCTCTCCTTTCTGCCACCCAACATGCTTGTCTTGGGTGTCTCCTTTTATTTTTCTCCCTCTGCTAACCAGAAGGAAATCTTTCAGAGACCCAAGAACATGCAAGTAACACCAAAGACAGCCCTACAGTGTTCCCCGTCCCCATGCTACCATGCCTTCCTCCCCTTTCTCTGGCACTAGTCACAGACTTCCCACCCTGAGAGATACAATTTTACAAAGCAAAATCCCAGTGATGGCAGATGGGCAGCTGCAGAAACACAGACGGTCTGAGAAAACTAAACCATTTCATCAATTAGCACTTTCCCCTAACATGAGCAGAGCCATTGCTTCCAAGGCTCACGATCCTGTCTGGGATGTGTTTCTTTTCTATAAAGCCAGACAAGATGTCATTGGACCAAGGTTCAGTAACACTTTAAACTTGAAAAAGAGATTACATTCATACCAATCAAAACACTTAGCAAGGCCAAGCGTGACACCAGGCAGTCACGTCACAGATTATATCTTCAGTTGCAAACAAAACCTGATGATTTCAATTAATGCAGCTCCGTGAAGAGGAGAAAAACAAGAGAAACAACAAAGCTACCACTAATTCTGTGATGCAAGATCTGGAGGATTTACTTAACCCAAGTATGAGGAGTGAAAATCATCCCAAACATGTGGAAGGTAAAAACAAGGCAATCTCCTAGTCCTCCTGAAAAGGCTCCTTTTGTCATTAAACGATGACAGGGAAGGATGAAGAAACTGGGAGGATATGGGGTTGCAAGGGATTGGAGGAGTATAACTAGCACAGATTTTGTCTGCTTACAAAAGTCTGTCTGTCGATGGAGATCAAGGAATGGCCTTTTTTTAGACTGTATTATGTCTCACATATGCTCTCAAGGAAAGCGTAAACCAGATCTTTTAGCCTCAGTCTGAACTAGCCATTTCCACCAGAGCCTCCTGCTATCGTTTTTGAAAAACGAAATCTAAAATTTAAACATTTTGATTTTATCTTGATGCAGATGAGAAAAAAAAAGACACCAACAACACCACATCAGTGACACCATAACCCAGTACCTGTTAGATGAGCTGTCTCTGTCTCTTAGACAGACTGAGATGAGTTGGAAAGTTGTGATCAACCTGATACAGATTCTCCTTGGAGCAGACACAGGGCTCTCATCTAGATGTAAATAGTGCTTGAAACTTTGTGGGTGAATTGAAAATAAAGACTAAAAACAGTAATTATTGATCACTACTAGAAGGCTAGATGTTTATCAGCAAGGCTGGTAGGACTATCACGTCTTACAAATGCATCGGTAAGAACCTGAAAGGAGAATTTGGACGATAGAGGCACGTCCTGGATTTTGGCCAGGGTCTAGCAGTCTTATTTATGCTTAGATACTTATGTTTAAGTATCTAAGTATTTAGATACTTAAACACAAATCTCCACACAACTGGGTTATCGCATGTAGAAGAAACAGAGGCCACTGGGGAAAGGGAGAAAGGCAGTATTTGCTTTCAGGAAAATAACATTCATAATCTTTGCTCTAGACGAGAAAATAGAGCCTCCTAATAAAACCAGCCCTGTCGGAAAACAAGGAAAAGCATCTGCGGAGGATGGCAGCCCCATCAACGGCAGGAGAGGAGCAGCGCTCACCCCACCACTGCACATGCTCGTGACACGGCCACCGATGCCTGGTGTCAGGGCACCCTACCTGGGCCAGCCAAGGCCAGGGGCTCACCCACCAGGACCAGTACCTTGGAGGGGAAGAGGACAGCTACGCTACCCACATGCTGCTCGATAAGCTCAGCAACGTTTCTCCTTTTTACCATTAAAATAGATGTGTTGTATGAACTATAGTAGTTTTAGTAGGAAACGATTATTATACATTGGTCATCCATTAATGATCTATATTGATCCAATACCGATTCTAGCTATAACAGGTTTGTTTAGAAGTGAAGGAGTACTTTGGCGTTGCAAATTTAATGGATATACTGATTCTGATCATAAAGACAACAGGAGGGGGTCAGGGTGAAAATCAGTTGTGGCATTGCTAAACTACTACTTACAGTACCCAGTCAATATCAGCTGCAGGGTGAGCACACTCTTTGGAGAGAGGATTTTTCAGTCTTTTCAAAGACTTTTTCAGTTAATGAGAGCTGTATGAGTTTACTTGTCATTTCAGTATAGGATTTTTGCTATCCCCCAACCTGAGGAAATAAGTATTCTTACAAAAGCGCGTAACACTTTCTAGTTGCACGGAAGCCTGTATTAGGAATAGAGGACTCCTACTGGATTCGCACAAGAGAAGGTTTTGTTAACTGTATTTTGTCCTCTATGACAGTTCACCTTCAGTCTACCTGATCCAAACTTTCAACCATTTGTTTCAATTTTGCTGTGCATCTCACCACCACTTCTTTTGGGGTCCCTCTGCTCATAGCAATTTACCATGATTTTCACCCTTAGACATGACTTCTGATTTAGTAAGACAGCCCAGAATGGTTGAGAGACTGCAAGTGCTTTGGCCTAGTTTCAGATTATTACCATTTAGAAATTTCTAGGGCAATTTCAAGATGATATATTCCAGATACACAAAGCTAGAACCTGGGACTTCCCAGAATTTAGTGGTAGGACTTCTCCGGGCTGTCCTGCTCTTTTACATCTTCAGTTTGTTACTGTTATTTACTCAGTCCTATCTCTGAAAGTTTAGATCTGAAAAAAAGGGTGTTCATATATGTGCTGTTGTTCATAAAATTTCTGTAGAAAATAAATCTGTGTTCTTGAGTAAAAACAAAATCATAAATCTTACTAGTAACTATTCCACAACAGCTAAACGAGAGGTTTCGGGATTAAAGGTTCTCCCCTGCAATTTTCCCGCTAAAGGCAATAAATCTTGCCATATGATATATTCAGGAAAAGAAACTCTGTAATTTAGTTCTCCTCTGTGACTTGACAGACCGCAGACCATTGGATGTTCAATGCAGGAACATCTGCCTTTGAGGGGCAGAGTAAAGAGATTTAGTCAGGTTGGAGGCGAAGCAGATTAGGAATAGGATTCCTTTTTTCAGATCCAAATCAACAAAAGAATTTAGGTTATCTGATTTCTAGTAGGAATTAATAGAATTTAAGAACTTAAATACCTCTCTGTAGTTATTTGTAAAGAACTAGTCCATTTTTGCACGTCTGTGCTTTATAAAGTAGAACAGGTGCACAGAGTACTAGAGAAGTACTTCCAGGAGATTTAAATGAGAGGCAAATAAAAGCAGAATTCAGTTCTTCAAAAATTAAACCACTACATTTTGCTCTCAAATACAGAAAAGTCTATTGGTCATTTGTAGACACAGTTGTCCCTGACGTGCAAATCAAAGTTGGTTTGCCTGTTCCCAGACAGGTTGCAATGGTCAGTGTTGCCCATTCCCTGAGGGAGCCTTCACAGGAAGCTGCTCGTTAGATTTATTTCCTGGTCTTGAAAGGCGGTTTCTCAGAACTGGGTCTCACAGATAAAGTCTTCCCTTGCTTATTGCTGCAGGAGGTCCTAGTGCAATGCAGATGCACTTGCCTCTCCTGCTGCGCTCCTCTGCGGAGATACTCAGCCAATTAAGTGGAGGGAAGCCGGACAAAAGGCGGCCTTTTCTGGTGTGCCAAAGAGCAGTAGTAATGCCAGTCAGAGGCAAAAAAGCTCCCTTAGAAGCATCAAAAAAGAGCCATAATCTTTACAAAAGATTGTAAAGGGCAAAAAGATTGTCGGGGAAGAACAAATCAAAGCTGAAGCGTAAGAGGATATGGAGGATATTGCCCTTCATCCTTCCCCACAGGTGTCCATAGAAAATACATGTCAGAAAGTGTTAAGCTGCACTGGATGAACATGCTGTCAGCCTGCTAAGCAAGAAGGATCTTGCAAAAGTGATATGGCTGATTGACTGTTTTGCAGTCCAGTTGGTCTGCCCTACCAACTACAGTGTCTTAGGAAATGGCTGCAAAATGAAGAATAGGATTTCTCTCTTCTCGAGTTCTCATCTGTCATTAAAACATGATTTGCAAGCAAAGGGGAGAAGTGAGTTCAGATCTTAACATCTTTGCAAGAAAATATGAACTAGCTGGTAATGTGTGTGTGCACTCATTTGTGCACATGTGAAAGGCAGGCAGAGGACAGCTTTATATATTTATATTTTACAAGAAATATAAGACCAATTAAAAAATCTTATGAAAAATCCAGAGCTGATGAGAACTCCAGGCTGGCTTTGAAAATCTGAGAAGCTTAGATAGATTTAGATCAAGACTGAGTAACTGTCCCAGGATATGAATGCTCTCTAAATCAGGCCTCTGACCCTTACAATAATACTGAGCATTACAAAGCACTTCATCACTGGAACACCTGACTGCTCATTAGCTAATTAATCTTTCAAGGTTTGCTCGTCTCTAATTATAATATATTAGCTTCGCCCATTGATCAATGTCTTTTGCTAGCGCAGAACCTTCATGATATAAGGGCAATAGCATTAGCTGGGCAACGATTTCTGCAAAGACCAGTGACGACTCTTCTCCTTGCCTCCAGTTCAAAACTGGGACATCTATTAAATCACAACAGTTTCAAAGTAAAAATGTCAACCCTCAATTGTCCTATTGAATGGAAATGATTATTTGACTCTGAGTTTTGAGCCTATTTACCAGTTACTCAGGTGCAATTAGAGGTTAAACGTCACAAACTCATTAGAGCATTCAGTAGTGTTTGGTTTTGCCCCTCTTTTTCTATTCTTAGGAACAGCAATAAGTACCTGTCTAAGAATTCAGCATTGATTTTTTTTTCCCTCCTCCCCCAGCATTTGTTGAAAGACTATATTCATCCTAAGCTTCCCCTGGGGCTCAGGCTAGCTTCAAGGGGAAGGGGAAAACGAAGAAAAAAAAAAAACTCAGTGTATGTTACTAGAAGGTTCCCAGTACATCTAACACAGCCCACAGTTTGCTTTCTTGCATAGCTAAAAAGACCCTCTGCTTTGCAAATTTCACATATCTTGTATTGTCACCAGCTCTAATGCTGCATTCCAACAGGTTTTGTTAAAAAGCGAGAAAATGTGCAAGCTTAATTCTTTTCTTATTCTTCTCACTGAAGACTGTTTATAAACAGCTGATTTTGCAGGCATCAGTTATTCCTTTGTGTGCCAGAAAGAGTATGGCAAGACTGAGCATCTGCTCAGTTAAACTTACAGGAATCCCAAGAAAATAAAAAATAAAAAAAAGCTGTGCAAAAATTGGCTAAACATGATCTTTGAAAGGGATGCCAGCAGGTACATTTCATTTAGGGTCAAAAGTACCATTCAGTCATTTCTTTCACGCTATGCTTGACTGTGTTGAGACAAACTTCTACTCACCACGAACAGAAAAAAAAGTAGACACTGATAAACAAGTTTGCTGATAAAGCCAGCAAAGTCATCCAAATATCTTGTGCAAATGCATAGAATACACTGAATTTGCATTCAGTGACATAATATTGGGGCCCTGACTTCTTCAAAGCAGAAGGATCAACACTTAGCTGAAGGGGGCGACTAAGTTACTTCCACTCCACCTTTTGCAACAGCTTTGGAGAAGAGGTTTCAGCCATCTGCCACAGACTTCCTGGTCTCCTCTAATGGTCAGAAATGGAAAAACTTTAAAATATCCGGGCCTGCATTAAATAAAGCTTTCCAAGAAGGGAAACAGAAACAAGCACTGCACATCACAAACACTGACAGTATTTTTTCTGATAGCCTGATCACCTCATTTATTCCAAACAAGTAGTCACGATCATCCTGTTGAGCCCTCTTTCGTTCTCTGCTTCTTTAACCGTCCCTGCGCTGAGACAAATCCGTCTATCACATGCTTTGAACTTTTAAAGCTAATAAGATTGTCATCTTACTCAAAACTCAGTTACAGAGTTTTCATCTAATCAACCTCCTTGCTTCTTCAGTATCTTCATCATCTTTCATTGCAAAGCACTGCTCACAGGGAGGGAGGAAAACTTCTTCATAATAGATAGAACCAGTGTTGTGGGGAGGGATTTCTGGTTTCTTTCAAGGTGCTTAGGAAGGCTGTCAACTACACATCTAAGTTAAAGAAATCTCTCCCATGCTTTGAAGCAAAAGGACTCCACGCACTGCAAGAGCCATAGTATGTATATAAGGGCTGTGAGCTGTACAGGGCCAGGCGCCAGCTGATAAATTACCCTGAGTAATCTTCACTGACGAATCAAGATGAGAAAGACAACTGGCAGCTGTTCCTCATGTCTAGAGAAACTTCCCATCAATATGGAATCAATATTATTTTAGCCTACTCCAACCTCTACAAAGCACGTTGCTTACCATGCCAGGCCAGCCAGAAGCTATGCCGGGATTTCTGTGTAAGCCACCAGCAGCCACAGCCTGGCAGCTCTTCCCTGCTGGCCTGGTGCAGATGCTGGCTGGCAGCTGCCAAACACTCCCACCACCATCAGCGCCTGCTCACGGGGTATTTAGTGATATTGCCAGGCTGGCCACAACAAGTATTTCCCTGACTGCAAACCCAGTGGTCCCAGGAGCTCCACGCTGATGTAGGGCTGCAACCCCATTTTCTCTGATGTTGCCCAGAGCCTGCAATGCAGGATCGCAGCAGCAGCATCCTGCTGCCCTGGCCCCAGGTTACGTGAACTGAGCAGGATGTGGAAAAGTACAGGTTGTGACAGGAGAAACTGCTGAACATAACAAAGAGCAGTGTGGGAAGCTGACAAAAGTTACAGATAGCTTTGTGGGGGACAGCTGGATCTCGCAGGGGTTATGAAGGAGTTGTGCAAGAAACAGCCAAACCCCACAGATACTTGCAGGGGAGCACTGGGGACGTTGGAGGACTATAGTCTTGCAAGGCCAACAGTACCTAGGTGACCTTATCAGTAATGCCATATAAGATTGGGATTGCTTACATAACATTATCAGAAATACCAAGTTTGGGTACAGATATAGCAAAACTGAGACCAACAGAGAAAGTAATCAGGAGGGTTGTTTATGTGGGAGGAGATCAGGGTGGAGAAAGGGAGGCACAAGGCTGGTGAAAAGGAGGGCCAAGAAACAGCAAAGGGGATAATAAACCATTGAAATCACATGAGGGGGGCTGTCCAGGGGTACCTGTCACCAGCCCTGCACTTGGAGCAGGACCTTAACCAAAGCCGCTGCTCTGACCGTATCCTGGGATCGGGGCCCATGTCCGTGGTCAGGAGGACCCCCCGGTCCAGCAGCTGGGCGGACGCTCGCCTTGCCTGGCCTGGGAGCCCCCAGACAGACGCATCAAGCATCCCAGTACCACCATGTTGGCAGCCACCCACGGCCACGTAGCACAGACACCACCCGCTCCAGCCACAAGTTAATACAGACGGACATCCCCTACACAATTTGCTGGGACAGAGTTACCCCTTCCTCTTTTTCTCCAATACACATTTGAACCAGCAGAAGTCAGTTAGCACGAGCTCAAAGACCTGCAGTAGCTTTCATACCGGTGAAGATGTGCTAAAGCAAGGTGTAATGTCCTGCTAGACCCAGGCAGGCTGTGGATGTGGTCCTCTCCCCCGTCAGGATGCTCTGCTCTCTGCACCCCACACATATGGGCCCCTCTCTGCGAGCCCCGGTGCCCGCATGCCTTGCCCATCCAGCGCTCCCGGGGTGGCAGAGTGAGGGGCTGTTCGGGATCAGGCAGCACTGCCACCCCATTTCCATGGGGAGACACACGCCATCAGGCTGGAAAGCAACAGGCTGCCTTTTCTCTGGGAGAGGGAGATTGGAAGACAGACATTTCTGCCTGGGTCAGAAGCTGCCCTTATAAAAGGGTAGATAATCCCCTGAGATGAAAACAGATTATCAATATATGTAGAATAAATAAATAAATATGTCTGATAGAGAAGGACAGAATATATGAGGCCCCAGTCAAGAGAGATGGTAGTGATGCTGACACAGTTTTTGCCCTGTGAAGGACAATAAATCAGATGCTTTTGCTGCCACTGAAGCAGGTCAGTCTTGGACCTCTGAAGCCTGACCCTACTGAATCTCTAAGCCACGTCTCTTCAGAACAGCTATGTCTTGTCCAAGTGCCGACCACTAAAAAATGAAGTGCTCACTGGAAGGCTGAAGCAGCGCATTAAAGAATGGTTCGCCCCCATTTTGATTCATGCTGCATGAAACATTATCAGCTCTGCAGCCTGACAGCTGTGGGGATTTTTCCTCTCCCTCATGTTTTTTTCCACTATTTGCTTAAGCCCAAAAGCAGCAGCTTGTTCTTTGGCAGGTGTCAGCCTGGTTTCATCTGTGGCCAAGACTTTATCGCTCACACATGCTAAAACACAGTTTTTCCTAGGGAAAAGGCAACTCTGCAATCTGAGGATTTCTCAGTCCCTGCCCATTTCTCACATACCACGGTCATAATTGTTGAATCTGAATTCAGTAGTGTATTTTAAATAACTGTTCCACGTTGATGCTGTGCTGTGGTGAGCTAATACTGGAAGGTTTGGCTTTATTGCCACTTACCAGAGGACACAATTCCCCTGCTCCCCTTTGTCCAGCCATATGTAGACCAGCAAAAACCGTACTGAACATTGTCTCCAAATCCTAACTTGATATCATATGGTGTTATCCCAGAATAGCCATACACCCCCTTCAGCCAGGAAACGGAGACCATTAAGCTCCTGTGTGTTGGGAGACCATCTATGTACGAGCACATCCAGACAGACACCGAGATACAGGTGAATGAGTGTTAAAATATTTCAGGATTAAAGTCATTTTCTGGGTCTTGCCTTCTGCATCTTTCCTAACTTATGCCAAAATTGAAAAGGACCAAATTAAAGGTGAACACAGGTGTTTGCAGCCAGTACATTAAACCTCTTCCTATGTACAAACGAGCACATAGACAGAGCAGACCCAAAAAATTCCGGTAACAAACATATGCGATTTCCAGGCAGGCGATGGTGTGGTGTCAAGTGCATCAGTGTCACTCATGGCACACCCACTTGACTGCTCGGCAGAGCTGCCAGCCCCCACGGGCAGCCCTGAGCGATTGACTCTTTAGGGAGCTCCCAGGGCTAAGTGCTGAAGCCATCAATCGTTTTAGCGCTCCTGTGGCTCCCAGCCGGCAAAGGTATGAAGGCTAGACCAGTGTGGCATTAGCCAGAGGGAAGGATGGACTGAGCAAGTAGCAGAAGCCAGAAGATCTGTTTGAACAACGTGGGAAGCATGAGGAAGGGAAAAGGACTAGTTCTTTAATCAGGAAGCAACCAGCATAAGGTAGATAAATTGGAGGAGGTAAAGTAGCGGGGAACAGAGATGAAGTGTCTTTTCTCTGTGTGTTTGCGAAGGCCCAGGTAAACAGCTTCTCAGTCCCTTCTTTCGGATGCTTAGACATTATAGTATCAGTAGTCCATCCACATATCATTATATCTTCAGAAATAACCTACTGCTTTCCTAGGAAAACAATGGCAAACACTAGAATTTAGAAGCGGTATTTGTAATGAGGAAAAGGGAAAGTGCAGGTCCACAAAAGATTTCTCCTGCAGAAAAAAAGCATTTAAGTGATTCCCCTGCCCCCGGCTCTGTTCCTGTCCTCCTGCAATGTTTCACCACCTTTCCAAGCAGTGGTTGTTCCTGGGTCATTATGTGATGCTGTGGACCTGTGAAATCATCTGGGTTAAAGAAAAAATTCCTTTCCTCTACTACTTTTTTTTTTTTTTTTAAATTCAAGTCATTTCACAGTTTAGGTCTTGCCTGAGGAAACAGACACAACTAGGGGCTGGAGAGAAGTTAAGAAGTATAACCTCTCCCAGTGATTATGGCACTTCACCTATCATTGTTGTGTTCAGGTAGAGAAAAAGTTTTACAAGGAAACAGCTACAGGATATTAAAGTAGAAATAAAGGAGAAGGGAGCTTCTCTCATGGGAACTGAATGGTGCTTACAGAAGCTGCCAATGCCATCTCTCCAGGTGATGTGGGAGGGAGAGAAAATAACTTGAGCTCAGTTTAAGATTAAAAAAAAAAGTAACATCCTTAGCGACACAACGCCTGGACTGCTTCAGGGCTTGCAAATCATCACAGTGATCAAGTGTGCAGATCAGATTAGAAATAGGTGAAATGTTATTAAAAATGAGTTAGTTACCCACTGCATTTTATGAGGGAACAGCAGCTGCAGAAACACCCCAAGCATGTATGTCCTCTCCCTGCTCCAACAGGGATGCTGCTCCTCACGGGTACCAAGGCTGCTGCAGAAGGCTGCAGACCCAAACCTTGCTCTAATTGAGAAATGTTTCACACACATACAGGAATCTTTAATTTTGTATCGTAGAAGTAGTAAATAATTCAGTGCCTAAGCAGATGTTTAGGAACTTTGAGATATGAAGGTTGCCTAGCAGATTTATTTAAATTGAGGCCTTCTTCAGTAACTGGAGCACTTTGCTACAGCAGCTTGGGCATAGCACTATAAACATTGCCTGAATACAAAAGGGAGCTGCATTGCCGTAGCACAGGCCATGCTGCAGCTTTGCAGGTCTTCCCAGCTCCATCATTTTTAACTGCAGAGGGAAAATGGCCACCGAGGCCAGGGCTTAAAGGGGGCTTTGCAAAGAGCCTCACAGGAGGGGCAGAGAGCCGGCTCCCCTGCATGGCACTGAACTGCTAGGCTCTCATTGCAGCACATGGCGTTGTGCTTCCCCCCACCCAGCTATTTTGAGATGACAACCAGCAGTAGTCAGAAAGCCCAGCATCGTCCTGATGAGAGGGCTGCAGAAGCATTCCAACACTGTGTATGCAAAAATAACTAATTAACCACCAACAGGCTTTCAGTTACAATCTGCTGTGAGCTCAGCTCACTGCCCAGAGCACAGGAGGGTACCGTTGCCCTCTGCCAATCACAGCCCGCTGGAGCTGGAGCGTGTCTGCGGCCAGTTTACCTCTCAGCAGCCTCTGCCAAGCAGACTCATTTCTTAACTTGCACATCTTTCACAGGCTACCTTTTACTTTTAAAGCAGAGTAAGAGATGGCAGGGAGAAACAATACAGGCATAATATGGTCATTCCTGCAAGGATAGCTTTTAAATACAGCCTACCTGTACAGGCAAGAAACTGGATCCCCCACACCCCTGTATCATCAGTATGATTGGTGAGCTTACGGATCCTTTCAGCAGTCTTAGCTCCCCCCCAAAAGCAGCAGATACCTGACCTGGCTCACCAAGAAGTGGGAGAGCAGGGCAAAGGGATCAGGACTAACTCCACACTATGTCCTCACCCGACCATCCCCATGGACCCAGCGGGCAAAGGAAGTGACTATAAGGGTTGTTTCAAGGAAAAAAGAGGGAGAGAAGTCCTCCCTTGCCTGGGCAGTGGCCATCACTTATTTGGGAGTTTTCTGAATTAGCCCCTTCTTTAGGAGAGGTCATGGGGTGCCTCATGGGCTACCTGCAGGACAGCATCTAGCTGGAGATCTGATTAAAGCTTCATTTGCTGAGCCTTTAGACTAGCGTTTCAGGCAGGACGCCAGTGTTTGAGACCACACGCACTTCCCTAATCTATGCTGCCTGAGCACAAGCGAAAGGGATAACGCTGAAAGGCCACCTTGAGCTCGGTCCAAAGAGACCCTGAAGCACTGACCTTGCCTTTGAATGATGTTAATTGGATGGCCTGTCTGACAGCCCATCAGAGAAGAAAAAGGCACGATGTCTCCAGGTCAGTCATTGATACACCGCATTGATAAATAACATCTCACCCAGTAGTGCCTATGTACACAGAGGAACACTAGCTCAGACTCCTATGCCTCCTCCAGCAAAACTGCTCCTTCAACAGTAAAGCATTTTTACAGAGTAGGAAACTGAGGAACAAAGATGAGAAGCCTCAGGCTCAGAGAGCAAACAGGCTTCTCCCCTCTCCCACGCATCGTTTTCCTACATATTTACAATTAGCACAGCAAGACAGCAGTCATGGTACCTGCCTCGGGTACAGCCCTGTGTGCAGGGTCAAGCTGATGCTCTGAAAAACTACATTGCAACCCAATGAACACAGGTGCCCTTCCAAACTGTGCGCACAAGCCCTGGTAACAGGGTTGATGTTAGTGCTGGCTCCTTTCAGGAGCTCCTCTTTGGCAAGAAAACCCTTGCACGCCCGTGGAAGCCATCTTAGCACAAGAAGAGGAGGTGATTTTGCAAGCAGACCCATGCACACTGCTCCCCGTCTACTCTGAATAACATTCTGGCCCTGAGATGCTGGCACAGACAGAGCCTCGGACTTCGTGGCTGGGCCCCAGAGGAAAAGGAGCTGTGCTGTGGCGATGCATGTTTCTTCTTGCTGTCAAAACAGCACACATGGCATTAAGGCACTGAGCATCATGCAAAACATGGAATAAGCATTTAGTCCTTCCCAGCAATGCCAAGCATCTGACCAAAAAGGTGCAAGTTACTAATATTTTAGTGTCCGTTTCCTGCACTGATACAGCTCTGCAGTACATTGCAGTGTTATCAACATATGCTACTCCCTTCTACCACTGCTCAGCAGAATTTAAGAAAGGAATTGGCAAATTAAACAATTCAGTCTACATTCAATGTGCCTTTTCAAGCCGTTTCCCGTTCTAATTCAGTTATTCAAGGCAAGGCTTACTTTACATACAATATTATTGCACTCCAATCTCTGCAAAACCTGTTCTAACATAAAATGGAACAGCTATGTAAATATGGAGTTAAGTGGACAACTGAGGTTTATAGTCATAGTGGGGGTCATGCCTGCCAGGGCCTTGGGGGAGCATCCTCCTACACCTCTGCTGTCGCCGAGCTGGGTCTCTCCTAGGCGGGGAGACACCAAGGTGCGCTGGCCGCAGGCGTAGCTGCGCCTGCACCACGCCTGAGCAGGGGACAGCCATACAAGCCCAGCACCTGGGACATCAGAAGCTGGTGCCTACGCTGCACATGTATTAGAGTGGCTGAGGGAGAAACGGCAGCTTGGCACAGAGACGCGACAAGACCTGAGCCCAAAACCACTTCCTTGAGCAACAGTGGATAAATTGTTTAGCCTAATTAACCCTGGCAAGGTGCCCCAAACTGGTCTGCCGTACAGGGATACTCATCTGCTATGTTAGTGGCACGTCAGACCACAAGGAGTCTGTCATCCTCCCTGCTTGGGGACAGCACTGTGCCATAGTAGCAAAGAGCAGGCAATGGGGAAAGCTCTGCTTTTGCACTGCCCTGAACGTTGACCTGAGGACAGAGCCGATCCCCTCACGCAGCAGCAGTAGAGATTTGTTGTAAACAGTCACCAGGGAGAGCCAAATACCAGGCACGTTTCCTTTCACCCACTTATTTTTCATCAATACCAGTAACATGGAGCATAAGTAGCTTTATAGCCTTCTGCTGGCTCTGGAGAATTTATCTAATCGCCATGAAACAGGATAAGTCATTATCTGGCTATGCAGCTGTAACACTTTACCCTTTAAGCTAAAATACTATGTTTGGACTGGTTATCCACCAAATAGCCAAAATAATCACTTCACGAGTAGATAAAACAGATGCACAATGCTCATAGCGCTACTCCAATGCAAAGCCCAGGAAGAATAATTACATATCCATCTAGAACATAGGGGGATTACAAGTAGCCAGAATCAAACTTTTCAAGCTGTAATTTTGCCTGGACATTAGGCAAAGTTGACATCTCTGCAATTCAAACAAGAAATGCAGCAGAACCTCATCGGTAAAACCTAATTACCCTTTTGCCATCTGATCCCAAAGTTACCTTCACCTGTAGCACAGCCTCTCTCCACAGCATGCCCAGGTATTAACAACACTTGATTTCCCTCCCCAGCCAAGGCAGAGCGAAGCTTCCCGCACCACTTCCCGTTGCCGCTGAATCACACACCTCCCTTCCAAGAACACATCCAGCCTGACTCAGTGCTGATTCAACTCCTCTTAGTCATGGTTCATTTACTAAATGCATTTCAAATTGTTATCCTCCTTAGGTTAACTGGAGTTGGAGCAGAGCCAGCACTAACACGTTGGCAGTCGCAAAGCATCCTCAGGTTGCAGTGCCTCCTTCCTAGGACAGCCAGGCCTTGCATTAATAGCAAGAAAGATACAGAACAGAGTTGCTAAAAACATCTACTTAAACCTACTTGCAGGACTAGGACTCCACTTGACGAGGGTAAGGAAGGGCCTTCAGCGTGTGCCTGCGACAACTGACAGGCACTGCTGTTTCTCCGTCAGGCAAGGCACTGGCCTGAAGCTCACAGTCCCTGTTGCCAGTGAGCTGCTGCCCGAGCCCAGTGGAGTAAACACTGACCAGTTGGGAGAGCTCTTTTCACCCCCACAGTAACCAGTTATCCTAAACCTACCCGGTCAGAAATGCACCCACCAGCATGCAAGAGATGGGATGCGGAGGGCTCCATGTCAGTAAGATTCACTCCTAGATAATCCCCGTTAAATCTCATCTAATCCAACAAGATGTGCCCAGCACACGTTTGCTGCAGGGGTTCGTATGGTATCAGCAACATGCTGCTCAGGCAGTCCTTGCGACCATTAAACTAACCCTGGCAAGGAGACACCGTTAGGTGCACAGAACCAGAAACAGCAGCTCTGTTTAGGGGAGATCTTCACCAGCGCCACCAGCAGCACAAAACAAGCAGGGTGAATCTCTGGCTCAAGACTTTTAGCTGGCATAAAACAAGGACTCTCGTTACTTTTACCAGCTCGAGAGAACCCACCAAAATCCTTTAGCTGCCAAGCACCTCCCATTTTCATGTGTTTTGAATGAGTTTGGGACTGATTGGCAGGAGCAAGGGCTTCCCTTCTCCCTCAGGGCGGGAGCAAGGCCTGTACGGAGCCAGTCAGCCAGAAGAGACATGAAAGGGAAACAAAAGTACCAAAAAAACAGGGTCAGAGGATTAGAGTCCACTCCCCACACAGACCCTCTGCGTTACCCTGCCCTGGCCACCACACCTCCACCATCCCCTGGCTGCTCTGAGGGGCATGAAGCACCTCCCTGTAGGCTACCAGCCCTTCCTGACAGCCTCCAAAAGGAGATAAGGAGGGACGCAGTAGCTGTTTCACT
Organism: Struthio camelus; assembly: GCF_040807025.1. Lineage (NCBI taxonomy): Eukaryota > Metazoa > Chordata > Aves > Struthioniformes > Struthionidae > Struthio > Struthio camelus. The sequence continues at coordinate 52,403,987 of NC_090943.1, forward strand.
AGACAAACACAATGCATGTCCCCACTTGAGTTTTTAAGGCGTCAGCTCTAGGCAATTGCTTACCAGCAGCAATCTGCCTGTGCTCCTGGGGAGGCACAGGCCTTGGCGAACGATGGCCACGGGGTAGAGTCCTCCCTCCAATGACCAGAGCCATCCCTAAGCTCAGATGTGACACCTGGGAGCATAAAAGGGAACTGGACCTCAGCTGAGGTGCTGTGCACTGAGGAGGCCTCCGGGCAGAGAAGTCAGAGACAAGCGCAGCCCACATCCCAAACTCCCAACCATGAGTGACCACCGTAAGTCAGGCAATATTCCACCATAAGTCAGGCAATATTCCCAGAAGTGCAGTGAAGGGCAACACGAGGCAGAGAGAAGAGGCTGGGAGCTCAGGAGCAAACCTAAAGGAAAAATCTCAGTCATTTTGGGAAGGAGGAGAGGGGAAAAAAAAAAGCCAATAAGAAGCAACAGCACAGCATGCTCTGCTCCTGATCGTTATGTTGCTCCTCTCTGGCTTACAACACCCACCCTGGCAACAGGGCCCTTCTGACCAAAGCCTGGGACGAGGCATTCATCGTCCTGCTCCAGACTTTGCACTGCAATTCTCTTATTGGCGGAGCAGCTCCAAGGGTTTTAATCACAAAAATCACAGTCTCAAGAGACAGGAAGTCTTGTAGACGCTTTCTCACATCAGACAATACCTTGGGTTACACAGCTACATTAAGCCTTTCCTAAATGGTATCCGTTTAAGAAATATACTGCTTTACCACAGATACTTACAGAGTGAACTCTAGTACAAAGGTCAAGCCGTTATTCCTCTAATAATAAGAGAAAAGACTCCTCAAGTTTAAAATAAAATTAAATAGATACAAAAACTTGACACTTAGTCACCTAAACAGGGCAACTTCTGCCTCCTGGTTTCCAAGGGGAACAGAGCTGCCTGCATTTCAGCCAGCACAGGGCAAACCTGCAACTGCAAGAGGACGGATCCGCAGACCACTCATTCCACACAGCTACTAGGCATTGCTGCCAACTTGCGGCATCTTATCACAAGTGTCATATTTGAGATTTTAATCAAGTTCTCACATTTACATTCAAGTTATGGTTCAAGAAACCTCAGTTCTCATTTTAGAACAAAAACCCAAACATGCAGCCTTCATATGAGGAAAATAAAACAAAATGCAGGAGCAGCACAGAAGTCAAAACCCAGCAGCTTAGCCAGAAGAACCCAAGCCATGCTTAGGCAAACAAAAACAAGATTTAAAACCCTTCTCACAACTTTTCAAATGACTGAACCGTTGAAATACACAAAACTAGTTGCTGGAGTTTTCAGCTCCCTGAAAGAGCTGACGGAGAACAGCTCGCTGTCTGCAGCATTCAAACAAAACGGGTCTGCCTCCCTGAGAGCCACCAGCAAGTTCAGGAGCAGCTTGCCCCCCACCTCTGAGACTACAGGGAGACACAAAGGTTATTCCTGAAACCATTGCAAAACAAAGAAAAGAAGCCATTAACAACTGTGCTCCTATCTTGCATCAGTTCTTATGAGAGAAGATGAGGAAGCACTGCAGCTTCTAGCACCTGGAGCTCGTGAGACTTCACCCAACCCAGTGCAGAAATGTGTCTTAAAGAAGCCTCCAAGAAAGATGTTGTGAACAGAGAAAATATTTTCTTTAATCTTGCTTTTCAAGTTAGAGTCTCTAACAGCAAAATAACTAGTGAAAGACAGAAATGGTAGTCATGCTATTTTCCTGTCCACATATTGCTTGATTTTATCCATTTAAGCAAAGCAAATAGGCCCATTGAATTGCATAACCTGAGTTCACTCACCTGTGAGCTTTAGGGGTACAAGGGAGAAGGCAAGCAACTCTGGAAATGCTGAAAGCAGTAAGCCCAGTGGGATGGAAGATCTAGAAAGTTTTCAAGGCACCTTAAATTAGGAACATCATGTTTTACTGCACTGGAAGCCAACAACATGCACAGTTGCTTCCTTAGGGAGATTTAAAACAACAACAACAACAACAAAAAAACAAAAAAATCAAGCTTTGCTGCTGAGCATGGAGGCACCAAGTTTAACACCCAGACATATATACAAAAACAGTAGTTATGTGCAATTTCAAAAAGGGTATTACAAGCCCAGTGAAAGGGCACCATCTAGCTAAGGGGAAGTCAAAAAGCAGGGAGGGATGCTATTTGGAGATTACAAACTCACAGCACTGAGGGGGTGCAGGTTTTTGCAGCCAAATGGCTTCCCTGTGAGGCTGGAGCACAACTGTCTACAGGGGAACTGGCTGCCCAAAAAAACTCAAGCAGCTCAGCACAAGTTGAAGGACATGAACTACTTCAGGATATTCCCTTTCAGCCTCTTGCAGGCCTAGCAGAGTTATTTGGCTGTCACAAGTATTGGATACTGCAGAGAAGTCAATAGCACTGATTGCTGGGGTGGTTTTGCCTGTCGCCTGGGGAGCTGGCAGGGCAAGAGCCGTCTGGACTGGGCTCTGCCTGGACGGGAAGAGAGATGAAGGCTGGCACTGGAAACACTTGCTTCTCAATTAGTCCCTTCAGTTAGAGGTTATACAGAGGCATTAAAGTAACTTCTATAGTACTGAATGCCAACTTGCATATTTAGCAGGGGCAGAAGATCTCTTTCACCAAAGGGATTCTCTCTGAAATACTCAGGTGTGCTTACAAAGCAACTTTTGACCATCCTTCCCTGTCCAAGTGCCCCCTCTGCCCAGCTGCTCGGGCTGTGCCACCAAGAGAAGCTAAAACACAGACAAAGCAGGTCTAACAGCCCCATCTACTGGGGCCTTGGAAATAACCTCATAAACGTTTTACAGCTGTGCAGCCCATATGCAAGAATCAACCTGAAACCCTCTGAATGGGAAAGATGCACAGGTGTTTTCCTGCTCCCAGAAAGCCATTTTTGTTAACATGGCTATGTTTGACAGTCATGAAAAGCAGCTTAGGTCACCTGCTCTACACTTCGTCCTTAGCTAGTTCAGATGCAAAAGGCAAATATTCAAATTATCTCATTCACTCTCAGCATCGCCTTTGCTCTAGAGGTAAGGTGGCAAACAGTCCTTGGTACCAGGACCAGGGTTCTTAAATTCAGCATTACAAGTGAGGAAGGAAGCCTCAAATCAGATTTCTTGGACTGTACTGCCTCACCCTGGGGTTTCTAGCCCCAGCACAGGAATGAGCATTGTCAGTGCACTTTGTTATGAAAAAAGCTTGTCCCAGCCTCTGACACAAGTTACAGAAGTCAGACCTTAAAGAATAGGCACTGCAGGGGTCTGAATATCAACTAATGGATCCTGCAGTCCCTAAATGCATTAGGCGTAGAAACATCTCCTTTGGCATCCTATCGCATGCCATCGTGATATCTTTTGACGAGTAAAGTGTAGTGTGCTAGGAAGAGGAGGAAGGACAGAGGCAAACCACAGTTATTGATCCATTTATTTTTACATGCTTTTACGTCTGAGATGCATCTGTCCCACGGACTTTAGAACTGTGACTAGATAAATGAGAATACTGCAAAGACAAAAATAATGCAAAAGCAAACAAACAACTCCTTTTCCCCACCAGAAAACAGTGAATTGCTCCCAGTGATGCACTTAACCCCCTTCTTAGGATCAGTTACAGCACCAGTATCAAAGACAATCAAGCTGGGTTACTGCCACCACTAACACATGGTTCACTGGTCTTACAAATTGCCTTCTGGAACCAGCTCACATTTATGGGTCTGTAAAAAAAGGCGTGCAGAGCTATTTCCTGTGTTCACTTACACCAGTCAAAGGAAAAATGTATACCCAGAAATACAGATTCCGTAATGCTACTATTTTATCACAGACAGTTACCTGCCAGGGAACTCAGCCAGGCAAGCAGGGTAAAATTTTCTGACTAAGTTCATCACACAGAAAGCGCGAGAGCAGGAATTGAGCTAACAGCACCTGAAAGTTATCAAGCCTTGCTGATCAAGAGTAAGGGGTACTTAGTGGAGCAACTGTCCCTCTAAGGCCAAGGAAGGCTTTTACCCAAGCCTCTTCTGAACAGGGGAGGTGAGGACACCCCAGGCCCAGAGGTGGGTTGTTCCAAGGTTTCCCCTCCTTGTACAGGGCCCCAACTTAGGCCTGAGGCATAGGGACAGCCAGCCTTTACCTATCTACAGAGGGGGGCTTAGGGCTAGTGTAAGGAAAATACAAAGCATAATTCTTTATTTAAGAATTTATTTAAGGTATTTCGGGGTTCTATGAAACGTAAGGCAGGGCAGAGCTGAAAAAACCTCTGGCTTAAGTGTTGGAAAAGCGTGGGGCTGAGGCAAAGCAGAAGGTCTGTATAACACCTACAAGTTACCCAGGAGACGATGAAAAATACAGGAGTCTTCAGGCCCTGTATACTCCCTGTATTTCAGAATTTTAACTCAAACCTTGCCCTCAGCGCAGCATTAGATTCAGGGTACTTACACTTGACAGTCCCTGAAAAGAGAAGGTACAACTGGACGCTCTTGATGCCAGAGAGCAAGTTTCCTCTGGGCATGGTTCAGACCCTACCTCTGTGAAGACTTGTCCTCAGCTCTTGACCTAACCCAAAATGAAGCAGATCAAGTAACACACCAAGGACAAGAAATAAGGAAAGAGGAAGTGCAATATCCTTACGGCAGACCAGCTCTGAATAGTGCAACACTTCTTGCCATGCTGAGCTTCCTGCTTTTAATAAGCCTAAATCTAAACCTAACCCTAGCCCTGACCCACATGATAAGGTAGGCAGGCATATAGTCCCTTTGAAAAACTAGAAGAAGGTACAGTGTCTCATGTGCCAGTTCTCGACACCCAACCATGGCTCACACAATATGCCCCATTCACTCTGTTCTGAGCTCCCCACTGTTCAAAACCCTGACCTATTCACTAAGGTTAGTAGGCATACAGTCCTTTAAAAAGGATTAAAGGATCCTTTAAAAAGGTTTTAAAAGTGAGGTTAGACATCATTTCAAAGGACACATACAATGTCCTTTAGAAGATTTATCTTATTTGTACTTGGATGGTACTAGTAACACCAGTAATCTTATAGCCCGACTGCCAGTGGAATAAACATTGACACATGTGAGGACTCTCTCACTGGAACAGACACACTATGCTTTATGAACAGATTATGAACTGAAGTTTTAAGGAGCAAAACAAGAAAGATATTATTTCAACTTAGGAAGAACTAAACCAGAAAACTATCTTTAGCATTATTTAGTTTTATTCATCAGTGACAACTGAACGTATAAAAAGAATTTGAATAAATTAATAAAAAATATAAGCTAGACAGCATAGACAGTAGAAAAATGACAAAGAGTATTCTTAAAATTAGGAGTATTCAAAGATCTGAATAATACAAACAGCTACAGAAATCACACACTGTCTCAGGAGGCAATTCATTCAGCAAATCGCAGCTGTGGATGAGAGAGGTTACACAGCAAGACCGTGCCCAGGCCCAAGATGTTTATCACAGTCTGCAACCACACAGGGCTGATAATAAATGATGTTCTTTATTCCCATTGTTGCACATGGGTATAATGAATAGGTCTATCTGTCATAAAAACTTGATGTATATGAGGTTTACAAAAACTTGGAGGCTTTGTGAGATCTCTCTGAGCTGCAAGGACTGGGCTTGAAACTGATAGTGCCAAGCATTTGCCAGAGAGAAGAAATTCTGCCTGAAGTGTTCACCCGTTCTGGGGAGCTGCGGGGCAGTGGGGAGATGACCCAGCGATTCCCTAGTCCCATGATGATAATAAGGCAAATTTCAAACTTCTTCTTTCTCTGCTAGGATGTGTCTATTCAGGACTGAATTCTTTAATTGTCCTGAGAAGGTTCAAGATACAGAGCTTTGATGAGAGCTGACACCTGTGACTTTAGCGTATGCTTTATTCCATGTAAAGTCTTTCTGAGTCAGGATGCTATTAACTTGAAAAAGAAAAAAAACACTTAAAACCACAAGGCCCACTCCAACTGCATGCAGGGGCTCCTGGCTGGGGACAAAGCCTTTCAAGAGGAGCAGTGAACTCCTCCAACCACATACACAATTCATTTTCCTTCGCATACTTACATATATGCTGCCAACTGACTTTATAATAAACAAGTCTCCAGAAGTCCACTCCTTGCCCTACTCATAAAAGACAGCATCAATTTTTACTGTTTCACAAAACAACACAACCTACAGGCGGAAAGAGTAAAACAACTTTTCAGTCTGGATTTAAGTAAACAGAGCCAAATCCCTTCGACTTTGCAAAAAGCCCTGTTCGTGTTCCATAAAAGAAAAGTCTTGATGTAACCCTACAACGTTACTGGGATATTAAAAATATTATCAGATTATTTAGGAAAATAAGTGACTGGAGAAAAAAACAAACAACTCTGGATAGGGGGTGTAGAAATTAGAGAGGGAATTAGGAAGTGTGTGGGGATATGAGATTCACGGAATACATGTTGGCAAGAAGGACTCTAAAACACCTGAGTTCTGCAGAGAGATTTTATCATGCTCAGAAACATCATCTAGCTCCTGTTGAGACCAAATCTCAAGAGAAAGGCTATCCTAAGAAGCATGTCTAGGTCAAGCCAACCAATCCAAACCAAATGCAAAGAGAAGGTCATGAAGAAAGGAAGTGCTGCCAGGCCCCCAAGAGAAAGAGATTGCATCTTCACTACATGGAGACCTTGGGCTAAGCCATCTCGGGTTAAAGCAGCTCAGTCCACAAGAAAATGGTTACAAGTACTCTGCTGTCCTTTTTCAGCATCTACACCAGCCCCACATTTGCCCAAAACAATTGCAGTTACAAAGACGCTAGCCTCTCTAAGATTTGTTCCCAGCTGCTCTTCCTATCTCTCTGCACTGCATCAACATATCATATACACAAGCTATTTGTTGCAAGTGAAGCTCTAGCAGAGGTAGGATCTCCTGTGTACATGTCTAGTTTATTAATGATTAGAGATGCAAAACAGAATACTCAAAGCTTCTAGATACAGTTTTTTAAATCGCTTTGATCTAATAAGCCTCAATCATTTTTTCCACCCTGCTTCCCCACAAAACACACATTTTTCCCGCTCCAAATCCATTACTGCAAAGGTAATTTGGGCATCGGCCCTTAAAGTGACTACAGCTTTGGGTGGTGATGCTTCAGTTGTAGGGATCAGGGTACAGAATCACTCCAGTTTGTGTCCTGGCCTCTCCAAGGGGCAGACCTTCTCACCTGTTCTTTGCATTAATGTATTAAGAATCTATGGCCAATTTGTATAGCAATAGGTATTTTTCAGTAAACTAAAAATTTGCACAGAGTGGGGGAAAGAAAAGAATATAACAGAGGCCAAATCCATTTTACTGTACTGCGTGGAATGTACAAAGTAGTAATCACTAGCTGTTGAAAGCTTGAAATGCATCCTATAATCAATATCTTCAATGGAACTGCTGTCAGCACGTTCAACCTCATGATCAGTCTGGCCTGTATTTTAAGAAAACATGTCAGTGCACTCTGACATGTCAGCTTGATAGCAAAGATGATCCTGATAATCCTGATGGCATTCAACTCATGTATCTAAAGGAACAGAAGAGGCTCTGAGATTCTAGTTTTCAAAACCCTTCTGTGCTCGGTTTTGAGCAGTGATAATTGCTACTACTTCTTCCCCGTAGAAGGCACTGAGCACAAGACCTCTGGGCTGCCATAGACTCTCATGGGGACACCGCTCCGCTTTGCATAGTCTAGATGTCCTCAATGGAGGCACAGAGCAGGAACGAGAAGAACTCTGCACCCTGCGCACACAGAGGAGACCTGGGGTTACCCGGTTCTGCTCTTCAACAGAGAAGATTTACTGTGTCTCCCTTTGCCCACTCTTCACTGAACTGCCTGATGGCCAGGCCACTCTTCAGGCAGGCAGCAAACAGGTTCAAGCCCCAGCTCTGCAACAACTGCACGAGGATGTGAACCCAGCAGATGAGACAGGGATGGGCAGCATTTCTGCTGCTTCGAATAAAATAGCCCTGAGCTGGATGTCTGCATCCAAGAGTGGGTTCCTAGATCTTGCCTCCTCCTAACTTATCATTTCCTCCTCACCACCTGTGGCAAGCAGTTAGCACACGAATCTTGTGTGAATCCACAGCTCAGGCCCTCAACTCTCCCAGCAAAGAGACCTGGGCATCTATGTCAGGAGTAGACACGCCAGCTAGGCAGGAGGGTACTGCAACGCTACATTACAATTTGCTTCAGGGACCTTCATGGAAACAGTAGTAGCCCAAGAGAATTCGTCTGCAAGCGCTTGTTGATTGGTGAGTAGTTTCATCCATATAGCCTATCTTGTGGCTAACTTCCCCTAGCATAGTGTCAGTATGGGAAATGGGAGGAAGCACAGAGGGGCAGTTGTTATGGAACTGGAATACACATACCAAGGCTAGAATAAGTGTCCAGGAGAACTTCTCTGCCAGCTTTTCTTGGTGGTTGAGCCATTTAATCAGCATGGTGATTTCTGTGTGAATCTGTTAGTAGGTAAGGTGACAGTTTGGGAAACGTGAGAAAGTACAGGGGGGCAGTTGTTACTCAACAGTAGGGGCCCAGGTAGCTTCTCTGCAAGCACCTTTTGGTGGTTGAGCTGTTTCGCCTGTATAGCATTTCCTACGCAAACCTGCTAGTAGGCATGGTGTCAGGTATGGAGGGAAGAAGCGCATAGAAGTTGGTGTGGCATGGAATAGGCATGCCAAGGCAACCATAGGGGCCAAAGAGAACTTCTCTGTGAGTACTTGCTGATTGGTGAGCCATTTCAGCAGTATAGCATTTCTTGTGGCTAACCTCATGCACCAGCATAGGCTGGGGGCTGACGAGCTAGAAAGCAGCTGTGCAGAGAAGGACCTGGGGATCCCGCTGGACAACTAATTGGACATAAACTAGCAGTGTGTCCCTGTTGCAAAGAAGCCCAATGGTGTCCTGGGCTGCAGTAGGAAAAGCATTGCCAGCACGTCCAGGAAGGTGATCCTTCCCCTCTGCTCAGCACTGGGGAGGCCGCATCTGCAGTGCTGGGCTCCCCAGTACAAGAGAGACGTGGGACTCCTGGAGCCAGTCCAGCGAAGGCCATGAAGATGGTTAAGGGGCTGGAGCACCTGTCAGCACCTGTCCTATGAGGAGAGGCTGAGAGAGCTGGGATTGTTTAGGCTGCAGGAGAGAAGGCTCAGGGGGGATCTTATCAGGGTGTATAAACACCCGAAGGGAGGGAGTAAAGACAACGGAGCCAGACTCTTCTCAGGGGTGCTCAGTGACAGGGCAAGAGGCACTGGGCACAAACTGGAACACCGGCAGGTCCGTCTGAACGTAGGAAAACACTTCTGTTCCTGGGAGGGTGCCTGGGCACTGGACCAGGTTGCCCAGAGAGGTTTTAATTCTTCTATTTCTAGGCTTTTACAAGAAAATGTTTAACATTAACTCCCAGGCAGCTCTCACAGGCCATAGCTCATAGTTTCTAAGACACACAGCATTCAGACTACACAGGGAGCACAGCACCCAGTATTGAGATCGGCAGGAATGACTTTTAAACTGCTGCTATTAGTGAGTAAACCCAGCGGCCGCTTAGCTTGCCCTCCATGCTGCTGTTAGGAATTTGGAGGCCGAGGGCAGGCCGGGGCACGGCGCTGCCGCCTCCCCGCACAGCCACACCGCGGGGCTTGGCCCAGCGGGGGGACGGGCTGGCGCGAGCGCCCGGCGCCGTTTAATGGCCGTGCCGAGGCGCCACCTTTACACAAACATGAGAAGGCTTTAATCACTGCAAAATGGCCGCACTGGGGGCTAACTAGAGTGTGAACACTGTGGTCTGTGAGGGGACGACGGCTGGCGGCCCCAGCGCCTTCTCCGTGCCGAGGGGCCCGGCTGGTCAGGTCGCCTCCAAGAGGTGCCGCAGCCCCTTTTAGGTACTTGGGCGTGGCTGAGCATGAGAAGAGGGGGTTTTTCAGGTAAAAGAGAGGGTTTCAGGAGGTTTCGCCCAGTTACGCTTGAGGGCTTCCTCTCTCCTTCCTCCTGCCTGATAGCGCATCTGCCTGGATGCCTCCGCTTTGTCTTTGTGAAAATCCAAATGATCTGGAAATGTCCCAAAGTCTGTTTCAGAGACAGCACCTTGGGGATCATAGGGCCACATACATGTAGTAGGCGCACTATTTATTCTATACACAGGTACATCACACAGAAACTGAAAATCCCTCTTCTACCACTGCCCTGCTGGCTGCAGGTGCCTTCTGTTCAGAGGGTGGACCCTCTGAACAATGAGCCCCATCCAATGGAGGTAGATCCACTGACATATGACGAGGTTGAGACCATGGAACTCAAACCAACACCAGCAAAGATGGTCTGCAAGAACCCCACTGTGCCTGGGATGGCCCACTGACAGCCAAGAGGGCAGAGTACTCCCAGGAGAGCCAGGGCTTCTCATAGCCATTGAGTTGGGCCCAGCCACCAGCCCCCTGCCAGCAGATCCAGGTGAGGGGGGCTGTATAATAAAGACATCCTGCAGGCGGGAAAGAGAGCCCAGCCAGCCACCGTGGCCAGTGGCCAACCACTACAAGAGTAGTTGAGTTTCCAAGTGTTGTGTGAGCTCTGCTTTCCTGCCTCGCACTGCCCCTGGGACGTGAAGAGGTGCCTTTTCTTCTGCCGTGAGCCCCGAGGCAGAGGCGAGGAGTGAGCCTGGCTTCCTTGGGGCTGCTGTGCAGAGGAGATAGGAGGAGTGTGGCAGAGGATTGCCAAGGGGGGTGATTCTTGGGGGCCTGGAGGTGGCTTTTTTTCAGTTGGAGGATGAGAAGGTGAAAGGGGGTAGCTGTTTTCCAGCCACTCTCTTCAGCTACTAACAGGTGGTTGAAAATGGAGCAAGACCCTGTTCAGAGGTTCACAAATAGTAACACCGGATTGATCGAAGGAGCCATTGAAAGAGTTGCTCCTCTGGAGAAGCAAAGGGCTTCAATTCCAGCAGGAAGAGGGGTAGGATTTCAGCAGGGAGTTCCTTCCATTCTAGACTTCATTAGGAGTTCTTTTCAGGATTGGGCTAATTTGTTCAAGCTGTAAAAATATCTGCCTCCCTGTTTGGCACTTGGGAGAGTTCCTCTGCTGTGGAACAGCCTTGCTGTGTTGGGTTTTGGCTCCCCTCACCCCCTTCCAAAAAAAAAAAAAAAAGACTGAAAGACTGGAGGAGTGCAGCTTAGGGCCACAGAGGTGATCAGGTGCTGCAGCACATGGCATAGAAGGGGAGGTGGAGGGACCTGGGCTTGTTCAGTGTTCCGAAGAGAAGGCTTCCTTTCAGAAGATTTGCAGTGCCATCACTTTTACCTCTGTGCATTTGACTGTGCTACAGCTACAAAGACTGTTGAAATCAACTGTCTTGATCTTGATGGTGGAGTTGGCAGCGCTGTGAGCATTGGCTATCTGGTCACTGTTTTGCTTGAAGAACGGACTAGGGAACATCAGGGGAAGCGGTCAGTCAAAAGGAGGTGTAAATCTAGACAAGGAAACGGCAGTCTCACAAAGTACAACTATCTTAAAGGTGTTAGTTGTCATGAGAGCTACTCAGAATATACGTGTTCTTTTTCTCTCTGGCACGTGGAAAAGTGTTCAAGTTTTTGCCTTCTGCTTAATGCCACTGAAGAAGAGCAAAAGAATTATTTTCCCAGCCAAAGGAGCACAAGCGAATGGGCACCGACTTTTCATGTTCTCCACTTTACTGCCCAGGGTGTTCACTTCAGGCCACTGCAATAGTGGCTTGACTGAATGTGGGGCAACAAACTGCAGCGGGTGAGAATCTGGCACACACTCGCTCTTGCCAGCCTTGCGACACTGTAGTGACCGTCAGCAGAGACATAGCATGACCAGTGCGCGGCAGTGAGGGCTTAACTTGCAACCACACTCTTTTAGAAAATAACGCTTAACATTAGAGTCACGTACACTGTACCCATTTCTCAGAAATTAAGCTGATATCCCCAGCGTCTAATATTGGAGACAGCCATCCGATGTGCCACATGCAATGCTACATATTTTCAGCTCATCTAAGGCTACCTTTTAGAATGTGTATTTTCAAGGGGGATGTGGCTGTTTTGAAGATGTTGGGGAGGAAGATGTACGTCTTTTGTTAGCAATTCACAGATGAAGAAATTTGTAATCTGTTTAATTTAAACAAATAAGAAAGAAAAGGCATTGAGTACAGAAAATCGGACAGCCAACTCCAGCATTAGACATTGGGGGTATCCATTTCCTGAAAGCCAGATATGGTTCTGCTTGTGAAGGGGAGTGGGTATTGGACACCCCTATTTGGCAGTCCAGTTGGCCTGACATCACAGTGGCGTACTGAAGTCACAAGCCACCTCACTGCCAGTTGCCCCTATAAAAGTGGGAGTGCTGGCTGTGGCCCAGAACTCACTGAGGTTCTGGCTCCTGGAGCACCAGGGACACTTGGAGCGGCAGGGTGCAACAAAACCTCTGAGAGCTGCTTGCTACCCTCCGGGTGGTGCTTAGAGAGCATCTGCAGGTTCCTTGCGTGATCCCGAAGCCCCTAAAGGAGCATCTCCCCCGTAGCCAGCCTGGCTATGGGGGGGGGGCTCTCTGACTCTTTCCAGGGCAGGCCTCCTCAGAGGCCCTGTCCCAGCAGCCCCAGTGGTGCATGAGAGCCACTGGGCGGCCTGCTGGTGCCCTCTGCACTGCAGAGGTGGGCTGACGACATGAATCGGACGGCCCACCTGGGCACTAAGAGAATGCTCATAAGAAAAAGGGAATTGGGGGACAAGAGATGGGTCATCAAGGATTCCGTGAGGCCATCCCAAAAGGAGGAGGAAGTCAAGCCAGTGGAGGTGGACCCTCCGCAGGACGAGCTGGAACCCATGGAGGTCGACCTGCCAGTGTGCAGTCAAGTGGAGCCCATGGAAGTGGATCAGCCGCTGGCAAAGATGGCCTGCCGAAACGCCCCTGTGCCTGGGATGGCCCGTGGACAACCAAAGGGGTAGAGTCATCCCAGGAGAGCGAGGGCGCCACACGTCCATCGAGCTGGGCCCAGCCACCAGCCCCCTGCCAAAAGAGTGCGATGAGGGGGCCTGTCCAGAACCCAGGCAGCTGCCATGGGGCAGCCAATAAAATAATTCCTGAGTTTCAAGTGTTGTGTGAGCCCTTCTTTCCTGCCCTGCACTGCCCCCTGGCCCTGGGGTGTGAAGAGGTGGCCTCTCTTTTGCCCTGAGCCCTGAGGGAGAGGCGAGGAGAGGGCCCAGCTTCCTTGGGGCTTCTGTGCGGGGGTGACAGCAGGAGTCTGGCAGAGGGTTGCCAAGGTCACTGGGGAAACTACAGTGGGAGTTAATGGAGAAGCAAGAGAAAAGAAAAGTATTATTACATGCCCACCAACTACATGCATATGAAGTGCAACACCTCCAAAATATTTTAACTGCTGAACAACAACATGTTCACGTTTTAGAGTGCTGCTTTGAGACCATGCTTAGGTAGGCACCCCACCCTCCTACCATGCTACAACTAAGAAAGTTGATCGCCACAAAGGATCTTGTTGACTGGGATGGAAATATATGGGGAGACCCACCTGACAGTGATGGAAGTGATGAGAACCCAACAGGCCCTTCAATGGAGAATTCACCTGCCTTGTTTACCGCACTCGTGGTGAATCTCATTATTAAAGCTGAAATCTTATCGGGATCCCATGGTAGTAACCCTCGTACTATGGTGCGTATTACTCCATACACCGGCACTGAATTAAGAGACATACAAAAAGGATTTATGTGTTGACCTGGGGAGAGTGTATGTGAATATTTGTGGTGTGTTTCCTTGAATGGGGGAGACAGAGTTAGTTTAAGTGATGAAAAAACTTTAGGTTTCTGGGGTCCTGCTGTAATCTTAACCGAAGGGTTGATGGCAAACCAATCACTCATGGCCAGGGTGGCCTACTGGGCCAGTACTATAAATGTAAAGGAATGCTGAGAGCCAACCCTAATAAGTGTGTGTTGATTTTCTGACCTCGTGGAAGCAATACAAAAAGCAGCCTGCGTACAGGCAATATACGATAAAGGTACCCATAATGTTCCACTCACGGCACCTGTGGACCCGACCCATTTAAAACCATTGATTAAGGAGCTGCCCGAAGGTACTAAAATATATGTGGACAGCCTCCATACACAGACTATAAGAGACATGAATGCTAACCTTCAAAATCTGACTGGTCCACTTTTACCAATTCCGACGTGAGCAAGTATATTGCACAACATTGCAGCTCATGGTGGGGAGATGGGATGGCCAGTTGTAATTACACTGAGTGAGACAAATAATGGGGGTAAACGAATAAGGAATGTCATTCCATCTTATGGCCCTTGTGAACTTCTGACAGATTTTTCACAAAGGAACCCAGAAGCGGGACAGTGTCATTACACTGCAGTGCGCAACAGCCTGTGGAAACAAGCAGTGTCTATGGGCATACCAAAGGATGTATTGCATAGATTGCCCACTGATCAAACACAATCTTTGATGAGATGTATAGAAAACTGGAATCCAGCCTCATCTATGGGCGCAGCCAGTGAGAATCAACCCTCTGAGACAATGTCAACTCTGCCTACGGTGTTGCCTCCACCTAAAGTCCAGCAACTAATTAACTGTAATCAGAAGCCCTCTATTAGAATAGTAGACAAAGTACAATTAATTAACTCCCCAGAACCTTGCATAGTAATCCTGGTGGGGCCATATAAACAAGGAATAAATTTCCTAATGGACACAGGTGCCCACATAAGCATTGTTGATAAAAATCAAGCTGCTGCTTTGGAGGTTAAACCTCTGTGAAAGCATATTAACATCAAAATGGCGACTGGGGTTGTTACCACATGTCCTGTTGGTTGCTTATCATTGTGGCTACCCGGGGAAAAACGAGCCATCATGGCGGAAGTCGTGCTGGGGAAAAATACAGGAAATACATTTGGAGTTGATGTTCTAAAGGGACACAAATGGACAAATGGTGAAGTATGGAATTTTGGAGGGTTTGAAAAATCTGATATCATAATGGTTTGGCTGTTAGAATCTGCCCTTGAATTGCCTGAATCTAAAATAACTAATGTACCCAAATATCCTTTACCAACTGCAGGCCATAGAGGGAAATGCAAATATAAAAACAAACCTTGAATAAGAGAATATCATAACATGCACTCATTCGGCGTATAATTCCCCTGTCTGGCCCGTTAGGAAATCAGATGGTAATTGTGGGTTAACCATTGGTTATAGACAATTGAACCGAGACATTGAACCATTAACTGCCACAGTTCCGAACATTTCTGAGGTTGTTACCAGAATACGAGCCCATTCATGTAAGTGGATGGCAACCTTATATATCAAAAATATGTTCTTCATGGTACCCCTACTGGAAAAAGATAAAGCGCAGTTCGCTTTCATGTGGGAGGGAGTACAATACACTTTTAACAGGCTGCTGCAAGGCTACAAGCACTCCCCCACAATAGCTCGTAACACCTTAGCGAAACTTCTATCCACAATCTCTTTACCACCAGACCTAATGATATATCAATATATAGATGACATATTAATAGGAGGGAATAGAGAAGCACAAGTCCAAAGGATTATGAATGAAGTTTGTGATTTACTTGTAAAACACAAATTGGATGTTCCTTCTCATAAGTGCCAAGGACCAGCGCAAGAAGTTTATTTCCTGGGAGCAAAATGGGTAAGTGGGGCAACTGCTATTCCAGATGATGCCTTAAAGAAAACTGAGCATGGACAAATGCCTAGGGACAAGAAAGAACTTTGCCAAATATTAGGTACTTTCGGCTATTGGTGCAAGCATGTGCTGGGATTTTCTATCATAGCCAGGCCATTGTACAACTTGCTTTAAAAGAATAAACTCTGTGATTGGGATGATAGATATACTACCACCTTGCAAACACTTAGGGATGAATTAGTGTTGTATCAAAACCTGGCCCCCTTAAATGCTACTGACACACTGCATGCCGAGTGGAGTTTTGTGGAGCATGGGACCTACTGTAATATTTTTCAGAAAGGAACATCTGAATCGACTAAACCTATTTGCTTAGCATTTTATTCAGATAAGCCATCCCCTCCTGCACACCCAAATTCCTCTTCAGTTGCCCAAAATAAGTCACCTCCTTCTTTCCAGGTGGGATAGACTGTAAAGGTAAAATTACCCCGCATTGGGATTGTCCCCTTAATTCTAACAAAGCCTCAAGGGCGTTATGCCTGGGATGCCACTGATTACAATGAAAAACCCCATCGGATAAGCACTAGGTGGATAATGAGTAAGTCCTAGCAAACAAACATGACAGTTACCTCTATTTCCAGGTGGATTTGACTTACCTCAGTTATACTCCTTTATTCCCTGTCACTATAATTTTGTTTAAAGTTGGTACAAAATGTTACTGTCCCTATTAATTGTTATAGGTTCGATTAACATACTTGTTGTTTGTTCTATTAATGAAACTGTTCAACATGTGGACAATAATGTAATATTAGAGCTAATCAGAGAATTTGCCAATATGGTTAATGTTACCCAGGTTACGGTGTGCCTTCCTATCCCTAGTTCAGCAGGAAGTTCCAGTCAGCATTATCCCAATCGATGTGAAGAATCCATTGGAAAGAATCCAGTGGAACCTATATTATTGAGCTTTGGGAACACAATCCGGTCAAAAATATATCACAACCAGGAGTTTATACAATAACTGAATATCCTAAAAACCTAACCTGGTCTACTGTATGGACCAGCAAATGCAACACTACCTGGAAAAGTGATATAGGAGGAATAATCAAAACTGTTGATGTGAGATGTTCCACACTGCCATGGGGACAACCAAAAACGGTTACCTGGAGCGGAGAGGATCACTCCTTGCGGTATACCTATTGAATAGATGCCTCATGGTGCATCAGCATATCAGCTGTAATAAATCCTTCTGCTCTATGGAGTTGCCACACTGTATGTAACTGTACTTATCGGGAAGTCCCTTGGATAAATATATTTAAATTGGTTTCATGGGATCTCCAAATAAGCTGCTCCTGCAGTAATGAACCGATAGTATCAAGTGCTGATATCATAGGGTGCCAACCAGAAAATACATT
Source organism: Struthio camelus (assembly GCF_040807025.1). NCBI lineage: Eukaryota > Metazoa > Chordata > Aves > Struthioniformes > Struthionidae > Struthio > Struthio camelus. The sequence goes on from NC_090943.1 coordinate 52,421,088, forward strand.
AGATAACAATTGTACATCCTATTCCATTGATTCCCGATCAACATGTTATGGGCATGTACTAATGGCAATTTATATACTCGACTTCCAGCCCAAATAACTGGACTTCAATGCACCTTGGGGTTCCCTACTTTATGCCCCAGGTGGAAAGAAGTTCCACTGACACCTAAACATTGGAGCTGTGTCAAACGAGACGATTTAGAAGGATGGAGGAAATCAAGTTTTGCCACTCGTCTCAAGCGGAGATTTGACTCTACTAACGAGCGCTGCATACACATCCCAAATGTCACTGAAGACATAACACTCCAATTAGATAAAATGAAAGATATTGCCAGAGATACCCATCAGTTACAAGAATCTATGACAGACCAGGGGTTAGGTAAATTGTTTCAGTCTTTGGGTTGGTCCCTAACAGGGTGGCTACAAAGTTTGGTACAATGGATACTAATCACCATTATAGTTTTATTACTAATGTGTATCAGTCCAAGGTGCCAGAAATATTGTCTGGATATATGGAAGACCAAATCTATCATGCATGTAAAAACCTATGATAAGTATGATAACCCTTATTGTGTCATGAAACTGATTGAGCGCATTTATGATGTGCCCCCCTCAAACCTGTCATTCTCTATATTAACAGTGTTATCATTTTAATCTATAAATGTTGTTAAATGTTATTATGTCACGCCAAACAGTGTCTGTAGTCATGGGGTGGAAAATGTGGCCGTTTAGTTCTATTGCCCATGGAACATTACAGCAACCTGTCAATCAGGTTGGCCCTTACATGACCCCGGTGAAACATTTTTAGTCTGACTGGCCGAATTGTAACATGTGGATTGTAGTTGTAACACTGCCACTACCATGGACCAGACACCTCGGTCCTCAGACAGGTCCACACTTAAAAAAAGATCAAGAATTAACCAATCTGCATGCGCCACGTACCTGTAGGTATGCCTACGTTCACCATTTCGCTGCTTATAAAAGAGCTGCAGCTTCACTGGTGTTGTGTGGATGGATGGTGGTGCGTGTGGCACAACGACAGCAGAGTGTGAAGAGGACATTGGACCTGAAAAATCACTCTACCGTGCAGGAAAATAGATTAGCGGCCTTTTTCAAGGCTACAAGACACTAAGCAGCCTTGTTCAAGGCCTCGCTAGAAGCTGCGGGTCAGCTGAAGGGAAGCCTCAAATTGAGGAGCTGTCACTTCAGCCACGCCCCTTATTTGGGACACCGAGGCAGGAGCCGCCACCGGAGCCGCTACATCAGGGCCATGAAGATATCCGCACCCCTCACCACCTTGGCCAGAAGCCCCGCCTACAGTGGACATGTGAGCATCATATGGTCTAAGTACTGGGAGATGGCACACCCACAGGTGTGGCCAGGTAATTTTATGGTCCCAGCCCCTGGAGATGGCATGCCTATAGGCGTGGCCTGATTGATATATGGTCTTAGTACGGGGGAGAGGCGCGTTTGCCCGATGCGGCCTTTTGGGCGCCTGTTACTATTTTGTCTTTGGTTATATGTTGGGTCTCATTTTCTTTGAACGACTTATTATTCCTTGTAAGTGCACACTTTCAGGTTATTTTAAACAGCACATCTATCCACCCTTGTTGTAAGTACTTAGTTGTACATATATCAGAGTTTTCAGGGTTATTGTTATAATTGTCATTGTTATTGTGAATTGTTATTAAAGGTTGTTTGTCCGTTGACTCTACTTGTGACATTTTAAATCCATTCATTCTAACAAATACTCCTGTACTGCCATCCTGAATCTGTTTGGTTTACGGTTCCCTAGCTATTACTCCATTGCCACCATCATGCCCTTCTGCTGGAGTGCTCACCCTTCTGGGTCAGACTGTAACAGTTATCAATGTAATTCCTGAAAAACTGGGGGTACAGGATGCATGGCTATAATGTTAAACATTCTCTTGTAAAAGCCTGGAAATAGAAGAATGAGTCGAATCATGCCCCACTATGACGGTGCACTACTCCACCAATGCGCTCTTCCTCCCCCCTTTCCCCCCCCAGCCTGACCTTTCCATAAACAGCACCTGGACAGGGGCTAACTGAGCATGTATCAACTAAAATCCATCTAGTATGCAAGAACAACTATAAGCCAGTCATCTTACCCCATGAATTAGGGGTGGCCCAGAGCCCATTGAGCTCTCCTGCACGGAAGTGGGCAGCATGGCAGAATCTCCCCTTGAGCAGGGATGCCTCTCAAGGTTACTCCTCGAGGTCGGGAGATTCCTTACCCATGACAGATCCTCGGTAAGTGACTAATAGCATGCTAAACTTTGTAACTTTGGTAAGTTGCCTCTCGGACCGATTGTCCACATAATTCTTAGACATAAACCGCTGACCAAGTCTGGGACTAAGATTGGATCCAGCTGCACCCAGACTCCTCTGAGAAGGAGTTTAGAAAGCAAGCGGGTCCATTCTGAACCTTGTGACTCCCTGACACTTTCGTCTGACCCCGTCCTCCACGCAGTAAATAACCGAGTGAACCTTGCTATCAGTCCTTGTTAAATCACTGTCTTATTTACTATTGAACTTTTGTTAAATCACTGTTTTACCTCAATAAAACATATTGCTGCTTCTCTCTTATGAGTGAAGTGCATCACTCCCCGCTCATCTGCAATACCCAGCAGAAGTGACAGTAAAATTGCAATGCTGACAGAATCACAGGATGGCTGAGGTTGGAAGGCCCCTCTGGAGTTCATCTCGTCCAACCCCCTTGCTCCAGCAAGGTCACCTACAGCAGGTTGTCCAGCACCATGTCCAGACGGCTTTGGAAGATCTGCCAGGATGGAGACTCCACAACCTCTCTGGGCAACCTGGTCCAGTGCCCAGTCACCCTCCCAGGGACAGAAGTGTTTTCCTACGTTCAGACGGACCTGCCGGTGTTTAAGGCATCCCTGTTTCACTGAGCACCCCTGAGAAGAGTCTGGCTCCGTTGTCTTTACTCCCTCCCTTCGGGTGTTTATACACCCTGATAAGATCCCCCCTGAGCCTTCTCTCCTGCAGCCTAAACAATCCCAGCTCCCTCAGCCTCTCCTCATAGGACAGGTGCTGACAGGTGCTCCAGCCCCTTAACCATCTTCATGGCCTTCGCTGGACTGGCTCCAGGAGTCCCACGTCTCTCTTGTACTGGGGAGCCCAGCACTGGACCCAGCACTGCAGATGCGGCCTCCCCAGTGCTGAGCGGAGGGGAAGGATCACCTTCCTGGACGTGCTGGCAATGCTTTTCCTACTGCAGCCCAGGACACCATTGGGCTTCTTTGCAACAGGGACACACTGCTAGCTTATGTCCAATTTGTTGTCCAGCGGGATCCCCAGGTCCTTCTCTGCAATGTCCTACATGCCCTCCCCAGTCGGGAGCCACCGAGAGCCTTGGAAATAGTGCATTTGGTCCCAACATCCCAGCCCTTGCGTCACACTTTCACCAGTGTCAGCCCCAGCAGTGACCCTGGGGAACACTGCTAGTCCCTGTCCAATTAAGGTGGCTTTGTGCTGCTGGCCCTGCTGGCTCCCCCCAGCTGATGTGCTGCTCTCATTTGGCTTCCCTTCTCCCTTGGAGGCATACCTTTCCTTTCAAAGGGGAGAGAGTGTTTTGTCTCATAGGTAGCAGCTGGTCACTCTTCAGTTCCCTTCCACTTCTTAAAAACTGTAGCAACATCATAGCAGCTGCCCCTTTTTCCTCCCGCTTCTCCTATGCAAAATTAACACGTGAGGCATGGTGACAGAAACAATCAGAGATCACATACTTGGCTCAAAATCTGCAGGGAAGCTGGTCCTATCCCAGCAGACCTCATAGTTGTCAGTGTGAACTGAAGGTGTGACTGCCTTGGCAAACTCATCACCAAGGGAAGTAAAAGCACATGGAAAATCTAGGGTTACGCATATACTGATGAACATAGTCCATGGTTATGTCCATAAGCATGGAAGCATTGCCCTTTTGCCACAGTTCCCAATCCCCAGTTCCGCTCCTTCCTCTGGTGGAATTTGAAGAAGAGTTTTGGTGAAAGAAAATCCCATGGTGACTACACTCGAGGACCACCAGACAATGCTGTCAGTCAAGGGATATTGCTGCAGGCTGCGCAGCTGCAGTACTACCTACATAACTGATGAGATACGTGTGCTGATTACCAGGGTACGTAATCCAGAAAGCAGGAAAGATTAAGAAAAAAAACAACATGGAGAAAAGAACAGTAATAGAGAAAAGGAATTAAGGGTAAAAGGAGAATTTATTAAGAAGGAGTAGCAGCAGCAGCAGCAGTAGTAGTAGTAAAGTGTGGCAACAGCAACAAAACTAAAGTGGGAGGGAGAAAGACCAGAGACTGCTTGACAGTCAAAGGAAAAGAGAAACAGATAAAAACAATTCAGGCACTCTCAGTTCCAACAGAAGGATCCCTTGCTGTCCCAGAGAACTGACCTGTGAGCACTGTGACACCTCAGCCCAAGGCAAATGACTGGGGCGGAGGCAAATGTCCAGCTTACACCTGCACCACCGAGCATGGCCAGAGAAGCCATAGCCAGCTGCTTGACTCGTCCTGTGCCTCTTTTGTCCTGGGAGAAGCCTAGACACGCTGCATGGAGGAACATCTGCACAGGAGGACTGGTGAGAGAAGACGACAGGGGATTCCCCATCACTCCCTCTCCTCTCTGTGCTTGAAGTCTTTGAAGGATAAGAGTTTTTCCCTGGGAATCTGTGGGAAGGTTCCAGCTCTGGTGCTTCTTGAGATTCTTCATTTCAGCCAGCAGAGCTTTGTGTCTGAAGGGAATCAGCAAGAAGCCTTGAAAGCAGTTCGAACAAGGGTAAAGCAAGTGTTGCGGGGAGATAGGGGAAGCAGGGCATGAGGGGGACTAGCACTGAGGGTGGGAAGGACAGTTCAGTATTTCTGTGACTGCACAGGCCAAGGACAGTCCAGCTCCAAGGAACCTGGCAGCCAGGAGGATTTTGCACCTGCTCCTGTCAGACCTCCCATGACACAAAAGGTGTTAGGCAAATGCTGTTAGGTAGGGGTGACAAGTAGCCCCAAGTGACTACCTCCCCTGCTTCTACAGCAGCACCCTGCCATTGCAGTGCTACACAGACCCATGGGCTTCGTTGCCTGGAAGCTCTGTATGCTGTCACAGGGCTGTGCAAAAAACTCAGGCTGCCAGTTCTTCAGGGCTCAGGACTTGTCCTGCTCTCTGAGGACTTCCACAGAGGGGGGAAGCTCTGGCCGGCAGCTTTATTGCAAGAGTCATCTTCCACTGCCCGGAGCCACAAGCATTCATTCAGAGCCCCAGCAGACTGTGTCTGGCCAAAGACTCCCTTCCTCCCTTGGCCTAAGACCCGACTGGGTTTTCAGCACTCCTCATGCTGTCTTCTGCTCTCCTCCATCACCCAGATTTCCAGTCCTTCGCTGGACACCTACTAGGCTGTCACCCACACCACCATGGGTTAAACATCACCCCCCCTCCCCAGCAGGCACTTCATCCAGGCGTTTGGCAGCCATGTGCATTCTACACACCTGAAAGAAATACTCTTCCCTCCCCTATTTGCGAAGGCCTCCTCCAGTAACCCTCCCACCTATGAATATCCTAACAGTGGATGTAGGGCATTTCAGGTCTCTCTTTGAAAGTCCCACCCCTTCTAGAGTGGCACCCATTAGGTAGCTGAAGAGAGTAGCTGAAGACAGCTACCCCCATTTGTCTTCTCATCCTCCAACTGAAAAAAGCCACCTCCAGGCCGCCAAGGGTCACCCCACCTTGGCCACACTCCTGCTGCTGTCCTGGCACAGCAGCCCCAAGGAAGCCAGACCTGCTTCTTGCCTCTGCCTTGGGGCTCAGGGCAGAAGGGTGCCCCACAGCACCAGCGGGCAGTGCAGGGCTGGAAGGAAGGGCTCACAAAACACTTGAAACTCAACAGCTCTTCTATTGAGTGGCCCATGGCAGCTGGCTGGGCTCTCTTTCCTGCCTGCAGGATGTGTTTTATACAGCCCCCCTCATCTTGATCTTCTTGGGGGGGGGGGGGGGGGTCTAAACCAACTTCAGGTTGCTGAGCCCAAGTTGATGGCCACAAGAGACCCCCTCTCCTGGGACAACTTTGCCATGGGTATCGGCGGACTACCCCAAGCACAGTGCTATTTCTGCATGCCTGCTTTGCTGGCAGTGGATCAACTTCCATGGGTTTCACCTTCACCTTTGGAAGGATCCACCTCCAAGGGTTCCACATTGTCTTCTGGGAAGTCTGTCTCCATGTCTGTTGCATGATGACCCGTGGTGTAGTATGGGACAAAAGGGCTCTCATCACACCTGAGCTATCACCTCTTTTGCTCAATGGCAGGAGACCACGTGCAGGCCAGGTGGGCTAATGCTTCCATTTCTCACTATTGGGATATCTGTTGTCTTCACCCCCACTCAGCTGCCTTCTCATGGGACACTAAACCAGTTTCAAGAAACCAGGCCCCAGGTGAAGGACGCAATAGGTCCTGTCTTAACTACGTGTTACATGGGTGCACCAACTCCACTCACAGTACTGCAGAGCTGTACTTTTCTAAAAAATTATAATATTTCTGTTACTCCCATGAATTTATATGATTTGGGTATTGTTTCCCAAAAGCTGACACCCTGAACTTACTCTTTTCATATAACTAACATACCTAAAGCAGATATTTGCTTTCTCTTTGTAAATGCTACTTCTGTTCTGCGGAATGTAACCAATACACAGTTAATTTGTAATGACACTATGACTATTACCTATGCATCTACTCAACTTACTACTACCTTTAGGATGGTTCCTTCTATGTGGCACTACAGCATATACATATGTGTCGGCCAATGCCGCAGCTGGCCCACGCACTGTAGGTCATGTTACTTTAAGCATCCTTCCCTTTATGATGGAGCGGAGAAGGACCCCACAGCATATCCTGGATTCCACTTGTAACCCCCATATTCATTTATTTTCTCATGCAGGAGCCTTAGGCCTATTGTTAAGCCTAATTGGGATCCCGGGGATGGTGGCGCATAATTATAAATGGTTAGAGCATGTTGCCTGTGCTTTAGCTCAAGGCTTAAATTGGACATCTATAGCCATCACCTCTTTAAATAGTTGGGAGCACTACGGCAAGCAACACTGCAAACGTGTCTATTTTAAAAATAAAAATGTATGACAAGTATCTTCACTCCCCACATTCTCCACATACAGGCTTTTCTTGTTGTATTATGAATTGCTGATATATCCTGTTTCTTTCCTCCTCTTTTTCCTGCTGTTTTTCCCCCTCTCTTTCCACTACTCTAAATTCTGATAAATATCTTAGGTCACCTGTGTGTCATAGACCTATGAACTAAAATTCTCTTTGATACAAACTATGCCTGGAGAACAGACAAGCCATGTCCTAGTACGGTGACACTGTTCCCCTGTACCAAGGGCTAATGAGCACAATCTGGGAGATGAATACATTTAAGTTTACAAATCTACTCATATCTTTCAGAATAGACAGAACTGAGATATTATCCAGTCATGATTACAGAATCACAGAATCGTTTAGGTTGGAAGGGACCTCTGGAGATCATCTAGTCCAACCTCCCTGCTCAAGCAGGGTCCTCTAGAGCACATTGCCCAGGATCACATCCAGACGGGTTTTGAATATCTCCAGCGAAGGAGACTCCACTACCTCTCTGGGCAACCTGGTCCAATGCTCAGTCACCCTCCCAGTGAAGAAGTTTTTTCTCAGGTTTAGATGGAACTTCCTGTGGTTCAGTTTCTGCCCGTTGCCTCTTGTCCTGTCGCTGGGCACCACAGAGAAGAGACTGGCCTCATCCTCTTGACACTCCCCCTTCAGATACTTGTACACGTTGATGAGATCCCCCCTCATTCTCTTCTCCAGACTGAAAGGCCCAGTTCTCTCAGCCTTTCTTCATAGGAGAGATGCTCCAGTCCCCTCATCATCTTTGTAGCCCTCCGCTGGACTCTCTCCAGGAGTGCCATGTCTCTCTTGTGCTGGGGAGCCCAGCACTGGACACAGTACTCCAGGTGAGGCCTCCCCAGGGCTGAGGAGAGGGGCAGGATCACCTCCCTCCACCTGCTGCCAACACTCTGCCTAATGCACCCCAGGAGACCATTGGCCTTCTTGGCCACAGGGGCACACTGCTGGCTCATGCTTAACTTGTTGTCCCCCAGGACTCCCAGGTCCTTCTCGGCAGAGCTTATTAATGATAAGTCACTACAGTCTCTCAAAAGAAAACCATTATCCTCCTGGACAAATTCCAAAGCAATTACTTTCCACCTAGAATGCCCCCTACAGCTGTAGTATTTGTGCTTTGAGGGAGAACTAAGGTTAAAGACAGGAAAAACAATTTTTGCAAACGGGCACAAGTTATATATTCACACAATAAGTTAATAGCTTTTTAGTTGGTTTTGTTACAAAACCACTACTGCGATTGCTGTGAGTGTACCTAAGTTCCTTCTCATTATTTGCCTGATTCGTATATGTGAAACTGTGGAACCACTACTGCCCTGTGACCGCTGTTAAAGCTGAAGCTGTATTTTCTCTTTGAAACAGATAGAGCAGGATTTTTTTTATTGTTTTTTTGCAGGAGGTGCTCATCCCCATAGCATCTGAGCTTTTAATACACATTGCATCTTTCTAGTTTAAAGTTTGGATTCTTTTTACAATCAGGTCCTTGTTTACCCTAAACTATAACAAACTATCTCAAAGATTGTCTTTGGCATTTTAGAATAGACATTCAGAATCTGCACGTCCCGACCTTTGCTACTCTCATTACTTCAGATAACTGGGGCTTTCCCTGAGTAAAGGGGAGTTCTTTCTTCAGAGCATGGGTTTTGTTAAACACACAAGTAGGGAGCAGGTGGAAATCTACCTTTCTTAAATAGGACCAATCCCTTCTAAACAGCAGCGTCACTAAATCAAACTCTGAAAAAGCTGATTTAGTATTCTGTGGCAGAGTACTTTTAACTATGTGCATTTATTTTAGCAAAAGAAAACAGATCAGGCAGAATTACGTATCACCAGTAGCTTGTATCAAAAGCTGGAAAAGACACAACCGGGAGGGAAAACTAAGCAACAAGGCATTTCAGGGAAATAATCCATTAGCTGGAATCAAAATTTGTCCATCTATTTACTTTCTTATTAAGCCAGTGTCACAGCATGTCAATGGCATAGGGAGACGGGAGGAAAAAAAAAGTTGCAAATTACTGAAGAATGCAGTAATGAGGGCAGGGGGGAGAATAAAATCCACGAAAGGCAGGCAGTCACCCACAGATTGAAAACGAAATTGTTCCAGACCCAAAGCTAAACTGCAATGGGGGGGGGGGGGGAAGTACAATGCAAGAATTTAGATCTTATCATTGTATTGGCCACAACTAGCAGGGCCCCGGCAGCACGGAGCTGCAAGTCACCCTGTGCGGGAGGAGTCCGAGAACCGCCCCCAACCGGTCCCGGCCGGCTCCAGCCGGTTCCGAGACGCTGGAAGCCGCTGGCTGCGCGCCAAAACTTCAGCCCGCCTCAGCGGCAGGCGGCACCGCTCCTCACACGGGGTCGGGGCAGGCGGCACCGCTCCTCACACGGGGTCGGGGCAGGCGCCAGGCGGAAGGGGATGCTGTTGGGTGGCGGTTGGAGGCGCTGCGTGCCGGGGAGGGGCGCTCAGCGGCGGGGCGGAGGAGCAGCAGGACAGAAGCCGTTGGGCGCCGTCGCGCCCGAGGCGTCGCCGGGGGTGGAGGAAGGGGGGAGGAGAGGTGTTGGCCTGAGGCTGGACCTGGGGGACACGGGGACGGGGATGTTACCTTAAATTTCGCTTCTTTAATTGTTTACCTTTTTTCTCCTCAAATCAGTAATTAAAAGCTTACGTTAACTGGCAGGAAAATTCTGTGCAATCTCCTGAGTCGAGACTGTTCTGCTGGCGACAGCTATTAACATGCATTTTTTTTGAAATGCGGATATAATAACAACTTTAACAATATTACCAGAGCTATCAACACGGTTTGGGCAATTCTAACTTACACTAACATTTTAGATACCAGAGCAGCATTTGTAGAAATTCTTTGAGAAAGGCACGTTACCGAAAGAGCAAAATGAGATACTTGCCTACCGTGTTAATACTCCCGTTCAGACACTTTTGTATAGATTTCAAACAGCCTTATTATGTCAGTTACTACTCAATTTAGTTTTTAATACTCTATTCATATCTTACAGCATTCACATTTAATGACACAATATGAAAAGAAGTACTGAACACATAATTGTTGGATATATATTCACCAGCAGATGGTAGATCAAATAAAATTATGTATTTCATATAATTTTATTGGCTGTCCAGAAAGTTTCTTTGCACTTCTTAATAGACAATTAATATCCTTTTGTTACTTCAGTTACTTTTCTTTACCAATTCTCACCCAAACCATGCAAATTCTGAAAAGTATGATTCTGAATTAAAAAACTGTTAGCCAGAGAATCACATTCAGATGATTTTCTCTTCTATCATATTTTGCCAGAATTTATTGACTGTCACCTGCAGATCAACGATCACAGCTAGTGATAAATATTCTTAACACTGAAACAACCTTCTGTGAACATGCTTACGAGCAACATTGATAACATTGTATTACTGCAATAGTTGTTATTGAGCTCTCAATCACTATGCTGAAATATACTTTTCCTAAAGATTTATTATTATGCAAGAGTGTTCTCCAAAATAGATGCATTACGCATGCCAAAATAACAACCCCTACCCCCAGTATTGACCTCATGCTTCCATTTAGAGATACACAAAATGTTGTACATAGCCTCAAAAGTTCAACTTTTAATATCCACAGTGCATTTATCAAAATTCAACCAAAGCGTATTATCTATAAGCCACTCTTGTAATAGTTCATCTTCCTGTTCATGGAGATCTCATTCAACAATTTGCAGAATTGGGTTTACTTACCTTTGGGTTACTTGCCTTTGGCACCACCATGTGGCAAATGTGTGAATTATTCGCTGAAAGAATAATCTCAAGAATAAGCCAATGTTTCTAATTAACATCATCTCACAAACACACAGAAAAGGAGATAATGTGCTTGACTTCCAGGATGAAGTTTTGCGTGATGGAATATGACTGACAGTAAACACAAAAACTGCTGCTCCCCAAAACAGGGCAAGTGTTCACTTTACAAGAAGTGAAGAACATACCTGAAATGATGTTCCAACCTTCGGCTCTTTAAATAATCTTTTCTAGAGTGAGTCAGTGTACAATCATTGCAAAGGCAATCTCAGGGGGTTCTATGTCCAGTCACGCAGCTGTAGTTTTATCAGGTTAAAATACATAGGCGGAAACTAAAGGAGTACTGTTACAAGAAAGGCATGACAAAAAGAAGAGAAAGACCGCATAGTAAGAAATTCCGAACATCTCCAGGAAGCAGAAAATGAGCTGAAGACAAAAGCAGAATTAAAAAAAAAAAGCATATTACAGAACAAGCAAGAAAGTAAGTAAAAGATTTTAAAACAAGTGGATACCAGGATGTCCAGGCTCACATCACTGAACAAATGCTACAAGTGTTCCACAACTTGTCTTTTGGTTAGGTTTTGAATTCAGAACTCATTTTTGTCCCCTTTTCACTTTGTGGAATTATTATTTTCCATGCTCTACAGTAAGCAATTTTAAAAGAGCACTTCATTTCACTGAAGCACAAATTAATTCCCTATGTTGTTTACATACTGCAGCTTGCAACCAAAGAACACAGCTCTTTCACTAGACTTGCCTCAGATCAACACCAACCACTTATTTCTCACAAAGAAAAATTGCTGGAGGGGCTGTATTGCAATATACTACATGCATATCAGTCAAGCATTTAACATGTTTCACACTCATGTTTTTAGCTGCAATGTGTCACTAAAGCCACTGCTAGCCTAGAGCATGACAGTCCAGAGCGTACCTGAAGAAAAGACAGACTTGTCACACACCTACAGCAGTGGTAAGTGACAAACTTACCTTGTAGCAATCTGCACTGGAGTCTGCAAGTAAGGGGAACTACTTTTAGCTTATAAACATTTTCCAAGCATGCTAATACAGCAATCAGTAGATCTTTCACTGATTTGCCCAATTAATATACTGGGATAAGGAAGGAAACCCCAGCTGGATAACCCTTTTGGTGGAACTTCATAATATCCTCAAAGGAATTACAGGAGGAAGCCTGAAAGGACATTGCAAGCAGCTAAACACGGTGGAAATTTCAGGGGGAGTTGCTGCTTAGCTAGTCAGTTCACCTCTCAAAGGGTGAAGGCCGGCCCTAGCATGAACTGCACTTTGGAGAAAAAGACACAAGATAATTTCTCCTAAGAGGAAGTTCCTGGTAGACGGAAGCTTTCCTAGAAAGACAGATCAAGGTGCTTTTTGTCATAAGAAAAAAAAAAAGGTGCTATCATTGCCCTGTATTCTCCTCTTCCAGGAGACAAGAGGAGTACACCGAGGAAGAGCCAGGTGCCTCCAGCTTAAGATGTGCTAAAGGAAGTCAAGCTTGACAGCGGGATTTCGGTAACCGCGACTCCTCCCCCTACCTATTCAGCTTGCTCAACTCCTTTTTTCAACTCCTTTCTTTCCCAAATAAAGGTAATAAATGCAAGAACTAACGTGACAACAAGCAGACGCTCACGTTTTTATCAGAGGCAAGGAAACGCCGAAAGCCCAAACAGCAAAACGAAGGAACGCGATATGATGAAGTTCATGCCACACGATTTAAGTTAGCGGACCGCCCGCCCGCCCGCCACCGCGGGGGCCGCTGCCCCCTGGTCGCTAAGGCGACTCCTCCCTTAGCAACCCGCGGAGCTCCCTCCCTTCCGGTCGGCGCCGCGGCTTCCCATTGGCCGACGGGGAGGCTATATCTAGACGTCATACGGCGCGCCCTTTCCTTTCGCCCCGTGCCCCGCGAGGTCTCTACACGGCGTTGTCCCCGTGTGAGTCCCGGGCCGCGCGCGGCGGCGGCGTGGTGGCGGCGGCGGCGGCTGCGCATGCGCCTCGGGGCGCTGTCGGCGGCCCGCTCCGCGCTGCCGGCGGCTCGCCCGGGCCCCGCCGCCGTGAAGGCCGGGGCCTGCGGGGGGGGAGGGGGAAGCGGTCGGCGCAGCCAAAATGGCGGCTGAGGCGCCTGGCGGACACGTTGGCCCAGGCCTTCGTGGAGCGGGGCACCCCGCGCGGCTGAAACGCGGTGTTTGTCACAGCAGGTTCCCTGTCGTCGCTTCTAAAGGGAAACTCCACAATGTCCGGAGGCCTCGATGTCCTGCAGATGAAAGAGGAGGATGTCCTCAAATTCCTTGCTGCCGGGACCCACCTGGGAGGCACCAACCTTGACTTTCAGATGGAGCAGTATATCTACAAAAGGAAGAGCGATGGTGAATATGTAGGGTGGGCGGTCCTGGTTGTAACTGGTTCAGGCAGATGGGGGTAGCTAGGTGTTAGGGCAGAGCTGGGCAAAACAGGAAAGTGTCAATGCTTGAGCTTTCCAGTGGCATCTGTGTGGGCTGAAGAGTACAAGACTCTTTAAGGGCTGAAACATGTAAGCCTAAAGGTGTTTTTTAGAACTTAATAAATCAATCAAAAGTGCATATGGGCATTTCTACTAGATTTTGATTTTAGTAATAAAGTGGTTTTGTTGCTTCAGTAGTAATTTCTGCTTCTTGCTTGTGCTTTTTTTAAATTGGAGCTGCACTGTGTTGCAAGTTTGCAGCTCATACCGGGCCCTGGTCTGTGTTGGCTGGGGTTGGAAGTATGCTACGCTAAAACCATGTGGCAGGGTTCTTCCTGGTACAGAAGTTTCACAAGAACTGGAGGTTGAGAGTAATGGAGGTTGTGTGAGAAGTTTAATAAAAATAAAGAGTGTGATCCTGATTAGGATCTTGTGTTTAAATTCCTTTATCACCCATAGGCATTTATATCATCAATTTGAAGAGAACCTGGGAAAAGCTCCTCCTAGCAGCCCGTGCCATCGTTGCCATTGAGAATCCAGCTGATGTGAGCGTCATCTCCTCCAGAAATACGGGACAGGTATGGAGCTTGCTCACTGGTCATGAGGCCTGCAGTCTTGGGAGCAAGACTCCCTCACCTTGCATAGTGCTTGCAAGTAACAACTTGATGATAAAAGGGGTGATCCAAAATTTGGCGTTTGGAATGCTTTTTTGAATTAAGACTTTTGTTACGCTTGCGGTTCAGAAGAGATTCATGGAAACTTAACACCTCCCCACACATTTCTGTAGGTTTCAGGGGAGAGAGGGGGCAGCTGGATAGTTTGTTATTCTTTCATATACTGCCTTGGGTACTTCTTGCTGAACTTGAGCATTTTAGCTGTCACCCCCTGCCCCAAACCATTCCTGTAGTGATGGGTACTGCTTTTGGGGGACAGTGAGCATCTGATAGAAAAGTGCTAAAAGAAGAAATAATTGCTCTGTTATTGAGCAAGAAACAGTAACAAGTACATTTTAAATTTCTTGTATTTCAGTATATCTAGACTTTTAGAGAAAGGGTTTTATCATACAAAGGGTCACAGCCTTTCAAATACAGTCTAAGTGGCTATTGAAGTTTACCTGTGAGCCTAGCTTTTTTAGAGTAATCCAGGTGGTGCCACAAGCGTACTTGAAAATTTGGAGTACAGTGGGGTGGATTTACACAGGAAAAGCATGGCCTTCCATTTATTTCACCTGCACACTGTTAAAGCTTGATGCTGAGGTCAGTTTCTGGCCGATGAGCTTTCAAGTGTCGGAAGTGTGCTACAGCAAACCAAATGGCAGGGTTTTCGCTAACACCAGGAGAGGAGCTCCCTCTATGATTGGCGCTTGATAGTAGTCCTTGCCACATGTCCATGTTCAGTTTCAATTGAAATTCATGAGTCTTCACTGATAGCATACCTGAGTGACTTAGCTGAAATTGAGTTTTCCTGCTTCACCTTTGTTGTGATCCACTTTGCAGCGTGCTGTTCTGAAGTTTGCTGCTGCCACTGGAGCTACTCCTATTGCTGGACGCTTCACTCCTGGTACCTTCACAAATCAGATCCAGGCAGCTTTCCGTGAGCCGAGACTTCTGGTTGTTACAGACCCTCGGGCAGATCATCAGCCGTTGACAGAGGCATCTTATGTCAATATCCCCACCATTGCACTGTGCAACACTGACTCCCCACTGCGCTATGTGGATATTGCTATTCCATGCAACAATAAGGTAAATTCTTCGTTACCGCATTCAAAGCTAGGGCACACCCTAGGCTGCAAGATGGAGGCTTTTTACAGGGGAAAGTTGGCATGTATCTAGTATATCTAACGGGGTGCAGAGCTCATGAAGGCTTTGGGCAGGATGGAGGGTGGGTGGGAAGGAGGAGTTAAACTGCACACAGTTGGAGCTTGGAGCTGAGGCCGATTTTTGGCCAAGGAACTCTCAAGTGTAGGACGTGTGCTATAGTAACCTGGCAGGATTTTTCGCTGACACCATGAGGGTCTTTGTGGCCCAGTGAATGGAGTTTGATAGTCATTCTTGCCACAGCTGGTGAATATGAAAAAGTAAAGGGAATTGATGAGGAAACTTCTCTGAACTGGTATCTATTCTTCTCAAAAAACAATCTGAAGGATAAAGTTTAGGGAGATGAAGACTATCTTTGCTGATGATATCTGTCTAGATGTTATTAACCAAAGCCAAGGCTGAGCAGATACGTAAAGTTTTTGTGGTCAGGTTTTCATTTGTGCATAGCTGCACGTGATGAGCCCCTGTCTTTTGGAGTGGGTATATGTGAGAGAGTGGGCAGTACAAACTTCCATAGCAGGAGAGTTGATTCAGGCTATGCTGTATATTGAAAATTAATACGCTGATGATTGAAACATGCTTCTGTTTCTGTAGAGACTTGGAAAATGTCTCAGTCTTTCAAGACTGGGGTCTTGAAAAGCTGTTCTTTCTGGAGTCCAAGTGCATGATAGGTTTGTCAGGCACTAGCAAATTGTGCCTTTTGCTTACCAAGATGTAAGCTGGACTTGGTGCAAACACACCTTTTATACTTTTTGTTTTTAAAGTGGTTTTTAAAGATTTGACTTTGAAGCAGAACTTAAATACTTTATTTTCCTGTTTTAAGGGAGCACATTCAGTGGGTCTCATGTGGTGGATGCTGGCTCGGGAGGTCCTGCGTATGCGTGGCACAATTTCCCGTGAGCACCCATGGGAAGTCATGCCTGACTTGTACTTCTACAGGGATCCTGAGGAGGTAGGAGATCTGTGGAAGTGTGCTTATGTGAGATACTGTTGTGTGTGCTCCTGTCCATCATCTTGCGTGCCTGCCACTGGAGGATAGGTTTTTGCCAATATGATAATTAGACCTTAGGAGTGTGTTTAATGAGTTGCCTTGTCTGCAGTCAGTGCATATTGCCTGGCATATGATGGTGCAAGGTGTTCTGTTCGACTTAAGCTATGCTGTTCCCGTGCAGATTGAGAAGGAGGAGCAGGCTGCAGCGGAGAAAGCAGTTACAAAGGAGGAGTTCCAGACTGAATGGACGGCCCCAGCTCCTGAATTCACTGCTCCTCCTCAGCCTGAGGTTGCCGATTGGTCTGAGGGAGTGCAGGTCCCATCTGTGCCAATCCAACAGTTCCCCACAGGTCAGTTTGGGGCAGGGGAAAGGATGTTGAGGGGAAGTGGGATCTAGGGAGCAGAAATGAAAAGTCTTACCTATATCCAATTAGCTGCAGAGATGTGAACAATACTGGCAATGAATCTGTTTACGAAATGAGATCACTTTCGTAAACAGAGGGAGAATTGAATAGCATTCATCAGGCACTTTATTCTTCTGGGAATGTCTTCATGCATCAAACTTTCTTTTCATGCTAACTTGATACAAGGTGCCTACCTTGGCTTAGTGTTTCTCGAAAGTCGCAAATAGGCTATTTTGGGGGCATGAGATCTCCATTAGGTAGTTTTTGTGGGTACTTGTATGTGGATATACAAGGATTGCTGTGTGCATAACATGTTTTAGTGGGTGGAAAGAACCGGGGGTACACTCAGGGTTCTTATGTTTTGTCATTGCAGAGGACTGGAGTGCCCAGCCTGCCACGGAGGACTGGTCAGCAGCTCCTACAGCTCAGGCCACTGAGTGGGTTGGGACTGCCACAGAGTGGTCTTAATTTCAGTGCTGCTGTACTGGGAGGAGAAATAAAGATGATTTGGTACACATCCTGTTTTGGTACATTTGAGTTCTGCTTGATACACACCAACAGGAAAAAAAAGCAGTAAAATATTTGGAATACAGAGTGGTGTGAGGGATAATTCTTGTCTAAAATCCTCTTTAAGCATCAGAAGGAAGTCTGCAAATAAGAGACCCTGGTTTTTATTTTTAACCTCCCTCACCTCTGCTGAAAGAGGAACAAAGCAGGGTGGAAGCAGTCCAGCAGATTTCTGAAGGATGTTGGGGTGACTTCTTAACACAAAGAACTGGCTAGGAGGGTATGATAACCAGGGACAGCCTTGGCTACAGTAATGGAAGCCAAGTGCAGGAGTGCTATGTCCCCTCATCATCTCTCTTGGGCCCCATGGCATGCCAGGGGACAAGTGCTGAGCTGAGGGAATTTCAGCCCAGACAGGCAGAGGTACAGCAGTAGGGGTGTGCAGGTAGGGCAGTGGGAAGGTAAAGGCTGGAGTGGGGGGGGGGTGTATGTGAGTGTCAGCCCAGAGTTTCCCCATCCCTGTCCTGCCTGAGATGGGACAGCTGCATTGCACTGATTGACCCTACCTAAGAGCTGCTTCCACAGTTGCCCACCTGTATGGGGAGTGATGGCTGAGAGCCTGGACATAAAGGAAGTGCTGGATGAGCTCAAGGAAAAGGTGCTGAAAGAGTGTAAATTTTACCTGTGGGAACTATTTAGCATCCCACAGGCTTCCTTGGAAGGTGTTAATACAAGCCATGAACCGAATGAGCTAGTGGTCAAGCGCTTCCCAGGCAAAGCCGAAGAAGTGCTGTACAGTCCTATGGACAAATGTGGCCACAAGGACCTGGCTGTGCAGCTGGTGGAGTGGGGAGCAGGGATTCACCAGGTAAGTGCAGCAGTCAAGTTGCATGTCGGGAGGAGGGGGCAGGGCTCAAAGAGTCATGGCTCTGTGGGCCCTAGGAAAGGGCAAGCAGCCACAGGCCTCAGGGAGCCCTTGTTCCCTGGTATGTATTGGTTTCACTGCTGCTCTTCCTTTTTCTTCCTTCTAGACCAAAACTCCAACAGGGCTCTGAGGTGTTGTGGGAGAGCTGCCATTTAGCTCAGAGGCAGTTAGATTCACCAGGGGGCTTTCTCAGATGACTCGTTCAGAGAATGATAGCCTTGTTGCATATTATCACTTAGCATTTGCTTTTTGTTACTTAATTCCAGTTGTAAAATTATTAATTAATACAATTAACGTTACTGTCTGGTGTTGGCCCTCTTTACAGACACCTTTTTACTCAGGCTTTTGCTGCTGCACCTGGTTCTTGGCTCCAGGAAGTGCCTGGTGCCTCTCCTTGGAGTTAGAGGCTTGGGCAGCTGTGCGGAGGTCAAGGTCTTGAGCTGCCAGGTGAAGAGGCTGAAGGAGGAAGTGAGCAGGCTGCACAGCATCTAGCATGACAAACAGGAGATCAACATGGTCTCCTTAAAGACCTTGCAAAGGCAAGAGTCCAGGCCCTGTGGTGCAAAGAATAAGGGACAGCCAAACACTATGACCAAAAGAGCAGTGAATGGAGACTCCCATGATGGGCAAGGCTGGGAACTTGTGACTTCTGGCAGTAAGAGGAAAGCTCATACTCTGCCTGCAGATTTGCAATTACAAAACAGGTACAGTACCCTGGGAACCGGCAAAGAAGAACAAGCTCTGTCAAGGGAGGCATTACAGTCATCTAAGCATGAACCAAGTGTCTGCAGGAAAAGACAAAAGAAAAAGGTAGCCCTCCCCCTCCAGGAGGGAGAGGGAGGTGCCCATCTGCTGACCTGACTTCATGTCTTGGGAAGCTTGCTGTTTACGGGGTCCCAGATCTGGGATGTTGCAAAGAAACTACTGAGACTTGTTTGACCCATGACACTTAGCAATGTAGGGAGTGGGAATACTGCCAGGGGAGATCTCAATTGTGTCAAGAGGGACTGTAGAGCTCTAGGAGTGAGGGTGAAGGCCCTGAGTGCCCAGGTGTTCTTCCCCACCCCTGCTTGTGAGGGGGAAAGGCTCAGGCAGGAGTGAATTCATCCAGCAGGTCAACACCTGGCTGCGGAGCCCAGCCTTCTAAGTGGCACAGACTTTTATGATCATGGGACCCTATCTGAGAAACAAGGACTACTGGGCACAGACAGGATCTGTCTGTCAAAGAGGGGCAAGAATATCTTTGCCTACAGGCTTGCTAAGCTAGTGAGAAAGGCTTTAAACTTTAGTAGATTGGAGAAAGGTTGTCATAACCTACAAAGAAGGGAAGGCAAAGGGAACAGTGAGAAAGTGTCTAAAGGATGGCATGATGGTGGAGGCTGTGGCAGTACTTCTGTGACAAAGGCACAGCTGGGGCCCATGTGGAGTGCCTGCACACATATGCATGCAGCATGGGAAACCATCAGGAGAAATCGGAAATCTGTGCAGGCAGGGAAGTCCTGACTGAGCTTGACACACAAAAACACACAGAAGGGGGAAGCAGGGGTTGGCTACTTAAGAAGACCATGGAGATATTGCCCAAGCATTCAAGGAGGTATTTTGGAAAGCAGAAGTTCAGGCAGAGTGGAAGAAAACATAAAGAAAATGCACCCACTGCTCACAGAACAGTTGAGGTTGGAAGGCCCCTCTGGAGTTCATCTCGTCCAACCCCCTTGCTCCAGCAGGGTCACCTACAGCAGGTTGTCCAGCACCATGTCCAGACGGCTTTGGAAGATCTGCCAGGATGGAGACTCCACAACCTCTCTGGGCAACCTGGTCCAGTGCTCAGTCACCCTCCCAGGAACAGAAGTGTTTTCCTACGTTCAGACGGACCTGCTGGTATTCCAGTTTGTGCCCAGTGCCTCTTGCCCTGTCACTGGGCACCCCTGAGAAGAGTCTGGCTCCGTTGTCTTTACTCCCTCCCTTCGGGTGTTTATACACCCTGATAAGATCCCCCCTGAGCCTTCTCTCCTGCAGCCTAAACAATCCCAGCTCTCTCAGCCTCTCCTCATAGGACAGGTGCTGACAGGTGCTCCAGCCCCTTAACCATCTTCATGGCCTTCGCTGGACTGGCTCCAGGAGTCCCACGTCTCTCTTGTACTGGGGAGCCCAGCACTGCAGATGCGGCCTCCCCAGTGCTGAGCAGAGGGGAAGGATCACCTTCCTGGACGTGCTGGCAATGCTTTTCCTACTGCAGCCCAGGACACCATTGGGCAACAAGGACACACTGCTAGCTTATGTCCAATTTGTTGTCCAGCAGGATCCCCCAGGTCTTTCTCTGCACAGCTGCTTTCTAGCACGTCAGCCCCCAGCCTATACTGGTGCACGGTCTTATTCCTGCCCAGGTCATGACTCTATACTTCCTTTTGTTGAACTTCATGAGGTTTCCTTCCTGCAGCCTGTCAAGGTCCCTCTGAATGGCAGCACAACCTTCTGGTGTATCAGACACCCCTCCCAGTTCTGCATCATCTGCAAACTTGCAGAGGGTACAGTTTGCCCTGTCACACAGCTCATTAATGAAGCAATTCAGCAGGATTCGACCCAGTATTGACTCCGGGCTACACCTCTGGACTGCAGAGGGCGCCTGCAGGCCACCCAGTGGCTCTTGCACACGGCTGGGTGTCTTGTGACAGGGTTTCCTTGGAGGCCTGTCCTGGCAAGAGTCACAGAGCTCCCCCACAATTTCAGCTGGCTATGGGGGAGATGCTCCTTCCAGGGCCTTGCAGCCACTGAGGAATGTAGTCGATGCTCTCGGCACACCATCCAAAGCATGGCAGTAACTCCCTGAGGCTTTGCTGCATGTTTTGGCTGCAGACACGGCTGCTTTATGTCTCCTTGGTGCTACAGGAGTGAGAAATGGATGCATCTCTGAATGGATACATCTCATCAATAGATGTAGGGCATTTCAGGACTCTTTGAAAGTCCCACCCCTTCTAGAGTGGCACCTGTTAGTAGCTGAAGAGAGTGGCTGGAAAACAGCTACCCCCTTTCACCTTCTCATCCTCCAACTGAAAAAAAGCCACCTCCAGGCCCCCAAGAATCACCCCCCTTGGCAATCCTCTGCCACACTCCTCCTATCTCCTCTGCACAGCAGCCCCAAGGAAGCCAGGCTCACTCCTCGCCTCTGCCTCGGGGCTCACGGCAGAAGAAAAGGCACCTCTTCACGTCCCAGGGGCAGTGCGAGGCAGGAAAGCAGAGCTCACACAACACTTGGAAACTCAACTACTCTTGTAGTGGTTGGCCACTGGCCACGGTGGCTGGCTGGGCTCTCTTTCCCGCCTGCAGGATGTCTTTATTATACAGCCCCCCTCACCTGGATCTGCTGGCAGGGGGCTGGTGGCTGGGCCCAACTCAATGGCTATGAGAAGCCCTGGCTCTCCTGGGAGTACTCTGCCCTCTTGGCTGTCAGTGGGCCATCCCAGGCACAGTGGGGTTCTTGCAGACCATCTTTGCTGGCAGCAGTTATTTCAGAGACCTGTAGAGAAGTGTGGGCCTCATGGCTAGCACAGTGTGTGGCGCTGGTGCATCCTACTTGTCAGCAGTCACCTGGCATGTTTATGACCTGAAGTACCACACTGCGGAGCCTTGTGGGAATGAGTGATAAGAAAATGAGATGACAGTGCAGAAATTCTCAATTCCAGTAGAACCCTGGAAAATTAGTGATAAAGTAAAACAAGGGAGTTGTAGGGAAAATTGAAAACTGGTTGGATAAAAAGACAATTTGGCTTGTGATTGGTTTAAGCTGCTACTTTTTGGGGGGAACAACGGGAGGAACTATAAAAGATTTTGCCATCTTATACAGTGTGAACCTTGCTCTGGACAGCTTGACTGCCCCCAGGACTCCCACCCGGTGAGAAGCGGATGCCCGCACTGTAATTCCACTTTGACCTGACACCACATCAAGCTCTGCGGGTTCTTCATCATACTTTGACTTTCCGAGCTATGCTGCTTCTGTTAGCTTCAACCTTAGCGTGCTTTCTTTGAAAAATTAAAACATCTGTAAACAGCTATGTTAAATCTCAAATAAATGCCTGTGCAAACATGGTGCAAGCTGCTTGAATCTTGCTTCTTTGAAATGGCTTTAATTCCTTGCTGCCCAAAACTTGCTTTGCTTCCCGTTTATCGAATGAAACGAGAATTACTTTTAAGAGATGAGCAGTCAGAACTGGGGTTTTCTTGCATTTCTTTCACTGGTCCTACTAAAAGGGGCAGAGGATTAAAGAGTAGTTGCAGGAACATCACTAATCTATTTACTAGTGCACTCACTGCGCAAGACTAACGCGGCCAGAATGCTGTCTGCAAAACCTGAGGGCCCACAGTCTCCTGCACTGGCCCTTGCCAATCTCACAAAAACAACTCTCCCCAACACCACACAAGGTCCTGCCCTAGTACCTTCAGATTCAGATGAGGAATATTTTCTGCTCAGTACTGTTGTCAGTGTTTGTGCTTGGCACATAATATATTTTCAAACATAAACAAAAAACCAAAAAGTGTTTGCCTGTTTTTTTTTCGGGGGGGTGGGATACAAACCAGTAGTTCAATGTTTTATTACAAGGACAGCACACTACAGAAGCTTGTCTCCTATCTCTTCTAGCAGCTGGGACGGCCCTCAGCAGCATGAACAGAAACACCCTCTATCCCAGAGGCCTTTCTCCAAGGCAGCAGGAGAGTTCCAGGCAGGCCTGTGTCTAACAGCTGGTGCAAGTGCTGGCCTAACCTGATATCAGAGACATGCACAAGCCGTTCGGGTCCAGCTGGCACAGAGCTGCACGCTTTCTGATAAGTCTGCAGGACTGTCTGATAAGGTTGTGTTAATCCCACACCAATAACTCTCCATGAAAACTGCTCTACATAAGAACACATCATTTAGGCAACATCTGCAAAGGGAAAAGATCTTTGGGAACCTTCAAATCTGGAAGGCATACGTCTGACTATCAACAATATTGATGTATCGCTTAGCACCGTCTGCCTAATATTAAATCCCAGGACAGGAGCATCCTATGATAATAGAAAAGGAGATCCCAGCAATCTAGCATCACCTTGCCCTGTGCCTCACAGTAGACAGTGAAGTCCCAGGCACAATTTCTGGTCCTCTACTGAGATCAGACTGCCTGAGTTGCAGAGAGCTGGTGGGCAAGAGACTGAAGACAGTTAGTCTCTCCAGAGTCTCCCCCGAGAGTGCTCAAAAGCGCGCTGAGAGTGCCTGTCCTAAAGGCTGCTATCTCAATAGCTGGTACTGAGATTCATTCCATCAGTCTTTACACACAACAGGCAGACAGAGGAAGCTGTGAAAAAGACAGAATTCCCCATTGCTATGCGTTTTGCCATTTAAGCAAAGCAGATTTAGGTTGTACTAGCATACCCTTTGTATATTATGCCCCAGAGAGAAAGAGAGTATGCATTGCCTTGTATTAGATCTGAACTCATCCCACAGTTCTCTTGCCTAGCTTCCTTTGCTTTCTTAAGCTTCTTCCCCACTTCCTCCCTTTTTTTTTTTTTTTTTTTGAAAGACAAACTGAAGGGACGACAGTTCATTTTGGCAACCACAGGGTTTTTTAATAGCAATATATAATACACTCTTCTCACATAAATATTTTATACAGACACATGAACATTCACAGCACTCAATCCTAGACATTGTTCCAAAGCTCCAGTTGTGTTTAAATAGTGCAAGAAAAAAAAAGTCATCAAGCACAGGAAGAATGCAAACAGTTTCTAAAACGTAAATAAATAAACAGACTATTGCTCTTCTGTCCTTACAATTCACTTAAATACTGTCTGCCTCAACGGGTTAAACAGTTGTGTTCTGCCACCACAGCTGCATGGGCAAAGAGAGCAAAAATACCCGTGCACATTCACTACTAATGTATTGTCAGCAATACAGGTCACTCAGAGAGGGATCTGACTGCACTCCTGTCATATGCAGAAAGCATCACCTTTTCCAACCCCACCGTCTCTGTATTCCAAGCTAGAGTGTCTTTGTATATGAACATCTAATAGGATTGGGATGATGCAGGTAAGTGATCCTGTGCCAGTCTCTGAAACTTTGATTTTATGTTGTATTCCAGCTGTACAATGCCCATCTGTTGTTACTGAGAAGCATGTGACCTCAAGAGCAGTATACCTAATCTTCAGGTTCACACGCTTGTCTTCCTTGACTTGCTATAGCTTTTGAGAAGTCAGGTCAATGAATCACTTTAGAAACAGAATGTTTTGGGGGAGAGGGAAGAGGAGGAAGGAGGGTAAGGATCAGAGCTCCAAAATTGTCTTGTGCCTGCCTATGTTGACACAGCTTTCAGACCATGAAGCAGAACTTCAGGCTTCCTTTTCCCTCACATATAGGAGACCTGACAAAAGAAATACTGAAGAAAAACAAATAAAAAACTTGCACCATAGAGCCCACTCTCCCATCTCACATGTGGGAAAGATTTTGGATTTGCAGCACCAAGGTTTTGATGAAACACAGAGCAGTTCAGGTTCTCTATTTCTTAAACTCAAAGGAGCCCAGGCTAATTCACAAGTCAAAGGCATATATACCTTTTCACGCTACTGCAACAACAAAGAGCCCTCCTCATCCTCCACAAAGGGAGGGGAATGAAAGAGCTTTTCCAAAGAAAAATCTAACAACAAACAGCACACTTGAAGACATCCTGGCATGTCAGAACAGATTCTCTAATTCTTCCTTTGTTACTTGACCAGGCAAGAGAATAGGGCATAAAAGCTGCAAGTGTTCCTGCATTCCAGGCTTCTGATGCAGAGTTTACTTAATTTGAGATTTATCACCTGACAGTCATTTTTAAGAACCTAAGCATTTATCTGCATAAGCTGCACACTGCTCTGCTCTGCCATTGCTAAATCAGGAACTAAAATATTCATGAAGCATCTTGCAGGACACCATCCACAGCCCTGGACTGCCACAGCCTGAGATGAGAAATAGATCCACTTCACACAACAGATTCAGAATGCCCCAAATAAATTCAGGCTTCTAGTATAGCACGTTGGTTTGATCCCATACCTAAAGAAATTAAAGACTCAGAGCAGCTCATGCAGTTGCCACCTTACTCTACCAGGTGAGTAATCCTAGATTTGGTTCTCCAGCTCTCTGAGCCTGTAATGCTTGGAGCCATAAAAAGCAGTTTCCACTGCTGTTTCAGATAGGCAGCCTTCGGGTCACCAGGGGCAAGAGAGACAGCAAAAGAAAGGAAAAGTTCTTCATATTTAGGATATGGCAAATGATCTGTCCACATATCTGACAGTTAGAAACAGCACAGGGAATGTGGCAGCTTGTCAGCCACAAAATGATTTTGACTGGAATGATTTGATGCAGTGATTTATTCTTAACATGAAGACAAATGTACATGGGACCCTCCTACCACTCTTGGAGACTCCTCTGCTGTGTAGTGCCAGTCTCCCACCACGGATGGGCTGAGTCTGAAAACAGGCAGCACCTTCCAAGCCTCTAGCCTGTCCCTTAGACTTGCCCTGGACTTAACTTTTCTGTCAGTCATCATACCTTCTTGGGGGTTGGAATCTGGTAAGTAACATCTTTTACAAGCTATGTCCCCTCTAACCTCGCGTTCAGGAGGCTGCCAGAGCAAGCACTGATTGTCCAAATTACACTTAAATTAAGGACAGCAGGTAATATTAGTTGCCTGTATAACTACAGTATGTCACATCTTCATATTTAGAGACTTCTGCTCTTCTTTTCAAGTGCATTTTAATATCCCTAGATACTTAAGAAAATAAGAACCGAAGCTATATTGTCTGCAAGGCACACCATGGAATAGGATGCAGACTTCCATGCCCAGCTTTGCAGCAACACCAACAGAGCTGCAAGAGTCCCAACTCAGCCAGGCAGCATTGAGGCACAAGTGAAGAAGGGAATGAGCTGTGTCTGACTTTGGAAACCACATGCTATCAGGTCTGTGTAACAATGTAGGAATGAGGAAGAAGGCACAGCTGATGGAAAGAGTAGGTTTGACTGCCAGCCTAACAGCAGGAATACTGAAATATGAATGGACTACCTTCAAAGAGAGAATGATCATCTGGAAAACTGTCCAGGGTTTTTGTGGAGCCCAAAGAGATAAAAGTTCCCTACCGAACACTCAGAGGCCTCAAAACTTTGGAGAAAGTTTACAGAAAAGAACAGCCTTCTCTTGCCAAAACCAAAGACAATACTTCATACAATCCGCAACAGCTTCTCAGTGAAATCTGAAGTGCCAATATCTGCTTCCATTACATATTTATGCATTATGAGCTATGACCCCTTCATATCAATGAATGATATGAAGCAGGTAAGCCTGTAGCAGAATTGGATAAAAAAAAAATACTGGAGTATTCCTGATACAGTCAGACCAGCAGGAAAAATGTTTTGCAGGGAATTAATACAACTTTGGTAGCAAACCAGCTCTCTCTCTGCTTCTACTTTGAAGTGCCTTATGCTTCTTAATTCCTGTGCAAGCACTGCTGTAGAGGCAGAAGCACACCTGAAGAGTATTAAGATGCTCATTTAGGTAAAAAACAAATGACACAACAAGGAGGTTCCAGTTACTTTCTCTGCTATCAAGCATAGTAGGCAAGTGATGACACAGACTGTGTTCCTAGCTTTCCTTCAGCCCTTCACTTCTCTTCCACCCACCCCTGCAATACAAGCATTAAGAGACACATCTAGTCTCTTAACATCCTCTGCAATGTTCCCCTGTGAGAAGAAATCATAGGAGGAAGCAGGATCTATATCAGATGGTGAATCAACGTGGCTTTACTGTCCACACCAGTAAGGAACATGCTGACAGATTTGCAATCAGCATTGTCTTCACTGTTTTCTCCTCAAACACTTCTCAGAAGTTTCTAATTGCATAAAGGTGGTGAGCACAAAGCTATTTTTAAAAGGCGCTTCTCTCAGCATAGTTCCCAGGCTGTGGAAACCCTGCCATTTCCCACAGAGTCTCTGCAAGTACAGTCCTTCTGGAATGCACTACTTACTTAAATGATGAGACCATCTGATCCATCTATCCTCTACTTGCCAAAAGGCCTAATCCCGGTCTCAGAAGGGATTTCTTCTTCCCGGCTGAACAAGGCTTATTCATCCACGGAACTGGGAACTTCCCAGTGCCAGTTCATCACAGCAAGCAGGAAAAGGAGTGAGGCTGGTCATTTCTACTGCAAATCAGTCAAGATTTCAAGCCCATTTTTTCCATCATCTGCTCATATACAGTCCAGGCCATTGCTGCCATCAGAGTACGCCTTAGAGCCCGGGGCACACCACCTCGGAAAAAGCCGACCAACCCAAAGTCCTGCAATAGGAGATAAACAAACAGCAGTCCATCACCTTCTGCCTCCAACATTTTAATTCCTCCCCATTTATTCCACGGAGTAGCTATTTCAGCTCAGACCCAGACTCATCTCCGAAAGATCCAGGCTCAAACAGCATTTAACCCTTAAGGAGAACCTGTAGCACTGTGCAATTGCAGTGCTACTTGCTGAAAGAAGAAGAGCAGTGAGTGGGGAAGGGTATGCCAAGATGACAAAGGACAGGGAAGACCTCATTCAAGCCAAACAAAGAGGAGATCAGAGACTAACAATTCCAAGCCACTTTAGGAAAATGACTTGTCCTTGCTTCCAGCAAGGCCTGCACCTCAGGATCTTAGCGTGGAGATGGTGGAAGGCCTGGTTTTGAAAGGCTTGGACCTGCACTTAATTAATACAATAAACTAATATGCCCACATGGGTGAAGGAGATATGCATCACAGTAGCTGTCCTTCCAAGGAAAGGTGAGTTTGGAGTACATCTCCACCCAGTTCCTTGAATACAGATCTGGACACTCATTTCCCTTCTAGCGTCCAAAGGTCAAAGAATTTTTTTGTAACTGTTTTCTCTTTGAAACTGGCATTTCATGCCACATACTAAAGAAACCTTCTTTGCCTCAGCGTGGTAATCACAGATGTGGCTACACTGATAAACCAGAGGGGTGGCAGCAGCTGTAAGCTGGATGCAAACAGCTCGTACAAGCTTACATGCTCATACAGTTGAAATAACCTAAGTGCTTTCCATCACTAGCAGTGTAAGAGTCAAGGTGGAAAGGACAGAACTGACAAGAAGTCATACATCAACCTGGAATATGAGGCAGGTTTGTCTGGAGATTTGCCTGCTAGAACATGCCCACCTTTGTGCTCCCGCACTCTGAGCTTGCTCAGCAATTCCTCCATGACCCACCTCAGTTTCACGCTAACACCAATTAGCTTGACTGCAAGAGCGTGTCTAGCACAGTCACATTTGTTTGCCTACTTTAAAAGGCAATAACTTTCTTAGCTGTACTTCTGGAAACAGGATGGCACATGAGGCTGTGATCAAATATATTAGAAGAGATTCATCTCACCTTGTAGATGAAGGCAATCGCTTGGGTCGTCCTGTGGTACTTTTGCGGGGACAACTGCATATGTGTTTTGATGACATCAGCAGGCTGTGTTGCAAGTGAAGCCAAGATTCCTGCAAAGATCCCACAGCCAAAATTCAGCAGGGGCACGAGTGCTGGATCCAGCTGATCTGCCGGAGAGCAAAAGGAATTCACTCAGACACAAAGCAATGTGGTAATACTCATGCTGACAACAAAGTGAAAAGCTATGAAATGACCATATCGACAGCAGAGTTTGAGAGGACTTAAAATCTAGGCAGGGCAGAGAAGACTTTTCAGGAGGAAAAGTGACTACAAGTTAAAAGGTAGCACTGTTAACAAGACTCCCGGCCAAAGTACTGAATTTGACTGGAACTCAGAGAAGGAAAGGTTGTATGAGTCTTGCTCCAGGCTGTTGTACTAATTCTAATATCACAGAAACCCCATTTTAGTGGAAACTACCCAGCATACAAGACAACCAGCAGCAGACAGTACCACTGAACATAGCTTCTCAACTCTTCACTAACCCACCTTATGCATCAGACCCCCCATGAAAGATAATTAATAATAGACCAATTTCCATTTCTGGATTGATCCAGGCCTACAGTGTTGCACACGTAAAAGGCCAATGCCCCACCTAAAATCCTACAAGAGACTAATTTAACTACTGAGGTAGAGGCCTGTAAGTACAGCATGCAGACAGTTTACTGCAGGGCAAGAAGAACATTTTCCTTTACATCACCTTACATTCAGCCTTACCCTGAGGGGTAAGTTTTTTGGTCTGCATGTAGAACATTAGGTAGATGCCAGAGAAAGGAGCATCCCGCAGCAGTGTTGCGGTGAGCCCGCTGAACATGCCACGAGCCCCCTCTGTTTGATATATATTCTTCAGAGCTCCATATACACTTCCATAGCCAAATCTTCCGCTCTGCAAAGGTAGACAAAAGACATCTATGTGCCAGGCATAGGCCAACAAGTTCTCTACACCCCTGAGGCCATGGTGTCCAAACAGACGTTACTACACACTCCATGTGATGGCTGAGACGGCAGTATAAAAGATGTCCCAAGACCACAACTGAGTTCCAGTCTACCTCAGCCTTTAAAACAATCTTTCAAGAAGGAAAAATATGAAGGATGCTATAATTAGATAGGCATTGCATAAAAACGAAACTTACAAAATCTCAGGGTGAAATCTGTCCCGTCTTATATTGCCTAAAAATCAGTGGCGTGGCATGACGTTTTCTATATAATGTGTGAACCAGGATGAAATCAGAACTACAATCCCCAGTCTACCTCAGTGCCAGGAACGTGCAGTTTTGCTACAGCGCAAGGTGAACTTCTGACATGCCTTAGAACATATCTGCTTTTTTACTGCAACTTCTTCTCCATCCACTTCCTCTGGAAAGTCCTTAGCACTGGTTCCAATAGATAGCTGAGCTTGCTGTCTCCAGAGCGTTGTTTCCCAGTAAAAGTAGTTCTCGTTCCCAATGAGGGAAACCTCATTACCCACTAAACCATTACCACACTAAGTAGAAGTCATGGTAAGTTAAAATAACATATACTGTTACCAAGACAACAAAAAAACACTGCAAATCAAAGGCAACAGCCTAAGATGTTTCTGTCTGCTCACCTGTGCTGGGAGGACACTATACTTAAAAAATAACAAGCAGGATCTTTCTCCAAGAAAGCAGACCATTTCCATGACATCATATCACACATCAGTATAGCTAATCATAGACTGTCTATCTCGATTAGTTGTTCTTGGTGTTTCCACACAAGCGAAACTTTTTTTCATAATGGGAAAGGGTGTGACATCATAAACAGGGAACTAATTAGAAAGCTCTTGAAGTCCCACTCACCTCGTATCGGGTCTTCACTACAGTCACTGGTAGCATGCAAATCCCAGCTACTGCACGGGAGGTGGCACCCAGAAAGACAGACTCCAGGGCTGTGGGCAAACGATCCACTAGAAACTTTTGCTTCAGTGTGTACAAAGTGCTGAAGTAAATCCCAACTCCAGGAATGCATCTTGCAAAAGACTTCAGAAGAAACAGAAGCAGATGAAGAAAGAAAAAGCACGTGTGAGAAAAAAATGTACTACAGAACTTTACAGAGACTATTAGACTTAACAGGAAGCTTTGCATGAGAAAAAAAGAGAGCACTAAAGGTATCATGCTAAGGAAAGAAGACAAGATAGATTAAAAAATACACCACAGAATTAACCAATGGGTTGAAATGATGCCAGGATTTAATGCATTCCTCACTTCCAGTTTTCTAACAACAAGCATATTCCAGATGAAAACGAGGTTGGTGCAGCTGCCGCTCCAGATTTGCCAAGGTATTCAAATGTTCAACTGCTCGGTACTGCAAATGCAGTGACCACTATGACCAAATCAGTGGAACTTATGATATTAACTCCTTAAAAGGGGATTTAACCATCTTAATCACATGGTTTCATTCATAATTTTACAAGAGCTGCCCATTTAAATCTAGCCTATAGTTAGTAATGAATAGTAGATTTATTTATGTATTTATTTTTAGAAAGCAGGGTTAAAACAGCCACTTACTGGAGAGACACCTTTCCAGAGCCCTAGGAGACTCTCTGTACGAACAACCCTAAAGAGCAGTGTTACCATGCCAACACGACTGGACCTGAAAAGAAGACAAGAAACAAGGACTATAGGGATGATCTGTTTCTGCTCTCTGGCAGGCACACTTTACAGCCACCCCACCTTCCACTGGTATAACTGTGCATTAGCCACAGCACCTCAGAGGTTTTCTGTCTCCTCTCAGCCTGCTTTCTTTGGTCATCCTGCCCAGTGCTTCACTGCCACATCCCGCTTATCCATCACTTGTGACACAAGGTAGAGGCATCTCTCAGTAGCATTTCTGATTGCTCCATTTATTAACAACACCTGATGTTGTCATGGTTGACTGCACCAGGCAAATGGAAGCAGTTGTATGCATGTGAAAAGGTTACATGGCAGTCGCACACTATTTTTTAGACTGTAGTGGACACCCAGTTAAACTGCTGGGCACCCACTCCAGCAAACATGGAGCTCTCAGATAAGCACCAACAGCTGCTGTGGCTACGGTAGAGTTCACAGAAACTACTATCTTCTCTCCTTTAGGGCAAAATACTGAATCTTCTCCATGTTATAAAAACATACCTCTGTTTCAGAAAGACTCTCAGCATCTGAGTTACACCCCTGAACTCTAAGGCCTGGCCAGGAAACCAAGAAGAAGTCTATGATGTAGCATGCACTCACCCCCTCCCTACCTCACCTACACTTACCCACTCACAGAAGGCTGCAGAGTCTGAAGGCGAGTTTTCAGCAGGTCGAGGGGCTGGAACAGGAGGGTGGAGCAAGTCCCACTGATGGAACCACACACAAAGGCCTTTAGGACTGGATGCATCTGGAAGAGGAAGAATAAGGCTTTAATACTGAAGTGGCTATTTATTTGATTACAAGTGGCATCAGAGGAAATAAACCAGTTGATATGCCACATACCATAAGAAAAGAACAAGAGACTGTCCCAAACACTGAGTATACCTGCTCATATAGGAAACAGTGTCACAGATCTTTTCAGAGACTAATCAAGCTTTGAGTTTTTTGTTCCCTCTGCCTTTCCTGTGAGGTTGTTCCAGAATCTCCTTGTATTTTAATGGCTGGAAAGAGTCTTCTGAATGTAAAACTTAAAAACAATAGCAGCCCTTTGTTAACTATTTGTTCTTCTGTCAAGAAGAATACATGCATATTCTCATGCATATTCTCATGCATATTCTCATGCATATTGGAGGGAATCTGCATCTGCTTCCTACCGTCCCACAAACTATCTGTGCTTTAGCTGTGATTCAGTCTGCTTCTGTTCAGCATTCTGCTTGCAAGTCTCCCCTTGCCTGATCCACAGACCAAAGTTTCCTAACCACCATGGAAACAAGTGAGATTCTCCCGCAAAACCTGACTTTTCAGTCAGAAAGATGTGTTCCTCCCCACTGTCCACCCAAACATAGCTCAAGCAAGCTCAAAGCAAGCCGCTGCCAGGTCAGCTAAGATCTGTTTTTCTTATCCACATGCTCTGTCATCTCTCAGGAGTCCATGAATGACAAGCTGGAAGGTATAAACCTCAAAGCAGGCCAGAGATTTATTTTTAAAACAAATATTTAATGTGATTCTAATGCATAATAACATTTCTATGCCCTTCAAACAGAACCACATCAGAGAACATCTTGGTAACATGATGGTTTCTAGAGGGGTACATTCAAAAGCCTGATGGCTAGTGTTCTTGCAATAATAAATCTTTTAAAGTAAACCACATCTTACTATTCTCTAATGCTTACTTTTAAACTTCTCATCACTAACAAAATACATCATGATTCTTCAGCCACGCTCCCTAAAATACATTGTTGCTGGGCAGCAAGCCACAAGCAAGAGGGCGTGGGCCCGCTCCCAAGATGTCCTTCATCCCACAGCATCCTGGCAGTGGCCAAACCTGGGTCCTCCCGGCCGGGGCACCCAGGCTCCCCACAGAGGAGGGCGCAGAGCACGGCTCGCTCCCCGCACGCGACACGCGCTTGGTGACTATGCAAGGGCCGCGGAGCACCCCTTCACACGTGAGCCCCTTGGCAGCCCATGGCGCCCTTCGGCTTTCCGATGACACGTGCCCCGGTCTGCATCTCCTGACAGCGTATTAGGCTGATCTGCCCCCACTGACGCTGTTACAAGGCAAAAAAAGTAGATATAACCTGGCCTAGGAGAAAGAAACAGGCACAAGATTTGCAAAAGACGACACATTTGCACTGAAGCAATGCGGTGCCTGGGTCCACACATGCACCTGGTCTGACACCAGGGACACCTCGGCCACCCCATTTCCCACTGCCCCCTGGCAAGACAAGCTAAGCACTGGTGGCCTATGAGTACACCAGGGCTTCCCACCCGCTTACTACACCGGCTCGGCCCCACGACGTGGAGGACGACAGTAAGGGGGTGACCCGGCCCCTCCGGGTCCCCCATCCACGGGCTGCCCCAGGCAGACCCTGCTTAACTTAGCAAGCGGAGTCCCGCACCGCCCCGCACCGCCCCACACGCAACGCGCCGCGCCGCGCGCGCCTCGCTACCTCCGCCTCCCGGCCCGGCATCCCAGCGCCGCTCCGCAGCCAGTCAGCGAGGCGGGCCGCAGTGACGCCCGCCGCGCTCCTCCGCCGCTGGCCAATCCCAGCAGCCCGTCGCGAGCCAATCGGGGAGGGGGAGGGCCGAGCACGGCCGCGCCGCGGCGCCTGCGCGCTCGCGTTAACCCGTCGGTTGCCGGGGCGGGAGGTGGGGGAGAGGCAGGAGGTGGCGGCGGTTGCGCGTCGCGGCTGCTGGAGGCCCGGCCCGGCCCGGCCCGCGCTGTGTGTGAGGGCTGCCCGTCGCGGGTCTGCCCCAGGGACCCGCCAGGGCGTCGCTGCACCTAAGGGAGGGCTGGCTGGCTGGCTGCCGCCGGCGGGGGACTCACCCGCTGCAGAGGGCTCTCCTCCTGCAAGCTCTCCATGCCGCCGCCGCGGTCCTCCGCGGGCAGCTTGCGATATACTGAAACCTTCCCCCGCGGAGAGGCACCGGTCTGTCTTCGACGGCTGAAAATACTAGAGCCTGCGAAGAGTGGAGTTAAATGATCTGAGCCATTACTAACGTTTTCCTCCCCCCCCCCCACCCCCAACAGACACCTATGTTCTCTATTGCCGCTGAATGTTTTTGTGCCGCCCTTGACGTACTTTCTTAAACGCTCACTTGGAAAGCTGGCTTTCTTCAGCTACGATTTCATGACTGCAAAGTTTATTAAGTGAAAATAATAGGAAACATTTAAGTCACTTCCCCCAAAAGATCTCTTCTTTATTAAATCGTTCCCCAGCTAGTTTGATACCCAGCAACTAAACTGCTGCAATGCACAGACCTAATGAATTCTATAAAACACAGGCAATACAGAAGGGAAAACGTATAATGAATTGTTTTAATTTCTCCCCATCCCTCCCCGTAGCAGTCTTGTTCTGGAGACAGTGGCATTCAAAACCACAAACTTCTCTCCGTTTTCTTACCATTAATGTTTCCACTTTCTCTTTTACATCGTTAGCCTGGAGCGGAGGAGGCCTGCTTTTCTGGGTTATTTAAGAGGTTAGACACTGAAATGAGGTGATTTATTTTAAATGTGCTTCAGCTCTCAAGACTGGGTTTCTTTGCTGCCCCTTGAGCTCTGTTTCCTTATCTGTGAAGCAGGTGGAAGACAGGAGGACTACGCAGCAGCTGCTTAAATCGTCAGCTTTTCTGGGAACCTCTTGCCAGCTTGCCATGCCCTGGCTCTATAGAGGGTGGTGCTTAGAGACACGTCACGCTTCAGCTAAGTTGGGCTGTTCCTAGAAAGAAAAATAATCAATCACGTGCACAAACCACTTGTCCTTGTTTGTTCACTTTGTCAGATAGCAACCCTGAAGAAAGAGAGACTGTGCTTGTCTGAGAAAATGTAACATATACGCGAGGAAAAGCTTTACATTAGGGCTCCCTTCTGCCCTTTGCAGTTGACTTCTCTTCGGTGAGTTCCTCTCTCTCATTATGCAGTTCCCTCCTCATGGAAGAGACTGTCTTCTTATATTTCATGAATTGACAATTCATGAATTAAGAATTAATGCAGTTATGAATTCAATTATGACAATTATGAATTAAGAAAGCCAATGTCACCCCAGTCTTCAAAAAGGGCAAGAAGGAGGAGCCAGGGAACTACAGGCCTGTCAGTCTCACCTCCATCCCTGGAAAGGTGATGGAACAGCTCATCCTGGAGGTCCCCACTAAGCATGTGGAGGACAAGAAGGTGATCAGGAGTAGTCAGCATGGATTCACCCAAGGGAAATCATGCTTGACCAATCTGATAGCCTTCTATGACGGGATGACTGGCTGGGTAGATGAGGGGAGAGCAGTGGATGTTGTCTCCCTGGACTACAGCAAGGCTTTGGACACTGTCTCCCATCACATCCTCCTAGGTAAGCTCAGGAAGTGTGGGCTAGATGAGTGGACGGTGAGGTGGATTGAGAACTGGCTGGATGGCCGAGCTCAGAGGGTTGTGATCAGTGGTACGGAGTCAAGTCGGAGGCCTGCAGCTAGTGGTGTTCTGCAGGGGTCAGTCCTGGGTCCAGTCTTGTTCAATATATTCCTCAATGACCTGGAGGAAGGGACAGAGTGCACCCTCAGCAAGTTTGCTGATGATACTAAACTGGGGGGGAGTGGCTAACACACCAGAAGACTGTGCTGCCATTCAGAGGGACCTGGACAGGCTGGAGAGCTGGGCGGAGAGGAACCTCATGAAATTCAACAAAGGCAAGTGCAAGGTCCTGCATCTAGGGAGGAACAACCCCATGCAGCAGTACAGGCTGGGGGGTTGACGTGCTGGAAAGTAGCTCTGCCGAGAAGGACCTGGGAGTGCTGGTGGACAACAAGTTAAGCATGAGCCAGCAGTGTGCCCTTGTGGCCAAGAAGGCCAATGGTATGCTGGCGTGCATTAGGCAGAGTGTTGCCAGCAGGTGGAGGGAGGTGATCCTGCCCCTCTACCCAGCCCTGCTGAGGCCTCACCTGGAGTACTGTGTCCAGTTCTGGGCTCCCCCAGTACAAGAGAGACATGGTGCTACTGGAGAGAGTCCAGCGGAGGGCTACAAAGATGATGAGGGGACTGGAGCATCTCTCCTATGAAGAAAGGCTGCAAGAACTGGGCCTTTCAGTCTGGAGAAGAGAATGAGGGGGGATCTCATCAACGTGTACAAGTATCTGAAGGGGGAGTGTCAAGAGGATGAGGCCAGTCTCTTCTCCGTGGTGCCCAGCGACAGGACAAGAGGCAACGGGCAGAAACTGAACCACAGGAAGTTCCATCTAAACCTGAGAAAAAACTTCTTTACTGTGAGGGTGAGTGAGTATTGGACCAGGTTGCCCAGAGAGGTGGTGGAGTCTCCTTCGCTGGAGATATTCAAAACCCGTCTGGATGTGATCCTGGGCAATGTGCTCTAGAGGACCCTGCTTGAGCAGGGAGGTTGGACTAGATGATCTCCAGAGGTCCCTTCCAACCTAAACCATTCTGTGATTCTGTGATTCTGTGACTCTGCCTCTAAACTTGCGGAAAAGAGGATGAGCCCAAGTGAGAGCAACACTTCTCCCCTGGTGCCTTCCCTCGCTCCCATCTTAGACCAAAACAAAGCTGGAGCCAGGCTCTCTGGCTGAATGCTGTTCAATATACTGCCATCTGCAGAGCTGCTATTGTGCAGAAGACTACTGTACACTTAGGAATTAGTGATCCACTGAACAGTTAACCTGAGTACGTACAGGCCTGTGCTGGGCTGCATATATCCCTTGACCGCAGGATTAATTTGGCTGGCTAATGGTAACAGGGGAGCCTGCAGGCAGTTCCCACTTGGCACCAGCTGCCTGCATGTCCTTGTCTTTATCTAAAAGTGAAACAGCAATTTCTCATGTGAATGTTCACATGTCCTTTCACTGGACTGTAAGAATAAGCAATAGAATTATTTTCTTCTAAGAAAATCCCGTAAGAGCTGTAAAGACCAAAATGCAGATGAACCTCACCACAGACAGGATCTGCGTCCTGATCGAGAGGTCCATCTGATGCTGTATCATCTCAGGATTCCCAGCATCAGAAGGGATGTAAGATTTAATTGCTAATCATTTATGCTTCTCCTATCTTTAAATATTCTGATTAAACATTGTATTATACTTATAGATTTGAATGAGTATTCTTTCTTATCAAGATCCGCAAAGCACCAGCACCTACCCAGTGCACAACAATGTTCCACTGCAAATGACTCAGCCCCAAGGTGCAACTCTTCTTGCAACATTGGAAGAATTGATGGATGGCCTTGGAAAAGAAGTAGAAAAGAGGTAGAAGTGTTTTTGGTTTTTTTTTTGCATGGACAGGTGATGTTTCTGTAGCATTCCACAGCCTTGCAAATGATGTGGTGCAAAATTACAGACTGGAAATTTGGTCAGGAGAAAAAAGGTGCAGGAACACTTGTGCTGGACCAAACTTACACGGTAAAGAAATTTATTAGACAGCATAATTAACGGGGGGGGGTGTAGGCACTTTTCCCTGACCACTGTTTTCCCTCATTGCAGCAAATTTCCATGGCTTCCTAAGCTTACACATAGGCATCTCAGCAGGCCAAAGGAAAGGCTCGCTCTCTCTGGCACCCAGCAGGTTGGGGGCCATCTCAGCTGTGCTGCCATTTTTCAGCTCCCTGTCTCCCAAATCCTTCTTCCTCTCCTGAACCCTCTCTTGTCGCCAGCGAGAGGTCAGCAGCTCTCAGGGAAATCTTCCCTTCTTCCAGAGGTCCCATCAAATTCAGCCTGCAGCTGTTAGCACAAGGGGACCAAAGAGCCTTTTCCTTGTTGCCCAGCTGCAGTCTTTCTAAGTGAGTATCAGATTAAAATGAAACACATCTGTGGGCAGACACTCACATACCATCCATCACAATGGATTTTGATGTTCAGGTATGTCATAAATTCTGTATGTACTACAGAAATATTATATAAAACAATAGTAGTTGTATATTGTAGTATATATTTTCAAGGTTCAGGTTATAACAGCAAGGATAAAATATTAGTGAAAGATAGCTATGTTCAATTAATAGTCTATGGTGCGCTGAATTTATCATGCATGATTAATCAATGTTTATATAAAGAAGGCGGCTTAGAGATATAAGTGGTTTTGAAAAAGCTCCTTGGGCTGGTTTCCTGTAATGGCATTTGGCGTGTTTCTGCTGTGCTGGGTTGGGAGTATCAGAAAACTTACTGGGATGTTTTATTCTCAGAACTAGTTTTGACTTTATCCATAGCAGTTTGTTTGGCTTTTCCTTTGAAGAAACAATAACAACATATTTAAATTACTTTTTAGAGGAGTGAACTTCACAACTCTGATAAAGCTGACAAACCTGAAATTGCAATGTTCTTGTATGGAGCTGAAGTGTGTACGCAGCCATCTATATTCTCTTCCTTCAGAGCCCCCAGCTGTGGCTGAACGGTAGCTGGCTGTGTCTTTGGGTGTAGCTACAACAGACATTTGTGTCATTTCCTCAAGCAAAGCGGCTGATCATGTGCATCTCCCCCTAACTGTTTCCTTCCCTCACTTCTAAAGGAAAACCCAGCAGGGGGAGCCTCATTCCTTCATGTCACCGGTCCTTTAGAGCTGCGAGAAGACAGCTCGCCTCCCATGGCTTTCCAGCCACCAGTAGCAGAGACGGGTTTATTCTTCTGTCCTTGAAAAGGTGGGGAGGCAAAAATTACTCTGCGGGAGAGAAGAGCTATGCCTAGGGGTCAAAATGTTTTAGCCCACGGGCTGAGGAAGGGAAGAGGCACAGGAAGCTGAGAATCACAGAATCACAGAATCACAGAATCGTTTAGGTTGGATGGGACCTCTGGAGATCATCTAGTCCAACCTCCCTGCTCCAGCAGGGTCACCTAGAGCATATTGCCCAGGATCACATCCAGATGGGTTTTGAATATCTCCAGCGAAGGAGACTCCACCACCTCTCTGGGCAACCTGGTCCAATGCTCTGTCACCCTCACAGTGAAGAGGTTTTTTCTCAGGTTCAGATGAAACTTCCTGTGGTTCAGTTTCTGCCCATTGCCTCTTGTCCTGTCGCTGGGCACCACGGAGAAGAGGCTGGCCTCATCCTCTTGACACTCCCCCTTCAGATACTTGTACACATTGATGAGATCCCCTCTCAATCTTCTCTTCTCCAGACTGAACAGGCCCAGCTCTCTCAGCCTTTCTTCATAGGAGAGGTGCTCCAGCCCTCTAATCATCTTGATAGCCCTCCGCTGGACTCTCTCCAGGAGTGTCATGTCTCTCTTGTACTGGGGAGCCCAGAACTGAACACAGTACTCCAGGTGAGGCCTCAGCAGGGCTGGGTAGAGGGGCAGGATCACCTCCCTCCACCTGCTGGCAACACTCTGCCTAATGCACGCCAGCATACCATTGGCCTTCTTGGCCACAAGGGCACACTGCTGGCTCATGCTTAACTTGTTGTCCACCAGCACTCCCAGGTCCTTCTCTGCAGAGCTACTTTCCAACAGGTCAACCCCCAGCCTGTACTGGTGCATGGGGTTGTTCCTGCCTAGGTGCAGGACCTTGCACTTGCCTTTGTTGAACTTCATGAGGTTCCTCTCCGCCCACCTCTCCAGCCTGTCCGAGTCCCTCTGAATGGCAGCACAGCCCTTTGGTGTGTTAGCCTCTCCTCCCAGTTTAGTATCATCAGCAAATTTGCTGAGGAGGCACTCTGTCCCTTCCTCCAGGTCATCGATGAATACGTTGAACAAGACTGGACCCAGGACTGACCCCTGGGGGACACCGCTAGCCACAGGCCTCCGACTTGACTCTGCGCCATTCACCACAACCCTCTGAGCTCTGCCATCCAGCCAGTTCTCAAGCCACCTCACCGTCCACTCATCTAGCCCACACTTCCTGAGCTTACCTAGGAGGATGTGATGGGAGACAGTGATGGGAGACTTCAGCCTTGCTGAAGTCCAGAAAGACAACATCCACTGCTCTCCCCTCATCTACCCAGCCAGTCATCCCGTCATAGAAGGCTATCAGATTGGTCAAGCATGATTTCCCTTGGGTGAATCCATGCTGACTACTCCTGATCACCTTCTTGTCCTCCACATGCTTAGTGATGACCTCCAGGAGGAGCTGTTCCATCACCTTTCCAGGGATGGAGGTGAGGCTGACAGGCCTGTAGTTCCCTGGCTCCTCCTCCTTGCCCTTTTGGAAGACTGGCGTGACATTGGCTTTCTTCCAGTCCTCAGGCACCTCTCCTGCTTGCCCCTGAGCTGGTAGAGGAGGAGATGCCCACAGCTTGCAGAGGAACCAGCATCAGCAGGGGCAGAGGTGACAGTCCTGAGAGCCCTGTGTCCCTGCAAGCTGGGGAGACTGGGAGCGCAGCACATCCCTTCTGTCCAGCTGTTTACACTCAGCCCGGGACAGCAAAACCAGGAGGTGGGGTAGGAGGATACTTACGACTTATCCCCTCATTTATCAAGTCCTCCCCTCCGTGCTGCTGGCCTATCTCTGAGCGTGCAGCCCCGAGCCCTGCTGCTCGGCGGCCCGCCCATGCCAGGGGCAGAGCCATGCACCCTCTTTCCTATCACATCCCACACAAGGCACAGAAGGAGCTCGGGCAAGCTCAGGGAAACCTCCTGCTCGCCCATCCTGGCACAGGGCCCATCTCCGCTGGACTTCAAAGCCTGCCCAGGCTACATTTTGCCTTGTCCTTTGAGCTTCTTTTGCCACTCCGTGCCACCAAGCGTTTCCATTTGGCAGCAGCTTCTGCTAGCTAAAACAGGAGAGGGGGGGCAGCATTCTGGGCTGCCCAACTTCACAAAGCACGGCAGGGCCTTCGGCGTGGAGAGGAAAGGCTGTGAGCAAGGGAGACTTTGCCACCTTGACAGCTGCAGCGTCTTTCCCAGAGACTTTTGTATGGCTCTCCGGGCACAGCAGGGACAGCTTCAGCCCGTGCCCGCGTCATTCAAACGCTGTGTTTGCACAGCACAGCTTCCTGCGAGCAAATAACGCGGGCCAAACAGGCACTCAAACTGAAGAGAAACACTTATCCCTTCCCCTCTTCCCTCTCCTCCCCTCGCCTCTCTCCTCCCTTTTTCCTTCTCTCTCTTTCTCTCCAGACTTGCTGACATATCTGGGTGCAGTGAGGGAAGTGGTGTTTATCATTCTACCTACGCAAATAGCGCCAAGCAAGACCGCTGCCGTATGCGAGGGCATGGACTGACTTCACGCAAAGGCAGGGCACACGTGCATGCTCTGGCTCTGGCTCTGGCTCTGGCTCTGTCCCTGCTCAGGGATGTCTGTAGCTGGCGGTGCCCAGACACCCTTGCCGTCACCTCTCTCTTGGCTCTGTCAGCGGCCACGGTCCCTTCTGCCACCTGTGCCGCGCACCGCGGTCACGTCACGGCCCCAGACAAATTTCTGCAATTACCGTAGTTCGAGGAGGTGGACGGGAACGGAAGACGAGGTGCCACTGATTCTGCTGAGGGATGCACATCTCTCTGCAGAGCCAAATACTGCTTTGAGCAAATGTCAGTGTAGGAGGGACACCCACCGAGATATTTTACATTGATAGTACACCTATAAAATCACCTCCACGTCAGAAGCAACGGTGTCTGGGCCGGAAGCCCATCGCACCTCCCACGGCACCAAACCTGCGTAATGGCCAGGCAGGGGCCCAGCCCCAGCCCAGTGCTGCCCTGGCCCCCCAGCACTGCGCGGCTGAGGGCTCCGAAACTGGAGATTCACTTCCTGCACCTGAACTTCAAAGCAGATGAAACTGTCTCCTACACCAAGGGGAATTTCGGTGCCTTTAGTATCTCCCCGCCAGTGCCTGGGTTTGGAGAGGAGCAGCTGCTTCGCTCCCCCCTTTCCTTGATAGCCCGAGCGGAGGAGGGGGCAGCGTTCCCACTGCTCTCTGGGACCCAGGGCCCCTTGGGCCTCCAGCCAGGGCAGCAAGGCTCTGCTGGCTGCGCCCAGAGCCAGCCAGGGCACCGCAAGCGCGGCCCCAGGGACCTGACGGTGCGAGCAGCGCTCTCGTGGCCTCGCTCCAGCTTCCAGGCACTTCCTCCAACCTGGAGCAGCAGGATGGGGGCAGTGGGGCGCTCGGGGCTGTGTCTCTCCTCTCCGCCTCACCCTCACCGACATGGGGATGGCGCTGCCGTTCCCTGTGTGCCAGCCGGGCCCTTCTCTGTGGGGCCACAGCGCCAGGGCTGACACGCTCTGCCCTGGCTGGGCAGCCCGCAGGAGGGGCTGCAGGCCTGAGACCAGTCTGACCAGCCTCCTGCGGGGATGACATTGATGCAGCCCGTCCGGCCTCGACCAGGGACATGGACCACAACGGTCTGTTTGGAGCCCTGCTTCAAGCCATTAGGACGTCTTCCTCTGAAGGGTCCGCGCGGCTTTACGAGGATCTGAGGATCTGCAAATCACAAAGCCCGCGCACCACAGGGAACCAGACTTGGCCCTGGGGATAAACATGGAGACAACGGCACACACGATGGGGGCAGGAGCATCAGTTTTATTCCATAACGATATCAGCAAGCCAGAGAGCGTGAGCGAGGCAATGTCCTGATGTGCATGTGACAGGCTACCCCAACCCAACCTGCTGAAAGCCACAGTGAAAGATGAAGTAGCTGATAGAGATGCTGCCATACGCAGAGCCACCTGCACAGAGCTCAGAGACAGGAGAAGGAAATGACTGCCGAAATAGAAAGAAAACCTCAAGCCAGGACCGGGCGGCTGCTGCCAGACCTCCCGGCTGCCAAATCAACCTCCTGCCCCAGCAGGAGCAGAGGCAGGAGCCGGGACACTTGGCTATTAGGCCACTCAGCCCACTCTTGGACACTGAGCCCTTCGGGAAGTCAGGAGTCCTTCATAAAGGACTCTTCACCCACCTCTCTCAGCCCCCGTTTTGTGGGCCAGGCCCCCTCTGGCCTTCCGCAAAGGAGCCGCTGAGCAGCTCAGTGGCAAGCCTGCGCTCCTTAAGCACAACTCAGTTCTGCCCCTCGGCTGACCACAGCTGCAGGCATCTCCAGAACGTCCCCTCTGACCATCTTCCCTCCCTCCACTCCTGCCGGCTGCGAGCAGAGCGGGCAGGAAAGAGGAGCAGACCAGCTCACACAGCCAAACAGTACAAATCATCCTGCTTCTTCTGCTCCTGTGAAAGGAAGAAAGACAAGCAAAATTTGCAAGCAAATTGGAGTGTGCCCCCAGATCTTCCCCTCCACCTGCTAATGGAGGAGAAGCAATGGGGAACCCCAACTCTGTTCCCAGTCTGCCAGGCCTTGTTCACCTCCTTGACCCACCGCAGCCGTTGCACTGGTGCTGGTGTCCACAGATGGAAAGTGGGGCTAAAACATTCACCAGCTGCTATGGGGCAATGAAACGGCAGCCTGGGATTGGCAACTGTCCCTTGACATCATCACAAGAAGAGGGCTGCTCAATAGGTCTCGGACGTAGAGCTGAAGCCTGGACAGATCTATCTGAACACGCTGTCCACCTCTTTCGCCGTGCCCCTTCGCACGCAGATCCGCAGGGTAGATCGGGGTCACAGGAGACTGGGAGACGACGCAGCGTTAAGCTGTGTGGAGACTAGAGAGAGGGGCTGTGTGCATGCCCACAGCCTCACATTTGCATACAGGGAAAAAATTGCTTCTGTCTGTCAGCAATTGAGTCTGTCAGCTCCCTCCACGGCCAGCTACTGGACACCCGACAGCAGGCCCTGAAGCAGGCGGTTTGCAGCAGGAATATCACCACCTGCATGCCTGGTTCCTGCTCCGCTTCCTCAGCTTTGCCCTGCCGCCTCCTGGGGGACCTTGGCCCAGGGGCACCTTTGCTCTGCCCCTGGCCTTCACGCTCCCTTGGCAGCCAGGCACAGGAGCACCTGAGAGCAGAACTTGCCCTTTCGTGGGGAGTCTCCAGAGGAAGAGGAAGCAGCTTCTGTTTTTTCACATCTCTGTAGCACAGAGTTACAAAAGAGCAGGAAGCAGATTGGAGAAACCTTGATTGTAAACCACCTGGAAATGCAAGGTTTGTGCCATGCTCCAGAGCTCTCCTTGCAGGGCTCTGCAGCAGGCTCTGGCCTGAGGTGCAGGCTGGGCCCTGCCTCCCCTTCACTGCAGCGCTGTAGCACGACTTCCAGCAGCTGAGTCAGAGGGAAACGGTCTCTCTTTTGAGCAGAGCTTGCAGTGGCAGAGCCACGGCGGCAGCCCCAGCTCAGCGGGGCTGCAAAGCCTGCCCAGCAGCTGGGGGAAAGGGAGGGAGTTTGCCCCCGCAGGGCTCTGGGCTGCTGCAGCTCCCTGCTCCTGGCCTCACTCCTCCTGCACAAGTGTGGGAGCCTCTCCATGAACTTGTCTCCCCAGGGAGTCAGGGCAGAGGCTGGTTTATTCAGCGCCGCAACAAATGCCGTCTACTCGCTGTGCTGTGGGTTTGAGGAGAGCAACAAATGGCTGGCAGTGGTTTGAAAGCAGGGTAGTGCGGTGCAGGTCACTGTCTCACCTCATCCTGCACCCATGGAAGTATACTGAAAGTCTCCTGGCAGCAACAGGAAGCAGCAGCCCCAGTAACAGACTTGTGCTAGGCTTGTATGTGTTTGTCCACAGCCTGCCTACTCCTGGAAGTAGGACTGCCTCTGCCTTGACGAGTTGCTCCGCATCACTTTGATTAGTGCTAAGGTTGTCCCTGGAGGTCTTGG
Source organism: Struthio camelus (assembly GCF_040807025.1). NCBI lineage: Eukaryota > Metazoa > Chordata > Aves > Struthioniformes > Struthionidae > Struthio > Struthio camelus. The sequence continues at coordinate 52,465,884 of NC_090943.1, forward strand.
TGCTCATGCTGAGCCCTGTAACTATTCCTGCGCTTCCAGGATGCTTGGAAGCTTGGCCAGGCTAATCGCCCTGCTAGAGAAGTCTGTACCACGGCCTGCTGAGTTCTTGGGTAGAAGTAAGGGAGAAGGAAATAGCAGAAGTTCTAAACATGCCTAATGGCAGAAGGTGTTAGAGTAATCTCAAGTGAGGCAAATGAGCCCTGAAAGCACTCAAGCATGGAAAATGTCTCTGTGCCTTCAGCTGAGCATGGACTAAAGACTCGAGCAAATCATCAGATGTTTTTCTCTTTGCTCTCACTCTGTCGGAACAACTTAGCATTTGGGAATAAGAGCCATTTGTTTCCTCACTCACTGCTCTTGCGTTTGAGAGGTGCTGCGTTCGGACAGCTGGTTTGCAAACCCTCGGTGACATGAACATTTCTTTGCCTTGCTGTGTATTGTGCTAAACACTGATGCTGAGCTAAACACAACAGATAATACTTTTATGATTTCTCAGGCCTCTAAACTAAACCATGGCTGGGTCCTCCCTTTCTTTCTTTCCCTTTGTTGTGTTCACCCTCACATGCTGCATGTGCATTCGCATCATGAGAGCAAGGGTTTGTCTGAAGCACTTTTCAGAACAAACCATCTATTTGCCCCTCCATCTTCCGAGTCTTTATTGCCCTTCCTCCCGCCCCAGTAACGGTGCAGCAGTGAGCCAAAGGAGTGGGCACAAGAGGCAGCCTTAGATGAGCTCAGTTTTCAAAAGATGTTCTCAGCTCTGCACATGAACTCCCTCATCAGGATTTTAGGGGGCCGTTGCTCCTCTACTTTTGCTGACGGCGCCAAACGTCATCAACGCTAACAAAGCTAAGAAGGCCTTTGAAGGCTCTTGGGGCAGGAAATTAGGGCCCATGCCAAAAGGACTCCCTCCCTCCCGCACGAAAAGGGGTGACGGGACAAACGGCCGTTCAAGGTGGGGATAGTGGTACCTCGCTGCAAAGCAGGATGCCCTGTACGGGGTTGTTCAGCTCAGCAGTGGCCGTATCCAGACCAGCGGACAGGAGGAGTATGGAGGGCAGAAAGCGTGACACCCGGTCTGGAGGGCCAGGGGCTGGTGTGTTTCCTTAACTTCAGCTAAGGAAGATGAGCTCATCAGCTTGTGGTTACTGCAGGTCTTTAATACGATACATCACTCGAAGGAAGAGCTAGTTTAAGACTAGCTGAAGTTTTGCTGCAAGTCGCACTTGTGAATTGGCACGTTGCCAAACTATATGAATGGGACTATATCCGCTTATCAAAAACTGATCTTTTGAAGACATTTCCTTTGGTACTCATTCAGACATAGCGTTGGATTATGGATGAGAACCTGACACACCTGCTGGCTGGAGAAAGCTTGGAGCACTTGGAGGTGAGTCATTCCCAGCTAGGCTGCTGCCCTGCTAGCTGAGCACAGACACATCTGGGGTGCCTAGTGTTCCTTCTCTGCTGTGATAGCTAGTCCTGCTAGTGACAGCTAGGGTTTAGAAGAAATCAAGTGTGGTCATTATTCTCTGAAAAGAAATAGCATGTGACAGTATCACCCTTTACAGTAGAGAAAATAGCAGGTACTATAGCAAAGATACTGCGAACATCTAACCGGAGACAGTGTCTGAACAGTGGATGAATATGGCGTCACTAATGTTGTTTAGCACTGTTTGTCATCATGGGTACTACTTTGGGGTGACATTGTCACTGTTTAGGGTGACATTGTCACTGATTAGTTGCTAAGAAGGGCCAGGCAGTAGGGAAGCTGGGTGTAGCTCCTGCTGGGTGGATTCTGACTGGTGCCATGGCTGAATCACAACTGATTTTGACTGGTGCTATGGCTGAATTACAACTGGGGCCCCTTCAATTACAGTGAAGTCTCATTTCCCAAGCAAGCAAACTGCAGCACCTGTGCACATCTGACTTTGGAGGCTGCTGACTGTGGGCAGCTGCCAAAACATCAGCACGTCTGAAGATCAGGCTCTTGCTTCGTGCAGGGGTTCAACCCCTGCCCTCCACACTGTTGTGCCTCCAGAGGGAAAACGCTGCCACACCAGAGGACAGCATGGCATTTGGGCCCTCCTCCTAGTCCTGGTTCAGCCTCTCTCTTGTACTGACACTAACTAGCAGCACACCGCTCCTGCAAGCAGGAGCTCTGCTGCAGCTGCCTGGGCCAGCGTGAGCTGCCTTCCCACAGCCCAGGGCAAAACAGCCAAGGGCAGCCCAGGGGCGTCTTCTGAAGGCACCTCTTGCAGCGTACAGGGAGACGGCACAGGAGGCTCTCCAGCCTCCTTCCTCGCCAGAGGCCTTCCCTTGCCCCTGTCCCTTGAAAGGGGCGGAAGGCACAAGAATGCCCAAGAGCCACAGGTGCCCCCAGTGCCCCGTAAGCCCACACGGTGCTGGAGCATCTCACACAGCAGCAGAGCGAGCTCTTGCCAGCTCCCTCATGGGCAGGTGCTGGTGAGAAAGCGAGGGCTGCAGCCAGCACTTCTCAGCAGCTGCCTCCAAGGACAACCAGAGCAGAGACACTGCTGAAAGGCACAGGTGGCACAGCCTGACACCGGGGCTCTCTGCTCTCTCAGCGTTAACCTCTGAAATCAGCCCGGCCTGACTGCAGAGCCAGGCACGCGCACGCCCCTTGCAACTGCCTGGATGCTGAGCTCTGGTCACTACTGCAGAAAAACAAAATCCCTTTTCACACAGATGGGCGTGCCTGATCTTTGCTTCAGGAAACTCAGAAATCCCGCCGTCCCTGTTACCTGAATAAAGGCTTGGGGGGAATCAGCCGCTGCAAGTAGCTGGTTGCGGGGGCGGTTGCAGAGAGAGGACAAAGCTTTTGCTGGGGAGAAGGGGCAGAAGCAACTGAGCAGTTTTGCTCTTTAGGAAAGCAGTGCTTGGGCTACAGCTGCTACTGCTGTTTTCATCCAGGGCATACTACACTTGTGATGTGCACAAACCACTTGTAACTGTTGCTGCTGGTGCCTTTACAACTGAAAACCTGCTTTAACAATGCTGGAAGCCTCTGCAAAAGTGACTTGCCACACTGTGGACTATTTCTGGCCCTCAGTAACTAGCAGCAGAGCTTTGTCGCAGGTCAGAGCTCCTGAGTGTACTCCTCCCTGAGCACTGCTCCCTCTCTCCTTTCTCAAGAAAAATATGGAATACCACCACAAACCCTGTGGCAGAGGGGCTCTCAGCACAGATGGACTGTGTCCATCTTGGTACTGGTTTGATGATGCTCCTTGGCTCCAGCCCCACTTCCTAACAGCCTCCACTGGGACTGCAGGCACAGCGCTGCCGACCCCACAGAGAGCAGGCTGCTGCGTTACTGGTAACCTCTGCTTTCCCACAGCAGCTGGATTTTCCTTGATCTTCCCCATCCCCTCCTGGGCAACAGACTTATCCTGCCAGGGGAGGATTGGCCAGTGACATTCACTCCGTGTTTGCACCCTATCGGCTCAGCCGAGGCAAAAAACCCCAGCGCTGTGCTGAGAACAGGCTCTGGCTCCGCACGGGCTTCCAGGCAGATCACGCACACTGCATTTTCTCAATCCTATAGCAAGTAGACCCCAGTGTCTTGCATCTGCAAACAATGTGCAGGAAAGACAGACATTTTTTTCCAGAGATTTCCAGCATCATTATTTTCACTGGGGAAGCAGGAGTGTAAGAAGAGTGTTTAGCCAGTGTTTAGCTGCCACATGAAACAACTCACAGAAGCGGAACTCCACGCGTCCTCAAGTGCTTTGGTATGAGCTGAATTGTACCTAATATAGCTATTAAGAATTTAAGTTATGATATGTGTGTCATGAAATTATTTGTCCTTAAGCAGGTAGACTACCTGTCACCAACATTTAACTCCTCTGCACCCTATGATGGCAGCTTCCTCTACCCTGACATTGACATCAACTGTGGTCTTGAAAATATTTCATCGTTCGCATCTACATTTTTTCCCGTGCTGTACAGCGTATTGTTTGTGACAGGTCTCATGGGAAATGCTTTGGTTGTTTGGGTCCTAATAGGCTTCAAGAAAATCAATGCCATGACTGATGTGTATCTGCTGAACCTCGCCATCTCTGACCTCCTCTTTGTCTTCTCCCTCCCCTTCTTGGTTCAGTACTCCGCAGTGGAACAGTGGACTTTTGGAAATGCAATGTGTAAAATAATCAGTTCCGCTTACTTCGTTGGTTTCTATAGCAGCGCATTCTTCATAACCATCATGAGCGTCGATAGGTACTTGGCTATTGTCCGCTCCGTGCACGCTCTACAGGTTCGGACAACCGCACACGCGATAGTTACGAGCCTGGTCCTTTGGGCGGTAGCCATTTTAGCATCAGCACCAGCCTTCCTTTTTTTCCAGGAAGCAGAGGATAACAACAGGGCGATGTGCATCCCGCATTATCCCAACGGTAACAACGGCTGGAAGATTTTCTCTAATTTTGAAGTCAACGTCTTGGGCTGGCTCATCCCCCTTGGCATCCTCTTCTTCTGCTACTACAACATCTTGAAAAACCTGCAGAAATGCCATACGCAGAACAAGTACAAAGCAATGAAGCTCGTGTTTGTTGTTGTCACCGTGTTCTTCCTCTTCTGGACCCCCATCAACATTGTGCTCTTCCTGGACTCTCTGCAGAATATGTATATCATAGACGACTGTCACGCAAGCCAAAGGCTAGCTCTAGCCCTAGAGCTGGCTGAGGCTTTCTCCTTGGCCCACTGCTGCCTCAACCCAGTCATCTATGCTTTTGTGGGCGAGAAGTTCAAGAAGTATCTCTGTGAGGCTTTCCAAAAATATGCACGGTTCCTATTGCGCTGCAAAGACTACACTGCTTTCAGCGGGCACAGCTTCGACAAGCGTTCCTCTCTGCATCCAGCTTCCTCACAATCTTCTTTTGTTGATACTGTCTTATAGAGCAAGGAGTTAAAAGCTCCCATGCTCCTTTCCAGGCTCTATGCAGTGGACTGAATGGGTGGCTTGAAAACAGTTAATTCTGCCAGTGATTCAGTTTATAAAATCCTCACCTTGTCTCGGGAAAGAGGTTTCAGCATCATGCCAGAGCAAGCTACACAGGGAGCAGTCTGACACTGCATGATGCCATTCTGAAAGGGGAGGTTGAGACTGTTACTTTAAACCTAGAAAATAACATCAAGCAGCTAATGGCACTACTGGAGAGAGTCCAGCGGAGGGCTACAAAGATGATGAGGGGACTGGAGCATCTCTCCTATGAAGAAAGGCTGAGAGAGCTGGGCCTCTTTAGCCTGGAGAAGATTGAGAGGCGATCTCATCAATGCCTACAAGTATCTGAAGGGAGGGTGTCAAGAGGATGGGGCCAGACTCTTCTCCATGGTGCCCAGCGACAGGACAAGAGGCAATGGGCATAAACTGAAACACAGGAAGTTCCATCTGAACCTGAGGAAAAACTTCTTTACTGTGAGGGTGACTGAGCACTGGAGGTTGCCCAGAGCACTGGAGGTTGCCCAGAGAGGTTGTGGACTCTTATTCCCTGGAGATATTCAAAACCTGTCTGGACGTGATCCTGGGCAATGTGCTCAAGAGGACCCTGCTTGAGCAGGGAGGTTGGACTGGATGATCTCCAGAGGTCCCTTCCAAACTCAACCATTCTGTGATTCTGTAATTCTGTAATCACCCATCCGTCTGCCCCCCAGCTGAATGGTTTAACAATGAAGTTTTTTTTCTCCTTTTCAGCTGAGCACAGGGGTGTTCAGGCCTTGAGGCACTGTTTAGACAACCTTTCAAGACATGAGATACTAGAAAAGTTGAAGCAGATGCTTAAGCCTGCTCTTACCATGGGTTCCTTTGGGATTCTTAATTTTTAGCTTCCTCCTGCAGGCTATATAACCCTTTCCAGTGACACTTCCTGCCATTACCTGCTTTGTAAATGGGTGGCCAAAATTACAGGCAAATTGCCTCACTGCCTGGGCAATACGGAGAACTCCATCCAGCCCCTCCCGCTCAGGACACAGAGGTCTCTAAGATTCCTAAAGAAAACATGACATATGCATCAAAGGAGAGGGAGGAGGCACCTGAAATGAGGGAATTCATCAAGGACTTGTCACAGAGCTTGTAGCATCTTCTGTCCCAAAGGAAGCTGTCAGATGTGCCTGTTGAAACAATTAACTCTCTCCCAAAGAACCATCAGTAGTTTGTGCAATAAGAAGGTGAACAGTTGCTGGTAACTGCAGAGATTGAAAGACATTGCCCTCCAAGGTGCCACAGTAACACACAGGGCCATAGCTGGGGAGCTCACAGAGCCTGGCATTTCTGGCAGCTCCCTGGGCTCCTGGGCTACCAGGGTTTTGAAGTCATAGCCTAGAAATGATTGTTTTTGACAGCTGCTGGTAGACTGTGGGTATCTTAAAAAATGGGAATGAATGCGTGCCCCTGGGTATATGTGGAGAAATAGCTACCAGAAGAAAAAGCTGAAGAGTGGAAAAATACTTAAGTGTATGCTGAGACCTGTATGAATTGTATGTAAAAGCTTCGTAGGGACTGACTGGCTGGTAAACAGTGGACCAAAGAGGTAGCTGCCCTCCAGCAGAGCCCTGACCCACTAGAGGAAGGGCTGGGTGCTCTGCTGAATGCCCAAAAGAGGAGGGAGAGAGAAAAAAACAGGGGTATTACATAAAAATCTTGTAACTCCGATGGTATCTAAAGTGGATGGCAGTGGCTGGTTTGAGTGACCAGAGGCATCAGAACTGTATAAAACCTGGACAACACTGAAAGCCTATGGTTTTTGCTCTAAAAAACTGAGGCACCAGTATGATCTCCACTTTTGAGCATACAGCTGGGGTTGACTTCTCAGTTGCTGTTCCAGCTCAGTAACTATGAATGAATGATTTATACAGAAATGGATATCCATGCATATATATGCATACATATATGTGTGTGTACATACACATATGCATTCATGTGCGTATACATATGTATGTATGTATGCATGTATGTTTACATAAACAAACATTGATGGATCAAATACAGTGCTGTTCTGAAACTTTTGGTCCTCGTCTACTTCTCCCTATAAGGTATCATAATATTTTAATTTTTATAATACAGGTATTGCATGCAGTGCAATTCTACAGTCCTTGCACCTCAGGAACTTTACTATTTTGTCATTATTCCTTCAGCTTGTGCATTTTCTTCTGTCCTGGACAATTCTACAAAACTGACAGTCCCTCCGCCTCCCTCTTCCCTCTCCAAACAAACCTCACAGTAAACTATCTTTTATTCTAGAACTTGGACTCATCGTCAGTCTGCCTCCATTCTATTCCCACACTACTGAATACACTTGGGCTTACTTCCTAGAGCAGAGCAGAACAAAACACAAAATACAGGTCTGTTAAACCACTGATTTTCTTCAGATAGGATTTACTATTTTAACAAGTACGAGTATTTGCAATCTGCAGGATACAACCTTTTGCAAGAACAGGCTAGTAGCAGTATGTGTAAGAAATAAATGCTCCATCATGCGGATCATGACACGTTCTCTAAATTCTAAAGCAAAGTCTATGAATAAAGGAAAAGGTTGAATTTTTTCCTAAATCCCAGCAACAAGATCTACAGCAGAAAGTCTGGCTCAGCACTACAGCTCCTAACATTTAGGTGCCTTGCCACCCAGGTATGTTCTTGTGCCTTTTTTGATAACCAGATTCTTTTTGTATACATAGAAACTCAGATGCCTAAGAATGGGATTCACAAAAAATAAGGACAATGCCAAAGGACAGTGGGCATCTTAAACAATGGGAATGCTCAGTGGGCAGGAGGATAATACTAGGTACCTCCTTCCACTGGAGATTCACAGCACATGCCATCTAGACCAGACTTTTCCCTCCTGAAGCACAAAAGGTGAGAACAATTTCTGGAGACCCTTTTTTAACCACAGACCTGGCCTGCAGTCCTTCTGCAGCTGTTTTGGGGCAGGAACTTCAATACGCATACACACGCTGGCAACAGAATGGCCTTTCCCCAGCACTGCTGCATGTGTCTGCTAAGGAGCACCTCTTTTCAAAGATTTCACCAAGTATTATGTAACTACTGGAGCAAGGCTGTGTCCCAGGGCTCCCCCATGACGACGACTGTCACCAGGACATCGCACAGCCACCCTCCTTCCCCTCTCGCAGGACCAGGCAGCGTTCAGCTGCTGCCACCAGGCTGATGGGCCGAGCCTGTGCGGCAGCAAAGGCCCGTGCGCCCTCCCTCAGTGCTGTTCGGGGTTTTAGAAGACATCTTTGCCTTCAACAGCTAGGTTGTGACACCGTCGAAGAGCACACGGGGCGGGGCGGGGACGAGATCAGCTCGCCCTGGGTGCCCGCCCTGTGCGGCGCCCTCAGGCAGCGGGGCGGGCGCGGGCGGCGCCAGCCTGGGCGGCGGTTGGGCGCGAGGCGCCATCGCCGGCTGGCCGTTGGGGCGCGGTTTGCGCCCTGGCCGCGGGAGACCTTGGCGCACGCACAGAGAGCGCGGTGGTCCGTTGGCGGCGGCCGGCCGTTGGCCGGCGCGGCGTGGCGCGGCGCGGCGGATCCCGTCAGTTCAGCCGCCCGCCGGGAAGCCTCGCCACCTGCAGCCGTCGCCCTCATATGTGGTGTGGTGTGAGGAGGCACTGCTCGCTTATCAGAGCTCGGGGGGACTTGGCAGATACTTCCATGCTCTCAGAAGAAGAGCGGAGTCAAAAGGCAGGGGGGAAAAAAAAACTCCCAAGCTTTATTTAACTGTTCAGCTGTTGGGGGGGGGGGGGGGCAGGGACGAGACTATTTTCGGGGTTTGAAATCCTCATTCCCATTTGCTATCTACAAGATACAGTATTTCACAAGAAGCTCTTCTGCTGTCCGGTCATGTCTTTTCCCAGCTACACAGGTGATACGATGCAGTATACATGCTACACTGTAGGATTTAATGGCTTTCTTCTGTCAGAAGAAAAACGGTAGGAACTATTGACTTGCAGAAAGAAATCTTCCTTTCATAGCACAGGTTACAAGTTCTCCCATGGGTAGCTCAAGCAGTCATTTAATTTGTGTTATCAGGATACTGCAGGAAAATAGTTCTTTCAAAACTGCAGAATAACAGGAAATGCAAAACTATTTCCATGCCTTCTCTCCCACCTACACTCCCTCCCTGCACAGGTTGTCCTTGTGCCAAGCAATTTCCAAGTGGCTCCCCAGAGTCACCTAGGCAATACCCAACTCATTTTAATTGTTTAGCGACACTATTATTTGGCAGGAAAGGGAGGCAGTTTCTCCATTTCTTAATAGATGATTGAAGGTAGGTGTTTGAAGGAGTGTTTGAATTGCCCAGAGGAGACAAGCCAGAGGAGGCTTGTTTTCCCAGTGTTGGCAGATGAGAGGGGTCTGGAAGTGGCTGGCTGAAAGGAGTGTTGACTGCTGAGTGCATTGAAAAACGTCCCCTTGATCAGTGAGCGTCTGCTGACTTGTCAAATGCATACCCTCTCAATTTCTACTTTTCCCCCAGCCACCTCTGCTCACTGACACAGAGCAGACACAAAAATGATCTTGAGAAACACAATTTCTTGCATTTGTGCATGGATAAAAACTGTTCTTGTTTTACTTGGTCGGTGCCTACTCTTTCAATTTTGCCCCCAAACTTGGTGAATGCAGCCCTTGTTCAGCCCCTTCTTTGCACAAGCATTTCAAGATTTGTGTTCAGATGTGAAACAGCCACAACATCCAATAGCATGGAATAAGCCCTATTCATGCCAATGTGTGGGGGAGATATTCCTTTCAGAAGAAGCCTCTTTAAGAGAGAGAAATTAATCTATGGCCTGCAACTGATTCAAGCCATGTAAATGAAATACAAAATAATTCTTTCAGAGACATTCGTCTCTGAAGTTTTAGAGAAAATCAGACCTCACTTCCAGGGACCATATTAGGTAGTTGATGACTTGCTCTTTTGAATCCCACTAATATTCATGATCTGTTCTAATGCTGTGCTTCCAGAGAGTAGTTATTTGCAGTCAGAAAGTCAGCGATGCCTCCCCAGAGTAGAAGAAAGGTCAGAGTCATTCAATATGAATTAATGTTCTTTATTATAGCGTCTGCATAGCAGCCCCCGAAGCTTTCCCCCTAGTGATCTTTTATCTCCCCCCGAGCTATCTCGCGCCACTTCCAGTGCTTGGATTGGTTAGGTCCCCTTGTCCACGCGCATCTTCCATCAGCCTGATTGGTCTGGTCACTCAGTTCACGAGCTATCGGTTGTCTCATTCCGCTTACTCTGTGACCTCCAAATCCAGATCCAGGTGGTGGATTCAGGCATGTTATCTACTTGCTCTTGCTCAAGCGGCTAGGGTTACTCTAAGTCAAACAAGAGTTAGTGCAGTCCTTATGCAAGGTTACTCTAGGTCAAACACAGAGTCAGCATATTTCAATCACAGGGTTAGCGTATTCATAGTGCCCCAATTCCATTAACCATACTTCCACCTCAGTTATTTTCAATAATAGAAACAAACATGAACTGAAAAACTGTTTTACTCTGATAAAATTATCTTTTCTCTTTTGTTCGTTCATGGGCACCAGTAATGAGCAGCAGGAGTCAGATTTCTTAGTTGCTAAGTTTTTTTTTGCTAGCAATAAGGTGCTTCTTGCCTGGGGGCACAAGAAGGACCCTAGCAGTTTTTTGATACAACTTTTAAGCAAAGGTAAGTTGTTATATATTCAATAGTTTACATAACTAATCAGATCTATCCACCATTCCTATTTTTACCAATCTCTTTGCGACTATCTTTGAGTGTAAGATAGTTCCATGCCAGCCTCAAATAGTATATCTTATAATTATTCCTTACCTGGTTTTGTATCTCTTCTGGTGTCACCTTTGAACAACTTTTGTACTGGTGCCTGGATTAAACTAGTCTCTTTTTTCAACTTTGTATGAAAAACAGGGCTAAGGCAAGGTCGGATAAATGTTCTGTTTGCAGGGCACATGACCTTGCATGTTCTGTCTGCAAAAACTACAGTATAGTAGAAATTTCGTTAAGAACTCCATGTAGTCAAAAAAGGTGTGGAGGTGAAGCTTAGGCAAAGTCACCAAAATAAGATTTGCATTGATTACACTGAACATTGGGTGCAGAAGAGGAGTATATGAGGAGAAGACAACAAGCTAGCACATGCATTTTTCTTGATTCTGGGATCTGATGTAATTGTGGGTTATACACTGACGCTACAGTGAATGAGAACATTTTGAGCTATGTAGCATTCATTTGGGTTACAAACTGCTCCTCCTGCAAGGCATCCTCCCCAGCCGTGAGTGCCAGTGTCCAGCATAAGCGGGCACATTTGGCTTTAATTAAACTTTTCATTTCTGTTCCTGATCAAGGTTCAATGCTCCAGGTCAACAGCAACCTAGTTAGGAAGATGCTACACTAACTGCATGGAGGAAACTGGAAGGTAACAATCATCGCAGAATCAGCTCTCACCAAAGCTCTCTGTATTTTGCACCTGTACAGAGTAATTAATATATACTCTCTGTAACTAGGCATATCCTTGAAAAGGAAGAAGGACATTTAAGATTCCCTGACTGTCACTGTTGTGATGGGAGCAGGGAGTCTCTGGGCTGTCTCCCCACTGTTGTGCAGCTTCCCAGAGAGACCTTGGCCATGGCTTCCCAGGCAGAATCCCTCTCTCCAGCAAACACTTGGCACTGCCAACTCCCAGCCCAGCGCTTCCAGTTCAGCAAGACTCCCGCAGATGCTTGGTAAATTGCTGCCTTTGGTCTTATGTGGGTTAATCCATCTGAGTTTGTCATTCTGCCGGGAGTGGAGTGCCTGAGCCTTGGCAGCCATCCTGATACTGTGCTCGGCCTTTGCAGCAAGCAAGAAGACTAGAGCAAAATCTGATCTAAGTGACTGAAATGGATGTCTGAAGTCACCAGCCCTGGCTGTCTGTGGTGTCAGACACAAGAGGAATGAAACAATGCCTAACAGTTCTCCCCACCCCAGCCCTGAGCTTATCTTCAGAGTTTGTGTCTTCAGCCCAGACCCAGACATCCTGCTGCTGCCCACACCTACCTGTGCTGCTCCCTAAGCCGAGACTGAACTCTTTAAGCAAGCCTGTCCTTAACTACAGCCTTCCTTGCATCTCTCAAGGGCAAACAATTTCCTTAAAATACTCCCTCATAGCTCTTCCTCACATGGTGATTTTTTTTTTCATCTCCAACTTTGGAGCTCCCTTATCCCCAGCTGTCCTAACAATCTGTGCAGGGTGCCCACATCTCTTTCTTGTCTGATCCAGGCCTGTCACCTACTGCCAAAGTGTCCTCCCCTTGCACATAGGGTGCTGGGGAAGAGGTGTATCATCGCTCCTGTCAGGTAAAAATAGTGTCACGCAGAAAGGGAAATCCTTCACTAGGTCAGCGGGAACTGAGAATACATGTTATGAGCTCTGGAGGGAGACTTGCTGTAAGAAAAGCCTTGGGAAAGAGATTATCTTGTTCTGCTCCCCTCCTCCCCCACAACCAAGTGTGCTGATTTTGTTGTGCCCAGACATGACAATTTTTCCAATTGTTTTCATTGCTCTGCTGTGTTTAACAGCTGTATTCTTCAGTGTATTCTTACAGTGGAAAAATGACAAAGTGAAAGCGTGTCTTTGTCATATTTTATAATTTAGAAATAAACATGAGAAAAAGCCATCTTTGCAATGTCTTTCACTTCTCCAGTTCTCAGTAGATTCTAAAAGGGCGTCTTTCCCCTTCTCCTGCCTCAGACAAAGTCTTCCAGTGGCAAGGTGGGAGATGCTTCCTGCGGCACAGAGGATTCCTTGCCTGAGGCCCCTGGCTTCCTCCACTTGCAGTAGTCAAACGGGGAGCACAGAGCTGGAGCTGACCTGAACTCCTCTTCACAGCCCAGGGGCTCACAGCTCTTGCAGCTGCCTGCCTGTGAAGGTCATACCCACATTCGACCCCTGTATGGCCAACAGGACCTGCCCTGTTTGAGTGAGGAAGGGCAGTAGCATCCCTGCAGATTGCTACTTTCCCTTAGGAAAGGGATGGCCTTTCCCTTGGAGTGGGCCAAACTGTAGAGCTGTCCCAAGAGCTGGGAGCAAAAAAAGCACTGAGCTGTTGAGCCTGGACCATTCTGCACAGAGTGTTCGTGTTCACCTGCTTGGATAAAAGGTACTCACCACAATTTTTATATTGCTCTTGCTCACATCTACTCTTTAGCTTTGTATTCTGATCTTGTTTTTTCTTTCTCCAGAGATGGTACAGGTTAAAAGGATTTCAGAATGGTGTTGGCATATTAAATAGTTAGATATTCTCTTGTTCTGGCTTGAGCGTGATGTCTTAAAACATGGAAAACACAGTCATAGTTACATTCAAGTTTAAACTGCTAAAATACATTTTGTTTTGTTTTGTTTTTTTTTTTGATTCACTAATGGTATTTGTAAAATACAGAGTAGAAAGGAATGTAGTAAGTAAAAGCTGTGTTCCTAGAGAACATGCACAATGTGACTCCCCTTACAGGTCTGTGTGTAAGAGGCTGACTTTTGCTCTCCTCTATATTCTCCTGCATATGTCTATCATGTTTTCCAAATCAGAGGAAACCAGTTACTCTCTTAGGGGAGCATCAGGGAAAGAGCATGGCATTTAGTCCTTTTAAAGTATTCAGATCAAATTAATTCTAGTCTAGGGGGATGTTGTGAGATGACCACACACTGCCAATCATTTTGGTGTGATTTTTGTGCTACATCAGTTTGCATAACTCAGCCATGATATCCTTCCTTGAGGAGATACTTGCTTCCTAGAGAGAGGCAGCCAAATGGCAGGAACTTTTTCCTGAAATAGATTATTATGTTCTATTCAATAACATGTAAAATGACAGGGCAAATTATTCAGTACACTTATTTATGTATCAGTCACAAGAGTCTTTCAATCCATTACATCTCTGCAACTCAGAATACAGAGAAGCTTTCAGAGGTAAAAACAAAATAAATTAATACTGCTGTATGTGCTACTTTATCAATGTCCAGCCCTCTTTAAGGCTGATAGTATCTCTCAGAAAGATGGAGTCCTAATGACACCCACTATGCTTTATACTTTATTCTTCTTTGACCTCTCAGATGGAAAGGTCTTGAAGAACTTCACTCATTCAGTGTTACAGTAGCATCAGTGGAGCTAGTATTGTACAAAAGTCACTAGCTGCAAACCTGTGCAGCAGGTGTGGAATGGAGAGTATACATTCAGGATACGCACCAGCAAAAAGTTGGACATAGGAAGACATACTTGCTTTTATTGTTGCTAAATCCCACAGCAAGTAGTGTGATGCAGGGTACAGTGTGTTCTTCCACATCTTTCACCTGTGATCTACGGGATTGTCAACTGAGCACAGCTAATAACAGTCTCAACCTCCCCTTTCAGAATGGCATCATGCAGTGTCAGACTGCTCCCTGTGTAGCTTGCTCTGGCATGATGCTGAAACCTCTTTCCCGAGACAAGGTGAGGATTTTATAAACTGAATCACTGGCAGAATTAACTGTTTTCAAGCCACCCATTCAGTCCACTGCATAGAGCCTGGAAAGGAGCATGGGAGCTTTTAACTCCTTGCTCTATAAGACAGTATCAACAAAAGAAGATTGTGAGGAAGCTGGATGCAGAGAGGAACGCTTGTCGAAGCTGTGCCCGCTGAAAGCAGTGTAGTCTTTGCAGCGCAATAGGAACCGTGCATATTTTTGGAAAGCCTCACAGAGATACTTCTTGAACTTCTCGCCCACAAAAGCATAGATGACTGGGTTGAGGCAGCAGTGGGCCAAGGAGAAAGCCTCAGCCAGCTCTAGGGCTAGAGCTAGCCTTTGGCTTGCGTGACAGTCGTCTATGATATACATATTCTGCAGAGAGTCCAGGAAGAGCACAATGTTGATGGGGGTCCAGAAGAGGAAGAACACGGTGACAACAACAAACACGAGCTTCATTGCTTTGTACTTGTTCTGCGTATGGCATTTCTGCAGGTTTTTCAAGATGTTGTAGTAGCAGAAGAAGAGGATGCCAAGGGGGATGAGCCAGCCCAAGACGTTGACTTCAAAATTAGAGAAAATCTTCCAGCCGTTGTTACCGTTGGGATAATGCGGGATGCACATCGCCCTGTTGTTATCCTCTGCTTCCTGGAAAAAAAGGAAGGCTGGTGCTGATGCTAAAATGGCTACCGCCCAAAGGACCAGGCTCGTAACTATCGCGTGTGCGGTTGTCCGAACCTGTAGAGCGTGCACGGAGCGGACAATAGCCAAGTACCTATCGACGCTCATGATGGTTATGAAGAATGCGCTGCTATAGAAACCAACGAAGTAAGCGGAACTGATTATTTTACACATTGCATTTCCAAAAGTCCACTGTTCCACTGCGGAGTACTGAACCAAGAAGGGGAGGGAGAAGACAAAGAGGAGGTCAGAGATGGCGAGGTTCAGCAGATACACATCAGTCATGGCATTGATTTTCTTGAAGCCTATTAGGACCCAAACAACCAAAGCATTTCCCATGAGACCTGTCACAAACAATACGCTGTACAGCACGGGAAAAAATGTAGATGCGAACGATGAAATATTTTCAAGACCACAGTTGATGTCAATGTCAGGGTAGAGGAAGCTGCCATCATAGGGTGCAGAGGAGTTAAATGTTGGTGACAGGTAGTCTACCTGCTTAAGGACAAATAATTTCATGACACACATATCATAACTTAAATTCTTAATAGCTATATTAGGTACAATTCAGCTCATACCAAAGCACTTGAGGACGCGTGGAGTTCCGCTTCTGTGAGTTGTTTCATGTGGCAGCTAAACACTGGCTAAACACTCTTCTTACACTCCTGCTTCCCCAGTGAAAATAATGATGCTGGAAATCTCTGGAAAAAAATGTCTGTCTTTCCTGCACATTGTTTGCAGATGCAAGACACTGGGGTCTACTTGCTATAGGATTGAGAAAATGCAGTGTGCGTGATCTGCCTGGAAGCCCGTGCGGAGCCAGAGCCTGTTCTCAGCACAGCGCTGGGGTTTTTTGCCTCGGCTGAGCCGATAGGGTGCAAACACGGAGTGAATGTCACTGGCCAATCCTCCCCTGGCAGGATAAGTCTGTTGCCCAGGAGGGGATGGGGAAGATCAAGGAAAATCCAGCTGCTGTGGGAAAGCAGAGGTTACCAGTAACGCAGCAGCCTGCTCTCTGTGGGGTCGGCAGCGCTGTGCCTGCAGTCCCAGTGGAGGCTGTTAGGAAGTGGGGCTGGAGCCAAGGAGCATCATCAAACCAGTACCAAGATGGACACAGTCCATCTGTGCTGAGAGCCCCTCTGCCACAGGGTTTGTGGTGGTATTCCATATTTTTCTTGAGAAAGGAGAGAGGGAGCAGTGCTCAGGGAGGAGTACACTCAGGAGCTCTGACCTGCGACAAAGCTCTGCTGCTAGTTACTGAGGGCCAGAAATAGTCCACAGTGTGGCAAGTCACTTTTGCAGAGGCTTCCAGCATTGTTAAAGCAGGTTTTCAGTTGTAAAGGCACCAGCAGCAACAGTTACAAGTGGTTTGTGCACATCACAAGTGTAGTATGCCCTGGATGAAAACAGCAGTAGCAGCTGTAGCCCAAGCACTGCTTTCCTAAAGAGCAAAACTGCTCAGTTGCTTCTGCCCCTTCTCCCCAGCAAAAGCTTTGTCCTCTCTCTGCAACCGCCCCCGCAACCAGCTACTTGCAGCGGCTGATTCCCCCCAAGCCTTTATTCAGGTAACAGGGACGGCGGGATTTCTGAGTTTCCTGAAGCAAAGATCAGGCACGCCCATCTGTGTGAAAAGGGATTTTGTTTTTCTGCAGTAGTGACCAGAGCTCAGCATCCAGGCAGTTGCAAGGGGCGTGCGCGTGCCTGGCTCTGCAGTCAGGCCGGGCTGATTTCAGAGGTTAACGCTGAGAGAGCAGAGAGCCCCGGTGTCAGGCTGTGCCACCTGTGCCTTTCAGCAGTGTCTCTGCTCTGGTTGTCCTTGGAGGCAGCTGCTGAGAAGTGCTGGCTGCAGCCCTCGCTTTCTCACCAGCACCTGCCCATGAGGGAGCTGGCAAGAGCTCGCTCTGCTGCTGTGTGAGATGCTCCAGCACCGTGTGGGCTTACGGGGCACTGGGGGCACCTGTGGCTCTTGGGCATTCTTGTGCCTTCCGCCCCTTTCAAGGGACAGGGGCAAGGGAAGGCCTCTGGCGAGGAAGGAGGCTGGAGAGCCTCCTGTGCCGTCTCCCTGTACGCTGCAAGAGGTGCCTTCAGAAGACGCCCCTGGGCTGCCCTTGGCTGTTTTGCCCTGGGCTGTGGGAAGGCAGCTCACGCTGGCCCAGGCAGCTGCAGCAGAGCTCCTGCTTGCAGGAGCGGTGTGCTGCTAGTTAGTGTCAGTACAAGAGAGAGGCTGAACCAGGACTAGGAGGAGGGCCCAAATGCCATGCTGTCCTCTGGTGTGGCAGCGTTTTCCCTCTGGAGGCACAACAGTGTGGAGGGCAGGGGTTGAACCCCTGCACGAAGCAAGAGCCTGATCTTCAGACGTGCTGATGTTTTGGCAGCTGCCCACAGTCAGCAGCCTCCAAAGTCAGATGTGCACAGGTGCTGCAGTTTGCTTGCTTGGGAAATGAGACTTCACTGTAATTGAAGGGGCCCCAGTTGTAATTCAGCCATAGCACCAGTCAAAATCAGTTGTGATTCAGCCATGGCACCAGTCAGAATCCACCCAGCAGGAGCTACACCCAGCTTCCCTACTGCCTGGCCCTTCTTAGCAACTAATCAGTGACAATGTCACCCTAAACAGTGACAATGTCACCCCAAAGTAGTACCCATGATGACAAACAGTGCTAAACAACATTAGTGACGCCATATTCATCCACTGTTCAGACACTGTCTCCGGTTAGATGTTCGCAGTATCTTTGCTATAGTACCTGCTATTTTCTCTACTGTAAAGGGTGATACTGTCACATGCTATTTCTTTTCAGAGAATAATGACCACACTTGATTTCTTCTAAACCCTAGCTGTCACTAGCAGGACTAGCTATCACAGCAGAGAAGGAACACTAGGCACCCCAGATGTGTCTGTGCTCAGCTAGCAGGGCAGCAGCCTAGCTGGGAATGACTCACCTCCAAGTGCTCCAAGCTTTCTCCAGCCAGCAGGTGTGTCAGGTTCTCATCCATAATCCAACGCTATGTCTGAATGAGTACCAAAGGAAATGTCTTCAAAAGATCAGTTTTTGATAAGCGGATATAGTCCCATTCATATAGTTTGGCAACGTGCCAATTCACAAGTGCGACTTGCAGCAAAACTTCAGCTAGTCTTAAACTAGCTCTTCCTTCGAGTGATGTATCGTATTAAAGACCTGCAGTAACCACAAGCTGATGAGCTCATCTTCCTTAGCTGAAGTTAAGGAAACACACCAGCCCCTGGCCCTCCAGACCGGGTGTCACGCTTTCTGCCCTCCATACTCCTCCTGTCCGCTGGTCTGGATACGGCCACTGCTGAGCTGAACAACCCCGTACAGGGCATCCTGCTTTGCAGCGAGGTACCACTATCCCCACCTTGAACGGCCGTTTGTCCCGTCACCCCTTTTCGTGCGGGAGGGAGGGAGTCCTTTTGGCATGGGCCCTAATTTCCTGCCCCAAGAGCCTTCAAAGGCCTTCTTAGCTTTGTTAGCGTTGATGACGTTTGGCGCCGTCAGCAAAAGTAGAGGAGCAACGGCCCCCTAAAATCCTGATGAGGGAGTTCATGTGCAGAGCTGAGAACATCTTTTGAAAACTGAGCTCATCTAAGGCTGCCTCTTGTGCCCACTCCTTTGGCTCACTGCTGCACCGTTACTGGGGCGGGAGGAAGGGCAATAAAGACTCGGAAGATGGAGGGGCAAATAGATGGTTTGTTCTGAAAAGTGCTTCAGACAAACCCTTGCTCTCATGATGCGAATGCACATGCAGCATGTGAGGGTGAACACAACAAAGGGAAAGAAAGAAAGGGAGGACCCAGCCATGGTTTAGTTTAGAGGCCTGAGAAATCATAAAAGTATTATCTGTTGTGTTTAGCTCAGCATCAGCGTTTAGCACAATACACAGCAAGGCAAAGAAATGTTCATGTCACCGAGGGTTTGCAAACCAGCTGTCCGAACGCAGCACCTCTCAAACGCAAGAGCAGTGAGTGAGGAAACAAATGGCTCTTATTCCCAAATGCTAAGTTGTTCCGACAGAGTGAGAGCAAAGAGAAAAACATCTGATGATTTGCTCGAGTCTTTAGTCCATGCTCAGCTGAAGGCACAGAGACATTTTCCATGCTTGAGTGCTTTCAGGGCTCATTTGCCTCACTTGAGATTACTCTAACACCTTCTGCCATTAGGCATGTTTAGAACTTCTGCTATTTCCTTCTCCCTTACTTCTACCCAAGAACTCAGCAGGCCGTGGTACAGACTTCTCTAGCAGGGCGATTAGCCTGGCCAAGCTTCCAAGCATCCTGGAAGCGCAGGAATAGTTACAGGGCTCAGCATGAGCACCAAGACCTCCAGGGACAACCTTAGCACTAATCAAAGTGATGCGGAGCAACTCGTCAAGGCAGAGGCAGTCCTACTTCCAGGAGTAGGCAGGCTGTGGACAAACACATACAAGCCTAGCACAAGTCTGTTACTGGGGCTGCTGCTTCCTGTTGCTGCCAGGAGACTTTCAGTATACTTCCATGGGTGCAGGATGAGGTGAGACAGTGACCTGCACCGCACTACCCTGCTTTCAAACCACTGCCAGCCATTTGTTGCTCTCCTCAAACCCACAGCACAGCGAGTAGACGGCATTTGTTGCGGCGCTGAATAAACCAGCCTCTGCCCTGACTCCCTGGGGAGACAAGTTCATGGAGAGGCTCCCACACTTGTGCAGGAGGAGTGAGGCCAGGAGCAGGGAGCTGCAGCAGCCCAGAGCCCTGCGGGGGCAAACTCCCTCCCTTTCCCCCAGCTGCTGGGCAGGCTTTGCAGCCCCGCTGAGCTGGGGCTGCCGCCGTGGCTCTGCCACTGCAAGCTCTGCTCAAAAGAGAGACCGTTTCCCTCTGACTCAGCTGCTGGAAGTCGTGCTACAGCGCTGCAGTGAAGGGGAGGCAGGGCCCAGCCTGCACCTCAGGCCAGAGCCTGCTGCAGAGCCCTGCAAGGAGAGCTCTGGAGCATGGCACAAACCTTGCATTTCCAGGTGGTTTACAATCAAGGTTTCTCCAATCTGCTTCCTGCTCTTTTGTAACTCTGTGCTACAGAGATGTGAAAAAACAGAAGCTGCTTCCTCTTCCTCTGGAGACTCCCCACGAAAGGGCAAGTTCTGCTCTCAGGTGCTCCTGTGCCTGGCTGCCAAGGGAGCGTGAAGGCCAGGGGCAGAGCAAAGGTGCCCCTGGGCCAAGGTCCCCCAGGAGGCGGCAGGGCAAAGCTGAGGAAGCGGAGCAGGAACCAGGCATGCAGGTGGTGATATTCCTGCTGCAAACCGCCTGCTTCAGGGCCTGCTGTCGGGTGTCCAGTAGCTGGCCGTGGAGGGAGCTGACAGACTCAATTGCTGACAGACAGAAGCAATTTTTTCCCTGTATGCAAATGTGAGGCTGTGGGCATGCACACAGCCCCTCTCTCTAGTCTCCACACAGCTTAACGCTGCGTCGTCTCCCAGTCTCCTGTGACCCCGATCTACCCTGCGGATCTGCGTGCGAAGGGGCACGGCGAAAGAGGTGGACAGCGTGTTCAGATAGATCTGTCCAGGCTTCAGCTCTACGTCCGAGACCTATTGAGCAGCCCTCTTCTTGTGATGATGTCAAGGGACAGTTGCCAATCCCAGGCTGCCGTTTCATTGCCCCATAGCAGCTGGTGAATGTTTTAGCCCCACTTTCCATCTGTGGACACCAGCACCAGTGCAACGGCTGCGGTGGGTCAAGGAGGTGAACAAGGCCTGGCAGACTGGGAACAGAGTTGGGGTTCCCCATTGCTTCTCCTCCATTAGCAGGTGGAGGGGAAGATCTGGGGGCACACTCCAATTTGCTTGCAAATTTTGCTTGTCTTTCTTCCTTTCACAGGAGCAGAAGAAGCAGGATGATTTGTACTGTTTGGCTGTGTGAGCTGGTCTGCTCCTCTTTCCTGCCCGCTCTGCTCGCAGCCGGCAGGAGTGGAGGGAGGGAAGATGGTCAGAGGGGACGTTCTGGAGATGCCTGCAGCTGTGGTCAGCCGAGGGGCAGAACTGAGTTGTGCTTAAGGAGCGCAGGCTTGCCACTGAGCTGCTCAGCGGCTCCTTTGCGGAAGGCCAGAGGGGGCCTGGCCCACAAAACGGGGGCTGAGAGAGGTGGGTGAAGAGTCCTTTATGAAGGACTCCTGACTTCCCGAAGGGCTCAGTGTCCAAGAGTGGGCTGAGTGGCCTAATAGCCAAGTGTCCCGGCTCCTGCCTCTGCTCCTGCTGGGGCAGGAGGTTGATTTGGCAGCCGGGAGGTCTGGCAGCAGCCGCCCGGTCCTGGCTTGAGGTTTTCTTTCTATTTCGGCAGTCATTTCCTTCTCCTGTCTCTGAGCTCTGTGCAGGTGGCTCTGCGTATGGCAGCATCTCTATCAGCTACTTCATCTTTCACTGTGGCTTTCAGCAGGTTGGGTTGGGGTAGCCTGTCACATGCACATCAGGACATTGCCTCGCTCACGCTCTCTGGCTTGCTGATATCGTTATGGAATAAAACTGATGCTCCTGCCCCCATCGTGTGTGCCGTTGTCTCCATGTTTATCCCCAGGGCCAAGTCTGGTTCCCTGTGGTGCGCGGGCTTTGTGATTTGCAGATCCTCAGATCCTCGTAAAGCCGCGCGGACCCTTCAGAGGAAGACGTCCTAATGGCTTGAAGCAGGGCTCCAAACAGACCGTTGTGGTCCATGTCCCTGGTCGAGGCCGGACGGGCTGCATCAATGTCATCCCCGCAGGAGGCTGGTCAGACTGGTCTCAGGCCTGCAGCCCCTCCTGCGGGCTGCCCAGCCAGGGCAGAGCGTGTCAGCCCTGGCGCTGTGGCCCCACAGAGAAGGGCCCGGCTGGCACACAGGGAACGGCAGCGCCATCCCCATGTCGGTGAGGGTGAGGCGGAGAGGAGAGACACAGCCCCGAGCGCCCCACTGCCCCCATCCTGCTGCTCCAGGTTGGAGGAAGTGCCTGGAAGCTGGAGCGAGGCCACGAGAGCGCTGCTCGCACCGTCAGGTCCCTGGGGCCGCGCTTGCGGTGCCCTGGCTGGCTCTGGGCGCAGCCAGCAGAGCCTTGCTGCCCTGGCTGGAGGCCCAAGGGGCCCTGGGTCCCAGAGAGCAGTGGGAACGCTGCCCCCTCCTCCGCTCGGGCTATCAAGGAAAGGGGGGAGCGAAGCAGCTGCTCCTCTCCAAACCCAGGCACTGGCGGGGAGATACTAAAGGCACCGAAATTCCCCTTGGTGTAGGAGACAGTTTCATCTGCTTTGAAGTTCAGGTGCAGGAAGTGAATCTCCAGTTTCGGAGCCCTCAGCCGCGCAGTGCTGGGGGGCCAGGGCAGCACTGGGCTGGGGCTGGGCCCCTGCCTGGCCATTACGCAGGTTTGGTGCCGTGGGAGGTGCGATGGGCTTCCGGCCCAGACACCGTTGCTTCTGACGTGGAGGTGATTTTATAGGTGTACTATCAATGTAAAATATCTCGGTGGGTGTCCCTCCTACACTGACATTTGCTCAAAGCAGTATTTGGCTCTGCAGAGAGATGTGCATCCCTCAGCAGAATCAGTGGCACCTCGTCTTCCGTTCCCGTCCACCTCCTCGAACTACGGTAATTGCAGAAATTTGTCTGGGGCCGTGACGTGACCGCGGTGCGCGGCACAGGTGGCAGAAGGGACCGTGGCCGCTGACAGAGCCAAGAGAGAGGTGACGGCAAGGGTGTCTGGGCACCGCCAGCTACAGACATCCCTGAGCAGGGACAGAGCCAGAGCCAGAGCCAGAGCCAGAGCATGCACGTGTGCCCTGCCTTTGCGTGAAGTCAGTCCATGCCCTCGCATACGGCAGCGGTCTTGCTTGGCGCTATTTGCGTAGGTAGAATGATAAACACCACTTCCCTCACTGCACCCAGATATGTCAGCAAGTCTGGAGAGAAAGAGAGAGAAGGAAAAAGGGAGGAGAGAGGCGAGGGGAGGAGAGGGAAGAGGGGAAGGGATAAGTGTTTCTCTTCAGTTTGAGTGCCTGTTTGGCCCGCGTTATTTGCTCGCAGGAAGCTGTGCTGTGCAAACACAGCGTTTGAATGACGCGGGCACGGGCTGAAGCTGTCCCTGCTGTGCCCGGAGAGCCATACAAAAGTCTCTGGGAAAGACGCTGCAGCTGTCAAGGTGGCAAAGTCTCCCTTGCTCACAGCCTTTCCTCTCCACGCCGGAGGCCCTGCCGTGCTTTGTGAAGTTGGGCAGCCCAGAATGCTGCCCCCCCTCTCCTGTTTTAGCTAGCAGAAGCTGCTGCCAAATGGAAACGCTTGGTGGCACGGAGTGGCAAAAGAAGCTCAAAGGACAAGGCAAAATGTAGCCTGGGCAGGCTTTGAAGTCCAGCGGAGATGGGCCCTGTGCCAGGATGGGCGAGCAGGAGGTTTCCCTGAGCTTGCCCGAGCTCCTTCTGTGCCTTGTGTGGGATGTGATAGGAAAGAGGGTGCATGGCTCTGCCCCTGGCATGGGCGGGCCGCCGAGCAGCAGGGCTCGGGGCTGCACGCTCAGAGATAGGCCAGCAGCACGGAGGGGAGGACTTGATAAATGAGGGGATAAGTCGTAAGTATCCTCCTACCCCACCTCCTGGTTTTGCTGTCCCGGGCTGAGTGTAAACAGCTGGACAGAAGGGATGTGCTGCGCTCCCAGTCTCCCCAGCTTGCAGGGACACAGGGCTCTCAGGACTGTCACCTCTGCCCCTGCTGATGCTGGTTCCTCTGCAAGCTGTGGGCATCTCCTCCTCTACCAGCTCAGGGGCAAGCAGGAGAGGTGCCTGAGGACTGGAAGAAAGCCAATGTCACGCCAGTCTTCCAAAAGGGCAAGGAGGAGGAGCCAGGGAACTACAGGCCTGTCAGTCTCACCTCCATCCCTGGAAAGGTGATGGAACAGCTCCTCCTGGAGGTCATCACTAAGCATGTGGAGGACAAGAAGGTGATCAGGAGTAGTCAGCATGGATTCACCCAAGGGAAATCATGCTTGACCAATCTGATAGCCTTCTATGACGGGATGACTGGCTGGGTAGATGAGGGGAGAGCAGTGGATGTTGTCTTTCTGGACTTCAGCAAGGCTGAAGTCTCCCATCACTGTCTCCCATCACATCCTCCTAGGTAAGCTCAGGAAGTGTGGGCTAGATGAGTGGACGGTGAGGTGGCTTGAGAACTGGCTGGATGGCCGAGCTCAGAGGGTTGTGGTGAATGGCGCAGAGTCAAGTCGGAGGCCTGTGGCTAGCGGTGTCCCCCAGGGGTCAGTCCTGGGTCCAGTCTTGTTCAACGTATTCATCGATGACCTGGAGGAAGGGACAGAGTGCCTCCTCAGCAAATTTGCTGATGATACTAAACTGGGAGGAGAGGCTAACACACCAAAGGGCTGTGCTGCCATTCAGAGGGACCCGGACAGGCTGGAGAGGTGGGCGGAGAGGAACCTCATGAAGTTCAACAAAGGCAAGTGCAAGGTCCTGCACCTAGGCAGGAACAACCCCATGCACCAGTACAGGCTGGGGGTTGACCTGTTGGAAAGTAGCTCTGCCGAGAAGGACCTGGGAGTGCTGGTGGACAACAAGTTAAGCATGAGCCAGCAGTGTGCCCTTGTGGCCAAGAAGGCCAATGGTATGCTGGCGTGCATTAGGCAGAGTGTTGGCAGCAGGTGGAGGGAGGTGATCCTGCCCCTCTACCCAGCCCTGCTGAGGCCTCACCTGGAGTACTGTGTCCAGTTCTGGGCTCCCCCAGTACAAGAGAGACATGACACTCCTGGAGAGAGTCCAGCGGAGGGCTACCAAGATGATTAGAGGGCTGGAGCACCTCTCCTATGAAGAAAGGCTGAGAGAGCTGGGCCTGTTCAGTCTGGAGAAGAGAAGATTGAGAGGGGATCTCATCAATGTGTACAAGTATCTGAAGGGGGAGTGTCAAGAGGATGAGGCCAGCCTCTTCTCCGTGGTGCCCAGCGACAGGACAAGAGGCAATGGGCAGAAACTGAACCACAGGAAGTTTCATCTGAACCTGAGAAAAAACCTCTTCACTGTGAGGGTGACAGAGCATTGGACCAGGTTGCCCAGAGAGGTGGTGGAGTCTCCTTCGCTGGAGATATTCAAAACCCATCTGGATGTGATCCTGGGCAATATGCTCTAGGTGACCCTGCTGGAGCAGGGAGGTTGGACTAGATGATCTCCAGAGGTCCCATCCAACCTAAACGATTCTGTGATTCTGTGATTCTGTGATTCTGTGATTCTCAGCTTCCTGTGCCTCTTCCCTTCCTCAGCCCGTGGGCTAAAACATTTTGACCCCTAGGCATAGCTCCTCTCTCCCGCAGAGTAATTTTTGCCTCCCCACCTTTTCAAGGACAGAAGAATAAACCCGTCTCTGCTACTGGTGGCTGGAAAGCCATGGGAGGCGAGCTGTCTTCTCGCAGCTCTAAAGGACCGGTGACATGAAGGAATGAGGCTCCCCCTGCTGGGTTTTCCTTTAGAAGTGAGGGAAGGAAACAGGGGGAGATGCACATGATCAGCCGCTTTGCTTGAGGAAATGACACAAATGTCTGTTGTAGCTACACCCAAAGACACAGCCAGCTACCGTTCAGCCACAGCTGGGGGCTCTGAAGGAAGAGAATATAGATGGCTGCGTACACACTTCAGCTCCATACAAGAACATTGCAATTTCAGGTTTGTCAGCTTTATCAGAGTTGTGAAGTTCACTCCTCTAAAAAGTAATTTAAATATGTTGTTATTGTTTCTTCAAAGGAAAAGCCAAACAAACTGCTATGGATAAAGTCAAAACTAGTTCTGAGAATAAAACATCCCAGTAAGTTTTCTGATACTCCCAACCCAGCACAGCAGAAACACGCCAAATGCCATTACAGGAAACCAGCCCAAGGAGCTTTTTCAAAACCACTTATATCTCTAAGCCGCCTTCTTTATATAAACATTGATTAATCATGCATGATAAATTCAGCGCACCATAGACTATTAATTGAACATAGCTATCTTTCACTAATATTTTATCCTTGCTGTTATAACCTGAACCTTGAAAATATATACTACAATATACAACTACTATTGTTTTATATAATATTTCTGTAGTACATACAGAATTTATGACATACCTGAACATCAAAATCCATTGTGATGGATGGTATGTGAGTGTCTGCCCACAGATGTGTTTCATTTTAATCTGATACTCACTTAGAAAGACTGCAGCTGGGCAACAAGGAAAAGGCTCTTTGGTCCCCTTGTGCTAACAGCTGCAGGCTGAATTTGATGGGACCTCTGGAAGAAGGGAAGATTTCCCTGAGAGCTGCTGACCTCTCCCTGGCGACAAGAGAGGGTTCAGGAGAGGAAGAAGGATTTGGGAGACAGGGAGCTGAAAAATGGCAGCACAGCTGAGATGGCCCCCAACCTGCTGGGTGCCAGAGAGAGCGAGCCTTTCCTTTGGCCTGCTGAGATGCCTATGTGTAAGCTTAGGAAGCCATGGAAATTTGCTGCAATGAGGGAAAACAGTGGTCAGGGAAAAGTGCCTACACCCCCCCCCGTTAATTATGCTGTCTAATAAATTTCTTTACCGTGTAAGTTTGGTCCAGCACAAGTGTTCCTGCACCTTTTTTCTCCTGACCAAATTTCCAGTCTGTAATTTTGCACCACATCATTTGCAAGGCTGTGGAATGCTACAGAAACATCACCTGTCCATGCAAAAAAAACCCAAAAACACTTCTACCTCTTTTCTACTTCTTTTCCAAGGCCATCCATCAATTCTTCCAATGTTGCAAGAAGAGTTGCACCTTGGGGCTGAGTCATTTGCAGTGGAACATTGTTGTGCACTGGGTAGGTGCTGGTGCTTTGCGGATCTTGATAAGAAAGAATACTCATTCAAATCTATAAGTATAATACAATGTTTAATCAGAATATTTAAAGATAGGAGAAGCATAAATGATTAGCAATTAAATCTTACATCCCTTCTGATGCTGGGAATCCTGAGATGATACAGCATCAGATGGACCTCTCGATCAGGACGCAGATCCTGTCTGTGGTGAGGTTCATCTGCATTTTGGTCTTTACAGCTCTTACGGGATTTTCTTAGAAGAAAATAATTCTATTGCTTATTCTTACAGTCCAGTGAAAGGACATGTGAACATTCACATGAGAAATTGCTGTTTCACTTTTAGATAAAGACAAGGACATGCAGGCAGCTGGTGCCAAGTGGGAACTGCCTGCAGGCTCCTCTGTTACCATCAGCCAGCCAAATTAATCCTGCGGTCAAGGGATATATGCAGCCCAGCACAGGCCTGTACGTACTCAGGTTAACTGTTCAGTGGATCACTAATTCCTAAGTGTACAGTAGTCTTCTGCACAATAGCAGCTCTGCAGATGGCAGTATATTGAACAGCATTCAGCCAGAGAGCCTGGCTCCAGCTTTGTTTTGGTCTAAGATGGGAGCGAGGGAAGGCACCAGGGGAGAAGTGTTGCTCTCACTTGGGCTCATCCTCTTTTCCGCAAGTTTAGAGGCAGAGTCACAGAATCACAGAATCACAGAATGGTTTAGGTTGGAAGGGACCTCTGGAGATCATCTAGTCCAACCTCCCTGCTCAAGCAGGGTCCTCTAGAGCACATTGCCCAGGATCACATCCAGACGGGTTTTGAATATCTCCAGGGAAGGAGACTCCACCACCTCTCTGGGCAACCTGGTCCAATACTCACTCACCCTCACAGTAAAGAAGTTTTTTCTCAGGTTCAGATGGAACTTCCTGTGGTTCAGTTTCTGCCCGTTGCCTCTTGTCCTGTCGCTGGGCACCACGGAGAAGAGGCTGGCCTCATCCTCTTGACACTCCCCCTTCAGATACTTGTACACGTTGATGAGATCCCCCCTCATTCTCTTCTCCAGACTGAAAGGCCCAGTTCTTGCAGCCTTTCTTCATAGGAGAGATGCTCCAGTCCCCTCATCATCTTTGTAGCCCTCCGCTGGACTCTCTCCAGTAGCACCATGTCTCTCTTGTACTGGGGGAGCCCAGAACTGGACACAGCACTCCAGGTGAGGCCTCAGCAGGGCTGAGGAGAGGGGCAGGATCACCTCCCTCGACCTGCTGCCAACACTCTGCCTCTCTGACAGAAGAATAAACCCGTCTCTGCTACTTACTGGTGGCTGGAAAGCCATGGGAGGCGAGCTGTCTTCTCGCAGCTCTAAAGGACCGTGACATGAAGGAATGAGGCTCCACCTGCTGGGTTTTCCTTTAGAAGTGAGGGAAGGAAACAGTTAGGGGGGAGATGCACATGTAGGTGCCTGTATCCACACCAAAAGCTGCCGGGCAGGCTCTTGGCAGAGAACACGCCTGTTCCCACAGAGGACTGGAACAAGGTGTTTCTGCAGAAGGAGTGCATCTCCTTGTCAGCATCCAGCTGGCTCTTCTGACAGAAAAGGTGTAGGGGAGTTTTGGAAGTGAAATGCAGAGAAGAAAAATGGCCAGCAGGGTTCATTGCAGTGACAGCTATCATGCATGTCTCAGTGCCGCACAACTGACACATGGAGGAAAGCTCTAAGGCAGATAGTTCAGGACTCAGGGGCTCAGGGTTTGCTCGCTGCGCAGCTGTAATGAGGATCTCCGAATCATACAGCCTGTTGTGAGCTGCCACGTTTTACAGGTCAGCAGTAAACCAGTTTGGTGTGTACAAGTGTGCACAGTCAGGAAGATCATATTGGATTACGCGTACTCTTTTTATCTTGTCTGCAGGAGGGGGGGCCTGGGGAGGACACAGGCAAAATGGATTTGCATTGGGGATTTCCTAATTATACAGGCACTGGAGATGGCAGCCACCGCTCGCAGGTACCCCGCAAAGGGCTCCCATCAGCCAGAAAGGTACCTCTCTGTTGCAATGCAGTTCTTAGAAGACCACAGAAGGAGGTTCGTGGACATCTCCTCGGGGTTTACCAGTAAAGCCCGTGGTGCCCAGTGAATCGCTGTCGAGGCCTAGGATTGAAGGCAATGGTGAACCCTTGTTTCTCAGAGGGGACAAAGTAATTCGTGGAGTGGTAGCGCCTGCCTGCAGCGGGGCCAAGGTAGTGCAATCACCATCTGGCAGGGCATGCAGCCTTCCCCAGGCAATGGCAATCTGTACTGAAGTTCAACCAAGTCCTTCCCATGTGCTGCAATGAGGTGGAGCAGGCATTTGAGAGACTTGCTGCAAGGTGACGATGCCTGTGGGATTTGTGAGATGCCAATGTTGCAACTGTTTAATGTATGGTTGGTGCCTGCTGTGCCCCTCATCATCCTCATGAGGGTGTGGGAGACTAGTTTAGATTTTGGTGTCTTCTGAACCACAGCACATCTTCTACAAGATCCACAGACAGGGCAGCACTGAAGGGCTAACTCTGACCAATCATTTACACTAAGGAAGTTTTAACCCACCTTTCTGAATCTTATAGTTCTCACACCATGAAAACATTTCCTTTATACTGCATACCAGAAATTTACTTTTCTGAAAGGTGAAAGTTCATAATTTTGGCAGCCACAGCACCAACATTCAGTGTGTGAGGAGAAACCACCATCAAGCCTTTTGATACTTCTCTGAAAAAAAAGCATGCAGGTCTTTACATCTAGATGTAATTTTTAAAGAATGGATAGGTCTTGTCAGAGAAAAAGGAGAAAAATGTTGGTTTTGAAAATCTGCTGCTCTGACCCTAGCCTTTAGTCTTTATTTTCAGAAATATATCTTTCCTGTTCTTGACTAACACTTAGGTATCATTTCCCTAATTATTTCCATGTATGCTTGTCCTGATCTACTGAGCTGACGTAACTCAAGTAATCAGGCTGATGTTGGAGGCCTACAATTTAACCTTCAGTATGTGCTAAGTGCTTGTTAGGGCTGTAACTCTTGTTAGATACAGCACAGTTATGTAGGTGTAATGAAAAAAACATAAAATTAGTAGAAGTAGTGGAACTGAACTTATGCAAGAATATTTGCCCAGCAACTCGCTACAGCAATCAATGAGCAACAGCTTGGAGCAGTAATAATGTTCGTGGTTTTGTGCTGGTGGTGGTAGTGGGGTGTTACAACGAGTTGTCAGCATCTGGGGTCCTCAGCTGGGAGTAACGTGATATTTGTGTTGATGGTTTCTTCTACCTTCCTCTAGGATCCACTTGGGGGCATTTGGATGTGCTAACACACTTTTATACCTTTTTCTTCATTGGTCTGCAGCTCCTCATTACATCCAAATTTACTATGAACAGCACCCTTTACATATGTTACATACTATTTCTGCTCTGTTACCCCTAAAATGAGTCTTGTCCAGTTCCAGGTCTGCATTTTTGTTAACTAAGCATTAGTGAACTGGTTAAAGCTGGGGGGGCTGCAGTGCCAGCCGGTGCCGCATCTCTTACCATCACTTGCCTGTCCTGTATTTTGCATAGAATAACTGCTAGTTAATGCTTTCTTTGTAAAACTTCACAAAGAAAAGTATAAGAAATTAGCCGCAGATACCTGGTCAATTAGAGAAATTGCTGTCACCCCTAAACAAAGTAGAACAAAGCTGTAGGCAAGTGAAGAAAGGTTCAGACCGAGCAAGCCTGACAAGTCTCAGTCCTGAGGGCTTGCAAACTCAAAACAAAGCTTATGACTTGTTCCTAGCAATACCGTATTACAGGGCTAAATGGCTACAGGGAGCCCGGGTGGGGAAGGTGCCTTCCTGTGCTGTTACTCCTCTCTAGAGAAATGGCACCGCCCAAGGCCCGCCACCTGGGGCCAGCCTGGCCCCCATGACCGCCCAAGCTCCCCTCAGCCCCTGACAGCCACATTGTCCTCAGCTCACAGGTTTGCTCCCTCCAGGCTGCTCGCTGCTGTCCTTTGCCGCGCTCCGGCATGCAGAGGAAGTGCGCCGCGTCCAGCAGTCCTGCCCAGTCCGGGACAACCTGGCAGCATGCCGGGGACGCTCCCGCACCGCTGCACCTACAGCGCGGGTCTCCATGAGCCTGGTGGCCCCCTTGCTGCCCACACAGCTGCCTCCTCCTGGCCTCTGCCCTTCCCCAGCTTTTGAAAATCCCTTCATTTCGCACTCTGCCCCACAGGGGCATCGGCAGCTCTTTTCCTGGCGCTTCCTCTCATTTTCCAGGGAGAGGCTGCGCTAGCCATGCGGTCTGGATTAGGCCAGCTTGCTCTGCAAGATGTCTGAGTCGCAGCGTAAATGGGAGCTGTCTGGCCCCGGGGCCCAGCGCCTCCCTCATGCGGCAACTGCTTTAGGCACTCGAGAGGCAGCACCAACTGAAACGGGCCAAGGATCCTTTGCTGCCCCTGAGACAGTTGCCATTGGGTGGGCAGCATGCCTATGCCTAAACTCCCACTTCTGCCTCCCAGACAGCATGGCTGCATCCAAAATGCCTGCTAGGAAGAGCGCGTGGCCTAGGCTAAGACAGGCCTTGGCACGATCTGGGGTGAGCCAGTTCACACGTGCCAAGCAGTGGTGCTGACAGGTGGGACAAAGCTCGAGCCTCCGTTTTGTTTGCTGCCAGGAGTCAGCGGTTTCCATGTTCCTTGCTGGGGCTGAATCCCACAGGTCTCCCCCCCTGGTGCCAAACATTTGCCGTGCCCCTCAAGGGGAGACTGGTGGCAGGGAAAGGAGGGAGAAATCACCCAAAATGGAAAGAACATCAAAAAACATCCAGACTTAGAGCATGTAGGGGGGGGAAGCAAAGGGATGAAAGGTTTTACACTCTCAGGATGAAGCTCCTAAAGCATTTCTGGCTTCTTTGCAGTCCTTTTATAAGCACTTCTGCCCCTCTGACTGGCCGCATCCTGCTTCATTATTTTGTACCCCAACAGCAGGACCTGAGCAGAGTGCATTAATACTTTCTCAGCTCAGCCCTGAAGCTCAGCCCAGGAAGCTTCCCTGCCAAAGTTCACGTTGCATAGGGTATGCTTAAGCACTAGAGAAGAGGAAATATATACTTAAAAACCATCAGGCTCAGTGTGAAGAAAGCATTGGTTTTCCATGCAGCTATGAATTAAGGTAAGAGACAATTATATTTTGCCTAGAATTTGATAGAACCTGATGACAAGAAATGGTGTCTCATGAACTTAAGGAAGGTCATCACTACGTAGCTCTTAGAGTCTAAATGACATTTCATTTGGGCAAAGATGATGGAGGCAATGTTTGTGAAACGTGAAAGTAGAAAGGGGAACGCTTATATAGCCACAGTGGACCAGGGCAGAGAAATTCTACTTGGTGACTAGTTCTATGTGGCATCTTGTGATAAAAGAAATATTCAGCCCTGCCAGAAGTCTTCAAGGCTAAAGCAAAATACTAATAAATGAATGTCAGTGTGCAGTATTAGCAGAGAAGGATGGACCAAGAAGATACAGCTCTTCTATTCTATTTCATGTTTTTGTTTGATGTCTGCTAGGATTTCACAAATAGTAAACTCACCAGCATTGCATGCTTTTAGTTTTGGCCAACAAACCATAATCATGAACATCAAGAGGAGATGTTCATGAGAGGATAGAAATAGTCTATGTAGACAGACTGACGTGGTAATGATAGGGATTCAGAAATTTGACAAACAAACTTTCTGCACAACCACATTACTTAATTTCTCTGTGACTCAGCTTTCCATAGGAAGGATATTGTAAAAAGATATCTGTTCAGTTTTATGAGACATTTGTGTAACACAGTGGTGGCAGTCCATTAAGTAGCGAGGTGGTATAAAGGTATATCCAGACATAGCAGTTCCCAAAATCTAGTCGGTTGGGGCAAACCCTGTGTGGAGGCAGGGCAACCAGAGGCAGGGATCTGGTTAATAGAATAGAGAAAGAGAGCAACTGCAATGAATTACAAGGATATGGCAGTGCAGAAAAACACCAAAAAAGGTGGTCAGAGTGCCTGTAAGGAAGAGAAAAGGCTAAAATTTGACAAAGGAGATACAAGAACAGCTAGTAAATTGAGAGGTCTGTCATGATAATGTCATCTTCCTAGGAAAGGGCTGGCAGCTCCATCAGTTAAATTTCATACAGACAGAATTAAAGGGTTACATCCGCTGCCCTCTGAAAGAAGCATGGAGTAGATGATTTAACAGACCTCCTGTCTTTAATCTCAAGGGCACCATGACAGCATGATCTTATTAATAACAAAAGGGTGGGCAGGAAGTAAATAGATGCAGTTATTAAGGTGCAGAGAGGATGGAGCTAACGGTAACTAGAAACAACTGCAAACAGTGCACACAGCTACAAACAGTCTTCTGTTTTAACTGTCCCTTTAACAGAAAATACAAAAGAAATCTGAGTGCCCCTTAAGAAGGGAAGGCCTTGGAAAAAGGAAGAGCAGGAGGAAGAGCAGGTAAGAGAAAACATGGGGAAAATGCTCAACTATACACATTTTAAAAGATGTAGAGTATTTCTAATGATGGTCTAAAAAGAAAGGGCAAATAGGCAAAATCACAGGCTAGAGGAAATACCCGTGAAACAGATTTTCCAAGGGTGATCCTAGGAGTTTACATCCAGTAAGATGATAACCCCAAACTCTGATCCCCCAGTAGGCAGCCCTCTGGGGGAAGCCACTGCCCTTTGGTGAGACATCAGGCCCCAGCAGCTGAGTGCTTCCTCTGTTGAAGTGCTCCACAGTCTTTGCTAGGATAAAAATACTGTTCTGCAAAAGTCCCCAGTTAGCTGTGTGTGCTCAATACTATTCCCATACTGTTTCATCTAATTTCCTTTCTCTGTGGCATGTCTCTGGGGGCAGGACATTGCCTGGAAACCATCTTGGGTTGCATAGGTTCTGTCAAGGACCCCAGTACCCGTGTCCTTGCATCTGGTCACAGGATTAAGACCACAGAATTATGATCCTGAGAGGAATGGATGAAAATTTCAGAACCACTTAAGTGATTTTCAAATCTCAATTTTAAGACCTGTGGGGAACACAGAAGCCTGGATCTTACTCTCAGGCCATAGTCTCCTAAGTGCATAATTCATTTCTGAAACAGGAATTTAGGGCTCTGGGTTGCTTAGGGCCAGGTTTCTAAAGGTACTTTGCCTGCTGGAGGTTCAGATTGATGCCTTGTGGGATTTTCAGAAGCACCTCAGTGCTTAACTCTCATTCAGAAGAATTATTTGAATCAATGATAATTGATTTATACAGGAACTAGGCACTGAGGCACTCCAGGAAAATGCCTTCATGTAGCAATCTGTGTCTTCACTTGCTCAAGAGCCTGCTCCAGTAAGGCCATGCTCATTGCTGTTGCTATTTAAGGAATAGCAGTAATAATAAATATGCTCCAGGAGGTCACTTGAGAGTCTGAAGAGATGTCTAGTGATACAGGAGGACCCAAAGAGTCTCAAAAGGGCTTGAGACCTTTGAGTAAATTGGAAGAGAAAGATCTCACCATGCACACCTGGAGAGCAACAGCAAGGAGAAGAATGGGTGATGTGGATTATTCAAAACTAAGTTTTCATTATCTTTGAAAGTTTTAGTTGTTGTTACTTTGGCTTGGTTTGTTTGAAATTACTCAGTGTTACAAGCAGCCTTGGGCTTGAGAGATTCAGGGAGGCGGAGTGAGCGTCTGGCAGAGTTGCCGCTCATGAGGCTCCCGGGCGCTGCCATCCCCAGGTCTGGAGGCCTGTGCTGGGCCGCAGGCTCCATGTCTAAGAGCTGCCCAGAGTGGGGTGACTTGGGCTGAGGAGCAGGTGGGACCCCAGAGTGCAGGCACCAAGTCTCCTGCACTGCTACAGCATCAGCTTCAGTGGGGCTTGTCCTCTCTGGAGTCGAGGGAATGAGCTGAAAGTGTTAAAAGTCTCAGATTACTGCTTTTATAAATACACCAGTAACCACAGAAGCGAGTTTCCACAGCCCCAGCAAACCACGCACCACACACCATTGCAGCACTGCTCTCTCTCCTGGAGAGCTCTCAGCAAGTCTTCCAGGCGGAGGGACAAAACCGGCAAAAATAGGCACGTTGCTGAGAGCAGGATTTGCCCAGGACAATGGGGTTCAGTCTGCTGTGCCCACTTTGCTGTGGAGTTAATGCAAATAGTCTGAATGAAGCCACTGGCCTGGTCAGCTGGATGGGACCGTGCACTGAGAGACCAAGGTGTGAGTGCCTCTTAACTCAAAATGATAGCTCTGTGGTTGCTCTGAAGCACAGGCAGTAAAGCCCTCGCTGCTACCAGAGACAGTAATAACTCCATGGGGCTTTTTATCAGAGTATATTTTATTGTGGTGCAATGGGCTAAGCTGAAACTTGTGCTATGGTTACTTGCTGTGTTTCAGTTATCTCCAGGTTAGCTTTCTACATTTATTTGAGAAAGTACTTTCCAATGCTATAAAACTTTATGTCAAGGTGAGAGAGATCTTAGGGTTTGGGACTCTGTCCTCTATTTGATCTTTTCAAATACTTTTTTTTACCAAAACTATTGGTTTAAAGTTGTAAATATACAGGCTGCTCATCTCCAGTTAGTGGAGTCTGCTTCTAATTTAATTTGTGATGGATGCATTTCTTAGGAGACCACAAGCCTCTGCGATATTCAGGTTTATATTTTTCTTAATCAGTAGTGATTTGATAGGCTTCCATTTCTGAGTCCCTGATTTTGGATACCTTAAAAGCTGTAACTTTTCAAAAGCACTCAGCACCCTTCCTCTGCACCCTTCCTTGAACTCCACCTTGAGCTGGAAAACCCCAAAATGAAGCAGCTCAGATCACTGTTCACTTTTAAAAAACTTATCCTCAAAGTCTTAGGGGAAGCCTTCAGAAATTAAATCATCCAAATGGATAAGAAGTTATTAACCTTGCAGAACTCTGCCTGTCCACAAAAATGGCCCAACTATCTGAGAATAAATCACTCAAGAAAGAAACATCAAAGAAAGGAATTTCCTGACCTTAAAGGCATCGGAGAAGGACTCTGGCAGCAGAGAGCAAGGATGCACCTGGAATTATGCAACATCTGCTCCGAAGTGATGGAGGAATGATGAAAAGACTGTTTAGAAGTAGAAAAAACACACAAGTTTTAACAGATAGAGAACAGACAGGCTTTTTGATAACAACATCCTAGTCCCCAAGCTATGCTGCTTTTTTCCACAGACATCATACAACCCCTCCTCTAAACCAACCTCAGCAGCTACTCCCTGCCCTTCACAGGACCCCACTTTCTTCCAGAGGGTCCCGTCCTGGGATTTGGGCTACCTAGTGCTGGTGAAGTAGCTGAGAAGGGGAGAGCATGCCTTTTTCAGTCATTAATTACCAAAGCAGCGTCACCATTGTTAAGGTTAGCGTGTCCCCAGTAGCTCATTTGCTCTGCCTTCCTGCATATCCCAGGCTATAGGGTTTTAGCTAGGATCTCTTCAGTGCTGAGCTGCTTAACTGTGTCTGACTAAAGCCTGTTTCCCAGACTGATGTTTTCTCTTGATGTGGAGAGCCTGAGACATGCAAAAGCCACCCTTTCCTGACGAAAGTGCGTTCTAGTCATCAGCTTTACATTGTTAAAAATGTATGTCTGATTTCTAGCTTGGATGTTTCTTGCTTAAATTTCCATTGATTTCATTGATTTATCATATGCCTAATCCCACTAGATTATCACGACTGTTGTGGCCAGCAGATGTGATACCATTTTGTCAAGCTAGCTTCTTTTTAGAAGCTCAGCAAGCACCACTCTCTGTTTTTCAATGAGAGGGTTTTTCCCTAGCCCACAAATCATCTCAGTGATTCCTTTGTGTACTTTCTCAACCTCTTACGAGTTTGGACAAAATATGTATACAGCTCCAGCCCCAAGCTCAACAGCGGTAGAATCTTCCCTCTCTTATTCCTTCCCATTTGGTATCTTTTTAAACACCCAAAGACTGCATCAGCTTTTCTTAGTGAAACCTCTGGCTAGAAGCTCAGTTTCGGTGCCTGTCTGTGTGTGCAGAGTCAATGTTTCCTAGGAGATGCACTCCCACTCTCTAGACACAATCCGTGTTGCTTAGCTCCCAAGTACACAATTCTGGTTGAATTAAAACAAACTTGAATCATCTGAGGAGCCCCAGATTGCTCAGATCTCTCTGAATTACCGTCTGGTTCTCAACCTTTTTAAATCACTTTACCTTGCTAGCTCTGATTGCCCATGTGCTTTCAGACCATCAATGAAAATATTGAAGAGTTTTAAGCTTTGAACTAGTAGTCTCTGCCGAATTTTACAAGCAGTATTCCTGATTCAGTAAAGCTTCCTTCACTGACAGCTATGTTTTGAGATTTGACAGCCAGTCAGTCCAAATCCTATTGTGTTGCTTTAGACTGGAGAGAGGATCAATCAAATGAGCAGGCAAATCAAGTCAAAGCTTCCACACAGAACCTTTTATCAGCCTTGTAATATCATTAGATACCAAAACTAAAGCTTATTTTCTGTAAAGCCACACAGACTAGCATTAGCTACAGTCTCTCTCTCTTTACTATTTAACTCTTATTTATTTTGCCCAAGGTAAGCGTTAGGTGACATTGTTTCATCTTGCTTCCTGCTTTTGAATATTGGCATGGTGTCAACACCCTCCAACACTTGTAGAAGTCTTCTCATTTCAGGACTGATGTAAAGACTCAGTTTAAAATAACTATATCTGCTGGATTGGGTGTGCTTTTTGACTCTAGGTAATGAACATGATCCCAAGCAATTCCAATAAGCTAAGTGAATTGCATGAAAAAACTGGGCCCTGACTCCATTTAGTGTATTGCCCATAAATCTAAATGTTGTTTTGGGTATCATCCAAACCACAGTTGACAGCATCCACAGCAGTCTGGTGCTGAACCAAGTTCTGCTTGGAGCTGAACTTGGTCAAGAGTTTCAGCCAGAGCACTACTAAGATTTTACATCTTTTCTGCTGTTGTTTCCACCAATCCTTGTCCAGTCCCTTGAATCTTTTTTTTTTTTTGTTAGAAATGCCCCCAGAAGCTATAGCATTTCATTTGGAGGTGCAAGAGGACATCCTTACAGCCTCTCTGAGAATCATGAGCAGGCAGAAATCAGATGGGTGCAGTCAAAAACACACAAATGCAGCTGTGTTTATATGTGGGTAGAGCGGTGGCAGCTCGTATTTAAGGTGCTATTAATCACCTATATAATTTCACAGGGCTTCCTGCAAAGCTGACCGCCTTCCCTGGGCCAGCGTAAGTCTGAATTTTTAGTACGAAATTCAGACCCATTGAGAATATGCTTTGTTTGCATGAGAAAAGCAAGTCAGTCACCTAGAAATGATGACTAAGGTGTGAAAATTGTTTGAGAGTTAAATACTTTCTTATCAGCATATTGTGCAAATCTGAAACATGAACCTCTGGCAGAGATCTGTTTTCGGTTATTTTTAACTCTTTTTTTCATTCACTGAAAGCCAAAGTGCTCATAGATCTGTCTTCTTGGCAGTAAAGCTTGCAACATGGCACTTGGCACAAACTGAAGTACCAAGGGTGATAACTGGAACAACCAGATACGTAAACAGGCTTTCGCTCTTGTCTCACTCAGCTTGATGTTAATGCTGTTTGAGGGTTGAAATGTAACTTCTGTTGTTTAGATGAGTTTGTGAATCTATCATAATCTCACTTCCCTATGCGTTACATGCAACACACAATACAGAATGCTTGGGAATAGACAGGTTGAGAAACATGGTTTTCATCCTGCAGAATATAATCTTTTAGACAGCTGTAAATGTGAGTAAAAGCAGAAGTTTTGTGGGAAGCAGGCTGTAAAACTGCTGGGGCAATTCAAGCAGCTGAAGAGTTCCATGAGAAGCAGAAGTGAATGTATTTCCTGTATTCACAAGGGAAAATATCTGAAGGAGAGACCTTACAGACGTGTGCCGTCCTTTTGCACTATCCTCTACATTTTTCAGTTAACTTTTTCCCTTATTTGAATATTTATCATAAATGCAAGAGAGAAAAATGGGTTGTAGCTGACAAGAAGACTATAGCACATACTGCAGTGGGTTTTGCAAGACTGACAGAGAATATCTGGCAGGGAAGCATGAAGGGTGGACAGATTTAAGTTCCCTTGCTTCAGAGTGTAATAAAATTTCATCACATTATGCCTACCTGACATGGGCTTTTTTTTTGTGAGCTCTTTGGAGTCTGCAGACCACCTGTTGAGAAACATTAGCTTAATTTGAGAAAAACAGTATCATGAGAGCTACATTTTCAAAAAGAAGTAACCATACTGCATATTCGAGATGGGTGGCAATGAAAAGGTAAGAGTATGTAGCTGGTGAGATCCAAAATATATGTTCTAGTGGGTGGACAAATCAGAGACTGTGCCAGCAATTTTGGATACTGCCAATGTGATTTTGGTAAATGCAATTCTCTTTTGCTCCTGTGCGTGCCATGCACTATCTTACCCTTTCCACTGGCATAGGCTCCACAAGCTTTGCAACCACCTATTTGTTGGCAAAGGAAATAATTTACTGCTATAAATGATCTCCACCAATGAGCTAGTGGAAGTTACTTCAGTGAAAAGTACTTCAAGAGAAATCCCAGCCCAGGTGAGGTTCCTCCTTACCTCAGTAAGGCCAGGATTTCATCCTGCACCTCTGGGTTAAAGTGCTCCTGTAAAGAAGTTAACCATTTCCAAGTCCAGCTTTCCCTCCAAGCAATGCCAATGGAAGCAGCATGTGTAGAAGTCTGCCAGACCTTGTTGGGAACTGTATTTTCTTATAAACATGGATTTTTTTTCTGCGTCAAGCAAAATACAGTTGCATGTACAGATTCACCCTGGAACGCTCCGGGGAACCAGTTGTGTTTCTAGACATGAGTTAAGGGAGTGAGCAGCGGAAAGACCAGCATAGCCAGGGGCACTCATAGAGGAGAAAGTAAAACAAAGTGAGTTCCCTCTCTCCAAATGATAAACTTCACATGACACACACACATAGTACTTGTAAGCAAAACCCAACAGCCCTTTCTGGCTGCCACATTTTACTCTGCCTGTGTGGTTAGCAAAGATGCTAAGAGAATACAAGCAGGCACCACTTAGTTTTCTCTTCTGCATGTGAGAGGACTCTTGCCTCTCACACAGGGAGAGACATGTCTGCAACAGGAGCTTACATGACAGAGTAGAAGTCAGGGCACTTGGCAGGCACATTGTAGTCTCTGTCCTGCTTTGTTGCAGAGCCACAGAGGGGCTCCGGAGGGCTCTAGTCCAAACCCCTGCTCAGAGCAGGGCCTGTTAGAGCAGGTTGCTCAGGGCCATGTCCAGTCGAGTTTCAAATATCTCCATGGATGGAGATCTCACAGCCTCCCTGGGGCCTTATTCCAGTGTTTGATGCCCTCACAGTGAAAAATTCTTCCACAGAGTAAGAATCTCCCATGTTGCACCTTGTGGCCATTGCCTGTTACTCCTCTGAAGAGGGTTTACCTGCTTCACCTCTACACCTTCTCATTTGGTAGCTGCAGACAGCGGGAAGATCCCCCTCAAGCCATCTCTTCTTCAGGTTGATCTAACCCAGCTGTCATCCTCTTATCATATGCCGAGTGCTCCAGCCCCCGACCATCTTGGTAGCCCTTGGCTGGACTCACTCCAGTGCGTGAGTGAAGAGCCAAGTGCAGCGCATGCTAGCCACCAAGTAGGAAAGAGGCTTGGGTACTACCTTGGCAGATGGGCCAAGTAAAAGCTCAGCGGTAGGGAGCCGGGTTCGCTTAGTCACTCACACTCAGCATAAGAGACTTGCTGCATCCCTGAGACTTCTTGTCATTTTAGAGGAACCTGCTAGCTACATTTAGTCTCTGAAGAGGGGAAAGAAAATGTCAGGATGGGAAGGCAGAAAAAGGTTGGTCACTGGGATTCTGTAATGCGTCTCCTGCTCATTTCTTTATCCCTCTACAGCATAGATAAAATAATGACTGGACAGACACGTGAAGGTATGGGGAACCTGTCACACGTCCCTGCAGTTAGCTCTAGTTCTCTCATGTAGAAAATGATTATCTTGTTTGCAATTAGCATTGACCTTTGGCCCAGCTCCTCTGTATTTCCTCCTAGTCTCCCTTTAATTTTGCTAGTATCAGATACCACACCTCCAGAAACTGGAAGATTAAAAAATTCACTGCAAGCGAAGGCCTGGATGGAGTCTGCAGGCAGGCTCAGTTTCCAGTTCAAGGGGAAATGCTCTGCAAGAGCTGCTCAGCCTGTGGGTGTGCCTGCCTGCTGCAAACAGCTTTTCTTGCATTGTGCCCATGCCTCGAAACTACCAGCTCTGAGACAGCCTTTCTTCTAGCCTACTTCTACTGTGCAAAAACCGCAGAAATTGTTTTCTAATGACTACGGGCACTTCTCACTTAAACATTTTGTGGGCAGCTAGGCTTTAAACTTTCAGAATAAGAAGATATTTTAAAATGGAGAGCATGTGTTTCCAACTAGCACAGAAAAAAAGCTCGAGAAATGACTACAAAATAAGAGGTCAGAGCTTTGTGCCCCACACCAGAAACAACAGTTTAGCAGTGAGGCATTAGGAAAAAACATCAGTATGGCCACATTAACCGTCAGTAGGGGCGTTTGTTGTAGTCATCACTAAGTCATATGAAACTTCTTGGGCAAGAATTGTCTTACACCTCAGGACATTTTTACTTCATGTTTAGCCTTGCAAGGCTTATTTTAAACATAGGCTATAAAAGTTATTTGTATCAATGAAACGTGGAAATGTAGGCTAGGATTCCACCCACTCCACTTTAAGTGTCAGGAGCAGAAGTAGTTACAATGTTGGTGTCTACCACTGAGCAATGTGCCTCTGCTCTCAATAGTCAACATGAATGTTGGGAATACAGTGAAGCCTGGAAAGCAGTCCATCTTGTCCTAAAGCAGATTTGGTCCCACCTGCATTTGATCGTTGCTCTTCATTGGCTGTATTGCCTACCTCCCCCAATAACAGGAGACAAACACCCACTTTAGGGATGCTTTAAGGTCACTGAACTGAATCCCACCTTTATGGGGCTTCCTGTAAGAAGGTTTCAACGCTGTGACCAAGGGGGTAGTTATTAGTTGCAGCTTTGCTATCAGTGACTTTTGTCTTTAATCTTAGCTTTAACAGGCTGTTTAGGCCTTGCAGTCATGTCCCTGGGCTTCTGTACCATGCTCAATTTCCTTTCCTACAGAGAGAGCAAATAACAGATACGTAACAGTTCTTTACCCAAACCAGGAGCAGACCCAATGTAGTAATAAATGTGCCCCTTTAAGATTTTTGATCCCCTGCAAACAAAAATCTTTATGGAGACTTGAACACCACATCTCGAAAGAGTGCAGAGGAACTAATGGATGCCCGGAGTTATTGGACGTGCAAACTAGCGAGCACAGAGGTCGCAGGGCTGCCTCACATGTACTAACCAGTTGGATGCAGTTTAGCCTCTGAGCTAGCAAACCCTGACTCTAACCTGACTACCCTGCACCCAAGGCCAGGGCAGTCATAAGATGCTTCAATGCTTGAGGAGAAATGCCAATATAGTTTCTCTTCTTCTGATTATTGGATGATTTTTTAAAAATCTTGTCAAAGATATGCTTGTGCCTAGTGGATATCCCAGTCCCATC
Organism: Struthio camelus; assembly: GCF_040807025.1. Taxonomy (NCBI): domain Eukaryota; kingdom Metazoa; phylum Chordata; class Aves; order Struthioniformes; family Struthionidae; genus Struthio; species Struthio camelus. The sequence goes on from NC_090943.1 coordinate 52,508,514, forward strand.
TTTGCTACGGCCATGTCAACAGGCTAAGGCTCAGGCTAAGCCAAACTGGGCGTCTCACACACTTCTACCCCAGGGTTAGCATGTGGGGTTAGATGTGCTTTTCGTGGTGTTGGCATGTAACATATACTGATTAACAGTTTGATTTCAAGTATCATTTCCTGCTGAACAGACTAGGAGAGTGCTTGCATTTCTCACAGTGCATTTCTCACAGTACCACCTACAGAGTTAGTCTGATGTCAGCTTGCTGCTACTTCTGCTGCTCCTCTGATAAGAAAGGGCCAATCTGACAAATCTGACAAATTTACAATTCTCATTTATTTTTTCTTAAAATAAAGAATAATTTTCAGTGAAGTATGCATGTCAGAAGAGTCTAGATGTCTACGAGAAACTACCATAACCTCTGCAGTAATACAAGTCTCGCAAAATCATATAGTGACATAACCCCAAAGTGTTTGTGTTGGTGAGGTTTCTCAGTATTCTGCCATAGCAGATGCCAGATCTCTCTCTAACATTCTTTTTTCCCTTTTCATCTTCCCTCTGGCCAGAAAATTCAGCATGACAGAAGCATTCCCAGAAGCGACAACTGAATTTGCGTATGATGAATATGCTTTTCTCTGCAACAAAATCAACATCCAGGAATTTGGGAAAGTATTTCTGCCAGTATTTTACATTGCAGTATTTGCCTTTGGCCTCATAGGGAATCTACTGGTGGTTTTTGCCATTGTGAAAGAAGGCAGTAAAAAGAGCATTACTGACATTTATCTCCTGAACTTGGCAGCCTCAGACCTTCTCTTTGTGATCTCCCTTCCCTTCTGGGCTTCCAGCGTGGTGCATGGATGGACCCTCGGGACGATCTCATGCAAAGTTGTTTCCTCGCTGTATTATATTGGTTTCTTTGGGGGCATGTTTTTTATCACTGTTATCAGTATTGACAGATACCTAGCTATCGTCCGTGCAACATATTCTCTGAAGTCCCGAACAAGGAGCCATGGCTTTCTGATAGCTTGTAGCGTATGGGCAATGGCAATTTTAGCTTCAGTGCCACATTTCGTGTTCACCCAAAAGTTAGAAACTGACTGCATTCCTGTGTACCCTGATGAGCTTAAGAATATCTGGTTGGTGTTCTGCAATATGGAATTGAACACCATAGGCTTTTTTATCCCAGTCTGTATCATGTGCTATTGCTACTTTGGGATCATCAAAACCCTGCTATCCTGCAAAAATCAGAAAAAAACACGAGCCATAAAATTGATCTTGGTTGTGGTGGTTGTGTTTTTTCTGTTTTGGTCCCCCTACAATGTGCTGATTTTTCTAGAAACTTTAAAGCACTATGAGTTATTTGTAAGTTGCAACCAAATTAAATCATTGGACTATGCTATGTACCTGACTGAAACTGTTGCATTCAGCCACTGTTGTCTCAATCCTGTTATCTATGCTTTTGCTGGGGAAAAATTCAGGAAATACCTTTATCATATCTGCTTAAAGTACTGTCCATTCATGTGTTTCTGTGGGCCTTGCAACCGCTACCAGGTCAGTTCTTCGACTAATCATGCAGAAAGCATCGTGAACAGCAACATAACCTTAAATACCAATGACCAGGATGGCTCTGTCTTCCTCTGAAAAGCTCTGTGAAGAAGAAATCTGTGTAAGCCTGTCTTCCACAGGGCTGGCAGCCACTGAGAGATTTCCATTACCCATAAGAAAAGACTTATGACCTCAGTGAATAACTGGCATGGCTCTTGTTAAGCATTAAATATTCCACAACAGTAAATATTTAAAAAACAAAAGTAGTACAATATGTCAAGGCTGAATTTAGAATTGAATCAAGAGAAAGGAAGAGGGAAAACAGAAGAAAAAACAGCACTCTGTGCCTAGAACAGAAGATGGAGAAGAATTTAGTCACTGAGGATAGGAAAGAAAACAGTTTTATCATGAAAGTATCTGTCTGGGGGGGGGGGGGGGAGAGTGTGTGTGTGTGTGTGTGTGTGTGTGTGTGTGTGTGTGTGTGTGTGTGTGTGTGTGTGTGTATCCACATGTGGTACAAATGTACATAGATGTAAACCCTTCCTTAAGTACAGATGGTAGCTGCCTGTTAGACAGGGGATATTTTTTTTAATGTTATATACTGACTTTATATTCATATGAAAGTGATTTTTGGGTTACTGATTGCAACAAATATTTTACCTGTGCTTTCATACCTAATAAAATGTCTAGTATTAAGAAAGATTTCTGAATGTGTGTTTAGTGCCAACAGTATAGTTAGTGTCGTACAACTTGCAGTAATCAGAGTAGGGACTCTTAAGGATTTGGGACCTGACCTAGAGCCGATTCAAACTGACAGATGTCCCTGAGGACACATTTACCATCTGCACTCCTCAGCCTCCAGGTAGCCTTTTTACTCTTGCAATGAAAATGACTTTGGTGGGAAAATGTCAAGCAGCCAAGACAACTGACAGTCTTTTCCCAAGGCCTCCCTCGAAAGGGCCTGCCATTATCTGTTACAAAGGCAAATGAGATTTTGCAGGTGTTGCAGATTAGAATTAGATAAATGGAAAACGTACAGTTCTCATCTACAAAGCTGAGATCATCTCCACAAAGAAGAATCAAGGATCAAACTTATAAAATGTGCTACCCTTTTTCTATACAGAAAAATCGTTGATGGAAGCGGGCAAATGTATCAAATCTGAATAAACACTTTCAATTCTGACCAATATGAAAGAGTTGTTCTAGCAATATCAGTGGAAAGATTAGACCCTAGCATTCTGCACCTCACTACCACCATGTTTCTAAGGAAGCTTGGAGGTGAGCCTCTGGGTTGAGTAATTTGCCGTATGCAAGAATTCAACTAATATTAAATATTCCAATTTTTTTGCTACTGAACATTCAGCACAGCCTACAGCATAATGGATCTTCTTCATCAAAGGCTTTGTATGAGGTATGAAGATATTATATACACTCATCCTTCAAAATTTGAACTATAAGTGGACAGTCAGACTCCAGACCTCTTGGCTAAGATCAAATGTAGTATAGGTGTCACCTGACATTAAATTACTTTTTGAAATTCAGTTAGCTTAAGCAAGTCAGCTAAGACAGCTCTCTCCTCTCCCCCACCCCTAAGCAAGTGATTCCCTGCCTGAGGATAGTATTTTTAGGAACTGCTAAGATGTGCACAGAGAAAGAGGAAGGTGTTTTGAGTCAAAACAAGAAGTTATATGCACAGAGTCAGCCTGAATAGGGTATCTTGCTGGTTGAGCAATGCAATCTCACTTGGCTTATTTTTACCTTCCTTTTATTTTTCAGACCATGGTGAGTTCCTGAGTGGAAAAAGTAATGGGCACATTTAAATATGACCTGTGTGTCACTCCTGGAACTAAAGGCCCAAGCCCAGAGCTTTCTGCTAACTGTCTAGGAAAAGAAAGCATTTTCAGGGCTAGACCTCATGGTTTCACAGGAATCCTACACACCACCAGCAAAGGCGCCAGGCTAGTAACAGTGGATGCGTCTCCCTGTAGCAACATTTAAAAGGTGCCACTCTGCCAGGGATTAGAGTACATATGCCTTCCAGATGCATCCTCATCTGGCAGCACAGCCTGGCTACTGAGTGTCACAACCATCTTAACAGGCCCAGGCCCTCTGCAAGCTGCACTGTACAAAACTGCATCTGCAAAAATCCTTTGTTTGCAAGTCAAGTGCTCCTGACAGCTTTCCTTTTTTCTGTCTTCCACACTGTGAAATGGGAAACTTTCAAGGATGTCAGATGACATAATTGATTTTTATGCCAAGTATTTGGGAGTTCTTATATGTGATTTGCTATTATGTGCAAGGTCTTATTGTTCAGTTTTTGAACATTTGTATGGGATTAAAAGTTTGGGGGTGGAGGGGGGAGGGTTCCAGGCATTGGCCTCTGCAGCCATCAGCTAGTTTGTGCTGAATTGTCAGAGATGCCTCCTCATAGCAGAAGTGGTAAGTCTGTGAAAACCCATTAAGAAAACCAAAATCATCATTTTTGCTTTGTTTGCATTAGCAGGAAGCATCTTCTAATTGTCCCTTAAAACTCTTCAGCCCCCAAGAACTGTGTCAGCACTCAGCGGGTAGCCAGTAACGGTTTGTCAGCACTGGGTTCAGCTGCAACTGAGATGAGCACTGCTGCTCCTCACTGTACTGCACCCTGTGAGCTTGCCTGGGTGGGGGCTGCAACCCCACAGCACATCTGTCATCATCTGTGACAGCTAAGACTGTGTGGTTCCCTGGGTTTCTGCTCTTTTTATACATTGCACTCTTTGAGGTATTCTTTGAGCCATTCGAGTCTGCCAGTGGACCAAAGGCCCACTGGTGTCTCTTTAAGTCTCTCCACTGGACTTCCAGTCAACTGAAGCCTTTACTCAAAGATACCACCTCTCTTTCAAAAACTCTGCAGCAGGATACTGGTGTTTTCTAACTTCTTGGTTATTTTACAATAGAGATTTTTCCATATACAGCACTAAAACCGCATCCAGTCCATCAGGATGGGAAATACCCTTTCATACCCTTTCCAGCTGCCACAAATAAAGGATGAATTCTTGCTCCTCATACAGCTCCCTAAACTCTGCTGCTTCAGTGCCAGGACTGTCAAAGCCCTACCAGCTATACAGGCAGAAAGGTTTTGAACTACAGTTCAAAACCAGTGGTTCTGGCATTAAGTGACAGTACGCAGAGCCACACATATGTCTTGCCATAAAGACTTGCCACAACAGGATGGAGTCAGTACAGGAGTCCTGGGTGGGGCAATGTTGACCCATATGAGCAGCTAACTTCTCACCTATGAGATTGAGAAAGAGGCTGTAGACTCAAGTCATCTTTGTCTTCCACTCCTCCTTTTCTCAGTGCTATGTTGTCATCAGTGAACTATGTGGCAGTGCAAACTTCCTTCCTAGTGACAGGAGACACACAACTAACTTCATCCGAGTTAGCTCATGAAACTTTCACTCTTCTGATTCCTTAGGTGCCTCTGAGCATTGGTCCCTGCAAAGAATATTACAAATATTACTAAGCTATTTTTCTTCTAAACACTAGAAGGGCAGTGGGAGCCAATGTACTTTCTGGAGACTTGGCTTCCAAAAAAAAGAAAAATTACTTTTGTTTGCAGCATGCCAACCTGACAGCATAGACAGAAACAACAGCTACTTCACATGCATCATTTCTAGTCTATAAAAACACAACTATTACTGAACTGAGCAGGAAATAGGGTGGCAAAATATGTTAGAGTTATGTTTGTCTGAAGCACAGATCCTTGATTCTCTAAGTGTCTTACAAAAAGATTCTTGCCATGGCAGGTTCTAATCTTTTGTAGGAAAAATGAAGTCACAGAATCATGGAATAATTCAAGCTGGATGGTACCTTGGAAGGTCTCTAGTCCAACCTTCTGCTCAAAGCATGGTCAGCTCTGCACCTAGACTTGGTTGCTCAGGGCTATAGTCCATTGGGGCTTGAAAATCTCCATGGGTAGAGACAGCAAAACCTCTATGGGCAACCTGCTCCAATGCTTGACTGTCCTCACGGTGAGTTATTTTTTCTAAATCCAGCTGGAACCTCTCATTTCTCAATTTATGCCTGTTGTCTCTTGTCCTCCCATTGTGTACCACGGTGAAGGTCCTGGCCCTGTCTTCCAGCCAAGCTCCTTACAGGTATTGGAAAGCTGCTGTTATGCGTCCGTTAATGCTGCTGGCCTCCCTCACTGCCAGGGCATGCTGCAGGCTCATGCTGAGCTGCTGAGGCCCCTCTGGGCCTTTTCCACAGAGCTGCTCCCCAGCCAGGCAGTCCCCAGCCTGCATCATTGCACTGAGTTATTCCTTCCCAAGTGCAGGGATTTGCATTTGTCCTTGCTGAATTTCATCAACGCAGTTTTCCTCTCCATCCCACTGTTTTCAAGTGAAAAGGAACGTAACATCCAAAAACTGCAGTGTTTGACTTGCAAAAATCAGAACACATTCTGGAGTTGTTTCCCACCCACCAAAGAAGAGACCAGAGTTCCTCCCAGGAGATATAATCTGACCAGGGAGACCAGCCTGTGGATGAGAATGGGAATGTGACACACACTGTGCCCACAAGGCACTGTAATAGCCCTTGAGCTAGCCCAGTTTTACCATTCTCTGAAAACTCAAAGGTTTCTCAAATACAAAAATATACTCTAGGAAGTTACCATTTACTCATGAGAAATGCGTGCACACACACTCGAGTACACCCTTCTTACATTTATCTGATGAGTAGTATTTGGTTTTCTGAAAAGTGAGGTCAAGTATTTTCTGGGTTTGGTTAGGGTTTTGGGGTTTTGAGGGGTGGTGAGCTACCTTTGCCTCCTTTTTTTCATTATCGAAACATTTTTTCCTGTTTCAAAATCACACTGACACTTACATAAATCTTTTCCCAGCTGGATTACAGTTTGAGTAACTAATACAATCTGAATTCAGATTTTCTCAGCAGGCTTGTACCTATACTTCATGTTCCACTTACAAATAGAATGAGCAAGAGACACATTTAGCCAAACTGCTTACAGAGAGATATAACGATATTGGTATCTTTTTCAGAGTCATTGCTAATCCCACTCATTCAAATATCGCATCACAGTCCCCAAATCGTAGCATTTATGTTTCCTTGTTTTTAAGCAACACGGCAGCTTTGAATTTTTTTTGTTGACCTCCTGGAGGTTTAATTTGTACAACAAACTTTCAGGATTGTGAAAACAGCCGATCAGAGCATCACACTGGGCTTGGAAATTGCTCAGTGGTGAAAACTGTAATTTTCAAAACTAGTATCAGAGGGAGTCGCTATCCAGCTATTTCCTTTGGATTTAGGATTTTCTGGGAGTGGCTCTCAAGTCATGCGTCAGTCTTATCTGAAGTTTCAAGGTTATATTTCATAGAGAAGCTCTTTACAAATGCACTGGTTATTAGTTAAGTTCTGTCATTTCCACTTTGCCTCAATCACTTTGCAAGGTGCCATACTGCCATCTTGCAGGTAATATAAAACCATTGCCCTGGCAGGACACTGTGTTGTCAAAAAAGGGACAAGTCCCATCTATGCAAGTCCTGCTAACTGTTAAAGAACATAGAGTTTTTCAAAGAAAAACCCAGTTGCTGGCTTTATTCAGGTCAAATTCTAATTCAAGAGGCTGCCCTATCTCTACCCGTATTTGCTTTTGCAATTCCTAGCTGATAACATCTTTATTCTGCAGTAATTGCTCAAAGTATTGTGCTATGTTTTGCCAAAGGCCATTTACATATTGCTTCTGAAATGGCCGCATTTTAGTATTGAATGAAATATTTTCTGTATTAAGGACTTACCCAGCCCTGCTCAAAGGATTCACTGTTTGCACTTCAATTTATTAAGCTCTAAGGCATCTGGAACTCCAATGAAAACCTGTGACTTCTAAATTTAGTATTCAGAGATTCAAATCTAGTAATTGAAGCTAAAATTAAGAACAATTTAGAACTATTAAAAGATAGCTTCTGAAACTTGTTACAGACATACAGCTTCTGCTGACTTCATGCCATTGCTAATAATAAGTTCCTAATTCACTTGGTAATTACTGTAAGAGTTTGGTTTTAAACACAGACACACCTAGGCCTCAGAGCTTGGGTTTTGCAGAGTTAGTGTTAATACATTGGTTTCAATGTTGAAAAAAAAAAATCCACCAACTGCTCTTGTGTACTTTTGTTTGTTATGTTAATTTTCAAGGCACAAATACCAACAGTTATACCCTATTTACCATTCTTCTCCCTGCAGAAAATACTGCAAAATGTCTCCTACTGGACACAGGAAAATGGTTTGCTTGTGAAAAAGAAGTCTGAGGTTTGTATTTACCAAATTTCCACCTGTGATCCTCTGATCAGCAGGAAGCAGGATGCTAACTTTATATCACTGAAGACAGAGTTTTAGTGGATGGGATAGAGAATGCAAGCAAGGACGCTAGGAACAGCTTTCTCACTAAACAGGGAGATTATCCACTTACCAACTTCAGTTGTAACGGGAACAGTCTTTTTTCCACCCCATCCAGGTTTTAAGTTTCTGGTAAGTTGTAGGTACTTGTCAGTGCTCCGTATTCAATTCCAGCCTGACCGTCCAGATGCAAACCATTGGGTCTGAAACAGAGCTGCACGCCAGGATATGCAGGTGAGTGCCAGAAGCTGCAGCTCCCTCAAGAAGTTTGCAATTAGGCCACAAATGCTACTTTTTTACATTAAAATTAAAACCAGCAGCACCATGACACAAAGAAACATGTACCAAGATTTGCAGGGCGTGCTGAAGGGCATTGATGAAGCTAATAAAGCAGAACAGTAGATGGCTCCACACCCCTGCTGATAAGAGAGTTCACTCAAGTGACAGGGATGTGCTGCTAGTTCTATGTGCAATTTCTTTTGCCTGCAATTTTACCAAAACAGCTCCTTATATGCAAGAACTACTTGAAGCCCTAAGCCAAAACTTCAACTATTTTTCAGGGCTCCAAGCAGCTAGGAACAGACTAGAAGGCAATTGTTTCTCTAAGAGGCAGCTGGAGCAGGCTCTTGTATCACCTTTGTCCGCAGGCCTTTGACAGCCCCTTTGCACTGGGCAGTCGCTGAGCAACATAGACCCTAGCACAGCCATAGCTGGAGCATATGGAAATGAAGAGCATTCCCACTGGAAAGGCCTCAAATAGTATTTCCAAAGGCCAAAAACACTCAGGGGTGGGGAATCGGGTAAAAATATACAGGAATTGGTTCTTCAGCATTTCCTAGGGACATGTTGCTGAACCTCATGGTGCAGAGGACCTTCACCAACACATGTTCTTTGCCCAAGAGGAAAGGTGTCTGAGGAGGGTCAAAGGTGCATTTGTCTGTTTTGCACCACAGTACTATTAGAGTTGACAAAAAACCTCTCTAGGACTTGATCTCATTGGCTTCCTAGCCCATTTCCAGTCACACTTTTCTTAATTTTAGCCCTTGTTCCCCTTGGAGTCCCAACTCAGGAAATGGGTATCCTCATACTGCAGTCAGCTGATTTTTCTAAGGAAATCCTCATTTGAATCATTAAGGATCATCATGACTTGGCCCCTTGTTTGCTTCCTTCTTCTTGGTCCCTTCACCAGGTCCTCCTCTCCACAGCCTCCTGGTAGCTCAGGGTTCAGGAGGCCACAGTGCAAGTGAAGGACAAAATACAGGCTACCATAAAAACGGTACTGAAAGCACAGGCCAAAATTTACAAGTTGAGAAAGATTCAAAAAAAGCAACCGTCGACAATGCCATACACCTTTTGATACAAAGCTAACGGCTTCTGGAGCCAAGTATTTCCAGCGTTACCATAACCTCTCACTACCTCTGTAACCACCCTTGCTCATGCCAGCACCCTCTGCCCTAATCTCGTTCCATTTCTTCTGCCCATCCTTAGTGTCACTACTCTCTTTGCATTTCCACCAGGTGGTGCCATCAAACTCTATTTGACTTAAAAGTCATTCCTTGCTGAGCAGGACATCAGGCCTTAGCGAGCCAAACAATCAGTCACTGATGAACAAGTACACAGTTGATGAACAAGTATGAGTACAAAATTTAATTGCTACATCCTGAAAACATCAACCCCCAGCAGTTGCCACAAAGTAGACAGAAAGCATTTATGCCAGAATGCTATTATCCTTTTGTATCTAAATTCATTACCATATACATTAAACAAACTGGCCTGCAGAGACTCTGCTATTCACTGCTGCCTTTCCTTTTTTTCCTTTGGGGTGACCAGACTCAAAAAGGGGCATCATGGTGACAGTTAGGTCATGGTTGTGAATCCTCAACAAAAAAATCACATCTCAGGTGTCAACTGCTCCTCAGAGTGGAAAAAGTGCAAATTTATCATCTTCCTGTACAAACAGTTTGGGAACATTTGATACATCACTGAATGATGCAAAGAAAGCTCCTTGTAGTGTCAGTTCACACTTAAGAATACAACTCATGTTTTTTGCATCAGTGATTTTTATTTTAAGTAAAATTCAGCATAAACAAAGACTGTCTCTCTCATGCTTAAGATTTAAAGTTTCAGTTCTTTTTTATGAGGACTTCTGAATATAGCAGCTTTGCAAGCATAGCATGTGGAAAGAAAGCAAATTAGGCTGAGAAAAATGGTGGCCAGTACCACTTCACAAAATTGCCAGTGGACACAAATGGCAGAATAGATAGGACTGGACTACTTAAAGAAAAAGAAAGAAAGAAAAAAGATATAAGGAATTGCAACTTAACATTGCTATCACTCAAGAAAATAGCCACGACCATTTTAGGTGAAAATCTTACGCTTGCCAGCACAAACAGCCATCTTAGTCACAGGGAATTTGGACGTTCAAGAAGTCTGCAGGGGACTTATGAATGCACTGGGAAAACCGTGTAGATGGTGGTTGTCTCTACAAATAGGAAATTAATTCACTTCCTTTTTTAGTTCTCTCATCCGATTGCTACAGTTTTAGTAATGCACAGTAAGTTTGACATAAATTGAAAACTACCAGGAACATAACTATACAGTGAATAGGGGGTACAAACATTTTGCTAACAAATAAGGATTGGCACTACAGTGGTGCAAAATGAGTGATTCAAATTCAGCTGAATTGCAAGAGAACTGCATGAGGCCTGATCACGCAAGAATGGGTTGGCCATCTGATGGAGGGAACTGTTTGTTGAGTAAGTAAACATCTGTGTGACTATGACTTTGGCTGTCTGGACCGTGCACTTGTCAAAATACTGATTTTTGCAGTACTTCTCTTCCCTCAGTTAATGCCTCTCTCCAGCGACAGCCTCTCCTGGACAAGGTCTACTCTAATAAACGCCTCTGAATCATCTACCGCCAGCCAATGCTGATATCGCAGGGAACAGATCGTGCACTGGCATGTCAACGGCAAGTATCTCACAGCAACATGTCTAGCTAGCAGACTAGACAAGCATACCTCTCCAATCATTCCTTTGGACAGCCTTTTGTGCATCCAGTGAAATGGCAAGTTAATGATAAGGCTCTCCATAACAAGGGGGAGTGGCTGACATCTTCTCTTGGTGAGAAGCATGGTTTTCTTGGTTTAGGTTGTTCTGCTTTTTGTTTTTATTAAGTTTCTTTCTTGCCTCCGCTTGCCCATATAGAAAGTTAGTCTCTTCCCAGTTAGGCTAATCAGTTTTGGTCCATTTCTCTGCAGTGTCGTGACGCTCTGTTCATCTGGTCAATGCTACATACCTGATACCAGCAAGTCAATAGGTAAGACCTCTTATTTTTTCTCCTCTTCCCCTGCCAACCTGTTAGTTTTACAGCAACATCCTCCACATCTCGTTGAGATTGCTTCCACCTTTCCTTTTAATGTCACCATCTCATGCCATAGGGTTAATGGCAAAACATCCCTTTTGATAATCTCTGCCAGGTTCTTCTCTGACTAGGAACTGAAATATTACACCTTGCCACATTAGAAGGGGACTTCAGAGCTCCCCCATTATGGACTACAGTTATACTTGGTCTTTTCACTCTTCCTTCTCTACAAGCCATTGAAGACCCTTCACTCACAATACCTTTCATCCATTTTCATCCATTTCCATTCTCTCATTTGCTCAGAGATTTCTTTCTTTTTTCAGGCTTTTCTTCTTTTCCTCAGTTTTCCTTACAGGCTCTCCCAGGGACTCTTTTCATTGGCAAGCCATCAGAAGGTGCTTCAGGGTTCATTTTTATCCTTTTGATTTTCATGAACTGGCAGATATGTTCTCTGAAGTTCATACATCCTAAGCTTTCATTGTTTCTAGCCGTAGTCTCTCTTCTCTTTTTGCGGCTGAAGATTCCTCTTTCTGAAGACACGTTCTTGCTCACAGTCTTCTTACAAAGAGGGCACCTCTCATTTGCTGATGCGACATGAAATGCATTGATATGGCAGGCTTCTGCAATGCCACTGCTGCTTTGCAAGCCATTATGGGCTAGCCACTCCTCCCTCCTACCACAGCTGCTCTGCACAAGGAGCCTTTCCCACCCTTCTCCTACAGCGGCAGTAGCCCAGCTCTCCTCCCAAGGCAGCAAGCAGATACAGCAAGATGCATTCAGTTGCTGAGAGCTGCTGAAAGAAGCGTTCATGATTTGAGAGTCTTTCCTCCAAGGAAGGACTCTGGGAAAGGAAATATGCCAGATGGGCCCTTTCTTCATGTCATACAAATCATGCTAACCTGGCATTCATAATGCTGCTGGCTTGGTCTCCGGTAACATTCTGATTGAAAAATCAGAAGGATATCTGAAGAGTGGCATATAAGTTAAGGACAGATCAACAGACCTCTGAAGGTTGCTGGTGGTGGGAAATCATCCCTGAACCAAGAACAGTTCTTACAGGATAAAAGAGGGATCATATCTGGATTCAGTTCTATTCACTACTTCATCTGGAAATCAACAAAAATCATCACTGACAGAATTCAAAGGAGCCAACCAGGTTGGTGGAGTAGAAAATAATCAGTAGGACAAGACAGACATGCGAATGCTTGGCGATTTATTGAGGTCAAAGTGTTACCATCAAACCTAAGGCAGGGCGATACCTACAGAGCAGGACGTGTTTCTTCCTGAGAAGCAGATGCTTGAAGCAGTGCTGTATGCCATTGTGGGTGAAAAACTGAACTCATGCCCCAAGTGCAACAACACGTCAAAGAACGGATTAATGAGGCCCTTACACGGGCAAAAGAGCAGCAAGAGGAACAGCTTCTAATTTCTATGAACGGAACTGATGAAACTGGCACCACAGCGTTACCTAATCATCTGATGTCCACATCTTCAAAGGACTGTAAGTAAATTGAAGATCATCTGAACGAACATGATCTGCAGAACAATAACCTGCACTGAGGGAACGTCACCCAGTTTAAAAAATCTCCATCTGTGCAGCTTATGGAAGATGACTGAGAAGCTACTTCCCATACAAATATTTTCTTCTGGAGAAACATGAAACCAGTGGATCTCACATCTCATGTTGTCTTCACATCAAGTCCAGATGCTTTTCTGGAAGAAACACTTCAGCCAAACATAAGTTAATGTGCATAGTAACAATGTCAGAGGCACATAGGATAGCAATGAATAGCATAACCAAATGAAAATCCATACTTGTGTTCAGAAAAATCAGAAGAGGTCAGCCTAGAAGATATACCATCTCTTCTGGACTGAAAATCTGTTACTCTTTTTCTCCCCTTCCAACCACCTGCTATAGCTTTTTTGTTTTTATTTCTCATTACGACACTTCAGCTGCTTCTGATACTAAGCAAGCAGACTCCTCTGTCGAAAAATAGCTTTTACTTCCAGCCAGCTGGCCTTTCAGGGACATAAATGACAGCCAGCTCTCTATTTTCTCTTCTTTGCCAGCTGCAAGCACAGCTGTCCTGCAATGAGGACTCAAAACCATCCCATTTGAATAGCACACACCCTCAGTGCTCTTCCATAAGTAACCCCCTCCCCCCCTCCTCCCAAGATCCAAAAAGAGAAAAACAGGGCAAATTCTTAGAAATTCTTAGAAAGCGTTGAGCTTCCTACCCTCCTCCTGCCATACTGCTCTTTATTTGTTATTTTGCAGTGTGACCACTAACACAGTTTTTGAGTTAGATCAGCGGTAGGGAGTAGCTTTGCTGTATATAAAACCTGCAACAGGGGACATCCTTCACCAAGCAAAGACGCAGTGTGAACTAACATACCTTCATTTGTTTTCTTTGCAAGATAAGCAGGGGTTAGGAATGTCAAAGAAGAATGAATGAAAAGAGACTTCCCTACACTAAATCCTTATAGCTCTTTTCTTCTACAATTACATAGAGCAACTTGCAAAATTATTTGCTTCATCTAAACGAACTAGAACACACCTCTGACAAATCAAGTGCTTTTCTCCTCTCTGCTCGTTAGAAATGGTCCTTTACATTTTATTTTTCTGAGAGCCTCTTGCAATCGATAAGGAAGAACAAAGTTTCTAGTGAATGAAAGCTACCTAAAGAAAGACATCTGCTTTTGATGATTACTGGGTAAGATGAAGGGCTGTTGTTGTTGTTGTTGTTGTTGTTGTTTTTTAAAAAAAAACTCAGTAATCAGGCTTTCAGTGGAAACTTTGTACCATTGTACAGATTGTAAGATGCACTTAATATTTTTTCTGAGTTTAAAGGAGTATCTCGGGTAAGCATTGAGGAGAAAAGCACTTGTGATACAATCTGTAAGGAGGTACAAAGTTTCCGTTGAGAGACAAAGCTACCTAGAACATCTGCGCTCTGCAACTCTTGCGTATCACTGCCTTGGCAGTGCCTCATTGACTGAGCTACCTGGTGAGAAGCAAGCGATTCTTCACCATCAGAACAAAGAAGCTTCTTTGCATCAAGTGAGACGAAAGGGGGGAAAAAGGTAACATTTATGAAATGCAGTTGCAGAAACAGTTGTGCATCATATATGCTCGTCATGTGTGTGACTGCAAAGCATTATGTGCTTTTTCATTCACCTTTGTTGCTCAGATAACTTTTAAAGAGGTTTTCAAAACTTCTGCATAATCAACAGTGGGTGTACGTGTGTTGTATGTGTGCGTGTCTATGTGTGCGTTCAGCTTAAAATATTTAAGTAGGATAGCCATTCTGAATCGAGGTTAGATTCAGATATTTACACGTAGTTATTGTAGAGCTGCCATCTCTAAACCATTAGTGTAGAATAGTTTTGTCCCTATATGGTCTCAGTGGTTTGTAATTCAGATTAAATTCCTCTCTGTGTGTAATGGAACAGACCTGTAGGTTGGAAAGGTGTTATGCCTGTGACTATACACAGTAAGAATCAGGTTAATGATAGCCAATGTTTACTGTTATGTAGCAGCAATATACAGTGGAAAGACAAATAAAGCAATGATACTCATTTTTCCTCTGCTTTCCCCATTCATAAAAATAAAAATAAAATGGGAAGGACATTAACTCACACTCGCAAAAATTCTATTATGTTAGGTTAAAGAATGGCACTTGCTCTGACGTGAAGAACAAATACACAAGCGATATATTTGCATTGTAACTACTATATGATCTGGGTAACCTCAAACTAACATCAGTTAAAACTCTGTATCTGTCTATTAGAGAACAGCATATATATGAAAATGCCAAATTCTGATTATTCATACAGCCGCTGAAGACAGCACTTACTGAAAACTGATGTCACCCTTCAGTTAGCATAATTTCATTAGAAGGAAGAGACAGATGCCTTTTTATTACTGTCTCCTTTCAGTGATGTTTGCCTGACTGGAAAGATGGGTGAAACCCTTAACCACTATGAATAGTGGTTTTGCTTTTTACTTTATTCCACACATGATTTACCCCTCTCTGATTTAATATATATCGTCTGTGTCTTTCACTCCTATTTGCTTCTCCTTCTACAGCTTGAACAGAGTTCTTGACCTGTCACATGTGCACAGTGTTGCAATGACTGAGCGCATGCATGTTAAGAATTGTATTTTTGCAAGTGTGCATATGCATCCCATAATGCTTAAATATAATTTGAGAACCTGTAATGAAAAGTGCATTAGAACTGCAAGGCAGTCATTGCTAGTTACATTCTTTTCAACCTGATACAAGCTTGTGGAGTAACCACAAAAGTCTATATGAACTGAAAGTCACTGACGTTTTTATATTCTTTCATTCTCAGGAACTGGGGGAAAAATGAGTTCCTCAAGTACAGAGCCCTTTAAAGGCGAAATCTCAACTTCATATGACTATTACGATAATTACAACGATGCTCCAAAACCATGCAGTAAAGAAAGCGTCAAGAGGTTTGCAGCCTCTTTTCTACCTGTTCTGTATACCCTCGTATTCCTGGTTGGGCTGATGGGAAACACTCTGGTCATTGTGGTCCTGTTCAAATATAAGAGACTGAAGAGCATGACTGACGTGTACCTACTAAACCTCGCCATCTCAGATTTGCTCTTTGTTTTCTCCCTGCCGTTCTGGTCTTATTTCACAGTAGACCAATGGGTTTTTGGAACGCCCTGGTGTAAAGTCATTTCATGGATCTATCTGGTTGGGTTTTACAGCAGCATATTTTTTATTATGCTTATGAGCATAGATAGATACTTGGCAATTGTTCGTGCAGTGTTCTCCTTGAAAGCAAGAACTGCCTTCTACGGCCTGATTACTAGCCTTATTGTCTGGTTAGTAGCTCTTTCAGCCTCAATTCCTGAACTTATATTTAGAGAATCTTTTAATGAACAAAATTATACTACCTGCAAGCCAAGATATCCAGGCAATTTCACAACATGGAAACTCTTTTCCACTTTGGAAATCAACATTTTAGGGCTCCTCATCCCTTTTATAATTATGGCATTTTGCTACTCCGTAATCGTTAAAACATTAGTTCACTGTAGAAATGAGAAAAAGAATAAGGCTGTGAGGATGATCTTTGCTGTCATGATTGTGTTTTTCATCTTTTGGACCCCTTACAACATTGTGATTTTCTTACAATTACTGGAAATTACAGGAGTCATTAGAGACTGTCAAGTGAGCAGATATCTGGACTATGCTTTCCAGATCACAGAAATCCTAGGCCTTTTTCACTGTTGCCTCAATCCAGTCATCTATTTCTTCATGGGGGAAAAATTCAAGAAATATTTAAAGATGCTCTTTAAGGATTGGCCATTACCCGGAGATATTTGCAAATGGTGTGGCGTTCACATCACTTACCATACTGAATCTACCACTTCTTTCCACACACAGTCTACTGGGGACCAAGATGCTCTGTAACGTGCTTCAAATCGACTGCTGAACTCACCAGAAAGCAAACTGATAAAAGCTGAAACTTTAAAAAGCTAAGCAAATGAACAAGCATTTTATGATAAGTTAGTGCCTATAACAACTTACTTTAGCTTTGATTTCTGCCTCTAGATTTTCTGAGTAGAATGACAGAAGGTGCCCTAGATGTGAAACCTAGGAGATGGGCATGCAATTTTTACCTGCTACAATTACCAGTCACTGCTCAGATGTAATAGCAGCCTCAACTTGCTGCAAAGCACTGTGCTGTGCTTCTTATTTTTCACCAGTTGGCCTGCATGGAGGGGCAGAGGAGAGTGAGCTTTTTGTCATCAGCAAGTGCATCTGGAAAATATCTTGGTTTATTCATGAAGAATACCATTTTTTTTCTTAATTCTGCAATTGATCTGCGCTGAACTTGTTCAAACTGTTAGTAAGCTGTTGCTATACCCACCACTGTTAAATGTTTATCTCAGGGAGAGGATACACCCTCTGTTGTTAGGAAAAAGGACACAAAGCATACTTTTTAGGTGCACAAAGACTCAAAGCCAATGCATTGCATTGTTTTAATAATATAGGTATGTTTTCTCTTAGGTATCCAAGTTGCCATATGTACCTATGTGTAGGTATATATGCAAGTGTTTTGAATGACCTCATTGCTGTAATTCGGGACAACCGTTCTGTATTTTAATTAACAATGTTTAAAATGTTCTTGAATAAAGATGTTTTTAAAACTGACTTTCCAGCTTGTGTGAATAAATTTGAAGTATCTTGGTTATATATTTTAAGTGGATGTTCTTTATTTGAAACACCTAGACTCTTCACTGAAGACATACCCCACAAAACAAAACTAAAACCAGAGATTGTGTAGGAAAGGCCTGTCAATTAGAAACCAGACAAAGAGCAGGAGTATTTCACAACAAAGCAAAAGGCCAAGAGTGATGCCCCAGTAGTGTCTCACACGTCTACATGAAGTTAATCAGAAGTCTGGAACAGAAAGGGAACTCACACAGCAATGTTTAGATCAGCCAAAAGGGAATTCTGGCAGAAATATAAACAGTTAGTAAAAAATTATTAATGTGGTAGCAGACAAAGTAGAAATTGAAAAACTTACATTGGAAGATATTTTTGGTGTGTCTTTTTTTGCTGGACCACAACCACTCAGTAGGAAGACTTTGATCATTGTTAGACAGCCAATAACAAAGTCCCTGCTCAGGATTAAGGGATGGCTATAAATAGCAGACAAGATGTTCAAAGGCATAACAAAAGGGCTGGAGAAGAAACATAAAAATACTATAATGCTATTGTTCTGATCACCCTAAGAAAAAAGCATAAGTGGAAGCTTGCCTTCACATGACCTCTCGCATGATACAACAGACAGTTTGAAAATAAAGAGCAGCATGCTTAAATACTCATACGCACACATATCTGTCACAATTAATTTTGGGAATTTTAGTAGTTCACTGATGTTGACATCTTCAAGCAAGGATCCGACATTGATACAGATAATGAGAAAAGCTCTGGAAGACGTTACTTGCATTAAGAAAACGGCCTTCCTCCCAAAAAAAAAGAATGTTAATTCTTATCATTCAACGCTTTACAAGCCACTGAATAAATCAGTTAGAAAGAAACAGCCACAAGGGGTGAGTTAACTCATCAGTTACCTATTTTGAAAAGGAAGGGCAAGGCCAACTGCAAGTGTCAGGTGCTGGAAAGTGTCGCAGATGTCACTGAGCCTGACAACATGGCCCTCCCAAGCCAGCACGGCATTTCTTCTCATAGATGCGACACTGATGGAGCAGGCACCGTGATTTACTAAGCTATTCATCCTTTAAGTGCTTGGAAGCAACAAAGCACTCTGCAGTTATTTTCTCTTGGTCACCCACTGCGATACCTCTAGTCAGGAAGAACAAACAGGCCCTTTTGAAAGAACTGGAACTGGTGAAAGACCTTGCTTATTGCCTGGGAAAGTGCTGACGGTGCTGGTGTGATTGGGACTAGCATAAATGATGGTCAGCAAGCAAAAAGCAAGCTGTAGGCTATTCATAACTCCTTGGTAAGAAAGGTTTGGAGCTAAGAGTGGCCCTAAGGAATGGCACCAAGGCACTCAGCAGCTCAGAGGCTGGTCTGGCTCCGGGCATGCACCCTGCAGTGGGGGAGGACGCTGAATCCACTCATGTGTGGAATTAACGGGCCGCACCCAGCCGGCAGTGCAACATTGCTTTAAACGGAGTCAGCAAAAAGCTCCTTTTCCTCACAAAGCTAACAGACACTTCCAGTCGCCACTCCGTTCACACCCTGTGCATATGTGCGCTTGGTGTAGAGCACCCGATGCAGCCAGAGATCTCCTCTGAGCCCATGTTATTCTGATTTCTCTGCCCAGTGAACGTCTCCCAGTCCACCCAGTAATACTCACAGCTCTTCAACACACGTGCGGGGCGAGCAACTGAGCTGAAAGTTGTGCTCAGGGCAGGTTTGCTCCATCTGGTGCAAGGGGGAGCTCGCCATTCAGTGATGGGCTCAGGAATCCATGTTCTGGGACGGGGGCTCACCAAGCCTGGATGATTTTCTCCTTTCTGTCACCCTGCACAAACCCCTCCTCCTCCAAACACCGACCTAGAGTGGACAACGTCACTCCTCTTTTGAAAGAGCGCTTTGAAATCTGCTGATGAAAAAGGACAAGGTAAGAGCATATTATTAAAGATAGACAAAAATAACGCAGGGATTTTCAAAATGTCACTTGACCAAAGGTGCCATTTTAGCTGAACAAGAGTTTCCAAGTAATGAATGACTATACATATAGACCTATTGTACCATGAAAGAGGATAGACAGACACTTGAGTAGCAAAGTTGAGTCATTCCTAAACCCACATTTTTACATCAGGGTTCCACAGAAGGCCAGTCTGTCCTCCATTCAGGTGCTCTAAACCATCACAGAAAGGTAGGTGGGGTGGAAAATCAGCTCAGTGATGCCAAAAATAAATAATAATGAAAAAGTGAAAAAAAAAGTTCATTGGTTTGTTTTCACACAGTGCTTAGGTCACTGCAGTCCCTCCCTCAGCAAGAGGCTGAATTAGACACCTATCTTCTTCTCCAGACTGTAGCTTCATCCCTTTTGACCACGCAGAGGAGGCACCATGGCAGCCAGCCTGTCCCCAGTCCACTCCTCTCAAGTTGAGAGCCAGCCCTGGAAAGAGTGAGGAATCGCTATTCTCCTTTCTACACTATTACTACTTGCCACTACCGCAGCAACAGGTCTAAACATCTGGCCTGATGGAGGCTGCAATTCAACGGGCACTGCAGTGCTTCTGTATTGCCAGGAAGCTTCTAGTCTTAAACCGCTGGCAGGAACCCACGTTCATACTTTTTCCTCTAGGAACTTTTTCCTGTTTTGTCCAGCATCTCTTTCTTAACATTGCCAGATACCAGCTCATCAGCTCCCAACTCTTACACAAATAGCTCCATTTGACTTGATTTACTGCTAGAACGCAAAGGCCATTCAGTAACGTCGGTCAAAATGATCACTAAAACGGTGCTTAAAGAAATGCCTTTGGAGAGCATTTCACTACAGCAGGCACAAAAGAAACTTTTAAGTAGGAGACTGAAAATGAATGCTCAGTATAACTGTGGTGAGATTTCTACATTCACATAGCTGATAAAAGCATTCAAAGGCAGTATAGCACTGGTCATAACTGCAGTAATCTTACCCTAACACAGCAATGATGTACCAGGTGCTATGGGCAGTAATGGAAAAGCCACTCCTAAAGGAGCAGGCACCGTCAATCAGACACCAAATCAGATGCTTCTGGGATGATTTTCTTTTTCAGTCATTCAACAGCAAGCTCCATCAGAAAGACAAACAAAACCCTATCTTACAGGCCAGACAGTGACTCAAAGATAGCTTGCACAGAAATGAGGCTCAGAAGTGGAAAAGCCTCTTCTTGCCTGTTCCAGACCAGGAAAACCCAAAGTCCCCTGCCAACCCCTTGACCAAGTTCTGGCACACTACAGAAGAACGCTGCTGTTTTCTTTCCCTTAACATATCTCTTCACACATCCCCTGTGTGCACTGCTCAAAGCAAGATCGCTCATAGGCCATGATCAAGGTCACTGAGCAAAGGCTTTTCTTTTCATTTATCTCTGATCCTCCTTTGAACTCTCAGAAATAATAACATGCATGTGATCTCTCTGCTGAAAAGAGTAATGCCTTCTCATGCATCACTGGCCCTATGACCTTTTTTTTAAGAGTCACCATTTTATAGCTAGGAGACCTGAGGCATAGAGCAAGAGCTCAGACGTTATGAAACTGCGTTTTTGAGAGAAATTCAGAGCCCTTCCAGTTCTCCTGGTGAAAGGTTCACATTTCAACCTGGAGATGGGGACTCCAGATCTGAGCCACCCATACTGTGCCCTTTCCGGTAGCTAAATCTTGAGATGTGCCAGCCAGGAAAGTCCCAGTCTGCATCCAGATTCTGCAGGTAGGGCCACATCACTAACGTGAAGTGTATCTGGCAATAAACGCATGAAGGTGCCTAGCTAATGCCATCTTCCAATCAAAGCTGCTCTTCACTGATGCAGCGGGTATTGTCCCTCTTCAAACATCGGACAGTAAGGATTCTTGTCTAGAGATGACTGAAAGAGAAAGTGTTTCATCCTCTGTGTAAGCACAACCTAAATATACGACTGATTAAGGTATCATACTCCTTTTGGTGGTTTTTTTTCAAGGCATCTTGAAAGGATTTCTGAATTTTAGTTTCTTGCTCCTGAGTAACAGCATGCATTCAGTATATATAGTTCAATAACAGCACATTGCAAGCTTTTTATGATGCTGCAAAATAAAAATTTCCAAAGCACTGGCATTTAAATTCCAATAAAGTGTTTGTTTCCTTGCTTTTACTTTCAATGACTACAGCAAGTAGTCAAGAATCTGATACGTTTCTACAGGTATGAAACCCTCATGAAAGGTACTCTCAGTGCTACTAGCAGTCCATAAGACAGCAAGGACTGAACAAAGGTTGACTTTACCAGATCTGCTCTTTTGCAAACAGCTGAACTGGACGTGGACAGCAATACCAGTTGCACCTATCTTTATGAAAGCGTATGTGTCTCTTTTGCATGCAGACCTGGCACTCCTCAAACTATCTCCACAGAAATACTGTGGTTTGGGACAGGTAGGTTGAGGAGAAGGTTCCTCCCCTACTTTTAACCAGTCTCAGTCACACGTACATAGAAAGAGCAGTACCAGCTAGTAGTAACACAAAACTACCTTAATCAAAGTGAAGAAAGACCACAATAGATCTCTGTACTTGCTCATAACTGATAAACTGAAATTTGATCATAAGTAAGACCATGACCGCAGCCTGAGTGACTAGTGTTTTCCACTACCAAAGCATGTGTGAAAGGAGTAAAGAGCATGTAGAGAAGAGAGAGAGCGAGAGAGAGAACAGCTTTTTGATTATGCACTTCAATTCCTTGTTGCTTTTTTATGAGCACCAGGAATGGCAACAAAATAAGACTGCTGGACTGGAAGGACCAACAACGTTGTCTGCTGGCACTGCAGCATCGCTGCCGAGAAGCTGCAGAACAAAGGCCTGCCCTTGCTATCAACAAATCTTGTTTGCGCTTCTAGAAGAGTGAAATTAGTAGCACAAGGCAAGCGGACACAAGGCAACGCTGCAGACGAGAGGCTGAAGAGTTTACAAAGGGAAAGAAAAAGGAAGCATGGACGTAGAGGCTAGCTGTCCTCTCCTCAGTTCTGCTTCACCGACCTACCCTTACATAACGCAGGTCAGTACTCGCTTCTTTTCATCAGAAAAACTAGGGAACCACCAAAATCCCCCCAGGGAAAACAGGCTCCCATCTTGCCTTCCTCTTGCTTTTCACATGAATGCTTACACCACAAGCCTCCTCTCCCACAGGCACCCGCAGTTAAGGGTAAATCCATTCACTTCCTCGCCAGCCTAAGCTCATGTTACCTGCAAGCAGAGTTCACGCAAACGGGATGTCAATGTTGTGACTGTACTAATAGAACACTTTGCTTTACAAAAAGCAGTTTCATGACAATATGAACGCTGGAAAGAGTGGATTTTTGATGATAGCTGCATGAGCTAATGATCAACACCTTTTAATCTGATGCTATCATTTGGATTTTGTTTCAGCTTCTGATTGAGGCTATTTTATAGCAAGCACAGTCTATTTTTCAATGTTACTCAAACCAAATGTTTCATTATTACCGCTCTGAATTCTTATTCAAATTTCATTCTCATGAGGGGAAATAATTTCAAAGTTCCTTGTGGAACCAAAATTTGTGGAAAGAACTAGTGGATTTGTCTTGTTTAACAGACTTATTTGTTAACAGCTGCAATGGAATAAAGCTATAGCATAGCTCAATCAGCAGCTTGTTCCATATACCCATAGGAACACCCCAAAATTAAGAAAAAAACCTAGCATTAAGAAAAAAATTTCAGTAAAGTGACGGATGCTACAGTAGAAGACTACCAGAGAGTAAAGGAAGGGTTTTTTGTTGTGTATACTTTTTTTTTTTTAATTTTACCAAATGCTGCCAACTTTGTTCAAGAGAATTTGCCTAACAAATGAACTTTTCTTGCTTCTACACTGTAAAAAACTACACTGATTTATAGACGCCATAAAAATTAGACTGTGTGTGTGAAATTAAAACAATCAAGCCTCAAATTAGCAACTATGAAAGGTCAGTCATTAAGGGACAATTATTTGACAATTTATCTCACTGTCTTAGAAAGCAAGGTAAGAGGTGTTTCAGCACTAGATATCTGACATGCTGTAGAATTTTTCATTGCATGATTTTTTTTTTTTTAATTCCAGGAAAGGGTTTGTACAGATTGATGGCAACTACAGATTATGGCTACATCATAAACAAGAAAAAAAAAGTTTTATTGTAAGGTAATTCACAGCAGAAAGCTCAATCATACAATATGACTGAATGTGGTCTGCATTTTCAAGAAGGAACATGTCAATATCTATGCCCAGTTCCTTAACTGTCATGCCAATATATACTGCTGGGTATGTGCAGATTTTCTGGTTCCTGGAAAAAAGTAAGGAGACCTCTAGAAATGACAACTATTGGTACAGAAGTAGTTGTGGAAAAGCTGACACTCCCTCATAGTGGAGCAAATTGGTAGCTAGTACCAATGTTTATTTCAGTTAGTGGCACCTCCTAACAAAATCTGTCATATTTTCCAGACATGAGGCCACCAGATCCCACAAAGTCACTGCTCTGCAGAGGGAAAACCAACCCAAAACAAAATACAATCAGAAATCAGTGAGATTCTTCAAGGCAAAAGCCACATCTCCGTAATCAGTAGATGACACAAACTAGATTTGTTTATTCCAGCAAGAGCAGCAGTTGTGTCCCCACAACACGAGAGCTTGTACACACCTATCAGTCGGACGTGCCTTTCTGAGAGGGACTCTGCTCTGAAAGAAAGAGCGTTTCTCCATGTTGTGATAGCAAATGTGCGCAGTCCCATGCAGGCAGACCCTGAGGCACCAGGGCAGAACACCGCTGTGCCCTCCTTTGTAAAACATGGCATTTTGCTGTTGGAAAGTACTACATCACAGCCAAGTATTTGTTATTATAGAGACAGAAACCTATGTATTCATTGCTAGACATCTTGTCTCATCTCAGGATGTCAAGAACCATACTCACTCTTGCTCATAGCCCAAGAAATTTCATCTCCTGTTAGTTGTCTCCAAAGATGAAAACAACTTCATCATGGATTATTCTAAAACAGCTGGGGAGGGTTGAGCAATTTCTTCCCAACATTTCTCAGTCAATAGGTGATTGCTGTCCTTACTAATGAAGGTTTTCACACAAAATATTCACTCCTATTAAATTTGCTTGCATGCTTTACTTCACATTTCGACATTTATAATCAGTAGGGGGTTTCACCAATTTGCATAAACACACTAAAACAGGTAGCAGGAAAAACCTAAGTACTTCATAAGAACAGGAACATTATTTCCAAGTCAAACCAGTATCAAATTTTCACTATCAAAAGCCATCAAGGCTGACAATGAGTAAGTCCCCAAACCAAAATACACCGTGGAGCAAGCAACCGAGGTTGTTAAAAGATAGCTGATACTTTTATATCATCTTGACTGCTGTACACCATTAGGGTTTGGTTTTTTGGTTTTTTTGCAGACTGAGTCATGGCAACAGAGCAGCTCACAGCTGAATCGACAATCAAAGCTGAGTCTCTTCCACTGAAGAGAGGCTAAAAGCACTGAAATTCCAACTCAACTTAGTAAGAAAAAATAGACTTCACCTGAAAGTTGCAGGGGCTGAAACTTAGAAAGAGATGATCTGCTATGCTCACCTTCGAAAGACAATACACAGCTAAGTGGACCTTTGTCCAACTCAGTACCATTACTCCTATGTAAAAAATACACTTTTAATAAAGGTGAAACAGAAAATAAAGACAAACAACAAAAAAGTGACCTCTCTGAGCTCTTTGTGTTTTCTTTATGTATTTTTCAAATCATGACTGAAGCACAAGAAGTATTCCCACACTGCCGCGCTCATGCTGCAGACCCCTGACCAGCTCATCAAACAGAGGAAGGGGAAATGGTCTGGTTCCCTGAACGTTCTTTCACCCAACTAGCAAGACAAGTACAGCAGCATGGCTGTATTTCTGAAGAAGACACTTGCTCACTAGAAACTTGAATGACACCAAATCTGACATCATCTAGCCTTATTATTTCGTGAACAATTGAAAACATGTGATGTATTTCAAGAATAGTCAGAAAAAGCATTGTTCCTACAATGTCAGGCTCATTTTTCTTAAGATTTGGATATATTTTCCCCACTTTGTACATCTTGCCTGGGGAGCTTAACCTTCATACCAGATCAACTCCTTTCTTTCATTTATAATTTTGCACCTGCAGCTATGCAAATATGAAAACTACAGAGCTCAGCATCATACACCCTCCTCATGGCTCAGGCCACACCCTGCAGCTGGCTGGTGGTGGTGGGAGGCACTAAAAGAGAAATCCTTTTCTTTCACCTCCCTACTGCCAACTTAGGCCGAGTTTAAGCTGCTGGGGTTCGAAAAAAGGAAAACAATCTAAATATCACTACTATTTTTCTGATACACTATTATGCTTTCCCTTCTGTCTTCACAAGGCTTCTTACGTAGATCATTTTTTGAAACTCTGAATACTCTTGTTTGCTTCCATCTCCATAGTACCTAAGCATCCCCATCAGCACTGTTCCTATAGGCACGGTACAAACTGGAAACAAACTTCACGTAAGTCAGATATGCTACTACTGTGATCTCATTTCATTGATTTTAGCACAGACTGGGGTTTTTTTCTAATTACGGAAAAAGAAAAAAAGCCATCTGGGTGACTGAGGCATACCTAGCTTGTGTTCTTGTATTTGAACTACTGGCACCTTCTATCCAAGTTGCCTTTATTTCCTAGGCTGGGTGACCAAGCTTAGTTTTGTTTGTTGGCTTTTTCCGTTTTTTTCAATAAAAGGAAGCAACAGAAATCCAAAATTTGGCCAATACTAAAGCAGAGGGCAGCTGGTGTCAGACAGTTAAACTCAGAAAGGATCCACAGAAGCAACAGGCTTTCTTCAGCACAACTCTGAAGCCTTTGAGTCAAACCAAACAAACCTGAGAGGTTAGACTTAAACAAAGAGCAGCTTCAGCAGATGCCAGCCAGACTCAGTGCTTTAAAAAAAGTCACCTCTGCAGTCACACTACACCTTTGGCTGTAGTCCACAGACTTGCATTGCTCTAACATAAGCTTTTGAGGTAGATACTGCTCTGGACCAAAAAGACAGGAAGAGAACATAGGAATGCACTTTGGCAAAAATGTTCAGAGGAAGTTTCACTGCTGGGAAAAAAATCGCAGGAAATAATTCTAACCTCTCACGAGTTCAGCATAGGTTCTCAGGTTTTTCAGAACACCGGATCCATCTATTCACGATTAAGGCAAACCGCATCCTAAAACCGAGAGGAAAAAGTCAGAAAGCTCTAAAAAAAGCTTTGAAAAAAGGTATGCAGAGCGTGTGCAGGGTCCAGACCCAGCTCTCAGAACCAACAGTCTTCTGGGAAACCTCATAGGTACAGCAGAGTATTTTCAGTGTCCAGAAGTAAGATTGAACCTGAAGAAGGTGCCGGGGGAAACAGAGAAGCGTAAATGCAAATTTTCCTTCTGTAAAACTTCTTGTCTCATAAATGCCTGCTGTGGAAACAGCAACTACATTTTCAGGGAGCCGAAGGAAGACTACTGTCCAAAGCTCAGTGACCCAGCAAGTGAAGGACAGGGCGTGAGGAGAGTAAAGAGTAAGCTGCCAGCTGATTCTTCTCCTTCACCTCAACAAGTCTGCCTACACTTGAGAAGGCCCCTTCATCCACAGTATGGGAACAAATACAGATCCTACCTGCTCATTGTACATGAACCATCGCCTTTTGAAAGGCGAGTGCTTTTGAGAACAGAACTCCACAACTAGGAAAGATTTTTGGTTAAATTTAGACTAAACAGCAGGAAAGAGCATTCGCTCTCTACACCCTGGCAGGATTTGTGGAACTCGTGAAAAGGAATCCGCGAATGGAATTTGGAAGAAAGCAGAGAGGCATAAGCAAGCTGGACACAACAGTATTTTTGTCCAACTTGCAAACTACTAATGGATAGGAGAAAGGAGCGGAGATCTTTTTCACTTCAGAGAATAGATTGAAGGAAATTCTTTGACTTCCTCTCCAAATAAGACTTCCCTAGTACAAGAGGAAGAACTAGAGGCTGAAGAAGAATGAAACAGAAGAATTATTTCTTATCTGAAGGATTACAGGGATGACCCACATTTGCTAGGTGCTTCCCTGCAGCATGCTCAGATCTGTGCTCTGGCCCACAGCAGCAGACAACACTGCAAAAATTCTCCATTAACATTATAGTGGGGGTGCGGGGGAGCTGAGCCCTACAGAACATTTTATATACATACATACACACATACACACACACATATATATGTATATATACATAGTGAAGGTGTAAGCCCTGCAGAAATACTGAGTTAGAAAAAAAAGCATACATACACTGTAAAGGAAATTAACTTAAAAATCCTTTCAAACCACAGATACTGCTTGCATTTTCCTACCGGCTTATGCAGCAGTATCCACCAGATCTGCTCCACTTCACAAAGACCAGTTCTGTGAGAGATTCTCACGCTCAGCCCTAGAGTAATTTACCTAGTTCCCTTTGGGGGTATTTTTTGCTCCTGTCTACAAAAGAAAAGTAGGTTAAATCAGTGACACGGAGCTGCAAACATGTTACCAAAGTGCAAGATCATATCAAGACATTTGCACGCAGTCTGCTGTGAACGCATGCTGGGGAGTTTTACAAGCAAAATCACACTTCCCGTTACAACATGATGAAGTATGATTTAAAAGTGGGACCTTACTAGGACCCAGACTTTTGACTCCTTTATGCACTTGGCTATTGAAGCACAGGTGTATGCAGTAAGGCCTAAGACAGGAATCATGAAATAAATCCATAATTTTTTGACCGCAGACACATATCCGACGGGAAGGAGACTGCATTCCCAAAGACCTGAAACTATCACTGGTTCTGTGGAGCCTCCCCATAGGTAACACACCCCATCCAGATCTCCCCTAAAGCTGAGGGCTCTGGTTCACTACTCCCCTTCTTGGTAATATAATAAACAACAAAAAGTAGTTCTGAAATGGGATTTTTCACTTTATTCAGCAAAAGCAGGACAACTATCCCTCTGATACCTTTTCCAACATTTTCTTCCATTCAGTCCTTTGCATTGAGTCCCAAGATCATCTCTTCCTGCCCAGTTTTGTGTTCTTATTGAGGGAGAACCATCAAAGCAGACCACATTCTTCCGTAGCTTCCAGTTCCCTTTGTCACACGAACCTTCTGTTCGGATCTAGAGGTTGGCTACCACACTTTTGTAAGTCCAGGCCTGCAAAACAGCTTTTTGCAACTTGGTCACTCTTTTCAGAAAAGCTGTTGAAGCCGCAGGTCATTCAGGAGGATATACTCGCCTTTCATATCCTTGCTGAATCTTCTCTATGTTGCTTTGCACCTCTTAATATTTGTATAAATCCAGTCCATCATGGAGATAAGAAGATAGAAGTCCTAGAACAGTCTCACAGCACAAAGAGGTACTTCTTGGTGGCTGCGGACAGTAAAAGTGATAATGGGCTTATATATAGTAATGAAGATTTCAGTCAGCTGTTGATACATTTTCTAACCACAAAACACTAGAACAGCTTGCCTAGGGAAGACTGGGGTCACCTGCACAGGATGTTTTGAAGAACAGGTCAGATAAAAACACTGGGTATACTTTAGGTACAGGTGATATTGCCTTAGGGCAGAGAGGCTTGTGACTACATCATCTTTCACAAATCTTTCTTCTTTTATTATCTGTTAAAATGGTGTTTGCAGACGGACAGAGATGCATTGCACACAAAAACAGACTAAAGAGAAAATGTGGGGACTGTACATCAGTCACTAGGGCTTCCTCTAGGAAGCTATGCCACAGCATTTACAAGCAGAAAAGGGAAGAAGATGGGGAGTGACTGCAAAGCCATGCGACCAACAAACACTTTCAAGTACAGCTTCCTATTGATAAAGGCATAACAATGCCCAGTAAACAACCAAGTTGCTGTCAGAGGCTCAGATTAGGATCTGGCAGCGCTGCAAGCTATTTGCTCGAATTTGTATCCATTGCTGGGAAGAGGTGTGAAGAAATTTTGCTGGTAAGACTGAGCTTCCTAGGAGAAGGGAATGTCTGTTTTATACACAAGTGAGATGCTACTGCCCCCAGTGATTTCGATACATCCTAAATTTAAATATGAGGAGACAGCAATAGTCTAGCTAGTTAGCTGATTTTATCAAAGTGACCAAGCCCACCCGAGACGGAGGGTAGATGCCTTCCCCTTGCGCTCTAAACGCAGCGCATGTGAGGAGCTGGGAGAGCAGGCAGCTAAGGAAAGCTGTGTCACGCAGAATTACAAAGGGCTGGAGAGGCTCAGCGGTGTGGCCAAGGCCAAGTCTCAGCCCCACGATTCAGGGACTCTCATGTTTTGGTTATTATATTATGAACATATGGGAAAGACAGCAGTCTCATCCCTAGATTAAGAAAGAGAATTCAACCCTATGGTGCACACAGTTCATCAAATTCACCTACTTGCTCATTCATCCTAAGTAATCGCATTTAAAAGGCCTTTGCTCCTGTGTAGGCGTGCTTACAGTTTAAGCTTACAAACCACTTCAGGACTGGAAGAGTATCTGCGCTAAGCCGAGCCCGCTACCCCTACACCTTGCAGGCATTGCCACACACAACTGCACAGACCACACTTGCTTTCTGCCTGTGATCAGTGTAAGATCTCCATTTCTCCTCACAGACGGATTCTGACTCCTAGGACCAGGTCTGCACGGCTCTGTCAAAAGCAGAGAACGCCATGGCCATTATTTAGCCACTGTGCCAGTGAAGCACCTGCAAAGTCCCAAGGACAGGAAGGAAGGGAGCATTTAAGGAGCCGCAGTTTTAGTACTGGAAACATTCGCTCCTGCCATGCCTTCAGGGGACAGCTGGCTCCGCTGGACAGCCCGTACAGCTGAGCTTCAGTATCTGGAGCTGATCACGCAGCTACAGTGCAGATATGAACCAGGGGTCAGGCAATACATTCGCTCCATGCTCTTCAGAAACAACTTGAAACTAGGCTGGCTGGTGCCCTGACCACTGCGCCTGCTAACTCCCCACAGCCACTCTTCTGCTATGCGTTTGGCTCTCTATCAAAATATTTCATTTCTGATTTCGTTGACACCTCCAGGACAGCCAATAAAAACCTCATTAGAGAATAGGCCAAAATAACCGACTCTCTTGAGACTGCAAAGGAACAAATGTCAAGCTGTCCTATTTTGTGCCGTATACTAAATCCCAGGAGGACTGCACTGCATGGCTAGGAAATCCGGATGAGCCCCAGCCACGCAGTAGCAGCAATGGTGCAGGCACGGGGAGCCAGTGTGCAACACAGGCAGGGCAACACACCCTGCTGCCGCATCTACAGCCACATCCTTGGGTAAAGAAATAGTAAGTGGCTCCCATAACGTGCTCTAGTGATGTGCGAAAGCCCATTGTCGCAGAGATCTCCCCTCTGCCTGCTCAAGTATTTATAAACACTGTGTCACTTGGCAACCTCCAGCAGTGTTTTCCTGTGAGCAGATCAGGGTTAGGAATCAGGGCCCCAACTTTCAGTTCCTTTCAGTAGACAACAGATCACTTCACAGATAACAGTGAATAGGCAGGTGGGTTAGTGAAGCAAGCTATCTAGAGCCCTACTCAGAAAAAAACACATTACACCTTTTCTTTCCCGTGTTGTTCTTGTTAGCATCATTTCCATCCAGATGGATATTGCAATCCTTGATGCAAAGTCTTTGTGCCTGTAAGACTGCACGTATAGTTACAACAAAAGGCAAGGTGTCACAGACTGCACTAATTATCTTTTCTGTGATTACAATGTAAAGCGAAATGAAGTGAGAATAAGAGCTATGAGTAGATCTTCTTTTCCACTCCTCTTGTAGCACTAACTGCCAGGAAAATAAAAATACTCCTGGCTGTTAAAGCACTGAACTGTTGTAGGAATATTTAAATACTACTGTCACTCTGCACACTTAAAGCCACAAACCCCACAACCGGTATGAAACTAATTCTGTTCCATTCCTTACTTTCAAGACCTGGCTCTGAGGCAATTAATACCTTTACCACACTAATTGCAGAGCATGTTCCAGGGTCTGCACAGGGACGGTGCCCAGGAAAAAAAACAAACAAAATCTGGGGTCAGGATAGAACATTATTCCAATAATGAAATATTTCAGGTCCAGCTACTGTACGCACAGCCCTCGACCCTAAGACTTTGCATTTGAGCTACGAATTTAACAGTATAAACTCTCTGTTTGGCTCAGGTGAACCACAGCTGCCTGAGCTGGAAAGCCGCTAAGGCAGGCAGCCCACCAAACACAGGTCAAACACCAAACACAGAGAGAGATGGAGACACTCAAGGGAATGGTGCTGCTTTTCACTATCTTCAGGAGACATTAACAGAGAAGAAATAGTCAGGCTTTCACCTCAGCCTTTTCAGAAAAGGGTGACAACTCTGGGATCCTTGCAGCCTACTACATCTGCTTCGTTTTGCTTTGCTTTACGCAAATCTTCCCAATACAGAAAACAAATGAGACTGTCCTATGGCATTAGCATGAAATCCTTGTCCATAGAGACTTTACAGTGCCATTTCTCCTTCATACTCTAATTGCTCATAACACTTCCTCCTCCCGTTTTCCCCTCCCAAACAAACACAGAAAGGACTTCATCTTTAAAGAATCATTTTAATAATGTCATACAAATTCATGAACTTGACAGATCATGAAAATATCTAACTTCATCATCTCAGTTTTTTTTCCTTTAAATTTCACCAAAAAGTTTTGCATGGTTGACTTTAAAACCATGAGAATCAAAACAAAGAGGTTCAGACTGATAATAGAAAGTCAGCTTTCCCGACAGTGATTCTGCATCTTTGCAAAGAACAGGCACTTACAAAGATCATTAATTTACTGGAACAAAACATAAAATGTCAGTTAGTGACTAATAAAGAATTAAATGCTGTGACTTAAAACCGTCGGCTTCCAAGGCTCTGGCTTCCTATGAAGGCAGGGGTTCCAAGTCCGTTATTTAAAAAAAAAAAAATTCATTATAAGGACAATTTGAAATGGCTCATTTTAAGACTTTAATCAGAGGCTATGGTCCAATCAAGAGAGCCTAAATTTCAGCTGTGTCCCTGCACCTACGAATTGATTCTTAATTCTTCAGAGATAACAGAAGGGAAGCAGTAAACTGGCTTTTAGCATTCTCAAGAGGGAACAGCTGCCGAACGGTGACCACAGCCTCCAACATCCACAGTGCTGCTCTTTAGAGCAGCTTGCACTTGAGTGCTCCTTCCCTCAGTTCCTGTCACTGCTCCCATAACAAACTAACTCCAGTTTTTCAAAGGTCACTTACATGGCGATGAAAAGAGAAGATGAGATCCACTCAACACCGGCAGCAAGTCAGTGTAGATTGAAACAATACTGACGCTAACCAGATATTAGAAGCTGGCTGAAAACACTGACAGTGTACTGTTAACTCTGAAGCACCAGCCTCTCCGAAGCACCTGTGAACAAACAGCAGGCTGATGGGACTGTGCACCGCTTTGTACACTTCTCTCCAGTTGCAAAAATTGGTAAAGAAAAGTGTAAGAGGGTCCTTGTAATGCAAGCACAGTCTACAGCGCTACATTTTTATGAGACCTTGATGCCAACATAATCTTTCACCCAGGTTCAGTTTCTCATTCCAAGGTCAACTTTAAAGCTACAGCTTTTCTTTTTTTAAGACAATTTCTGTATTTAACTCTTGTTAATTTAAAAACAACCAAAAATGGATATTATGAATTTAAAAACCTGCCTCAGCTAAACAGCTTACTGATTAACATTGACTCTTTTAAAAAAGGGAAGTATGGCGGAGGGAAAGGGAAACAAAGTTGGGGAAGATAAGGAAATACTCAAATCGTTATAGATGATTCAACCATGTGTCCCTCACAAAGAGTGGAGAGGCATCGTTTTCATATTGTGTGGTTGCATTGATATCAGGTTTATCTACAAACTCTATCTCGCACATCTGGGTGCTGCAAGGTGAACTCTCCAGCTCCAATACCGTTATATTGTTTGGCACCGAAGAAACAAGGATATTGCTTGGAACAAAAAGGGTCAACTGAGGACCACGGGCCGGCCAGTAGCGACCGAGATTAAAGCCGTTAATCCAAATTTGCCCCTGTTAAAAGAGAAAAAAAACATAAGCAAGTTTTAATAATTTGACAACGATCATTTGACTATAGAACTTCATTAAGCGAAACACTCTTTGCACAGTAACTGAGTTTTCTTGATCTCTCAGTTTGATAGAGCTAAACACCAGGACAGAAAATACGCTCAAGAAAATAGTACAAACAGACAAATGAATCTAGATTCCTTGATGAGTGAAAATCATTGTTAATAATTAAAATGGAAGTGGTCAAATACTGCAGTCATTCCAAATATGGCAATACTTAGGAAAATAAAATGGCAGGTTCCTGTCACTGAATTTTGCATTAAGTTTCAGACTAAAGCAAACCTGAAAAATGTATTTGCTTGAAGCCGATTGCTAAAAAGAGAAAGAAGTCACAAAAAAAGAGGGAAAATCCTAATTCTGTGTTGTGGCTTTTTGTAAAAGTGTAAGACTACACTATTTTGGTAGACCCTTCACGTTGTATAATTTTATGAAAAAGATGCATAGCTTGTTTAGACATACGAAATTCAGATGCTTATTATAATCAGATTACTTAGACAATAAAAGAACCTGTGAAATCACACTACAAGAGAATACTATATTTTGTTTTAGTTACTTTTGACCGTTAAAATGTGGGGGGGGGGGGGGGAGTTCTGTCATGAATTTAATTTCAATCAAATTGTGGTTAACTTGGAATATAAACTTTTAAAATGACTTTTTATAACGGAGGTAGCCAGAATCCCTTCGTTCAAAATACCTATCTAACATTATAATACCTAAAGTTAAAAAATAAAGCAAAATTAGGCAAGTAAAAGAAAAAAAATAGTCATTTACACATTTATACATTTATGTCACCATAAAGTGACACAAACGCATACTTTGCCAACAGTCTTTAGACTGATGAGCTGCAGAAAGTTCAGAACAAAACTGTAAATGGACTCATACTGGGTCAAGCTGAATCTTGGTTTATTAAACAAGACACAAAGGAGGATTTTCGGCTGGTTTAAACAAATAATTTGCTTATGCTCCTCACAGGCCTCCTTTCCACCACATGCCAAACAATTAAGACTTCATTAAACATGAAAAGGGATGGGAACAAGTAAGTTCATCTGTGCTTTTCTCTTGCTTTGGTCTTTAGTAGTTAAGAATATAGAAGAAAAATAAACAACTTCATGGCATTGGCATACACTGATATGAATAATAAAACGGTCTGAGTCCCTAGAAAGTAAGAACTGTTACTGTACTCCTGACTTCTAAAATTGTCTAGGATAGCTGAAATTACAATAACATTTTTAAGGACTTACAGAAGCACAATTGTAGTATACTGACTATTACCATTTAAGATGTTTCAAGGGCTTTTTTCTTGCATTTTCCTTTTCAAGCATTGAAAAATAATTTTTTCTTACTGCAAACAAGTTTTAGGAAATTTGCAAGAGAAATTTTATAAAGAGTTGGTAAATTTGCAAATGCAGGTGTTATTTCAGCTCTCTATCTACTTCCGTGGTATAAGATCCTATCTTGCACAGTTCTACCAAGGTGTTAATAAACTTCAACCTCATATCTTTTTTTTTTTTTTTTAAATCAGATTTATCTTGCTTTGTGGCTTGTTTTTGCAGTATTAAAAAGGCAAGAGAAGAACTATTTATTCAACCTCACTATTAAGCTTTTGCACTAGTTTTAGGAGAAAAGATGGCATTCATGCAAGCTCCCTCCACATGCAAGATGAATTAGCGAGTGTACCATAGATCCCAGCCCTATATGAAATAGGAGTTTAGTGTAGAAATCAGCTGCGCTGAAGTCCTAACGCAGGAGGTGTGATCAGATAAGTCCCTTCTTCTGTTCTTAATCAGACACTGGCTATACCTCATTTTTCTAAGAAAGCTATGAACTTAAGTTCTCAAATCCAAACTGGCCTTAACACTGCAATTTCTAAAGACTGAATACTTACAAATTCACATGTCCAAAATCCAGCGAATCACATCATGTACACTGCCAATAAACACACCTTAGACAAAATAAAGGAGGAGGGGGATCTCCACCTTCAGAAACAAGAAGTTTTCTTTATTGGGGTCAGCAACTAAATCCATGATTCCAGAGGAGTCAAGAAAAACAGTCATGACTCCAAAATACCCTTTTTGATTTAAAAAAAAAAAAAAATCCAGTAAACCTAACCGATAAACCTAGCTGTACATCCAAGGGCAGGTACACTTAAATGCATTGCATTTCCTCAAGTGACAGTGGAAGAAGCTTTGTCAGTAATGAAGGTTTCAAAAACCACTGATGCAAATGATCTACAGCGTAGGTCACGACTGTTAATGCTGCACCTGCCTGCCTGGCTCACCAGCATATCATTCTTTTCCTTAACGTGCTGAGGTAGGATCAACATTAGATCTGCATGTTTTCCTAATAAGTGCCATTTGCCTAGTTCTCTAAGTAATCAGACACCTTGGTTTTAACTCCTATTAAGAGTCCCTCTCCTCACCTTGGCATTAGCAATTTATGCAGTGCCGCTCAAGGAATTAGGGCCCAGATCCAATGGGATCCACTTGACTGGAATTTAAACTTTTACTGCCCTGTGGTTTACAGGCACTTACTCATTGGTAAAGTTATCTGGAAGTCTCAGTTTCTGCCTGCCTCCCTGCCCTGCACCCAGCATCATCTCAGTCTTACTACTCTTGGATATCTTGCGATTTAAAGCTGTGGCTCTGTCTGCATCTCCATTACCTTATAAAGCCCAAAGGATCAATTCAACAGTTATACTTACAGTTCATCTGGGATCTCTTTACCTAGACCCCTTTAGAGGATCAGGTATTACGTAAAATAGAGGTCACTATTTTCAACAGATCAAAGGAAGAGATTCCCACCTACACGTAAGACTTATTGGATTCATCTCCCATTTCAAAGCAGGCTTTACCAGCAGGCAGGTATGGTCAATCTCTCCTCCTGAAAGAAGCCACTATTCAAAAAGGAATTTGTGATTCGCTGGATGACAGAATTTATTGCAGAGGTCCCAGATTCCAGTCTCTGTGCAAAGGACTATTTTTGGATTTTATTCAGTGGCTGTGTCAGATAGAGGAACAAGGACCAAAAGTCAGACTTCCTCATATTCAGGGCTGGCAACACTAAATACCAGCAGTGAATCAGGGTCTCCTGCATACTGGGAAGTGCTCTAACCACTAGAATGCTGTATATAGATCACCAACACTTCCTTCACCTACTCTATTTTGATAGCAATAAGCAAACAAACTGCTTCAGAAAGGACTAGCTAAGCCATCTAACTCCAAAACAGGAACTTCCCTGAAGCCTGGATTTAAATGCCATTCTAAAAGGAGTGACACTTCAATGCACACATTTTGCTGCCAGTGCCTCCCACAGGCTAGTTGAGTTGGTCCTTACCCATCCTGCATGCTGGCTGTTTCAAACCTAGCACTGTGAAAACACGCTCTCCTCTGCTCTAGTTATGCACTAACCCTATCAGAAGTTCCCATTAACAGAGACCTGCCCACAAGCCTCTCATGGCAGTGCTCTTTGATGCATTCAGTCCACTTCTGGGTAACCTCCAGAAGACAGGCAAAAACATCTTCCAGACACTAGACCCACATTTACGGGCACCTCACCAGCAGTTGCATTTGCAGCTTAACTCTCCCTATGATTTGTAACGGGATCCATAGGTCCTCACACAGCCCTGCAAACATGTTCTTAGTTACCTTTAATCAATCTTCAAAGCCAGGAAAATGGCCTTTAGCATCTCACTTTTCCCAGAATAAAAATTCTTTTATCTTAAGACATGCATTCACTCCTTCCCTCTAAAGAGCTGTATCTACTCCACAGCACAGGTCAAAAAAAAAAAAAAAACACACACATAAAAAGCATTTCTAAATAGCCTGACAGGTCATCTTCCTCACTGCTAGAAAACTAATTTTTGTGACACTCCCCTTTCTAGACCAATACCACACATATTTCACATGTATGCTTCCCTCCTCTTAATGATTTATCTCCCGATTTACTTAAAGCAAGGAATCCATTCCCTGGTCATTTAAATACATTTGATACACCTCACAACTACAACCTACTTCAACTGATCCAAGAGACGTAGACTTTGACCTTTCATGCAAGTTTCATTAGCTTTCTGAACAGAATTCAAGTTTTTACTGTAAAAGGTTGTACCTTTGTCCAGCCAGGAAACTTGATGTAGGTGTCTTGAGGCAAGTCTGGAATCCCACTAGGGACTGAAAGTCTACCAGTGTAAAACGTGGGCGCTTCATAACTCGATGGATTACCAACAGATCTCTGTAGTTGCTCAGGCTGGCCATTAATGTCATGCTTCACTGCTCCATCTATATCTAGAGGATAGATTTCCCATTCAACAAGTATATCTTGACCAAGAGTTAAATTTGAAACTAAACCCTAGGAGGAAGGAAAAAAAAAAAAAAAAAAAGAAAAAACATAACATAATTAGCTTCATGTTATTGAAGTTATTTGGCTGCAACTATAAAGTTGAGAATGAAACCTTGGCTGAAGCAAGGTAGTTAAAATAACTGCTAATCGGGGTATGAAAAAAACAAAGCATATGGTCTTCTCTAAATTATAAGCTTTGCTTAAAGATAAAACGTTTCATTTATCCTCTGTGAAAGATCTGTTCCTCTTCAAAATTTTAAGCTTTTCCTGATGTCCAAGCTTCTTTTTCAAACCTTTTCCCCACAACTGTGAAGGTTTCTATTTTGCTTTAACGTGAAGACAGGACTCCAAAAGTTGGGGCTTAATAACAAGCAGAAAAAGCACTAAACACCTTAAGTCTTGAGATGCAGTCAAAAGATTTGGTAACACTGAGTCACTAACTCAAGCCATTAACCCGCACAATAGCGGAGAAAGTGGTATTTACTTCCTATACATCTACTATAGCTAACGTACAGTATCAAAAAAATCAGTTCTTCAAGGCACATGATTTGTGGCTCTGATGCAGTGAAATACTTTAAGCTTAAAGTCAGCTTCAAGACCACAAGTCTTGTTTTGTTTCTATGGAACTGGGGGCACCCTTGAAGCACAGCAGGGTATTCACACAGTGAATGCAAAGGCAAGGTAAGGCCATGCACTAAAAAAAGTGGCAGGAATATTAAGTCACTCCCACATACATGTCCTAATCATGTAATAATAATGAGTTCTAAAGTTGTGCTTTAGTGCAACATAAGGTGTTGATTTTAAACCAACACTGTTACACCCACATAACTCTTTGAATAGGCTTTGCATAGAAGCTGCTTTTCAATGTTACTTAAGTTTTCTTGCAAACATTGCAAATTGGACAGGAACAAGTAGTTATGCGAGTAAAGGCAAAAGCAACACCATGTTTTCTATGGTCTTGGAGGGCTAACACTGCGTCACCTGTCTGTTCTCTGACATCTAATTAGAATCGCACTGACTTCACAAGCCTGGTCATCAGCATAAGTGCTAACAGGATTTCTCTCTTCCTTTACCTAGATGCCCATTTCAAAGAACAGGAACTTACTTTTCTTATATCAGAATGAAATAACTGCACTGAGAATAAATGGTAGAACTTTCTTGCAGATCCCAGGCTTTGCTCTGATAATCAGTTGAAGTAATGCAACACAACTTCGGCCAAAACTTTCTAACCTCTCTCCCTATACCCATCTTTAAGCACTAGGAACGGTGTGATTTTCAAAGGAGATCTCAAGTGCCTACTGACCATGCTCACTTTTGTCTGTATTTGAATGCACATTCAAAGGTGCTGATACGGAGATGAAATTTCCAAGAGAAACACAGATAGAGGTGGCAGTGAGCATGTAAAAAAGAAAAAGAATTAAAACCACGCTCTTGCTTCCTTTGTGTCCTTCAACAACAAGACTTAGATCAGCAGGATGTTTAAAACCAAAAGCTTTTTGATATTCTTTCCCAAAAGCTAGATGGTCCGTTTCAAACGGAAATAAAAAAAGTGAGAAAAAAAAATAGCCAAACAAAACCCACAAAAGCCATTATACTTGCTTAAAAATGGAGAATTTCAAAAATAACTTTAGGGATGACAGTCCCACCTTGCCAAGTCACAACATGCGTAAAAACCCTAAAAATCAAGGCATAATTATTCCTAGTTTTCAAAATCAACACAAAGAACACCTGCCTTAAGGAAGAGAGTGAGGCATTCTATGTAAAGAAGCAATGCACGTTTCCAGAAGCTACCTGAGAAAGACTCGCTCTCCTACCTTCAAGGATCCTGCTTTCAGAGGATTGCACGTGCCCAGCTAAACTTCCTTTCATTCTTAATCTTTTAAAGGCTGAATACTGATGTAAGTGTGAATTTCAACTCAACCACAGCAACACCTAACACCTGCTTAATCCAACCTCTAACCTTTTATTCTGTTACCTTCATTTAGCACTCAGTGCACAGGTTTATTTATCACCTCGACTGTTCCCCCTCCACACCAAAAAGTACATTGTGCTGAATGTGTACGAGGGCGAAACATTGGGTAACTAGCTGCCCTCCTTTGCTACTCAGATAAAAAGCCAGGTACCTTGAAAAGACAGCAGAGACAGAGCTGGCACTACTGCTGTCCACTGGATTTGTATATGCCACAAGCACAGTGACGACTCGGTTGCTGATGCTTTTAATTGAGGGCCTTTCAAACACCCTAAAAGTTCCCACAGCCCTACCTCTCATATATATTAATTTTTGCCTTGATTAGGATTTAAAGAACTCTTTGTCTTCTA
Source organism: Struthio camelus (assembly GCF_040807025.1). NCBI lineage: Eukaryota > Metazoa > Chordata > Aves > Struthioniformes > Struthionidae > Struthio > Struthio camelus. The sequence goes on from NC_090943.1 coordinate 52,548,830, forward strand.
AAATCTAAGGCAGGACAAACTGCTGTTCAATACAGCGTAAGCCTGCAGGCTAAGAGCTTAGCAAATGCTGACAAGTACTTTGCTTTGCCTAGACTAGAGTCTCAGTATAACTGGAGACACACCTAGAAATCCTTGTCACAACACACTTAAGAACGTAACAACCAGTTAAGTCCCCTGAAAATCAAACCTGAGCTGAAGTTATTCTACGCTGCTTAATCATAAGCAATATATCCTTCTTTAGCAGTGCAAACAGCCCCTTCATAATCATGGGAGCAAAACGTAACTATGAACATGGGAGATGCTGCCTAAGGGTGATCTTGCAAGACCCTTCCCAATCAATTATTTATGACTGAACTGGATTCTGTAATGGGACCACAGGCTGGACCAGAGTTTGTGGTCTCATCAGCAAAGTGAGTCAAGAGGTACATGCACTTTATTTTACCTTCTTCCTCTATGTACAACCTTAAAAATCCTACTTCCTTACACCACATACATGCCTTTCCTAGATAACTAAATAGTATTGTTCAGGCAACTGCCCTCTACCGGATGTTCCTCTTCCTCCTGCTCTTGCATCCAAATTAATCAATGAGTACTTTGGATAAGCCTTAATTCTCCTCTGAGACACCTAACGAACAGAAGTTAGATCGAGAGGAAACATGAGCTTCTAATTCACCTGGCAATTATTAAACTGGACAGTCATTAAACTTTTGACAAGGTTTCCAAAAGAACACTGCCAAATCAATTTAGGCCAAGTCAAATCTAGGGGCAGTCTAATAGATATTCTTGCTGTTAGGGACTCGCAAATTTCTTCTCAAAGGTAAAGCTTTCTGTCATTACTTCATTATTATTTATAACCCAGTTAACATCAAAAACTAAAAAAAAAACTAGCACCCCTTAGCACTCAACCTTGCAGAAACACAATAAAAAATTGGTAACTACAATACTTTTCTCTCCCCCTTCTCTTTAGAAAACCTCACACAGCACTGAGGATCCCATTAATTCTAAAACAAGGAAAGTTTCCCTTTTGCCCCTGCCCTTCCCAGTGTTACTTTAGTGACATCACCACTAATGAGGGGAGGTGACAGTTCCCAAGTGCAGCATGGATTCAGAAGCATTCAGAGGCTTTCTGATAGTTATTCCTAACATCTAATCAATCCAAACCCGAGCCGGAAATTTTGTCTGGTAAACTGCTTGTGAGACAGCCTGAAAATTTTGCAAGGGTACACTGCTGATAAATGAAACTGGATGTGGGAAGAGATACAAATGTACACACACACAAACACACAAATACACCCCCAGGATTCACAAGCCTCAAAGTAAGGCCATGATCTAGGTGGAATTCCAACCTATTTTTGGGTTTATCCTAATAGCTTTGCACATCTTAGAATGTTAGCTATGTGTTCAGTTCATCCTGAAAGGCTTGTGGGCGACACTTTGGCTGGCAGCACAAGTCAACCAACAAAAAAAAAACATTAAAAGACGTCTGTCAGTTTTTAATTCCACTTTGATTTTGGTGACAGAAAGACTCAAATAAAAACTAGTGAGTAGTTAGATTTTGAGGTGAAGTTACAGCTGTGTAATCCTGATCTTTCTACTCTTTCCAACCCAGTACTTTCTTTTTTAAAAAAGGTGCTTAACTGATTTTACTTACCTTAAAGTCATTATTGTATCGACCAAAGTTGACTCGGCCCATGTTCTCTACCAAGATGTCCAGATTTGCTCCAGCCTTTCCAGTTATATTTATCGTAAGCGATTCGCCCCTTTCAAGGACACCCTGAGGAACCTGTATGAATTATACCAAAAGAAAGAAAACAATAACCACTGAAAAAGGACAATAACCTGTTGTTATTTGTCTTTTCAGCTTGCACGAAGAAAAGAAAGGGAAGAAGGAAACAAAAGTAGAAAAAAGAAATTATCTCCCTTTCCTCCTCTCTCACTTGAGCAAGCACACAGTGCAAGCTGCTATGTCAGTCTTCACATTTCAGCAAGCCAACTGGATATGTTACTAGGCAGCATTTAGAAAACTGAAGCCATCACTTTCCTCAAATGCAAGGTATATTTAATTCAGCTAACTATCAACTTTAGAATGTTAGTGTTTTCCGACACACTTGATTCACAAAAAGCAAGTTGTCAAAATTAAATCTAGATGATTGAAAAGATTTTGCAAATGTCAGAGATTAAAAGACGATTCATCCTCCAATTAAGCTCCCATCAATATTTATCTTTATTTATTCTCATTTTCACAAATTAGGAAAGAAGAGCTGGGCATGACCACAAAGGTTATTCTTTGATCTGTGCAGATCTGCATAAGAACTAGGCTATCAAAACCCATGAATTGGTATTAATTCTTATTAAGCAGGAACAAACCCCCGCTTAAGGGAAGAAAGGTAAAGTCTACATCCTGTACATTATACTTCTTTTTTTTCATTTGTGGTCAGAAGTCAGTTTCATAACGTAAGATGTAGGCTCACGCTTCCACTTCCCCTTACCCTCAAAGGAAAAAAAGAAAAAGAAAAAAAAAAGAATGGAAACTCTTTAGAAAGTTGCCAAGCATAAACATATTATAAAACTATTTCATGAACCTGCAATTAAGCCCTTCTTCTAGGTATTTTTCCGCTGAAGTCACGAGCCTACATCAATATTCAAGTATCTCAAAAGTGGAAACCATTACATTTTCCTTAGAAATGTTAGATACATATTCATATTTTTGAAATATGTATTGACACTTAGTATGAATCAACTGTGTATTTCCTTCCTCCATCTTATTTAATATGCTTATGTAATACAGTTATTTTGGTAAGCTGGAGAGAGGAGGAGAAACAAACAAAGGCAGACTGTAACCATGTCTTTGGTGAAAGCCACCCATTACAGAAACAGAGACCAACAGACAATGCTTACCCCATCCACAGAGACATAGGCACGGTCATGGACTCCATTTAAAGGCGAAGAGAGTTGTGTTGGCTCCGTATAGTTTTTTGGAAGCATAGTTCTGTACAATACAAACCCAAAATACTAAGAAAGGGGGTAGGAAAAAAAGAAAGATTAATGAATCAAGTTAATTTGTAGCTTCAATTCAGGTCATGAATTACAAATATCCCACATTCCTACATACATGCTCAGATTGAAACATTACTTTGCATTCACTCCAGATAGCATCTATCAGAGATACCAGCTTGAGATTAGAGTTCACTTTGACCTTTAAGTGAGGGGTGAAAATTTCAAAAAGTTTCCATTTAAAAATGTTTCATCTGTATATTTACATAAGCTTAAAAGATAAGGATCTTGGCTATGAAGGCATTTTCTCAATAAAAACAAAATAGTTACTCATTGACAATACTGAGTTCTTCATTAAAATCACTGAAAAAAATACCTGGAAAATCCTTCCGTTACTGAATTTATGTAACAAACCTAAAAGTCACCAAACTGACAGATTAATCAGATGGATACTATCTCTTTTACAAACTAACTGATTTACATCAGGAGAATTTTAGAATATTTTTCACTCAGTTCCCCAGCAGGGAAAAAAACAGTCACAGTCATTAGATTTGTTCTCATCACAAGTGAAACGCAAATTAAAAACAAAAAAATGCATCGTCTCTTTCACCCAGTAGCCACAAAATCATTTTTCTGCAAGATTTGGATTTTAGCATGGTCCTGACAGGAAGAAGTGAGAGCTAACCAGTTCCTGCCCTCTGTAGGTATCAGTATCATTTGCAACAAGGTGCCCAGAGAATGGAAGAGGGGTGAGGAATGAGAAGATGCTGGAAGCTCCTCTGGCTGCCCTCTTTCCTCAGGAGTTTTCCTAGGCAAGGTACTACAGGTGTGAAGGCCAGAGGACAAGAGAAAGAAGCCCACTAGAAAAGACATCCAGCCACAACGTAATACCTGCAATTTCTCCAGTACCTCTGTATTAGTGGCTATGTCAAGAAAAATCTGAGCTTTGAATCCTTACTTGCATATTGCCTTACAAAACATCCCAGGCACCTGCCAAACTGCTTCCCCCTTTTCTCCTTCCCCCAGCTACCACCACCATCACATCCTCTGGGAGTAACTTATTTGAGCCACAGGCAATTAGCACCCATGCTCCTGTCTGTGCTAAGTTCAGCACAGAAGTGGTCAAGGAGCCATGTGCCCTTCAGGGAAAGGTAGAATCACTCAGCAACGAAGGGAAGACCTTTTGCTGCAAGGGAAGCTATGGAAAGTCACCACAACTGACAGAGACATTGACGCAGAGAGAGAGGAGCAAAGAGGGAAGAAGGGGAGTCAGGAGAAGCCATAGCAAAACGCAGAGAATGGTACTTTTCCATCTCAGCCAGTGAGGTGAATGCCCAGGGCAGTGGGTTACAACAGCTCCAGGAGGTCGCTCCCAAAGTTTTCCCTTACCATCTTCTCTTGCCCCATCAGACATTTAGTAAAAGAATGGGACTAAAAACAACCAAAGTGTCAAGCGGGTGGCATGCCTCATTCTCCAGGCTGCCCAACCTGCATGAGAAAGTGCTGTCTCAGACACTGTTCTCACTTGGATGGAGCAGCAGGTGGGGAGAGAGAAAAATAGAATAAGGAAAAATAGAGATGAACAAAGATAGACAGATAAAATACCAAAGTATCTTAAGAATCTGAAAATCAGTACTTCAGAGAGGAAAGATGAAGTAGAAACCCTGGACAGTATATATATATTCATGGAAAGAGAAGAATCTCGGGTGCAAAACAGGAGCGCTGCCAAATACGGAAAGGTCTCCAGTGCAAAAATCCTAATCACCTTTACAATACTATTACTACCTGTGCTGAGATACAGTATAAGACACTGGACATGAGGAGTCACACCAAGGAGGGCTGTTCAAATAAACTTCACAAAATGACTGCAAAGCGCCTACCAAGAACTCCTTACCTGCTTTAGCTGAACAAAGGTTAAAGGGTAAGTGCTTTTTACTGGTCCAGCAGGTGACAGTTTGTCAAGAACCTCCACCACAGTACCCACCTGCAGCACAGAAAAAGCAGACGTGTAGGTCAGTAAAATTTGGTCTAAATATAACAGCTGGCATATCAGGCCGCCTGGCCAGCTAGCTGTGTCTGCCCAAAAGAAAAGCAAAGACAACTGAAGCCCTTATATCACCTTTATATACATTGAGACACTTCAATAATCTACAATAATAGAACACAGTGCAGAGAACTGATGAAATCTGAAAAAAAACCATACTACATACAGAGGAACGCTTTAAAAAAAAATTCAGATCTTTTAAGTTTGCTTTGCATTCATAAAGTGATCCTTTATTATTTAATGAGAACTAACCCAGGAGTTTTTCACAAAAGTTCCATAAGCAAACATTACGGCTCTAGACAATAAAGATAAAGCAACCGTATTATCCAAATTCCATGCGCTGTACTTGCGCCACGCTAGTGTGAAAGTGCCACTGATTTCCAGTAAGTTACTCTAGAATCATTCCAAGGTAAGCTAGAATAAAATCTGGTTCTATCAAGAGTTATCCAAGAGGTATTTACTTTACTTAGTCTTAAAAGATAGTAATTATCTTAAATCTGTAATTCATACACAAGCAGTCAGATTGATTTTAGTGAGTTTGGCAGCATGCTTTAGGCTATTCACGTGCTTGAGTACCCCGCTGAATCAGGACTGACATACGCCTTTTCTTGCCATCTGCAATTGCCTTTTGCAATTATAGATGCTTTCCATTCATCTACAATTCTTTCTCAAACTCTGCCATTAATTTGGTATGTTAATAAAGACACACACAATATGCACAGTATCCTCCAAGCTCAAAAATCAACTGTATTTATACCTGTCATGCAAGATCTTGCTCCATTTCACAAAAAGTATCGCCACTGTTCACACACATCACACATTTAAAGTATCACAAACATAGATTGGCTTTCAAATACCCTCTTAGGAAAAAAATAGAGTTAAAAAAAATAGGCTTTTAAAAATAGCATCAAATTGTATACTCCACGAGCACGGTCAGCCAAAAAAAAAAAAAAAAAAAGACTTCTTTAGACTGCTTCAATAATGGAAGTATTACATTTTTGCACAGCATACCCAAAAATGAGAAGTGCTGAAATATTAAAAAACAGAGTAGTCTATGTGAAATACTTTCTATAGATGAGAGAAGCCATCATGAATCACCTATGTACATGCAATTATTTCTTCAGTAGGTATAAAAAAATTGATGTGGTTTTCTCTTGCAACAATATTATTTTAATATCTGTCAACTCTAAACTGAAAACAAGGTACATGTAGTTACCACAGTAACTACAATTCAGTCCAAACTGCACCATATCCACCACGTTTACTTTGCACTGCCTGCAAGTTCACTGAAGATAGAAATCACTCTTCCTCCATTTGCATTAGTTTGTCAAACAAACATCCACTATATTCTGACTACCTACATCCATGCAGCACTAGGCAGTCACTGTGCGCCACTTGCTTTAGTGGTTTGCCTGTCCTTGATTCTCTTCCATGATACAGGACAGGATCCACTTACTTGCCTGTTTCTGTCGCACCAGGAGGAATAGCACACCCTTCCTTTCCCATGACAGCACTTATTTTGTCTCATCACCGCATGCAGTTTTGCCCATCTACAGCTCTGACTGTTTGCACACATTGATATCAATAGATCAAAACATGGAACAGCATCTACCTGCCTTCCCATGCAGGGTACCAAAGATGCTGGAAATTATTCAGAGCATTGGAGAAGCAGTAGGAAGTTCTTGGAAGAAACACAAAACTCAGCGAATGCTAAGATTACATCCTTTTCCTCACATTGATTTTACCACAGGGTGATAGGGAGCCTTCTCAAGTCATGTATTCCTTCCTCCCTATTTTCTACACTTTGAGGTGCACACTGGAGTTTCTCAAACTGGAGTTTCCAGTTTTTTCACTGGAAAACCCACGGCTGTATGAGCAGACAGTATGATAGCAGTGGTTCCCAACTTCTGCATGAAGACATAGCTCTAAATGGACTTTTGAAATGAACTTAACTCTTCAGCTCGATACAAGAAAACCAGAAGAGGTATAATCCTCTTGGTAATCCCATGACTAACTGAAAGTTAGCTCTCCCTTACTAGTCTATAGCTCAGCACCTTCGCCCTGGCAAGACAACTATCAGTCAAACGATGGCCTGCAAAATTTTAACGAAAGTCACCTGTTTCTGTATTTCCAACTTAAGAACCCTGTTTTTGGCCCCCAACTCTTCTTGCCCATATGACTGCACAAATAAACACATGTCAGGGTTGCCAGCCACTTGCTATTGCTTGAGCTCTTCACACCCCAAGGACTGATGACAACCCCAGAAGCTAAAAGTCCGCAGGTTACAGTGCCAGGGCAGGCGTTTCCTCCTGACCATGCACTCCTCAGGGTCCTCCAAGTGATAAGCAGAAACTACCACCTGCTCACAAGCCTGCACAGCCACGTGTGCACATTGCAGACACTCAAACTTATTTGTCTGCCTCTGGAAAAGATGCTCCCTGCATTCTGGGTCTTAAACCCCCTCCACTGTCTCACATTTCTTGATCTCACCTATTGCTGCTCTGCCTTTGCTTGCCCCTTCAACACTTCTCTCTTGCATCTCTGCAACGAGATGCTTCCTCATGGCCTGCTTTCCTGTCCTCTTCCGTAGCAACGTTAGTGTATCCAGGCAAGTTTTAATAAATTCTCCCCTCTCCCCGGAGATTTCTTCTTTAAAATCATTCAATAGCTCAGAATGAACACCTGCCTGATCAGGAGACAGTGGGTTTTTTACTAGACTGGGTTCCCCAGTTATTCTCAGCTAGGACAACCTACATGCAAAAGTTCTGGCGGACCCTTTAAACAGTAAAACAAAACAAAACAAAAAAAAACAAAGGAAAACACTAATTTCTCAGATTTTTCCCTGTGCCACAGTGCAGTAAGGAAAGAAGTAAGCGCAAACAAACAATTAAAGGAAACAGTAAGACGTCGACACACGATCCTATAATCGTCATATTACTATATTGCTTCTACAGTTTATCAAGTACTTCACATATGTGCATATAACTGCTAGCTCCGGTAAAACAGCCATCTTGAGATACAAGAAAGAGGGACGAGAGAGCTTCTGCACTATGCTGTTTCTGGTTATTCTCTACCACTTGATCTGGAGTTTCTCCTGTTGCTATCTGCCAGAAAATCCTTCACCTTTTATAAGTTATCCCTCCTAGATACCCTCCCCGCATATGCACAGAATAAATACATAAATAAACCCCCCAAAACAGTGGACATGACTGAGCAGCTCATCAGGTACTTAGGGACTGAATTAATCACAGAATGTCTTGTAGGAAAGATTACAGGAATAGGCTGCTCTGGTTACACATGCCTCTGTAAAGTACACCATATGTCTACTGAAAACACTCCTAAGTTTCCTTTCCTTCTTCCTCTCTGCAAAAGTGCCATGGGAATTAGTTCACAGCAGTAGATTCAATGCGTTCCATAGGAGACCGACTGCTGGACCCTGATTGCACAGTGAAACTTTATGGTACCTGTTATACTATGGACTATGGTAACTGTTATAGCACTGTCACTGCAAATGTTACAGCTGGGAAGATTATGACTACAGAAGCTGAAGTCCTATAATATTTCCTCCTTGATATTCATTAAATACTTTTAGGCTTCTCCAAGCAAGGTGCATAGGAGAAACAAACTTTACCTCGTCCCAACAGGGACTAGAATGCAACATGTTGTTGGGAGGACTGTTTTGGCAGGGGCAGACAGCACAAGCCCTCCATGATTTGAGGCTCATGGTTACACTGCACCCATGACACAGCGTAACAAAGTAGAGGGGAAACCAGCAGCTGAAATAAAGGGTGGGTTTGTAGAACAGAGAGCAGCTTTCTTCCCAGAAAACAATTCTAGAGGCTTTCGGTACAGATGGCAGTATCTGTACAGGCAAGGATAGGAATCGCACACCTGCCAGTGTAGATATGCCATCTCACTTCCTAAAACTGCTGGGTGCAGAATGAAACACAGCCTCTTAAGAAACCGTACAGGAACAGGGTTTCCACTGCGATGACCACGACAAAGTTGCGATGTTCCAGCCTCTCTAGTCATCTGTCTTCACCTCTCCTTTGTGAGAAGGTTTCCAGACCAGACACGCTTTAGCTTTCATTTCTTGCAGGCATGAAAGGGAGCGTTCATCACTTCAGTGAAATAGGACAGCCCCATCTGAGAGGCACGAACCAAGAGAAAACGGGGAGTCAGAATCTGATTACAAGGTCCCTAAGTGCCTGCAACTCCCACCTACAGTAGCAGCAGAAATGGCAAGTGTAATGATAATGATATATAATCGGTCATTACCAAATATAAACCGCAGTTCAGTGAAATTTCATATGGCAACCCCTTGCCTAAGAAGTCTGAAGATACTCAAGGGTTGTTGAACACGATATATATCTTTGTCAGCTTTCACTGGTGAATCACCATTATGAAAAACTGATTCCTGCCCACCACTTGAGTAGAACAACGGCTGCAAAGCCTTATCACTACCAAATTTTGCAACACTTCAGCTGCAGTGGCGTAACAGATCAGATACACTGCTGATTGAAGAGGTGGCTGGCTCACAACGAAGAGGAGAAAGTATAAGTCAAAACATCATGAATTAGAGTATCCAGTACACCAGCTGCAGTAATCCTCCACCTCAGGACAACTTATTTGTGAGCAGCAGAACGAATGAAGCCAAGTTCATACTGGTCTGTCTCTTGCATCTCCAAAACCTTCGTCTCTGCTCATCGCAGTAACCCAGTTCTCAACCATATTCCACAGAAAACCGTCACTAACCCTAAAGTGACAGTGCTATGGACAGACCCCAGCTATTCATGTGCTGACGAGCATGACTGCTGCCAAACAGGATATATCAAGGCTGTGTTCTGCATGCTTTTCCCTCAGTAGGAAAGTAAATTAGTTTCTCTCATCAGCTGCAGATTTTCATAAATCTTGTAATAAGCTATACCACTGAGACTTTCAGATTTATTGAAAATAGTCCATATTCAAAATTTACAACACCTAGAACTATTTACTTAGAAGATACATACTTCCCATCTGCCTTTTCCCTTTCGGAGGCATCACCAGCTACAGAAACACTCTTTGCTCATTCCTCATGCCAGCACTCCCTCAGCTCCACTATTCACACGAGTTACCTTAGTTAGACAACTACAATTCTCTTGTTTTATGAAAATATATCATTTCAGTTTAGTAAAATTTCATATACATATAGCACACTGTAAAAATTATCTTTTATTTCCAGATAGCATATATTTGCTCTTTTTCCATCATAGGCATCATTCTTAACTCCCAAGCTCTGTGCCCTCCTTCCTGAAAGTTTGCTTTCAAGTTTTTCCTCTCTACTTTGTATGTTATCTGGAGGCTAACATTACACCCTCAAACATTTCTTGCAAAAAGCAAACATACAACATTGCAAAAAGATACACCTACCAGATTACAAATATTAATTTACCTTCTGCAAGCGAATCTTCCCGTATGCAAATTTGGGTGTTGTTGGAGGGATAAGGCCTTCTGGTAACTGCTTATACTAGAAAGGGAAGGAGGGGGAAAAAAAACAACCCACATGAGACAAATACAAATATTTTAAAACTTAATTCTCACTTTCCACTTCACAACTTACAAAAGTAGAACTTTGGCTAAAAGTAGGTATTCTCACAGTGTTAATGAATTACACTTGCGCCTAGGCGCAGAAGGAGGTTTTTAAAAAAAATCCATCTGATTTGATCACATACGGTAAATGTAATTTTTAATGAATACTCAACTCGAGGTGACCATAAAACAGATGGAAAACAAAGCAGCTGCCAAAGAATCACGCTGTCCTTGGAGCCCTCCTGTGGCTGGAGCTTGCATTACTGTCTGCCTACAGCCCATCTGGAATCATCCCTCAAGTCAATGGGAGCTTCAGCTCAACCTTTCCAAGCGTTCACGGCAGTACTTCCATCCGATCCTCCCACCCTTCCTTAGCAGCACTTTCATATGGGAACTGCTGGCCCCTTGTGCCTTCCCCCTCAGTTCAGGGTTACTGCTTGCTGCTTCCCCCCTACACCTGCTAACCCGTTGCTACCTAGGCTGGCTTCTTTTAGAAACAGCTGTGAAAGCCTCACGGCCAGGGGAGGTAACTTAGCTCACGACTTCCAGGCTGCTGGGTGAACTGCTACCCCATAGTGGCTCAGCAAACACAGAGAGGAGGCTGTAGAAGAATTTACATAAATAAATCTTAAAGGCATGAAGTTTAAGTTATCCTAAAGGCATAAATCTTAAAGGCACTCTTTTCACATGCCACATAAGCCAAGGCTGCTTTGTCAAACTGGTCCATTCTTTCAGTTACGCTTTAGCTGTCACGGCCTCTGTTTGGAGGTAGGGAGCTGCTGGAGCCTTCGCCCCATTCAGCACACGTCCCCTGGGCGGCCACAAGCCTGGCAGCAATTCTCACACGGGGGAGCGGCACCTTTGACAACTGTGGTTTATGGAATTTACCACCTCTCATCCCACCTGTATACTTTTATCTGACGTGTACCAGGCCTCGGGCCGTGCTCTGGCTCCTCTAGCCCGTTTCTTGTGCCCTTTCCTCCATCAGCTTTTCAGGCTGCAGAGCTCCATGGTAGCCAAAGCAGTGGCCGTGATCCCACCTTCCTTTGGCCACATTCACACATTCCCTCCCCAGTCACACCTTTTTACTGAGCCACTTTGGCACGCTAACCCAGTGGGAAGCTAACGCAGAAGCAAAAGCGTGCTTAACTTTTTCTGGGAGTAGCTCACTGAAACGATTTAACGCAGAGTCCAAGGAGCCTGGAGCCCACAGACCCACCGCAGCAGGATGTTAACACAGCTCCAGCTCTTGTGCAACCACCGCTCCCTCCACAGCTCCACAAACCTATGAGATCTCTGCGTTAGCTCCCCTCTGCTCCTGGCCTAGACAACTGCCTGCAAACCAGGAGCGACAGTCTGATAGGGAAATATTCTGACAGTCAGCCTACTTCTAGTTACTTCTCTCCCTAAATCGCTAGGAAGAGCTGCCAGAGATCAGCTTACAGCATTGCTGGGGAACGAAGGGGCCAAGGAGGTCCACCAGCTGCTTGGATGCCTTTGAGGCACAGTGACTTTAGACAGGGGCTCTCTCCCCATATCCCAGTCCCTTCATTCCCGAGCCTCGAACCTCTTTGCCTTCTTGCCATATCAAACCCTCTCCTCTTTCCTCCCATTACTCGTCCCCGGCTTTATGTTCAGACTTCCCACTTGATCTCTCATTTACTGAACACTATACACTATAGAGAGAAAACTTTTACAGACAAGAAACCTACGTGATCAAGCAGTCTAAGTCTGCTTTTTAACACATGTGCACAAATGACCCCACCTGGGCAGGTTATCTTAATCTGCACATTTAGTAACTTCTGAGTGCTTAATTTGGCAACCCTTAGGGTTTTTTTTTTTTTTTTCCTTTTAATATATATAAATTCAGGGAGGTATTGAAGGGCCATTTTTCTTGGGGATTTTGTTGGATTTACACATGGCACAGCTGGCATAAAAATCACACTCAAAAGTTTGCCTCTGCACCGGAACAATTTTTTTTCTTTTTTAAACCGATCACAGCAGTATAACTCCCAGTGCCCTTCTGTCAACTCTCAACCACAGACTGATGAAAACCTGATTCGTATTTCTGGATAACAAGTTCATTTCTTTCTCTCTGTATGTGAAAATAATCAAATCATTCAGGCTTCAAAAAAAAAAAAAAACAAACAAACAGGAAAAAAAAGAAAAGATACCAAAAGTAGAAAGTCTCAGGCCAAATGGTAGAAATCAGAGAATACCGTGAGTACTTGAAAGAAATGTTTAGACTGAAACTTTCCTTCTTGATTATATTTATTAACTGAGAGAAAGGAAGATTATAATGCGTTAGCCTTGTAGCAAAGCTAACATTTTGAGAACTGTCATTAGCTACAGGCCAACTTTATTTTCTTACATCAGCTTCAGCTCAAACTGCATTTGAGTGAATTTACTATGATGGGTTTAGAACCCGCAGCAGAGACAAAAAAACGTCACTGAGATCCTATGGATATGGAAGATAAAGAGATAAACAAACCACACCATAAAAAGATGTGCCATGACCCAAAACATACTGAACATTTCAGATCTTATCAAGGCTGTCTCAATTGCACTAGAACAGTCCTTGATGTTCAGATAGGGATCTTGCCTTGAAGAAAACAACTCAAAAACAGGAAGTTTGGGAATGTCTTTGGTGAGAAAAGCTGCACCAAGATAGGAAGTTCCTCCTATCAAAATCATCCTGTCAGTGGAAAGCTTGGGGACAATGGAGGAATTTAAGAAATGATCCATACCAGGCTTTCCATACTTCACCCTAGAGACAGTGTAATAAACTTCTATGAGACCTACTCCCCATTAAAAAAGTGTCTTCTAGCGAATAGTAACGTTTTTGGCATGCAACAGGACAGCGGGTACAAGCTTGAGCCTTGGGCTTCCCAGGAAATTTGTCTTTAAGCCTAGTCTGAGCGGCCTGAAACGTAAGCCTTTTCAAAACCCAGATACAGATTCCACATTTCACTCCAATCCGCAGTTTTACTTCAAATCTTTTTTTGTTGTTGTTGATTTTGGGGTTTTGTTTGTTTGTTTTGTTTTAAATCACCACCAATAGGCAAAGCTGGTCCTATGCATGATCTAGTTTGTGGCATCACAAAAGAAAGATAGCTCATTTGGATAACCATGCTCCTTCTCACAGAAGCCCAAAACAACAACATGGAGCTTGGCAGACAGGCAGTCAAAGCACTTAAACTGCAGCACACATCAAGCTGAAGGGAAGCGACCAGCCTAAACTGACTGAATGGCTTATCAGTGCTGCAAGGGGAAGCCCTGCACACTCCCCCTCCATCTCTTCTCTCAGCTAAACCTGTCCTCCCTCCCTCTGCTCTCCCCATACCAGCTCTGGCTGGAGTGAGCCAAGTTGGAAGAAAACAAACCCAGCAAAAAAACAGAGTTGAATCATCTCAGAGTGTCAGACCCCCACCTGCACCCCTCTTCTGAAAGGGAGGGATGGAGCCGTCGAGATAGCAGAAGGGGTAACCAGGGAAGTGCAAGATCTTGCCCTTTTTGTAACAAGCAGTTGGATTGGCCTAATCACCTTGCTCTACTTCACTTCCATTTCCTGCAGAGGACAATAAGTGTAGAAGTAACTTACACCAACACAAGAGCAAGAGGGTTTCCAGTAAGCTAGGGATGTTTCAGAGAACCATTCTAAGCATGTGCTAAGGACACTCACCATACCAATGACTTTCCGCAAGACAAAGTATTTTTCTGTGAGATCCCCTGCTTCACTCAGTGGAGCATCATAGTCATAACTAGTGGGCTGTGGCATATAGGGCATATTAGCACCTAAGGGAGGGAAAAAAAAGAAAATGTAAAGGAGTTGGGTTTTTTTTTTTTCCCAAAGGGATCAATTTTCAGAATTCTCTCCAATCACAGTCAGACTTCACTATTTTCAGATTCAGTGTAGGCCCTGGGATTTGGGATTCAGCACAGGGAAACTATTTCCTATGGAGGACATAGTCCTTCTAAGCTCTCACTGCTCCATTACATAGTCTTCAGAAATATTCTAAAGAGAAACAGATTTATCCATGTTTCAACTGTTTTACAGAATTGAGTGAAGCAAAGGCCAGACTTGTGCTTCATCCTTTGCAAAGGCCAATACTGTGCGGTTTTAGAACATGCTGGCAATAGACACAGAACAGCTAATGCAGTAGTCTCTTGCCGTTTGAAAGAACACACAGGTTTTTTTTGGTTGTTTGTTTTTTAAAAGAGGGACTAGTGCATTACTAACTAACTCATAGCAGCTCCACTGTATTATTAGAATCACTTGTATCATTTCTTACCGTTCCAATAGCCAAAGTTAGTCCCACCTATAAACATGTACCTGAAAAAAACAAAACAGAACACAATCCACTTAAATCAGGTTTTGCTGAGTACCAACACTTGGAATTGGAAAACAGAACAAAACAACCAACCTCTACTGAACACACACTTACAGGTTAACGTTAGCACCACGTGCCAGGATTTCAATAAGGGTTTTAGCTATTGTTTGCGCGGGCACAACAGAATGACGGTGCCCCCAGTGATCCAACCATCCAGTATAAAACTCAGAATTAACCTGAAAGGAGGAAGGGCAAAAGAGGAAGGGAAAAGACGAAGAGGGAACAAGATCAGAATGCAATGTGATTTAGGTTACTAACTCTAAGAGGAAAGGAAAAAAGGCACCTTGACTCATCTGAATTTTTAAACTACTATAAATACAGCAAGGTATATATGAAAAATCAGTCTTTTCCAGCAGATGATTGGTCAAAGAGATTGAAGGATTAGTTCAATAATTTGATATGGACACTTAAGGATTGGTTCAATAGTTCTATATGGATACTTTGAAAAGGACTGCTTAAGTACCAAAGAGCACAGATTTCCTTGGAACTTGTCAACCTGAATACGTTTCAGATACTTGGCAATAAAATAAATGACAGAACCAATAGATTACACGCAGGATAACATATGTAAACTAGATGTAGTGAAAAATAAGTCACTCAAACACTCTAAAACTGTGTTTTAAATAATTTCATAGCAGAGAGAATCTTGTACTCTCAAGGGGCCTTCTCCCTTTGTCAAAATGGCTTCCAATAATCTCACATCCCATTATCATTTGTGCAGAAACTCTGGGGTAGCTAAAAAACAGGAAGCAACTTTTAACCTACCCTTTTAATTTTTGCTTTTAACTTCCACCCACACACATACCTCACTAACTCATCTAATCATACTTACTGTTTCCACTGCTTTGTAAACATTTGTCTTAGCTAGGAAAAAAATACTGAAACAAAAAAATGAATTTCTTCCTAGACTAAAGGAACATTTGCAGAACAGCAGTCAGTGTGGCATAGACAAACAAATGCAGAAGCTCCTCAGTTCAGCTTTTCTGAATGATTTGGAAACGATGTCCCCCTAAACCTGTCCCTAAGAAACTGTCCAACGCACTGTTGTCAACCCCTCTATTATTAATCACTGTAAGATTAGGTGTGATACAGGAAATTTAAATAAAAAGACATACCAAAGGGCCTGTAGGTTCACTGCCTCTTTGAGCTAAGAATGCTGCTGTGACATTGCCACCTATAAACAGATAAAAGCAAAACTGAACTGCAACATCCATGACTTTTTTCAGTCCTTCACTTTACTGAAAGAGGTGTCTACATCCATTCCAAGACCTAGCAAAATCCAGGTAAGCAACTTGCTTCAGAAAATGCAGGTGTAGATCAATACCTCAGATTTTAGTGTTTGAGCTGCAGAACCTTTTTAAAAAAATACCAGCTTTTAAACAAATCCTAAGTTTACATTCTCCAAAAATCAAGCTCTTCCTGGGAATGACATCCTGGCTCCACGAAGTCTGAGATGTGTCAGAATTACTACACACACATGGAAAGTATAGGCCTGCAGTTCTGGTGTCAGGACTATAAGGAAGAACAGATGCCAAGCAACCTGTAAATAGGAGTTTCACTTCTGATCACTTCAAGTGGTTCCAGCCATAGGGACTGGAAATAATAACTACTCGATGAATGATATACAGAACGGAGTTCACAGTTTCAATCTACTAATAAAAAAACACTCCTACAAAGCACAGTACTTTGACGGTAGAGAGAAAGGAGGCCAAAAGTCAAAAACCTATGGAAAAATAACCATCTTGAAGTATGTTTCTTGTGCCTTAAGCCTATTTTGCCAAGCCCACGCAGCACAAATATTCACAGCATTGACTCTCCTCTTCTATCAAATAGGCACTTTCTGAGAATGCTATCCATTACTTAGCCATTCTTCAGGCCTCTATTCCTGCAAATTATGGTGGTGTACACATTTTTAATGATGGTCTTCAGCAGTATTTTTTCCCCAGTAACCATCAGTTTAAAGAAATAAACTAGGAGGGCTGATTTCTGGAATAGGCAGAGGTCATTTAAAAAGAACAAAAACAAAAAACAAAACCAAGAAATGATTACGAGTCTGTAACTGGGTATTTGTGGGTAATTCTTTTAGGTTTAATAATATGTCAAATAGACATAAATGACTATTAACCATTTAAACAAAGCAGTCAAGGAGATCATTTGTCCTACCACCAACATGCACACATTTTTTTTTTTTTTTTTTGGTAACAAACAGTTGTTTCCAACCTGGGGCAAAGTCCACTGTTGCATAAAGACCCTGAAGAGCGCCACATCTCAAGTACAACTTGCTTGCACCATCAGTTGTGAACAGCACTACCTCATCCCCAAGATGCTGGCGGAAGAGCTTCTGAAGGGAACGCAGATAGTCATAGTCACAAGCGAAGTAGCTTCCATACTCATTCTCTACCTGCACAGTAAAAATAATTCAAATAAGCAGCAGCCAATTTGGATCTGCATCTGATACCAAAAATGGGAAGCCTAAATCTAGGCTTCCTTTTCCTTTGATGGCAACCCTGACAAAGCCATTTTAACTCCAGACTTGAGGAATAACAGGAGAAGACAATACTTCTAGGCCCTTATTCTGCTCACCTATACCTTACAGTGGAGCAATCACTGACTGGAGGTAACTCACTTTCCTACAAAATCACCTTTCAGCTTGACATAAAAATCTCTACCCTTATCTACTCAAAAACAGTAATCAAAATATGGTCTCTATTCAAAATGAAGAACTATGGCCCAGTTCCCAGTAAACCAATAAAAAGACAGTCCAGGTTGCAACATGATCAAAACTGTGATGGGACAGTCCAGGTTGCAACATGATCAAAACTGTGATGGAACTGGACTTCCAGAACAGAGACCTATGAGGAAATAAGGGTCAGCAGAGGGGCTTACAGGAACAAAGCCCCGCCAAAGACTTAAAGGACTGGATAACCTCGAGAGGTGTACTTCCTGCCCCTTTCCCAAGGAGCCAACTCTCAGCTGCAGATGCAATGCCAAACGTTTCTTACGGTGACTTCTGACAATCCTGTTCTAAATATCCTGTTTCTTCAAAGGGATAGTTTAGCGCAGCGCTTTTACTCAATACAGATAATGCATTGTTCGAGAACAGTGATCTTGCCTGATTTTTAAGAAGGGTCTCTCATCCTGTGAAAGGCAGGGAATTTCAATTAATTAGCATGAAACTTTGCTTACTGTCAAATATTAAGTATGAAAATGGAACAATAAGCACTGCACTTCTGGAAGGAGTTCAAGAGAGAAACTACCCACTATGCAGGCACAGTATCATATCCGGAAAAATTCACAACTCAAGTTACATACTAAGAACTAACAAGCCAAAACCTTGATGCTATACTTGTTACAAGTTTTAGGCTTACTTCATATTGCATTTGTTTCTATCCACAGGTATCCTTATTCCCCTTTTTCCTGTGAGAGGGTTTCAGATGACGTTAATGTGTTTTTGCTCTATATGAGAGCTGGCATAAGACTCAGACCTAAGAAGTCCTACGAGTTTGTTTTCTTGCTTTCTACACTAGTAGGAAACAACCTGCATGGAGTAGACAAGTGCGCTCTAAATTCTGGAGATGGCATTCAGCTCTTTCAGATGAAGGATCTCATCAGAATCCTTTAGCTACCAGAAACAAGGACCATCTGTGCGCATCACTACCCGACACAAGAAGTGTCAGCAAGGCCAATATAAGCATTCATGCTGCTTGGGCTCCTTTGATTTTCAGCAATTTACCTGCACCATGATGACTGGACCTCCATTTTGATAGAGGTGAGGCTTCATCTTCGGCAAAAGCACGCTCATCCACTTCCCTACAGCTGCCAGGTAATCTGTGATACGCAAAGTGAAAACTGAACAGCTCACAACTTTTCTGCTTTATACTTTTGATTTTTTTTTTAAATTATATATGGGTAGTTTTTACCTAGTTTTCTAACTACATAAAGTACATAAGAACAGCATTTAATGAACTGACATGCTCTTACATTTGTTCATAATTGTCAGCTTTCAATACATGGGTGGAATCATTAAAAAAATAAAACATTCAAACACTGATGAACTTAGAAAATCACCAGAAATACTTTAAAATGTCTCACATAAGTTGTCCTAATGCATTTCAATGGGAAAACAAATTGTAATATTGCTGTCTGCACTATTTTTTTTGAATAGATAATTTATCTAATGACCAGCAGAACTTAAGACAGATACTATATAGATTTATATTTTTGTCCCCTAATACCCTCTTCAATAACCACGTTAATCTCCCATCTCACCTGTCCGTGCCATGCTCATGGCCAGGTAACACAATAGCGCTGTAACTATTTCTGGAATTGCATGCACAGTGACCAGCCAAGAAAGACTCCCACAATGAGTGGCCATTTGGCTGTTGATAAACAGAATATCTCAGAGCTGAGATTCCGAGACTGTCAGGAGCTTCCAGCTACCTGCCTTTTTCTCAATGGCAACAATAACTTAGCTCTCTTGGCAGCAATTTTCATGAAACTTGTCAGTATCTTTCAAACTTGTACTAATTTTGAAATTTGGTCGAAATCGGTTGCTGCTTTAGAAATTATTAAGAAAAGGCCTGGGAAGCCGGGAACAAGAAGAGATAGGTGGCATAAATTGCTCCACTCCCTCCCTCCTTTTTTAAAATAAGGCAACTTAAGTCATTTCCTTAGAAAACCAACTGCTAAAAAATTCACTAGCTCTAGGAAGAGCACCCACAACAACCTGAAGGACTCAGCCCTACAATTCTTTAATCGCAGAAGCTGCATGATTTTGTACCCTACTTTGTTCTTTCAATATACTTGTTCAATGCATACATCTTAGGAGCACTGACGTTTTTACTCACAAGATAACTTAAACTGAGATATGAACTACCTGAACGTAGCCTCAAACATCAAGTCCTCCTGCTGTTAAAATATACTTTTGCTAGTCCTCTTGATGCCCTTACCTGGATCAGAAGACCTGAGAACAATAGATTCCTTCTCCAGTAGCCATGCAGGCAAACCTCCCTGGGAAAAGAAAGGAAACCACTTCGGTGACCATTTATTTCAAATGAAGAACAATTTAGCCAGTTATCAAAAAATATATTGAGACTATACTTAAGAAAGGTTAGTAATAATTCCCAATGAAAAACAAACACTAGGCAAGCTTGCGCTGCAAAAAATCACTTGGGGGTGCTTAACCAAGAGTCTTTTCCATCGAAACACCAAGGATATTTTTCTACTTTAGGAAGAAGTTAGTTGCATTAGATTTAGCCTAGAAATGAGATAGCTTTTACAAAAAGCTGTACCATGTCCCATTCTGCACAGATGTAAGGTCCAGCTCTCAGGATCACCAGCAAGCCAGTTTCATTAGCAAGCTGCAGGAAATACTCTAAATCTCTGTCACCAGAGAAATCATATATGCCTGGCTGGGGTTCATGATAGTTCCATGGCACATACCTATAAAGAGAGAAAAATCGCCTTCCATTAGGAAACTCAGACTAAACCAGAACTCCAAACAACAAGTATTTGCACTGCACTCCCAGGGATATGTAAAGCTGAACTTGCATTCAGATTAGTAAAATACAAGAATAATTCTGGCACATTTCATCTGTGATGTACTTCCTATGGCAGAAGGTGTTAACATTAATACTAAAATAACAGTTAGTGCTTTGGGTTATGTCTATGGGAGTCCGTATAAATCCAGGAACATGTTTTGCTGCTGCCATTTTAAAATCACGATGGCTATTCCAAAATCTAAGTAGCTGAGTTCTGATGCTGGCAAGTCAGCTGCCAGTGGTGTAGTGGTGGGAAGTTTGTGAAGAGATGAACACTGAAAACCACCCACACAAGAAGCGGTCAAGAACTAGCTTCCCAGAGACAGCAAACAACCTCTGAGAACGGACCGCCCAGCTTGCACAGGGCACACCAAATGGGCTGACACGTCCGTGCTGCTGCCACTGCAAAGATGTTATAAATGTCTAAGCCTCAGAAGATTCTGCATCTAGGTCCTGAACATCTTCCCTGACCAGAAGCAAAACAGGTTCTGGGAAGCATCATGGGAAGCATGGTAGCATGGCTGAGGTAGGCTAAGGTGCCCAGAAGCCTGGACAAACTAGAGCCTCGTTTCAACCAAGTAATGGAACTGTCAGACAAACAGAACTACTTGAGAAAACCCCTCTCCCCTACCTCCAGGGCTTTGGAAACCACAATCTGACTACAGAATATCTCATAGATGATATAAATTACCTTTGGTTGCAAGATAAGAGACATGTTATTTACAAAATACTATGTGCTGTTTTACAGCTTATAGCCCTTGCACAACAACCACGAGAGTTTTGGCTTTGGGATAATACTAAGTAGCAGTCATAGCATAGATAGATGTTAAAATTACAAATCGGTATAGCCTGAGTAAGGATTCAAGAGAAAGGGAGAACTTATTTTTCATGCATTTACTTTTTTGCACGTTTGTGCCCCTAAGAGGACTGCTGCCAGCTGCCACTGTTTCAGAGTGTAAATTCAATACAAATTTTTAAAACCAAAACTGTGACTAGTCAACCAAAGAGCCTCTCAGACAACATTTTTGTTTTTATGTTCAAGAGTTAGTTTTGTAAAAACTACCCAAGAAGGTGAAAAAGGTGTAAAAAAAAAAAAAAAAAACTGCTTTCAAGAGGCAAGAAAAACAGGAACCTTTACATGAGCACAGTACTGAAATGGCCACTGTCAAAAATATATGTACACAAACATCAAATAAAAGAATGATAAACCTTCAGCAACTTTAATCATTAGCTAATATTCTTTCCTCACAAATGTCCAAACTTTAAACTCTTTTTTTGAAAGGACAGAGTTTAAAATTTGTATGGCAAGAGGGAGTTTAAACAATGCACTCAGAAGTCAAAATGCAGATTTCCCCTCTGCGTACCACGTATCTTTATCAGCCTGTTCTAATTGTTCTAAAAGAGTGAGTGTACTGAAGTACTTTGGAAACAAAATAAACACGCATTTAATGACGTTATGAGGCACATATAGGTCCATTCGACATTCATTTAGTTTTCCCTACTTTGCCTCGATTTCAATCGGTGCAGCAAGCTGATTGCTAACACTTAAGGTCATAGCTGATAAATATTTTAGAACAAAACAAATGACCAGCCTATCTCAAAGAAACAGAGTAGCATGAAGCAAATAAAAAAATGCACCTGCTACTCCCAAACTTGCAAGAGCACAAGTACAAACAACTATATGAAGGCTTTGGATTTTATTGTAATTAGCACATCACCGAAGCAATTAACTGTTTTCGCTTTCTAAATTAAGTCACTTCTTATTGAAACAGTAGTTTGAGGCAATAGCTGCAGAAACAGTAGCACCTAGCTTTCAACACATTAAACCTGTTTTGTGCTTGCTTTCCCTGTTCCATCTACCATTAGGTAGATCCAGGTAATCACTGTGAATGGTTTTACTTTGCTCTGAGCCATAATACCTATGTTATTTGCAAAACTGTTACCTAGTTGTATACACGTGACTGAAGACCGTTTCGTTCTACAAAGAGCGCAAGAGCGAGCGTGGGCGCGAAAGTGAGAGAGCGCGAGAGCGCGCGCACAAAAGAGCGAGAAATTCCAGAGAATTACATGCCAGACAGTCGAACTCCAAACCTAGGAAAGATGATTGAAAAGCTACTGAACAATCAACATGTGAAAATGTCAGTGAGATGATAAAAACCACCACCTGGGTTTGTCAACAGGAGATAGACCTAATTCCATTCTTTCACAGAAAACTAGCCTAAAAGATTAAGGAAAAGTAAAAGAGATGACGTCTCTGGACTTCGCAAGGCTTTTGGTACTCTCCTGAGCGGCATTCCCATAAGCAGACAAGAAAAATAAAGGCTAGTTGGTATAACCAAAACAAAGAACAAAAAATTAATCACAGAATACCAACCCACAATTTGCAAGGAAAGCAATGGGATATTTCAAGAAGTAACCCAAGAGTCTACAGTATATTCAGAGTTCTCACTGATGGTCTGGGTGATGTAATACACAGCACATTTAGCAAAGGGAGACTAGAGAACACACAGTTAAATGCTCTTAATTAACGAACATCACGGTCTACTATCAGCGGACATCAAATCAAGAGCTAGCACTTTGTACTTGTCTCTCGCAAAGCAAAAAGCAAAGGCAAAAATTTAAAATGAGAAAGAAGTCGTATGGCACTGGTATTTATAGAAGGAAAGGGTCTGCAGGTTTTACGGAAAAGCACCATCTGACTATGAATCACCAACCTGACACTACAATAAGAGACAAATCTCCTTCTGGAATGAGTTAGCAGGCATGTTTACGTAGCAACTCTTTCACTGCACCTGTTTGAGCTAAATAAAGACGACTAGGGATGAACATCATAATACTTTCTCACCATCTAAAAGACTGCTACAGAGTAACAGCAATTGCTTAAGCTGCTTTCTCTTTACGCTACACAAGTATTTACTGCTGGTAAGTAAAGCATAGGTTAACATAAGAAAAGCATTCTAACTTTAATTTAACTGCACCTTCGAACCTGTTATAGATGAAAACATGGGTTCATTGAGGAGTTTTTAGGAACTCATCCTACTAACAAGTCCCAAGGTCTAAATATGTCCGAGATGGGGACAAAAGGGCCTCTCAAGCTCCCTTACACTCTAGTTTGAAGGAGACAGAAAAATTCTTTCAGAAATAACTTAAATTTATGTCCCCCACCTCCTACAGGCCAGAAAAATATCAAATTTCAGTGGAGAAGAAGGGAAGAAAACGAAGAGAAACATTTATGTGAAATGCCTTCTTACGGAACGATCCATTAAATAACAGCGTTTGAAACACTGGCCTAAAAATTATCAGAAATATACTTTAATCCTTCAGTACTTCCTATAGCTAGTAAAGACTTCAAGTTATTTAATAAGTAAAGACTAAGTTATTTAATTTCAACATTACTAGTATCAACAAAATATAATTCTTATAAAATTCCTGTATACCAGTGTACAAATTCATAGTCAATTCCTAACGCTGTATCGCTTTAGGCACAATATAATGAATTTATAAAGGAATGCCATATTCCTTTTTCAAAGGTTTTCTCTGGAAATACGGCATTTCTTCTGCATTTGAATAATTACATCTGCTCTCCATTTACATACAATTTCTAAGCTTTATATTATAACCTTCATTTTGTTTAAAAGTCACAGTTTTCCCATCCTATTTTAGAGATATGTCAACAGGCAAAAAAGCAAAAGCACAACCAACCAACCGACACCCCCCCAAAACAGTATAGCTACCTTAGTGCCCAGGATAATTCTCTCTGTAATACTAGGGCTTTTTCCATGTTGTGTAAAATTAAATAACTTGTATTCATTTGATAAATATATACAGCAGCATTTTATATATGCTAATTAAACTACACAATTATGAGTGTTTAAAAATTAAATTCTGTTTATTTCTTTATGAATAGATATTCTAAACAGCGTATCTTTCTTAGAGGGGGTTTCTACCGCTTTAGTTCTCCACCCATTAGTCAATAAATACAGTAAAACAAATAAAATGCCTAAATATTTTTTCTGCAACTTTCTATGAGCGTGTAACATAACTGCTGATTCAAAGCTTCTGTCAATTTCTACAGTCCTGTAAATATTTAGCCCCATCTAGTGGTTAATTGTTTGCCTTTTCCATGCAAAAAAAAACAACCGTCAGTCCTGCACAGATGTTTTTCATAGTATTTATTTGTACTTGACAGACCACAGCTGAGGAACTGAAAACGAGGACAACCGCAGTTGTGTGACCAGATGCCTCTATGTGCTACCTGTGGAGGTAGGGAAGGGAGCTCCTAGGCATACGCCGTCATCTCCTGGAACCTCACACCAAGCACAGTACCAAATTTCAGTCTGCTCTTTGGAAGGTTTAGCCCTTTGTATTTTAAACTTTAACATAAGCTCAAGCTTCCCGTCACGTGTTTTTCATATTCTGTTATTGCTTAAGGTGTTTCCAGGTAGAGACTGCTACAGACACATACTGGCTTCTCCCATTTAAGGATCCCACATCAGCTGCCGACTCAATTCTTAGCTGAATGATGCATCGAGGCATAGCTAGTCTTTTGGGAATGAGGCTGCAGAGTGTAAGAAGGAAGGCAGGTCTGATCAGTTCTGACCAAGAGGTATTCACAAGGACAACCCTGTAATGAAAAGTTCCTGTTTCCTCTGCCACGCTGAGCCCCACTGGGAGCACCTTGATAAGAACCAGGACAGCTCCCATACGGTAAGCTGCAGCGAGAACCTTTCCTGTCTTTTGGAAACAGCCCCGAGCAGCAAAAGTGGCAATCTTCAAAGGTGCCCCCAACGCTGGGAGTCCTATAGCCACCCTCTGCCAGAAGGTCTGACAGTGTTGTTGCTCATCCCCCAACAACTTCACATAACGAACAACTTCACATAACGGGAATCTCAGTTCCTTGCTAATAGTTTCATTGATGCAGGAAATCCTAGGCAGAAGAGAGGAGAGCAAAAAAAAACACAACCAAACAATAACATAGTCCCATTCCCATTCTACCAAAAAGCACACAGAATAGCACAGTTATTTTGGGTAAAATGAAAAATTATTGCTTCATCTCAATAATCAAGAGCAGTAATGCCTGATTATCCGCATACTTTAAAGAAACAAGGTATCTAGAGAGAGAGATCTGTATCGAATGGAAAGATGCACATATTCGATTCTTGTAGAAAATGCAAGGCACTGCAGTACCTTCTGCTTACAAGATACAAATTTAGCAGCTATCTATCCCAATACTGGAAGAGATCCAAAGATAAGCAATGGCAGAGGAGAACGCTGAAGAACCCCAGGGAGCTTTACAAAGAGAAAAGGAGGTTGAGGAAAAACCTGTTCTCTGTCCTCTCCGATCCAGCAACACCTAAGGCTGCAGCAGCAAATCACATAACCTTAAGGCAACACTCGCTAGCTCTAGCTTCCCTTCTGTACATAAACACAACCAGCTCACCTCTTTTAAGACCAACAGAGACTAATCAACATCAGCAACACAAGGTAACCTCTACTCCTTCCTGCTTAGCAAAAGGACACTAATGCAGAACAGTAAAGCATAAGAATAAGAGGTAGCAATATGCAAAAGAAAAGGAAAAAAAGTGAGCAAATACATGAGGTGGAAGAAGGGGAAGCAATGAATTATAAAAGGAGGAAAAAGAAAGCAATGAGTAAGCAGGGGGTGGGGAAGCCTCTGCAGCAATTTTGCCATTAAATAACAGTGACAGGAGGGGAATGGAAAAAAAGCAGACCACCAGTAACGCAGGAATGAAATTAACAGACAAATTCGAAAAACAGGGAGGAGACCACGTGAAAAAGCTGGAAATGAACAGAAGGCACTAAAGATATGTGTGTGTGTTTTGGGGTGAGAGGAAGGAATATAAATCCGAGACATAAGGGAAGTATGAGGCACTACAGATCACAGGGAAGTCAGGGACAGTGTTGGGATCCAGACCGATCTTCAAGACAGACACCAAGACCACCTAATTTTCAGGTCTGTTTGAGATTTCTTTTGCTTAAGTAAAAATTAACTCCATGAGCACCTCTCAGCAATTTTTTTCTGACAGTCCTCAGCAAGTGTGTTGCTTAATCCCTTTGTTCTCATGTAAGCACATTCTAGCTTTTCCTCACTTGGTTCATGAGAAAACCAAAACAAGATGAACAAACAAAAGGCCACTACACCATCACAACACAGAGAAGAGTTTCAAGACATATACTCACGCACACACGCACAGACCCCAGATCTGAGAAACCAAAATTTGAAAAAAAGCATCTTCGTTTTGCTTCCCTGTCATCTTTTCTTCACATACTAACTCTTATTAAACACATCCAAGCGTACCAAGTAACCCTGTGACATGCAGGTCAAGCAAAATACAGGCTCCAAGGGAGCAGAAGCAGAGATTATGACAGTCTCACTAAACAAACTGTCCCAGACTGCAGGATTATCTGTCCGCTGCAGCCCCAGAACCAACGCTGTCTGACAGGCCATAAAGCAAGAAGAGGCTGTTTCAAAGCGAAGCTCTAAGCCCTGCAACAATTTGGGAAAGACAAAGTCATCTGTGGCAACTGCAACCATTACTTGAAAAGACTGTGCCTATTCATCCGTCCGCAACTCCTCTTCCTTCGTAAGGGAAACTCTGGCAAAAATAACAGAGCAGGCTGCGTTCTTTTATCTGCGTCTCACCTATTGCAGCAAGGACACGAACAGGTAGGAAGGACAAGAAAGATCACACAACTTCCACACGCCCTTTCCTATATCACCTCCCTGCAATTAAAAGCTGCTTACACTGTCTTAAAACAACAATAACAACCTACTTCCCCACCATTTCCCTAAATTTAAATAATCTTGGTATAGCTTTAAATATTACTGCAGGTTTTGTCAACATTTTCAAGGCTTCAGGGCCTAGGCTGTACTGAGAAGCTAGTGTTCCCTCTCATCTAGTCTCCCTTTTTACCAGAGGTTACCATGCCCTTGGCAGAGACACAGCACATAATCTGTTTCTCAGCTGCCAAAGTTCACTGTCTGACTATTTGCTTCAGGTCACGTTTATATCCCGCATTGTGAAGCAAGAAGTGTTGCCTATCAGCAGAAAAGTAGATTGTTAACTATAACCTTTCAAGCTGTCCCAGTGTAAGCTGTTAGAGGTCATCTGGTACCACCCTCCACTTCTGCAGAGCTTTTTCCACCTGCTGTTTAATAAATAAGTAACAATGGCAGCATCCCACTTAACTGCTTCACATAGGCTTCCCAGGCCTACAAATCACTTTGAAAGTCACTGGCTACTTACGTTTGAATGGCATCAAGCCCTGCCATCTTCATCTTCAACAAGCGATCTTTCCAGTAATATCGGGGAACCCGTGAGTAGTGAATGCTACCTGAGATGTAACGGAAAGGTTTCCCATCCTTGACAAAGCACTTGCAGCCATAATCAATCCCAAAACTCCTCTGGGGTATATTCTGCATACAAAAAAAAAAAAAAAAGTTACAGAATGTAAGCTTCTTCTGCCACAAAAGACATGGAGAATGGTCTATAACAACATCTCTGGGATGTCCAGAATAGAAGGTACAACAGGGTTAAAATAGCTGGTGTCGCACGGCTCTCCACTTAACTCTAAGTAGCCCACCTGAGCCTAGCAGACCTAAAAACTGCAACACAGCTGCCAGCTAAGCAGCAAGGAGAGCATTCAGCACTACACCCAGCTATGCCGCGTGCGTTCTCAACCTTTAGCAAGTGAATATACGTCTTTTTACGTTGATACGTTTTGCAGTTGCTTACACCAGCACAAATGATGCTGAACTAAATAGGTCAGATTTACTGATTTGGTGAATGCTAACACTTGACACCCAATACTTCAGCTCACTGAACTTTTGGGAAACACAACCTTATTTCCAAACTAATCACACACACTGAAGTCTAGAAGCACTAGCCAGTCAGGGGCTTCTGAAGAACAAATACCATACTCCAAATGCTCCAGGGCACTGTTACGTGCAGGGTTTGAAAGCTTAGTTTCTAGTAAGCAACAGATTATTCAATAGATTAGTCTGGGAGATTGCATATGTTTATGAAAGTCACTAAAGATTAGCCACTTGTGGAGATGCAGAGAAAGTGGGGAGGCAGAGAAAAGAACATTTACTGAGGCATCGGGCCAAAATATATGTCAATCACTGCTAAACAGGATATATCATCTATGAAGATAAGAGTATAATCCAAAACACAAGGAATATCTAGTACTGCTTTCAATACTTTTCCAGCTACGCATGCCTAAAACATTTAAACGCATGAACTTAAAAGAAGCAGGAAAATTAGGGATAAGAATCTGCACTTCTTACCCATAAAAATACCTTAACTCCAGGAACATGGGATCACTCCTCAAATGAGTGTATGATTTTTATCAAGATTCAAACTACTATGACCAACAGCAATATTTCTTTTGCATCAAGTAACTTGCTAAAAACAAGGAAAAATCAAAAAGTTTTACTTTTTAATCGCCTGGTCCTGTGCCTTTAAGGTTTTCTAAAAAATAAAATAAAATAAAAATAAAACACACAACACCTGAACATCTCACATCTCTCTCACATCTTTCTGTCATCCCCATGACCAGCGTTAATTTTGTCCTTCCCAAACTGCTGTAGACAGTTGGTTAAGACTGGCTTCATGTTCGAAGACTTTGCATTTTATTATATTCAATACAAAGCACATTTAAAAAAAAAAAAAACCCTTCAGGAAAAAAAAAAAAACAAGGTATTTAATGAAGTAAAATCCTAAGTCAGCAATGATCAATCAGTTATACACATCTATTAGAAAACAAGCCACAAGTTAACGAAATAAAAACAAAACAACATGATCATTCAATGTTGCACTAGTCCAAGTGAAAAACACCCTTAAATAGGGGAAACCAAAAGCTGTTGGAAGGCACTGGCCTGCTTTACCCTGGAAAAGAGAGGCCTTGGCTTGCCCCATACTGACAGTGCAGCTTAGCGGTTAGGAAACTGATTCAATGAAACAAAAGTGATGAAGGTGGAAAGACAACAGATGTAGGCCACCATTTAACCCCGGGTGGCCCCCCGCTGCACCAGAGGCACGAGGCATCCATCACCTGGGGAGCTCTGCCCTCGGGTGAGTAGGGACCAACAGGCAACACAGCTGGGAAGAACCTCCCCCATGAAGCCGCTTCTTCCAGTTAACGGGTAAACAATTCTGTTACAGTCGCGTGTACAACCACAGAAAGAGTAAAGAGAAAGGAATGGAAAGAGCGAAATTCAGCAGATATGTATAACCATAAAGCTCCAAGTACTGAAGCTCCTGGCCAACGCCACTACCCCCAGCTAAGAGCATACTCGTAGTGCAACACGGCAGCAAAAGCAGCCGGCGCACGGTAAGGCTGCGTCACGGGCCAAAAAGAAAAAAGCACAAAGTACAGGATGAAATACAAACTACACTCCCTAGAAAACTAGAGGAAGAAATTACTGAGTAAGCATGCCTATCCCTACACTATCAGTAAAAGGAGCAACTGAGTGAGATAACACCGTACAAACATTTGAAGACTACAAACTCCAAAGAGAAGGGAGACTGCAGTGAGTTGCAACTGTGGTATAGGCAACGTCTCCATAGAAAACCTAAGATCAAGTTGTGGAATGTGTCTTAACATGCACATAACAATCGAAAATACTCTGCCAACACCAAACAAGTGCAATTGTTTGTGTGGTAGTCATATAAAAATAAATGTGAAAAGATACCGCCCTGAGCTGACAGTGAAACAAGAACTATAAGACTGAAGAAACTGCAAAGTATCTGCATAGCAGAAGCTTTTTAAGCCCCAGTCACACAAACACAGACATAAATTCTTAACAAAAGCACTTCCACAGAAATTGAAATAACTCCCCACTAAACAAAGGTATGCACATACCAGGTGTCTATAAAATCGGGGCCTTACAGAGCTGAGAAGTACAAAAAAATATATCACCAGGTGCTCTGGGACAAAAGTAACTCAAATGTGGGGACTCTCCCTGGGAAATTATGTTGCTGTAATAACTCCAGCCTGTTAAACCTTGACTCAATTAGCACTGCAAAGAATGCACAGATATGCAGAATGCACAGGTCTGCTGACTTTTCTTTCAGTATACATCAAAGTGACATTTTACAGATTTTTAATTTATAGCCTACATCTTGATTCCTGAGGATATTGCACTAGGACGGGAATGTTCTGGGTATATCCCATAAGAAAACCATTCATCCTTACGAACAACAAGTAGAACATGTTTCACGTTCTTCTGATGTTTGCTACCCTAGGGCACTGTGGCAAGTCCTGGCATTAATGCAGAGTTAACTGCCTCAGAACTACTGTGAGTAAATGAAATCCAGAACCCTGGTGCCACAACACAATTCTACAATAATACTATTAAAAAAAAAAAAAAAAAAAGAAAGAGAGAGCGAGCGAGTGTAGGAGAGATGGGGAGAGACCACTATGTTTGCGATCTATTCTGGCATTTCTTGCCTTTTATAACAGTGTTTTTATTTTTATCTTGCAGATATAACTAGTATAAGCTTTGGAAATAAAAAAAAAAAGTCCAAATAAATTGCTGCGCTCTAACCTCCTCACTCAGACTAACCACATCAGAGGCCTATGGAAGAGACACTTGCTCTGTTTACTGCAGACAGCTGTGGAGAGGTGCTGAACATTGACTCAACTGTTTACACAGCTCCACTCTGAGGACCGACATCTCTGGCAGAGAAATGAGAATTTCTTGAAACAATAAAAGGAAGGTATCAGTCACGAAAGTGATCATTGCCAAAGTGGTTAACAGTTAAAGAGTATGCTCTTAAGGCTGCAAACATAACTGTATATCACCTTCCTTGCACATATACCTCATGATACAGTATTATCACAAAAAAACAAAAAACCCACCACACTCAAGATCCACCTCATTCACTGCCTGTAGTAAACAGACCTCCCTTATTGTCAGTGCACAACTACCCGTTCTTTACACCATACAATCTAGGGCTTGCAATGAAGCCAAAATGGTTCTCATCACAAACGTGTGCCTGGATCTGTCAGCACTGTATTTTTATGACTGTGAATATACTGCAGGAACGAATTCTCTGCATCTCCCTCAAAGGTGGCGTAGTGGGTCTACAAGTTTGGTAAGCAGGTTTAACAGGTACAACTTAACTGCACACAGCTTAGGCTGCCAGGTTATTCATATCATGTCACACTGATGCCTAGTTGGAAATTCAAGCCCTTAGATACATAGGTATAACGCCGTACCTCATACGTTCAGAGCATACTCACAGGGAAAAGGGCAGAATTGAGGAATGTCCCTTCTTAAACCAAGGAAGTGTTTGTTTTTGCAACCTTAATGCTCCGAATGGTGTCTAATGCATATTTTTCCTCAACTTCGAAAACACTTTTCATATAGTTCCAGCACATAAACTGTATTAGCCATTTAACAGTGGCTAGAATCTCTTCTCCAAATACACAGGAAAGTTTTTTTTCCTTATTTGGAACAGAGATAAACGTGGATACAAACCCTCCATGGGCCCCTCCACCTAGGAAAATTTCTAACTTCTCTTATATAGATCATTCCAAAACAGAACTCCCCTTTTCAAAGCCCCTTCCACCCCAAAGCTGTATCAAAAGTATCAAAATGGAGAACCACAAACTGCTCATGTTTTTTCTGCTCGTTCCCAGAGACTCCTTAGTATCCCTTCTCTGCCCTGGCAGTAGTTCTTCTCTGCCCCGTATCCTCATCCTTTTGCTTGCACTTCCTTCCAATAGTAGGCTTTGCGCAAATTTAATAGTGGCCTTACCTTTCTCATTTTCCTCCATGCCTCGCTTAGGAGTGAGGGTGTAAGATTATCCAAAACTAGTCAGACTTACAATAGGTAAGTTTTTGTTGATAAATAAAATTTTTATGTTACAAATATTCTGTATGAAATCCTACAATCAATATTGTTACAAAATAAAAGATCATTAGAGGCATCTTTCTTGACAAGTGAATAAAGTTTTATTAAATCCCAATATTTAAAGCATTTGTTAAACCACAATTAAAACATTTTCAAATCCGCTCTCCACTGATCATATATTGTATTAAATATAACTTTCACAAGTGATTATTCTATTTTGATATTATTCTGATAGTGCTTAACATCCCCTCCTCCTCTCAAAAAAACATGAACTGGCCTTCTGGGAAGAAGAAACATATATTCTTTTGGTTAAGTTCTCCAGAGCATACGCATTCCACACAAAAAATTACCAAAAAAACTACAAAATAAGCAGCACAGCAAATTCTTTCATTTGGAATACTGAACATAGGTCTAAATCACACACATCCAAGTCAAACTGAAACAGCTATGGAAAAAGACTTCACGCGCAATCAGGTATGGCTGTCTTAGGTTTTAGAAAAGGTTAATTTCCTCTTACTATCAAAAATGGTTGATACAGAATATTTTCCCATTCATACCTAGAAAAAAGGCTTTGAACAGTTTTGGCACAAGAAGAAAACATTTTAAGTGGTAACTAATCATCGAGCAAACTAGCTTTTGGGGGAGTTAACAACAACAACAAATTACACTTGGAGAACTCAATATAAGTTGTGAAATGTTTAGGTGACCATCTTTGCTCCCAAAAGGTGACACAAAGAGCTTCAAAGAGGAACACGTACACACAAAGTAATGCAGAAGTCACCTGTGCATTCATGAGGGCAAGGGGAGGACCACTTCTAGCTAGGCTTTTGTGCATGTTTGGACAGAACAAGGAGAGAAATATGAGGTGGTGGTAGGGAATCATACTAGCAGCTCACTGGGAAATTAGCACTACCTACAGCTGGTCCCCACAAAAGCCTCTCATTTAAAAAAAGCTAGCTAAACAATTAGTCTGCTTATCACAGTAATAACCCTCAGTGTAACAAATGAAAAATACCTTCCTGGACTACCGGCCTAGAGGGCATGCTCTGCACTACTACACGTGGAACATAGCTTTTAATAGCAGGCATTCTGATAAGAAAAGAAAGGCCACAGGATACCAAGTCTTTCCCTACGTAAGCACATTTGGCATCCCTAAGTGGCTGGTAAGAGCAGCCAAAAGGACCTCACACAAAGACAGCGAGCCATGTTAAATACAAGTGGAAACTGTAGGACACTTAAGCGGATATTTTTGCAAAAGCATTAAAATGCTTTACAGAAGTATAGGTACTGTGAAACAGAAATGATTTAGTCCAGTAAAGAGCCTGGCTGCTCATTTGTTAAATTTTCAGACTAAAAGAAGGCTGATTTCCTCAGCTTTTTGATTAATCTTCCAGTACACATGCTGTATTCGCTAGTATGCTCTTATGGTTTTTCTCAATATTCCTGCGAGTAAAGACGCAAGATGTTCTTACATAGCGGTAGGATACAAAAACAGTTTAGCAGTTAGAAATTCAGGAATTCGGGGGGGGGGGGGGAGGGCTGAAGGGAGTGGATGAAAGGAAACTTCAAATTTTCACTTACAGAAAAAAAATGCACTTTTATAAAGCCTATGGTACTTCTCACTTGACCCCCAGCAAAATGACAACAGGAGCTGAACAATAAAAGAGAAGCGTCTGGTTGAGAATCACACAAGAAGGCAGGAAAAGATCGAACACCCCAGCTCTGGTCTTGACATCTCTGGACTCCTGGATAAGCACTAAACTCTCGGCCCATGCCGCTCAGCTCCACCCGAGAGGAGCTCCAGTACCAGGGGGCAGGAAGGCAGAGCGTGAGCCCCTGCGGCTGCAGCTGGACAACCCAGGGGCAGGGGCAGGATTGCCAGGCTTACGTTGTTTGTGGCGTTTCACATCGTTACGCTGAGGTGGAAGGGATGGGGAGAAGAGGAAGTAAACTATTTCATCAGCCTGGATAATACCTGCTCATTAATTTGCATTCTGGCTCTCTTAACAAGAGCACAAAGCTAAGAAAGCAAGAAAGTTTTTATTAATTTTTTTTTAGTCTATAAAATTTTCCAGAATTATATTAATATATGTTAGACCCTTCTAGGAAAGAAAGGGAAATTCCCCATTACTCACTCTACATAACAGTTCTTCTGTTGTATATATATGAGAGAACTAGGATGTCAATACGCAAACACTGTTAAGGAAAGTTACCTTCTGTGAAGTTTAGTTTTCTTAAAAAGGACACTGCTTATTTGAAATTTAAAAACCTTAGAAGAAATTCAAAGTTTCAAGTATTAACATATTGAACATCATTTGCATCATTTTCCAGTAGCCTCTCCTTACTCTTCTAAGAGAAAAATCACAGAAAAGAGAAATTAAGCATGAACAAAAAAAATACAGAACGGAGTGAAAAAGAGGCTCTGTATTTCACCTTTCGATTTTGTGCTTTGCAACAGAGAGGTACTGAATGCTCAGATAGCAAGAGAATTTCCGTTAATTAAGAGTTTGCTTTTCATACACTTTCATTAGGGCAAATATCATTATGTAATTACTAGGTGCCCAGTTATTATGGGGAAAAGGCCTGCAGAAAGACAGCTACTGCCACCCTTTAATATAAGCCTCCTCAGCTTTTTGGGTGAAAAAAACAAATCTCAGGAACTGTGGAACGCAGCTACGCGGTACCTTATTTTATTGGTAAGCAACTCAAACTGGAAGCCCCACTGCATGCTACATAGAGATAGCGGAACAGATGGTCTAAAGATACCTGTCTCAGTCAAAAAGCATGTTCTCTTCCAATAATATTTTTAGCGTAAGGCTTCTGGAGTTGACAAGCTCGAGAGAAACTTTGCAGTGCCTTCTGCAAAACATGCATATGTAATTTCAATGCAAGAAGTCAGAAGTTCACCTGTCTGACGTCTAGTAAGGGGCAACTGCCTAACATATAATAAGGTAAACAGCAGAACATGAGCTAGCCACAGGATACAGGTATTATTAAAGGTGCACAACACAGACATTACCTCCATGACATTAGTGTTATCCTTAAATGCAGAACCTCAATAGTAATGAACTCAAAGAATTAATTTCTTCAGCATTTTAACACACCCCTGATTTGTTCAATAGGCCTAATACAGTTAGTATTTTCTCCTCAAACTTAACAGAAGCTGCTTGAGTCCACCCTAACACATCTTCTCTGACTTCCCTGAAAAAGGATTTGCTTCCAGAGCAAAAGAGTCAATATACTGACCAACAAAGATGGCAGAAGTCTGTCAACTGGGAAACTCCTCAAGGAGAACGCAGAATTATCTCTGTTATTTCAGCTCTGCTGCCCAACCTCATGGGTATTCCAAAGTACATCGTCCCTGGGCTGACATAGACAAAGGTGTTCTGCCCAACTTTGTACAAGCCAACAAAGAAGGGATTCAGAAAATAAGCCCCAGCATTTAGCGGGAACATCTGCCCTCCATGAGTATGGCCAGAGAGGATTAAATTTATGTCTGGTCTCTCCTGAAGGGCCCATTTTGCAGCAACTGGCTGATGGGCTAACAGCACTATTGCATGCTCACTGCTACAACCACCGAGAGCTTTTTTTAAATCCATGCCATGCCCTGAGTAGCGTAATACATCCGCCTCAATATCATCAACACCAGCCAGGCAGAACCAGTCGTCAGCGTTCTTTGGTGAAACAATCTTCACGTTCTCATTGTGGAGTGGCCGAATGTTAAACGATTTCAACAGTTCAAACCAGTTGCCAACATCTGATGTGTAGTACTCATGGTTTCCTGTGACAAAGTAAGTCCCTAAAGGGGAATTAAGTTCTCCAAGAGGCTCAACAGCAGGTCGTATGATATCCGCCTCGGAGTCAGTCAGGTCCCCAACAATCACTGTGATATCTGGTTTCAAAGCCTTAACCATTCTCACAATCATGGCAAGCTTCGTCTTCCCAACTGTAGGCCCCAGGTGGATATCCGAAAGCAACACCACTTTCAGATTATTCATTGTTGCTGGCAGCTTGTGAACAGGAACCTCCACTGAATTCACAGTCGGAGGCTGGGAAGCATTTAACAGCCCAACGACAGTCAGCACAACAGTCAGCATGACTGCCAAAACTGACTTCATCGCTGTTCTGCTATTCTTACTGCCTGCTTTAGCACCTCTCCCAGCCAAGAACTTATAAGCCTGCTCTACAGAGCCTAGAGTAAAGAGAAAGAAGATAAGAATGATATAGGCCCCTAGGCAAGTATAGGCAGCTAAAGAAAAGAAATAGGGCTCTTCTGCAACAAGAAACAGCACCGTAAAGAAGCTTGAATGCGCCAAAGCTAGAAACGTCAACACGGCTATTTTCCATGGCACGAAACAGAAGGAGCTAGCAACTGAAGACCTGGAGAACATGGTGACTGTGCTTCTCCACACATGAAGAGATCCTATCAACATGAGCGTGTTAGCAAACAGCACCATCTGCAACCTGAGAAGCCAACGTCGTGTCTTGAGCTCCAGTTGTTCTGCCAGGTAGCTCCGCGATACCATCGTGGAGAAGAAAACCGCTCCTGCAGCCACTGCAGCCTTCGCTTCAAGGGGCAGTTGCTTGAAGGAGATCATCTTTGCTTCCTGACAGTCCCCTTCTGCTCTGTAGGAGTCTCCAGCAGACAATAACGTGGTTATGAAGGGATGCCTTGAGTCAACAAAGCCTGCAACCAGGAACCAGTATCAGCCTTTTAAAAATATTACATACATCCCCTTTTTCCCAGACTACAACCAAAGAAATATTACTGTGCATGATCCACTCAGGAGACTAGGTCATGCAGAATCACTGTCATAAAAACAGGCAGGAGATGTACTGATGCAGAGTAAATTAGGTATCTGAAAACACTGTACTCTGACAGCCCAGTTCTAAGCTTTCTGTCTGCCTCCCTCAAGGACCCTCACCCTTTTTTTTTAAATGATAGTGCCTCATTAATACTTCCTTATAAGAGCTGGCAGTAGATCACAACAATGATACAATGGAACAATTCTGGAACAACAATTTCTGGAAACAATCATGAGAGCATTTGAAAATCCTGTACCCAAGCTGCTTCTCCTGTTAACCCACTGCACATGCTTCCTGTTCTTCTTCTCAAGCAGTTGGCTCCATCTCAAAAGCAGATACCATGGTACGCCATCCTTAATGAACACAAGAGGTTTTACCAACACGTGCTACAGCAGCAGTGAAATCCTCACTACAGGGACTATCATATGCAACTGTAGTCCTAGAAACCACAGATTACGTGTTAGGAGATATCCTTGCCTTCGCTTGTGAAGAAGAATTACCCAAAGTCCTCAAAATTGGTAGGAACAGCAAAACCCACATTGCGTTTTGCTGCTTACTTCTGCCATGTGTATGATTCCTAAGACTTGACACCTACTTCAGCACATCCTGGTCTAATAGCATTCAATTAAGTTGAAAAGGGATTAAAGCATCATGCGCCATGCCTCTTTAGAAGGAAACGGAACGCTAAAGAGTAATGCACGCCTACTCCCAGATTAAAAATAAATAAATAAGCATCAGTTATGTTTAACTTATACTAGAATTCCCAGTTTTGCTTTGTATTTTGCTCAGAGTTCACAGTGTTTCTACTCTGGTACAGTTTGTGTATTTTTATTTAAAATAAACCCCGCTATTTTATTTTAATCAAAGAAGAAAAAACATGGAAGGTCTTTCATTACCTACAATAGTGATCAAGTTTGTTTCAGGTGATGCAACTACCTTAGTTCAAGCCACACAGCAGCACGTACTTAATTTCAAAACACTTCCTGTCTCTCAGTCCATATTTAACTAGAGGAAAGGCAAGCAATCATTACAGCCAAATACTGCGGAACTAGGGCATGAAAGCAGCCTTGCTGGGTTATGCAGTGAACTTAAAAGTCTACAAAGCCCAAGTGGGCCAGAATGCTACTCTGTAGCATGTACTTTCCCAAGCTAATTTAAAGGAACATTAATACCACTAAGACCGACAGGTCCCTACTGTATTATTAAGGACTAAGCCAGGATTTTGCAGGACCCTCTTTCATTGATCGGTCAGGGAACTATAGGTTGACAGAGAAAGTCTCATTTCCTCAAGCCTTCTTAGCTGTCGTAACACCATTCTTACAAAAAAAAAGGTACTATTTTACATATGTGCTTTCTACAGAAAATAAATAAAGCTAGGCAGATAAGAACACCAAAAATGCCCCAAAGGGTCAGGCCCATGGTTTCTCTAGCCACGGGGTCATATTCTGTCTCAAGAGCAGCAACAGGAAGTGTTTAAAGAAATCACATGACCCTGGCACCCCTCTGCAGCCCACGTACCCCTCCAGCAGCCAGAGCTGTTACATTAGGCATGTAGCACCCCTGCCTAGTCCTTTTAGTATGTTATTTATGAAGCTGGTGTCCATTAATCTGCCTAATTCTTTTTTGAACCTGTTGATACGGTCTGCTTCTGCTTCCTGCAGGAGCAAATTCCTGCAATTTACTATCTCCTTTATGAAGTACTTTATCCATTTTAGACTTATCTATTAGTTTCACCAAGTGCTCCCATTCCAATACTACTAAATTTGGAATCAGTTTTCCATTGTTCTTACACACCGCCTTAGTCATAACGCCACCTCTCTCCAAGATCATGACTTATTCAACATTCCCTTTGATAAACGTCTCTCATGGAGCTGTGCTACTTTTCACATTGCTTTAACCATCTTTGCAGTTAAAAGCTTGCATCAAAATAACTAAATAGTTTGCTTCCAACTCAAAGCACAAGCGCCAAAGCAGGGCTCCCACAATATTTGTAAAGATGAAGGATTTAGCTAGGCCTTCGGCACACGAACAAAGAATCGACGCGGGGAAGGGTGTAACTCCCTCTTCTCACGCAACCACAGAAACAGCAAGGTTTCCGGTGCGTGCCATCGGCTAATGGAGTCCAGGTATCAGGTAACTGCAGCTCCATTTCCCCTCCCCCGCCCCAAGGGTTGCCTAACTAGGCCCGAGAGTACAATGTTTCTCAAAACAAAGCCTAAATGGTGGCAGGAGTACACCTAGCAGAACCGTTTCGGCCGGCCGGCATGTGAGGAGGGTATCGGAGAGAACCAAAAAAAAAAAAAAGCAGCGAACAAGACAATCCATCACCTCCCTGACTGAGGATGCACAACACCTCTCCTGCTGCGAGGGGAAGGCGCTGTCAGCGCTTCCTCCCCAGAAATGAAAGTCAGCTGAGAGACCACCAGCCACGGAAGGGGGGGGGGGGGTAGGAGCAGGGCCAGCGCCATGCTTCGGCCCTCCCAGCCCCAAACCTCTTTTTGCAGCTGCACCTCCACCTGGCAATTCCCACCAGGGAACAGAGGGAAAGCCGGACATCTGCACCCCAAATAACAACATCAATGGATCATAAATCACTAATGAATTAATAATGGATCTCAGTTATTTAAAAAAAGAGAGAGAGAGAGGAAAAAAAAAGGCAGAGGCAGCGCAGACAGCATCCTTCTTCCTCCCGGGGCGGTGAAGCTCCGGGCGAGGCCCGCAGAGGCAGCGCGGCCCCCCCCGAGGGGGCCACCCCGGCGCCCCTCAGAGCCTGGGGCCGCTCCCAACGGCCGCCCCGCCCCGCCCCCCCCCTCCAACGGCCGCTCCCAACGGCCGGCGAGGGGGCCGCGGTGGGAGAGGCGAGCCGCAGAGCGGCGTCCCCGGGGCCCGCGGCGGAGCGGGAGCGCCTAGGCGGGGGGGGGAGGCGAGGGGACTCACCGCGGCCCGGAGGAGCGCCGCCAAGGCGGCCAGCGGCAGCAGGAGCCGTAGCATGCCGGACAGCAGCGGGAAGGGAGGAAGCGGCGGCGGTGGACGAGGCACTCCTCGGCACGCCGTCCCATGACACGCCGGCGTCAGCTGACTGCCCCGCCGGGTCTGCTCCGCCCCGTGGCGCCGCCTGACCGCCCCGGCTCGCCTCGCGTGGGGCCTCCTCGACCCCCCCACAGCCCCTCCCGGGCGCCTGGGGGAGAGCACAGGGGAAAGCGAGGCAGGAGGCAGCTGGTCACGGCGATGCGGAGGCTGCTGGAGCGGGGCGGGGGGACTAGCACAAATAGGGGAGCAAAAGCATTAGCGGGCAGGTCTCCTCCTGCCCAGCGTTTGGAAACGGTGCACAAAAACCTGAACGAGTGTGTGTGTGTGTGGGGGGGGGGGGGAAGTGTAAAACAGCCGATCACCCTCGGAAACGAGGGTGCAAAAAAAAAAATAAATAAAGCAAGCCTACAACACCCGGTATTCCCAGGCGGTCTCCCATCCAAGTACTAACCAGGCCCGACCCTGCTTAGCTTCCGAGATCGGACGAGATCGGGCGCTTTCAGGGTGGTTTGGCCGTAGGCAAGTGAACGGCTTCTTTCTCTCCTTTTAAGGACAACACCGCGGCATCATGCTACTCCAATCCTATCCAAGCTGCTTCCCTCCTTGCCCTGTTGTGAACAGGAGCGCCACCAACAGCCCACCACTCCTTTTGCCTGCACCGTCTCTACAGCCACCTCACCCATCTTACAAATCCCACCTTACCAGCCTTGCGTAACATGCGCACTCTCACTCACCAGCAATACAATAAGGA
Source organism: Struthio camelus (assembly GCF_040807025.1). NCBI lineage: Eukaryota > Metazoa > Chordata > Aves > Struthioniformes > Struthionidae > Struthio > Struthio camelus. Next base: position 52,589,839 of record NC_090943.1, read on the forward strand.
TGTACCCACCAACCTCAGGCCCTCCAGATTACTTCATATGCCCCCTCCCCATCCTCCCCACAAGGATCACTCACAGGATCGGGGAGCTCAGCCCCCTGCCAGCCTGCCTCTCAGGACACCGAAACCCTCCAGCATCAGGCTCGCATCCCAGCTACCCAGAGGGGACGAAGGAAGTTCCCCCGCTGCCTCCTCACACCTCCACCTTTCCCACACCAACGAGGTGAAAAGGAGTCTCCTAGTTTCCGGCCCGGCACAAGAGATGCTGATAAGCACACACCATTACAGGTGGGACTGCCATGTCTCTACCAGCTTCTACAAGCCCAGCTGTCTCTGAAGGTGGCCTGGGGCTTGGCCCCTCTGGGAGCAACACCCACTGGGATCCTGTCTCCTGTCTTTCCACATCCCTGATGCTCCCTCTTCCACCCGCTCGCCTGCTGGTGCTGCGTCACGCTAGTGGACCACGCTGCTGGCAGGACACGAGCAGGTGGAAGACGGCCTCGACGTGGCCCATTTCCACCTCCTGCCTGAGGCTCTATAGGGCAGCTGACGAAACCTAGGGCAAGCAAGGGAAGCAAAAAAAAAAAAAAAAACACCCTAAAACAGAAAGGGACAAAACATCTCCTGCACCTCTTCTTCCCAGGCAGTCTCACGGCCGAGTACTAACCGACCAGGCCTGACCCCACTTCGCTTCTGGGAAGAGACGGCATCGGGCGCCTTCAGGCTCGCGCGGCCGCGCACGCCGCCACGCCAGCGCCCAGGCCCGCTGCTGCCCACCACGAAGCGCCCGCTCGCTCCCCTCGGCGCACAGCCCCGCACAACCCACGCCCCGGGCCCGGCCCCCGCCGCGGGGCCGCCCCCCGCGCCGCCTTCGCCCTCCCCCCGGCCGCGGCGCCGGCGCCGCCCCGCCCCGCGCTGCCCTCTCCCCTCCGCCCGTGGCGGCGACGTGGTGGCCGGCGGCGGCGGCGAGGCGGGAGCCGGGCGCAGGGATGCGGCTGGCGGCGGCGGCGCTGCTGCTGGCGGCGGCGGCGGCGCAGTACGAGCGCTACAGCTTCCGCAGCTTCCCGCGCGACGAGCTGATGCCGCTGGAGTCCGCCTACCGCTACGGCCTCGACCAGTACAGCACCGAGAACTGGCCCGAGAGCGTCAGCTACCTGGAGGTGAGCATGCGGCTCTACCGCCTGCTGCGCGACAGCGAGGCCTTCTGCCACCGCAACTGCACCACCGCCGCCGCCGCCCCGGCGACCCCGGCCCCGGCCGCGGGCGGCGAGGCGCTGGCCGAGCTGCGCCTGCTGGCCGGGGTGCTGCGGCGGGCGCAGTGCCTGCGGCGCTGCAAGCAGGGGCTGCCCGCCTTCCGGCAGGCGCAGCCCGGCCGCGACCTCCTCGAGGACTTCCAGCGCCGCGAGCCCTACAAGTACCTGCAGTTCGCCTACTTCAAGGTAAGGCCCCTTCCCGCCTTGCCGTCCTCTTCCTCCCTTTCCTCTCCCTTTCCCCCACCCAAACCTTCGTGCCTACCACCCTCCCCTCCGGCGGGCAGAGGGCTGCGTGGAAATCGGGGTGTGTTACCCCGCGTGGAAACGACGGTCGCCGCTCAAGGCCGAGCGAGCGGACGCGCCGCCGGACCCGGCCTCCTCGGCCCCTTGCCCGCAGAGCCGCGCGCTCCCCGGGCGTGGGGCGCCTCACCGGGCGTTTCCTTCCACGCCACCTTCGCTGATGCTTGGCCACCCCCTCAGCGAGGCAGGCCGGCTGGTGTCGCTCGGAGGCATCGCGGCGGGGGAGGACGGCGCGGCGTGCCCCTACATGCCATCGGCTGCTCTAGGTGCCCCATTAGGACGCCCCATGTTTGAGAGATGTCCCATCCTACCTCCCGACAGCCTCGTCCTCAGAGCAGGTTATCCTAGACCGTAGCCCGTCGTTTCATTCTCTGTCACCCCTTCCAGACCGCTTTTCCTGAAACACCTATCGGCCCTGCTCTGTTTCTCTTCGTTGTCTCCCTCCATCCTCTCCCCCGCTGGGGCTCCTTCCCTCCCATGGTGCCGACCTTGTGCATCTTCATCTTCCCCAGCAAATCTTGCAGCCCATTCCTTCTACCCACCTTTGCGTAACCCGTCGCGGACCAGCTTGTACCTTGTCTTTCCCCCTACTTGCCCGCAGGGTACCATCCTGCTCTGTCTTCACCAGTTTTTCCACAACTCATCCAGCAAATCCCCTAAATTAGCTCTTGGTTCTTCCCGAATCCCCAGCCGCCAGATCCTGGCTCCTTATGCCTTGTTGTGCAGTTCCTACCCCGGCCTTCTTACTTTTCCATCCTTCTTAATTTCTTCTAACCTTCTTTAAAACCTTTTCAAACCCTTCATGTCACTGCTATGCTGTAGCTCGCTCCACTGCTTCCTCTCCCTCAGCTTGTCCAGCTTCCTCACTTGCTCTCTTCTCTTCCAGTTCTTTCAAGTGGTCCCAACGTGTGACTTACAGATAACACGATGCCTACAAAACTCTGAAATTGTTACAGCTACAGGAAATAAAAAAGTTAAAATCGACTGCTGAAGTATGGCACTAATGCTAGCTGTGGAATGGTATTTACTTTTTACTCTAAGGTCAGCCAAGACTGGGAACATCTCTCTTACCAGATTTCATCATGTATTTCTAGCTTCTCATCCTCCTGTCCAGGATGTAGTTCACAGTTTTCTCACTCCTTTCTCATTTTCGTCTTTGGTCGTTCTCTAAATGAACATCCATGCCTCCTTCCATCCCCTCAGATACTGCAGCTACTTGCATTTCAAGCCAGTGGGACAGCTGGGGAGGGAGGGGAGCAAGCCTGAACTGTGTCGTTTGGTTAGATTGTTTTTTCACGTAGGGAGTCCCTCCTAGTATATCAGAGTATTCATTATATAGGGTTGTATATTTGCATATTCTTTTTAAGATTGCTGCTTGAAAACACACTTTTTATTAACTGTTGCTTATTATTTGTAGGACTATTTTTTTTCCTCATATAAAATTTAAATCTTTTTCCCAAGTTGCATAAGCTAAGGCAAGGAAATATGTTCTCATGCAACAGTAAGTGTCTGCATGCACAGTACTACATGGGCATGGTTTTGTGCATTTAAAGTCATCGCTAAGATTGTACTGAAAAACTTACTTAAAGCCTCGACACACAGGTGAGAGAACAGAAGGTATTTAAACATGGGTGATTTCTTTTGAATAATGGAGCGGGCAGCCACTCTCCTAGTTCTGAGATCAATCTGCAGCTACCGAAGTGACATCATCACAAATGTTTCCATTTATTGCCCTACTTATTTTAATTATCCATTCCCCCCTCCCCCCCCCCCCCCCCCCGTGGTATATACAAAGTTTGCAATGTGTGTATCACATCAATAATGTTTTTGGAACAAAAGTTGCTCCTGCTTACTGTTTCTGTTACAGTTTAGTAACTGGCAGGTATGAATGCGAAAGGGAAGTTAGAGAAATCCCCTCTCCCCCTTTAAACTGGTTTTTGTTCACATTTGCAGTAGGTTTGTGAGGTGCAGTTTGCCGTTTCTCTCTCCAGTATCTGTTGTTTAAAATCTCCATCGCTGAGCTCTTCTCTCTCGCTTGGAGAGTTCTGAATGGGTTCAGCGTACTAGGGATTTTGCAGATACAGCCACTACGTACAAAGGGATTTTTCTGGCTGGTGGTTTCCTGAAGAAGGAATGTCAGGTTTTTTTCCGTAACATCATTTAGCATTGTAGGAAAAAGGAGGTGGGAAATGCTTAATGTAATTTTTTTAGAGTGACAGTGTATTTATTCAGGTGTGTTCAACAGTGAAATTTTGCCACGTCTTAGATCCTGGGAGCAGATGTTTCTGTGCTGCTGCTTGCTCCTCTGGAGGGCTGTCTTTCTCAAGGCTACTGAGTTTACTTAAGAATGTGTTTCTACAATTTTTTTTTTTTTTTTTTAGCGGTGGAAGTTGAAACCAAGAATAAATCACAGACTAAACAAAAATAAAATGCCTATCAGCCTACCAGCAAATAACATTAAAGCATAAAGCACAAGAGAAATTAAGCATTTGACGAAAGTGCAGCTGCGATTTCCCTTTGCATGTAGCAACGTCTGGGCTGACTGGAAGTGCATAGTTTTGGGACAGCCAGGAAGTGCAGCTGGCATCGTGCCTTGATGCTTACAGCAGCACAGCAGCAAGAGCAGATGTTAGGGTTGAAGTATTTCCGTGGTGTAACAGTCCCTCAAATTTCTTTCTGAAATGAAAGGGTTCTTTTTATGGATACAAACAGAAGAGTGCATGTGCACACATGCTTGTGATTCTTGCTCATAGTCTTACATATACTTTTCCATAAGCTATTTCAGATGTTAGGTGGAACTCTGTATCAACTACACATGCATACGCTATGTGGATGTGTTGATCTGGATCTTTTCTTACAAGAGAAAAGGTTTTAATATTTCACAAATACTTAAAACTTTCTCACTCTCTCACTCTCCCTTTCTCTCTCCATATACTATATGCTATATATATATTTAGGTATATATGTAGGACACAAACATAGACGCACATACGTATTTGGCACATACCTAGTTGTAAATGAGGAACATGTACTTGACAAAGTATCTCCAATGGAATTTGAAGTTTGCAATTTGGTTAGTTTAAAAATGCATGCAGAAAGTCACATAATGCATTAGGACACAATTGCTGAGCAAGTAACTGCTGCTTGCTGGAAGTTTACAGCATCATCAAGAAGGTATATTACTGTAATATTGTCTCCTATGCTGCTAGGCAAATAAGCTACGTAAACACCATGAAAAAATTGGTAAGCGATCACTCCTGCCCGATAGCTATAGGTTAACATCAGTAATTGCTAGGTGATTTATCCTGCACAGGAGCAGCAGTATAACGTTGTGCCTTGACAGCTTTATGAGCAGAAGAGGAAAAAGTATTCTTTTCTATTTGTAATCATCATCTATACTATTTGCAGTAATAACAGACTTTTAAAATAAAAAGCAGAATGAAATATTCGCAGTGGTGCAGGTAGTAGTAAAACTGAGAAGCATATTATCAGTGTTACCATACCATCATATCCTCTGAGACTATGGTTTTAGTAGAAGTAAGCGTGGGAATACAGAGACTGCAGGAAAGTTTGTTGACAAAAACTGGGAAACTTTGAAGAGGCTTTTTCAGTTATCTTTTTTTTCCTCTTCCTCCTCCCCCCAATCCCTGTTTAGGCTAATAACCTTCCAAAAGCTATTGCAGCAGCTCACACGTTTCTTCTGAAGCATCCAGATGACGAAATGATGCAAAGAAACATGGCCTACTATAAGACTATGCCTGATGCTGAGGAGCATATTAAAGACTTGGAAACAAAACCTTATGAGGTATGCTTTTTATTCATAGTCTGGTCTTTTAGAACTTTTTTAATTTCTTGTCTTATTGTGTGAGATTCAAGGATCTCATTTGCGTACATATTCTCAGGTCTTACTGTGCTTTCCCTCTTCTTGTCTTCCTCAGAGTCATCTCTGTTCTGCCTTCTTCATGCATTCAGTAATTCTCACCTCTTGTGCTTATCACTGCTCCATAAGTCTCAGCAAGTCATATACAGTGGTATACCTGAGGGACACTACATGCAGATAACCCATGGAGCTAAGGAGGTGGATAGAGTTATTCAAACGTGTGAGTGCTGCAGCAGCACAGCTTAACATATTTAAGATAACTAGTGTTCAGACTTCGCTGAAAATCTCTATCAAAATCTTTGCTTTAGAATCGCAGTTACCTCTGTCCAGCCGATTATTTTGTTAATCTGAAATGGAGTTACATACTCTACCAGTAAATATCTAGTAAAATCCTTTAGTCATCTGTGTTTATTGCCCTCGTGTTAACTGAGTAACAGCTTATATAGTAATTCAGAAATACAGAGACCTCTTTTACTGTGTTTGAATCCTCACGATTCAAGGGAGAAGACATTTTAAAGTACCTTAGGTACCGAAATTTATACAACACTTTCCACAGATCAATTACTGCTAACTTTCATTCCTGCCCATTTTTCAGAATCTCTTTGTCAGGGCCGTGAGAGCATACAACGGTGACAACTGGAGAACGTCCATCTCGGACATGGAACTGGCTCTTCCTGATTACTTCAAAGCCTACGATGACTGTACGGCAGCCTGTGAAGGCTCCCGAGAGATCAAAGATTTTAAAGAGTTGTATCTCTCCATTGCAGGTGAGTGGTTAGGAAATGATAAGAAAAAAGTACTGAAAGTGCATTTCAGTTTATCCTTAGGATGAGTTACCAAAGCCCCCCTTCCACAGTTTGCAACGTAAAATATACAGGCTGCCCCCTGCTCAGTTCGGGCCAATGTGAGTTTATTAGAGTCGCTAAAAACTGCTTGAATTCTGGTTTAGTTTTTTTTTTTTTTTTTTTAAGTAATATATAGGTGGGAGATGTCAGAAAATCAGAACAGAGGGTTCTCGCATTAACATGGAAATTAAGAGTGTCAGAATAAAACAGATATGTAAATAGTAACAACTGTTCCATCCAGCTGGCAATAGTTATCCAGTCCAATCTCTTGACCATAATTTCCATATCAATTTGGCTGCCTTTGAGGCTCAGTATTTAGCCTGCCTTCCAAAACCACTGTGTGGTTTCAGCATCACTGGTGATAATATCACCTTTCTGATAAATACGATAAATTTCTGTTGCCTCTTTTTCATCTGACGTACCTGAGTTTTGCCAGCAGATGCTTTTTTGTAAGCATATAACTCTGAAAAAATCATTGCTTTGCAAAGGAAAAGGAATATCATCTTTCTTGACTGTTGTCAAAATGGCACATGCGCATTTCCTATGCTCTTCAGTAGTGAAAGAAACAGATCGTTTTGTCAGAGCTCTGGGCTCAGTGTTGTTGACAGTATTTGTGTGGAGAATGCATTTTTTTTTCCCCAATACATTTTTCAACATGAAAAACGCAACAGAATTTCTAAGTTGCCAAAGGAAAACCAGCCCAAGTTTTTGTCCTAAAGCTAACATGTGTGTTGGCGGGGGGAACTTTGTGAAATAAGTTGATATAAGAGCAGCTCCACAATATCTCAGCTGTACAGGTGCACGCCGACTCCACACTAACATGGAATAGCTACTGCAGGCTGTTCCCCAAGCCTTGCTTTACTTGTAAGCAAAGCAGGCAGGTGTCTAGGACACCAGACAAGGAGTGTAGAGGTCACATCACAGGCAGCAAAGCATGAACCACAGGCTTTCTCCCCAAGTAGCCCAGAACCCTGACATCCGGATAGTTCCCTGCCCCCGTAAGAGTAGCCATGGCTCTTCTGCTGCGTCCATGCCCAGCTGTGCTTGGCGCTTACCATTACCTTTCCTCTTCCTGCTTGGAATTGAAAGGGCAATTCCAGCAGTTAATGGTGGGAAGGAGATGTACCAGTACCACGTGATGTCATCAGGACCACCGTGTATTTCAAATATTTTGTCCTCATCTGTGAGGTAAGAAAATTCAGATTTACTTGCAGCGTTGAAAAGCTTCAGCTGAACTGTGCTGTTGCTCCAGGGAGACATTTCCTGCCTCCAAGGTTTTTTACTGTAGGAGGTGGACGTAGCAGAAAATGTTAACCAGAAATATGTGGTGATTGCAATAGGTACATATTTATCCCTGAACAGTGAGTTACATCTGGAAGCCAGCTGTCTTCATTACATGGGATCGTTTCGCTGAGGAACTCATGGCTCTGGCTTTAAGCACTGGCTGGAAGTGCACACCACTCTGTCTGGAGACTCCACTGCTCTTGTAAAAGACGGGCCTGGTAATTTCATTTGGCCAAGCACTGTCAGTTAGCTCCTATGCTCTTCATGTTAGGAATTGTCAGAGATAAAAACAGGGAAAGGAGCCTTTGCTCTTTTGCTGTTTTTGTCGGTGACTTGCTGCACAGCCTTAGATAACTTGTTTAACCTACCACATGTGGCTTGCAGGGAAACAAAGGCTTTAAAATATTTGTTGGATGTTGTTGCTTAGTGTTATTTGTCCTGGAAAGTCCTGGAAGTTCTCTGATGGAAAGTTTTCTAGGAATGTATTTCCTTGAAGGTAAGATCACCGCTAGTCCTATCCCATTATACTAAGCTTTTGTAAACTGGATAAGTATTTGAGCTTGAAGTTCAAACCTTTTTGGATGAAAGTTGTACTGTAGCGAGCAGCGTATTGGTGTTTGTCTTCCCCTTCAAAACGTACAAACTGCAACAAATGCTGCCGTCTCTAGATGGTTACTTTGCAATCACCCTATGTCTTTCTCTGAGGCATTGTTGTGCTCAGCGATGTGTAGACCTTAATTATGTAATAATTGAATGAAGTTGCAAAGGCTATCAAACATTTAAAAACAGCACTGTTAAGTTCATATGAAATAATGCAATACTCCATAATACTGTATATAAAAGTTACAACCAAAGATTGCCTGTAGGTGTCAGTGAAACACAACTGTTAGTTCTCTCAGGTGGCAGCTTGGATATATTTGAAATCCAAACCCTAATGACTTTTACAGAAGGGCTGAGTATCAGTACTTGATATGTACTTCAGATGGAATTGTAGATGCTCAGTACTTCCAAGCAGCAAGCCTCAGCTGCATATGACCCAGGAGAGCATTACAAGGCCAAATTTTAATGGATAGCGAGCGGGAAGGGTTATAATAATTCACTGTGCTCTGTCCGTTTCCTGTGTTGTTGTTGTTTTTTCTTTCTAGATCATTATATTGAAGCCCTTGCATGCAAAGTACAGTGCGAGAGTAATCTGACACCGATTATAGGAGGCTTTGTTGTTGAGAAATTTGTGGCAACCATGTACCATTACTTACAGTTTGCTTATTATAAATGTAAGTAGTGATCTAATGTGCTTATATAACACTTGGATAGCGTGAGAGACTTTCCTTCAGAGTCTTTTTCCTCTAGTTATATTGCTTTTGAATGTAAATAGTAGCCTTCAGAATCTGCGTTTTAACCTTTTCTGGGACTTTCATGAGATGCCTGCAGTTAACAGACGTGTGAGATAAATGTATGTGTTCCTCCCCTGTTCATAAAATTATCCATGATAAAATAAAGTGCTGGATGTAAGTCCCATAAAGGCTGGATTCTGCCCAGGCCAACCCCCCTCCGCTTTAAGAAATGCTTGGTTGTGACTGGTCTCCACTTGGGTGCCTGAAAAATAAGATGGTTCCTGAGTAAGTGTGATCTCATGTATCACATTGTCCATCATTCTTTACGATACCCACTGCCAGCACAAGTTACGTATCCCTTTCAGAGCTTTATAGAAATGGTAAGATTTCATCATGTGTATTTTAGGTGTTTAAATGATACATCAGCTCTTCTGCCTTTTTGAAGTAGCTCACAGTATGACACCTTAGGGTAAATAGTCAGCCACTTCCTACACGCTGGAATACAGCTATGCAATAACACCAACTCATTTTGTAGGCCTATATGGTGACACTGGTGCCAAAAATGCACGGTGATCAAGCTTTTAGGCCCACGTGGTTGATAAGCAGCTGAATGTATAGCTCTAACAAGAATTTTTTTTTTTTTTAACTTCCGTATCGTTCAGTTAGAGAGAAGGAAAAACTGTGATTTCAAGGCAACACTTTGAATGTAACACCAACCATTGAATGAATACTCAGTTCTTGATTTACTATTCAGAACTTCTTCCACAGAGAAACCTACAGAGTATTTCATACCATTATCCCTTTTCCTAGTGGATTCTCATAATGTCATTAGAATGGAAGCACATGGGGCTAAATGGATTTTGAAAAAAGAGGGGACTGCTTAACCCAAATGATAGTGTGCTGGTGCTCAGTGATTACACATTCAATAGATAAAACATTCAGTGAATTTTCTGGTTTCATGAGGAAGCACCTGCACTGTGAAGAACACTTATTGCCCTTACCGCCATTCCTAGAGGCTCCAAAACCAAAGGGAAGAATTACTCAGCCATGTAGATCCAAGCTATTAATGACTTTTGCATATGTTGTTTGACTACCCCTTTCACACATTCACTCTTCCCCCTCTTTGTCAATTCTAGTAACACAAAGGGTGTTGGGGGCGGGGGGGGGGGTGGCGTGTTGTTGTTGTCTTTAAGAAATGCCACAATGGGAGTCACCAAGCTGTGGGTCAGCACTTTACTGATACTGGGATACTTGGGTGGGACTTTTGGTTAGGATTTTCTTAGAAAACCATCATGGAAACATGGTGATTTACTAAATTACTGTCAGTGTTGAAGGTAAGTTATACCCATTTTGCCGAAGAGGAAGAAGATAGTTCTTAGGGCAGCCAAACTCCCCTATTGCTCTTGTGCATGACCTGATGCTTATAGCCATAAACTTGCATTGTGTTACATATTGCAGAACTTGTAAGCAGTTTTGGATCTGTGGCCTTTCATGGTTTAAAACAGAAAAATAGCATGTTCTTTCTGGGAAGCATTTATTTATTTATTTATTTTAGTGAAGCTGATGGGGAGGTGGAAAATGGGTCCTGTTTCCCTCTGAGTTTTTCTGAGCTTAGATATAAAAGGAATTCTGTACTTTTGGTTCATTTACCTTGCCTATTTATTTTTGTTTGTTTTCTGCTTTTATTCATTAGTGAATGACATGAAGAATGCAGCTTCTTGTGCTGCTAGTTACCTTCTGTTTGACCAAAAAGATGAAGTAATGAAACAAAACATGGTCTATTATCAATACCATAAAGACAAATGGGGACTCAAGGAAGAAGATTTTCAACCCAGATCGGTAGGTGAATGATCCAAAATGCCTTCTGGGCACGTTCAGATATTTCCCTGGAAATCAGTGAGTTATATAAGCTGTAAAAAATTGGAGTTTAGCTCTAGAGGTTCTGGAGTTAAAAACAACTGTTTTATTAAAACCATATAGAAGGTTGTGCACAGAAATGTACTGTGTAATGTCGTTATAGTTCTTCCCTTTATGCTGATATATGCTACAATATGATGAGTAAGTTCTCGGTGGTCCTTGTCTGCCACTTATGTATATTTGTGTCATTATCTGCCTGGATTAATAAAATAGCTGGCCGCTGAAATCTCCTGATCGAAAGATCACTTAAGTCACAGATGGGCTTATGTCAATCACTTGTCACTTGCCAAGAGGTAGTTGCCCACCTACTTGTTATTTCAGGTTCTGTTGGCATTGCAATGTGTCTGGATATAATAACCCCAGCTAAATCCACTTTCTACTTACTCCATTTAGAACAAAGCTGGGTGAACGAGGACTGAAAATGCAAAAAAAGGATTACAGCCATATTGCACCTAGTTCTCTAAGTTAGAATACTTTTTTGATGATTACACTTTCCTTCCTCTCAGGCCAGCTAGCTCAAGACAAAAATACCACTCCATTTGAGTTAAGTGCATTTTGTTAGTGGACAGTTGCTGAGTTATGTGCAAGACTCACCTTATCTGCACACTGGAAACCAAAGTCTGTGCTCTGCTGGCAGAGACAATGCAGAGAAAATGCATTTGGTACTTTCAGGCAGTAGCAGCGAGTCTGAACTTGCATGGGAAAGGGACCGCTTGGACGTTACTGCTCTTCAGACTAGAACCGCTCTCTGTAGCCATACTGAAGACGATGTTTGATGTTGTTAGGAGTGAGGGTTTTAGCAACAGAATGAAACAGCAAACCGCAAACAGAGCTGGCATATGTGTGCAGAGAAGACAGAACAAGGTCCCTACACATTAACTCTGAATGTTTCATTGATAACTTCTCAGGAGTTGGGGACTACAGATAATTTAATTTTTAAATATAAAATATTAAATGCACACAGCTGTGTTTTCTTATACTTTGATCCATCTCAGTGGGAACAGAAGTTGTTTACTGTCCTAACTGCCGCAAAAAACATAATGTCTCTGGTTTATTTCATGAAGTGGTAGAAAGGGTGACAGCAGCACTTGGCTCTGGGACCTAAGCTTTGGGTGTCCTTGTGAAAGAGGAAGAGTCTCCTGTTTTTTGCCCCCGAAAGAGTTAAATGGGATAAGCAAAGTGGATTGGCAGTGTTAACAAATATAGGGGTAGCTGTCTCTGAGTTAAACTGTGCTGTCCAGGCAAACAGCCTGAGGAAGTGAGGAGGGACAGGTGAATGACCATGCAGAATGATCCTACCCAGACTCAGGCTGGAGGAGGGAGTCAGTATCATGCAAAGAAGCTCAGCATCTGCTTTTCCCAGAAACTCTCCGCTGCTGTACAGCAGTACATGGGGAGACGGAGGCTTTCTCACGTCCAAAGCCCGCTGGAATGTAGGCACAGGCTGTTGCTGAGCTCTGGCAGTCTCTTTCCTTTATTCTCAGACTAGCCAGTGCTTTGAAACATGAGAAAGGGGAGTGCTTTGTTCTTCTCACACCAGTGGTGCTTATGGTTAGAGGGATTCACAGAAGACATTGGATACGCGGCTTGCTGTTCTGCTGTTTCCTTTTTCAAACGTTTTAAACCTCCCCCTCCCCAGCATCTGCCTTCTACGGGGTCTGGATCTGGTTTCATTGGAATAGTTTCAAATACATATGATGGCACTCCCCTGTCTTGCTATCGTAAAATAACATAGACATTTTGGGGTTTTTTCATAGGATGCAGTTCGATACCACAACATAACTACACTCCAGTTGGAAATGTACGAATTTGCGAAGCAGCATGTGATGGATGATGATGAGGTGAGTTTTCTAGAGAGAAAGTTGTGGTCAAAAAAAAAAAAAACTAGCCATCGTATTATTAAAGTGGAGATGATATATAGATAGAATTCCAGGACTCATCTAATATGGAAAAATCTCCTTGTAGCCTTGACCAATTTATCATAATTTTTTACTGTGTGAATCAATATAAGAAGCAAATCCAAGGACCTTTAGGTCACTCATGTGCCATTTAAAAGAACATGGGGCAGTATAACTATTAACACAAAGGTAAATGTAGTCTGCTCAGACAAAAAAAAAAATCCTCTTTGCAAGATGTAACAGTAGGGGGCACAAAAGTAATGTATATATATCTAAAGCAAGCTTTTTTTTTTTTCCTTTTTTATGAAACCTAGTTTAAACTAGATTTAAAAAATCTGTGTAATTTTTGTCCAGAAGTAACCACCTAAATTGTAAGCTTTTTATCAAAGGGAAGTCCCATTATCTGTTATTTCTTTCTGCACAGTACCATTTTGGTCACTCAGTCTTGCTTCTTAACTGCTTGAAATTCATGGCCAAATGACATATAAGAACTACTATTAGATATGAACTATGTAATGTGGGTTTTCTGTGCAGGAAAAATAGTTAAATTGTTGAAAGGATTTTTCTTTGTCCCTCACAGCTGAGATTAAAGTATAAATCATGGAGGCTTTGGGTTGTTTTTTATTTTGTTTTCAGAACCTTTCATTTAAAGGTTTAAGAAATCTTCAGATGTGGGAATAGTTCATTGCTTGCGTTGACAAAGAGCCATGCTGAATTAGAGTGTAGGGCAATATACTTGTAATGAGCGCTGCTGAGGTGTTTTTAGTTGTAACAGAAAAGAGAAGGATGTTTTATGTTATAAAATGAAATCACCTTTACAATTTTTACATTATCCAGCGCATAGGGAAAGAGACTATTTTACAATGGAGAAATAATAATATGTCTGTGCTGCCTTTCAGCATGCTAGTGACCTGAAAACAACTCTATACACAAAATTCCATTGCAAGATTACTAGACATTGAGAAGATTGAGAAGTCTTTCCATTGTGATAAAACTCTGTGAAAGACAGTTTAATAGGCTTGTTATAAGGTTAAATTTAATGAGGACTGGTCTGTATTGGTTTCCACCAGGGTGTGTAAATACTTGCACACTTTTTTGTTTTCCCCTGTTGATTTGTGTAAACACTATGCTTTACTGATGATGTTTTCCTATGTTAGGCATAAACTCCATTTATAATTTTTTCCTTCTTTCATATCTGCTCCTCCAAACAAAGGGATGAGTAATTAAGGAAGGAGAGAAGCAGTCCTTTGTGAGCGCTTTCCCCATATGTTGTTACAAGAAAGGATTATGGAAACAATCTTCAGATTCAAGCACTGTATATAGAATAAACAAGTGTTCATCTGTTGGCATTCATTCCTGTAGGCCATTTCACTAGTGCAATAGCAAATGGCCTTAGGTTTTGCAGGAGGGAAGTACAGAGAAAAGTAAGATTAAACTTTTGGGGAAGTGTCAGGGAAGAAGCATTCCAGTGGGTTACATATTTGGGTTAAACAGCCAAAATAACTGGGTCCACATATATCCGTACCCCACACCTCTTGCTGTACCAGAAAAGTTTCTATTCGTTCTCCTCTCCCAGGGAAAAGCTGCAGGGCTTCTTTGCCCTCACCAGAGCTGAAGAACCTGGGAGGGATGGAGGCCATCCATGCCTCTGGCTTGGCTCTGGCTTTTGGTAGTGAACTCACAAATCCCTGGCTAGCAGAACTTCTCCTTGGCTGCAGGAGCCTTCCAAGGTGTCCAGACAGAGCAGGAATAACGCAAAGATAAAATAGCTACCTTGCAGTTTCTGCTATACGGGCAGGACCTGGTAGTATAAGGGGATTTTTTTTTTTTGTTTAATATTTCTCCTGGCACGGACAGAAAAGTTTATTATGTTGGAATGCTGAAAACTGATGAAAAGCCCAGATAAGGTGTTACAGTAAAAGCTTTATTAAAAATTGTTAAGAATGGAAGCAACCTCTCTTCTTAGTGCACTCTGTTTATTTAAACCATGTGCTTCTTGGACCACAGATCATGCCGTCTGTGAGCTTTTGTGGTCCCTGTTTGCTGTCTGTGTAGTTGCTTGTGGGCCAAAAATCCTACAATATAATCTGAGCAAAAAAATCATTCCCGTTCCTTGAGTGAACTGTGGCAAAGCAAAAGGTTTAGTATAGCAAAAGGATCCCTTCCTAGGTGAATATGTCCTTATTCCCAAATGGTGCAGCTCACTTTATTCAGAATTTTCAGCGTTCCCATGTCCCAGATCATCCATGTGTCTTGTTAAATCCCATTAGCAAAGCAAGTGAGAACATCTGGCTTCTTCCAGTAATACATGGAACATGTAGTAATGATTTTTGCATATGTCACTACAAGAAATACTGTCTTGTTCACATTACTTTAGTAATGTTTTTCCACAAGGAAATGAAAAACTTTAGTTTGAACATTCAACATGGTAGAGGTGACAGAGAATATTAGCGCCAACTTGCTACAGATTACTTTTTTCTTAAAAGTAATTACTGTTAAATATCCTTATAGAGTTTTCCACAGTGAAGTTAAAAGAACATTACACATGTTGTCATCTTAGCTAGCCATGGATAATTGTACTTCTTGATTTCAGTTCAGATGTGTAACACATAAAGGCTGTAATAGATATAACTTCTAGTATTGCGCAGATTTAAATAGCAAAGTGAAATGCAGTTAAAGAGCCAGATATTCAACTAGTGCAGATATAACTTCAGCACTTCACTAACTGTGTGAGACAAACAAGTTTCTGGCCCATAAATTCAACGTTCTTAAGGATTTTTTTTCAGGAATAACTTTACTTAGCTATTCTAAAATGCACTAGAACCACAAGTATTTGTCTGTGATGATCCTGCAATGTGAATTTTCTCCCAGTACTTAATCAATAGGTGAAGAACCGTTGGCAGCTTTGACCCTTTTTTGTTGACATCCTGCTCTTTTTTTTTGTTTACAATGTTTGTGTCCATGTGTATAATAGCTGAGGTTTTAAGTGCTTCATTCCTGAGTGTGAGGCAAAGGAGAATAAGTGTTGAACTGGTGACTGGTGGAAAGAGAAGACAGGAAATAGCATCAAGGCATGATGGTGCAGTGGACTACTGATAGCAAATAATAATCTGAATTCAGTCTATTCTTCTGTTCAGAAATTGCCAGCAATATATTTTCAGCTTTATTAGCTCACTTTTGTACATATGTTCAAATGATGTATACAAATGCGTTTCTGACTGCAAGTTGTAAAAGCAGACGCTGTCCTGCCTATGACCTCAGACCAACACCACTACACTGAAAACAGCTGGTGGCAGCTGTTTAAGAGCTAGTTAACAGGTAATTCACATTGTTATGGTCCCTGTTTAATGCAGGATTCTTTAAAGAAAAAAGAAAAGGAGACATTTTTATCATCATCCTTTCCTAGTGGAGATATTGGCCATGTGGCTGGCTCTCTTCAGAAGCGTCATGCTTTTCCCAGTTGTTTTTTTTACCATTGGAAGTATGTGATGGTCAAAGGTGTTCCTCCTTCCCTATAAACCACCTGCCACCACCAATGGCAGGATGTCCCTGAGTTGCAGGTGCTGAAATTAGGAGGATTTTTTACCCTCCCAGATTTTCTTAAACTTCTATGTATAGCATAAAGCAACAAAGAGAGCAGAAGTAGAATTTAAAAACAAAGCCACTTGAAGGCTTCTATCTTCAGCGCAATGGATAGGAGCAATGTTTAAGTTGCTCTGAAAATAGACTGGCTCATGTTTTGTAGGCTTTACAAAAACATTAAGAGGAAAGCACATTTATTAGACTACTGTAAAATGCTACTGTAATCACTGCAGTATACTGTGAACTCCCATGGTGTATGGGAAAATAAGTTATATATTCAGAATATATAATATAAAAAAAAGAAATGGAAAAATATTAGAGAAAAGTAGTTGACATATATGTAAGGAACAGTTAAGCTTTTTTAATATTTGAAAAAAACTAAAAGCATGTGACAGTGGGTCACACTGCAGACTAAGTATCTGAAAAATAAACAAGTTAAAGGCCAAATAATTTTTCTCCACAAAGAATTGAGGGATTTTTTTTCCCGGCTAGAATGCGAGGAATGTCGAGCCTGGTCTTTACTGTTCATGGATGATTCGAGGAGGGCTTTGAGGTGGTCACAGTGAACTCTCATATTCTCATTGAAATTTAGATCACGGAACTTTTTCTTGATTGAAAGCTGAATAAACCTTACGGCCACCATGGCTGAGTCATTCATTGACCCAAACCTTACTATTACCCTAAAATAATGTCCCCCAAAGTATCACTGGTCAGTGGGCTGTATGGTATTAGTTTGCAGGCTGTATCAGGGCACTTATTCTCCACAACAGGCTATATGAAATCTTGGACTTCTGTCATGCAAAATGGCTGTTAGTCCTTGAAGCTAGATACGCATTAGCAAAACAAACAAAATACAGTGTTTTTCATGAATCTAACTCTGTGTTGCCACCGCAACTAGCTACTGAAATTGAAGGGAATCAAATTTGTTAGTGTCACTGTTGAGCAAGTTTCGAGTCATTGTGATCTTCCAACTTTAGCAAAATCTGTTTTGTGGTGTTTTTTTTTTTTTTTTTGCTGTGAAGAATACCAGGGGAACATTTTGTGGGATAAATGTTTTCCTTTTAGGTCATAGATCATAAGGAAACAAACAAAGATCCAGCCAATTCTTCTGTCTCTCTGTATTGTCTGTTAAAGCTCAGTTTTTTGGATTAGTCAGGATAAAGGCCTTTTCTTATTCATTTGCTGATCATCAATCATGCTTTTAAGCATATCCCTAAAAATATTTTTTCTGTAGATCTTAATTCACTCTAGAACATTATTATTTTAGTATTCTCTGATACTTCCCTGCAGAACAGACTGGCACACTGCAGTGCATGTGGAATCCTTATACAAAATGCCATCAGCAAATCTGCATGGAAAGTATGGGTTACTGCAAGAAAACTGCTTTTTCCAGAACTTTTCCAGTCCACAGTGAGAAAGGACAGAACAGATTGCAGTTGGAGGCAAGGGCCTAGGAATGATTAATATTGGCCAAGCGGAAGGCAGCGCTGGGTTTTAGCAACGAAAGGAGGAGCATCTGGGTCTGTCAGGGAGCGGTTCGACTGCTACTGGTTGCTACTATGTTTAAATGCTGCTGGCCAAAGAAAAGTTGGTGCTGGACCATCAGTCTCAAATGGGCTATAGCTGAGTCGTATATTGGTAACTTCTCCTCTTTGTTGTTTATTTTAATAGCTGGCTAGTAATCTCCAAAGTACAGATGTTTTATCCAAGAGGTTGTGTTTTGTGTGTGTGAATGCAGTATTTATATTGCGTCAGGCTAAGGATTGTTGCTGACCTTTCCTAGTGGGTACCTCAGTCTTGGACACTCAGCTTGGGGTGATAAGTGAGGAGGTCTGCATTTTTCCTCCTCTTTAGGACTTCTTTTTTCCAATGCTGTAGCTTCACTTATAATAGCTGGTGCACCACTTGCACTAAGCTGGGTTAGGTTATACGGAATTGACCAAGAACTCTGTTTTAAAATTATTACTTATAATAATTCACTTACATACTGTCTCTAAGACCTTCTGGAACTATTTACTTACTGTGATCCAAAACTTGTTCTTTCTTTTTGTGCCTCTGGTCAGTTGTTAATCTAAGCCAAGGGTGCTCAACTTGAATATCTGACAGATAATTAAAGACTCCAGTTGATCAGATCAGCTTCACTGGTTCTTCCTTCCACTCACGCTGGTGTGGGAACCTTCCTCTGCTGCCGCATGATTTCCTGCCTCCCTTATTTCAGGCTATACCTGTCCCATCTTTTCCCCTGTATCTTTCCTGTCATTCTCACCTTCTGCTGGCCATCCCGGGACTGGGAGAGGGAAGAGGTCTGCACTGCAAGGCTGTAGGTCATCAGGGTGCTGGCAGAGCTGGTGTTCCGGCAGCACGTACGCTTGACCTCCATCGCAAACCAGAAGGCGGTGACTGTGGACCAAGGGCCAACTTGCCGACGAGGAAGCGCTTCCCAGCATCTGACCAAGCCATCTGCTTGGTGTGTACTTACTTTCCAGTTGTCAGTTGCCTAACCGTCAGGCATGTACTGGCCTCACTATACACCCTCCTCTTCCTCAAGCTTAGTCAGACTTCACATACTGACTTATTAGCTGCCAACCAGCCTGCTAGATTATGCTGTGAGCCATATATTGCACAACCCTGATTTAAATCAGCACTGCATCTGAGCAGCATGTTTATGTAACCTGCATTAGCGTTGGATGGCTGTTGGCCTCTCTAGCAGAAAGAGCTATGGGTTTACAGCTGTCTTTGTATGTAAAATTTGCTGTTCTCCCTATTAACATAGGACCCAAAGAGCTGAGGAGACAACAGGAGGAACTATGTCTCACTCAGTGCTTACATTATAGCACAGAATCATGATACGATGATTTCCAGATGCCAAGTCTACAGGCCAGCATGAGGTTAGATAATCTGTGAGCAAGACTCTTTTTCCCTGGAGTTAACACCTGTGAAATATTTGCTGACTTCAGTCATGCAAAATACCTGATGCTGTGTCAAGTGAGTGTTAATGGGGCAA
This sequence comes from Struthio camelus, assembly GCF_040807025.1. NCBI lineage: Eukaryota > Metazoa > Chordata > Aves > Struthioniformes > Struthionidae > Struthio > Struthio camelus. Next base: position 52,609,133 of record NC_090943.1, read on the forward strand.
GGGCAGTGATCGATCTAGTCATGGCTGTTAGTATGACAATGTGATCAACTCTTCTGACGTAGCATTATCACCTTTTCATTAGGATGCCAACCAGAATATCAACAACATGCAAATGTTTTGCATTTTGATGATAAAGCACCAGCAAAAACATTTTAACTGTAGGTTTTCTGTATCTTTTAACTGTAAACTGGTGTTTCTACCTTTTCAAAAGCAATCAAAACCCCGGCAATTATTCAGTTACATTACAGCATTTTTTTCTGTATAGTTATTGTTTCAGCAAGTATTTTCATATTTTTGCCACATTTCAACCTCTCTTACTCCCCAGTACTTCTCATTAGACCAGAAAGCTCTGTCATACCCTCCTCTAGAGATCAACTCCAGACACAGAGATTTCGGTCAGATTTTTATTTCAAATACTGCTACTTCTAAACATCCTTTTCAGTCTAAGTTTTTTTTTTCACCCGCTTTTGGATTTGAAAACGTATCAGAAGAAAACACATGAACTCTGCTTGGATCATCATCTTTTGGATTACTCTACCTTTCTGATGAGCACGAAAGTAATACAAAGTCATTTAAGTTCCTATGTGATTTAGTTATCAAAGGCACAGTAATGAAATGGCCATGTCTTCATCATACCATTCTTGGTCATGCTATCCGATGTTTCTGCCCTTCACCCTGCCTCTCAAACCTTTACCATTTGAGGGTTATCTTTGCAAGTACACTGAAAAGGTAATTCCTTCTTAATATCTGTTGCTCCTTTATGAAAATATGATCCTGAGGTATAAACGAATCTGTCTGAATTTGATCTGAGACCCCCTAAAGTAGACATCTTTATTCCCATTGTCAGAACTCTGTGCCTATTTGTAGTCCTTCAAAAGGTACCTAAATGCTTATGCATACAGATTTAGGAGCTGTGCTAGAATCCCTGGACTTTAAGTTCTCTGTGGCTCTGTCTATGTAATTTTAAAATGACATAGAGCTTACATAGCGGTTATTGGACCTAGTGGATATTTTCTTCCTGTGCATTTTTGAAGTGGTATTGAATTCCTCCCGTGACTGGGCTCCTCAGGCAATGAAAATGCTTTTAACAAAGAAAAACGTGCAGAAATGTTGAATTCCTGTTTTCCAATTGCCAGACTTCCTGCAACCAGGAGGACAGGCAGGAAATATGAAAGTGCTGGCAATTTTTCTTGCACTTTATTGAATTGGATGCTTAGATGTTTTGAACAAATTCAAAGCAAAATAAGTTGCCGTCCTTCTGGACTCGCTAAAACCACTTCACAGTAGCAGGAACTCAAGTTCTTTAAGATGGAACGGTGAAACAGAGAACAAGAGCAGCAATTATTTCAGCCAGCTGTCCTCCCACTTTTATTTTTGTTTGCTTGGTTCTCCCTGTTTCTCTCCTTGCTAATCACACTTCTGAAAAATGTGATGTTAATATTTTTAATCTTGCTGTATTCAAAATAAACAGAAATTCTCTATTTTTCATTTTATAACATTTTGAGTCTCAAACTGCATATATCTTGAAGATGCAGTCTTCCTAACGTATACCTTCCTAGATGGAAGAGGAGCATCCCAGCAAAGATCGTTTGCTTTCAACGCAACTGTTATAAATTCTGATGATTTTAAACCTGAGAGTGAGTAAGAGCTGATCACATTTTCCAACAGAATATTTTTCAGAAAGTGTTGATTTGTTTGGGAAGAAAAGCTAAATGACATCTTTTGACCTTTCTGGAACATAAGTTTATGTGGAAAAAGGATGGACAGGAAATTGAAAAAAAGCTTAGTTAAATTAAAACAGTTTAGCAGAACACAGTAGTTATTAGAATAAGGGGCTGGAAATTTAAAGCTAGGCATCTTCAATCACTCTACACCTCTCTTAGCGTTCAGTATTTGAGTTGCATCAAAAAGTGAAAATATGCAGAGGCATTCCAACAATGTCTCTCTTCTCTAAGGCAGTGTTGTTTCTGAACGGTATGCAGAGGGCAAATGGGAAAATATGAATATTTCTGAGGGTGCAGGCAGATGTGCTGCTACATTAAATTTTAAATAATTCGAGTTGTTACTACTTCCCTTTCACCTCAGCCTCCTTGTGTTACTTTGGATTGAAACCCATTATGAAAGGTTGCAGCTCAGTTACTGTAGCTTGGCTGAAGAGGCAGTAAATTCCAGCTGGTGGGGCAATAACAACCCAAAATTCTCAAGCATGACTACAGGAAGAGATTTGACTATGATATATGACATACGACTAGGTCAGGAGTAGTTTAAATAATGAGAGTTGGATTTTTATGCTGTGTTGGTAGCCCTTGTTAGCAGGGTGGGGCTTATAAAATTACATCATAGACACGCGTGTATATTTGTAATTTTTCTGGTTTGAATTTAAAACCAAAGCATTTGTTTCCAGTATGGAAAACATTCTACTATATCTGTTTCTATGTATTTTTGCTGCGCTGAAGCGTCACATGCGAAGATTTGTGGTTACAAGAGAGGTATATGGTAGAAGGGTGCAACAGAGGTCATTACCTGACAGTTACAAAGTTAGTGTTCTACAAAACACTTTTGCTGTGAATTTTGAAGCTTTCTGAAGTTCTTTAATGCTTTATCATATTCTAACAATTTCCTAATTTAACAGGCTTTTTAATCGTTTGTGCCGCTACTTTCTAAATTTGATGTTTTCATTGTCTATGTAAATACCTCAAAAAGTGTAAGATTTGCTGTGAATTATATCATTTTCTTCTTTTAAAGATCTATATGTCCTTGCAAGTACGTGGGCTACCTCTGTATGGGCCATTTAATTGCAGTTTAAAAGCTTGTTGTACTAGCTTCTGTATGAAGGGTGTTACATAAAGCCAGTTAGTTTGACAACTTACTACAGTTTATGTTTTAATTAAAATAGTTAAAATTTTTCCATTCATTTTGCAGTAGAGTTAACCTATTTCTGTTAATTTTAATCCTTCTAGGGTGAAGTTGTGGAATTCCTTGATGAGCTGTTAGAAGTGGAGGAAAAGAATGAATCCTGATGAGTGAAACCGTCATGAAGTATTTTACAAAAACAAAGACCCATCATTGCTCCTTACTATTGTTTTTGGTCACCTGTAGTTCCAGTTAGATATACCTCAAAGCTGCTCCTTTAAGCGCCATCGTGTGTCACGAGATCCACTCCTGAAAGATCACTGCCATGCTGCACTGACTCTTTCATGAGCATGGCTTTTCACTGTGCGTTTTCAGAATTGGGGCATATGAGTTTTCCTCTTGAGCTTTCCTTCCTTAGGCAAACACAACGAAACAGACTATTCATATTTTCTGGGCTAACACTAAGATTCCTCGTTTCAATGCTGTTCTACTCAGTTGTAGCTGTACAGCTGAATTCTGAAGAACTTTTGTCAGAATATGAACTGAGTAAGATATAACAGTTCCTCTAGACTTTCTGAGCTATGTAATTGTATTATTTATATATGACTTTTTTCTATGATAAAGTGATAAAGCGTAACAAGTAAGAACATTTATATAGCTGAAAGAAGATGTTTAACAAAGCACAACTAGTGATCTTCTAAAAATTCCTCTGAGTATTCTGTAAGCAGTTTTGATCTTTCTTAAAAACTAAATAAAATTCCATGATGTGAAACTGAGGTCACTTAGAAATGATGCAATAAATGAATCCTTCTCCCTCCTATCAATTCTTATTCTTTCTGTGGAAACGAGTTGTGGCTCCTGTGTGAGGTGGGGCAAATCTATAAAAAGAAAGATGGTTGATAAATTTATTATTCTCTCTTGTAGAAAATAGTTTGTATGTTTTTTTAGTCTGGTGGGACAATATCTGCATAGTTTTCATCCAAAAAATAAGTACAGTTGTGAAGTCTGATGCAATTTGAAGTGGAATCATGAAAAATATTTGCATGCCAATTCCTGACATTTTTACTGATTACAGGGCAGGGCCCTATACAGAAATATTTTGGGTCCCAAAGACACTGCGTTAGAGATGAACAGTGAATGAGTGCACAAGAGTAGTGAAGAACAGAAATCCCATTGACCTCAGAGGATCCAGGGTTTCATCCTTTGCTTTCCTGTCTTTCCTCTCTAAGGACCAAGACCTGCGAGTGGTTCCATCCTGCTTACATCAAGGGTAGACCATAGCATTCAGGGCCTTTTTGACTCAACCCTAACTGAGCTGAATAGAAGTGAATTCTAAAAACAAAATCTGTTTTAGGGTTTTAAAAAGGCAAAACATGAACTTGCGCTGTCTTGCTGACCTGCTGCTGCTGTAGCTTTCATATGCTCTACCTTTGAGTTGCTACAGACAGAAAGAAGAAAAATCCACAGGATCAAGTTAAAGTATCCTGCAGTCTGTGATTACGATGAAACACTTTAAAATGTTAAATTGTGCGTTAAAGATGTTTGGCGGGTTTGATTTTTTTTTTTTAGTTTCTTTAGTAAAACTCACAACTAATCATTTGAAGTCAATGGGTGGGCCAAATTTTATTCTGAAACTGAGAATCTATCAAGAGCCTTTTAACTTGAGGAGATCTACCCAGCTTCACTTTTGATAATGAGATCAGCATTTGGCTTGCTGTATGCCTTCAGCGTACAGAATATGTATCAGATTTCTTTTTACTTTTTGTTCTACATAATATTTGGACTCCATTTATTGCTATTTTATCTAGGAATTTAACTTTACTTTTAAAATTTATAAGCAGATGATAAATATAAATTTACTTACTTCACCCTGAAATATGCCTATTACAATATTCTGCTGGGGTGGCCTCTCTACTTTATCCCTAGTTTTCTCACGTTCAAGACGTGAGTGTGATCAAGAGAGAGGCTACTGCTCTGGAAGCTTCTTTTGTCTCCGTGCTTTCCAACCTGCTTAGAAGAACAGCTTCAGATTTTTTCCTCAGGAACTATACCATTGAAGTTAAAATCATGTGCTCAAATAACTTCATCTTGGATACATCTTCATCTATCCTTTGTATCCAGAAATCCCACCACTGAAGGGAATGAAGCTGGCTGGGGGAGGATATTCCCATCTGCATTGCCTTAGTTTTACAATATTTTTAGTTTACTTTTTTTCTCATTATGATTTACCAAACTGACTTACAGGGTCTGCTAAGCACAGACTGTTTTCTGACTGTTTTTTCCTGTGACGCCCTAACTTGTGTGCTGCCTGTAGGTACTACTGTAATGCAAAAACAAAGCGCCTTTAAGACTCTTAGACTCTTGGAGTGTTACCTATAATTCAGATTACTGAGCGTGATGTTTTCTGTAACTATATATCTTGTATGGAAATAATGTGTATGCATAAAGCTTATAAATAGGTTTTATCGGTTTGTAAAGCAAGTGGAATCTCCTGCAGTGGGTGCAAGACGACAGAAAATCAGGTCCAGAATGTTTTTAGTATGCCATCCAGAAGTATTTCTTTCCAGTTAAGTAACTGCCTTCGCTTCTTTCCAATGCTAATTTACAGTAACAGAGATTGCTATAATCTTTTTTAAAATATATAGTATGTGGTGAAATATTGTAATAATTTCATTCTACTGGGGAGACAACGAGCATCACAGTTAACCTGATTTGTGATTCATTTGACTTTAGTGGGGTTATACCAGGGATACATTTAGGGCCTACGAACCCTAATTTTTCCTCTTCATCAAACAGTTATTTAACCATTGCAAGTCTCTTGGGCATTATCAATTTTCTTGTAAGCCTGCGATTCTGTCTTTAAGGCTTCCTTAGCTGACTTCTTTTCATGTTCAGTTGTTTCCTCAGCTCTCAGTCCTACAGCTAAAATCTCTTACCGTTGTGCATTCTCAGGTGGGAATTTCACGACTTCCTATGATGTCCATTAGCCAGTGATTTATTTTTTTTTTTAAGTACATTTAATTTGATAGCCTCTACTGTTCCATTTAACTTGAGGAGGCAATTGATATCTTTGTGGCCTTCTAAAATGGCACTATGATTCCTTTTTCATTTTGTTCAAGTGTCTGTGGATTTTTTCTGGCTTTCTTAATTTCCACTATATGTGGTCCCAAGCCAGTCCAGTCTTAGTAAGTACAAGTAGTTCTCAAACCCTTGTTCTTTTCTAATGGGAAATAGCTCCTCTTCCAGTTCTTTAGTATTTATTGTGGCTTTTTTCAGCATTCTCAGGTTCTTTTAACTGATTTTTTTTTTTTTTTTGCTGCAGCCATTGTTATACGCCAACACTTACATGTGGCTGCAGTAAATTATTGTCTTTTCTTCCTTTTCTCTGATAGTGCCAGCTCTTCTTGGGAGGCTGAAGGAATATGGTTATTGCCTCCCTCTGTGACCCCAAATTCCTGCAGTTGTGAATTGTCTACCTTAACAGTAGCAGGTTCTGCCTAACTGGATAGGATGTTTAGATTTCATCTCCATTTCTTTTTTTGACAAGGCTTGTAGTATGTCCCCAACACTCAGGGAAGCATCATTTTGTTGAAGCCACCATGTTTGTGTGACTGACTCGAACGCAGCATTGGTACTATGTGTCTGCTGACTCTAGGCTGACCCTGGAAGTGAAATTCATATCGACTTCATTGGCAGTATTGCCTGTTGTGGAGCTGCGCAATTATGCTTTTCAATTACTGCTCACATTTCTAACAACAAAGCTGGCTATTTGGATAGCTGCTGTTGACCTCTCTGCTCCTCCTCTGCTGCCTACGAGTGAGTTTGCAATAGCTCTGCCATGCACTGAGCAACAAATAATAATTCAATGAGCATTTGTAGGTGAACGCTGCGTGAAGTTCATCTGCTGGCAGATGGCTAGCACAAGGTCCCTACACAATTTGAGTCCTGTATTTGATCTTTCGTTGGATGGAGTCCTGCAGGATGGGAAATTTCTTGAAAGCTTAAGATTAAACTGAGTCACAAATGCTGGCGTAGTCAGTCTGGTTCCAAATGGATATTTGGTCATGTGAAAAACAAGACTGCTGGCTGTTAGGGGAATCTTTCTTAAGTAAGAACGAAAGCTTGGGCAAGGAAAGAGAATTACAGGTTGGAAATGTGTGTATTTGACAGACTGTGCAGAGTATGTGATCTTTTTCAAAGTAATACCTGCTCTTACTGGTAGTAATGCTTCACATAGTAATGTCTTTTGCTTTTTCATCCTCATGAATATCAGTATTCAGTTGAAAAGGGAAGAAGGATAGCAGTGCTTTGTTCTACTCAAAGTTTAGTTTAATTCTTTTCTCATAAAATAGCATCACAGACTCCATACTTACTGTGTCTCAGTGATTCCAATATCCAATAAAATCAGCTTTGAATAACAAATACTTTTAGAATGATCAATTCTGGCAAATTCAACAGGAATTCAAATGTCATGCTGGGTTCCTTCATTCACAGTAATGATTATTAGTTAATCCTGTTGACAATGCATGAGCCAAAAGAGAATTTAAATTGCTCTTTTTTCCAGAGCTTTACTGCTTTGGAATGCTAAAATATAAACTTAAAAGTTGGTCGGATGCTGTTCTGAATTCAAGTGGAAAGCCTGTCTGACCAAGGAGGTGTCATTTTTTCATACTTGCCAGAATAACTTCTAGATAGAATTAAACGTGTATCTCTTCAAGACAATCTATTTCTCTTAAAATGATATAGCATGTCGTGTTTTACAAAGCTTCTTAATATATTGTCGCAGTTAATACCCACTGTATATTTCTGCATTCATTACAGTTAATTATGGTTGGTATTGATTGTGAAGGCAGACTTAGAAAATCTATCATTTTGTAGAGAGTCTTCATTAAAAATGGTTTAAATGACATGCAAATTTTACAGCTCTGAAGACTGAGCTGTGATTAGACAAAGATTTGTTGGATTATAAAAGTACAAGTGTTTATTATGGCTGGTACTGAGAATAAACAGTTGCCTGCATATGCCAGCTACTATGGAAATATGTTTTTAAGTTCTAATGTGAGCTGTAAACCAAAGCTACTTCAGTTAAAAAAATTCAATACTTAAACTGTGGGGAGAAGTAGTTGGTGCCAGAGAAAACATTCCCATTTAATAATGTTTGAACATAGAGCTGTGATGCAGTTTGTAGCAAGGCAGTGAGAAAAACCCACAACTAATCCTTCATTGCAGCTGTCTGAACTTTTGGTTGTCTGCCATACTTTAAACAGCGACTTCTTTTTTCTGGTGACTCAAGACTTGAATGACCTAGTGTGGAGAGTTTAAGCTGTATACAAAAAAGAAGTTAAGTAAGAAATAGCCAAAGTAAGTTGGGTTGCACACCCCAGCAAATCAGGGTTTTGTATCTTAAGTCCTCTTCAGTGCCTAGGAAAAAAAAAATAAAATAAATAGATGCCTTTTTATTTATTTATTTTTGGCAAGGAAATATTCAGTGGTTTAGACACCCATCTCTCCTCTCCTCCCTTCTCCTACCTTAGAGTACTGGTGGTATATGGAAACTAAATTCTGTAGAGAATTCTGAGTTTTTTAAGTTTATAAATACTAAACTTTTTTTGGAGAGCACCTTTATAAATTTTCTTTGATTATTTTTAACTTTTTCTTCCCTTTGATGTAGCTTTTAGGTAGACCTTTTAAATGGCATCAAGTAACATGTGCTTTTTTATTGATTAATTCTTTTGTAAAGTAATGGAACTTTGCTTACTTTAGAATGGAAATAGGGTGGGCGGAGGTGTAATTTCATGTGAATGCTAATAAAGAAAATCTGGGCTTTCTGCCTTTGTCCCATTCTCGCTATCACTTATATGAAAAGGGATCAAACATTTTATTATCATCTAAACTGGTGCTAAACATGTAGTTTGACAAGTATTACAACTGTCATCTGGTCAGTTTTCATCATGACTAATTTTAAAATGGTCATTCACCGATACATATTATGGTCTTTCATAGCTACATACTATGTTGTATCTTAGCATTACAAATTAGCGGAAATGAAAAATCAGTAAATCTTTTCATTGAAGAAAAAAATCAATCCTTCCTGGCTTCAGTGCCCATGGCAACAAATCCCCAATCTAATAGCATATGAGAAAGGGTATGCAATAAAGCTGTACAATGCAATAAGCCATGTATTGTCACCTAGCCATGAAAGCCAACCACAGAAATAAAGGGGATTTTGGACTGAGAACTTACTGAATACTTAAAATCAGTGATCCTAGTGTTTCTGTATCCAGGGGAGCAAACAACTCTTGGCCTCAAGGGTTTGATCCCAAAAGCACTGGCAAGAGAAAGGCTGGCTGCTGTAAAGTCTCCCAGTAGCTTTAATGCGGCACCTCACAATGTCACTTCTCATTCTGCCTGGTAGCAAATTTATATAGGACTGTGCCCAGACACTGCAGGAAATGATTTATATAAAATGGTGGGCCCACTTAATAGGTAGTTGTTGAAAAAGGAGAGGAGGGAAAAGGGAGAATGTTTTAGTCCTCTCTTCACCTACCATTTCTTTTTGTTAATACTGGCAAGCTGGTTTTGGCCCACCAATTGTAAAACATGGCTTCCCTTGAAGGGGATAATAGATGACTTTCATCACAAGGCAATAGGTCACTCTCTTCTGGCATAGATATCACCATTAAAAAATCATTCCTGATATTTCTCCATTTACTTTTTCCTTTCCTAATTTCAACCCACAGCTGGTACTTTTAGCTATTACTTGCTATACTAAGTAATTCCTCTCTGCATTTTCACCTTATAATCTTCAGATTTTTCTATTTGTTGTACTCCATTTATTGTTGTCCATCCCTACTGTCTTTAATTAACGAAGTTTCACACATAAAAAGAGGTTAGAGTCAAATGTATCATTCATGGATGGTTTATCCTCCGTTTTTGATTAGTTTTCCCAAACTCCCTGAATCATTCTGGTAAAGTAAAAACTGCAAGAAGAAACAAATGCTGCTGCAAAGGGGTAGATGTTTTTCTATGCAGAATTGAGCTGGCAGCTCCAGGTAGAGACTTTTCAGCTAACTTTTTAATATTGAAGTGTCTTCTACAAGAATTATCCAAGTGACAGACTTCTCTTTTCTCCATAAATCTGTGGGCAAACTGGATGATTTGCACAAAAACAAACCCAGGCACTTCTTTTACCTTTTTTGTAACTTGATTTTTATTTAAATATCTCCAAAGCATTATGTTAATGTACATTTTCTCCTGGTCATGAATAATAAGTATCTCTAAGTTTCAAATAAGATCCCTGTACAGTTTGTGTTTGTAATTGTATTTTGACTCTGATTTTTACATATTCAGCTGCTGAGCCTAACAGTATTGACATTTAATTTTGAAAGATGCTGCACAGAACTGTAATGCATATTTGTAGCTTTCAGATAAACAATATTTTTAATGGATGTTCCTGTGTTTATTTTGCAGTATATTTCCACAAGATTACGTACGGAATGTTTTAGTTGAGTTAACAGTCTCCATAAAGTTGCTTAGTGCTAAATCCTTTGTTTTTTTTAAAAACATTACTGCATAAAAAATAGTTTACAACAGAAATTCTAGGTTATTTCATGTTCTAGAATGCATTAAAAGCATAAAGTCATGTGTATATCAGGGAACACAATATTTACAAATCTGTACATTTTCTGTTGATCTTTATTTACTGTGGCTCTAGCCAGGCAATTAGATCCAACTCTTGCCACTCTAAGGTCAAATTCTCCAAAATAATGTATAGCTGTCATTTAAAAATTCTTTATTTTCCTTACCAGCCTTAAGATTGATGGGTGTATGATGGGCCAAATTCTGCACTCCATTTCATAAAGTCTATTTTCCATGAAGTTAGAGATAATTATCACTGTGACCCCAGGCAGAATGTGAGACTGTGTGAACTCCACTGAGTCACTTTTTTGTGCTCAAATATCTTGATCTGCTGAACTACTTCAGTAATTTGGCTAAGACTGTGCTGTAGAGTGGCAGATGAATTCATTTCTGACCTGCAGATTATTCACAGTTGCCAGTCTTTCTCTTGTTCATTCAGAAAGGTAAGGAAGAATATTTAATATTAAATGCACCAGAATAACTGTTTGAAATGGAACATGAAGCTGGAAAAACCTCTGCATTTTTACACTAACACCCAGCCTAAAAGCCAAGTGCTTGCATTTCATCAGCCGGATGCAATTTCTCTCTTTCCCAGGTTTGATTCATCTTTAAAACCACCAAATTAAGCAGCTTTCTAAGTGGATACCCATCTCCCATAGCCGACCTTAGCCCACCTCATACATCCCTTAGCTAATTAAAAAACAGGACAGTGAAAATCAGTCATTCCACAGAGTTCGTATGGCAGAAATACTTTACAAGGTTTCAGTTGCCCAGAGGTACTTACTGGCTGTGGATTAAAATTCAGCATCTTGATCAGTTGGTATCACGATGGAGCACTTATTTTCAGAAAAGCAACTGACTTCAGACAGGGTTGCAAAGTGCTTTGTCATTGTCTGGCTCTTTAATAAGAGGCGATTCATCATAACACCTGAGACTGAGGGTGTTCTGACTCCTCTCTTGCTAATATTAAGGGAAGAATGGCACTTACAGTACTCTGAATTCCAGGGAGACATCATGACTTCTATAAAAAGATTAGTATAAGAACAGCACTTCTTTGCTAAGGCTAAAAGAACACCTTCCAGAAAAATATCATAATGACCCAATGTTTTTGGCTTGTTAATTTTATGGCATTGAAAAAAGGTACCTTAGTAATCATTGCAGTGCTACCCATTAAAGTACAGTAGCAAATAATTTTTCTTTTTAAGACACATCAGGTAATAATTTGTTACCCTGACCAGTCTGGTTGAATTCTAAAAGAAGGAACAAACAGCAAATGTGTGGTTGCTCCAAAAACATCCTTCTCTCGTCCTCTCATCCTTCTTCTTTCCCTGGTCCACTGAGAATAGACCAAAAAGGCCTGACCAGCCCTGCCATTAGATTATAATCAGGTAACACAGAAATTAATCAATTAATTTATTATTGTTAGGAGCAAAATGTAAAAGCGGAACGAACTGTAGATGTACTACCAAGCACATTGTGTCCTGCTGATGTCTCCAAAAGAACCTTGTGACAAAAACATACGGATTCTTTAGCTCTGAAAGGTCAGATATGCTAAACTGTGATTTCAAAAAGCTGAAATCTCTTCTGTCTTCTATGTTCTTTTAGGTTTTTTTTTTTTCTTCTGCTTTCTGCACTGCTGGATTTTAGTATCCATGAGTCATGTGATCCTTCTAGCGTCAATACTTTTTTCTTCTGATTTCTGGTATCTCTCCCAAAACACTCCAGTTTAGACTTTCTGCATTTCAATGTGTTGGTGGTGGTAGTGGTGGTAGCAATGATGTCTGGGTTGACACCTTCCGTTTAGTTTATAGACTGAATTTTTTTGCTGCCGTTTTTTGAAAAACCACACAGCCAGTACAGCTGCAGCCAGTAACAAGCACAGAAGAATCACAACTACCGCTATGATAGCACCTTTACTTGACTTGGGACAATCCTCTCCCTCACACGGTTCAGAAGTGGGGAAAAGCTTTTCTCCAAGGCCCTGGGTGAGATTTTCTTGCTCAAATAATTCCTGGGATGTTGTGTCAGTAAAGATATCTGGAGCTGGCGCAGTGGTTGCTACTTGTACTGCGTAGGCTGTTGTTTCTTTTGCTTCTGCATATGGAGTGTGATCAAAGGGGCTGACCACCACAGAGGTTTCTGACATGGATGTCTTTAGACTGGTAATGTCAAACAGCACCGTCGTACCAGGCTCCTGAGTCACAAGTTCCAGAGATGTAGTTGGGTGATCCTGCATGGCATCATCATAACCTCTGCTCAAAGTTAGGTTCTCCAGACCACTCACTGATGTAAGTGGTACTGGTGTCTCTTTGGTCCCATCCTCATCTGTCCTGGCTGTCACTGCCACAATCTGTGTTAAACCTTCCTCTGGGGCGGGGCTACCATTGCCTGATTTTCTAACTTCAACGTGATTTGGTTGGTCGGTTGTGAGAATGATGTCTTCTTCTGTTCCCATCGATCCGTCAACTTTATCTCCCTCCTCTTCATCATCCTCTACCACTTCCTGCGTTACAGGATAACCATCTAACCATGACTCATCTGTAATGGCAACTGTATCTATCTCTGCCTTTGTATCATTGGTTGTGAGAATGGGCCCAATGGGGAAATCCTCACTGTCATAAAACATTTTAGTGCTAGGTTCATCATAGACTGTCTTCACCCCAATGTGGTTATCACCCTCAGAAAACTGTGCTTTAGTGGAATCATCTCCCTCTTTCTCTGATTCAGGCTCACTAAAAGCCTCTGATGGAAACCAAAACAAGTTTTTTTGGCTCAGGAGTGAGACAGGGGATTCAGTTGGTGCCTTGCTTCCTTTTTCAGGAGTTTCTGTGTCCTTAGTAACATCTTTCATGCTTCCAGTTCTTCCATCCTCTGTACTTTTAGTGAAGGAAAGTTGTTCTTGTTCTTGCTCAGGTCCCTCTTTGCCATTGCCATGTTCATTCTCAACAATAGGTATTGATCTGTCATCAGGAAAATTATCTTCATAGTCAATGTGTGCCTCAGTCTCATCTAGAAAAGTTAAAAAGAACAAAAGCAAACATTGAATTTCACTGAGAGGGCTGGGCTCATTTTTTAGAATGGCCAGGAAGAAAGGTGCACTGAGGTGTACTGACTTTCAGAAAGTCCGTTTCATACGGTGTTATGTTTATTTGAAATGGAGATAGTCCACCACGAGCTTAATAGGCAATATCAAGTTAAAAAAAATGAGGGCAGGTATCAATGCTGACTGCTAATATCTTATCTTTGAAAGGCATTATTGTCTTTCAGTGACCTTTTGAGCTGCCTTAATTTGAAGGGTTATACTCAATACTTTGTGTTCAATTTTTATCATTACAGTATTCTTAAATGACCTTGGTGTCGCAGTGATACTCCACCGGGGGACAGGTGAGTTGAATGGTATTTCTTATTCCATAAGCAGCTTTTCAGAGTTGTCCAGGGAATACCCCCTCACTGAAGCTGACATAGAGTTCTACTTATCTACATCTGAAGACTGAAAGTTTATTCCCTCTGACTATAAGGGTAGAAAACACTATCTCCAAACAGTTAAAGCCTAACGCTTAGGTATCAAGGTAATGTCTGCTGTAATCAACTCTTGGGCTTCTTATTTTAAGAAATGGAACATTACCCCCCAAAAAAGGGTGAAAAACAGCAAAAAAACAATGGAGTGCAACAGAGGGGCAGATTCATCACATTATATGTTTGGTTTAGAAGTACTCCCGGTGCCTCTCCAGAGCTACCACTTACAGCAAAATAGCCTTGACTCAGAGGACAAAACTAAGTGTTCGAATTTGAATGAAATAATGCATTGTAATTTATATTTCTTCCACTCTTTTAAAGCCTTAGTCCAATGAAGAACTTTCCAAACCAGACAGGGTGGTTGATTTTCAGCTCACACAAGTTTTTCTCCATAGAAAGTTGATGTAATTACTGAGATTTATGCTGGCATGAAAAGTCCTAGAAAAGAGTGCCTTAGGATATGGAAAATAAAACAAACTCGAACCATGGTGAGAATTTTTCTTTTTAAGAGAGTGTTTAGTCTTTAGTGAAGACAGTGAAACAATAAACCTGGCATGACACAGGAAAAAAAAAAATTAATGGGAGAAGCTATATTGCAAATCAGTACATTCATAAAGCCTTATCATTTTGTCTTTTTACACTCCACCAACTTTGAATCGCATTTTCGTCTGGGGCCTGCCTCAAATTCCCAATGAGTCACATTCTCCTTGGAGACTTCCTCCCAGGATTCTGGCACAGCCATATTTGGTCTACTCTTAAGAAAGATTAGAAATAGAGTCGAATCAGTCTGACCAAAAACACTTAGTGGTGATACAGCTCACACCAGCTTATTTTTTTTGCCAGAACAGCTTAAACCAGGTGCCAGAACAGAATGAGTCCTAGCAAAAGGTATTTTTCTTGGAATAGCATCTGGGTCTACCATTAACCCAAGTAGTTATGCTGATGAAACTGAAACGTGGAACACAGCCTGTAGAGAGTTAATACCTGTGTTAAAGTTAAGTTGGAGAGTTGGCTGTTCTAAGCAGGTCTACTTTCATATCACAGCAAGCTTGTACGGTGAAACTTGTACAAGATACAACAATGACAGCAATAGGTCTATTCTTCCTGGTGCTGATCTTCTCATCTCATTGAACAAATGGAGAGTACCTCTACTGGAGTATTTTAGCAACATTTTTATGAAACTCTGTGTGGCACTGAACGTTGTTATGTAGCATTTATATTAGCCATCAAATGCTTGTCTCACTTGGTTCCCTGGTCTCGCTCTCACTTAAGAAGTTTTCTACTTAAGTGTTCTCTTTGAATGGAAACAGTGCCTCAAGCCATTTTGTCCTTTTATCATCCAGATCCCTCCTAAAATTTCATATCTGCCATGCCTGTTTCATGCGTGTTTCAGAACGCAGTGTTTCTGAGGACAGTCTATAACTGCATATTTCATATGTACGAATTGTAACATGATAACATAGGAACTCACTATTTACCAAGTCTGATGTTCATTGTTTTCTTTTTTGAGATGAATCATCAGATAAGTCCTGTCTTCATATGTATGTCTTCTGTACCTCTAACCATTTTTGTAACTCACTTACCTTTCAGACTACAGGATGAAACACTGATTTTTACATTATGGCGTTCTTGTGCCTGTACACACAACCCTGCACAAAAATTGTATTTGTATGCCTGTGATGTTTCGTCCACGTCTATTCTTTAGACAGCAAGAGGAATAGCCAGATAATATTCATCTTATTGACCAATATGGTTCACTAGTCAATCCTTAACAACTGTAAAAATATACTTCTTATAAAATTTGAAGTTATTCCCTCTTTAGTATGTCTCCTGCAGTGTATTTTCTGTCCTTCAGAAGAAAGTCCTATAGAGACACATCAAGAAACTTCATATGCTCCTGGGAAAATACAAGTCCTCAGTCTATCAGAACACATTCAGGTTTGTTGAACCATCAATCAGGTTTCCCAAACTTGCTGTCTGTGGGCCCGATCCTGTATGTACAGGAATGAATTGATATTTTCTTAAAACTCAGTTCAGGAAAGAAAAAGCCTATTGTAGAAGAAAGAGAGCCTAAGGTTGGAGTTCATTATGCACTGCTTGTCACTGCATAAGGGAGTCTTGTTCTCTTTGACAATCAGATTGTAGCCCAAGTTGTAAAGCTGCTATAATGTATTTTCATATGCAGTCTCCTGTATTTGTACAGTTTTTAGCAAAGACTATCAACATAACTAATGTTAGCTTATGGGATGCCAGAATGAAAGCAACTATTGAGCTCTCTGACCATCAAAGGAAATACAGACCCCTTGCTCTGAAACTTTGATTTATATGATCCTGAACTGACTTACACAGTAATAATAGCCCATTCTTTCTTCTGGGCCTCAGAACTTCAGATGGGGCTTGGACTTAGTATTTACTGAGTTTGTGTTACCATGACAACCTTTTAAATCAGCTGTGAGCTTGATTTTCCAGAAACAGATCGCACAACTTTTACACGTCTTTTTGCTCACCACCTCAGCACTTTCTTGAGCTCTCTGAGTTTTCCTCTCTGAACTGAAGAGAACAGCAACCAAAGTAGACTCAGCTCCACCTCTTATCCAAATAGTTGTAACCTTTATTTACACACATTTTAAAACCAGCTAGCAATTGATTTAAAAGTGGTTGCATCTTCCTTCCTAGCCAAGCAGGTCTGGTTTTAAGAATAGCTCACGCTGAAAATCATTAGTCCAAGACTGAAGTCTTTCTATTTTTGGTAGTTCCATTTTATCCCTACCCTCCTCTGGTAGACTGAAGGATCAGTGAGTTTTGATTTACTGCCTTATGGATTACTGAGGCTAAAATGAATATTTTACAGCAACAGATGCTCAAATGGCATACTATCAATGATGTGAAGCTAAATTTCCATTGGTAACATCCTTTTAACTTAGCCTTATCCTTCTGGGAAGCACCGAGTCTTAAACTGCTTTAATCTGCTTTAATCTGCTTCAACTTTTGATCCTAATTTTAAATTAGCGTCCAAGAATAGAGATAGGCAAAAACAAAAAGCCTGGTTTTCCACACTCTAGTAATTCTTCTCCTTGAAGGCATATTAGCATCTGAGTTCTATTTTGACTGTTGCTATTTTGGACAAGCATAAAGTGCACCGCATGTTTTGTGGAAGTATTTTTGGAGTAAAGGCAATTGAAACTTGATTCTGTGTAGATCATCAACATAAACATTCCTACTGTACAAAAACATCTTTTTTCTAAGAATGTCTAAGCAGTCACAGCAAACATTAACAAGCTGGCACCTATCTTTAAACATATGGAGGATATGGTACAGAACATTTAGACTGACTTGCCTAAGTTCAGTCAAATCTGTGTACTCCTGCATCTCCCAGATTCATCCATTTGAATTGGAACAGGCATAAGCACATGACCATAAGCACATGACCAACCAGAGTATCCTACAGAGAGTTTGTGTTGCCTATTTTCTTCTACACCAGCTACAAGAGGGAGGACAATTCTCATTCTAGCAGGAAGTTTGCTGTTATATAACCCATCATAATTTTTTAAAGTAATTTGATCTGGCAGAATCAGCTCATGCTAGATCAATACTTTACATTAATCATATGGCTGGTAAATGACAGATCTGAAAAAAGAATCAAAGCTTGTCATGACATTTGTTTTTACACGCCGTGGACATATTTGCTGCTTATTTTACTTGTCTGTCACAACTCTCCCTTTCCACTTTCAGAAAACCCCCCCAAAACCAAAAAAGTCCCCTCAAATAAGAATAAAAGCTAGAAAAATTTTGGTTTGCCTTCCACATTAAAAAAAAAAAATTAACCAATGCCGGCTTGTCATGCTTACGGACCACCTGAATGTGAATCAATTGTATTTTTAAAAATTCAACAGAACTATGTTTGAAGTAATGAGGCACAAAGACTGAGGGCCGTAAATGAAGCTTTCAGAGGTGCTCAGTATCAGCTGAATCATCCTTACATTGAAATCAGAAGAAGAATGATCCTCAGCGTGGAAAAGTTAGACCAGCATCGAATGTATTAGAAAAGCACGCGAGTGTTCACACTGGACAAAATCTGTAGATGTGAAGAAGATATGACCTCTCCTGCCCCAAGCTTATAGTTGAAAAAAAAATAGTCAAGAGGAAAGGATAAATGTATTACATTTTTCTTAGTCGTAGGGCAGAGATATGGCATGATTTCTCAGCCATCTAATCTGCCTTCTTTTTTAGGAAGCAAACTTGAGGACATTTGATCTAGCCCTGATCGCCCCACTGAAATGTTAGCATTAACACTGCTGATACGGAACCAACTGTCCATTTCAGAAAAAAAGAATGTCATTTGGCAACTGTTGGTTTAGTCTCTCTGCCTGCAGGACGACCATAAAATGCCACACAGTGTCTGCTTTCAGACGTTATTACAATGCCAATTTTCACGAAACAAATATGTTCTCTCCACAGAAATAGAAAAAATAATAAACTGCAAAAACATGTATTTCCCTGTTCTTTGCTTAAGGTTGCTTTGTTGGGTTGAATATCCCTGTGTTCTCAGCTAGAACACAGCATCTTTTCATGATGAGAAATTGCAGGAAATACTAACTGTACAGAGCCACTTTTTTTCTTAAAAAGCATCTTGATTAAAATTGCAGTCCATTACCTCATGTGTGCAATGTACATTAGAGCCATTTGCGATATATTGTTTCCTTAATTTACAATACACTTTATTGTATCCAGAATCCACTTAGTGTAACCCTAAAATTATTTTGTTCAATTATGCTCGTAGCCAGGTTTTGCCAGTATATTTTGTATTATGTGAGTATTGATGCACAATGTACTTTTTCATTTAATTTATGGATTTGCCAACTATACCAACTCCTTTTACGTTCCCGGCAGCAGAATGGACCATTTCTATTCTAACTGGCTCATGACAGAGATGAAAGATGATCATAAAGCCACTTCAATGAACACCTACGTGCTATATGTAGACCCTGGTAAGATGATAGCTCCCTGATTTGGAATCTGCTCTTACTGAGCAACTGGAAATGTGAAATAGGTCCAATACTTTTGTACAAACACAATAGAAACCCCATTACTGCTGTTTAGTCAGAGATTCTGCCTGGAAAGCTGGGCATTATGATGTGGCAGTTAAAACGTAGGACAGTAACATATAGTTGTAATATCTGCAAGTCTCAAAAAAAATCATGAAGCTGGATAAATATTATCCTATTTCATGGATGAGGTGGAAAAAGCAACAGAGAATAGCATAGCTGACTTGCCCACAGTCTCAAAGACATTGCCAGAATTCGGAACAGACCTTATATCTGACCAGAGTGTTTTCCGCACGGTTCTGTCGTGTTTGCATAAAAGCGTTGGGCATTACATTCCAGCTGCTCACCCAAAGCAGATTCAGAATCAGGGGACTATCAACTTACGAGCAGCTAAATATAGCCTTCAGATATTCATTGAAGTGGCTATACGGTCATCTTTCCTCTGCTGTGAGCCAGTTAGTTAGAATAGAAATGGTCCATTTTGCCACCAGGGATGTAAATTCTCCATATGTTTCATCATTAGCCTTCACAACAGTAAAGTTACTCTCCTGCTTCAAAGTACCTGAAAAGTGGTGTGTGTGCTACCTTCTGGAGAACTTAATTAGTAAAACAATTCTCATCTCTACTATGACCCCAATACATCTGTCAAGTGTAAGTCAGGCTTCTTTAAATAAACTCAAAATTTTGTTCTTTTTCATGAAATTCTCATTTATTTAAAAAGTTAACTTGAACATTAAAAAAACCCACACATTTTGATGTTCTTGTAAAGCATCCTTTCCTAAAGAACTGTGATCAGGAAAGATTGAATATGTGATTTTTAATGATTCATTGAATACATGTAATATTTTCTATTCCAGGTCCTTAAAGTGTTTTAAAAACATTAATCAGAGGAAGCTCCTCAGCATGAAATCTACATTTAAATCATTTTTAAAATTATAATCCTCAATATTACATCTGCTCCCAAGTTCCAGTGTTGATGTTTGTGATTTTACAACCACATTTTCCTATTTCTTTTCAAAATATTTTTCTCTCCCCTGCCACTGTGTGAAAGGCTCAGGCAAAACAGGGGAAATAGACTATTTATACAGGGAAAACAGTGAAACACATATAACTTGAATGACCCGATTCTCTCCTCTGCTTACTTTGGTGCAATACAGTTTTATTCTAAGTTCAATAAAATTAACGTTTCCACTAAATCCAGGGAAGGAAAAACACATATCAGTTTGGTGCAGATTATGGGGGATTCAGACCCACTGGGTTATTGGATGTAGATACTCTTTTTTTCCTTCTCTCCGTCCTCACTGTCTCCCCTAGATTAAGTATTTCACTTAATCATCTGAACTGCTGTTTTTAACAATAGTTCTGGAAGCTGAAATAGTTCAGAACGAAGTCAGAATATATTTTTGGTATCTTTACACCATGTGGATGGTTTTGAATATTTAGTTCCCTGGTACATGGACACAGCTCATTTTTACTAAGAACTACTTTGACCTATTCTCCTTATTATCCACCACCTGGAATAAAAATAACTCCTAGCAAGATCCTGGGCATTAAGGAATATATATTCTGAAAGGGATATGCTAACTGAAGCCAATAGAGAGAGCTTCAGTCTCTCTCAGCTTCCAAGGAGCTTGTCCTTTTCTATTTGCCCAGTTGTATAACAGCTGCCCACTCCTTTGTTTAAAACATATATGTTTTTGCCAAAAATATCATCCTAAAGGTGTGATACCTCTCTGAAAAAAAACAAAACAAAACAAAAAAACAGTAAGAATCCCTCAGGACTGTTCTGAAATACTGGAAAAATTCTGCACTTTATGCATTGAGTTGAATAACATGAAGGAGAAAGAGAAAGCAGAAGACTTCTGTATTCATGGTACTATTTAGGCTGTGTTTAAACAAAGAGAAAGTTAAAAGCTTGTCACAGAACCTAACTAACATATCAAGGTAGATTTTTGGTAGGTTTAAATTAAGGAAATGCCTTTATTATCATTTCCCAGAGCTTTTACTGTGTTTGGTATGCTTTATTTTTTCCAAAAAAAAAAGCCCCAGTTCCTCGAGTAAAGCTATTTGTTGCTATAAGGAACTCCACGTTCATTCCTCTTAAAGGAGGAGATATCCAGGTTGCTACTTTTGTGTTTTGCAGAGAAAATCCCTGAAAGCATAGGACATGACGAAAATCATCTGCTTTTTAATAAGGCAAATTGAAAAATAATACACCTTTTTTTTTTTTTTTTTACTTTTAACTTTCACTGCCTAGCTGTAACCCTGATTGTACTTCTGCAGGTTATTACCACTCCGCCACAGGCCTCTCTTCTGGCATGGGCAGCTCTGTTCACTGAGGTATCTTTGCTCTTCCTAACCTACTGCAGGCAGCGGCATTTATCCTACGGGCAAGGCCAGCCGGTTGAAAGCGCTAACGCGACTAATAGGAAAGGACTCGTTAAAGCTGCGGAGCCAGACTCCGTTCTTACAAGCCGTAGGTGGCGGAGGCGGCCATGGAGCCCCGGCCCTCCTTCCCCCCCAGGCTCCATCTTCCTGCCGGCACCCCGCAGCCACCTCTGTGGCGGCAGGGAGGAGGCTCTGAGGGAGCCGTGGCGCTCCCCTCCCTCCCGAAAGCAGCAGCCGGCAGATGGGAGAGGGACGAAGGCGAGGGGGAGCCCCTGCTGCCAGGCGGAGGCAGAAGAGGCGCGGCGGGAGCGGAGGGGAAGGGGGCCCTGGAGTACAAAATGGCTGCTCACGAGCGCAAGGGGAAGCCCTGCCTGGCGGGAGAGGGAACGAGCACCCAGGGCGGGCAAGAGGCAGGGAGGAAAGGCAGAAAAGCAGACCCTTCCCCCCCAGCCCTCCGCCCCAGGAGAAATCGAGGTTTATGTGAGGGGACAACTGGGAGAGGGAGAGGCGCCGGCCGAGGTGGGGGAAGGCGAGGGGTTGGGTAAGGCCAGCAGGCAGCAGGACGGGCAGGAAGAACAAATAAGGCTGAAAAGCTGAGAGCGCACCAAAAAAAAAATTGCCGTCAGGCACTTTTTCTTGACTGTAAGGAGGATGCTCTCTCGGAGGTCAAGATATGCTAGTCAGCAGCACACGCTCAAGGTGAAATCGCAAGGGAAAGATGTCAGGAAAAGCTGTTTCGGGGCTGCCTTCAAAGAGGAGAATCTGCTCAGTACTGGCAGGCCTCTGGGAAGAGAGATCTGGAGAAATTTAAAGCATAGGAAAGGTGAGAAGAGCATTTTACAGGATCAGCATCTGTATTCCCGGGGCTGAATTTAGAGGAAATTTGGTGCTTTCATAGCCTTGGAGCCCAGAAGGGCAGAAAACTCCGTTTTGTTCTAAAATCTGAGGTCCAGCTCCTGAGGGGCCTCAGCACGTACCGTCATGTGAAGGTACTAGGATGGTGACCAGATGATAAAATCGTGGACCGCCTAAGAATGTCTACGGCAAGGAAAGATGTTATTCGCATACGTTTGTCACACTTTTTTGTGTTTCTGTAAAAAGATACAGATTTTTCTCTGTACTTGATTTAGGTTCCCAAAGGCAAGAACGAATATGGGATTTTCATTTGAGTAGCTGGTCTGTAGCAACTCTGTGGCTTCTTGTGAAAATAAACATAGCAGAAGACGTACAAACTTGCATTATGCACTCTATCTGGTAAACAATGTCTTTGGCTTACTAATGCTGCCTGGGCATGACTCTTGAACTGCTCCGAAAAAATACCTCCGACACTTGTTGTCACGTCAGTAGTAATCCCTTTCCCGGAGTAAACAGAGAAGTACACTGAGAAGTTACAAATCTCTTCCTGTATCAGAATGAGCACTCACAAAATTATAAACAACCAACTACCAGAAAGGGCTGGTTCTGATATTTAATAAGTAGATGAAGGATCTTCCCAAAGGTTATTTTCCAGTAATGGAAAATTGTGTTTAGCATTTTAAAAAAAGGTCTTTTAGGGGGGAAAAGAAAGAAGGTGGTGATGTGGAAGGCAGGAGTTGAACGATAACCTTGGAATAAGACTCACAGCAAATCCCTAAATTGGGTTTAGCAGATACAGCAAAAATAAACTAGGCATAAAGTGTTACACTTTTTTTATTGTAAATGGCTCCTGCTTCCCAAAAAGAAACTCTCTGCTCATAGAAGTATGAATAAGTTAACATCTCCTGTGGTTCACTGCGATGACTGTTACTGGTATTGTAAAAGCCCTGTTGGGCCAGCTGCCATATAAATACAGGAAGCCATTGATGCTATAACCATCAAGACCTTCAACTGGAACTGAAAATACCTGGGAGACACTCCATTAAGCCTGAAAGAGTCTCAGCTGGGCAGCTGAGAAGCGGTGACAGCCCGGAGCTGTGTTTTGTGTGTCGGATGAGCTTACCTTTGACACAGGCCTGAACTTGGCCATACCATTCCCCACAGCTGTCACAGAGCAGCGTGAAAGCGCTCTCCTTGTTGCCCATGATGTACCCTTGCGCACAAACATACAGAAGCTCGTCCCCCATTTCAAAGCCAGTGTGACCGTGCAAGATGGTGTGAGGGAAGGACGGCGGGTCCCCACATGGTTTGTCTGAAAAGAGAAAAGAAACAAGCTTGCAGAGACTGTGTAATATGTCTTTAAATGCAGTGCTAACTATGGTGCTAAAATAGTAACCATGAAGACAAATTTACACAAATCTACAGAATTTCATCCAGTTCATGTCCTCATAATCCTCCTTAAGTAGCTACAGTTGTGTTTGGGAAGGTATATACGGGGCTATATTTGTGATGTGACATATATATAGTAGAGCTTTGTTTTCTGCAAGTCAACCAAGGAAGTCAAGCTGTAGCTATCCTCTCTGCCTGCTTCTGTAACATGAATAAGGGCTATGTAGGTTGGGATTGGATAGCAAACACTTGGACACAGTCATTTTTCATAATTGCAACAAGGTTATGAAATTGTTTAAATTACCACTTTAGTATCTACTTCACTGTAATAAGCTGTCAGAGGCGGAGAATGACCCAGTCCATGTTCAAAGGAATGAAAGGCCCAGATGGACACTAGTCATTTTTCAAACTATCTCTAATCTTCTTTTATTTCTTATAATTAGAAGTTTCTTCCCAGATACTCAAATTTCCCCCATAAGAAACACCTAACCTATAAAAAACGGTGTCCTGTACTCTTCAACTTACAAAACCAGGGGTAGCGTATCTCTGATCTCTGTGAGACTCTAAAGAGAGTGCTAAATTTATCAAGATAGAAAATCTAACAAAAGGTTGCTTGATAATATTTCTGCCTGCGACACTAGAAAGGAACTAGAAAGTAAAAAAGACTGTAAACAATAACAAATCTGATTTCTTTAAACTTTTTTCTGCATGAAAGAAGTGCAGATTTCAAGCAAACAGACAATTGCCAACATGAGTGTAAATTGAACTTTAACTCTGTTTTGCAGTTTGTAAAAATCTTATCTATTGTTAGCAACATTGTTCCCGATCATCTAGAGAACTGCTAGGACACTGCAGGTTCTCTTCTCTCAAAGGTCTTCCTTGCCGTGTTGCCTTTTTCTCCAGCTTCTCTGCGGCAGGAAAAAATCCACAAGACAAGGACATGATTTTACCAAGAAACCCAATGGACAAAGGGTGCAGCCTTGGTACAGATAAACTCTTCTATATTCTTTTCCAAATCTTGGAATTTTTCCCATGGTTCTAGAGACCATATTGACTGTAGAAAAGAAAATAGCTAATCCATTTGCCAAAAATAACAGAAAACCTGATTTTGTCCTGATACAGAACAACCAAAAATAAAAGGTGTAACAGAACTGAGGAATTCTGGTACTTAATGTGGGAAACGGCAAACTTAGCGTCAGGTCTGTGTTCTAGTATTGATCTCTCCTGCTGAAACAGTTCGCCTCTGTATAAAAGCTAATTACTTAGTTGGATAACAAAGATTCTGTTTCTTGGTAAGATTTTTGTTTTGAAGCTGAAAGAGCTACCTTCAAGACTTTCAGAGTTCCTGATATAGTTTTTCCCATAACCTATCTGCTTATGATCCAGGCACAGGCAAATACATGTTTGCTTACGAAATACAGTGTATATATGTTGTCATTTGTTAGCCTTGTTATGAAATGAACATCCTATGGTAAATATTAGTGCTCTACGACAGTTCTTCTGGACCAGAATTTTAGAAATCGTCTGATAAACCTAGCTAACCACTTCTAATTGGGTGTGCTGAAAACATCTGCCGCTAATTTAAGGGGCACATTACTGGAGTCAAAGCTTTGAAGTCTATTCTTCATTCTGTACACATACAAATACTGTCTAACACCTTCTGAAGTTAGTGGGAGTTATGCACACACGCACACTGACAGAAAAAACAAGCTCTTGTGGCTACACAAGGCTCAGTTTATGTACAGTCTCATGCAGGCTTGGCATCTGAGGAAGTGAGGAGTAGTTAGCAACTAATGCGTTTCCTGTGAACTGGTAGGATGAATAGAGACTGATGTGGATGAAAGGAATAAAAAATATTTTATTGCCTCGTAGGCAAGCTACAGACCCCTGCATTTCATGTACTTTATTTATGTACTCGCTTTCATCAGTACAAATGGGAGCTGTGTATCTACTCTGAGGAAATATTCATTCCAAGGCTGCATGGGACAATTATTTGTCAGGGGGTATTCTTATCTACAAAGCCTTGCTTCTTAATCATGTGGCCAGAGGAAGCAAAAAATTAATGTTTACATTACTTAAATACATTTACCTTATGGCAAACACATTCAAAAAGCACATTATAACCTTCCAGGAAAGAAAGAAAGCTGAAGGGAGCTTGACTGTAGAATTTGGCAACAGATATAATAACAGAGAATAAGGAGATCCTGAAAAAGCGATTTGGCTGGATATATAAATGGAAGGAAAAAGAGAGCTTTCAGAGATGTTCATGGATGAACATTGCATGTGGAACTTTTGAATTTCTCGTATGAGACTTTCTAAGGTCATGTCTTCACTACCGAGCATAATGAGGTGACTGAGTAGACAAGGCTAAGTTAAAGCTGATAATCTGCAAAGGCATACTTGAGTTCCTACATCCATTTTGCTGTTACGCTCTGTCTTGCGTAAGATATATGGGGATTTTTAGGGTTGCATCTTATTTAGGTTCTTAGGGCTGCTGTAATCTCAGCTGCTTTGAGAACTTGTCTTCAACATTTTGTCATACTAGTTCTTTCTGGCACGTGTACAGAAGAGATACTGGCCCATTAAAACGAGCCACTTCTGGGGCCACGCTTCAGGTTTTTGTTTGCAGCCTTTGTACCAGGAGGTGGCAAAGCATGGATTTGTTTGGAGTAACAGTCTGTGCTCAGTGTTGGCGTTCAGGCAATTTGCATGTTGGAACAGAGGAGGCAGATATGGGCCATGAAGCGTGACAGAGGGTGTGTTGGCAGCAGTCTGTCATTAGGAGGAACAGCAGTGCTCTTTGTAAGGAGATTACAGAGGTTGCCTGCAGTGGCAACTGCAGTAGTTGAGGACCAGCTTCCTCTTCTTGTGCTGAGCAGGGTCTGAACTTTCCATGTGGAGCGCTGCTTTTCACCCCCTCTAGTCTCTGATAAAACTGGCATGTTCTGTCGGTACTTGCTAAAAGATGAGCCCAGTGCACACTTCCCAGTACAAGAGCTTGATGTCCTTGATTGTTTTTGCTCTGCACTCAGGCCCCCTCCACGGGATCCCATGCTCTGCCTGCTTGCGTGAGAGTTTACATCCTTAAACTTGGAAACTTTGAATCCAGCTCTAAAAATTCTGGCCCTTCCTAAGTTTACTGCAGAGAGCTCTGGTGTCCTAACAACAGCTGCAAGCAGCAGACCTGGCAGGTGACCCTCTGGATGCCATTTTATGAAGAAGAGATTTTGCAAATGCAGTGAACCACATATTGACAGTGAGGTCAAATGTCTGATAAGGCTCCATGCATTCATAACTGGCCTCTAATAAACAAGGCTGAATTAGACTATGCAGCAGAAAGCAGAGCACAAATATATGGAAATGTGGAAGTACATAGGAGATCCTCGTGTCAGCAATAATTTGGCAGAGACTGTCTCTGGTGAAAATCACTGCCACAGTCAATAAACAGCTTAATATACGTGGGTGAAATTCAGGATAGAGGCAAAATACAAAAGCTGAATGGGAGTAAATGGCACAGCAAAGACATAAGAGTGCTTAGCACAGATATATTAGTTAAGGTTAGTGATGATTCTGGTTATAGATCTCACAGAGACCCAGCAGCTTTTCTTTAAAAGGGATTTAAGATGCATCTTGTTAGTAGAGTTAGCACGTTCAGTCTTGACTGGCTTTTAGGAATTATGGCCCCTCTGAAGAGTAACTTTAACTCCAAACCATATGCAGAAAGGAGTTTGTGACAGATGATTTTTGGCAGAGTCAACACAAGTCACATTAAAGAAACAACACTCCCCCTCTCCTATCCAGTTTTCTCCAGAAGCATTTTCTTGACTTAAACTAGATGCACATTATAAGTTTGTAAGGGTTTTTTGAGACAAAATACTGTTTACAGAAACGACAGCCTAGAATCAATGAAAAAAACCATCAGCTCAAAAAAGATGCAAACTTCGGTTTCCACTCCACCCGGTAGAACTGAGAAGCGACTGAAATCTTATTATCTACTACAATGGCTGCTTCAACAGTGTATTATGCTCTCTAATCTGACATGAAATATCCTCTTTGACGTAAAATATCCCCTTTTACAACAGTTCAATTCAACAGAATTTTTCCAGAGAAACCACTGGAATTTATAGGATGTCGTCTTATCATTAAGAAATTAGAAAAGGCAACTCGTAATACTCAAGGCTATGAAAGATGAGTGCGGATGTTTGTTTTTCTTCTTGACTGCAGAGAAACTAAATGGTATGGAATTTTGGGAGGAGATAAAAATATTAAGTTTAAATAGAGTACAAAGAACCAAAACTTAAACATAACCAGTGTAAGTGCTGCTTGTAAGCTACTGATGCTAGGATGCCAATACCCCTTTCATCAGATAGAGCTGGTAAGAATAACTTCATTTATTAGTTTAAATGACATCACCAGGTAGCTGGAAATTAACTGCCAGCTATATGCAAAGCTGTGGAAAAAAAACTGTAGCAATGAAAAAATGAAAAACCTCATATGCATGGCAAAGCATGACAAGAAATGATTTAAATATTACATAAAGCAAGCTGTAGTTTGATGGCTCTCTTAAAGTGCATTTAAAATGTTTGTCATAAAGAATACCCTAATTTCTTTTTTTTTTCTTACTGCTGAAAAAGGCAAACTGAAATAGGTACATAATCCATGAACTTTTGATGAGTTCCTGGAGCTAGCAGTTATGTTTAACAAAGTCTGATTTGCATTTATGCTGTACACTACTACAAATTGTTGCCTGTTTAGTTTTTCTGTGATGGCAGCAAATCAAAGCCTAATGGAATAGAGATCTTACTTATTGCCTCTAAATATCAGTGGGTCGTAGAAAGAAAGAACCAGTAAAACTTAGGAGCTGTTAACAAAGATCTTTCCATTGCTGCATTTTAGAAAACACCAGAAAGACAACCACAATGGCTGTATACATATGAAATCGAATGGTATAGTTTCCTGCCAAAAAAAAAAAACAAAGGTAGGAAAAATTGTCGGCTCATAGTTTTTTAGTTGTTTTGTTTTATCTCTTCTATATTTAGAAGCATTTTCTTATGAGCTTAGATGAACAGTTAAATGTACATCCTGTGGGCCAGGTCTGCCTTAGGTGTGATACTCCATTTTCAAAATAGGCGGAAGCTCATATATTTTTAGGTAATTTCTGGCACT
Organism: Struthio camelus; assembly: GCF_040807025.1. Taxonomy (NCBI): domain Eukaryota; kingdom Metazoa; phylum Chordata; class Aves; order Struthioniformes; family Struthionidae; genus Struthio; species Struthio camelus. The sequence continues at coordinate 52,637,983 of NC_090943.1, forward strand.
CAGGGCTAAGAGAGAAACTTTCCCGTCTCACTGGATTCTGAACTGATACAGAATTGTCTTCCTGACTCTGACAACTGCATAAAACATTTTTTTCAGAGAAATTGAGAAGACATACTGTTCTCTATACTACGAAAACTGTGGTTGTACATACAGCAATGACAGAATATTTCAGCTACATCTTGCCCTGTAAAGCATAACTGATGTTATTAAAGACCTCTATGATTCTTTTGTGTATATGCAACAAAATCAATTTTAGAAGCACCAAAAGAAAGGTATCGTTCTGGTTTTTCATATGTGAAAGCCTGATCCTGTAAGTACACTTAAAACTCTTCCTAGCATCTGACCACTGCCCTGATTCCACTGAACACCTCATTCATGTGCTAAACGTTAATCAAGTAATGAATAACTGTAAACCAAGGCCTTAGAAGGAGATTCTGTACTAGAAGTTTCATAGTGCTTTCAGAAGTCCTTTGCACAACCCTGAGAGTTGCTGAGAGTTATTATCAACTTAGTCTCTAAGGAAGAGAAGGCTGGTGTGACTGTTCCATGTGTCAGCCCTCAGTCTGCCAGTTTGTCTGAACCTTTGGCTGATTTCAGCCAAGGCTGACAAGGAGGAAGAAGTCTCAAAGCTGTTTAATGTCTACTCAATTTAATAAAACAAGTTAAAAAGAGGAAAGATACTATCTTCCATTGGGAGGTACACAGGTGGACCTCAGGTCTTATCTGCTCCCACAAGTAGTGCTGGCCAGCCCACCCAGTGTTGCCAACAGGGGTACAAACCAGCATGTTCATGCCTTGGAGCCAGCCACAGCACATGCTACCTCTTGCCCAGCTAGCCATGCAGGGACCTGGCAGGGAGCTGACTGTACTGTGAATGTGAGGAGATGACATGGAGAGATGAGGTTAAGAAACATAGGAGAGAGAGAACCAGATGAATTTCAAATAGGACTTTGGATTGTTGGTTGGATGGATATGGAAGACAGGGAAGGGCGTGAGGGTACTGTGTTGGGGACGTGGGAACCAATGTGGGAGTACTGGGCTTTATCACTTTTGGGAGGGCAAAACCGCTTGTTTTTTTGTAAATGATATCAATACGCAGCTGTTAATACTAATATATTACTGTATTAGTAATACAAATATAGAAGTCACATTATTTAAAAGCAATGTTAATTTTCATAAAATGAAAGTAGTCAGGAGGTTTCAAGTAAGAAACAATTCGTTAATCATATAGCTTTGACTTGTAGCTATCAGTGACGTTTAAAAACGGCAAAGCACATACAGGAAGAAGCTAGTCATGGACTATGTCTGAGGCTGTGGGGTAGCAGAGGTTTGTTATTGTTGCTTACTGCTGGACATCTACGTCTCAGATCTGCAAGTGGCATCCCTGAGGTGTAGGTTGTTCTTTCATCAATCAGTTACTTTGTACTATCAATCATGTATGTTACTGCAGTATCATAGATAGCAACATGCTTTTCTATATGTAAAAGTGACCTGCAGACCCAGTTCATCCTGTAAAATAGTGATCCCTTTTTTCGTTATTTTTACTTTAAACCAGATGCCACTGTCAGCAGCAAAGTCAGATGGTACCACAACTGGCAGCAACAGCTTTTGAATCTGCATTGGCCACATACCACTTTGAAATGGCTTATGTATCTCTACAGACGCGTATACCACTATGGGGATTCTGAATGGAGGCATCCCATTCTACAAAATGCTGGCCACTTCCTTAGCCTACAAATAGACTTCAGCATCAGTCTACCTCATTAGACATGGAGGGCTATTTCCTTCATGGACTTTGTTCTTTTCTCACACCACCTGTAGACTAGTCTCATTGCCAGACAGCTTCGCTTAAGCCTTTTTATTCAAACATCCACTCTGCATCTAAAATACGTTGTGTATTCAGGGAGGAGGGGACCTTATTTTCATCTAGAAATACTGCTGTGTTTAAGTACCATTTGATGAGTGTTTTGGCATGGTCATCCCATTCTGTCACCAGGAAACTCCCTGCCTTGTATAAAACAAGTCGTTAATAAATTGTCTCTTCTTGGTAACCAGTATGAATTTCCCCTGACTTTTAACTGTACGGCTTCTGAGTACTATGCAATACTCCCTTTCAAAAATACATTTTCAGTCTATTTTGCTATCAGCACCAATGCCCGCTTGACTGTGAACAGTAAACAAAGGCAAAATTTGCATTGGTTCCTTCCCAGAGATCCAGCATCTACGTGTAAGCTAAGAGACAGCAGGTGGAGGCAGACAGGGGAGCACAAGGGAACAATGGAACAATAGTGGTCAGAGCTATGATTTCAGCCCACCACAGCTGTCTGACCCACGGCAAGTTTTTATGGGGGTTCATGACAAAAGCGAGATGTGAAGGAAGACAATGAGATAGTTTTGCAGATGTTTACAGGGAGCTGCTCTTATATGTGAGAAGCAGCATGAAAGAAAGCACAGAGGTGCTTGTGTGACAGCATTACCAACTGGATGATGAAGCTGGCATCACTCATAGCAGCACGGAGCCTGGAGTTAGCAGCATGATAGTTATTCAAGAGGGCGGTCAGTCAAACTCTGCAATATTTCACTAAACAGGCATCTATCAAATATGCATCAAACTGCATGCCACATTTTTACTGCAAAACGCATTTTCATTCTCACTGCTGCCACTAACTTTTTAGTAAAATGCCCCCCCCCCCCCCCCCCGTGTTGTGATCTTGTTGTTTCTCAGTAAATGCTATCTGCTTCCCCTACTTTTCTTTGAAAAACTTCGGTGAGGATATCAACGGCCTATTTCAGGGTTTCCCAAACTCCCTTATACATTCCTGCCTATCAGTAACACTTTTTTGCCCTTGGACTCCTCCTTTTCTTGTGAGTTCCTGCATTTCAGTATCAGAAAGTTTAAGCATCAACTTAAATTAGGAATAGTTTAGTTTTCAGAAAAGTTATCTATATACAAATATTGTGTATTGATACATATACAATGGTGCTGTGTTTTGTGGTTGGAACCCGGACTTCTGAGCTACAGTTAAGCCAGTGCTGAGTATGGGAGATGCTTCTGGTATCTCAGATATACTGGTGCCTTCTTTTCCATAAGGTGTATTCAGTGAACACCAGAATGGATTCTTCCAAATCAGGAGTGCTGCTTGAACTTGCCAAACTGCAGCAAAGACAAATGATAACACCATTTATTTCTTGCAACCAATGTTTCTGTAGCAGTTGCCTCACTTAGCAAGGGCTTACTATAAAAACTTATTTTTTAATATTCCCCTTTGCTACTCAGCAATAGAAAAATTGAAGGAAGGCAAAACGTTTAATGTTGCAAGACAGTGATGACTGTGCATTATTTCAATAGCATATCAGTGCTGACCTTCATCCTTTACACAAAAAGCATCATATTGGTCATTCACAAAGGGATCGGTTTCAATTTTAACATCAATGGCTTTCACGCTCTGCTGTTTGCTGCCCGTCTTTCTGCATATAATTGTCCTAAAATAAAGAAGAAGAAAAAAATAATCAGAAATCTTCAGGAGCGGTACATGGAGGTGAAATTTGGAGATCTTTTATCACAGTAGTTAGGGAATAGCATTGCCTCAGCTTAACTGTTGCTTAAGAGTTGACACATAAGGCATTAGTGTGGGATGATCTATGAAAAAAAGCCAAGGGAGGATTAGAAGTAATTAAAAAAATGCTTGCCATAGATCAGTTCAAGGCATAGGAAGCAATAAAGGACGTTTACCTTATTATATTCTATTATACTTCTAAATATCAGTCCAAATTTAAGGCCATATTCTGCTCTGACCTAACAGCAATGCAGATTCCTACCAAGGACACCAGGAGATTACCTGGATGAAAAATGAATAGAAGTCTCAGGATTTGGTCTGAAAGACTTTTTTTGCAGAAAGACTCTTGGTATTTTATCAAATTTCATCATATTTGTTATTATAATCTGCTACGTGCCTGTGGCTGAAAGATCTTTTCTATTAGAGATAGCTCTATTAGAGCTCTCTCTATTAGAGATAGCTTCTCTATTTGTAAAACAGGAATAGTAATACTTACTCTCCTACCTGGCTATAGCACCCAGTTTTGTTGCACTTAGGACAGTGTAAATACATAGCCCAAATATGGTGCTATATATCAAAATGCTTCCAAATACATTTCTGCTCTGAAAAGTAATTCTCTGAAACCAACAAGGCAGGAATGCTGTATTTACAGCCTCTCTGTAATTTCAAATCAAGTCTATTCCTCTCACAAGCTAAAACCCCTGGGGTTTTTTGTTTAATTGCAAGCTCTGAAAGTTCATCTTGAGTTCTTGGAAAAAAGCTGGTATCCTTTTTCTTAGAATTATTCCGTAGGCACCAGGACAAGCTATCCTGGTCCTGGAGATCCACCTGTGTTGTCACTGGCGTTTGTGTAAACTCCTGTTTCTTCTGCTTTGGTCCTCAGAAGCATCTAACCCATCCTGTTGCCCTTAATAGACTTGAACAAATGTAATAAACTGACATTTGGTTTTACGACTCTAGGTGCTCAGCATAAAGGAAGACATTGCTGACTAGCTTCTTTCAGTTGCTTTGGCTCCTTAAAACCATTGGCAATAAAAGACAAGTTTATTATAGAGGAAACTGGTTTTATTTTTACACTGAAGGTTGCAAAAGCCGGGCAAGTGAATTCAGCCCAAATTTTCCCAGCTATTAATTGTGTGGGATTTTTTTGTTGTTGTGATTGCTAGGTTTGTACAGTGTTATATAGTCAGCTATTCAACTGAAAGCAAGACAGAAATGCTTTCCACAGAGGAATCCTTCCACTGGAGGAAATGTATCATTTTGTACAGTGCAATGGTTGAACTAACTTTGCTGGCAGTCCCATATTCAATTTGGAGAATAAAATAAATGTTGACTAACTACCTAGTCAGTGACTGTGAAAAAGATCCAGTGGAAGACCAGTTTTTGATCATGCCCTTAAATACTATATAACAGTTGATTTATACAAGCAGATTGAATTGTGGTTGTACAGTTTTTCTTAATTCTGGCATGTATTAGCTTTTGAGTGGTTAAATATGAAACTTTAATGTTCTTTAAATGTAAGCAAACAAAAACAGCATGAAAAAGCCATATGGTGCTGGTCACGCATATGCATCAGAATGGTTCCTACCACACTTCTGCTTGCAAAAGCTGACATGATGTAACGCCCTACTTAAAGCCTCTCTATGAATTCAAATCAGACATATTTCCTCTGCAAAGAAAATACCCTTTGTTTTTTTAGTGTTTATATACTGATGTTTTTGCATAGTCACCACGTAGAATTCAGAATGCACCCAAAGATACAGTCCCACGTAGGAAGGAATTTGCAGGCCTTTTCCAAGCCTATCTTTGGATCAGCTGAAGGACAATATTATCAATGAGTTTAAAACAAGTTAACCTAAAGTTTAATGTCAGTTTTTAAAGTCTGAGTACCTAAAGCTACTCTTCCAAGTCAGTAATCAGGTACCTAGCCAAAAGTGACCTGAACTGCCAAAGTGAGTTCAGATGATCAGCAGAATCAGACCATCAAATAGCAAATGTTTATATGTATTCACATATTACTCCACTACGTCTTACAAGGCCTGAGTGAATGAAACTGTCATATTCCCTCTGGAAAAGTGACTTAGCAACCTTAAGCTTTCCAATAATCTCTTACTCGCTTAGGTATCTAGATCACTTCTACTTTGTAACACTGAGTAGAAAGATACTGAAATGTCCTTAAAAATCTGGGCTTTGTGCCTGCAAATGTATATTTAAAACCCGAGTTTCTCTTAAAAAAAAACAGCTTTGAAAATTGCTACCATCATAAAATTCTGGTCAACTCTGTCTCCGAAAATCAGTCCACGTTTCTCTGTATGCTCAATCAAGGATTAAAATCCTGATCCTTGGAAGCCAGTTTTGAAAATTTTAGCTCGAATTTTCTGATTTCTGATTTCCACTTCTAGCCCCTATGTATTGCTGCTGCCCAAAGCACCATATCTTCAACATTATTTCTTCAATAGGCTTATAAATTATCTGTGGACATGTTTTTGGTGTATTCTTATCATCTCCAAAACAGGATACTGGACTCACGTATCAGATTGTGCATTTGGAGAGCAAGCTTGTCTTAATCTTTTTCAAGTATCATCTAATGAATTACAACGACCTAGCAGATAAAAAGAATATATTGATTAGTTTATTAGTTATAAGAGCATGTTAGCTGCTATCCAATGAGATCAAACTTATAAAAGGTGTATCATGCGTGTAATTATAATGTTTTACATAAGGAAAGGCTTTAAACAACATTTAGATTTTTTACAATGTATTTCTCACTAACCTTTTTCCTACATGAAATTTAAACATTGCTTTTCCTATCTATTTCTTTCTTGCTACACTACACCAGACTTTGATTAATCCTCTACTTAGGACTTTGATTTGGATTTTGTCATATTGAAATTGAACTGATTAAAACTGAAAACATTCTAACATAATTCTGAGATGAAGGAAATCATGTCTTGTACCCGTAAAGAATTAGAAGAAACCAAAAAGAAAAATCTATTGCATCATCTCTCCTACTCCTCTTCTGTCAGTAGCTTTCCTACCATGAGCTCAATCCTGCAAGCTTTGGACTTCTTCAGTAAGCTGTTATTACTGCTACTTGCAGTAGCTTCGAGAGTGCTCATCATTTTTCAGTAGTGGGTCTAACGATCAGACCTGTAATGCTTTTGTCATAGAAACACTCTCTTTGCAGTCAATAGGACTCCAGGTATGACTAAAAATATACAATTTAAGCTCTTTTCTCTGAGTTCTTGAGGGTGTGTATATGTCTGCCTAAATATCTGTAAAATGCTTGGTTTTGTACAGAAATTCTAGATGAAATCTGCAGGTGCACTTTTCTCTCAAATCCAAAAGGTATGTTTTGATGCCTGTGACTTTGGTAAACTTCTCATTTGAGAACTGAAAAATGGCTAGAGCCTTCTCAGTTCAGAACTCAATGTATTTTCAAATTTGTTCAGCAACATCTTAGCTACGCTGAAATAGGGAACAAAAAATCAGAGATTTTTCTTACTTACTGTTTACAACCATTTTTCATAATTCCAGCATCTTGGTGAGAGGTTGTAGAAATGTATAGCCTAGTATTTTCTTTACTATTTTGAACTGCTACTGAACTGGAGCGTGCATCATGGTTGAGAGAATGCTACAAAGTTTATACTTTCTTCAGAAATATATCTAAGTACCCAGTTGATTGGAGGAATGCAGTCATATAGGCAATTTTAATTCTATTTACTGCTAATTTCATTTAATATTTAAACTTAAAATTATACAGACTTACTCATCTTTTTAGCATATATTGTAATCTGGTGCTTAGAGCAATGTCATGCATGATTTTGTACCTGTTATTTAATAAAGAGATGCAATTTTATTTTTTTCTATGAAGGTCTCTGATGAAAGTAGAATTTTAGACATGCTCCGAAGAAACATCCTGAGTTCAGAATGCACATCATCTATACTTACCTTCTATATTAACAACACATTTTTTAATAATTAAAAATGTAAAAGAAAGGATTTTTCCTTTACTTTGCAATGATATAAGACATAATTTCTTAGTTTTAATTTTTTCCTTTATCTTACAAGTTTAAATGAGGACTGAAAATTAAGCCCACTTTGAAGATAAACAGTCCCATGTTTTACAGTTATGAGCAATTGGAATCACCAGTTTTATCCAGAGGCATTGTACTTTTTGTGTAATGGAGCTGGTAAAATGTGGATTCTCTTAGCCGGTTCTTTTACTTCCTGGGAGTCCTGCAAATAACAGTATAACTGAAAAATACAGTTGGAAAAGGAGGAGATTTAGTGACATTGACAACAGCCCCTGTCCTGTGATGGTCACTGGGAGGGCACCTGATGGTGTTACCATAGTTTTCTTGACAAGTCAAGCCAAAAGCTATCGAGAACCTTCCCAGCCCACCACTAAGCAGCTGAGAGGAAAAACCTGCTTCATAATGCTTTTTTTCCTCTCAAGTGAGAGAGCAAGGGAGAGCAGAGACTGCACTTTTGAATCTCTGTTTAATTCCTGCTGTACAGTTCATCCAACTAAGAAAAATTAAGTTTCCTCTGTACCTACTCTGAAAGAAGGATCAGAGGTTATTCAAGCTGTACAATTGCATTGTTTTCCTGTTTCATTACTCAAATACTGCATTTATCGTCCATGTGCACGAAGAGAAAACTTAATATATAGCACCATAAAGTATTAACCAGACTTCCTAGATGCCATCCACTTAGTCTTGCACTGGTTCATTTTTTTCTAATCTATTACCTCATCAGTGAATAATTAGTATATTTTGCACTTCTCCAAATTCCTCTGTTCAAAGAAGGAAATAGCAGAAAAGGCCAGCATGAATAGTATTTATTCCACTATATGATATAATATGCCATTACATAATATAATATTATGAAATATATCCTATGATGATATAATTGAGCCACAGTATGATCATATTTATACCTTTAAAGTGCATATATAATATATGTGACTGTAAATATATATATTATTTTTACATAAATTATAAATTATATACTGGCACTTCTGCTTTCTATGATAATCATATAGGAATTTTGTAATACCTGAAAATTTGTCAGGAAACCTAAGTGAATATATATAGAGTTAATGACTGAGTTCATGGGATATAGTTTGATCTATTCTAGCATCCGCACTGAAACAAGTAGGTGGCACTGAGGTGTTTGTAGTCCATATTTTATCTGCCAGCTGTTGTAGGTTTTACAGTCCTAGTTAATAAATTGGCTGAACTGAGTCAGAATAGTCTTATGACATTTATTTATAGTATTATGAGCTTGAATATGAACATAGTCAACTTACAAAAAATCATCAACAACGTGTTAGCTGAGGCACTGTGAAAGTTCGTTTCATAACTTAATATAACTATAACAAACCTTCCCCTAATTAGAAAGTTTAAAACTTCATCACTTTTCTTAGTCAAGATAAATCTTTAACATCCTGTGCTAATATTTTTCATGGGTCAGCCTTACCTCTTGTGTTTCAGTAACTAGGTGAGAGAAAAAAATCAGTACAATCTGGAAGCCAAATTAGAGGATTTTTATTCTTAGTCCTTCCCTGCTGTAGTCTGGGAAACTGCAAAGTATAAGGCTGGCTCTGACGAAGAATAAAATATGAATGACATGTTCATAATTACTGAAGGGAAGAGAATTTCCCTGAAAAGTCATGAAGGGGAGCACAGGTGGGCTTTGGAAAGTCCATTGACTAGGAACTATAGCAGCTAATTTTGGCTGGATGTGACCCAAAGAAAGCAGTTGCTAAGTGTGACATGAAGACATTCCAACAGCAATACTGCCACTGAAAATGTCAAAAGGCGGTCTTACCGGGGCAGAACCAATATCCTTTAGAGTCTTAAAAATATATACCAAAATGCAGTCTTTTGTGCTTAAAACTGTACGTATGACTACTGAAATAGTAAGCCTTCTGTTCATTAAATAAATATGGCCCATTCATGCAGATTTTCATACTGTAGCCTAGTATGAAAGATTTTATATGGCCATTTTACCATAATATCACTATGTATGTATAATTTGAGCATTCCTAGTGTATGAACAGGAGATTTGGATCGCTTCCTGGCCTGGACTACTTGGGTACTCAAAGTCATAGCAAGTGTCGCTAGAAAGTTGATTTTACCCAATTTCAGCTTATGGACTCAGATTTAATCTCTGCCTTTCATAACAGATGTTATTAATTAGCTACCAAAGTATTTTTTTACAAAAGATTCACTCAATGCTGTTAATTTGCAAAGAACCTCAATTCTCAGACAAAAGACTTTCAGATAGGATTAAACACTATAAAAAAAGGTAAAAAAAGGTACTTAAGTTCTTCTGAAAATTAGAAAATCAACATGTTAAAATGACCTGGCAAGTTAAAATCCTCATATTAGCTACTCTTGTGTATTTGCAAAGAGTAAGCATATCCCCTTTCTGCCTTCATTTTGCTAAGCTAAGCAAACTGAATTTCTTTAATGTCTTCTGATAAAACAGGCATTTTCTTGGAGTAATCCTAGTCTGAATTCAACACTTCTGATCTTGGATCAAAAGTCAAGAATTACATTGCAGTATTTTAGGCGGTGTCTCTCCAGTGCCTTGTTCAAGTCCTTCAGTGCTTCTCTATCACTACTGGAAATGCCGCGGGATGTTTTTAGGAGTGTATTTTCCTTTTTCACAAATGTATTTTATGGCAGGTTCACTGTCATCTTGTGTTCAGTGAATATACTCAGCTTTTTCTTTTGCTCTGCCTTTTCCATTTGAACTTCTAGCTTAGAGCAGAAATTCCAATTAGTCTTCATGTGAAACTATTAACATTTCATCTGATTTCTATTTCCCCATTTCTGAGTAAGGCTTACCTTCCTGTTTAATATTCTGATTATCCTTAGTTTCTAACCATGAGTTCTGACCTTACAGCATTACCTAATTTCACTAGCATGCCCTTACTTTTTGTGCCAGAACCCTCAAAGATTCCTAAAAAAAACTCACAGCAAAAATAAAAAGTGCAAGTCCCAGCTAAGTAAATAGCCACTCAAAAACTGTCATGCTGCAGTTTAGTAGATGGTGTTTTGTTATCCAGGGAGCTTTCTCTGCATGGGGTCTTCTAGAAAAACATGAAATATATTTTCTTTTGTGTAACGCTTTTTCTGAAAAAGTAGATTTTCCAAAAAGCTCCTCAACTATAGGGCTCCCTGTTTTATAAGAGCCATGGGCATCATACCTTGCATCTACTGTCTTCCCAGACTGTATCAAGGAAAGATTAGTTACTCAGTGATAGCATTCCTTGTAGCAGACTGTCCATGTCTACACATTTTGTCTCAAGTCTCTTGACTGATCTCCATGTAGTAGACTGTATTCCTGAAATATGAATACTTTTTCCCTTGCGTGTGAGTTTTTGAGATTGAAAAGAGATAATAAGAAGACAAAGCCCTATTAGCCAGAGCATGGCACCAACTGTGGGTTGTGGCACTGGAGTTTGTGACATGAAGGCATTCAAGAGTGCAAAACCTCCTCAGACAGTGTTGGAACCAAATTTGGTGTAGTCTATGTCTATGTTACCTCTTTAAATTGGACCATACGTTGAAGTCTCCTGTAACCTATGCCTGGTTTTCTCTTGAAGAGAATAAATAGGCCCAGCTCATACAGAAGTCTGGGAGTAAGTCTGGGAGTGAATCTATATACTTTATTATTAGGCAGTAGACCTTGAAATGAAATAGGGAGCTTGCCAAGTTGACATATCATTAGTGCTGTTTCTCTGTGGATAAGCAAGTGGTCTGGTCATAGCATGTGCACCTGGATAGACTTAGCAAAAACATGGATGAGAGGACTGGCAAGGGTCAGTGTTTGACCCCAATTTTATTCCTTGGAGTGGGGATATTGCTTTTTTCTTTCCCAGAAAATGTTTTGGTATTACCCTACTGCTAGGAAAGACCCATGCAGTAGGTAGAAAAGGAACTAGATAGTCTCATGAGATGGTATTTTTGAGTCTTAATATTATATTGCTCCTGGCGTCATCTGCAGTGAGAGCCCTGTTGTGTTAGGCACTGTAGAAGCATTCAATAGGCGTCAGCCCCAAACCCAAAGAGCTAACAAAGAAAGGAAAAATAGAGATGAAGTAATTTTCCTAGCAGCAAACATCTGGTCTGTGGTCAGCCAAGAAAAGAACCCTAGTCTTCTGACTCCCACAGCAGGGCTTATTCTAGTTGACTGTGCTTGCTTGCTCCAGAATTATCCCCTGAGACAAATCCTCCAGGGAATGGGTAGGAACCAGCCCAGGGCAATTTCATGCAAAGACACAGGTCAAAGCCCCGGCGTATTATAGAATGGAAGGTCTGTGCAGAGCTTCAAAGCCGTAACTTTTAGAAGGATTATATGGAGTTTTAGAGGCTTCATTCCTTTGTAGAGAAAATAAGGAGCAGGATAGGGAATAGGAGAGCTTCAGCTTTTCAGTCCTGGAAAAGTGCTGGAAAATGACTGAATTTGACCTGAGTATCTTAATAAAAGCCACTGAGGATGTTTACTTTTTCTACAATCAATAGCTGCCTGCTTTGCAATATTCTGTGCAAAATTAGCAGTGCTGATCATGAACAATTCATGTTATGTACATTTTTCCAAATTTGAAAAAATTGAAAATGAACATAAGACTGAAACCCTACAGAACATGCTGCCCAGCACGGGAGGATTTGACACAGAGCTTTCCAGTTTGACATATGAATTGAAAAGATAGCAGTGTAAGGCCTTCAAAGAACTCTAACACCTATTTTCATTTCTCTTCTAGCAGTTCACTTGCTGGTTTCACTGACTCACTTGTCTGACATATAAATAAATCCTAAGAGAGTCATTTTTTATATAAATAGCTGTTGGGGCTTATTCTAATCTGACAAATGAGATCTGTCTAAGATTTCATTTCCTGAAATCTAACAATGTAGTACTTTATATGTTACATATTTCAGAACTGACTTGTAAACTTACTTCTGGGCTGGTGGAAGAAGTTACCATTTACTTTCTACCCCAATCCATTTATCAGTGTCTCTTTTCCAGAAGCTACAAAACCCTAAGAACTGCTAGCAGACTTACTTATGTGAACAGCCATGAACTCTAAATTGGTCTGAACAATCGAAAGTGGCACACAGAAATATCACCTTATGCCCGTGAAAGAGGTTCCGTCCCAAGCTGCTCAAACTATAACACTAATGGGTTTACTGCCTCTTCAGATTTGCTACCAGGGAACTATTTGCTTAAGTAGTACCTGTCCCACGTTAGTCAAAGTGCATCATGTTGACAGTCAAGTCCTGCTGTGTGAGCTCATCCAGTTTGTGGGGATGGAAGTGGGTTAGAGAATGTCTTCATGAGCAGCTCCACCAGCAGAATGATGTCTTCTTCTGCTGGCATAATTCTCTGGAGAATGACGTCTTTTAACACCCTAACTAGTAGCTGCTTGCCCACCCTCTTCACTTCTGACTAAAAATAGACAAGAGATGAGCATCTCCACCAGCACAGCTGAGGAGGCAACAGTTAACTACAGTGGGTCAGCAAGAAGTGGGGTGGAGTGAGCTGTGTTGTCACAAACCTGATTGGATCCAAAAGAGGATATCCCATGATAATCTCACAATGGGCATCCTATTTTCATCTCACAGTCTTTTGATCCAAGATGGATCATCAGAAATACAATTTACAGTCACCTGAAGAGTGCCGGCTCTTCAGACCAAATTGTCCTCTTTGTCCACATAAGAGGTACAGCCCAGAGAGCAGGCAGTATAAATAAGCTCACACTGACGCAGTAATGTGCCTCAGTCTTAACAGGAGAAACTTCCATGGGTTTTCAGTCCCTGATTTGGCTGCAGAAATGATAATAAGGACACAACAGCCAACTGTGATGGATACATTTACTAGAAGTGGGATCATGATTATTCACTAAGACCACAAAATAGCCAGTAGAATCGAACAAATTCTGGCTGTCAAAGCCAGAATCTTGCCACCTGTACAAAACATGAAAAATTGATCTAAATGTGAAAAAATCCTTACATCTCTGCTAGAGCTTGTGCTCATTTTTGAGTCTATGTGGTAGAAGAAGGGTTGAAACGTATCAGAAAATCTGCAACATTATAATGAATTCTCTCATGTTGTTTGTTCCTTCTACTTGTTGTTTGTTCACTTCTACTGCCAATATCTAATCCATTTTTTCTCAGACGAAGGATTAGGTTATTTTTCAGGCACCAAACAAATACAACAAACTGCATTCTTCCTGAAATTAGGAACTTCTTTTATCATGTTCCCTCTCATTCATCTTTGTAATATAAACAATCCAAGAGGATATGGGAGAATATTAGACTAAAGCTCTGTGATCTGCATTGGATTCCATTAAGCTTCTGGATGGAATTCAAGGTATTAGTTCTAACTTATACATCCCTAAACGTATGGGATCTGGTTAATGTAGGAGGTCACTTCTCTCCCTCGGCCATGGCACAGTTGAACATCTGGAATTCCATCAAGATAAATAAGGCAAGGGGTGCCCAGTAAAGAGTCTTTTATTTTGGAAGTAATTTTCAGGCTTTTGTAAAGTTCTGGGCAGGCTGTGAAGCCTGTTTTCCCCTCTCCTTGTTAAATCAGTTGAGGGGAGTGTGGATTGAGGTGTTTGTACTTACAAGCTATCATTTATCCTTGCTGCTATTTTCCACTTATCAAATAAATGCCAAAAGGCTTGAATAGGCATCGGCAAAAATATTTTAAAAAATAAGTAACTAACTCAGTAAGATATTTTGAGTCTCATCTCATTAGCTTTTTCCCTGCCTTTAATCATTCTTGATCCCCTTTTTGAGCCTGCTTTAGTACCTTTTTAAAGATGTAGTAACAGTAATACCTACAATATTCCAAAGGAGGATGTTACACTAGCCTATACACATCTTAGTATTCCCCATCCCATCCCATAAGTACTCTAACAAAATCTCTGCTTTTTTTACTATAGCTGCAGATTGACAGAGGTTTTCTTTGTGCTGTTCACGGTATTGTCACCATTCCTTTCCTGGGCTGAGAGGTGACTTAGAACTATGTAACATGTTTTCAAATAGAATGCACATTCCTCCTGAGTATAATTTCATTGATCTCCACTTGTCATCATTTTACCCATTACTCTAAATCCTTCTAGAAATTTTCCTATTCTATTTGGGCTTGTCCAACATCAATAACTTTGTCTCATTTGTGTACTTTGCACTCCACTGTTCATTTTCTTCTCCAGACATTTAATAACTGTATTAACTAACACTGAAACTACTACAGATTTTTTTTTAGGCATCAGACTAAAATTTTATCCTTTATCCCTTTTTATCCAGAGTCAGAAATATCCAGCTCAGTGAACCAAGTAGCATACATTCTGGTGTTTGGCCGACCATTGGTAAATAGTCCGAGAGAAGAGAGCGTCAGACTCCAGCATATCAGGGCTCTGAAGAACTATACTCTCTGACGAAGTTCTCCAGTGAACTTCAGATGTGTTGGTTGCATGGAAACTGCTCACTGATGTGCCTCTATAATGTCCTTTCTCTTAAATAGTTTGGAGATTTTCATATGAAGGCCATGTTTATTGGAAGCAGTATGGAAAGATGGAAGGGATTAAAACCCTCCTTCCTTCCCATTTGTATCATGAGATGTATGATATGTGTATATTCTCAGTCAAGGGAAAGGTTATAGCACCCTGGCTGTACAACACCGTGACTGTTAGTATGGAAGATATTCAGGGATAGCTCCCCAACTGATCTGTTAATAGTTGTAGTCCCAGTGCGTACAGTAAAGAATGAAGGATCTCTCAGAACTAACTGCTCATAATGCTTAGATAAGAAAGAAAGGGACAGCTCCTTCTCCTACACATTGCATCCACAATCCTTCCTTCCTTAATACAGGGGCTGTATAAAAGCACTTGTACAATAACCTTGCCATGCACTTCTTAGAGATGGACGTGGTTTTCCTGGCTCTCCATCCTGTATGCTATCTCAGGAATTGGGTTAATAAGAAAAGAACATTTATGAGGTTTGATCCTGAGAGATATTTGGATTTTTTTAATGTTCAAAAGTACACAAAAATAAATTTTTAAGCTTTTTTTTCACCTGGAAAAAAGAGGATGACCAGAAATTATTACTTATGCTTGAAGTTGTTTAAATGCTGCTTTTCATTAATAGTAACAATTCCCTGTTCTTTGGAAACTGTATTTTATCACTAAACATAAACCAACCCCAATGTTTACTTAAAATAACTAGTAACTGTCACCAAATGTAATAATAGTCTAAAGCTTGGGAACCTGGGAGCAGTATCCTGATAAAAAAAGGCTTTATCATCATTGAACATTGACAGTAGATTATATACTATCCTTTATTCCTGATAACTTTGTAAAGCACATCAAGGGAATGACTATATGGATTATGCTAATGTTGAGTGGCTTGTAAACCTGCTGAAGGAAAGACCCTACAGTGGAGGCAGGGGACTTTCATTCCTTCTGCGCCTTCTGGAGAATTCATGTATGACTCCAACTTTAGTGACACAAAATGTTTACGTCAACTCCTTCATTTTCTTGTGTTAAATTTTCTGTGATTCCATCTCTTTGTCTATAAAATTTGGAGCATCTGTATTTGTACCTCAGGCATGCTGTGATGTACTTCATTTTGAAAGAGACTTGGCAGTTGCGGTCTAGGTACTTGGATCATCACTGTGCTGGGTAGCAATACATGAGCTAGACTGGAATGAGTTAGCTTGAGCCCTGGAAACTTTATCATTACACTATACAAGGAGAAAGTATTAGCCAAAGCAGACTGCCATGGTAATATCACTATGCTGCTTTCTGATGCACAGCTAGCACATATGTAGACATATGTCCTTAAAAGCTTAAATTTCACTGAAAGTCATTGAGACTACTGGAATATTCGTGAAGGCTAACTTTAGCCTACTGAAGCTATGATCAATAGAGGGAAACCATTTCCACCACAGGACAAATCAAATTCTTGCTTTTAGCTGGCTTCTAAGGAGGCAACAGTGCTGCCTAGAGAGACGTCGTCAGGCCACTAGATTGAGGCTAATGCTAGGCCTCTCTGAGTCTCCCGAGAGCTCGTGGTGTTTCTCCAAGGCAAAACAAAGCATCATATTCCCATGTGGAGTTACTTGACCTAGCCTGAATAATACAGTTCAACATGTTGAATAATAACATCAGCTCTCTGGTGAGCCTTCTCAGCAAATTCCCTCCCACATTTTTATTATCACACTTACATACACATAAAGTCATACCTATTTAAGCATACCTGTTACCTATTTAGACATGCTTAAACGTCTGAAAGAGATATGTGGTTTCTGTGAAAAGCTCAGCCAACTGAGACTGAAATAACAGTTAGCAGAAGCACTGATACTGGCTTCAGCACTGTGTTCTTAGGCTGCAAGGTGTTTTAGGACTAAGCACACAATAGGCCAGGAAAAAAGGAACTGAGACAACATAAATTATAAGGAAAGAGGAAGAGGAAATTATCTTACATCTGTGAAATATGTGACCTGAGACTGATAAATATTTGTTTCCCTATGATATTAGCTGTATGCTACTGATTTTGTGCAGTGGTATATATAAATATATATCATGGTGCTTGAATTATGGCTAGTGTTTCTCAGGAATAATCTTAGTCAGGGAGGAAAACTTGCTTGACAACAGTCATTCATACTTGTTAGAGAGAGTTATGCTGTTCTCCTTACCCAGTGGAGCCATCAGCCAGCCATCCTGTGGTGCAGCCAGCAAAAGAACAGTCCAGAACAGCCCTTTTCAGTTCTTCTGCGATTGCTAAGCGAGCACCCAGGTCAACACATGCTTTCTTAGCCTCAGCTAGATCCAGACCCTGAGAGATGTTCTTGGACTCAAGTGCAAACACCTTCCCTGCAGCACCAAGAAAGGACATGTCACTCATCATGGTACTGTACTCAATACACATTCAATAAATGTATTGCAAATTATTAACAAATAAAACATTTTTGCTTTTGCTAAGTTCATTTTAATGGACAACCTCTTTCTTGGAATTAATAATTCTTTCAACACTGTAAATACTTCCATTTTGGCTTTTCTTTTAGTTGCATTAATCAAGAGAGCAGCATGGCTAACAGTTCTATCAACAGAACAGCATGACTCAAAGCCTGTTCATTCCTAGTCCATGTGAGAAGTTTCTCTTGCCTCTATAGGTCTGTGCTTAAGATCTGGAGACAGAAAGCAAGGACACTTTCTCTTATGTGTACATATATAGTCAAAGTCAGAACATCTCCCTTAGGATATGACATTGGAATTCATTACTAAGCATGTTATAGTTACATTTATAAAAACAACTGAGTGCATAAAATAAGTACAACTTTAAAAGCCAGCATTGCAGCTCACTCTTCCATATCAGAAATAGATTTATACTCATTCTCTAAAATCAAAGTCATGTAATTCTATGGCAACTTGTGCCTAAACTCTGCTTCAAAGCCACTTTGTTTTCATATCTTTCTGGAAAGACAGAGGAAATTGTTTCTTAATGGAAGGCTTTTTTGAATGATCATGAGAACAGATTTAGCATAACAATTTCTTGTGTTTTTTTTTTCAGTTCAGTTTATTTTACTTCAATTTATTTAACACTGTGAAAGTTGTAAGGGTGAAACTTAAGAGGTTTTGGCAACTGGGAACAAGGCAGTTAGGGTTTTGGCAATAAAGCTTGAGAAGTTACTCGGTTATGGAATAAACACACTCGCTGCATGTCTCCAAAAAAAGCAATAAACAATGAGATAGCTTACAGTGTTGACATTTAAATTGCCATAAGTAGTTTCGGGAGATAACACTCCTTAGAATACTTCCTACAAAGCTACAAATGTATTTCAAAGCTACAGAGTTAGGTTGCTTGCAAGCCCCGAAGATGGCTTTTAAGCAGTGATCATTCAGCAAATGTCTGTTCATTCAGTAAATGTCTGGAAACACTCACTACATATTATTTTGAAAGTAAATTAGTGGCAGTGATTGTATGAATGCATAGCTTCCAGCACCTAGCAGATATTTATTACGTAGCTAGCTTCACATTCATAGGACGTTTTGACTAATATCAGGAAACCTTCAGCCTGATTCAGCCTGATTCTGTGCCAGGGCCCATCCCCACTACATCTTATTTCAATAAATTGAGAAATCTGAAGTTAATCCTAAATATGGGGAACTCATACAGGGAGTAGGCCTGTAGCTAACACCACACTTTAACCCACTGAAAGAATCATAGTCCTCATAGCGAGAAATGCAAAAGCTGTCTTTCAAGTAAATAAGTCAACTGTATTTTAATATAGCTAACTATCACAGATGGATCCTATTGAAAATTTCTATCTTGCTGGGAATTATAAATATGCACAGTATGAAGATGCCCTGGCTTAGGAGGATAGCAATCTAAATAAGCAGAACAAGCAGTGATGAGAAGGAACAAGAGTACAAAACACCCAGAGCAATTTTCTTAAACAGTAACAGTAGTTACCTAGGAATGGAACGCAGAAATATAGACCAGTGGCATAATCATTAGAATGCATTTTTTCTTGCTAGCTTCTGAACTATAGTCAATACCATGAATTACAATTAGAACGGGGGGAGTTCACATGGAGCAGTGAAAAAACAAGCTTCTACGTTCCTAAGTGCCAAAACTTCAGGATTGTTTGCAAATGTCCCAGTTAAAGCACATGCCCATAATCTAGTCTGTTGTTTCTAAAGCCACAAACATCTGTACTAAAGTAAAGCCACAAACATCTGTACTAAAGTATGCATGGGGAAGGGAGAGAGATAATTTGAGCAGATCACTTTAAACAACCATTTCGAAGTTGTGGAACTTTCATACTTAAAGGTAAGCAGGGTTTAAGTGTAATGCTTAACTGGGGCTTTGTCCCAGTTAGAAGCTTGTCCACATTCAACATTGTACAGTTTGGGAGTCAGGACTGAGATGCATCATCAGAATCATACAGGACAAGTTTGTGCAGCATCTGACTTGACTCATAAATGTTAGTTTTTCGTGGCAGGAAGCCCTATTTTCCAGCCATTAGTATTTTAGTTAGAAGACTTAAAGAAAAACAAATCATTAAAGGATCAAGTTCCATTAAGATACAGTTAGAAGAAATGAAGTTCATCATTTATTCTTTTTACCAATGAGTGCCAATTACTTTTTTACAGGAGGTTAGCCAGCCAAGTCTGAGGCTGAGACAACATTTCTTACCTATCGTCATGCATTTGCTAGCACTTAAGGCAAATCAACTTTAACTAGAAATGATGAAGATGCTGGTTCCAAACACAGTTCCATCCTTCAGAAAGGTATCTAGCATGTCCAAAATATGTAGACAAATGGGTTTTAGGGTAAGCTAGGAAAGACTTTTTGGTTGGGAAAATTACAGTGAACTGCTTTATAGGAAATTCTGGTTAGCCAGAAGTGGATAAAGAAGGCTGACCTGCTTCCCAGACTGACCTGGGAATCTTCCCCAAAGCTTTAGAAGCTTTATGGCTATCTGCCCATTTTTTAACATGCGCTCTCAGCTTTGCCTAGTTTGTTACTTAAAAAATATAAAAGCAAGTAAGGTTCACTTATCCAGCACTTGACCAAAGGAGCTGTTGGATCCCGAGCATTCTGAGTAGTGTCACATTACTGAGCGGTATTTAGAGAAAAAATATAGCAGCCATACTAGCACAATAGTAGGAAAAATACAAAAGCACATCAAAATAGGAAATTTACTTACGTAAATAAGAACTACAACACTGAGCTTGAATTTTGCACCTTACGTTGCCATTGCTAACATGCTTGAGGTATTCACACACAGAATTTTTCTTTTACCACAAAAGTGCTATCACCTAAGAGAGACTGTGCTATATTTCCATAAGGTACAGCAGAAGGATTACATCTCTTGTGTTTATTTTTGTGAAGAATGTATTATTCCCTTGTTTGTGGTGGTTTTGAACTGCCACTGTGCGTGAGCTCCCTCTCAACTCTCTTCTTCCATTTATGCCCCATAACGTTTGTTTCCTGTGGGGTGATGACAAGGAAGGTGGTGTGGGAATGTGTTCCCAAAATTATACATACTTCTCTGGAAACTTTTCAGACAAACTCAGCCTGTGTGGTATCAAAATCAAGCTGGAAATCTATGGAAAGTGGCCTTTCCCAGGAGACTTCATGCACATCTTGAGTTTATGAGAATGAAAAATGTCTTGCCACAGTAATTTTCTTCAGGTTCCCCTTTGAAATCAGTGAAAAAAATTGAAGTTCAATGTAAGGCATAAATGCAAATGTAAGCAAGGAGATGTTTAAACTCCCTATACCTTCCAAAAAGCTTGGTTCATTCTCTGAGTGAAGCTTTGGGGTAATTCTTCCTACTTAAGTAATAGTTGGACTCGTAGTTCTCAAGCAACATTCACACTTGAAACCAAAGACAGTCTTTCTTTAGCAAGTAGTTAAAGACAAATAGCCTCTACTGTTAATTATATTTTTGATATATTGACCAAAGAAAGATTTTTATTATTGTTTGGCACCAAAACTTTGTCAACAGCAATAATGGAACATAGTTTTTATTTAAAAGCACTGAATACAGCCTGGTTTAAAACATATCCATAGGAGCATGGATCTCAAGGCCACTAAGATTCATTTTTATCACCTTGTTTGAGTTCTTGCATAACATAGACTGCAGATTTTCCCCAGTAATTCCAGCATCTAGTCCAAAAATTCGTGGTTGAACTAGAGCATGTCTTTTAGAAAGGCATCCAGTCATGATTCAACGACTCAAAGTAATGGAGAATTTACAGCACACTCCATAGAGAACTGTTCCAATGGTTCGTTACTCTCACTCCACCTTATTTTCAGCTTCAAATTTTGCTAAACTCAGCTTCTAACAACTGGACCTTGTTATGCTTTTGTGATTGAAGAGCTGCCTACAATCAGAAATACGCAAGCTTAGAAAGGACTCTCTTAAAATAAAAATAGGCCCAAATCTGTTCCTTTTTACTCTTAGGAATCCCAGTGGAATTAGTAGGATTTTCTTGGATACCAAGAAGACAGAGTTTGTCTAATTTGCTCTAACACGATAACAGATACAACACAAAGTTCTTTTGCAGGACACAGGCAGGGTTCAAAACCCATGGAAGGGAGTTCAGTCTTCCACATCTTCAACAAGATTTGCATCAGGCTTGAAGAAGGAACATAAACTTGCGTAGTCAAACATACTTTAAAATAAAAATGTGCCTCACAGGTAATATAAAATGAAAGCACTTTCAGAGGCACACCCATTGTGCTGATCTGATGACACGATACTTAATGGTTCAAAAGTTAAAACCTAATCACCTTCAACAAAATAAATGTAGTGTAAGAGGTGCATTTTTTGAGTCTGATTTATTTTTACTTAAATGTTAAAATCTTCAAAGTGAGGTCAAATAGGGTGGAGGAAGAGAAGGTCAATTTTGTGCTTTAAGAGTAATTTAATTTCTGTTCTCTGGCTGTGTGTAACAATGACCTTGATTGTAGTAGTAAGCATGGAGGATTCAGTACAATTACCTACTCCATTTAGTGTTTATGAATGTTGAGTTTATTTCTGTGAGGAACTAAAATGAGTGATGTCTTACGTAATTCAAATTTCTTAAAATATTACATCATGAGAAAAATTCAAATTGGGAAGTCACCTTTGAGTTCCTCCTCAGTTAAATTAATTTTGACCTTAAATTTTAATTTGAATAAAAGCTTTAGGATCAAATAGTTGGAACTGTTTATGCATGTACTTTTGCAGCATATAAACACATTTGCTTTGTTTTGTAAGTGGGAGCTGGAATTGCTTACACCTGCTACTCTAATGCGAGTGTATAGAGATAGCAGGAGAGAAGCATGCTTTTTCTTTCTCATCCTTCATCTTGTTTTACACCCTTTTTGTAAAGAAAGAGTATAGTAGGCTTTTCTTTCCTCCCTGCTGAAAAATCTTCTAATTATTGTATTGTGCATCTGAACAGCTCTTACCACCGCTTTCTGGTTATTAATTCTTTTTTTCAGGACAGGGACTTAGGTCCTTTCATTTTTTCCTATTTAAATGTGTCTATTAAATACCTCTGTCCACTAACTCCTCTGATTTCTGCCCAGCAGGGCTTATAGGGAAGAAGTCCCGTGTTTGAAGTATTGAATGCAGCCTGCCTTCTATAGATGCATGTGTACCATACCAGCAGCTGAGTGCACGTTAAAGTGATGACAAGACACCGCAATATGTTTAGAAATACTAGCATCCCAGCACAATTCTAATTTTGGAATCAGTCATGTGCGGTTCTGGGTCAGAACTATGTAGTTCATATCCTCATGTAATTGTGCCTAGCTTTCAGGACTCAGGATCCTTCCACTCGCAATCTCTGTAGTCACTATATACGGTCACTACCAAACGACTGGCTCAAGCAATGAGTCTTGCATGTAGCACAGAATTTAGCCAATAGAATAACTTCACTCTGGAACAATTTGCAAAGCTTTGCTTTTACTTAGTAAAGTAGTAGCTTTGCTTTACTAAGTTCATTTATTCACTTCAAGAGTGTATGAATAAAATAGATTAATTGCCATCATTCCCTACTGCCCTGCTCTTTCTCAGAACAAGGATTGTACAGAAAATTATAGTTGATATATAAGGATATTTTAGCAGCAGTGAAAAGACAAAAGAGGGAGTCAAAAAAAGCTAAGGCCATTCCTGGTTTCCTGTACAGTGTTCATGAAGCCAGATTCTTGTCTCTCTTATTCCAGTGCAAAGGCAAGGAAATTCCAAAAACCCTGCGTTGTCACTGCTATAATTGAGAGCAGCCATAAGGACTTTAACATAAGAACCACATAAACATAATTAAAACCTCTGTTTTTAAAAAGGTGAAGTTGAAAGTTCATTCTGATAGATAGAAAGTTATCCAGAAATGCTACTACTACGTAGCTGTGTGAATCCTGCGCACAGAAACAAGGCTCTCTGTTCCTTCCGTTCACAGACCTGGAACCTACCAGTTGCTCTCACGGCTGAACAATTTTTGAATTTTGAGCTGTCTTTCCTGAATCCCTTTGCTCACCTCTTTTATTCTCCTGTAACGCCACTAACAGTAGTAGCATTTCGCATACAGAGCAGAGTAAGTTAGAGCGGGAACAGACCCTTGAGGAACCTTCTATCTGTCTGACCCTGACCTCCAAAGCTATTAACGAGAACATTTCCGTTGTAAGAAATGGCAGAGCAGAACAAAGCTAGATTTTATTTCGCCATTTACTTTGTCTTTATGGATTCTATCTGCACTATGACAATATGTTTTGTGGTAAATATTAGCCAAAAGAGATCAATTACGCTTCAAGGCTTTACAGCCTCACCAGACCTCTACCAGTTTTATTGTCTACCTTGTGTCATTATTTGTGTGCGAGATAATAAAGTGAAAGTCTTCCTTAGGGAAATATAGTCCAACCAGTTTCGGAGGTTTGCCTGTAATAGGGGCCAGTCTGAATTTCACAGAGTTTTTACAAGGTGAGTTCAAAATCCCTTCAGCTGTTCACAAAATAGTCAGTTACTTTTAGTTATGTGTTACTCAGAATTGTCCTTTGTCACTTTAGTGACATTTGCAGATATTAGAGAGCAGCACAGTTGTATTTTCACCTAAAACTTACACAGATGAAAAGATAGTCAAGCCAGAATCTGTTACAAAAGAAAGTATTACTCCTGATTTGTACTCTCAGCTCTTCTTAAATATGTACGCCTACATGTAGTGGTAAAGTTTAGCGTTCACATAAAGTGTTTTCTTCTGTATGAACATACAATGGAACCAGATAGTTTAGAGGACAGTGTTACATTTGTTAGCTTGATCATTACTTTTAGGGCAACACACTGAACACCATGTTAATAGAGGACTTTCCAATTTTATTTAACTTCTAAGTATCATTGTGAAAAATGTCTAACTACAGTATTACAATAATGTTCTATAATGATAGTATATTTCAGATCTTCTACCCTTTACTTCTTATGATTACTTTACTGCATGTCAATTTGACACACTGTTAAATGACAGTTAAAATCAGTCAGGAGCTCTGCCTTAAAAATGATCTGCAACCTTTTTTTCCCTTTCTCTCTTAGAGAATGTCTGTTTAGGAAGTAAGAAGATGCCATTAATTCTACAGAAACAATATGAATTGGGGGGTACTCTTGGGCAGATAAGGCAATTCTTAAGTTGAAGCATTCTTAACAGAGGAAAACTAGTTATTTCTGTCTGGTCACCTTTTCTAAACACTCTGGAGAACTCTCTTTCACAAGGAGATGTTATTTCACCTTTCAGAGTGATTTTGCTGGTAAAGGAGTATTTCCTAAAACTAGAATTGCAGTTTTGCCCACTGTAATACAATGGAACTGTCTGACACCTTTCTTCTTCTTCAGTCTTAAGGAAAAGTATTTCTCTTCAAATTTACAAGAGAGAGTTCTGCTGTATAAGTGATACTTTACAGACTGGTAGAAATATACAGGCAGGATTAATTTGCCTCCTTTCCTTTGCCTTATTTTGTGATCAGCTGAAACAAATTAAGGCTGGAGAGAAAACACACTCTAAGAACAAAAGAAGAGTTTTTTATTGCCCTGTAATGTTTAAGGACTGTTCTCTGGAATAATGTAGCAAACTGACGGTAAGGGATTAGTGTACTGAAAAAAAATCCTTAGATCAGGCATAAATCTATCACAGCTGTGAAAGTGAAAAAATGTGGCTATTCAGCACTGCTCTCCTAGGAGAAGAGACAGTTGTTTTAAAAATAAATCCCATTTTTGCTAAGGCAATTTGATCATCATTACCATAAGCTTAATCATTAAAAGGAGAACAGGCTACTGGAAACTCGCAAAGCACGCAGCCGTTCAGGATTATCGTCAGCGAGTAAAAAGTCACACTTCAAAGTCACTAGTAGATGGTGCTTCAGGCACCTTCGTGTTCTGATCAGATCCCTTAGCAGAGAAGTGAAGATGAAATGCACATGCAGTAAGGTGAGCGAGTTGCCTTGAATCTACGTGGTACCAAGTGCAAATGCAATAAGGAAAAGCCTTTGACTTCTTGTCTTCCCTTTTTCAAGTACCTGCCCATACTAATCAACATCTGGGGGGATCTGAAACAGACAGATGTGGAAGGTCTCTGGAGAAAAGATATTTTTAATTGTAAGGAAAGCTCTCCTAAAATGTAACTAATTCTTCTTATTCATGCTATGGCTTTGTTTTATTATTCTTATTTCCTCTGGAAAAGTTCACTATCCTGTCTTTTTGTTCTAATAAAATAATCTTAGCCTTCTGGGATCTTATTTCCTTTCTCTGCTTAACCCCGGGATATTTGTAGAGTCTCAAAAACCTCTGAATCAGACGTTTCCTAACCCAAACTGGGGCGTGTATTTAAGTTTCTTAATAGAAAACAAGGTTTTTTGCAATAACACATTTCAACACACAGCTCTCATTCCAGTCATAATAACCCAGCCCAAACTGAATGAGACTCACCATCAGCCTGAACAGAGATGATCCGAAGGATGAAGAAGACAAATCCCATGCCCTGGACAAAGGTGAGAGATAATCTCTGAGAGCCTGAAGCCATCGCTCTGCTATTAAGTCCTCAGCCGCAGGAGGTTGGCTACAGAGGCTTTTTCTCTCTCCTCCTCTGCACTTTTAGCAGCAGGGTCTGTGGTGATGATTTCAAGGAGCCCTTTCCCTCGGCAGGATCCTGCGTCTTGGGTTTGCACTGAAGGCGGGAGGGATGGAAAAAGAAAGAGAGAGAGAGGGAGAGAGGAA
This sequence comes from Struthio camelus, assembly GCF_040807025.1. Classification (NCBI taxonomy): domain Eukaryota; kingdom Metazoa; phylum Chordata; class Aves; order Struthioniformes; family Struthionidae; genus Struthio; species Struthio camelus. Next base: position 52,664,316 of record NC_090943.1, read on the forward strand.
TCCTTTGCTTGGCTAGTGTGAAGGGGAGGGGAAGGCGGGGTGGGGGGGGGGGAGAAATGTCCAGCCAGCTGGGGTTGAGGAGCCGTTTTATCCAGCCCAGTTTGCAGGGCAGTGTACATGGAGAGCTGGTGTGAAAAGTCACATTACCCTGTCAGTAAATACCTAATGGATCACAGTGGAAGAAATGTAAAAGCCAGGAGGGAGAGAAAGGGGGGAAATGACAAACAACAAGCAGAAGAAATCCTGACTGAGAGGAGAAGGGCAGCTAGATAGCTGGTGCTTGTGAGTGGTGAGTTTATGGACTTAGATTTACATGTCTGGAGGGATGGGTTCGTACGCGTGGAGTGTTTCCTCTCTACAACGTGAGATCATCTGGCAGTACGTTGCTGAGAGTTGCAGGTTAGGGTCTGCTGAAGCAAGAGTGAAGGTCTTCAGGTATGGGGTGAGGAAAGGTGACAAACGATGTGGGAGCCAAATGGCAGAGCCTTACTGAAGATCGGGACTGAGATGGGTTAGTCCTACTGTTTCGAATTCCAGATCTGGAATGTGCATGAGGGACTGAAAGTCAAAACAGAAGTCCATCAGCTGGACTTTGTCAGTGTTCCTGATCCAGATGAATGGGCTGGTGCTCATCACGCATTGAATCCCCTGCAAGAAGGCGATGAGGGAAGTTTCCAGCTCCCATTAGCACTTACAGCAGTGACATCTGTCCCTTATTCTCATTTGTCCTAGATTTGTCCAAACAAAACTGAAAATAAACCCCCACAAAAGAGGAAATATATTGGTGGTGATGCCAGGATCTATTTCGCTAAATACATAAACGGAATAGTTTTGTGTTGCTGTTGGAACTGAGCAGAGCTCAGAAATGTTGTTTTCATATTCCCATCCTATTTTGCTTTTATTTCAGCTTCTTAAGATTTTTTCCCTTAGAAATTCAAAACTGGACAAAAACGTTCAGTCTGCTAGAAACTCTGAGCCATCAAGAAGAGAAATTAGACCCTGACCCTCCCCTTCTCACCACCAAAGGCCCCACTTTCATAAAGGGCAAGGTGCTGATAGATGGTTGCAGACACATTCTGATACTGATGAACCTGCAGAATACTAATTTCAGTTTGACTGAAATGACTCAAGGCTGAAGAACCTCTGTGTATGATATTCAAGCAAGTAATACTATGGTGCTGGAAGCTTGAAAAATACTTACTTTGGATGAATCCAGGTGGATAATGCTTTAATCCTGTTGACTTTTAAAGATCCTTAGCCTTCTTCCCCTTCTTTATGCACATGTATGACATGTGAATGTACACACTGAAAGCTTTCAGACAGGTAGCTTTCAATCTTCTGTTTATCCAAAAGACACAGATGGCAGCAGGTTTCTTTATATTGCCTTGCCAATGTAACTTGGAAGGAACACCACCGGAATTAGAAGGAAGGGTAGTTTCTTGCACATTCTTAACCTTAACCTAAGATGGTTGACCTAATGTAACTCCATAACATTTTATTTTAATGGAAATTGTATGCTATGTACAACAGAAGTTAATATAACATAAGAGAAAAGGAAATAGAAACTTGTGAAATTATTTTAATTTATTCTTATACTCCTTTCACTGGCGACACAGCTAATGGAATAAAACACAAATTTAATCCTCTAATATTCCAGTAGTTTTATACCTATTTTAATAATCAGTGAATATAAGAAGAAGAGAGAAGATATTGAATCTACACAGTTTAAGTGAGATAGCAAAGGGATTCCATGAAACTGAGTAAGTTGTTGCAGCAATTCACACAGCTATTAACAGAGACTTCACATGACCTCAGCAATAGATGCCGGTTTCCTTGACACTTGTCATAGGGCTGATGACTTGGTTGACCCTTTGCTCTCCCCTTGAGTTTGGCCAAAGCAGTTATGGGAACGGACCACGTCTTCTGAATTTCCATCTACAATTCCAAAGGTCTGTTAGGTTTCTTTTGCTATAATCAAATTGTTTTCTTGTGTTGATATATGTAAAGGCAGGTTGCCACTCTGGCTTCTGTCTTGGAAAATCTCAGCTTGTATTCTTGAGTGGAACATCTTACCGATTTTAAAGAATGACAGCAGAGCATCGGATCCTTTCCCTTTTGAAAGCATGAAGTTGGTACAGAGACCTGGCTACTTCTAACCATGCCATTTCAGCTGTAAAGTAAGTCTCTAAGTGTGGAAATGGTAAGGATCCTTATCAATTATTAACTCCTAGATGGTAAGTGCCTTACTGCCAATCAGTTGTCCTTAAAATCTAATATTTTTATAGACAAAATCCCTTCTTTGTAGTGTATTTTTGAAGATCTATGTAAAGCTGGGCAGATTAGGTTTTGTATTGAAATCAACATTAATCAAGTAAAAATCTTGAATTTGGATTCTGGGCTCATTTGAACCAAAAAACCAAAATGTGAACAGGAAGTTAAGATAGGAAGAAACAGATATAGCTTTTTGCTCGAAAGCTCTGTCATCCATGGCACTGTAGTAACACACTGGTCAGACTATTCAGTGTATAAGGTACAATGTGTTATGATACGTTACAAAAGATTAGTTGTACGTGTAACTTTACACAACTCACAGATCACGCCTGCCTCGGGAGCAGTGAATGTGCCAGTGGTGATACTTTATAAAACACTGTTTTACTGCCTGCAAGCTTTTACAGAGGGAATAAGACATGGGAAAGCACTGGGCCATAAAGTACGTATATCCACATGTGAATGTGTGCACACAAACCACTCATGCACACATGAGTGAAACGCACAGTTGTGCTTTGGACCTTTAGCACCTGAGGAGCATCTATATGTACAGTTACACCTAGAATATGTAATTCAACTGAAAGGAAATTTTTAATACTAAAAAAAAAATGCATAAAATAAATAAATACAAGTTTATTTGAGTCGTAAATTTGAACAAAGACCCATTTAAAAATAGGAATATGTGTTTTACAATAGAGATGATTATTTGTATTATATCTGTTCTCTTAATATCTATTACTATGAATATTTATTTTCTGCTATTAAAGCTTTATAAACTATAAACATTAAAGATGTAAAGGCCCCCGTTCTACAAATTCTTACACATGATCTTGAGTCTTCGCAAGATCAAGGGCCTAAGATCCTCAGGCTTCAAGCAAACATTTCCTATTTGAAGCCAAGCTAGGCAGATGTTGGCAGGTTTGTTCAAGTGCTGCAGCTGGCAAAGAATCTGGTCTTTGAAGAATGTTGGAAAGTCATAGGAAAGGTCACTTTTCATATCAGAATAAAGCACAATAGAAATAAAGTTTCTATTCAGAAAAAGATACCTCTCTTCTCTGTCGCTAAAGCATGAGATTCTGTTTGACCTGTTTCTCTGCATAATGCAATAGTTTCAGATGCATTATAGTCTGCATAATGTAGTTTGAAGAACTGAATTTAAATCTTATAGGCTTTAGATTTACTTACCATCCTAAATTTTAAATTTTTTTTAAAAAAAAGAGTGCACTATATTAACATGGGAGTAAGATGCTGACTAAATAGCTCTAACCAGTATGATTATTAGAATTTAACATACAGTCTGGAACTTGTGAAGTACAGTCTCCAGATGATGAGAAAGGACGAAAATAAAGAACTAACTGAGGCATATACCTTGCTATGTGCCATACACTCAGAGACTGCACGAAATGATTGCATTAAATGAAGATGCTGGATAACTTTGTAACCATTTCTGGTTATCCATGTTAAGGTAAGAGTTATCACATCTAAATTTTAAGATGAGCTGGTATATGTTAGTGTCTTGAAGGAACTGATTTCTTACATTGGTGAGAATTGTGGGAATCAAGGGGATTTGGGTTCTGTAGCTCACTAACATGTCAGCTTGTAAGTCTGTACAACCTCTTTAAGACTCTATCTCTTCACAAACTTTACAAACTATTCTGAGATAGTCATAGTAAACAAATAAAAATTTCTTTACAGATAGCTTTGTAATGTCATATCATTATTATGGGGGATATTTACTTTCAAAAATCTATGATTTCAGATGCTGCCAGAAATAGGATGTAAAGAGTTGTGGCCCAGGCTGACAAACCCCGTGTAAAGGGATCTAAAATATCTAATGGACAATATAGCATTTACATACAAGCATCGCAATGACTGACATGTCCTAAAGGATATGGGGTCTATGCGACTGAGAGGCAGTCGGGAAACACTGGCAGTACTGTACACCTATTGTATTCATTGATAGTACACCCACTGTATGCTGGGATCCAAAGTTACTCTGCAGCTGTATCCAAGCTTCTAACCCCTAAAAGTCTGGGGAAGGGAGAGAAAAAAAGAGGGAGAGAAAGATTTCTTTGTTTATAAAATGTGAATTATTAAGCAACAGTAATGGAGACAAACATTTTTCAGTGTCTGGCAGTCTGCAACAGTCTACTAGCTGCAGGGAGCTTTTTATTTTATTTATACAGAGTGTTTGCACCTAATTAAATGAAAAAGTAGAAACGTGCAGAACTACCTGAAAGTAATTCAGGGAGCTGGCAAAAAATAAATAAAAAAAGGAAAAAGGCATATGCCCCACTTTGTGGGTGGTGTGTTGAACACTGGGACCTGTGTCACAGCTCTAGTGACCCTGAGAAAGAGTGTGATTCTTACACTTACATCATATTATGTGGGGTCAGGAGTTGCCATGTGACAGGCCATGACCCTCATATAAATCATTGCCATGTAAACTGTAAAAATCACACTTCATTTCTTGAAGACTGAGCAGTCTCAAGAAAAGAATGAAGATATCTGGTCATAAAACAGCAGAAGCAAAATTAGTGATATACAAAATGGAACAGAGGTAAAATAAATGTCTGGGTGGTTTTTGATTGTCTTTATAAGGGCCTAATTTTTACTTTCTTCTCTCCATTTTTTGTAAAACCTCGCAGCAGTTTAATGGATGAAAGTCATGTAGCAGTGTAAAAAGTACACCAGTTCAGTCAGATGGTTTCTCTTGGGTCTCTCTGGACACTTGTAAAAGTCTGGATAAAGATAGGGTCTAGTATCTCTGCCTGGATTTCGGTTCATTTTGCAGATGAATCATTTCCATTTCATAGTTTCACCTTTCTTTTCGCACACTCTCTAACCTTCAGGCTAGCAATGGTCTTCACTTAGATGAGAGAGAGAGCAATTAAATCAAAAGCTCCCCACATCTATCTAGTCGATAGCTGCTGGCTGCCCCTGCTGGGGGTGTGTGGAATGGGCAAGCACAAGATGTGACTCATCTTTCTTTCCTTGTTCCCGTGCAAAAATCAGAGAAAAGACAATATATTTTCAGGAGGCCTCACTGATTCTGGGAGCCTCTTCTGAAGCAGGATACCCACATCAGCATCCATACCTGAGTCAGCAGAGTACCACCCAGCTGGCATTACTCTGAGATATATTCACCTGGACACGCAGGGTCAACATGAAGTTACTGAATTCCTCCGTAGATGCCTAGACATCTTGCTTTTTCTTCAGAGTTTATTTGCTAGCTGGGGATGGGCCTCCTGGCTTGTTCCACAATGTTCATGTATCCCTCCTTCCTCCACTAGTGTAACTGGAAGAAACCTCTTTAAGGCCATCTCAAAGCATCTCCCTTTAGTTTAGCCTCCTGCTGCAGATTTTCCTGTAGCTGCATACAGTATGGCCAGAGTGGCTAATTTCAAAGTTGCATTTTTTGCAGTTATAAAATGGAACAAGGAGTCTCTGAGTTTGTATTCCTACCTCTGCTAATGACTTCTAGTCTTGTTTGACTTTACATGCACGAAGGCCTCTCAACCATGCAACCTGTACTTAGCCTCTGTGATAAAGCTGTAAAGTGGTGCATAGCTCAGTGGCTCCCTGCATTTTTGGACCAGTAAGTGACTGTTGAACTTCAGCATTTATCACCAATCACTTTGGTCTTGAGAACTTCCAGTTGTCTGTAAACCGCACCACGTTGACCCCTTGTAATGCGGCAGGGGCAGAGCTTTTGTGGCAGGAAGAATTCTGCCTGGCCCTGACAAATTTATAAGATGCTGCTTCCCCCGGCACTTCTTCCAGTCTGAGGAACGTGCCAGGAAGTTCACTTCCTGCTGCAGAACTGTGCTCCAAGAGTGCAGCTTTACTGTTCAAAGTGACATATTTAGTCCTTCCGTTTGCAAACAGAACCTTGTAAATATGCAAGAAGTAGGTATGCAGAAAGCTGGAAACAGCGTTCTCTCAGAACTGCAAACACTCTCAACCAGGGCCTCGGGGAATATGCAAGGCCATGGTTGTAGTATTTGTCAGGTTTCCAGCGTAGCAATTAATTTGCCATTTATTTTACCAGTCACCTAATATTTTGGCTTTTGTGTCTCAGCCTGGTTCTCCAGCTATTTCCTAAAAGTTTATTTAACTGCATTATAATGTATGTTCCCTGGACCTTAAGGCATCCTTAATTTCTCGCTAGCTGTTAGCTCTGCCCTCTAGTGCTGCATGCAACACAGGAATGGGAAGTCGTGTTACAGAGCAGTGGCTTTGCCATAAAGCTGAGCTAGTACTTGGAAGCTGAACGTGCTAACTGGCCAAAAATCTACATGTTGACTAAACTGACTTAACATTTTTTTTGCCTCCTGAGAGAGGGTTACTGGTCCATTTGTAGTCATTTAAACAACAGAGCTCTGAAATACGGCCCACCTGAAAACCAGCCTTTTACAATATCAACAGATTCAACTAAAGTTTATTTATTGCATGCTTGTATGGCTCAGCCTGTGGCTCTGATCCACCTCACATGGGTCTCAGCTGCTGGAGATTTGACCAAGTGCCCCTTTGAGAGAAGCGCAACTGAAGCAGCTGTTTACCTCCGTGCCTTTTTCTTGGAACTTGGAGTCAAGGTGGAATGAACTGCTGAGTCAAAGAAGGCATAGAGATCTGTTGAAGCAAAAGGTTTTTCTGGCAGGCTGTCACAGTAAGCAGAAGTCTCAAATGACGTCATGTGGTCATGATGCATAAGCGGGACCTAGACAGTGAGTTTCAGTTTGCAACTTGCAGAGCATGTGCAAGAACTTCCGTTAATGCTTTGCACTTTAACAGCAGCATTTTTAAGTAGAATTTTATGCATACTCTAAAGAGCTGTGTTTTCCTAGGAAAATAACATTGTTCAAACAGACAGAAGCAGTTAGGATAATGTAGTCATATTTCCTAAACAGTGGAACTGAATTCAGCAAAGTAAAGGCATGATTGACATGATATATTTAAAAAGCTTTCCTTCCTTGCGCATGCTGGTAACACCATTATTAAGGTCACTATAACTCTTCTGGTAAGATATTAGAAAATATGAGAAAGGCAAATGCTGAAGAAGCTCCAAATCTTTCTTCCTATACATGTTTGTTTGAACTTGGGAAGAAAACACCCTTTCACACTCCAACCCTTTCCTGCCTCCAGTTACCACATCTATCTTCCACAGTCCCAGCTCTTTCCCACCTCCCTGTGACCTCTCCAGGCTGTGCAGGTACTTGAGGAGAGTGGAACTAAGCAGCTGGGAGAGTAAAGCTGCACAGTTTTATGTATAGGATCTTATTCAAAGTTGGTTGGAGGAATGAGCATGCCAGAGAGCAAACTGGAAAAGCCAGTGCAGATGAGGATGGTACCAAGCTACTGGGGGGAGTCTGGGGCACTGAAGTGCAGAGAGAAGAAGAGGTTAGAAAGAAAAAGATCAAGTTTCTGGGCTCCGGGTGATGCTGGGAGGCTTGATTTCCATTTTCGCAAGCCCCCACCTACACCCCTGCTCACAGTGTACCATCTTTTTAGAAAATGTGTTCAGGGTCCTCTTAGTCTCTTCTGCATTTTTTCTGCATATTTTCTCCAGCTCTTCAGCTTACGGGTCTCATGCTGACACGGCTCTTCTGGATGGGAAGGCTAAAGAAGCAAAGCCACCTCTGCTGGATAGACATAAGGCCAGGCTATGTGCAGTTGATTCAAAGCCAGTGTTAGGGTCCTGTGCGGTGGTTTGCAGAGATTCAGAGGTATTAGATGGGGAGAGTTGTGTTGGACTATATGGTGGTACTGAGAATGTTGTTTTAAAAGAAATAAAATGCCTAAGCAACCTACACTAGCAGAACTATCTGCCATCAGTTTTACAATGACTGCACCACATTTGGGGAACACAATCTTGCATTTTCTCCTTTTCAAGGCAACACTTTATTATTTGTCAGGAATAAATACACTATTTTCAAATTATTATTATCCACAACATCTAAAGTCCACTACACTTTCATTCTTGCTGTAAGTCCAGTCCTCAGAAGTTGACTAACACTTAAAGCGCTGTTAAAGCACTTCGTACAAGCCATAACGACAACTGAGGTTAGGCAAAAAATATAATTTATGCACCAAAAAAATAAAAATAAAAAATAAAAAATAAAAAAGTATTCTCCCTCATCTAGGAAAATAAAAATCTGTTTATGTCCTCAAAAAACTGATAATTTTAGCTCTAGAAGCAGAAGTATGAAGGAAGGTTGTACTACCTCTGGATTGCTGGGTCAGTACAGGGTTAGAATGTTGCTACTGAGGAGATGGGTAAAATTTCATATCTTTTTTATAAATAATATATTTCGTTTGCAAATGAAATTGGACCCTGCCCTGAAGTTCGGAACATCTGCAATTTGTAATCGTACAAAGGAGCTGGGAGAACTGAATTGAAACAGAAGCTTTTTGTGCGTACGTGCATGCATGCATGCACATGCACACGTGAGGGTGGGTGTGCTTGTGCGGGCATATGAGAAAGAGGGAAGGAGAGAAAAAAAGGAGAAAATTTTTCCTTGCTCCTTTATTTTTGCGACTAAGGACCTGGCAATAGGTGGTTTCCAGATATGGAGCTAATGTGGCAGATCTCATCATATGCTGATACCTACAAAATTAGATTTGTGGCTAAGGCTTTCCACTTGGAGAACTTCAATATTTTTTCTGTGTGCTTTGTGCACCTGATAAGCTTCAGTAACTTTACGAATACAAAAAAGACACTTAAAATATGAAATGAAGCAATTCTTAAAGCTCAATATTTGCCAGAAAAGATCATGCAATAAGAAAGTTATGTAATAAAGTGTATACACACACACACACACACACACACACACACACACACACACACACACACACACGGAGTCACTTATCTCCACAAACAACGCAAACTATGTTCACGTTTCTGTTCTTGTATTGAGCCTTAATGAAAGCACTTCTATCCAAGCAGACTGCCAAGGAACCTTCCTTTTTGGGGGGCTTTGTATTTGAAAGCTGGAAATAAAATTCATAACATTTACTCTGCGTTAAATATGACTCACCAACTTCAACAGAGGCTCATCCAGCCTCCTGTCTAATATAACTTATTAATTCTTCTTAGCTCCATAAAGAGACAGGATAGATGAAGTGGCTAAAGAGAGATTAAACATGTTACAACTAACCCACAAGCTGTAAAACAGAATAGATGGACACAAAGAAAGGGTGTTATAGCCAGAAACTTTTGCAAATTAAATGATAGATTTAAAAGGAGATGGGAGGCAGTTAAGTACTTTAAGTAGGATGTAACTCTCAGACTTTTGGAACAGAGGTAGAAATGTAAAAAAGTCTAATAAGAGTAATAGAGAGCAATAGAGTAATGAAAAGAAAATCTTGCATCAATTAAAAGAGATAGGAATGCTACAGGAGACACACTAGCAAAAAATACGTAGGGGGTAAGAAAGGAGGAAATTTTAAAAATGAAAACAATCTTCAGCTTTGGAGAAATAACCAGACTTCAGTATGTTTCGCTGAACCATACCTTTAAGCCTTCTGAAAGCCAGGTATCACAAACATTCAGGCTATGGGAAAGCAGATTGTGACAAAAGCCCTCAACAGATTTAACCTTGTTGCTTTAATTTCAGATCTAAGCATTTTAAGAGTGTCCCTCCACCACAACTTCCTTAAGGATCCTGGAATTTGAAGTAACATTGCCCTTCCCAAGACACATATACACAGAACAACACGAGTGTGCAGCATTTAAAAGCCTGAAAACACCCGGTCTCTAAAGGTGGTCTCTAAAGGTCCACACGCTGCTGCCCATTTGCTTTGACGGGGCTAGTACGTGGTTAAATATCGGCACAACTTCAAATGATTAACTGCAGATGCATATCCTTTCATAGCTTTCAGAATCCTGAAGCAGCCACTGTGCTTTAAAAAGATAGGTATATGCATAATGATATCTCCTGGCTGTTTCATCCCTGTTTTGGCCTTCCCTTTCCTTTCTCTGTTTTCTATTTCCTCTAGAAAGCTCCTTTTCCCTTTAACTCTCTGTTCTTTTTATTTCTTTTTTAATTCATATTAACTCATCCACTTTCTGCTGTCATCTTATCCTAACCTGGATCTCATATTACACTACAAAAGAGAGGAATTACCTCTTCCAACAGATAAAATAACATATGAGGGAAAAAGAAGAAGTATTGCAACTCTAGTAAGCTTATCATACTTCTTATACTGTTTGGTACCTTGAGCCCTAGCACATGGCTAGGGCTTGACTTGAGGAGAAGAGAAAGCAGTTCTCCAGCCCACGCAGTTTCTGAGAAAATATTATCTGAGAGTACCCTGAAGGCTAAGAAACCAAAGGCAAATAAAAAGAACCTCAAACTGATTATTTTTAAGCCAGAAGGCAAATAAAAAGGAACTCCAAATTGATTATTTTTAAGCCACCCCCTTCACATATGATTTTGGAACACTTGCCGTTGGCAAGACCGCAACATGGATCAAGTGTAATATTTGCCAAAAATCAGTCTGAGCTTTCTCCATACATGTTTGTTTCCTCCTCCTCTCTTACTTACAGGTGGTGCAGGGTTTTTGAAGACTGACTGTTAAAACGTATTGTCTGCATGCTAGCAAAACGAGAGTGAGCACCCTGAAAATTGGTGGAAAAAAGAAGCAGTGATGGAAACAGGGAAGAGAGGAATTTCTTGACTGCCATATTCTCTTCTTTCTTTATTCCTGAATGAGGATGGGCTTTGAGTTTGGCTCTGAAAGAACCTCACTGTTCTGCCTAATATCTAGGATTGGTGTACTAGGCTTTAAAGTTTCCTTGGATGTCCTCTTGTAAGTACAGGTACCAAATAATGACAAAAATGCATGGTAGCTTGGTAACACAAGCAGTGAGCATCACTTATCCTCAGATTTCCAGAGGTGAGAAGGGAACTTGCTAGTCACAGCATCATCTTCTTGGGGTTAGTTTTGTTTTCTTTTGCTTTTAATAGCTTTAATTATGTCTCAGTAATAGCTCAGCTTGAATAAGAAATTCTCCAAAGTTTACCATATCTTTTTGGTGGATGAAAAAATGTAACTCTCATCAGCTTTCCATTTTCTATTTTGTTTTGTTAAGAGAGGGAGCAGAAGCATCAAAAAATTACAAACGTATGATGGGGTTCTCTATTTTCGATTGTTTCCTGCTGTGTGTGTAGCTAGAGAGTCTATCACCCTGGTAAGTATCATAGTATTTCTGGTTTGATTAACACAAGTAGTGCTAGAAAAACCACATGACATCCTCCTCCCTGTGCAACTACTATCTATTTTTCATTTATTTTTAGGCAAGATTCCATCTATCCCTCTCTAAGCTGATATAAAGCTTGGAAATCAGCAACTGTGGAATCATAAAGGAAATAGCATACAAAGAAGAAAACCAGCTATTTACATTTATAATGACTGGGGTTTTTCCAAGAAATTTGATTTTGTGTATTCCATTGCCCGTGATGTTTCAGTTCGTGCGGTAGATAGTTTGATGGATCTGAACTGGCATGATGTTTAACACATAAGAAACAGAAACAGTTGCAGAAATCTTGGCAACACTGCTGTTGGCTATTTGCTGGTGGCAAGGATATTAAAATTAATTGACAGCGTTGCTCAGGACATGGCGAGTTAGGACCTAATTGTTGAGGGTGAGCCATGGAAGGGATTCAGCAATTCCTGCCCAAACTGAAATTAATGCAAGAGTTTTATGGGTATATTGCAGAGATGCATATCCACTATGAATATACTCTCTTGAGAAAAGTGAATGTTTCTACACTCTCAGCAATGCTAGGTGAGCATAGATTCAAGTTCATTTTTTCATACCTCACCCCGTTCCTCAACTAGGTGCAGGCACACCTCTCTCTTTCTTGAATGTTCTTGCCATTTCGGAGCTGTCATGTGTTACTGGGGAAACGGGGATGAAACAGACTCCAAACCTGTCCTGGCTTTTACATGAACTGCACAGGAAGATAAGGTGCTAAAATCAGCAGTAATATCCTGCACTGAATGGTGTATTTAGGAGTTGGCAGAAATGAGTTTTTGAAGCAGCATCTTTTTGAAAGTCGAAGGGTCTTACAGATACAGCCAAAACTCTTAGAAAAATTCCTAACTATAATGCTCATTTGTCTAGTTCATAAATCTGCCTCTCTATTCTTCAAAGCGCCAAAAGCTATCTAGCCAGACTTCCAGCTTTTATAAGACAGTCTAACAAGCTGTCTGGCTCAATCAGTTGAACTCTGATGGCGCTCCAGATTTTCAGTCAGCAGACCACATTGTAAGGAAAATATCTACTCACAGACCCCGTTTTCTTCCTGTACCAGTAGCTTAATCTACCATGTTATAGTTCTAAAATATTTTTTTCAATGAACCACAAGAAAGAGCTCTGCAGTCCATCCGCACACCACAGTTTCAGATCCTTGATTCCACAGCCTTTTTTTCTTGGCTTTCTTCACTGTAAACGGTGGAAGTGATACTTTCTATGCTCTGGTTATGCATAACATGATGTAAAAAAGCTGCATACTTGGTATGACTGAGAAATTCTGAGTACAAAAGTAGGTTTTGGGATTTCTTCAGCCTGAGCTCATTCTGTACTTGCATAATCCTGTAGCAGGCTGTTTTATATGATCATAGATGTAAACGGCCCTACGGAAGCTGGAGCACAGGACTGTAGTATCAAGTTAGACAGTATATGGTTATACCTAATTTCAGTTTCCACTATAACTTCTATCAAACAGCTGGTATGGCTCAGTTTAACCAAAGCGGTCACTATAAAAGCACAGTTAGGGCTTTTAATCAGTAGAGAGTAAAATAGCCGTCAGAGTTACAGATTTGTCCTGATGCCGCTTCCTAAAAATGACTTTAGCCTAAATCATTAAGCTTCAGGCTTAAGAAAGAAACCTTGTTTTTTCCAGCTGCTTAATTCTTCAAGTTTTGCCCTCAGCAGTCAGCATACACACAAAGAGACCCTCTTTCTTTTCTAGGAGACGAGGGACAGAGAGGTTTTCACCTTCTCATGTTTTTACTGTTGACCAGCAATAGCTTCGGCAGTATGCCCATCAATGCTCCCAAGAACCTGGCTGCTTTGGTGATGGAGAAGCATGGTCTTCACTCGTGAGGTAGGCATTAGTAACACAGCCACACAGACAGGACTTTTAGAAGTCTGTCTAGAAAACTTCAAAGCCAGACCCACAAAATGTATTATTCCCCATCATTTCATGCACTGCTTTCTTCTTCTGAACGATAATCACCCTTCCTTAGAATTCTTCTCTGAGCACGTTCAGTGGCTTAGTTCAGTAACAGTAACTAGCTTAAAGTCTGGTAGTCCATATCTTTGCATTCTCTTACAACATTGGCCATGCACAGCCTACTCAAATACACTCTACCTGTGACTGAAAAGTGACAGTGACAAAATTCTCAGTCATGCAAAACACAAAGAAAAGTGCAAATACACAATGGGAATGTGATGTTGTCAGGTCCCTTATGTTTTCAAGGCTTACCACGTTTCAGCGAGAAAATTCAATAAAACCACATAGATTCATTCTTGTCTGGGTTTAGCTTTTGGATTTTGAACAAACTCTAGCAACACAAAGAATCCAGATAAGATGATACTTTTATATGTAATCTTTTATTACATGATTAACTTAATTCTGTACAAAATTTCAGTTACCTAAGTGCTTAAAGCATAACAAAACAACTTACCTTCTTATATGAAGCAAAAATCAGAGGAGAATAGCAATTTGAAAACTTCCACTGACTTCAATAGGTTTTAGAGCAGGCCCTATTTTCATAAACTTTACAAGTTAATATGCTGTTTTTATGAAAGATAATCTTCAGGATTATGTGGAAAGATATTGGCAGAGTAACATGTACAGGGAAACAGCTCTCAAAATACTAGTTAGTATTCTCAGTTATGTTTTCTATTTGATTGTTAAAAGCCAATCTTGTTGACCCAATAATATACACTTGGCTTTGCAGCCACCGTCGGTGCTTAGTAATGTCTTGGGAAATCCTATACCTTTGAAATGCTATGCAAATAGTTTAAAAGGAGCCAACTTTAACACTCAAGTTGAATTAGAAAATAGGAGAATACTTTAAACCAAGCAAGTAGTTTAAGGACAAAGTTGTCTCTGTCTAAAATTAAGCACCGATTCACAGAGATATTATCAAAACACTAAACTGTACATTAAAATTCCTAAACATCACTGCTATTCACAACAAGCCAATGCTAACATTTGTTATTTCTGTGTCTAAAAATGAGTTTGTAAGTTAGGAAAATGATGTCAGTTTAAAAGGATTCAAAACTAATTTTATCTGATTGGCAAGTGAATTCAAGTACTGAGATACTAAATAAATATTTGACAGCACCATTCCACGGTATAATTTATTTCACATATGCACTAAATTAAAATGAAAGTTTTTCTAAACTGAAAGCAATTTCCAGGCAAACCACTAAGTAGGATGATGGTAATGGCTGCCATTGTGTCATGGTAGGGAACCTTCTCACCCTTTCAAGGGTCATGTGCGTTTTGAACAAATAATCAAAACCACAAGGCAGAGAATGGTACAGTAGCTACAGTTTTGTCTCACCGATGACAGGGAATTTAAATATATACCACTAAATATTTCTACCAAGGGGGGAGGAGGAAACAACGTTGAACACCTGACCTTGTATTTGTGTCAGGAAGGACTATTGGTACTGAGAAGCAGTTCAGAGTTTTGCCTAGCAATGGGCAATGCTGGGAAAATTCATTTCAGTATGATAGGTCTGTTGGATGATCCTATTTAGATATGTGGTGTATCTCAGCGTCTGTGTGGAAATGTGTTCCTATGGCAGCGACCAATACACACTGGCACACAGTGACACAGAGAGGGACGTAAGAGGTATGTAAGAACCATTAGATCTGTTCAGTGGTTCCTACCAAAGCAGAGTTGTTATGAAAAGCTCACTTATTTAAGATTCAAGCAGAGAAGGAAGAGTTTCACACCATCCTAAGCATACAGAGCAGCATTTCTTACACCATAAATAAGGAGATAGGAAATCAAACCACTTTAGACCTTGCTGGAAAGCTAGGCTCAAAATTAGAACTGAAAACTCACAGGTTGAGAGACTATAATGCAGAATCTTGATCTAAACACTCACAGGGACAACAAATAGCTGCAGAGTTCAGTATCAGCTACATTCCAGAGGATTTATCAAGGGTGAGGTTCGTATCAAATTAGGGAAAATATACGTAATACTTATCTCAAATGCAAGACTTACCTATATGTAATACCATACCCTTTTAAAATACTACAATGTACATACTACTACAAAGTTTTGGAGGTTAAATGCAAAACAAAAAGTACTCAGTGGTAGTTTCACTTACAAAACAACAACCAAAAAATCTGTGTTTTTCCCCCCTGTTGCAGAAGAAGCTGGAGGAGAGCTGTGGACATGTATTTAACAAAAACCAAAGGAAGTGAAATAGAGAAGAAGACTGAATTTGATTTATATGGTGAGGGTAAATTCAGAATTACATTTTTCAGTATTTTCATAGTGTAATTTTTGTTATGTTTTCCTCCATGGCTCAAAGAAACCTAGAAAATCATGAACTCATGAAACCTTAAGTAATATGACACTAAAATACTTGAGTTATTAAAAGGAAATTAGTACAGACTATATTGGAGATGCTACACTAATCTTTACTGTTGATTTAACAGTGTATATCATATGGAAATACACAAACTCTACTCTTTCTGACGTACTCACTGTCATGTACACAGGGTCCTTCTCTTTCTGGACAGTGTTAATATAGAAAAATACATTTGTTGTGAAGCTTCATTCTAATACAATACAGACTCTGTATAGCACTTTGGCATTGTTCTGGATGAAAAGCATTATATGCATGTAAGCTGTGTCTTTAAAGAAAACAATTAAAGAAGATTAGAAAGAGTGAAAGAGAGAAAAAAAATAGTAGTGCTGGAAAGAAAATAATGATGTTGGGGAAATAAGCGTTTCATTTTCCTAGGCGTACAATGTCACATAATTACCAGTGTGAAGTAGCTGTTAATTTTATTTGACATTTCAAAATAAACCCTCTTTGAGTGATTCTGTTGCACCTTAGGATTAAATATAAGTCATGGCTACTGAAATACCAGCAATAAACCATTTTCCAGTAACATGCAGAAAGAGTCACAAGGTTGACTCACAAATCAGTATTTATTCATTTGACTGAATGAATTCATTAGCCTTGTTTCCTAAGTTCATAAGTCTCAACACCTTCTCGTGAAATTTCACCTGTTTTAAAATAGGAAACAAAGGAAAAAATGTCATCCTCAAACACTACTGTGCTGAATGACAGATTATTGTCTCCACTTCCTAGAGAGTTTAGCCTTCAGTTTCTAGACAATTGCCAGAATTCACTGTATTGCTATCAGGAAATGTGTCACCAAAATAACTTATTGTTTTCAATGTAATATTTATGAAAAATATTTTTTTAGTAGATGAAAAATGTTAGAAGTGGATTGCCCTCCTCTTATTTCTCTGATCTTTAATTATATTGACTCTGACCTCCAGCTTCACTTCTAGGTCTCCCCCTGTTAATGACCCTAGTGCAGTGTTACGTTGTCTGTTAAACTCTAATAGCTTCTTTTCTGTCCCTTTACTTAGTGTTGGCTTCAATTTCCTACTGACCTACACCGTGCCTGGAGAATTGGTTTGTTTTGAAATGGAGTTGGTTTACCGCCCTGTGTTGCAAATGCCACTCTAAACAGTGCAAACACATACGTTGGTTTGGCTTATTTGTGTCTTTCAAATCCCCAGTGTTACGCTCCAGTAAATTTTACCACAGAATCTTTGCAACAGGCGCATTCCACTTACCCAAAGCTTAATCCTGTACAAATACGCTCATGCAAACGTCTTGCTTCTCGGTATTATTTTCTAGTTTATTTCTGTAGCATGGAGCGGTCATTCTTGCTGTCAAATGTAATTTTCATCTGGAAAAGGCTAAAAGACGAGCAAACAAGAGCAAGTAGATGGATAAAAAATTAAGATGGATAAAGTCAGCAAATGGATCTGATGATGTGACTTTGTCAGTAATTTCAGATTCCATGCTGCGTATGGAGGGTGTAAACTAAGGTATTTACACTTTTCCTCAGCTGATGAAGAGTAAATGACTGGACCAAAGTGGGTGCTGATGCAAATGGTTAAGATACTCCTTGCCACCTAATTTACTGAGCTATGGATAACTCCAGTGCAACCATGTAACACCACAGAGAAGGCAGCAGGAAGAGATGCTGCTGCAGAATGTTGTAAAAGGAGTATCTGCAAGCAAAGTAATTTAACTGGTATGCACAAAGCTTTCTTTGCCTTCCTCACGTAAGATTATTTTGCTTGCCGTCAATCCAGGACTGATACTTTCACTTATAACAGGATAAAAAAGTATACTGCATAAAGTCACAGCACACATTATTGGCAGTAATCGCAAAAAAATTAAGCTGGGCCTCAGTCTGTTTCTACTAAATGCAATAGTAAAACAGACTTCAATGATATGAAACTCCGTGAACCGTTGAAGGAATTGAAGCAAACGCCACGCCTCAGTGATTCTTCATTATAGTAGTTGTTCAAAACTATATTACTAAAACAGATATTTAATTCATGGGCCCAAGGTATAAATAGCATGACTATATACGGCCCAGTAGTGCTAGTTTCCAAAAACTCTGTATACCGCCTTACTTAGCATCAATCTCATACTTAAAAGATAACTCTTTCTCCTTGAAACTCACTATTGCCTCACCCAGCTGCCACCATTCCTCTGTATAATATTTGCTTTTCATCCATCCTCATTTCCCTCCAAAATCTGACTTTTCTACTCGTAGCTTCAGAAATCCCGAGCCTGCTCATTTTCTACTTGGTTTCTGCCTTCAGCATTAGCCAAACTGACTGATAGGAAGAGAAAATGCCTAAGGCCAGTCACTCTGCTGCAGAAACATATTCAATGGATGTACAAATAAACAGGCTTTTGCTGCAGATGAAGAACACAGGCAGTAAGGCAAATAAGACCTTAAATAAAATATTAGTCAATGTAAGACAGAAGACGTTACATTTGTGTTGGCTGGACCCAGGAACGGCCTGAAATCCAGGATGTTTGCAAGATGCATGTTGTCCACGGATGCCACTTAGAAATGTTTCCCCTAGTGGCAGGTGATATCCAGGCTCTTTTAGGAAGGACTTGGAGGATTTCTGTTCTCAGTCAAGGGATATCACTTCAAGGGCAGATGGGACAGATGGCAGCAGCTCAAGAGCATGGTACGTGTACCCGTAGGGGTGCTCGGCCTCAGGGAGCCAGCCGAGCTGCCTCGGCACAGGCGGGCGCCTGTTTCCTACATAGAGTTAGTCACTGAGGGCAATTCAGACTGCATAAAGGCAGGTCTGTTTCTGGGCTCTGAATAAAAACCCATGGAGCACCCATAGAGCTTGCCTGAAGCACGAGGTATTTAAAGGGTTATTACAGCATTTTTACGTATTTTATCAGTATAACCAAGTTTCGTATAGTAAGAATATACTACAAAAAGGTAGAAAGCTCTGCTATACTTTAGAGTGAATCAGAAAGATACTAGTATTTAAATACAGAGGCATCCTGTGTTTAAAACAAGAATTTCATGATAACATCCTCTAACAACCTTCTTCTCACCTGAAAAACTCTACAGGCATGTCTGCATGCAAATGCAGTGATTTGCATAAAGTTAGTACCATTCATGAATTTCACGTATTTTTACTCCTGTTAGGTTCCTTGTAACGGTAACAAATTGCTGACATTTGTCAGCTGCCTCAGTAGTTAAGAATGTACTGTACCTACATTAAAAAATAAAAAAGGACATGCATTCTGCACTTCTACTGTTAATCCTACTTTCTTGCATTCTATAAAACCACAGGTAGAGAAGAGAGAAGATCTTTTAATACAGCCTTAGCTTAATTATGACTTCATTACACCAACTTATATTGTCAGAGGCTCAGGGTTTGTTTTTAGGAGAACAAAGATCTCTTAACACTTTACACAGGGAAGCATGAGAATAAAAATTTCACTTCTTGCGCTTCAAATGTGTTTGAAACGGACAACCTGGAAAATATCTACGTAGCCCCAAGACATTCTGATAGCAAGAAGCACCCCACATAATCCTGCTGTCTATCTTCAGAAACTTAGGAGAAATGTGGATCTCATGAGCTCTGCAGAGCACCGATTTTAGTCAATGTTATCAATGATTCCATTGCTTACAAACTGTTCATGTTTTGAAAAATATGAACAGTATATATATTTTTTGCTCAGAAAAATATTAATGTGGTACCTCACCTGGGGCAACACTTCCATCTTCCCTACATGTCGTTTTTGAACTTTTACGCCCTGTTAGAACTGAATGCAAAATCTCTGTTGACTTCTAAATAAATCTTACACCAAGCAAAATTTTGATCCACTGAACTCAGGGTAATCTTTCTCAGAGACCTTGCCCCTAGAGAAACCGAAGTATTTGTCCCATTCTGTATCTTCAAAAGATTTTCTCTATTTGGAGGTATACTGTATGTATATTGGTTTTAAATCTGGGGAGCCTTTATTCCTGCAAGGACCTCACTCTTCAGAAATTTAGAACAGCATCATAATACAGCCACAACACATGGACCAAAGTAGTATGAGTTGCAACCGATAACCTTTGCAAAAGCAGATAGCATTTCACTGAGAGTTTCTAGAAATCCCTTGGGATTGCTTTGTTATTACTGTTTTTCCACATAAAGCACATTTAAAAGAAGCATTCTAGAAGTGAAATTCATGGTACGAATTTTTGAACTAATTTCACTGATGCCAATAGAATTACAGAGGAGATTAATTTAGTTCTGTGACTATCAAGGAAAGAAGTTGTTAAAGCAAAGCTGTGGATATTTTTTGTGTGTCTTTATTTTTCTTGTAATAAAAGGACACAAAAATATACTTGGTTTGGATCCATAAATTGTCCTAGCAACATATGCAATGTGAAATAAATATGATTCACCTTTCATACTTTATTATACCCTTCAATAGTATGCTTATTACAACAGATATTTGAAGGGCTGTCATTAGGGTTTTTTTCATTATTTAGTGTAAAATATAATGCAAGTTATTTTTAGATCTCATGTATTCAATATTTAGAACATGCTTCCTATATAAAAATGCAGAGATTATGGAAATTCTTTAGAAATATGGTCTTGGCTTTGTTTTTGTATGTTTTTCTATGGTATTGCACACTTTTTTGGATATGTCACAGTATTTCCAATCAGCCATTCGTAATAGGTTTAGCAGTTGTTTCAACTTCCTTCAAAATTCTTGTTCTCATTTTTATTCCATAGAAGGTAATTTAAGGATCCATCTGCAAACACTTGCTATTCAAAGCAGTGCTTGCTACCATTAATAGTCCTTGTGTAATCACAGTAGCAAGTTCTTTACCTAGTAAAGGGAATCTGGAGGATTGGAGCTTAGGTGGCAAACATTCGTTTAATTTTGGGAGGACATTCAGACTTTCCATGTTTCACACTACAAGCGTATACCGTGTTCTACAACTCCTGCATTTGATTTCTGACACTGCCTCTGACCAACTGAATATCCCTGAACATGTGCCATACTCCCTGCACACTTAAATTTACCTAGATTTAGAACAGAAATAAAAATTGTCCATAGGCATTTGGGGATGTAATGCCTCACTGGGTAATTTGAGGACTAACTGTGCTAGTGACAAAAATGCACCGAGGTCATCATGAGAAATGCATCCTCTGAAGAGTCCATGAAAAGCCAAATTGTCTAGAAGATCTCATCCTACTCTTCATTTGGACGTGGACATCACATCTGTAACTATCACTTATTTCTGTAGCAGCAGTATCTAGTGGTCCCACTCAGGGACCCATTACATTAAACACTGAGGAAGAATATCCTTGACCTCACGACAATGCTACAACTTGAAGATTCCCTTGATAGCACTGCTATTCGTGCATCATTTTGTCCATATAACTGTGCTTATATTTTGAGGCATCTGATTACAGGTTCCTTATATAGCCAATAGGGAGCAGGTGGATCCTTAAGTTCTCAAAAGGTCTTTATAAGGGGAACCTGTTTTACTAATTTCAGCACGTAATTTAGATGCCTAAAACTCAGCTTGGTCCAAATTTGCACATTCAGGCAACTGAATACAAATAAAACAAAGTAAAAGCCTCGGGCATCCAGTTCAAAGAGGTAATCTGGAAAGGAATCGTCCCTGAAAGGAGCAATGACTCTGAACCAACCAGAAGACTCTATAAAATAAGTATCTATGTGATCTCTTCCTGTAGCTTCCCTACCATGTTTCAACTTTTTGCTGATGAGCTGGATTAGAAGAAACTGCCTTTATTTAAGTCTGATCCAAAGTCCAATGTTTCACAATATTTGCTTTTTCAAAGAATCAAGCACATTTTTCACATTTAAGAAATCATAAATAAGAAATAGATGATAATGGAAATGGCAGAGGCATAAAATATCTGTTCTGCTAAAGCAACGGCATGTATTCCAAGTTTAGACAACGCAGACATACTGCCAAGGCATTTGGCCACAATCATTTTCAGTCTCCATTTAAAATTCTAGTATTTATCTGCTCTTCTGCATTCACCCAACAAAACTCCATTCTGCTTTCAATTTGATGGACATAAAGATGCAATGATTTTCAGTTTACCTGACCAACAACTACATTAAAAAGTCTTTTATTTCACAATTGCAAACTAACATTGGAAAATTCCAAGATAAATTGTACAGCATAGAATGGACTTATTAAACATCATTTTCAAATTGCAAAATTGTTGGAAGATACCAAAGACACTTAATCTGAACTGTACTGGAAATTTGAGTGCAACAATCTGAAAATCTTTATCTGATCTATTTAGGCAAATAATATAAACACACGTCCAAAAAATGTGAAGGTCAAGCAAACAGCTTTGCAAAATGTCTCTAAGAATTCACATTCATATCTGTCAGTGAGGGACTTCCAAATGCCTGCACATTAAAAAACAAACATCAAAAATCACCCCCTAACACCAGCAGCACTGGCTTTTATGACACTGTGCAAGGGTGTCCTATTCCATTGCGGTTTCTGTCATCCTAATATATTTTACATGAACGGCAGAAATGGGCACTAATTCAGAGAGTATTAAACAGTAAGTTTTATTGAATTTTTTTTTTGACTCAAGCAGAACATTAAGATACACAATAAAATACCACTGTACTTGTGAACCTAAGTTTTATTTTTATTTGCAACCACACAAATCTCACTTCAGTAACTTTTTATTCCTCTGCTTTTGCCTTCATGTTTTTGAATACAGCTCTAAGCCAAACATACTAGGCTACCAGGGAAGCCATATGTGGTCAAATAGCTACCACAACTCTGTACCGCATGGAAAGTTAGTCTATATCTGCACGCTGTTGATAGATATATGCAACAGCAGTTAAACATATGTACTACGTTCCTGTAGGGAACATAAGTCAACTTTCCAAACTTTTATCAGACTAGTTTTGCCAAACAAATATCTTCTAATGGCAAATGTGATAGAAATTTCAACACTTCCTACTTAAACTAGAAGTTAAATTAAAAACACTTGAGCAGTGATTCTTCTGTCAAAAATGCATGGCAAATGAAAGTGTGCTCAGAAACACACTTTTGTACTATGTTAGAAGTACATATATGGAAAATTCTGGAGCTAGTTGTGGAGCTGTATTTCTATGGCAGCTCCTTGATGTCATGCCTACTGAGCTACTTCAGTAGGTAAAGATAAACAGAAACAACTATGGCACTTATAGGACTGGTGCCATGACTTATCAACGTCTCACACACTGAAAATAAATGTCAAACATTTCCAAACCATTATGATTTGCCTGAGTGACTTCGGTAAAGTTCAAATACTGCATTATCTGGCTGAATCTTTGTTCTTTGCTTGTACAAAGCAGTTCACAGCTGCAAAGATTCACTAATACAGAATTTAGTTTAAAAGCACCTATTCCGATTTTTCTGAATAGGAACATAAAGGAAGAACCAACCTCAGTCTCTCAAAACTGGTAAAAACGGAGATTGTATAACAGAGATTAAGTTGGCATACGCTGGTTTTCTCTTTTCTGACTGAAAATAATGTTTGGATGGCTCTCTGAGGACTTCTTTATTTGTCTGGGATTTCCCAATACATGGCAGCGTGATCAGAGCCACTGTACAGGCACTACAAGCAAGCTGCCATGTGTTAGGAAAACCTGGAACATACCCACAGACCTTCACATAAACTGGTGACTTTTGGGAAACACTGGATTGACTGCACAGACATGACAGCCTGTGTATGTGTGACTATTCATGCAGCTTGCCTTGCTTATGTTCCCTGTTTTCTGAAGTTGGAGGAGACTGATTCTTCTCCTGCGCTTCCTGTGGCCTCATTTGAAGTTACCCATCCATATATTTTTGCCAAAGAATTTCATAGCTTAGAATCAATATAATAACATAGGTTGGAAGGGACTGCTGGAGGTCATCTAGTCCAACCTTCTGTTCAAAGCAGAGCTAACATCAAGTTAGATTAGGTTGCTCTTGGCTTTGTCAAGTTTTGAAAATCTCCAACGATTGGGAGATCGTCTCTCTGGTCCCTGTCTGGTCACTGTCTCTCTGGTCCCTGTTCTAGTGCTCAGCCACTCTCATTGCGAAGAATTTTCTCCTTTTCTCCTTTTATCCGACCACAATTTCCCTTGTTTCAACTTGTGACCGCCTCTTATTCTTTCACTAGACACCTCTGAGGAGCGTCTGGCTCTATCTTCTCCGCAACCCCCCTTTAAGTAATAGAAAATTGAAATTAGATCCCACCTGCTCTCTTTCTTTTCTAGACTAAATAAACCCAGCGCTCTCAGTCTCTCCTCACTTAGCATATGCTCCAGACCCCAACCATCTTAGTGTTCCTCTACTTCATTCTCTCCATTTTGCTGACATCTGATAGCGGGGTGCCCAAAACTGGTTATAATACTCCAGACGCAGTCCCACGAGTGCTGAACAGAGAAGTATAATCACTTTCCTCATCCTGCTGGCTACTTTCTCGCTAATACAATTTCTGTTGCTGCCAGGGCACGCTTCTGATTCCTGTTCAACTCACTGTCCACCAGGACCCCCAGCTCTTTTTCTGCAGAGCTGCCTTCTAGCCAGCCAGCCCACAGCCTGTGCTGTTGCAGTTGAAGCAGGACTTTGCATTTGCTTTTGTTGAACTTCATGAGGTTCCTGTCAGCCCATTTATGCAGCCTCTCAAGGTCTCTCTGAAGGGCAGCCCTGCCTGCCAGTGCATTGACTGCTCCCCACAGTTTGGGAAGGTGCTGGCTGAGGACGCATTGTGTCACGTTGCCAGGTTGCTGATGTGTGAACTGGTTGCTAGTTAGATTTTGAAACACTAACCATCACCATTTGAGCCTGACACTTTGCTAGTCCATCCGCACCACCCATACCTGCTCACTTTGGCTACAAGGATGCTAAGGGAAACTATGTTGAAGGCTGCTCTGAAGTCAAAAGCTCCTGCACTCTCCTCATCCACAGAGCCAGAATTTCATCTTAAAGGCAATCAGGTTGGTCTGGTACCATCTGCTGAATGTTTCCAGTCACCTTCCTATCCCTCATGATCCAAGAACGAGCTTCCATGAGAACTTGCTCCATAACTTTCCCAGGGACTGAGGTGAGACAGACCAGTTTGTACTTCCCTGGATCCTCTTGCCTGTTTTGAAGACAGGCATAACATTTGCCCTTTCTCAGTCTTCAGGGACCTCTCCTGACCACCACAACCTTTCGGAGATGATAGGAGCCTCACAATGCCATTGGTAAGCTTTCTCAGCACCCTTGGTGTCAGGCTGTCTGGTTCCATGTATTTGTATATGTCCAGTTGTCCCATCTCACTCAATACTCCTCTCCCTTAAATGTTTTTTACGCATAAAAATGTCCCACACAGCATACCTAGCAGTTGAAATGAATTATATTTAACTAAGCAACAGTGATCTAACAAAATGAGATAGCATTCACACTAGATTCACACTAGCATATATGCAGGACATCACTGCGAATAGTTCTTGCATTTACTGGCTTCAATTTACTTAACAGCTCTCTCCCTTATTGGTGGGTGCATATTATCATGAGTTCTGCTCAGGTCCCTCTTACTTGAGAAACAAAAGTGTAGAGGCATTAGTTAGACGTTATCCATTTGGGGTAACAAATGGTAGTCACTTGTAGCACACTCTGCAGAAGATCTGTCCTCCTTGCTCCACTTTTCTAAAGGAAATAAGTAGATGATCTTGACAGATAAATTATCACTGGCTGTCTAAATTAACATTTTATTGAGATGAATGGAGCCATCCATATCCCCATAAATTATCTCAGTAGAGCAGGATATT